>NC_141930.1:6154335-7550168 GCF_057802395.1 Ceratotherium simum simum
AATATGTGGAGATTACACAAAATGCTACTGAGAAATGATTGGGTCAATGAAGAAATCAATGGATAAATCAAAAAATACTTGGAGACAAACGAAAATGAAAATACAACATGCCAGAATTTATGGGATACAGCAAAAGCGGTTCTAAGAGGGAAGTTTATAGCAATACAGGCCTATCTCAACAAACAAGAAAAATCTCAAATAAACAATTTAACAATGCACCTAAAGGAAGTGGAAAAAGAAGAACAAACAAAGCCAAAATCAGTAGAAGAAGGGAAATAATAAAAATCAGAGCAGAAATAAATGAAATAGAGACAAAAAAAATAGAAAAAATTAATAAGACCAAGAGCTGGTTCTTTGAAAAGATCAAAAAAATTGACAAACCTTTTGCTAGATTCAGCAAGAAAAAAAGAGAGAAGGCACAAATGAGTAAAATCAGAAATGAAAGAAGATAAATTACAATGGACACCTCAGAAATACAAAAGAATATAACAGAATACTATGAAAAGCTATACGCCAACAGATTTGACAATGTGGAAGAAATGGATAAATTCTTAGAATCATACAATCTTCCAAAACTGGATCAAGAAGAAATAGAGAATTTGAATAGGCCAATCACCAGTAAGGAGATCGAGAGTGTAATCAAAAACCTCCCCAAAAATAAAAGTCCAGGACCAGATGGCTTCCCAGTGAATTCTACCAAACATACAAAGAAGACTTAATACCTATCCTTCTCAAACTCTTCCAAAAAATTGAGGAGGCAGGGAAGATCCTTAACTCATTCTACGAAGCTGACATTACCCTGATACCAAAACCAGACAAGGACAACACAAAAAAAGAAAATTACAGGCCAATATCACTGATGAACATCGATGCAAAAATCCTCAACAAAACACTAGGAAATCACATACAACAATATTTTTAAAAGATTATACACCATGATCAGGTGGGATTTATTCCAGGGATGCGGGGAAGCTTCAACATTTGTAAATCAATCAACGTGATACACCACATTAATAAAATGAAGAATAAAAATCACATGATCATCTCAATAGATGCAGAGAAAGCATTTGACAAGATACAGCATCCATTTATGATAAAAACTCTGAATAAAATGGGTATAGAAGGAAAGTACCTCAACATAATAAAGGCCATATATGACAAACCCACAGCTAATATTATCCTCAATGGTGAAAAACTGAAAGCAATCCCTCCAAGAACAGGAATAACCAAAGAGGTGAAAGATCGGTACACTGAAATCTATAAAACATTGCTGAAAGAAATTGAAGAAGACACAAAGAAATGGAAAGATATTCCGTGCTCTTGGATTGGAAGAATTAACATAATTAAGATGTCCATACTTCCTAAAGCAATCTATAGATTCAATGCAATCGCTATCAAAGTTCCAACAACATTTTTCACAGAAATGGAACAAAGAATCCTAAAATTTATATGGAACAACAAAAGACCCCGAATACCCAAAAGAATCCTGAGAAAAAAGAACAAATCTGGAGGTATCACACTCCCTGATTTCAAAACATACTACAAAGCTATAGTAACCAAAACAGCATGGTACTGGCACAAAAAACAGACACACAGATCAATGGAATAGAATTGAAAGCCCAGAAATAAACCCACACATCTATGGACAGCTAATCTTCGACAAAGGAGCCAGGAACGTACAATGGAGAAAGGAAAGTCTCTTCAACAAATGGTGTTGGGAAAACTGGACAGCCACATGTAAAAATATGAAAATAGACCATTACCTTATACCATACACAAAAATTAACTCAAAATGGATTAAAGACTTGAATGTAAGACCTAAAACAATGAAACTTGTAGAAGAAAACATAGGCAATACGCTCTTCGACATTGGTCTTAGCAACATATTTTCAAGCACCATGTCTGACCGGGCAAGAGAAATGATAGAAAAAATAAACAAATGGGACTACATCAAACTAAAAAGCTTCTGCACAGCAAAGGAGACCATCAACAAAATGAAAAGACAACATAACAATTGGGAGAATATATTTGCAAACCATTCATCTGGTAAGGGATTAATCTCCAAAATATATAAAGAACTCATGCATCTCAACAACAAAAAAACTAACAACCCAATTAAAAAATGGGCAAAAGACCTGAACAGACATTTCTCCAAAGAAGATATACAGATGGCCATCAGGCACATGAAAAGATGTTCAGCATCATTAATTATCAGGGAAATGCAAATCAAAACTACAATGAGATATCACCTCACGCCTTTCAGAATGGCTATAATTAACAAGAGAGGAAACAACAACAAGTGTTGGAGAGGATGTGGAGAGAAGGGAACTCTCATACACTGCTGGTGGGAGTGCAAACTGGTGCACCCGCTATGGAGAACAGTACGGATATTCCTCAAAAAATTAAGGATAGAACTGCCATATGATCCAGCTATTCCACTGCTGAGTATTTATCCAAAGAACGTGAAAACACCAATGTGTAAAAATACATGCACCTCTCTGTTCATTGCAGCGTTATTCACAATAGCCGAGACGTGGAAGCAACCTAAGCGCCCATCAAGGGAAGAATGGATAAAGAAGATGTGGTATTTATACACAATGGAATACTACTTAGCCATAAGAAACGATGAAATCCAGCCATTTGTGACAACATGGATGGACATTGAGGGTATTATGCAAAGTGAAATAAGTCAGAGGGAGAAGGTCAAATACCGTATGATCTCACTCAATAAGTAGTAGACAATAACAACAAACAAACACATAGAGACAGAGCTTGGATTGGTGGTTACCAGAGGGGAAGGAGGGAGGGAGGAGGGTGAAAGGGATGATTAGGTACATGTGTGTGGTGATGGATTGCAATTAGTATTTGGGTGGTGAACATGGGAACATGATGTAATACATGCAGAAATAGAAGTATAATGATGTACACCTGAAATTTATACAAAGTTATAAAGCAATGTTACCACAATAAGCCAAAAAAATTTTTTTAAACAAAAATAAATTAAAAAAAAACATATTCTCTAGTAAGTTGCTTTGTTTCCCTCATCACTTGTATTAACATATATAACACGCATTTTTGCAGGTGCCTATGCATTTGTGCATGCATAGAGGTAATGTATTTCCGTGTCTATATACGTAATGTTATCAGACTCAATTTAATAGCTATGATTCACTATTACAAACAGTGCTGTTACAAATCATTTTGTACAGTATAGTAAATGGTTGAGAGCATGAACTCTAAGGTCAAACTGCTTGGATTTAAACCCTGGTCTGGTCAAGTACTGGCTGTGTGTCCTTGGGCATATTACTCAACATCTCTCTTCTTCAATTTCCTCTTATGTAAAAGGTAGATTATTATAGTACTTATATCAAAGGGCTGAAGAGAGTGTTATTTATATAAAAAGTATATAAACGGTGCATGGCATATGGTAACAATTTGCTACAATAGAGAATGAAAAAACAGAGGATGTCAATGAAGCCAAAAGTTTGTTCTTTGAAAAGATTAACAAAAGGGACAAAACTTTAGGTAAACTGACCAAGAGAAAAAGATAGAAGGCTCAAATTACAAATCAGTAATGAAACAGGGAGCGACCGTAACGACCTCACATGAATAAAAAAGAGTATAAATGAATACTATTAACAACTGTATGCCAACAAACTAGATGCCTTGCACGAAACGGACAAATTGTGGGGCCAGCCAAGTGGCATAGTGATTAGGTTTGTGTGCTCCACTTTGGCAGCCAGGGTTTGTGGGTTTGAATCTCAGGAGCGGACCAACACACTGATCAACAAGCCATGCTGTGGTGGCATCTCACATACAAGGTAGAGGAAGATGGACACAGAGGTTAGCTCAGAGCCAATCTTCATCAGCAAAAAGAGGAAGACTGGCAACAGATGTTAACTCAGGGACCAATCTTCCTCACAAAAATTAAAATAAACAAATAAAGAAAAGGAAAAATTGCTAGAAAAACATACTACCAAACCTGACTCAAGAAAAACTAGAAAATCAGAATATACTATAACAAGTAAAGAAATAAAATAATCAAAAACATCTGAAAAAGTAAAGCTCATGCTCCACTGGCTTTACTGGTGAATTCTGCCAAATATTCAAAGAAGAATTAACTGCAATTCTTCATAAACTTTTCTAAAAAAAAAAAAAAAATAGAATAGGAGGTAACAGTTCCCAATTCACTGTATGAAGCCAGTATTATTCTGATACCAAAAAACAGACAAAGATATTACAAGAAAAGAAAACTATACAACAATATTTCTCATGAATACACACACAAACATCTCCAAGTTACTAGCAAACTGAATCCAGTTTATGAAAACTGTATATGAAAAAGATTATACATCATTACTAAGTGAGATTTCTCCCAGAATTCCAAAATTTATTCAACATCTGAAAATCAGTTAGTGTCACACATCATATCAATAGAAAACATGACAAAACCACACGATCTCAATAGACAGAAAAAAGCATTTCACAAAATCCAACACTCATTCATGATAAAAAACATTCAACAAACTAAGAAGAGAAGGAAATCTCCGCAACCTGATAAAGGATATCTACAAAAATCCCTACAGTTAACATTATATTTAATGGGCAAAGACTGAATGCCTTCCTCCTATGACTGGAGACAAGACAAAGATCTGCTTTCACCACTTCTGTTTAACACTGTACTGGAGGTTCTAACCAAGGCAATTGGGGAAGAAAAAGAAATTTGAAAATATCCAGATTGGAAAGGAAGAGGTAAAACTACCTCTATTCTCAGATGGCATAATCTTATGTATAGAAAATCCTAAGGAATCCACTAAAAAATTATTAGAACTAACAAATGGATTCATCAAGATTACAGGACACAGATCAAAGTAAAAAAACAATTGTATTTATATACAGTTGCAATGTACTATTAGAAAATAAAATTACGAAAACATTTTCATTAATAACATCCAAAGAATAAATGACATTGATAAATTTAAGAAAAGATGCAGGGCCGGCTCCGTGGCTTAGCGGTTAAGTGCGTGCGCTCTGATGCTGGCGGCCCGGGTTCGGATCCCGGGCACGCCCCAAGGCACCACTTCTCCGTCCAACGCGAGGCCGAGTCCCACGTACAGCAACTAGAAGGATGTGAACCTACGACATACAACTATCTACTGGGGCTTTGGGGGGAAAAACATGAATAAATAAAATCTTTAAAAAAAAAAAAAAAAAGAAAAGATGCAAAACATACTCTAAAAACTATGAAACATTGTAGAAAGTAAATGCAATCTAAACAAATGGAAAGACATTCATGTGTAAGGATAAGAAGACTTAACATTGTCGAATGGCAATGCTCCCTAAATTGATTTTCAGATTCAACACAATTACCATCAAAATGCCAGCTAGTGGTTTTTGCAGAAATTGACAAGTTGATCTTAAAGTTCATATGGAAACACAAGGGACCCAGAGTAGCCAAAAAACTTAGAAAAAATAACAGAGTTAGAGGACTCACACTAGAGGATTTCACAATTTCCTACAAAACTACAGTTGTTAAGACACTGTGGTATTGCCATAAGTAGACATATAGCTCAATGGAAAAGATTTTAGGTCCAGAAATAAACCCTCGCATTTATGGCCAGATGATTTCGAGTACCAAGACAAATCAATGGGGAAAGAATCATCTTTTTAACAAATGATGCTGAGACAACTAGATATCCACACACAAAAAAATGAATTTGGACACCTTTCTCACATCATACACAAAAGTTAACTCAAAATGGATCAGAGAGCTAAATGTGAGAGCTAAAATGCTAAAACTTTTAGAAGAAAATATAGGAATAAATCTTCATGACTTTGGATTAGGTAATGGCTTCTTAGATATGACACAAAAACACAAGCAACGAAAGAAAAAGTAGATAAATAGGACTTTACCAAAATTAAAAACTTTTGTTCAAGGAACACAATTAAGAAAGTGAAAATACAACCCACAGGATAAGACAATATTTGCAAATCATATATCTGATAAGGGACTTGCATTCAGAACATACAAAGAGCTCTCACAAGTCAACAATAAAAAGATAAATAACCCAATTAAAAATAGGCAAAGGATTTGAATAGACATTTCTCATAAATAATATACAAATAGCTAACAACCACATGAAAATATGTGCCATCACCATTAGCCATCAGAGATACACAAATCAAAACCACGAGACACACTTCATACCTAGTAGATTGGCAATAATCAAAAAGACAGATAAAAACAAGTGTTTGGTGAGGATGTAAAGAAATTGAAAACCTCATATACTGCCGGTGGGTAGAGAAAACAGTCTGTCAGTTCCTCCAATGGTTAAACATAGAGTTGTCATATGACCCAGCAATTCCTCCTAGCCAAGAGAAATAGAACATACATCCACACAAAAACTTGTATGTGAATGTTTACAGCAGCATAATTTATAATAGCCACAATGTGGAAACAACCCAAATGTCTATTAAATGATGAATGGATTTATCTATTTATTAATAGATAATAATATTTGACTTATCTATATAGTGGAATATTATTTGGCAATAAAGAATAAAACGTAATTAAGTGTTGATCTATACTACAACATGGATGAAGCTCCAAAACATCATCCTTAATGAAAGAAGTCAGTCACAATAGACCACATGTTGTAAGATTCCATTCACATGAAACGTCCAGAATAGACAAATTTTGTGTGGGACGAGGGTATGGGGTTTCTTTTTTATTAACAGTACAGGGTTTCTTTTTTGATTGATGAAAATGTTCTAAAATTACATTATGATGATAGCTGTACAACTGTGAGTATACTAAAATTAATATAAAAATTCAATTGTACACTTTAAAGGGTGAATTACATAGTATGTGAATTATATCTCATTAAAGCTTTTTCAGAAAGCATCTGCTATAGATTTGTGCCCAGCAACTTGGCTGTTTTGTATACTGCTTTGAAATTCTCATTCTTTCATTGCTTTTTGTTATCTTACTATGTTTACTAGGATCACTAACCTAATGTTAAATAGAAACAATCATCAATGGTCTTTCTTCAGTCCTCATTTGAAAGGAAAATTTCTAACCCTTCACTGTTAACTACTATGTTTGCCGTAGATTTTAGGAGATACCCAACTCATATCTTACATCCTCCATAAAGAATTTTCAGCGCATTCCAGCCTTGAATCATGTCTTCCTCTTTGCGTGCCTTTGGTATTTATTGTCTGCCTCATGGATGTAAAGATAAAAATCTTTTGTGTTCTAATATTGCTTAACATGAAACAACCTTCGAAGAGTAAACCAAATGCTTGTAAAACTTCTCAGATCATAACAGCATAGAATGAGCTACTTCCCTTTAAATGCCCACACCAGTCACTTAGGATATAGCACTGCACAGATTTAAAACAGCTTTTGCATGATTATCAATTATATTTTATGTATCTTTTATGACTGGATCTTATTTCTCTGATCAAGCTCCTAGTGGGCATGGACTATATTTGTTTGTATTTCCATGAAGTTTTACAATAAGTCCTCAATAAATATTGGTCAAGTTGATGTAATATAGTCCTTTGAAGGCTGGTATTACCATTACCACCCCAGTGTTTTCTATCATATCCAGCACTTCCTCCATGTCTCTACAGGACACACATTATTTTCGAAGGTGAGGGAATATGGATTGAAAGCATTGGATGAATCAGTGTGGGCCTGGGAAGGGAGATTCTGCTGTACTTAACAATTCGTACAACTTCAAAGTCAGCAGCAAAACAGTCTTGGAGACAAGGGCCTGTAGAATGCCCATTTGGAAATGGGACACATCTTTGTTTTCCTTTTGTGGTTCTTTTTTAAATTTGACCATTCTGTTTTAATGGTCAACAGCTTCAGCTCCAATTTTGTGCAGCAACAGAATCAAAGCAATGTTAAGAAGCTATTCTTGAGGTGATTCAGGCCTATACTTCTCATTTTGAAGGTGAACAAAGGAAAGAATAAATCATCCACCGAGCTCTTGTAGTGAACTGATGTTACTACTGTAGCTAACCCGCCCCAATTGTGCTCTACTGAATGAGCGACAAAACTACTACCCACCCGCTTTACTTTCCCTCTCCCACACAAGACGTTTCACTTAATGAACTGGTTGAGGAGATTTGAATTGTTGCCATTCCCTGGGCTGCTGAGTTAAAAATACCCAGGCTTTATGAATAAGAATTATACAGCTAGATTTTCTCAAGTCTGCCAGTATCACCATAAAAATGTGAATAACATCTTCAGATCAAATAGTACATAAAGGAAACTTTAGCAATAAAAATTAATAGTGTATCCACTCACTGCCTTATGGTCTGCTGCTTACTGAATTAGTCCAGTTGCCGAGGATAAAATCATAAAGCTTACTAAAGAAAAATAACATAAAAACATATTTGTTTATGATCTTTCAATACCAAGAGAGGAATCAAATCTGTGATTTGAAAACCATTTTTCAGAAATATAGTGGAATATGGAATAAAAGGCAATTTACCCTTCCTCAGTAGGGTATAAGGTATTAAGACTGCAGGAATAAGGCCAAGAAACTCTCCACCATGTGCAGTTTTTCAAGGTGAAAGAAAATCCTTGTCAAACCCCAGCAGTGAAAGGAAATGAGGAAGGATGATTAATAACACTGTTGGCAGGGCAAAATAAACCTTGAAATCTAAACAATCTTCCATCATACCGAAAGAGCATGCATCTATTGTCTCTCTGCATTTTAATTGTTGGTTTGTTATTCCTAAAGTACTGTGGCATCCTGTTTAAATGTGTGCAAATATTTCTCAGCGTGAAAGTAGAAACATGGAAATTGTTAGTGAGCCATATAAATATCCGATAGTTCATATTGCTCTCAAGTACATATAAATCCTTTAGCTTCTCCAGAGTCATTTAGCAATTCCTAAAATCTACATTGCTCACCCACTGTCTCACATAGTTATAGGTGTGAGTAAAGTTTCTAGCTACATAAACTAAATATCATGGCTGTGTGGAATGCTCTCCTCTGCAGCATTACTTGGATTACTATGCCTATCCTTAAACAAACAAACACAATCACAAACATCCTCCCCTGAAATAGTTCACTGATTAACAAACTCTTAAAAATTATTTTTCTTTTTTATTTTTGATTTATAGGTTTTGAGGGATGATAAATTGTGTCTTCTCTGAAATAGGATACTTCTGTTCCATTTGAGATTGCTCAAATTTGAACATTTATTTTTCCTAGTAAGAAAATTATAAATAGCCAAAACTTGGAAGCAACCCAAGTGCTCATCAACAGATGAATGGATAAAGAAGATGTTTTATATATATGCAGTGGAATACTACTCAGCCATAAAAAAGATGAAATTGTGACATTTGTGACAACATGGATGGACCTTGAGGGTATTTTGCTAAGCAAAATAATTCAGATGGAGAAAGCCAAATACCATATGATTTCACTCATATGTGGAAGATAAAAAACGATCAAACACACACACACATAGATAAGGAGAGTAGATGGGTGGTTACCAGAGGGGAAGTGGATGGGGGGAGGGCAAAAGGGGTAAAGGGGCACATATGTATAGTGATGGATGGAAACTAGACATTTGGTGGTGAACACAATGCAGTCTATACAGCAGTTGAAATATAATAACATACATCTGAAATTTATACAATGTTATAAACCAGTGTAACCTCAATAAAATAATTTTAAAAAAAGAAAATTATAGTAATATTAGGAGAGAACCCTCACCCTCTCTAATTGTACAAGTCAGGGTAACACTAGCTGTTGTTAACAAGTGTATCCCCAAATGATCTAAACGCATTAGATTATTGTGTTTTTCACACCACATTACCGGACAGGGGAATGTGTTGGCGGGGAAACTCTCATCCACGCAATAATTCAGGGACTCATGTTCTCAGCAGCTCAGCAGTCTTCAAGGTCACCATTGATTGTCTCCAACCCAGCCAGCCTGAAGAGGAACAAAACAAGGAGGACTGCATGGAAGAGGCCTTTAGGAACCAGGACTAGAAGAGGCATGCAATTCTCCTCTCGCATTGTACTGGCTAGAATTCAGTCACATAGCCACAAATACCTCCAAGGGAGGCTGAGAAATAGCCTTCCTATGTACCCAGAGAGCAAAGGGAATGCATATTTTGATGAACAACTAACTAGTTTCTTCTTTCACAGTTAAATAACTTAAACCCTTGATACTTTTTAACTTGATGAAAAATGAATGTTTATATTCCATTAAAACCCAACCAATTAGGTCATTTATAAATTAGGCATAAATTCAGAATACTTTATCTGATGTAACACATTTTATGATGCATTATATCTATTTTTTAGGTAAGAAAACTTGGGCTCAAATGAGTCTCATGACTAAATCTAAGGTTACAAGTTGCCTCATCTTTAGGTCTAGCTCTTTGACTGGAAGATTTCAGCATCTTCAGTGAAAAATCAAGAATACTAACAAAGTAGTGTCTACTTTGCATCAAACCTACTTATTGATTTTTCTTTCCATCGATACCTTGTGCTAACTTAAGCCAAAACTCACTGTAGAGGTAATAAATGTATTATAGAAATTGAGAATATACGTGAGAAAGTGACCAATATTTCAGATACATAATATGCGCTCAATTACATGTTTTAAACATTATTCTGACATTTTAACAAGGGAAAATCCAGACTCAGATTATTTCAATGGTGAATTCTTCAAAACATTTAAGGAAGAAACAATATCAATTACACATAATATCTTTCCAAAAATATAAGAGGATAGAACACTTTCCTCTTATACTTTTGTGGGGCCAGCATAACGTCAATACCAAAAGCAGACAAAGATATCACAAGAAAAGAAAACTACAGACTACTATCCCTCTTGAACATAGACACAAAAATTATTAACAAACTATAACAAATTAAATACAGCAATGTATATAAAAAGGATAATATGTCATAATCGAGTGGGTGTATGGGTGTATCTTGGAAATGCAAGGCTGATTCAACATATAATCACTCAATATAGTTCATCACATAAACACACTAGAGAATAAAAACCATAAAATCTTTTCAAATAATGCAGAAAAAGCATTTTATAAAATTCCACATCCATTCATAGTAAAAACAAACAAACAAAACCCTCTCAGCAAACTAGAAATGTACAGGAACTTCCATTAACCTAAGTAGCATTTAAAAAAATTTACAGCAAACATCATATATAATGGTAAAAGACTGAATGTTTCCCCCCAAACTTGGGGAAGGCAAAGATGTTCACCTACTCCTATTCAACATCACACCACTAAGACAAGGAAAAGAAATAGGCATACACAATAGAAGGGAAGAAATAAAACTATCACTATTCATAAACTACCTGATTATCTACTTAGAAAATCCTTATAGAATCTACAAAAAAAAAAAAAAAAGAGAGAGGGGACTCTTGAAACCGTCAGTGAGTTTACAAAGTCAAAATTATAGAGTCAATATACAAAGTTCAATTTTTTAATACACTAGCAATAAACAATTGGAAATTGAAATTTAAAAAGCAACTAAATGAAATACATAGTTATAAATTTAACAAAATATGTGCAGCACTTGTATGCTGAAAACACAAAATATTGATCAAAAAAATCAAAGGGAACCTAAATAAGAGAAATAATGTGTTCATGGATTAAGAGACTTTATACAATAAAGATGAAAATTCACCTCAAATAGATAGACAGATTCAATACAATCTCAGTCAAAATCCCAGCAGGATTTTTTGTTTTTTTGTCAGCAAGCTAACTCTAAAATTTATATGGAAAGACAAAGTAATTAGAATTTCCAAAACAATTTTGAAAAAAAGAACAAAGTTGGAGGACTCACGATACCTAATCTCAAGGCTTAATATAAAGCTACACTAATCAGTGTGGTATTAGAGAAAAGAATGACACATAGATCAATGGAACAGAATCAAGTCCATAAGTAGATCCACACCTATATGGTTAATTTATATTTTACAAAGATGCAAGAGCAATTCAATGAAGAAATGATAGTCTTTCAACAAATGATTCTGAAACAATTGGACATTTTATTTATTTATCTGTACTTCAATTTATATCTCACACCTTGTACAAAAACTAATTCAAAATGCATCATGGACCTAAATGTAAAATATAAAACTATAAAATTTCTAGAAAAAAACGTAAGAGAAAATCTGTATTACTTTATGTTATACAAAAAGATTTTAGATCAAACACTAAAAGTATGACTCATAAAAGAAAAAATTAATAAATTAGACTTTGTCAAAATTTAAAATATTTGCTATGCCAAAGATATTCTTAAGAGAATGAAGAGACAAGCCATACCCTAGGAGGAAACATTTGCAAATCACATATCTGACAAAGGATTTACATCCAGAATACTATAGAAAGAACTCTTGAAACACAGCCATAAGAAATCAAACAACACAATTTTTAATAAATGAGCAAAATATTTGAACAGAAATATCTTCACCAAAGAAGATATAAGGATGAAATATAAGTAGACGAAAAGATGTTCAGTGTAATTAGCCATTAAGGAAATGTTAATTATAACCACAATGAGATTCCACTACATATCTATTAGAATAGCTAAAATCAGAAAAGCTGACAATACTAATTACTGTGAGGGAGTGGGCAGCTGGAACTCTCACTCATTGCTGGTGAGAATGCAAAATGGTACAGTGACTCTGGAAAACAGTTTGGCATTTTCTTATAAAGTTAAACATACACTCACCGTATGGTACAATAATACAATCAATTCTCCTTATTCACAGATTCCACATTTGTGAATTTGCCCACTTGCTGAAATTCATTTGTAACTCCCAAATCGATACTTATGAGGCTTTTGTGGTCATTCCTTGGCGTGTACAGAGCAGTAAAAAATTTGAGTCACTCAACATGCACATTCCCAGGTGAGATTGAACAAGGCAATGCTCTGGCTTCTTGTTTTAACTCTCATGTTGTAAATGTGTCCTTTTCTCAGTTTATTTAGTTTTCTATGTTTTTTTTTTTTGCATTTTTGTTCTTTTTGTTGGTGACTTTGCTGTTTAAAATGGCCCCCAGGTGTGTAGTGCTGAAGTGCTGTCTAGTGTTTTTAAACTCAAGAAGGCTGTAAAGTGCCTTATGGAAAAAAATGTGTTAGATGAGTTTTGTTCAGCCACAGGTTACAGTGCTGTTAGCCATGAGTTCAGTGTTAATGAAGCAACAATGTGTATTAAATAAGGTGTCATTAAACAGAAAACACACGTAAAACAAAGTTACGTATTGATCAGTTGACAAAAACATTGCGGCTAGAGGCTCACAGAAACTTAACCCTGCATTTCTCCTAGGAACAATGTCTCATTACTCGCTAACTCAGTGTTCAAGGTGACTTTATAGAACATAACTACCACAAATAACAAGAATTGATTGTGACACCCCTAGATATTTACCCAAAATAAATGAAAATTTGTGTTTAAAAAAATCTATATTTAAGTTTTATAACAGTTTTTTTCATAATTGTCCCAAACTAGAAACTATCTATATTAATTTTCTGTTACTGTCATAACAAATTACCACAAATGTAGCCACTTTCAACAACGCAAGTTTTTATTTCACAGTTTCCATAGATCAGAAGTCCAGTCGACTCAGCTTAGAATCTCACAAGGCTGAAATCAAGGTGTTGATAAGGCTAAGTTCCTTTCTGAAAGTTCTCGGTGGCAGTCCATTTCCTTGCTCGTTTTTCCATTTTCTTTCCTGGCTGTTGACCTGAAATTTATCATTACCATTACATCTGGTTAAAGATTAGGGAGATTAGGGCAGTTTAGTCTTTGCATTGGCTAAAGACCCATGGGATATGATGAATGCAGGATGATCACTACCAAAATGAGGATGGGGCTCTATATGCTGAGTCTGGATGAGATGGTGACCAACGCGAACAGAGTTGAGATGGCACTGAGCTGAGAATTCAATGAAGAGATATGAATGATGCAGATCTCCTTCTGACTCCAGGTATTTCATAGCTGCAGCTCCCAGGTCTGTAGAAAACTACTCGGAGCGCTGAGGTCTCACCTCTCTATTCTTGGGTATGTTCCCCTCCCACTATGGAGAAATTAATGTAAAAATACTCATTTCCCTATCTCTTCCCCTCCACGTCCTCCCAATCTCTCTAAGAACTTAGTCTCTACCTAGACAATTCCATTTGCTTCACTCGCAAGAAAAGTAAAAGAAGCATTATGGAGCTGCGTTTTTTCTTCTGTTGTGGATCCATTTTTATTAGGCAAGCTTGAGGAGCTCAGAAAGGGGAAGTGCTCAGTCTAAACTCTGGGATGGGCATAAACTTTGCCTCCTAGGTAAGATAAACCTTCGCCTCATACCTGCAATTATATCACTCTTGTCCAGGGATATAAGTAGGTACCAAAATAAATCATAGAAAACTAAGACGAAAGGTTCATCATTGAATCTATGTGGTTATTTGTATATGTACATTTATGTATGTATGAACTACTAAACCTTGATCACCTCACTAAATTCCCAGACATTTACCACAATGTAATAGTAGTTATGACAAAGTAGTTCTTGAATATAGGATATTTAACTCAAAATTCACTTATTTATATCAATCTCAACAACAGGAACTTGAGAGAGAAACTTCAATTTTCCTGCCCTATATCTTTCTCCATCCAACTAGATGATCCCCTGGCCACTACATTAATCTACCCATTCCTCTGCATAGCCCCAAATGCCAATGAACCCCTGCAACTGCAAGTCTCTACCATAACCTTCATATTTTTTAGAATCAAAGCCTTGGTCTTTCTCTACTTATCATCTGCCCCTTTGGATTTATTATTTCTAGCAGTTTCACTGTTTTTCATTTAATGACACAAACTAAAATTCTTAAATCTTCTTTCATTTATCTCTTTCTCTTACCTATACCACCTATATACACTCAGTCAACTTTTTAAAATATTTCTCAATTCATTCCTTTATTTTTATTCCCATTGCCACTGCCTTGGTCTAGCTCCTCTGCAGTCCATTCTTTGGCTATTGAATTACCTCTAAATCAGTCTCCCTGGCTTCAGTTTTATTTCATTCACCCATCAATCATCCCAGGTACCACAGGCAGATTGACCTTCCTAATAAATGGAAGAGATTTAGTTTTTAGCTTATTGAAAGCTACCAGTGATTCACAATATAAAAAACTCAATATATATTTGTGAAATGAAAGAATAAATATTACTCAGATTGTCTATCATGGAACTTTGCATATGAGAGGCACTCAAGAATTGGAATAAATTTCCAATTGATATTAATTTTTAATAGATCTTGAAAGAGAAAGTCTGAATGCATAGAAATCTAAATATTTTCCTCATAAAGAAGATAATCAGAATCGTCTCCTAAAATATATCTGAACAATATTCCAGCAACACTCCTAGATCTTTAAAATGATCCTTTTAGCAACTTTAGTGCTAACTTTATCATTTTAGTGAGCTCGTGGTATGCTTAGTTTCACGTAAGGGTCTTCACAAAGTGAAATTTCCCATAGATTCAAATATTTCTCCCAAACTTATGATTTTTTTCTGTAATATTTCAGGTATGTCACTATCATAGCCTTTGTTAAATACAAACACACACACTTATGCACACACACATGCATTTAATAAATGAATTAATTTTTGAAACATAAAAGTAAAGCTTTATGCCAATTGCAATATTTCATTTCTTAAGTATTCCTTAAAGTTCAAAATTAGAGTAGTTTGCAGTGTAAATAGAACAACTGAAATCCCTCATTAGAATTCTAAATACCTAAAAGTCAAAACATATATCAATTATACTAAACCATTTAGTCTATTAGGCAGTTTAATAATTCCCAAAGGAAATTAGAAAGCTAATTACTTGGGTAATATAAATCCCCAAAAAGCTAGTCTCAAGCATAAAAATAGAGGAAACAATAACACTATACAGCAAGGATAGAAAGTAATTTTTTCTAGAAAATCTCTTTTCTTCAATTTTCATGGTTCAGGTTATGCCAGTCGTATTCAATAGCTATGTAATTTTCTCTCTCTAACCAGTGACGACTATTTTTACAGTGGAGAATGAGTTCTGTACAAGGTCAAAAACAGTGTGAATGGGTCTATAAGGAAAGTTCTTTGAACAAAGTTCATTTAAGACCATTTACTAGCAGAGGCAGAAAACTGTTTCCATTATCCACATGAACCAGCATTACTGCTGTAAGTCGGAAGCACGGTTGCCAAGAGTGATGTGAGTCATTAAGCTTCAAGCAGACGCCAAGACTCAAAGGTCCAGGGTGTTGCACGCTGTTCCAGTATAGTGCAGCCCTTATCATCTAGGCAATCAGAGGTCAAATGAAGAAAGCATGAGTCTACTATTACAGAAGATTATTTGGCATACACTCTCAATTTTTTACTGTCTTCCCTGGTGGTCAATAGCGTTAACCTGAAATGCCATAAATTTTATACAGAACTTGCCATAAGAAGCATCATTCCTTTAGATAAAACTTGAAAGTGAATTGCCTACATCATGAATAACTTGCTACTGCATGCCAATTTACTGCTTTGGGATGACCACTGATGCTCTATTTTTAGTGAAAAGAAACCTAATAATTTCACTAGTCCCAATCTTCTCATCACCACACTCTGATCTCTGCCCAGTCAGCATTAACACAGAGAATGTTCAGTCGGGAGGAAGCACAGCACCTGGTATTGCCTCCTTATGCATACAGCCGGAGGGATGGGATATGGAAGGAAGAACCACAGACTTCTCTTTGTAAGCTGCATCCTAAATATGAGCCAGAAGAATGAATATTTATTACACTGACTTTCAAAAGGAAATATTTAAAATTGAAGACATAATGACACAGAAACAGAACACCAAACATACTAAAATTCATCAGATAATGTAATGGTTTTCCAGTATTCTCAGTCTCTCCCTCTATGACTTCTCCTTTTCTGCCTTCAAACATGTTCATTACTACTTTATTAAAAACCGATTTTTAACTCATGCTACCCATCGTGCCAACTAATGTTCTTTCTGTTTCTAACACTCAAATTCCCCTTGTTTTATGCCTTCATCCCTCTCTGTTCTCTCTTGGAACTCCATGCTCCAGCCGTACCAGACTAGGGACAATTTCCCAATGGGACCTGATCTTTCGTTCCTGGCCTTTGCCAATGCTGCTCTCCACTTCAAAAGTTTTCCATGCTTACCTTCCTTTCTTAACAAATTCATACTCTAATCACTTCCTCTTCCAGACCTGTTATGACAGTCCAATAGGTTCAACTTCCCTATGCTCCATTTGTATCCAATTTTTATTTCTATTTCATCACTTTTCATGCTGTGTTTTACTTGTCATATTATTTGACTCAAGAGTATATTCTCCTTGAATATAGGAACTGTGTCTTTTATCTCTCTAGTCCCGGCCTAAGCACAGTCCCCAGCACTCAACAAGTACTGAATATTTATTGAATAAATAAATACAAATAAACAAAATGTATTCAAAACAATGATTTCACTGTGCTTTTGATCCACAAATTCAGTCTCTAGGAATTTATCTGAAGTAGTCTATTAGACAACTGTGTAAAGATGTCAACACATACAGGGGACACAACTCTATGGTATTGTCTTAAGTCTTGAGCTTAGTGGTGAGTATATGTACGTCCATTTTATTTTCCTTTATATATTTTTGTTATGTCTGAACTATATCCTAATGAACTTTAAAAATATAAAGATATATCTAAAAGCCACACAAGAAAATATTATTTATAATAGTGAATAACTCGGAAAAACTAAAGTATATTTCAATAGGATATTGGTAAAATTAATTATAGTATACGGATATAAATTGAAGTCTACATAAGCATCGAAAACCTTAGATCATCTTTTCATGGAAAAATGACCATGGTATATTATTCAGTGGGAAAAACAAGCAGATTGCAAAACACAAATTATATTATGACCCTATTTATTTTAAACTGTGTATTAATACAAAAGGTACCTTAAAGAACTTTTTCTAAAAGGTTCATTGTGGTTAATTCTGGGTGGTAAGATTTTAGGATATACACATATTCTGCTTTAAGTATGATTTAAATGTTTCTAAAATAATTGATTAATATTCAGAAAAAATGTTGTTTTCATTTGAAAAACAATTTCCTCAAAATATTAGGTAATTTGTTTTTTATATTTCTTTCAAAATCAAAAGGAATCCAGAGGGTGTTTTGTTGCTGTTTTTGTTTTTATTTTGATTTTTTATTTGTTTGCTTCGAAACAGGTAATGATCTATAGTTAAATAATAAACCAAGGAACACACAACAAAACAAATTTATTTTTTAAGATAATATATAAAACATCTCATTCTTTCCTCTTTATGTTATAATTAGAAAGCACAATTTTTCTATGTTCCTATTTCCTACCCATATTGTGGAAGGAGAAACAGGGGAGGGACAGGAAAGGGGAAAATGAAGACTTGATGAGACAAAATAAGGCTGACATATAAAGATAGAATAAGAATTCTCAAATTTATTCAGTCCCATTCCTCTTTGAAAATCTCATGAAAAATGTGTATCTTCACCGAAAAAAATGTCTATTCACACAGACTTTGCATATAACTTGAGTGGATTCATAGATTCTGTGAAGCAGATGCACACCTCAGGACACAAGACGTGATCTAGAGAGACAGAAAAAGCAGAACACCACACAGAGCTAGACGCAAAAAACTGGAGAAGCAAAGTCTAGATGCAGATTATCTGTACGGCAAACCTTTCTCATCTCCGTTAGTTATAGTTGCTACAAACGCATTTTAAAACCAGAGAGTCTTTATCACTTCAGACAGGAGTAGGCAGTAACATTTCTTACCACTTGTCTTAAAAAGAAGATTTTCTTTTGAAAAGGGTGGATTCCAGCTCTAGATGCAGAAATGCGGAAGTGAACACCTGCACCCATGCTTTAACAACTAGAAAAGATATGAGCATAGTAGGTTCATAACAGGTGACACTCTGAATGGAATTTCATCAAGCCAAGCTTTGTGATCTTGAAAGTCTGGTTTCCCATAATCCAAATCTAGAAACCTTGGAAGGAGAAGATGCATGAGGTAGGGGTTGGGGATTGAGTGTGGGGAAAACATGGAAGAACAAAGGAGGCTTAATCAGAATTTAATTTAAAAAAACAGTTGAATGGGAAATTAGACAATTTTGCAGAATGATATCTGTGGGCTAATTTCAATAATTTACATCTGAGGAGCAGTTGCCAATTTTTATTCGTACTGTAACCTAAGGAACTAAAAGTTTGTTATATAACAAACTTTTTAATATACGATAGTGTTTGTTATTTTGTCTACAACTAATCTATTCTTCCTACTGTGCCCCCCGTTGTTTGTGAAGTAAATACCCAATCTAATCTAAAGTTTAGTCTGATAGCAAAAAAGAGCCCCTCAGGACAAGTTCAGTCTCTCAGATAAAAACGCTCAGTCTTGCAGACATCCCTCCAGCCGCTTCTCTCCCTAAGATGAGACAGCTGTACTGCTCACATGCTCTAGACTAGAGGCAGAGGGGAGCAATTTAACGATTCTTCAATACAGGTTGCTTCCCAACCTGTTGTCAGGCTCCTCTAGTCTCCAGCACAGAAGTTGGCCCTGGTAAACTTCTGGTCCATTCTTCTTTGGTTGGACCCATGTTTCTGCTCAGGGTTCAGGGACAGAAGGTCTCGTCGTATCTCCTGCTGGCACTAAAGACAGTTCTAAGGCCTGACTTTGATCCTACCACTTCCTGGCACAGATGATCCATCCTATGGCCATGGCTAAAGGGCCATGCTGCTAGTCCAGTGCTTTCTGTCAAGTTCTCCCAGCATGTGGTGTGGGTCAGTCTGCAAAGCGCACATCTACCTTCCTCCCAGAGTTGCAAAGAAGGGCTTGAAGAAGTCCCACCTCTCTTTACTATGTGATATACATATATATATATACACGTATATATACGTATATATACGTGTATATATATATATATATATTTTTTTTTTTGCTGAGGAAGATTCACCCTGAGCTAACATCTGTGCCAATCTTCCTCTATTTTGTATGTGGGTTGTCATCACAGCATGGCTGATGAGAGGTGTAGGTCCGCCCCTGGGATCTGAACCCATGAACCCGGGCTGCCGAAGCAGAGCACGAGAACTTAACCACTAGGCCACGGGCTGGCCCCTACTTTGTGATATTTTTATCTATCTGACACACTACCTGCTCTAGATTGAAGTCTGGAGAATAGAAATTGAGACCCCTGTGGGTTTTTTTTTTTTTTCTTTTGGTGAGGAAGCTTGGCCCTGAGCTAATATCTGTTGCCAATCTTTCTCTTTTTGCTTGAGGAAGATGGTCACTGAACTAACATCTGTGCCTATCTTCTTCTATTTTTTGCATGTGGGACCCTGCAACAGCATGGCTTGATGAGCAAGTGTGAGTCTGTGCCTCGGATCCGAACCCAAGAACCTGGGCCACGGAAGTGGAGCACGAGAACTTAACCACTACACCACCGGGCCGGCCCTAGAGACCCCTGCTTTTGACCACTTCACACGATACTTTGTCTCTTTCATCTTTCTCCTTCCCACAATCCCTCAAGACTGGAAAAGTGAACTTTCCCCTTTTCCTCTTCCTCTTCTACCTATCAAAATTTCTTCTATTTAAAACCCAGTGTTCTAACCTGCCGAACAAGATTTCTCCCATGTTTAAAGAGAAATAAACTTTAAACAGTTCATCAACCACCAGCCTGGTTTGCAAAGCAAAGGATAGAAGCGAAAACTCTCCTTTTGAATTTCAGAACCTAAGATCTCTTCCTGGATTCATGGATGCTCAAGTGAACAAGAGTGAAGGAAGGCTCAGGAGGTCTTCAAAAAGGGAATCACATTAAAAATTTAAGCTATTAACGTTGCTCTATATCCCACATCATCCCTCTGTTGCCCCTGTGCACACTCAGATAAATTAAGCATCCCTTAACAGCAAAAGTTAATTTACAGGAAGCATTGACAGAAAAGTAATAGATAGAAATACCAGCGCCTGCCCCCTCCTCTACTTGCCCACTTCTGGCCCCAAGGCATGCTGGGATGGCTGTGGTGCACAGCTAAAGCAAAGATCACTGTTCCTCCTAAACCATGGTTCGGCTTCCAGCACTCAGTTCCGGGAGGAGATTCAGTGGAATTGCACTGAGTCTCAGGGCATCACCTTGACTGAGAGCAGGGAAGCACTTAACACTACGTGAATTAGCCTCCGCCAATGAACAAAACTATATAGTTCCTTTCTCAATGTCCGTCCATCAGAGTGGAACCTGTTTTATAGTTCTCTCCCTCCCAAGGCTCTCATAGCAGAATTATTTCCTCCTGAGACTCCGAAAGAAGAGACTCGAATTGTCTATTAGCTCAACTACTTTATCTTACTTAAAAAGACAAGTTTAATAAATCAGAACATGCTTATGGCTGAATCCTGTCTGCCAGTATCATGTTATCTTTAACTCACGAGTGTACAGACTACACGAACTTTGAGCAGTAGTATGGCCTTGAGTCTTTATTTTTAATCTCTGGGGGAAAATTCCCAGGTACAAATTAAAATCTTATTTCACATTTTTCATCCCTACTTCCAAGTTGATATATTCACATCCAGAATCTTTAGAAATAAAAGAAGGTAAAAGCGATTCATGGTGAGAAGCAGAGGAAAAGAGGGCAAAGTTCAAGTCTACTTTTCTAACCACCCTAGAAAAACCAGATGTTCTCTGAAAAACCACATTTGAGAACATGGTGAGAAGGACATAACAATTTGCAGATGTTGGGGATTGTGGCTGGGAGATGGTCCCATACAGAGTTAATAGTTAATGGGGAGAGGAAAAATTTGTTCCTTGTCAGGGTAAGCTGGAAAACACTTCCAGGGGATATGCCTTAGTCCATTTGAGCTGCTATAACAAAATGCCATAGACTGGGTGGCCTATAAACAATGCAAAGTTATTTCTCACAGCCCTGGAGACTGGGAATCCAAGATCAAGTCCACTGGAAGATTTGGTGTCAGGTGAGAATCTGCTTCCCCCCAGAGGGCTGTCTTGTTTGCTGTAACCTCACATGGGGAAAGGAGCAAGGGAGCTCTCTGGGGTCTCTTTTATAAAGGAACTAATCCCATTCACGAGGTCTCTGCTCTCATGACCTAATCCCCTCCCAAAGGCCCCACCTCCCAATACCATTACACTGGGGATTTGTTTTCAACATATGAATTTTGGGGAAACACAAACATTCAGTCCATAGCAGGAAATTGGAAAAGAGAATTCAAATTTGTTAGGCTAGAGTTTTCAAATTCATCATCATTCCAAGAGGTTTTGCTCTGTATTAACAGGGTTGTCACATTGTGAGGCAAGTTGCCCGGCTTCTGTTGAAGTATTCTGTCAAAACATTTAAGCTTCTCACCATCTTTCTCACTAAATCCTTGTGAGAATTATTCAATTTAACCCTTGCAAAGTATTGATTTCATAAAATTTTTGAAAACACAAAACACTTTTAAAGGAAAAATTCTACTTTAATTACCACATATCTCCCCAAGTAACTGAGCTCAGTGAAGGCAAGTCAAGAGGTTTGATCAGCGCTGGTCAACACTATGTTACACCTGGCATATGGCAGGCACTTGAGAGAAGAAGAAGGGAGAGGGAGAGAGAGAAAAAGAAAGGAAAGAACAAAAGAATGGAGAGAAGGAAGCAAGGAGAAAGGAAATAAAGAACAAAGGAACACAGAGGGAAGACGAATAAGTAAATATTAGACAGACATAGCAATGTTTCCTGACTTATACAAAATAGTAAATCTTGTATCAGTTGCTGACAGAGAATACCTCAGGGAGTAACTGAAGGAAAACTGAAAAAAAATAAATATCTTTTAGGCCAGCAGTATTCTGAATATTTGAGAACAGTCAGGTCTGGGCCTGAGGAAAAGTCCTCAGATAGCAGATTTGGCCACGGCAGATCAAATCTCTATACTACGCAGTCACAGGGGTCTTCAACGCCTCGTGTAACTGGGGAACACACGCTGAGAATGTCCAAATAGTCCGCCTGTGCCACAGACACTACAGCTCTGGAAGCTTTATTAATTCACAGCTGCTCTCAGAGCTGATGCTGTAAAACCAAGAGATCTGTACTCTGGGAGGGGTGTGTGTGTAAATATGTGCTCACATAAGTGTATGCAAGCAGAAGGATCAGTCTTGTTTCATTACCTTTTGTGTATAATATTCAGTAACTTTGGATAGCTTTCTTCTGGTTACAAAACTAAAACAATGATTAAGAAATTTTGGAAAATCACACCAAAAAAGAAATAAAAATTATTTATAATGTCTCAAATAAGCACTATTAATATTTTGGTATATATCTCCCAGGATATTTTCTACTAGGATTATACTATGCATAACATTTTATAAAATATTCACATAATATTAATCATCCTGAATATTATTGCCTGCCATGAAGTATATATTCTTCTGCCATGCATTATTAATGCCTATAAGTATTCCCATCATATAGATTCGAGGTCCTTCAATAATACTCTATGGTTGTAAATGTGAGTAGTTTAAATTTTATTTTATGTTTGCTGTTAAATATTAGTGCTCTAATTCACATCCATGATTATTTCCTTAGGGTAAATTTTATTTTATTTTATTTTTATATATTTTTTTTAGCTTATTTGTTTATTGCAGTAACATTGGTTTATAACATTGCAAAAATTTCAGGTGTACATCATTGTACTTCTCCTTAGGGTAAATTTTAGGAGAAAAAATTACTCGATCAAAAGATATTATCACTTAAAATATTCTGATACATATTACCAAATTGTTCCACACAAATGTGTCACTTATTCCCTTCTATAACATGTAAGTCACATTTACCTGAGCTATTGCCAACACTGGCTATCATTTTTCCTCAATTTTTCATATTTTAAAATGAAAAAGGTATCGATTTTTATTTTCTTTTAATTAATTGTGAGGTTAAACAAATCCTGTTCTTTTTTCATTTTGTATTGCTTTGTTAGCTCATGTCCTAATCACTTTTTTGTTATTTGTGTTTTCATTACTCATTCTTTCATTATTTTTTGTAAAGCCTCTTTATTTAATGAGAATATTCACTTTTTGTTTTTTTTTTAATACTTTATCAAGTTGTTTTTTATTGTGGTAAGAACATTTCACATGAGCTCTACCCTTTTAACAAAATTTTAAGTGTACAATACAGTATTGTTAACGATAGGCATAATGTTGTGTAGTAGGTCTCTAGAACTTACTTATTTTGCATAACTGAAACTTACTTTTTTAAATTTTTATTCATAATACGTTGACATTCAAAAATTTTGAGTTTTTTGTAGACAAATGTACCAATTACCATTGTTTTTACTTTTAACGGATCATGATTTGAGGTAGAGATCTTATTTTCTTATATTTGATAATGCTTTCAGCTTCACTATTTAAATAAACTGTTATTTTCCTACTGATTTGAAATTTTACTTTGCCATATATCAAATTCTGATTACAATTAAAGCCTGTGGCTGACATTTTTATTCAGTTCCATTAATCTGATTGTTGGGATTTGGTGCTAATCACATGCTGTTTTGATTACCATGGCCCAGTTTTGATATCAACTACTTGGTAGTGCTATCATACCTTACCCTTCATTTTAAAAAAAGAAATGTATACCCTTCTCCCCTTTTTTGTTCTTCCATTAAACTTTTGTATGACTTTAAGTTCCAAAAAATTCTTTGGAAGTACATAATGGAATTGAATTAAGCCTTTAAATTAATAGGATAAAATTAACATCTTTACAATATTCATACTTCCCATCCTGGAACATGATATACATTTACCTAACCAAGGCTTTTATTGTGTCTCAAGTAAAGTTTATTAGCTCTATTTATATAGGTTCTACACTCTTCTTGTTCATTTTATTAGTCCTTGATCGTCCAGAAAATATTTTGGCGGGAGCCTTTCATGAACCAGGCAATGTATTAACTTATTCCTGAAATTCTGCTACTAATGTGAATGAAAACTGTTCTCCACAACGTTTCGTGATCATTGATGATAAATAATATAGCTCTTTATTTTTCTACATGTATTTTATAAATATCTAATTTCTTGTTAACCTCAATAATTTTGAGTTATCTGGATAGCAAATCACATTATCTACAAATAATGATAATTTTGCACCATCTTTTTGAATATTTTTACTTCAAATTTGTGTTTCTTTATAGTATTTTGTAATGGATTCCAGAATAGTATAAAGAAGGACATATTAGTAAGCCTAGAATTAATCATAATAATCTTTGTCCCTATGATCAATTTTCATTCTTCATTTTGTGTATGTTTTCTCTGTTTTACTTGATTTTTAATTATGAGAGCTTTGTCGATTTTGTTAGACTTTTCAAGGAAGCAATTTTTGATATTAATCTATAACATGTGAAGATTTTTCAAATTATTAAAGTCTCCCTTTTGCCCTATTATTCATGCCTATGTTCTCCTTAATTTTTATTTTCAGGATTAAAAAACATATTTTTAATAGAACACAATTATTTCCTTTTCTTTCTTCCTACTTTAATAAGGAAGGTTTCAAGGTATAAGTTTTTCTATTATCATATGTATGGATGCATTTTCTAAACGACAAAAAATTTTTAATTAAAATTTAATTTAATTTTAATTATTTAATTTTTTCATTTAATTGATTAAAAATTAATTTTTTAAATTTAAAGTAGATTTAGTTTCTGACCATGAGCTACCAGCCTGTTTGGTGCAAAGAACTTTCTCAAGTCTTTTCTGTGTTAGACTTTACACTGGTGGTTCACAAGGAGTCCACTCCCGGTACTGGGGCCTGTGGAGTTCTCTCCCATATTAATTTTGAGCTCGGACATGAGACTGGCTTTGGCCCCGCGTCAGCAGCCACGATGCGAGCAGAGGGTTGATAAGCATTTGTACACTGGGATTGTCCTCCTGGAACCCAGTCTCCATGCTATAAGGAATTCCAGGCTATTCTCCTAGGAGAGAAGACACACGAAAATCTTATGGAGGATAAGACACCACATGGAGAACCGAGGTGATCTGGCCAAGCTCCCAGCTTCAAGCAGCTGACACTACGTGGAGTAATAAACCACCCGGTCAACCAAAAGGATCGTGAGAAAAAAATAAATGCTGTTATTTTAAGCCACTAAGTGTTGAGAATGTTTGCTATGCAACAATAGAAAACTGACAGTTTTTCTGTTTAAACTTGATCTGACTCACTGATTTTTCTATTTAGCCAAGCTTCAGAGAAAGCTGCTGAGCAGGAAGATATCTAATTCTCCATATATCAAGTACGCCACCACACCAAGAAGGCAGGAATGTCTACAACTAAATGTGGATTGAAGAACCATTTTTTTCTCTTCTGTTTTCTGGTGCTGATGAATCCTTGCATCATTTCTGTATCATTTTGTTAGTGATCCAACAGAAACACAGGGGATGACTTCCTAAATATCGATACTTTCAAAATCCTTGAATGTAATTCTAAATCATATCTCCTTTTGAAAATGTAAGATGTCATGCATAACATTTGACCAAAGATGATTTGCTGTGAGTTATAGATCTCTTTAAATAAATGAGAAATTTGTGCGCCCTCTCCTCAGAAAAATATGTCTGTATGAAGAAAGGAATTATTACAAACAGTTTCAGCAGGTTCATGGATCACCTGATGCAAAATCACGGCCTCATTAAGGAAAATATGCGGTGATTTTCAAATATATTTTAGCCAACTAATCTGCCCTCACATAAAAGCTTACTGGGAAGAAAAACAAATAAAACAGAAAAAAACAGAGCTATCATAGTTGAAACCAAGGTGGTGTCTGACAACCCTCCTGTTGCCTCTATCCCTCCATCTACTAACCACCACCACACGTCCCTCACAGAGGGACCACTGTTTTAAAATGACACGATAGAATTTAATACATGCAAGAAAGAGGTAAAGACGTGATGGGATAAGAGCCAGGGAAGTTCTGACCCAAGCTAAGGGCAAGTATAGAACAAGAAGAGATTGAATTCATTCAAGTAAACGTAAAAGAAAATACTGTATGAATCACTGTGGACAGAGGTTCAACATGGAATTAAATCATCTGCTGCTTTCAAATAAGTTGGATGACCATTGCACTTACAAATTTTATGTGTCAACTTGACTGGGCCATGGGGTGCCCACATATTTGGTCATACATTATTCTGGGTGTATCCATGAGGGTGATTTTGAATGAGATTAAAATTTAGGGCCCGGCCCGGTGGCTTAGCGGTTAAGTGCGCGCGATCCACTGCTGGCGGCCCGGGTTCGGATCCCGGGTGCGCACCGACGCACCGCTTCTCCAGCCATGCTGAGGCCGCGTCCCACATACAGCAACCGGAAGGATGTGCAACTATGACTTACAACTGTCTACTGGGGCTTTGGGGAAGGGAAAAAAAAAATGAGGAGGATTGGCAATAGATGTTAGCTCAGAACCGGTCTTCCTCAGCAAGGAGAGGAGGATTAGCATGGATGTTAGCTCAGGGCTGATCTCCCTCACAAACAAACAAACAAAAAAATTTAAATTGGTGGACTAAGTAAAGCAGATTGCCCTCCATAATGTGAGTGGGCCTCATCCAATCAGTTGAATTTCTAAATACAACAAAAGGCTGGCCCACCCGGAGTAAGAGAATTCTCTTGCCGAATGACCTTCAAACCACGACATCAGCTCTTCTTGGTTCTACAGCAGCTTCCAGCCTTCAGACTAGAACTGGGATATGAGCTCTACAGATTTTGGATTTTCCAGCTTTCATAAGCTCATGAGACAATTCCTTATAATAAATCTCTTTATATATATAATACATATAAAGAACCCTGGAGAACCTGACTAATACAACCACATGTCCCAGTGTGTCCAGGACAGACTAGGTTTATGCCTGTGGTCCAACTGTGAACATGAATAGCTCCCCTTTTCACTCACATATGCATCCAGTGTTTTGTTTTTGTTTTTGCAAAGCAGGGAGAGGTTGTGTTTGCCCGAAACGCATCACAGGCGAGACTGGTGGTGGCCCCAGCTCAGTGTAGAGGGCGGGAGTTGCACCGAGTAAGGCAACCAGCGGACCCTCTGGGGCCCTGGGGATGAAAGCCCCCACGGGTGGCAGTGTGGGCAGGTGACAGGGTTGGCTGGCTGGGAAGAGGTGGCTGTTGGCCCTACCCAGGCTGTTTTTTCCAGGGCCAGTGGAGGCTAGTGGCAGTGTGGCCTGATTTAATGCTCCCTCCCAGCCCTGCCCTGCCCCTCGGGCATCTACAGAAGACCCTGGTTCTTACCAGGTTGTTCTAGTGGACGCAGCGGTATCGAGATGTCCTTGCTCCTCCTCAGGGCAGTATGTTACATCTTAAGCAAACCCTGCAGCACCAGCAACCCAAGAGGAGAGACACCAGTGAGACGGGACACGCTACTTAAATAACCAAAAAAGAAAAAGATAAGAGTTCTCGTGAACAAAATTCTCAAAATTTTTTTTTTCTCAAAGTTTACAACAATGGCTTAATGGAATTGCTATACCTTAGGTAGAAGGAAACACAAATAGGTTTCACATTCACCTTTTCCTCCACACAAGTGAATCGAAAGTTCTAAAGCCTTAAAATATATCACCATTTTAAGTTCCATCCTATAGGATTATATCTTCACACTTTGGTTCTTCTTCCAATTAATGGTCCATTTGCGGAATGCATATGTAGTTATTTCAGTTCTGTATGGCTCATTAGAGAGCCCTCTCAGTAACGGGCTTCACTCCCCTCGGTCTGATGTGAATGTATTCATCAAGGACATACCATAAAATAACTAATAAAGTAAATTTGGAACATTTAAAAAGAATAAAGCACAACTTACTTTCCTTAAAGAAATAATTTAATCTGTTGTGGCTGTTTTAAATATTTGAAATAGGGAAGAAATTCTTTACAGGTGGTTTTTATTGTAACTTGGAACCTGACTCCTCATTCAAATGTGCATATTAATGTCTAATGCATATCAGAGCAACTCCTGTGGGAAGAATAAATGTGTTAGACTGTGCAAGTATAAAGAATAAACATGAAACCTGGCAGAAGGTCAGATGGTGGAACTTCCATTCTGTTTCTCTTGCCCTGAGTAATTGCCCAGTTTGCAAGAAACTGTTGTCCCATTTAAATAGCAGGGTTGATCATGATGTAGTCTGACTTGTAGATGAAACCCTATGTAACTGTGTTGCTCATGCAATTCTACTCAATCATTTTTTACTTTTACTTTTCTATTGTCTCAAGGAGGGGCCAGTTTGCACCTTCTTGATTAAAGAATGATTTCTTCAGCAAAACTCTCCTACCTCAGACACGTTGACAGTTATATATTGAGAATAAAAACCCTAGATTTTTCACTGGCAACCAAAAATTAGATGTTTTTTCCTTCTCTACTGACAACAGGAAGTTAACAATAATTGAAAGGAAAATATTGAATAAAACAGTAACTATCCTAGATGCATCCTATAATATGAATTGTATATGACATATTAAAAGCAAGACTAAGTTGTTAATTGACAAATTGTGAGACTGTTCATTTGACCACAAGTACTGTCACTTACAAATAAATAATTCAACTGTGAACCAAGATCTAGAGATACCCTTCACTGCTTTAGACATAACCTGGTTACCAAGAAGGTGTCATTTGTAAGGCAAGTTCCCTCAAATTCACACATGTGCTGTTCCATCAAACTCCATGTCAATCTAGTCTTATACCCACATTTAACATTCGAATTCAAACCATACAGACAACAGTAAACAAAACCAGTGTACTATCCTTAACGTGCAATGCTAACAAACTTTTGAAGAAACAACCATTTTCAACTTATCTCTTTCTGGTGTATTGCTCCTGAGCTAAGATAGGTATTTTTTAAATGAGTATTTCAGTATCAGTGATAGGTGATACCACAGCTCTCTTGTTTTCAATACTGCCCAACTCATATATAATTGAAAGAGAGACAGGACATGGAGTTGAAAAAATGATGATGTTATTCTTAGCTACACATTATGATGGTCATAGATAACTGTAATAGTAAAATACCAAAATATATTAAGAATTCTATCAGTTTTATGAAATACACATCGAAACTCAGACTTCAAAAGGTCTGAAGTAGACTATAAATAAATGACATGAAGTAGTTTTCATAGGGAACATATAAATTTGTTTAGGTGAAATTAGGTCTGTAATTGACAGGATGGCAAGTTATAAATAGTCAATTCAAGAGGGTGGAAAGTAATAGGCCATTTAAGACCATTCTCAGACTTTCGAATCTCTAAATTTGTGTTTTCTCTGTCTTACCTCTCCCATCTCCTGCTTCAGCCATTTATAGCAAGGCATCTAGCCTCAAATAGGCTGGCTGGTCATGAATAAACCATCCATCTAGCAATGCATTACACAACCCTCGTATGGAAGCATATTCGTTAAATATTTAAGATATTTATATTCTGTTCTGGCAAGAAGGCTGATTCTTAGATGCAAGATTCAGGGTCACTGGATAAAGGGGAGCCACTCCTGTTATTAGCCAACCGAGGCAAGACAGAATGCAATGGAGAGGCCTTTGTTTAAAAGTAAAAATGATGCATACTAACTTGATACTTTCCTTGAGGGACCGGAAGGGAGTGGCAAAAATAAAGAAAAGAAAAATCAAGAACTTGGCTTCAGAATTGACCAACCAGAATTCCTCATGTGCCTGTATTTCTTGCAAGCTGTATAACCTCTCAAAGCTTCATTTTCCTATAAAATTTGCCTAAAAAAACAACTGAAATTACCCTGGATGTTAGTATTAAACGAAGAGATACAAGTGTAACATGGCTGTATTTACCACACCTGAGAAAGTCTCAAGGTGATCTAGTTCAGGTCCCCCAAGTAGAGGGATGTGGTTAGGGATCACACTTTTCGACCCCCTAATTTTTTACTTACAAATGTCCTGGGATTTGTAGTAGGCAAATGCAGGGGGTGAGGGAGGGCAACAGTAAAATAATCAAACAGGAATAAAGCAAGTCGTAGGGCAAAAACAACATGGGGCCCTGAATTATGAAGAGGTGAGGTCCTCAGAAGACACTGAAAAGAGAAACTGTTAGGACAGATTCTAGTGGGAGCAGCCCACGGAAGGTGCAGCTCAAGAGAAAGTGAAAGAGTTTGCTGTGGCTCCGTTCCTACGTGGAGCCAGGAAACCCGGCAACGACTCTGCATTGACCATCTGCAGTTCCTTGCACCTGGCTCTTCCCAAATATCAGGCTTCCTTTTTGGGAAACTTTCTGGGGATTGGCCGTCAGAGAATACTTTTTCTGAAAACCCTCTCCTTTATATATTTTTTGTCTTCAAGCCATATATATATAAATATAGATGTATAAATATTTTCTTTTGCCAAAGAAATGTCCTGTCTTTTGTCTGTTCTGCAAACCCGTGTCTCCTTTCTAATTTCTGAGTAAACTCTTTTCTCTTTTCTTATATTCTTTAACAATAGCACTTAGTGGCCCTTAAAATTCAGTTTGAATGAAGGAAAATAAATTCCCTTTCGGCTTAATCTTCAAATACAACCAGGTACTGAGGTGAAGAAATAGTTGCACCCAAATGCAACTTCTAATGCAACCAAAAAAGGGGGGAAAATGAACATCTATATCCTGCCATATATTTACTAAATGCTCCATGGTGCCTGCATGCAATAAATATTAAAACAATAGATAATATTTCTGTTTGAGCACCAAAACATGATGTTCTATCATGTAGATAGAACAGAGCTGTGGTCTTTGCAATAAGTTACCAATGTTAAATTTAGACTGCTATTGCTCATAAGTAAAAACACGTTTCTCTATATGTTTTCATAGCTTTTATCTCCCTTTCTATCCTGCAGATATCCACTGTACCAAAGTGAACCACACTTAGAACAACGCATTACAGCGTGATCATGCAAACCAAAAGTGTTCTTGAGTCCTCCACACAGAATGGTAGTAGCAGTGAGTGATAATTAAGGATTTTAAAACCTCCAAAGGGTGAGTGAAATTCACAAGAGCCTGAAGCATGGACTGCTAGACTCCTTCCAACCTGTGCTTTAATTCAGTGCATTTGCATCTCAGCCCAAACCAAATAAGACAACTTATCAAAGCCCTTGCCCCATCAAACGGCAAATTTTAAAAAATTTTTGTACCTCCTTGGTACTGTTTCTCTAAATTTCTAAAACCATTTGTATGTCTCCCATGGGGAAGACAGGTCACTTACTTGATCCCTACTTTCTGTGCTTCTTAGACACCCAAGCCTTCTCTATTTTCTTTGACCCTCAGAGTCCTGAAGTTCTAATAGTCCAATGGCCCTGTGCAGCTTCTGAAGCCAATTTACTAGCACATTCCATCCCCCGCCACATCATCTTAGGTGAATTTTCCTAAATTTAAAGCTCCTTCATCTCACAAAGCCGTACCATTCCCCTGTCCCACCTACTGCTTTCCCCTTGAGTCTCAACATCCACTAGAAAAAGATTGGATTTGTAAAACCCCTGACTGAAGTTGGTCTATGAAAATTTTGGCCCACTGAGAGAGCCAAATTCACTTCACCTCATCTCTCCTGTACACTTTTTATTGCTTTCCCTTAACTTTCCTTCCTTACTTGGTCCACATTTGTTTACAGCATATGAGCTAGCACTGATATAAATGTGTTACCAACAAAGAACACATTTCTTTTCATTATTAACATTATCTGCCCCATAGGATTAGGCTCAGATAACTATAAAGTAGAATTATGATATATTCAAGTTTTCAAAAATTATCACCACACTTCTCCTCTTTTGACAAGGGATTGAGTAGAGAGTTTGGCAATTTAAGACTTATATCCAATTAGAGTAGAAACACAGGTATTGCCAAACATCAGTGCTGCAAAATACCATTTTTGCAGCCCTATGAGTAATATTATTTTCTAGTAAGCAATCATTTCTTCACTTAATCCCATATTAGATCGTACCTCTGTCAATGTTTGTAATGAAGGTGAGCAGTTTGTTTTTGGCCCCAGGACATGCTGTTAAAAATAAAATGTGCAACTTCCACTGTGCCTTTGGGAAGCATTTAGACATCTGTACACTTTACGTCGTCTTTCCTACGTTGCCATAGAGAGTATCATCTTGTCTTCTTCTATGGCAGCTCTGAGATAATATACAAAGCTGGTGTGGAGTTATGGAATGCCATTTGGAGACCCCTCAAAGCGTTCTCAAATATAATTCACTTCCTTTGGAAATATGTATTATCCGTTCTTCCAAAATACAATTTAATTATGCACTTTCATAAAATGTCATCATCCTAGTACACTTGACCTTTTTAACACATATTCTCTTCCTGTCATCTCTATCAATGACAAATGACAGAATAAAGGCCTCGTTAAAAAATTATATCATCCAAGGCATTTTATATAATTATGGGCAATTAGAATTTATAAAACATTTAAATGAATTTAGCTTTTCTTTTAAAGCCCATGAAGCTCATAAGAAAGCCAAAGCAAGCACTGAACACTCAATCTATCAATCAAAAGGCACGGTTTGAAGCAGGTGCCAGACGGCATCCTGGCAGCATCACTACCTCACCTTTGACCTTAGACGAGCACCTCATCCTTTCCAAGATGGTTTCTTCATTTGCAAGACTAGAGAACTAAATTACAAGCTTTCTAAGATTCATTCAGGCAACAAATTCATAACCTCTTAATAGTTACTGGGTATCTATATGTCCAGAACTTACTAGGTGCTATAAGAGATGCAGACATAGCTCTTATCTTGAGCTGCTAATAGTCTATTTTTGTAAGAAATAGGGAAAACATTAAAGCACAATAAAAGACAATTAATAAACAATTACCGGAGTATTTACTAGAGATTGTGTGGTAGCTAACCTGTGTTATAGAAACTAAGAAAAGGGAGAGATAAGTAACGAAAATCTCTGCATTTAAGTTTAATAAGAGCAGCCAGATTCTCTTCAGGTGAACTATAGCCCGCTTTTCTTAGAAAATCTACACCAGATGAAATTATATCCAATTCAACTTGTATTTATTGAATACTTTCTACATAACTAGTTAACTTATTTCAACACAAAATTTTCCTTTCCTATTTTGTTTCATCACTGTTAGTTCTTCTACTAAACTTTGAATCCTCAAAAGCTCTTTGGAATTGTTTTTAGTCCTTTCTCCCTTAATCTAGGAAGTCACTCAGTGTTACCCAGCAACAAAGTAGTGTAGACAGAGTTAGGATTCAGGTTTTCTACTATTTAATTCTCCCCTATGCCCAGTGCCTCTATTACCACACTCTCCTGGGCGAGCTCCCTCTTAACAGTGCCTCCTGCACACTGCCACAGCAAGCATCCTCAAATCACTCCTTTCCTGCAAATCCCATCAGACTATACCAGGCAACTCAGGCAGTGAGAAACCTTAGAAATCATCTAGTCCTCTTTCTCTCCACCACCCACAGGCACATCCTGTAGCAACTACAGAATGGCAGCGTCCAGTGCTATTAAGTGATTACTTAGTGCACTGACACTGTCAGGATTTCATCCCAAATTGGGACTTTTCCCACAATCAACCAACATAAATTTTCTCATTTATGAAAATCAAAACCTAATTCCTACCTTAAGAGTTACCATGAGAAATAAATGAGACAGTCTGTGCCTAGTATACAGTAAGTGCTTCATGCTGTATTAACCATGAATTTTCATTCTCTATATGCTGATGCTTTGACATCTGGGGCCCTAATGACCTGGGAGGGACTGCCCTTCTCAGGGTTAGCTAATTCCTAGTGATATCGAACAACTTGCCCATGAGCACAACTTTCACATGCAAATCAGTCAATGCAGAGCCCACACACCCAACCCTCTCTTCATCAGCCTCTCACATTGCAGGCCACTATCCATCTGCCCTAATCACCCTAGGGCCAGGTACCAAACTATTGGGGAAGCTCCTATACCCCATAGCCCACTGAAATCATTCAAACTAGCCAAAGCTAGTCTGCTTACCCTGCCTTGCCTATTCCTTCTCATGGAAACCACAACAAAGGATCTTGCCCATATTTTCCCCTCAGCATGAGCAACTGACCCTTCTGACTGACACTGGTGCTTCCCTGTGAGGCCCTGTGTTGCGTGCCATGCCTCCTGATTCTAGGGGTCTGTGAATACAATAAACTTCTTCCTTTATGACAATCACTCCCATGTCTCAGCTTCCCATAAAACAAATACATATTAATTTTCCCCTTTCTGACCCTCCCCAAATAATGGATATCCCATCCTTAAACTTCAGCATCCCCAACTGTGACTCCTAGAATTCTCTCCTGCCTAGTAAACTCATAACCAAGACATATTATGTTCTATTTACCTATGGCCTGGCTATCTCCCCTGTCCCTCTTTCAATAGATACATCCAGTCGTGGGTAGAGTTCTACATTTTTCAAATGGTTTTCCCATGTCTCAGGTCGTTTTCCTCCTAGATCTGATGTTCTAACCTACCTTCTAGATTTTTTCCTATGTAGTTTTTCTTTTCTTAGAATAAACAAAACTTGGTTTTAGTCTCAAGTCTAGAAACTTTGTCTGTGTAGGTACTCCAGAACCCTCATCTTACCTCTCAACACATTCAAAAATGAAAAGGCAGGATTGTGTCAAGAGTGAGAACAATAGATTAAGAAAGACTTGATTTTAAAAACTGAATCCACTGTCTGCAGTTCTTGGACAAATTGCCTAGCCTCTCCGAGACTCAATTTTTCACTTGTAAAGTGCAGACAATCATACCACCTATATCATAGAGTGCTTATAAACATTAAATGAGATTAACGTATGTAAAGTATCTGATATACAATATGCTCTAAAAATGGTAGCTCGTATTGCTGGGATTTTAATTGTGGTTGGTATGATGGTAATGTCAGTAGTAGTGATTATTACAAAAATAAGGTCATCACTGAAAATAGACTTTGTAAGCGCCTTTAAAATGTTTATATCTGTCACCTTGGAAAAGTATGGCTCAATATTTGGTTTTAAAATAATGGGCTTTTTTACATATCTCCATGTAAATTTTTTTTTAATTTTTTGTTTATTGCAGTAACATTGGTTTATAACATTGTAAAAATTTCAGGTGTACATCATTGTACTTCTATTTCTGCATAGATTACATCATGTTCACCACCAAAATACTAATTACAACCCATCACCACACACATGTACCGAATTATCCCTTTCACCCTCCTCCCTCCCCACTTCCCCTCTGGTAACCACCAATCCAATCTCTGTCCCTATGTGTTTGTTTATTGTTGTTATTATCTACTACTTAATGAAGGAAATCATATGGTATTTGACCTTCTCCCTCTGACTTATTTCACTTTGCATTATACCCTCAATGTCCATCCATGTTGTCACAAATGCCTGGATTTCATCATTTCTCATGGCTGAGTAGTATTCCATTGTGTATATATACCACATCTTCCGTAAATTTAAAAACAAGTCCAACCATTTAAACATCTATCGTGTGGAGGCAATTCTTTTTGGATCAAACTTATTTTTTAAAGGAAGAGCATCAATTCGTTGGATGTATGCATTCAGTGTTCATTTGCTTAAAACATGTCTACCTCCAAATATACAACAGAAAAATAAAGATTAAGTTTACATTTGTGTAACTCTGCATAGGTTGACTTTTCTCATGCGTTGTCATTGGATCCTTACAAAAATCTAGTGATATGAGCATAAAAAGAGTGTCATGAGCATAAAAGCATCGTTATCACCATTTCACACATGAAGAAACTGAAGGAGGGAAAAGTAATTAAAATTAGTAGAATGTCTAACTTCATATATAAATGATTTTCATAATAACCGTGACTACTCCACTAAAATGGCTCTTGTCAAGGCCACTTAATACCTCCAAATTAACCAATCCATCGGTTACTTCTACGTCTTTATTTTATTAAAGCATTTGACAAAGTTGACCCCGTCTCTTTTCTTGAAATATTTTCCTCACTTAGCTTATTCGACACTGAATTACCTGATTTCTGTTCCCACTTTCTCTTGCTCCTTCTTGGTCTCTTTTTGCTGGATGCATCCCTTAGTCCTGACTTTAAATTATGGAGTAGCTCCGATTTTTCTCTTCTTTTTCTATAATTTCCATTTAGATGACCTCCTGCAGTCCTACGGCCTTAAATATCATCTAAACGTTGGTGACACCCAGACTCATGCTGCAGCCCCAGACCCGAAGCCCATGAACTGCAGGCCTGAATATTTACTAACTTACAGTACATCTCCATGGAGGTCTTACAGACACCTCAAAACCTAACTTATCCAAAACAACTATATTTGTTTCTGACCCCAACTCTAATACCATCTCCTCTCCCAATCTTCTCATGTCTAAAATGATTCCTATCATCCACCCAAAGTCAGAAACAGAGTCCTCATTTTTCCCAACTTCACAGAGCCAATCCTTCAGAAAATCTTGCCTGCTCCAACTGCACAGTATATCCCCAATCTACAACTTCTTTCCACAGCTATCTCTCAGGTTCAAGTTTAATTATTTCTTACTTGGACTACTGAAATACCTTTTCACTAAGGTCTCAGCTTTTATTTTTGCTCTCCTACATTCCATTCCCTATGAAAGAGCTACAGTAATCTTTATAAAACATACATAGATTGTATCACTTATCTGTTTAAACCCTCTAAAGACTTCCCATTATTGGCAGAATAAAGCTGAGCTCATTATCGTGGCTCCAAAGCTCCTACATAATCAGTTCCTTGCCTACCTTTCTGATCACTTCTGGTACAATACTCCTCATTTATCACATTCCAACCATACGAGACACCTTTCTCCGTTCCTTGATCTTGTCAAAATTCTTCCCACCTCAGGGCTTTTTTACAAAAATTCCTCTGCCTGAAATGCTTTCCCCCTATATTTTCAAATGGTTGGGGGCCTCTCATCATTCAGGTCTTTGTTCAAATATATACCCAGGACCTAGTAAGAGCTCAATCAATGTGGGCTGAATCAGTGGCATGAATGAATGAAGTGGCATCCCCTCAGAGAGACTCTGCCTGAGTATCTGAAGTACACCCATCTAGGTATCTGTCTCAGTCATTCTTTAACATTACTATGTTTTATTTTTCTCACAGAACTTATCACTCTCTGGAATTATTTATTTTCAGATTACCTGTTGATTAGCTGCATATGCCACAAAAATGAAATGTCATGAGTGCAGGGATCTTCCCTGTCCTTATGCTCGACTGCATCTCCAGTGCCTGGAACAGTGCCCAGTTAAAGGAATATCACAATGATAGCCACTTTGTTGAATGAATAACGAGTGAATAAATAAATGAACCCATTTTGCAGGTGAAGAAAATGTGACTCAGAGAGGTTAAATAAATTTCCTAAGATCATATAGGTCATATAGATTTGTGGCTAAACAAGGATTCCACGCTGAAACTGTTGGACCTCAAATTCCTTTCCATTTCCAATATGCCATGGTAGGTGGAACTTGAGATCTGGACAAGATGTGTAGACTCATTTGTCCCTGTTTCTACTACTAACTATAACTATACATTCCAGAAATAACACAAGAGGCAATCAAAAGAAAACTCTGAAAGGTGATAAAAGGAAGAAGAACTGGTTTCGGATCCCAGGACTAGAAAAAATAATACAAGGGCAATTTACATGCACACTCTTCTCAACCTAGCAACAGCAGACAGGCTCATTCTTTCCCTCGGTGGATTGGAAGTCTCTCCGACAACACCAGGTGAGCTCAGCAACACCCATAAGGGGACAGATAGGGAACCACACTAACAATAAGCTGCCAGAGGAAGTGCTCTCCTCTGCACAGGGCCTGACATGCCCCTCCTTCACCAAGAGATATGGGTAGCTGCAAAGAGGGATCCCGCCACAAGCCCACTTGGACCTGGAAGACTCATAGTCCCTGTGGGCTGAGGCTCCTCCCCTCCACCCAGAGACACCAGCTCCCCAGCCCCAGAAAACCCCTTGAGTCCTCTTGGGCAGCACCAGCAGGGCCCAATAGCAACCATATCAGTAACCGATTAACCAAGTAGACTAGAATAACATTGCAAATGCTCTGAAAGTTAAACTGAACCACAGACCAAAACTGTAGCTAAGGCCTGTGTACTAATCAACAGGGTAACTGCCTGATAAATATGAGATTTAAATAGGATCCAGAGTGTCCTATCAAAATAGATGAGATGTTCAGGATACAATCAAACATCACTCATCATGTCAAGAATCTAGAAATCACAACTTGAAAGAGGAAAGACAATCAAGTGATGCTAACAGCAAGATGAAGCAGATATTGGAATTATCTGACAAGGATTTGAAAGCAGCCATCATAAAAATGCTTTAACGATCAATTACAAATTCTCTTAAAAAACAGATGGAAAAAATAGAAAATCCCAGCAAAGAAATGTAAATAATAAATATTAACTAAATGAAAATCACAGAACTAAAAATACGATAATAGGAATAATAAACTTGCTGGATGGTCTCAGTAATAGTGGAGACGACAGAGGGTTAAATCAGTGAACTTGAGGAAAGATCAATAGAATTTAGTCAGTATGAAAAAGAGAGAAAAAAACAGGAAAAAAAATGAACAGAGAGTAGAAGACTTGTGGGAATATAACAAAAAGTTTCAACATTCATATCATTGGAGCCTCGGAAATCAAGGAGAAAGACAGTAGGGCTGAAAGGGTATTCAAATAAATAGTAGCTGAAAGCTTCCCAAATTTGGCAAAAGACACAAACCTACAGATTCAAGAAGCTACATAAACCTTAAACAGGATAAACCCAAAGGCATTCTTGGCAAAATCCATCATAATTAAACTTCTGAAATCTAAGACAAAAAGAAAATTTTGAAAGCACTCAGAGAGAAATGATGAGTTACTTATAGGAGAACGCTCATTCTAATGACAGCAGATTCCTCCTATGAAACCATAGAGGCCAGAAGGAAGTAGCTAAATTTCAATATTATGTTTTTTTCCTAAACAAATAGGAAGAATCATTAACTATCACAAACATGTAGATAAATCTCTAGTGCTACTTACCTGGAAGCAAACTAGATCAAGTTGCAGTGTGAGAAGCAGCTCTGTGCAAATCAATGCCTGGAGTTCCACTGGAGGCATCTCTTTGAGAGTCTCCTGGGTCTTCTCTACATGAATTATGTCCTTAGCAGGATTTCTAAATTTGAGAAAATCTATCCAACCACTTTTGCTATATGCAGTAACCATCGGAGAGAAACTTAATTTTATTTACATAGATTAGCCAGGAGAGCAAACTCTAGCTTGGTACTTCATGCATTTTATAGATGCACACTCAATTTTCAACATTGTACTAAAAGCTTAAGTTTAGTCTGACCATGCCTTGCCTCTAAAAATAGACAGGCACTCTGGAAATGGACACGGTATTTATTTTGTTGATATATATCAAATACAGTTTTCAAATTTCCTTATAAGATTAGAAACCCCATTGAAAGATTGCAAACGCTCAGTATTTAAATGGTAGGGAACTACTAGGAAAGATAGAGGGGAAAATAAGATTGCTGATTATAGCTTCTTTAAAAGTTACTGCCATTGTTTGACCTTAGCATACCATTTTATTTAAAATATGCTTGTTTTATATATACAAAACTTCTTTTGAAATGATTATTAGACAGTTAAAGATTTTATTTATTTATTTATTTTTCCCCCCAAAGCCCCAGTAGATAGTTGTATGTCATAGCTGCACATCCTTCTAGTTGCTGTATGTGGAACTCGGCCTCAGGATGGACAGAGAAGTGGTGCCTCGGTGCACGCCCGGGATCCGAACCCTGGGCCACCAGCATCGGAGTGCGCACACTTAACCACCAAGCCACGGGGCCGGCCCTAGACAGTTAATAAGTCTTTTGAAGACTAAAGGCTGTCTGTTAAGTATGTAAGGTATTTCAGCTTTGCCTCTGATAGTATATATCCTCAATGAAATGTAACTTGAAAATGGATTTTCTTATCATCCATGAAAAAGTATAAACTTAATCTAGTTTCAATTTCTTTATCTCAATACCCTTTTAATTGACACTTTGCCTCACCTAATGAAAAAGCACTCTCTCCACAATCACAACTATTAGAATCTTATTTTGCCCTTGTCAAGACTAACAGACAGCAAGTTGAAGCTTAAACACTGATAGCTGAAAATCTTCTCATCCAAAAGCCTGTAAAAATCTTCAGTATCTTGACTGAATATATATCTATTATTCTTTATACCTAACTTCAAGAGGATTTAGAATGACCGATAACAAGATTCAAGAAAGTCTTAATGCACTTTAATTCTAGCTTTAGAAGTATTAGGTACTGCGATTTTTTTTTCCTTTAAAACATATTTGAATATACAAGAGGAGCTAAAGGTAAGTTATACAGACTTCTTAAAATATACCATTTACTGTCTGTCTTTTTAAAAATAATTCAATTTGTTCACCATCCACGAAAAAAAGTATATCCGCTGGGATATAGCTGAGTGTAACTCTACATTAGCAGCCAAAAGCAATGTAAATCCACAAACAGAGTCCATAAGTTTCTGAAATTCTCAATCTTCCTTTGTTAAATAGCATAAATTATGATACTGGTAGTGAAATCAGAGTTCTACGGGTGATTAGAGAACTTATTAAATAATACGTAACTCATCTATATGATGCAATACCATGCATATATTAAAAAATCAGGTCCTCACAGTATACACAAAAGTGGGAAAATGCTTACTCTTTATTGTTAAGGAAAAACAGAATATGAATTGTATTTCTGGAGCATCCAGATTTTTTATATATTTCTTACTCTTGTTTATTGTTTTGTAGTCACATAAATTTCAAATATATGCATGTAAACCCTGACAGTAAGTCACAGCTGAGTTTGTATCAGTTTACCCAACTCACCAGCTGCTTTATTTTCATTGAGTCTATCTGACACTACTCTTGCCTCTAGGAGCGATGATTTGCTTTTAGTCAATTAAGAAGACACACAGAGTTTATTCGTGATGTCACCAAGATGGACAAGTAGGAGATCCCACAAACAGCAGCAATTAGACAGCTATCCACGAACAAAAAGAGCTTTGGGAGAGCTCTGGGGTCCACTTAAGAAATTTCAGCAGCACAGTGGAACAAAGGGCTTGAGAATAACTGCCCAAAAAGGGAAGGAAGACAGCTTCGTTTTGCCTATATCATCCCATCTCCCAAGCTGCATGGCTCAGCAGCAAGAGGGAACTTCCCAGCTAGAAAGAGTTCCCTTTGCAGGGGAAGGAAGAGCAGGGTGAGCGACCAGCTTCCTCAGCCTTTCAGGGCAATGCATGAAGGTCCCGCCTTGTTTCCACCCCACCCGGAGACCTGCACAGCTGAGACATACAGAGATGGCTGAGAGCAAGGAAGACAAGCAGGGGCTACCAGCAGCAGCCACGCAGCGGAGCAATCGGGGTTCCTGGTAACCTGCTCTGCACACAAACCCAGCTGCTTCTGCCACGGGAGAAAACAGACCCAGCACAGCTGTCCTCACCGGCCTCCTCTGCCAAGAGCCTGCAAGGAACCAGCAGCCAGGGCTGTGCACACCGACAGCCAGGGGCACTGGCTGGGTGGTGGGAATGTAAATTTGTACAGCCACTATGGAAAACAGCATGGAAGTTCCTTAAAAAATTCAAAATAGAACTACCTCTGATCCAGCAATCCTACTTCTAGGCATATATCCAAAGATGATGAAATCACTATCTCAAAGAGATATCTGGACTCCCACATTCATCGCAGCATTATTCACAATAGCCAAGACATGGAAACAACCTAAGTGTCTTTGAATGGATGAATGGATTTCAAAATGTGATATATGTATATATATAAACACAATGGAATATTGTTCAGCCATAAAAAAGGAAATCCTGCCATTTGAGACAACATAAATGGACTTCGAGGGAATTATGCTAAATGAAATAAATCAGACAGAGAAAGAGAAATACTGTACGATCTCACTTGTATGTGGAATCTAAAAACATCGAACTCATAGAAACAGTAGAATAGTGGTTGTGAGGGGCTGAGGAGTGCGGGAAATGGAGAGAAGTTGGTGAAAGGATACAAACTTTCAGTTATAAGATGAATAAGTTCCAGGGATCTAATGTACAGCATGATGACTATAATTAACAGTACCCGTATTGTATACTTGAAATTGCTTTGAGAGTAGAGCTTTAATGTTCTCACCATAATGACAACAATTATGGTAATTATGTGATGGGAAGGATGTATTAACTAACCTTATTGTGGTAAATATTTCACAATACATACATGTATCTAATCATTGCATTATACACCTTAAACTTACACAATGTTACATGTCAACTACGTCTCAATAAAGCTGGAAAAAAAAAAAAGAAGACATACAACTTTGCAAGGTCAGAAGAACAAATAGTTTTCCAATATGGTCATGTTGTGAGTCGATAAATATAGAAACACTTGTTCTTAAGAAGTAAATTCAAATGGTAGCTACAGTTTCAGATATGCTTATCTTCAAACAGATGTAACAAAAATCTTCAGAATCCTCCACCATTTCAGATAAAAACTACTAAAATGAGCATGAGTGACAACCTTGACTAGTGGCATCTAAATCATAAGAATCATGTTCTGTAGTAAGAGAATAGAATACAGCTGGGGAAAGTTTGAATTTATGTAAAGAATGGTGCCCTTTTTATGTACAGGTCCTCTGTTACGCACATTCATGATCTTGAAGCTGGGTACCTGAGTGTTACTGTAAATATTCCATACGAGCATGGTTACCCTCCAACTTTGCTCCCAACACAGACACAGATGAAAAGAATAAATAAACTTAGTTCCCATTAGATGTATATGTTATGTCCAAATGCTTGTTTCACAGAACATGCATAATTATAGCTTATTAACTTGTTGTTTACTTGTCTAACCAAAGGGGTCACTCAAGGTTCACAAGGATTTATAAGCCTGTTTTGCAGGAGAAAAAGAATGCCTTTAAGGAAGTTACAACTACCAGATAACTAGCCCCCTGTGCTGCCACTGACGCCAAGAAGTCTGGTTGCCCAAGGTCTTATCTAAAGTGAAAGAAACACAGATTTCCCCTTTGTTTCCCCAAAACTCCACCTCCCAAACCCCTTAGCCCTATGAAGACCCCCTGCTTTCTTCCTTTGTTAAGGCAGCTCTGAGAAAACCTATTCTCCTGCCTTCTCATTTTGGCCAATTCAAATAAACCTTTCTCTACCTCCAAGCACCAAGTGTCTCAGTGACTGGCTTACTGTGCACATTGATCTGAGCTTAAGAGGTTCAGTATAAATCTCATCTAAAGTTTTGATCACAAATGAGAAATTTGTGTTCACAAAATCTATGTAAATTTCTCACTGCCCAAAGCTGGCAAAAGGCAGAGCTTAGATGTCTCAATATCAATTCTTTTTACTACATGAGACATATTGTGGGATCCCATATCAAAATGCCTGAGAGAGTTATAAAGGAAGAATGGGTAGGTGATAGGCTACTCCAGTCATCTACGTATTAGATGAGTAAATAGCACCACCATTCCCACAGTTGCTCAAGACATAAGTTTTTTATGCTTCTCTTTCCCTCAATACCTTTATCAATCTATGAGCAAGTCTTGTCTACTCTACCTTGAAATCATATTTCAAATCCTTGCACTTTGCTCTGTCCTTACTACCATCACTCTAGTCCAAGGCATAACCATACCTTGCTTGGCCAATGCAAGAGACCTGTGACTGGGCTTCCTAAGTTTACTTATGGCCCCTTCTAGTACATTCTTCACATGACAGTCAAAAAATATAAATTAAATAAAATATTGCCACTTCCTACTTACAACTTCTTATTTTGGCTCATACGTAATTCTTATAACTACAAGATTTATCCCCACTTGTGTCACTTCTCAATTTTCTCACCTATTATCTACTTCTCTCCTGACACGCTGACCTTTTTTTGGCTCCTCACATGCAACAAGCTCATCTGTAGATTTAGGGTGTTTGCAATAAACTGCCCCCTCCTCTCAGCATGTTCTTCTACCTGATCTTTGTATAGTTGCCTTCTGATCAATCAATTCCATGCTTCAATGTTACTTTTTCAAAGAGGCCTTTCCTAGCCTCCCAATTCAAAGTGACCACACAAACACTTTCTATCACATCATCCCATTAAATTTTTCTCTGTAACACTTACCACCATTTTAATATTAGTATGTACTTATTACTGACTGAGTCTTGATTGTCTCTCTGTTTCCCCATCAGCATGAGTCTAATCCAGATGAGCAAGGACCTGGCCTCTTTTGTTCACCCCTGTGTCATCAGAACAGCCTGATGTAGAATGAGTGCCCCATAAATAATTGTTTACTGAATCAATGACCTCAATTACCTTTCAGCAACAGAGCCTTCTTTTCTTTTCATCCTATAGTCCCCTTAAAACATGTAAAACTCAGAGGTAGTTCTGATATCTAATGTTTTATCTATCACAATACTTCCTATCATCAGAGTTAGCCAAACTACAATAGTTTTATTCTTGTTATCATTTTAGTATTTTCTTTTCTATGTCTGTTCAGGAAATCCATTTAATCCTCATTAAGGAAAAGTCATCCATAGTCAATGAATAATAACTGAGATCAAAGTAGATATATTCAATAACTTAAGCTCATAAATTAATAGATAGTAACTCAATATAGCAATGGCATTTTGAATGTGGGAAGCTGAAATATGGTAAAACAGCTTTAGACACAACACACGCCATCAGCACAATAACATTGCATTCATGGCTCAAAATAAATTAGCAAACAGAATGACTAGCAAGCCAAATGCAAAATAATGAGGAGGAGGGGAGAGGAAAAGGAAGAGAGGAAGAAGGGGAAAGATATTACAAAAAAAATTCAACTATAAATGAGAAAGAAAAAATCGTCATGGGCAGTTGGAATGTGTCCAAGTATCATAATCCCTGTTCCAATGGTTTCCAAATCAGAAACACCAGGGAAGCATTTTAGAAATACAGTCTCAAGTCCGAGTCACCGATATTCATATTTCAAAGGCTTGGAGTGGAGACCTAGAATCTATATTTTTAACAACTATCCCATGCTATTCTGAGTTTGAAAACCACTGATTTAGTCCTACAACCTGCATTTTGCAGATGAAGAAGCAAAGATCCACAAAAATTCTTGATACCTATCCCACTAACCAGCGAAGATTAAGTTCCCATACATTTTTTTGGATACTAAAAGATCACTCTATAAGAGTTTTAAATACTCCAGAAAAATAGATGAAGGAACTGGGCCGGTGGTGTGATTAATAAGCACACCTGAATGTATCCTATGGACATACTCCCCAAGGAGTGCTTCACTGTTTAAAAGCACCTCACATGAAGCAAGTGCCATTCTATAACTTAAATTTTCGTTTTGATTACTTGGGCTCAAAGTAGAAAATCAAGTAGAGAGAAATCATAGAGGCTAGTTATAGAGCTATTGTAGAAATTAAGAAAGAAGTGGCCGTATCTTGGATTCATGGGAGCACTGTATGAGGTCACAGAGGTGAGTCCAGCATAACTCCAGTGGGATCCAGTCACACAGACTGCAGCATGAATGGTGCACCTGAAATGGTAAGGTGAAACAAACCTGTGGGCTAAGGTGATGGAGGGAGGAAGGGAGAAAGAGAAAGAGGTAAAGAGTTGAAATTAAGATATATTTAGACATAAAATGCATCTAACAGAAATATAAGTAAATCATGAGTTTATGTGAATTTTTAGTTACATAGTTGACATTTCTAATATTACATATTCTTAGGATTATATTCTCTAAATTTCTTTGTTATCCTTTACACACATCATATCTTGCATACTTGATTTGTAGACCATGAAATAAAGAAAGAAGAGAACGTCTACTTATTAAAAGGATTTATGCTCCTTTTTGAATAAATGTCCTACACATTTTCCAGTGATTCCTATAAAAATAAAGATACTCTACCATCTTAATTTCTAAAATAGCTCAAAAAGAAAGTTCTTAGTCATGAACAAATAAACTGATGAGTAAACAGTATAAAATGATCAAATATTTCAGAAAAATATCTTTCTTAAAGACTTTTTTATCAGAAAAGTACTATTTGCCATTTATCTCTTTGCTTAATTCCAAATCACCATTAAGTGTTTTTTTTTCTACTTAACTTGATTTGACAAAGAAAAGAAACTAATAATATGAAGAACAGTCTCCTTAAAAAAAAGAAAAACTTAAGAATCTGGTATCAGTGTTCAGAAAGTCAGAAAAGCAAGAAAAAAAGTTGTTACATTGAAACCAACACCTAAGTTAATTTTGTTTATGGTCTCTCTGCTAATTAGACTAGCTAAAAGAGAAGCTCCAAATTTAGTATACATAATGCAGCATTTGCAGTGTCTAATTTAGTATCTCTAGGAAAAACAACAATCAAGTTTGCATGCATTGATTTTTTTTCCACTAAAATCTCATGTAGTTTATTGTTCATGACTTAATTTTCCATAGTTCTATAACTTTAATAAAACCTAACTCAATTAAGGAAGTTTAAATTTATTCCAAATCAGCTTGCAACACTTGCAAAAAAAAACTTTAGCAGAAAAAAGCTAACAAGGGCAAAAGTTACCTTGTAAGAAGACCTTTTGGTTGTTAATTTAAACTTTTTAATAGGCAAATTAAAGGTCATTTGTAAAATAAAGGACCAAGTAAAATTTCTGATGCTTGTGAGAATGAGCAAGTGTTATAAACAACTAGTTAATGAAACATTCTTATGGAAAGAATGGATTAAGTTCACACTTTATGCTAACAACTACAGGTTCAAAGAGGGGCCGTACTAGTTATACATTTGACAGTATTATTATCCACCCAGTCGGCCAACCACAAACCCAGGTCAGAGTTCACTCAAAAGAACACTGACTGGACTCTGGACCAAGATTGCGACATAAGAACATCCTGAATGTCCCTCTTCCCATGCACGCAGGAAATGTACAATTCCCTCTGAGAGAAACCAGAAATTAGCTGAGGGACTCCTACTCACGGGGCAAAAAAGAAAATATGTATATCAAAATGGTTAGGAAAGGCTGAGATCATCTCTAGCCATCACCCCACCCCTGGGGACAGCCAATCTGGATGGAACCCTCAACTCCCAGCTTCTCCCAGAGGAGAGAGTTTGGACCACACATCTAGTGCCTCGGTGTCAACTGCCCCACCTGAGGGATGGACCCTAAGCACCTAGCTCGGAAAGCCAGTGAGGCTTGTGCTCACAAGTCCCACAGGACTACAGCAAACAAAGATGCAGTCCTTACTGGGCCTGCAAGCAGGGCTGCAGCTATCCCTGCAGGGCTCAGCGCAGAGGGAGCAGGCAAAAGTCCACATCTTCCAGTTTCTCCCTGGAAGAGGTTTGACTGCATACTTTACAAGCTGCTGCCTGAAGGTCTGACTTCTAATTAGCATGCATCAGGGCTGACTACAATCTCCCCTGAGCCTGGAGGAGCCAGTGGGGACCTCCCCTGCCTTCTTCCTTCAGCTGATGCCAACAATAAAACCAAGTCACCAGCATCCCCCTGGAAGTAGCTTGTTCAAACATCTAGGGCCCTAACTATTAAAGCTGCTGCCTGAGGAACAAGCCCCCAGATCACTTAGCTCTAATAGCCAAGAGGGCTCAGCATTCAGGAGTCTCACGAGACAATAGCAAATGAAGAAATACTTGCTAATGAGCAAGCAAGCAAGCTCTTGGCCGCAGTGGCTCCAGGGCTCAGCACAGAGGGAGCAGGCAAAAACTCTTCTCTGACTTTCCCCCCTGTAAGGGACTTAACTACATTCCTGTAGACGGCCGTCTTCTTCCGGTGTCTTCACAGTCTTCCCTCTGTGTCTGTCTGTGTCCTAATCTCTTCTTATAAAGACATGGGTCATGGTCATAATGGATTAGGGCCCATCCTACCAACCTCATTTAATTTTAGTTACCTCTTTAAACACCCTATCTCCAAATACAGTCACATTCTGAGACACTAGGGTTTAGGACTTCAACATGTGAATTTGAGAAGGGACGCATTTCAGGCCATAACACCATCTGAAGCTCTCTTCCATGCTCCTACTCCCACGGTCCTAGTTGAGACCTGTCTCCTGAGGTCTATCCTGGAATCTCAACCCCAGGCTGCCTGCGCTCTATCTCCTACACTGCCCTCATTCTTGCTTGAGCTCTACCAAGATTTTAAAATACGATAAAATTAGACCCCTTCGAATATGTTGCCCAAGGGTCAGCTCTTGTCTGGAAAACAAATATGTTGATAAAGTATGCTCTAAAAGCTTTTAAAAGTCTGCAAGCCAAAACAAAACAAAATCATTAGTCCTAGGGGTTAGTGCAGGAAAATATAATAAATGTACTTTTATTAAATGCTAGTTGAGACATTAGAAAAATTTCATGTATACCAAACACCACACCTATGCTTATGTTGATGCTTTGTACTCAGTAGACATTTCATTTCTTACCTATGAAATTTGTAAAAATTTAAACAAATTATATTAGCCGCTACAGATAAGGATGAGCTCTTCTATTTTGCTTACTGCTATATCCCAGGGCCCAGAATCTACATAAAATTATCAAACACTACATTTCAGATAGGAGTGATAATGATATAGCACTTTGGAAAGTAATTTCTTCACATAAATTCAAAGCTTTAAAAATATTTATTGAGCCAGTAATTCCAATAAGATTCTAACTTAAGGACATTATTCTAAATATGGAAATCTTCTGCAGGAAGATATTTCTTTCTGCATAAAAGTGTAACCCTGAGAAGATCATTTACATGTGTTTATAAGCGGGTCAAATCTTGAATAAAATAACAATAAAAATAATGGCTTAATAATGGGCCACTTACTATGTGTCACACATTAAGCTGAGTGTTTTACAAATATTACCCAATTTAATCACCACAACAACACCATAAATTAAATATTATTATTCCTATTTTTATAGATGGAGAAACTGAGACTTAAGATTAAGTAGCTTGTCCAAATTTAAGCCACTATTCAGTGATGGAGCCAATGTACAAACTGCAAAATGTAATTGATATTAGGATTCATTGCCCCCATTTCTGATATTTTTCAAGTCTGTATTCCCTTCAAGTCTACATTATTCTCATTCTTTCCCTCTCTCTCACTCAGAACTTAAGAATTTAAGTAAGTGTAGCATCCTTTCCAAGAGTCTTTAAATTTAAAAGAAGACAGCTGAAGGAAACAACGATTAACCAATATCAGTGGCTCTCAAAGTGTCAGCTAGGAACCCATGAGAGTCCCTGAGATCTTTTCAGGAGACCTATGAGGTCAAAACTTATTTCATAACAAATCCAAGATATTCATTGCTTGTTTCACTCTCATTATTTTACAATTGTATAATAGAGTTTTCCAGAAGCTACCTGATAGGTGTTATCTCAACAGACTGAATGCAGAAACAGATAAGAGAATCTAGCTGTCTTCTATGAAGCCAGACATTAATCAGATTTACAAAAATGGGGGGGGTGGGGATGCCACTGTTCTCATTATTATTATTATTATTTTTTTAGTCTTGGAAAATGTAGTTCTTTTCATGATAGCATTATGTTAACATGTAATGGTCTTATTATAATATTTAAAATTTTTTTCTTTTAAATTTTAGTACAGCAATATCAATAGATATAACTCACATAAACCAGAGCTCTCTGGGGTCCCCAGTCATTTTTAAAAGTGTGAAAGTGTCCTGAGACCAAAAAGTTTGAAAATCATTGACATAAATTACTCAGTAATAATGAAATCCCTGTTAGTGGCTCCAGGTTAGCCAAGAAAACATTTTGGAGGATGTGACATTTCTAGCAGGTTCGATCTGTTCCACAGACGTGGAAAGCTACTCGACCCAAGTTTGCTTTTTAAAATTATATCCACCTCCAATATACAGGGACTAACAACTCATTTGTCTTTAAACCTAATAAACATTTTTTGGGCACCTACATGAATCAAGTATTTAACACAATCAATATTTGGCAGTGCTGAGACATCAACCTAAGTTTTCTTATTCCAGGTCAATTGCTCTTTCCCCTAGGTTGCCACTAAATAATGTTTTAAAGCAATCGATATAAACACACCCAAGAAGGAACATCACCACCCACTGTGCCAGTATGCTCTCTCTCTCTCTCTGTCTCTCTCACACACAAACACACAAACAACACTCACACACAAACACACACACACCCTTCCTTAATAGGAACTGACAGAGTTAGATTCACATTTTCTGAGATAAAAAGAGAAATCACTGTTCAACTTTTGTTCTCCTGTGGCAAAATAGTCCCTTGATTATAACAATGACAGAAAAGGCTCTTGCTTCATTTCCATTGATAATAGCATTATTGAGCTATTAAGCTCTCCCCTGCATCACTTACTATTCTTGATGTTTTCCATTCAGTATCTCAATCCTTGCAATAACCTGTGAGCTAAGTATTACTATCTCCGTTTTACAAATGAGGAGACTAATGCTCAGAAAGAGTAAATAACTTGTCCAGGTCACACAGCTATTACATTACAGATATGGGATTCATACCGAAATTTCTCTATGTGTAATGCCTCAGATTCTTAACCAGCTCTTTACTCTCCTTTGTAATCTTTATTATTAATTCTCTATGTGATGTGTGAAAAGGGATTACTTGCTTGGCTGTCACATGGTTTGATAGCCCAGAGTAAAGGTAGTGGCTGGATATGGTGATATGGTGCACAAAGGCATGGGGAAAACCAAGTTTTATTCCTATTATCTACTTGCTGACTTTTCAGATAGTTTTAGTTCCTACTGTGTTATGGTTCCTCAAAGGTTTAAACAACAGGTCATGAAGCAAACGAAATGATTCATAGCAGTACTTATTCACCCAGCTATTCTGAGTTCAGTAAAAAATAATAAACTGACTCCCTTTTTTTAATGTTAACTTAGACACTAGAGAGAGCTTGTGCAATGTAGAGAGTATGGAAAGAAATATGGACACTGGCAAATACAGTTAATTGAACATTTTATAGAACATTGAGAGAGTTCAGGGAAAGTGCATTTCCCATTTTTTATCTTCCCATGTTTAATGAAAATCCACCTATTATGACTGCATAGAAAAAGAGGAAATAAAAGAGAATTATCATTTTTATTTCTACTTAGTAGCTCATCCAAGCATTTGAATCTGCTGGATCTAGAGGCAATACATGCAGAGAGTCCATTGAAAGAGACAGGAGAAAGCATATACATCTGCCTTCAACCTTCCTCTCCCAGACTAAAACCTTCCCTTCCCTGACCACACAGTCTAGCCTTAAAGTAAATTTTGAAATAGACAAAAATTTCCTTCAACTCCAGGGACTCCTGTTTTGTGCTTTATCCCTCTTACCTTTCCAGTGGGGCGCCCCACCCCATTCTCCCTTGGGTATCTGGTGCCCAAATGAACTAAAAAATGTACTTGATCAGCTTTGGTGGAATATGGTACCAGTGTCTGATACCATTTATATTTCATTGATGATAAAAATCCATAAGTTAGAAGAATAAAGCCTTAGGATGAAATTTCAGGAAACGTGATTATTGATTAGCAGCTGCATTTTTGAAAAGCAAGTCCAGCCATATTGCTACCTTTTAAACCTAATCATTACATTTTTAAACCAAATTTTCAGTAGCAAAGTGTTTATAAATCCTGATGTTATTTTCTGCATATTCACTTTCTGATAATTATATGTCTTCCATGAAACGTTTTAAAGGACATTTTGTTTAAATTTTTTATAGCTTATACATATAGGAAAAAGGGAAAGAAAACGGAAGGAACAGGAGTCGTCCAAGGGAAGGAAGAGAGAAAAACTGAGTTTTTATAAAGAAATGATGCTTTCAAGGGACTTCACTATTAGAACATCGAAGGCTACCACTCTTCCTCCATGGGTCCCCATGTCCTAAAAGAAAAACAAGGGTAAAAACCCAATAGGCAGAGCTCCTATTGGCTAGAATAATATTCTGGATGTCAGACCATAATGCAAGAGCACACGTATAAAATTATGGAAAAGGCATATTATACTGACAGGACTCTGGCAACCAACATGCATGAAATGTTACACGTAAAAGGAATCTCAGAGAGTATTATAAGGGAGGAAGAAATTTTCCTCTACCCTTTTAGATTTTTCTGGCTGGTCTAAGAATTAAATTGACATGAGACCGAATAACAGGAGAAAAATCAAACAAAGTTTATCCTAATAGCAACTGAAACCAAAAGACACAAGATCCAGAAAATTCACTCACAAAAATAGTCTAAGGAAGCAAAGACCTTCATTGCATAGGCGGTAAGGATGGTTTTGTGCTCCAGGCTCCCACAGGGATTTTTCCAGCACTAACAAGCAACAAGGGTTGAGACAGCAAAGATCCCTTATGGAATGGGACCCTTTATGACAAACTTCACTGAGAGCTGACACAGCCGGACAAAGACAGTGCATCTCGGAACCCCAGTCAATTCAACTGGTCACCAAGATGCATGCCGGTGTGTGCATCCTCTGGATGGCGGAGATCAGAAAGGATATTCTCACAAAGCCAAGCTCTCAAGACCTATAATAAGACAAAAGAAAACCTCATCCTTTTTTTTTTTTTTTTTTTTTCTTATTTGCACATAACAGCTTTAGCTAAGCTTTGGGTCTCTTGGTGCCAAATTAATACCAAAGAGGGATGTGCTGTGGAGTGGGAGATTGTGTATGGGTTTTACAGTGTACCTCATTCCACAGATGTTTCCTTGAGGTTAGTGGGTGACCTAGTGTCCATCTAACCTGTTCCATGACCAACTTATCCTATCATGGGAGTCTTCTCAAGGTGGTGAGCACCCTAATGGCTCTTAAATGCTCCACCCATGCCCACCAACTTTGCAGCCTTGGCTTTCAAGATGTCCCTCAGCAATATCTTTTACCTCGTGTGCATATTAACCCACAACAAAGTTTCTGACCAGACTGCAGGGCTGGCCCAAACCACAGGTTTATAGGGCCTATGCCTGTGTCCTGCCCTATGGTTTTTCCTTTCTATGACAAATGACACAAAAGACAGAGACAAGGAAAAACGGTGACCATCTCTGGGAGGAGAAGGATCAATAAAAACCAAAAAGTACTCTACCAAATTTCCCAGTCACTAAGTCCAAAAAATTGTCTTCACAAATATTTTCTCCTGCTAATCCAAATTTAGAAAAGGAAAAAACCCACCACTCTCACTTCCATTGGACCCTGCAGGCAGAGATCTGGGAGACTGACATGGTAAGAACTTTTACCTCTTACCGGTTCTTGTCAGAGGTCCAGCATCTCTCAGCTGCAGCAGTTCCAGAGCAAGCTGTGTCCAGCCAGTTAAGTTGTCTCCCATCCTCATCGCAACTGTAGGAGAGGAAGAAATTTTCCTCTACACTTCTAGGTTCTTCTGGCTAGTCTAAGAATTAAATTGACATGAGACAGAATAACAGGAGAAAATAAAACAAGTTTAGTAACATGTATACTTGGGAGAAACTCAGGAAAACTGAGTAGCTCACCAAAATGGCCAAAGCCACCACCTTAAATACCCTCTTTAGTTAAAGACAAAAGAGGATGCTGGGGGTAGTGATTTGGGACTTCAAAAGGGAGTAAGGCAATTCACATGGAGATAGAAAAGCAAATGATTGGTAAACAGATGGTTGCCCTGCCTTGTAAAGACAATGGGACATGGAGAGGACTTTGATCAAATGGGCCTTGCTAGGTTCCTCCCTGTTGACTATACCTAGTTCATATTGTATTATAGATATCTATGGTGATAGCTCCTACGTGGAACAGGCCTTCTATCTTAAATTCTTTTAAGTAGTTAAGGGGAAGGCCAAAGTTTCTTCCTGAGTCTTTTGTTCTTAAAAATAAGCCAAAGAGACACATTTTGGGGTAGCAAATTCTGCTCTCCTACAGTATTCTTATCCCATCCTCAAAATTACCATTGAAAGGAGGAAGAAAGGAAGGAATGGAAGGTGAGAGAGAGGAGGGAGTAGAAAGAAAGGGAGGAAGGAAGGAAGGAAGGAAGGGAGGGAGGGAGGGAGGGAAAGACAGAAAGAAAGACAAGAAAGAAAGACAGAAAGAGAAAGAAAGAAGTCAAAGGCAGGAAGGCAGAAAGAAAGAAAGAGAAAGAAAGAAAGGGAAGGAGGGAGGGAAGAAAAGAAAAAAGAAAGAAAGAAAAGAAGGAAGGAAGGAAGGAAGGGAGAGAGGAGGGAGAGAGAGAGAGGAGGAAGGGAGGGAGGGAGGGAGAGAGAGAGAGGAGAGGAAGGGAGGGAGGGAGGGAGAGAGAGAGGAGGAGGAGAGAGAGGGAGGAAGGGAGGGAGGGAGGAAGGGAGGGAGGGAGGGAGGGAGGGAGGGGGACAGAGAGAGAGAAAGAGAGAAAGAAAGGAAGAAAGAAAGAAAGGAAAGAACGAAAAAGAAAAAAAAGAGTAAACTAACTAAAGCTGAAAATGCTAAAGATTTGTTCAAGAACAAAGAGCTAGAGAGTTGCTGAGTCAATTCTAGAATCTCCATTTCATTCCCAGTTCAGAAATTTTTTTCCACAGCTCCACTAGGATTCACTCTGTTTCAGTGACTTGGATTTAAACCCACTCATTTCTAGATGCATTCTCTGGAGAAGTTTAGTAGGCACCATGTCCCCATATGTTCTCTTACTACCTTTTTTTTTTTCGTAACCAAATAAGGCATCTGCATCTCTGTGATGTTTGATTTCCAAGTAGAAATTAAACATTCAATACTACATGATCTGGTCATTCTTTTGCTTACTCTCAGATCCATTTTCTGCCCTTCTGTTTCTCTGTTCTGCGTATTGGGGGAATTAACCCCATAAACAACACAGACACCCTTCCCAACTGATTTCCACCTAAAGTTGACTAACGGAAGGCAAATGCAGGAGAATGGAGAGTGAGAGGAAGGGAGAAACAACCTTGTTTCCACTGGTGCCCTCCTTCCCACAGCCTAGAGTGGCATCTATAACTACATCTCCCTATGGCTCCAGCCCACTCAGAACAGCTCATTCCTTCACAGACCCAGCTCCCACGGGACAGCCCTCACCACAGCTCTGGCTTTCACCTAGATCCCCAGGTTTGGGAGCTCTTGTAACAACATCTCCTCCTGCTGTCCCCTAGGCATCGTTGGTAATGATTTCTTCCTGTTGCTAATATTAACTGACTTGCCATCTCTTGTTTGGCTTCTCAGATCATCATCGTCTGTGTGACTATGTTCTTGTATCAAACTCTCTGAAATGCCTAGAGAGTTTGCTGCTTCTTGACTGGACCCTCATGCATCTCAGTTGCAGAGCTAAAGTCTTGTCCCTTTAAAAGATACTTCTTTCTTAGCCACTGATGTCCTCTCATTCTTTCATACTCTTTCCTAGCCCATCAGTCCCCAAAGCCAAGAACTCACATAAGAGGAGGTTTGTGGAGAAAGAAGGAAGATGGATACTTGATTTGAGCAGCATGGTGCTCCTCTATTTCTTTTATGGGCTACTTTATACATGACTACAGCCCAAGAAGAGCTCGATGTAATCAGAATAATCGATGAAAGTTAATATTTAGTCTACTAGTGTCTCCAATGCTCCCCTCGACACACACACACACATTCCCATATCCATTTAGAATAATCACTATTTCACAAAGTTGGAAAAAACTCTGACTTTGCATTCATATCTTATTTTATTTGAAACTAGCACCATAAACCTGGTGTTTGACAAACTACAAGCCAGAAAACCGTATACATATGCCAACTTTAAGATGATATATGTAAACTAAGACTATACAGTAAGATTGATTACGCATTGATTATTTGTCTTACAAAATGATTCATCATGTTACTCCTTCAAGTATCAAACATCTCTAGCGTATTTAAAATGTGATTTGATTACCAAAACTTATATTATGCTAGCAAACATTTCTTACCATGAGAAAAAAAAATCAACATATGAAATTTCACTATATTTCAATTTATTAGGGCCCAGTTTCCTTCAGCTCAGAGTGCTGAAGTCTACAATGGAGACCGTCCTGCTGAAAATATTACTCAAGTTAATATAGACTAAATAGTTGAGTATTTGGATTTTGTTCTACTTTGGAGCATTTGCTTTATGGGGTTTCCTTTAAAATAATGGAGATTTACACCACGGAAGTTTAAAGGAGGAGGTGCTTTAGAATATTTGGGGTGCCATGAAATCTGGAGAGCAAAGATAGGACCTAAAGATCAGATTCAGGGAACCCCATTAGAAAAGTGTTTTCCTTCGCACCAAGGAGGCAGTCATAGGAAGCTACAGCTGAAAATATTTGCCTTCTCATTATAATAAGCTTCCAGAAACCCTCCACTCCTGCATGCCAGAGTGGCACAGCTTGGGGTTACTTGTTCTGAACCCCTACAGCATCAGTATTTGAGGTGCATTCAAAAGTGAAAGAGCTATGGCTTGGAGAATAATTTATTCTAATTCCGTTGGTTCACCAGAGAAAGATGCGCTTACTGAATGATGACTCAGCAAGTCTGTGGACACACGTAGAGATCTATGTTCTTTTTGTTTGTTTGTTTGTCACTTTATAAGTTACAGAGTTTTTAAAGGTTTGAATTCACAAACACACATATACAGACATACACAATTATTCTATAAGTCAGTTCAACTTTCTGATGAAATTTACCTAGGTCAAAATTTGGTTTACAAAATACAAGATATAATTTTATTTTTTATTGCTTTTACTCCCCCGTCAATATTTAAGTGCTAAAAACTCTGATTTTGGTTATTTCTGCATCATTTTCCACTTACTTTTCAAAGGTTAATAACTTTGTTAATTATTTTCAAATAGAAAGATGCAACACTAGAAATAGTAACATTAGAGAGCAGGCTTGGCACTTGGAGATATTCATGATAATAAGAAAGATCTAATCATTCTCTAGTTTTAACCCTACAGCTCTATCAATGAATTTAACAGCAAAAGAAATGATAGTCCTAACCCAACCACAATTTGTAAGTTGATAGTAAGTAAATTTAAACCCAGCAAGATTTCTTTACAAGCTTATTTATAGCATTGATTTTATTGACTTCAGGGGAAGTCAAATGAGCCTAAATCTTGTGTCTTTTACGTGAAAGCCCTGCACCATAACTACAGAGGGCCAACTTACAACAATATTTACACTCCCAAAGAAGGAAATTTTAAAATCAAATCACCAGAGTGCTTTTGTCAACAGCTAAGGGGAGGAGGTGCGACCAGGGAACCAGGCAAAGAAAGGGTCACTGAGGGTCTGGTCAACAACTAACATGGTCTGTCAAATGTTTTTCAGACAAGAAGAAACTATGTGTTCTCTTTTGCAGAGGTTGCTGCCTCCATTTTGCAGATGTTGCTATCTTGCAGAGAAACTTACATGTTTGCACCAAGACCCTTGCAAAACGTTCCAGGCCCAAGTGTCCTAAAGTTACCTTAAATTCATTAGCATCTTAAATTCGCCTCCTCTGGGAGGGTCCAAACAGCCATTTATAGATCATGCAATGTATGTAATAGCATGTTTACCTGCTACACCTGTGCCCTAAATGAATACAGTTGTTACAAATAAACCTTGTATCTTCTGCTCTGTTGTGTATAAAGTCTCCATCAGCCCTGAGCTCAGAGAGACACTGCATTGGGAGCTATCACAGGTGTTCTCCTTGCTTGTGCAAGCAATAAACCTTTTCTTCACCTACCTCTGCTTTGGCTGAGATTTTCGGCTCCATGCTCACCAACAGACAAACCCACTGAGTTCAATTACAGAGGAGTTTGGAGTAATACAATGAAAATTACAATCAAGTAAATAAAGTAAAATTGCTTAAAGTTTCCTTCCAAGTCAACTTCAAAATTATCTTGGAAAGTAGAATTCACGTAGTAGGAGGAAATGGTTAAAGATCTCAGATGAGGAATAGCCAATCTGATGACTTATCAGATGTCCCAGGCATGTTAATATTCTTACTATATATATTAAAACAATTTGTTAGGCAAGAATACAGAATGATGAAACAATTATGTAGATCATGGTACACTATTTCTAGTGATGATGTCTATAAAAACGTAGAATTTTAAGGTAATCAACAGTAAAATAAGTGTTAAACAACTTTTCAACAATCCATCTGATGGTTTTTACAAGAAGGAACACTATTGACTGGGAAAAAATAACAGGCGAATTTGAATGGAGTCAAATTTATGACAGTCACAACCACAGGAAAGTTAGCTTGGATCAAATTCATGAGACACCCAGCAGCTACAATGTCATATACTGAGAACTATGAACAATTTAACTCAAATAATTTGCTTCTAGATCATCTCAGTGTGTTCAATAACGTTGAACTCAATAACATGGTAGAGATGGTAAATATGAGAGCAAAGAACTGATTTAAATACTCTATGTATGTTCATCTATATACAAAACATAAGAGGTGAATACTAAGGATTGTTCTACTACACAGATTTTTCCTAGGATTCACAAAGGCAGTGTTCAGAGGCTTCTAATTTATTGCTAAAGTGTACTATTTTTTCTGTTGGAGGAAACAAAAAATGTAATGACAAAGTTATTAACTCATTTATATCCTTAATAATAGAGTAATTCTTAAAGCCAGTGTAGCAATCAAATATTCTCCCAAGACTGAATGCTTAAACACTGCCATGCAAAACTATGAATATTTTTACTGCAAAACACATGATTACTAGAGCAAAAATGAAGTTGAAGAATTTGACAAAGAGAGTTGATTGCAGGCACTATAAGTTGCTTGAGCCAGTATTAATGATAAAATTAAGAATCTTATTTTCATTAAAAAATCCCTTTGACATTATTTTTCCTAGAACAAAAAAAAAGCTAGAGCTCAAATAATTTTTCAGTTCACCATATAAAAAGTTGGTCTGATGTCTCAATCAGATGATAAGTATATAGAAATTTCCACTAAGAATAGTTTTAAAACTTTGCACCACACCACCTTTTTAGGAGCATTCTGGGTGTGTCCTCTTCAGTGATCTAAGGGTGAACCAGTTGTTATTTGTATCTGTACTTTTATGGAAGTCTAGATTAATGTAAAAAAAATTGCATCAATGGTGAATTTAAAATGTGGCTTCGTCTCTTTATAATTCAGCCTAACAATCATAATGTGATAGATCAGCATAGAATTGGATCTACAATGAAGTATCAAAACTAGGTAAAGGACGATTATTTATCCTAATGGAGAATAATCAAATATTGCTTTATATTGAAACATATATGAATATATTTTAGAGTAGAACTAAACTAATGATGCTTAATATGAAAGAAAGCACTTCAAATAAGTATGTCCTTGTGTTGAGCTATTTCAGGCTATGCCCTCAGATGCTGCCTTCCACCCTTATATTTCTTTGACCGTGAGGAGATGTTTTTGTCAAAGCTTGTGAAACATTAGTGCAGTAGATACAAATTTGGATTAATTAATATCCTACATTATTGACTAGTTCTGTGACTTTGGAAATATGATTTAACTTCTCAGATTCTCAATTTATTCATCTTCAAAAATAGATAATAACATTTAATTCATAGAAGTACTTTAACAACTAAATGTGACAGTAATATAAAAATCAAGATGACTTGTTCTGTGTGTTTATCAACATTCAACTGTGGGAGACAAGCATGGAGGGAAATCATGCCTGCAGAATACAGTGAGTGCTACATCAGAATGGCTTCTAAACTCTCTGAGAGCACCCAGGAGAAACGGCTGAATTTGACCGAGGATAAAGGAGAAGTTACATAGAAGATGCTACACACAACAAAGGATATGACCAGAGAAGTTGAGTAAAAGCATAAGTAACCAAATAAAGGGAGTCACACAATATAAATGGTGAGAGGATTTTCAGGAGGTGTTGGGGACAAAATGGCAGATGAGAATTACAGGTGAAGGTTGGGGCTAAATTAAAGAGGTCCTAATAAGGATGTTGACTTTACAGCATATAAAGTAGAGAGCGGAGAAAAGAGTGTATTGCTTTTGTTTTTTTTAGTGATATATAATTGACATATAACATTGTGTCAATTTAAGGTGTACAATGTGTTAATTTGATATATTTATGTATCACAACATAATTACCACCATCCTGTTAGCTAATGTCTGACACCTAACACCTAATCCTGTCACATAATTATCATTTCTTTTTTGTAGTGAGAACAATTATGATCTAGTCTCTTACCAACTTTGAATTTTATAATGCAGATTGTTGAATATAATGACTATGCTGTGCATCCTATTTCCAGGATTTATTTATCTACTACTTGGAAGTTTGTACCCTTAAACAACATTTATTGGGAAGAATATATTGCTTTTAGAAAGATACTCCTAGCAGCAGTCTGGAGCATGGTGTGACAAGAAGACACAGATGAAGGAAACTGCCACAGTAGTTCAATAGCCAAGAGAAGAAACGATGAGAAAATTATAACAGCACAATTTACATAATATGGAGTCAAAAAGACAGTTTTCTAAAATTTAGGAACATACAAAACATGAGGAAAAAAAGAAAAATGTATGAAAAAATGCACTAAATGCAAGCAAAGCTATATTCAGAGACAAATTTATAATAAGTATATTGTCTAACTTTTTAAAAATAAGCTAATCATTGACCTGGAGAAATTACAAAAATAATTAAGTTTTTAAAAATAAGAGTAAAAGTAAATTTGAAACAAAAGGAAAACAATAAATGAATCAAAGGGCTTATATTTTCTGTAAAAAAATATTGTTAATAAATCTCTAGAAAATCTGCTCAAGAATAAAAGATTGAAGTAAATAAATTAAACATGGAAAAAGGGATCTGCTAATAAATAAAAGGGCTGTTATTTTAAATTACCAGTGAATCAAATGCAAAGTTATATGTTAAGATATTTGAAAAGAAATTTGTGAAATAGATAATTTTCTGCAAAAAAAAATATTAAATTACAAAATTTACTCAAAGAAAAACAGCAACCTAAATAGAATAATATTCAGGTAAGAAAAGAAAAAATCTATCAAAATATAAATTTTTGAAAAAGCTTGGAAACAATTTTACTGAGATACCCCTTATGTATTAAAGTAATATGTAGTTTCAATTATTACTAAAAGTATAGCAAATTTTCAGTGGATAGATATCTAAAGATCAACAACTGGCAAACAAATAACAAGCATATTGAAAAGCGCAATGGAGAAGAAAGATTTCACTTATAATAGCTATCAAAAACAATATAAAATATCTGAGAATAATCCTAACAATAAATATGTGGTCCCATAGGAAGGAAGCTCCCAAACTTTCCTGAGAATAATCAAAGACCTAAATAAATCTTTCTAGAAGCATCTGATCTAGTACGACTAAAGATAACAAAGAATGAGTTAATTTTGCCAAATCTAACCAAGTAAAAATATTATTAGATTATTTGAAATGCATAGATTATTGAAAATGGAAAATAATTAGAAATAATAACGGTTAATAGTTACGTAGTGTTTACTATGCGCCACAGCACTTTTACATAGATAATCCATATAATCTTCATATCTATCCCTGAGATGCATAATATGCTTTTCTGCACTTTATGCAGGAGGGAAAAAAGAGCTCAGAAAAGGAAATTGCCTGAGATCACATAGCTCGTAGATTTTGGAACCAAGAATTGAATCCAGACAGCATGACTCCAAAATTCAAGCTCTAACCTGCTATGGTATTCAGCCTTTCAATCCCAAATGTCCAAAAATTGGAAACTGGTCAAATAAATTAGGATAGACATATATGTCTTTTAAAAATGGGAAATGCTTAGATACAATGTTAAGTGAAAAAAAGGAATAAATAGAACATTATAATAATATAATCCCAGTTATATTATTTTTGCCTGTGTGTGTAGGCCTGTATGTAGAAAGAATGCATTAAACGAAAAAAACTGGACAAAAATATACCAAATATGTTAACTGTGATTTGAGGTAAAATTATGTATTATTTTTATTTTTAATACATTCTGATTTTTCTGTAAGCAGCAAGTGCTACCTGTATAAGAAAATAAACAACAAAACTGAATTTTAAAAATAGGCATAAATAGTGACCATAGATTTAAAAAGATAAAAATTTGAATTAAAATAATATTTTACTTAACTGAGACATTCAGACATAGAAAGTTTCCCTCCTTTAACCTTTCCAAATTATATGAAATCAACTAAGAGCCAATGATGAAGCAAAGCTAAAATACCCCTCCTGCCTGATCCAACTCCCAACCATACCCCTCCCTCCTGCCCCCAAGCATATATGATACTACAGGCTAACAGGAATTAAAGTTTGATATATAAACAAGAAAACTGCAGAAAGTCACACATTTCAAATAGTATAAAAAGTCTGAGTCTTTTATTATTCAATTAGTATATAAGGATCAGCAAATTATGCTCCAATCTGTCCGATTAGACACTGTGCAATCCTAGACTCCACTGCAGGCTTTTTCTAGTACATTTCTCTAATGCAAGACATGAAAGAAAATAAAGCAAGCCAAAATCTTTTAGATTATTTTATACCTAAATGAAAATAACAAATAAGCTAAAATATTTTACCTTTTTATTCGAATACTAGAATCTCTTACTTTTTTTTGTTAAAAGTGCAATATTACTGAAATTCTTATCAAATGAACCCTCCAGGATGATGATTGATTTCAGCTCCCTTTCAGTATCCTTCCTGCCTCAGAAAACAACACCCCTCAAAAAAACATGGATGTTTAACCAAATAATGATCTGTTTGAGTATCTCTCTCAAAGTCCACATCTCCTAACTCAACAGGTCTCAAGTTGCACCTGGAAACACAAATTGTATTGCAGTAATGAAAATGTCAGCACAGGCCTCTATCTGCAGCCACAGCCACTTTCAGCTTTCAATTTTTATTTAAAAGGCTTAACTGGAAGTTTTTATTACTCCCAATTAGGCTTTTTAATTAAAAAGAAAAGTTGAAAGAGGCTGCAGGCAAATACTGCTGAAACCCATATCAGCATAAAATCAAAGGAAATAAAAACAAAATTACGCCGTGGTAAAACAGCAGTTAAAGGCACAGTTTTCAATAATGTTTACCTCTGGTCATATTTAATGTTGACGTGTGATGAAGCACGTTGACAGTGATGAAGCGGACGTGACTGATTGGAAAAACCAGACTGTGTCTAATGTAACAATAAAATTCATCAAAATGATACTTAAAAGACCACATTAGCATTCAAGGCAAAAATCTACCAAAATGCACAGTTGGCAATTCAAGTAGTTAGCAACTCTAATTCACCAACACTGCACTAACTCTACACACTAATGTAGACTCTTAAAATCTCTTTAACAAGCAGAATACTATGTATAAACAATGTGGGTGTTTATTGTTGTAAGACGATTAGCTTTTTAATTTCCTAAAGAATTTTTTTTCTTCTGTATAAAGACTTAGCTTGTCATTATTGTCGAGTTTGGCACTAGTGATGGTTTTTTAACTCAAAAACAAAATTAGAACTTGCATTCGCTTATATTTTTGGCATCTTTTGAATTTCATGTAATATCTTCAGAGCAAAATAGAGCTTCTTATATAAAGTTGAGTTCATCATCTGAAATAATAGGAATATGTAGAAACATTAGATCTGTAGCAGACACAATTTCATACCTAATAAACTTGGCTATTTATCCCGAATTTTATAATAAGAGTCAGAAGAAGATATTTAAAACAGCTCTCATATAAGCTGTGATACTGAAGACGTTATTTCTCCATATGGTAGCTTTCCAACTCACAGATTAGATTAATACTTGCCCCCAAATCACACAACCAAATTTTGGGAAAAAATATGCAAATGTCTATGCAGAGAAGGTAAATTTTAGTATGATATCAAGGCTGACAGAAATCTTTGTTGTTTATGTCCAGTCATTTAAGGAGTTCATATTTTGGCAGTTGAAATCTTGACTAAAAGATAATGCAGGTGGGGGCCACCCCGTGGCTTAGCGGTTAAGTCCCATGCTCTGCTACTGATGGCCCGGGTTCGGATCCCGGGCGCGCACCGACCCACCGCTTGTCCAGCCATGCTGAGGCGGCATCCCACATACGGCAACTAGCAGGATGTGCAACTATAACATACAACTATCTACTGGGGCTTTGGGGAGAAAAAGGGAAAGAAAAAAAAAAAGGAGGAGGATCGGCAATACATGTTAGCTCAGGGCCGGTCTTCCTCGGCAAATAGAGGAGGATTGGCATGGATGTTAGCTCAGGGCTGATCTCCCCCCCCCCAAAAAAAAAAAAAAAAGATAATGCAGGTGTAATGCAGCCCCTCTGCATTTTTCTAGAGAAAATGATCGTGCATAATCTCTTTCAGGAGGAGACATTCACTAAACTTGAGCAGACCAGGAAGGAGGAGTGGGTATCTATTGTGTCATGGATTACAGTCGTCTTCATCTCCCGGCTTCAACTCATGTCCTCTACAATCCATTCTCTGCACATCAAATTTTCGTAAGGCATAAGTCAATTCAAATCATTCCTTGCTTTACAAACTCTTTTATGGCTTCTTATAGTGGCTACAATAAAATCCAAACTCCTATGCACGGCCTGTAAAAGCTCCGCCTGGTCTGGCTCATGATTTCAACCTCATCTTGAGTCTTCTTTCTAGCTCACTCTCTTCCAGTTACTAGGGCCTTTTTCCAGTTCTATGAACACACTAACCAGCTGTCTCCTTCCTTGGGATATTAGCACATGCCCTATTCTATGCCTAACACTCTTTCCAGTTTCCTAAGTGCTAGCTTTTTCTGTGCTTCTCAATTTAAACATAGTCTCCATATAAACATTACGTCTTCAGAGAAGACTTCCCTAACCATTTAAAGGATGTTCATCACAGTTACTATCTTATTCTTTCATAATTCATACATTTATATGCCCCATAACTTATCACAATTGTAATGATGATATTTAGTGGTCCATTTCCTTGTTTTCATATTTTTTTAATGTCTTCAACAAAAGAATATTTCAAAAAGGCAAGAACCATGACTGTTTTATATGTCAATGTATCATACCACCTACCCAGCACCAAGCCCCATGCCTGGCATATAGCAGGCACTCATTAAATGTTTTTATCCCCCTTGTAACAATGTCTTTTATTTATTTATTTATTTGATTGTTTATTCAACAAATCTTTTTTCCAGCTTTATTGAAATATAATTGACATATAACATTGTATTCATTTCAGGTGTTCCATGTGATGATTTGATACACGTATAATTTGCAAAATGATTACCACAATAGGGTTAGTTAACGTCTCTATGACCTCACGTAATTATCCTTTTATTTTAGAGGTAAGAACATTTAAGATCTACTCTCATAGAAACTTTCAAGTATATAATATAAAATTGTTAATTATAGTCACTATGCTGTACATCATATCCCCAGAACCATTCATCTTATAACTGGAAGTTTGTACACTTGGACCAACATCTCCCCATTTTCCCCATCCCCCAGCCCCTGGCAGCCACCATTCTACTCTCTGCTCTGAGTTTGTTTTTTTTATATTTCACATACAGGTGAGATCATGCAGAATTTGTCTTCCTTCGTCTATTTCACTTACCATAAAGCCCTCAAGTTCCATCCATGTTTTCACAAATGGCAGAAATCTTTCTCATGGCTGAATAATATCCCATTACATATAAATATATCTATATTTATATATATTATATATTATTTATATATTATATATAAAAATATCTCATTACATATATATATATATGCCACATCTTCTTTACCCATTCACTGGTAGATGGACACTTAGGTTGGTATCATGTCTTGGCTATTGGGAATAATACTGCAAAGAACATAAGAATACAGATATCTCTTCAAGATCCTGATTTCATTAGCTTTGGCCATGAATCAAGAGAAGCAGGATTGTTGGAACATATAGTACTTCTATTTAGGATTTTTTGAGGAACCTACATACTGCTTTCCACAGTGGCTGTGCCAGCTGACATCCCCACCAAGAGTGCCAGAGGGTTCCCTTTTCTCCACATCCTCACTAACACTTATCTCTTATCTTTTTCATTATAGTCATTCTAACAGATGTGAGGTGATATCTCACTGTGGTTTGACATGCATTTCTCTGATGATTAGTGATGTTGAGCATCTTTTTGTGTCCCTGTTAGTCATTTGTATGTCTTCTTTGGAAAAATGTCTATTCAAGTCCCCTGCTTACTTTTTAATCAGATTGTTGTTTTTTTGCTATTGAGTGTAGGAGTTTCTTACATATTTTGGATATTAACCCCATATTACATAGATGGTTTGTAAATATTTTCTCCCAATCAATAGGTTGTATTTTCATTTTGTTAATTATTTCATTTGCTGTGCAGAAGCTTTTTAGTTTAAGGTAGTCCCACTTACTAATTTCTGCTTTTGTTGTTTGTGCTTTTGTTGTCATAACCAAAAATTTTTGCCAAGACCAACATAAAGGAGCTTTTTCCCTGTTTTATTCTAGGAGATTTAGGTTTCAGGTCTCATGTTTAAGTCTTTCTTTTGAGTTAAGTTTTTTTGAGTGATGTAAGATAGGGGTCCAGTATCAGTCTTCTGCATGTGATTATCCAGTTTTCACAACACTGATTAATGAAGAGACTATTCTTTCCCTATCGAGTATTCTTGGCTCCCTTGTCAAATATGGTTGATCACATATGAGATAGTTTGTTTCTGGGCTCTCTGTTCTGTTCCGTTGGTCTATGTGTCTATTTTTATACCAGTTTCATACTGTTTTGTTTTTGTTTTGCAGAGGAAGACTCGCCCTGAGCTAACATCTGTTGCCAATCTTCCCCTTTTTGCTTGAGAAAGATTCACCCTGAGCTAATATCTGTACCAATCTTTCTCTATTTTGCATGGGGGATGCCTCCACGTCATGGCCACCAATGAGCTGTGCAGGTCTGCACCTGGGAACCGAATCCAGGCCACCAAAGCAGAGCACGCTGAACTTAACCACTAGCCATGGGGCCAGCCCCTGTTTCATACTGTTTTGATTACCATAGTTTTGGAATACAGTTTGAAATTAGGAAATGGGATGCCTCCAGCTTTGTTCTTCTTAGAGATTGCTTTGGCTATTCAGGGTCTTTTGTGATTCCATATGAATTTTAGAATTGTTTGTTCTATTTCTGTGAAAACTGCTATTAGAATTTTAATAGGGATTGCATTGAATCTGTATATTGCTTTGAGTAGTATGGACATTTTAACATATTAATTCTACCGATCCATGAACATGGGGTAAATTCACATTTATTTGTGTCTTTTGAAATTTCTTTCATCAAAGTCTTACAGTTTTCAGTGGACAGATCTTTCACTTCCTTGGTTAAATTTATTGCTAAGTATTTTATTGTTTATGATGCAACTGTAAATCGGATTTTTTTAAATTTATTTTTCAGATAGTTCATTGTTAGTGTATAGAAATGCATTTTTTGTGTGTTGATTTTCTATCCTGCAACCTTACTGAATTTATTTATTAGTTCTAACAGCTATTTGGTGGAGTCTTTAGAGTTTTCTATACATCAGATCATGTCATCTGCCAGCAGAAACAATTTTACTTCTTCTTTTCTGACTTGGATGCCTTTTATTTCTTTATCTGCTGATTGCTCTGGCTAGGACTTCCAGTACTAGTTGAATAGCAGTGGTGAGAGTGGGCTGATCTTAGAGGAAAGGCTTTTGGCCTTTCACTGTCGAGTATGATGTTAGTTATGGGTTTGTCATATATGGCCTTTATTATGTTGAGGTATGTTCCTTCTATTCCCAATTTGTTGACAGTTTTTATCATGAAAGATGTTGAATTCTTTCAAATGCTTTTTCTGCATCTATTGAGATGATCATATGATTTTTGGCTTTCATTCTATTAATGTGGTGTATCAAATTTATTAATTTGCATATGTCGAACCATCCTTGTATCTTAGGGATAAAGCCTACTTGATCATTGTGTATGATCCTTTTAATATGCTGTTGAATTCAGTTTGCTAGTATTTTGATAAAAAATTTTGCATTCATATTCATCAGGAATATAGTTTTCTTTTTTTGAAGTGTCCTCATCTGGCTTTGGTATCAGGGTAATGGTAGCCTCGTAAAATGAGTTTGAGAGGGTTCCCTCCCCTTCGATTTTTGGGAAGAGTTTGAGAAGGATTGCATTAATTCTTCTGTAAATGTTTAGTAGAATTTACCAGTGAAACCATCTGGCTCAAGAATTTTCTTTGTTGGGAGGATTTTTGGTTACTGATTCAATCTCTTTACTCATTACTGGTCTGTTGAGATTTTCTAGTTCTTTATGATTCAGTCCAGGTAGGTTGCATGTTTGGGGAATTTGTCCATTTCTCCTAGATTATCCAATTTCTTAGCATATAATTGTTCAAAGTAGTCTCTTATGATCCTTTGTATTTCTGTGGTATCATATTTTATATCTCCTTGTTTGTTTCTAGTTTTATTTAGTGAGTCTTCTCTTTCTTTAATGAGTCTAGCTACAGGTTTATCAATTTTGTTCATCTTTCTAAAAAACTAGTTCTTAGTTTTGTTGATCTTTTCTATTGTTTTTCTGCTCTCTATTTCATTTATTACTGCCCTAATCTTTGTTATTTCCTTCCTTCTGCTAACTGTTGGCTTAGTTTGTTGTTGTTTTTCTAGTTCCTTGAGGTGTGATGTTAGGTTGTTTATTTGAGATATTTATTTTTTCTTAACATAGTCATTCATCACTATGAATTTCCATCTTAGAATTGCTTTTGCTGCATCCCATAAATTTTGATATATTGTTATTCCATTTTTGTTTGTTTCAATATATTTTTTTTATTTCATCTTTGACCCATTGGTCGTTCAGGAGTGTATTGTTTAACCTCCACATATTTGTGAATTTTACAGTTTTCCTACTGGTATTGATTTCTAGTTTCAAACCTTTGTGGTCAGGAAAAATACTTGGTATGATTTTGATCTTTTTAAATGATAAGACTTGTTTTGTGATCTAACATGTGACCTACCCTGGAGATGTTCCATGTGTGCTTTAGAAGAATGTGTATTCTGCTGCTGTGGGAAGGAATGTCCTGTATATGTCTGTTAAGTCCATTTGATCTAAAGGACAGTTCAAGTCCAACATTTCCTCGTCAATTTTCTCTCTGGATAATCTACCCATTGTTGAAAGCAGGGTATTGAAATCCCTTAGTATTACCGTCTTGTTGTCCATTTCTCCCTTCAGATCTCTTAGTATTTGCTTAATATGTTTAGGTGCTCCAATGGTGGATGTATATATATATATTCATAATTGTTATATCCTGTTGATAATTTGACCCATTTGTCATTATATAATGACCTTCTTTGTCTCTTATTACAATCTTTGTCTTAAAGTCTATTTTGTTGGATATAAATATAGTTACCTCTGCTCTCTTTTGGTTTCCACTTGCATGGAATATCTTTCCATCTCTTCACTTTGAGCCTATGTGTGTCCTTAATTCTGAAGTTAGTCTCTTGTAGGCAGCATATAGTAGGATCTTGTTTTTTTACCCATTCAGCAATTCTATGCCATTTTTTTTTTTTCCAAGGAAGATCAGCCCTGAGCCAACATTCATGCCAATCCTCCTCTTTTTTGCCAAGGAAGACTGGCTCTGAGCTAACATCTATTGCCAGTCCTCCTCCTTTTTTTCCCCAAAGCCCCAGTAGATAGTTGTATGTCATAGTTGCACATCCTTCTAGTTGCTGTATGTGGGACGCCGCTGCCTCAGCATGGCCAGAGAAGCGGTGCGTGGGTGCCCGCCCGGGATCCGAACCTGGGCCGCCACTAGCAGAGTGCGTGCACTTAACTGCTAAGCCACGGAACCGGCCCCAACTCTATGCCTTTTGATTGGATAATTTAATCCCTTACATTTAGAATAATTACTGATAGATAAGGACATAGTAATGTCATCTTATTAATTGTTTTTTGGCTGTTTTGTATTTCCCTTGTTCCTTTCTTTCTCTCTTGCTGTATTCCTTTGTGAATTGATGATTTTCCATAGTGGTGTACATTGATTCTCTTCACCTTTTGTGAATCCATTGTAGGTTTTGCTTTGTGGTTACCATGAGGCTTACATAAAATACCTTATAGACCTAAAAGTCTATTTTATGCTGATAACAATTTAACTTTGATCACATACAAAAACTCTACTCTGTTACTCTTCCTTCTTTTTATGTTTTTGAAGTCACAATTTTCCTCTTATATTAAGTATTCATTAGGTTCATAGGACCACTTTGTGAGATAAAGTATTCTTTGTTGGCAGTTTTTTTCTTTCAGTACTTTCAATATATCATCCTACTCTCTCCTGGCCTATAAGGTTTCTGCTTAGAAATCGACTGATAGTCTTATGGGGATTCTCATGTAAGTGACAAGCTTCTTTTCTCCTGTTGCCTCTAAGATTTTCTCTGTCTTTTATTTTTGACAGTTTTATTATAACGTATCTTGGAGAAGATCTCTTAACGTTTAGTTTTTTTGAGGACCAGTAAGCTTCATGAACTTGGATATCCAAATCTATCCCCAAATTTAGGATGTTCTCAGCCATTATTTCTTTAAATAAGCTTTCCATCCCCTGCTCCCTCTCTTCTCCTTCTAAGATTCCAATAATTTGCAGATTGCTTGTCTTGATGGTATCCAATGTTTCCATAGGCCTTCTTCACTTTTTTTCATTCTTTTTTCTTTGTTCTCCTGTGACTGGATAATTTCAAAGCTTCTGTCTTTTATTTTGCAGACTCTTTCTTATGCTTGATCCATTCTGTTATTAATGTTTTGTAATGTATTTTTCATTTCATTCATTATATTCTTCAGCTCCAGAATTTCTGTTTGGTTCTTTTTTATTCTTTTTATCTTTGTTAAACTTCTCATTTTTGTTCCTGTATTGTTTTCCTAATTTTGTCGAACTGTCTTTCTGTGTTTTGTGTTTCTGGGTTTTTTTGGGGTTCACAGAGCTTTCTTAACCCAGCTATTTTTATTTTTTTGTCAGATAAGTTGCAGATACTCATGTCTTTGGGATTAGTTACTGGAAAATTATTGTGATCCTTTTGTGGTGTCATGTTTGCTTGATTTTTCATTGTTTCTTCAAGTATTGAGTTGCTCTCCTCACATTTGCAGTAGCAGTCACCTCCTCTAGTCTTCACTGACTGGCTTCGGAAGAGAAATGCATTCTGTCAGCCCTGCTAAGGATTCTGAGGCTTTCTCAGGCCTTCTATAAATACAAATAACCTTACTGTCTTAATTTTCTACTGTTGTTGTAACAAATTACTATAAATATAGTGGCTTAAAACAACACTAATTTATTATCTTACAGTTCTTGGGGTTATAAGTCTGACATGGGTCTCATTGTACTAAAATCAAAATATTTGCAATGCTCTGATCCTTTCTGCTAAGGTCTGAACGTTTGTGTCCTCCCAAAATTCATATATGGAAATTCTAATGCCCAATGTGATGCAATCAATGAGGCAGAGCTTTTGGGAGGTGCTTAGATCATGTGAGTGAAGCCCTTATAAATAGGACTAGTGCTGTTATAAAAGAAACACCACAGAGCTCTCTAGACTCTTCTGCCATATGAGGATACAACAAGAAGTCTGGAACCTGGAACAGGCCCCTCACTTGACCATGCTGGCACCCTGATCTTGGACTTCCAGCCTTCAGAAGAATAAGAAATACATTTCTGTCATTTATAAGCCACCCAGCCTGTGGTATTTTGTTATAGCAGCCTAAATGAACTAAGACACTGTCTGAAGTTTCTAGGGGAGAATGTGTTTCCTTGCATTTTCCAATTTCTATAGGGTGCCGGAATTCCTTGGCTTATGGCCTCCTTCTTCCATCTTCAAAGCCATAATTTCTCATCTCTCTGACCCCTCTTCTATCATCACATCTGCATCTTTGACTACAGCCAGGAAAAGTGCTCCCCCTTTTAAGGATTCATGTGATGAGGATGGACCCATCCAGATAAGCCAGGATGATCCCAAGGCCCTCAACCTTAATCACATTTGAAAAGCCTCATTTTCCTGGGAAAACAACATATTCATGAGTTTCAGGGATTAGGATGTGGGGAAGCCACATATTTGGGGGAACCATCACTCTGTCTTCTACAATTATCTTTCTGAGTCTCAATTCTCTCACTAGTGTAACAAAAGAAATAATAGTTTCTACCTTACATAGTTAAAAGGATAAAATGTGATTATACACACGAAGCATCTGAGCCAGCGTCTGGCATATAATTGTGAACCTAAAACTGTTAGCTACTCTTATAAATAACAACCTGCCCCTGCTGTGCCCAATCACTTATAACAAAGCCCACTTTCTACTGCCACAAAATGGTTAGGGTCATTGGTTTTGAACCCTTCCCTATCACAGATTCTTTTCTATTTCTCAGAGGACAGATTTTTCTGTTTCTACAGGTTAATCTTAAATCTTTCATAAGCATTTGTCTCCCCTTCAAATAAGCAGGAGAGGTGGTACCAGGGGTTACCTGTACAAGTGAAATTTTCGACACTGCCACTCACTAATGGGTCCTAAACCCCAAACTTCTCTTATGACCATTCATGGTTACTTTCCGATCTAAATAAACCTCACACTAAAATTCATCATAAACGTTCACATGTCTCTTTCCCCCAGGCCCAGAGCTGGACATGGTGAGGCAGCTAGCCAATCACCTGCTGTTTTCAGAGGGCCTGGCGTCACAGTGTAACCAGATTGCCAAGGTTCACCTAGAGGATTACCTGCTAAATCACAAGTTTAAAGAAAACAATTTAGAGTTACCCAAGAGGAAACAACACACTTACTTATCTCCAGACTCTCCACACAGACTGTATTAAATTTTCCGTAACCAAATTTACTGCAGGACTGAGAACAAGGATGTGATATTTCTGCTGAAAGTTTTTGATATTTGAAACTGCCTTGTGTAAAGAAGATGAAAATGTAGGTGCAATTCCCTATCTCTTTGGCAAAACATTTTTTCCATTTGGGAAAACTGCTTGGTCATCTAATTATTCCTGAGTACAAAGTAAAAATAAGTTCAAAGCACAGGACCTAAATTAAACTAGATAATGCTTTCCAAGGTCAAGATTTTTTAAACACGGTATCTGATATCATCAGACTGTTCAACAGTTCTTTTAGCACCAATTTCTGTGACGTTTTTAAATCAATAAAACAAATACTCAACTATTGGAGAGAAAAAGAAAGGAAAGATGGCATAAAATTCCTTTCTTAACAATTTCTAAACTAAATATATATTCGAATATTGCAATCGTTGAGCCAAGCTGGTAAGGAACACTTAGAGAACTATCTAGCATTTTTTCCAACACTTGGCAGTCACTTCATTAGGTGTACAGCATAGGAATTTAGAAAACAAGTAGAATTCAGCCAAATAGATTTGTTGTAGTCAACACTCACAGATGCTAAAAATGAAAGCTTGTTTTGTTTGAAAAGGGCACCCCTATTCTCATCCCTGCCCATCAAGTGAAAGGGAAAATATATGAGGATGTCAACCATGAAATGTCAGCATACTAAGTAGGGTATATAGCTCAAGTTTCTTGATATGAGAGGGAAAGATTTTGGTGAATACTATTTGAAAGTCCATCTGCCACAGAGCTCTCCTGTACTTTCCCGTGTTTTATAAAGCTGTTCGGGGGGATGTGCAGAGTGTGGAATCACTATCTCCACACATCGCCCATCACCACCCACAGCTGTTCCTGGGAGTACTGGAGAGAATTGGATGTACCAAAGAAAATGAATTTAGAAATAGAAGAGCTTCAGAATTTAAACAAGAAAAGGAAGAGAACTGAAGCAAATGATACGGTTACCTTACCCCATGAGACAAGCATGCGTGAATTAGTGAATATTATAAGATTTTTTACTAAGCCTGAACATAACTACAAAATATAAAAAGGGTCTAGATCTTTTGTCGTCACTATCAAAGGGCGAAAAATGAGCCAGTCCAATGTGACAGCGCTAACGGCATATAATGAAAGCTTGAAATTGAAATGGTGATAAACTCCGTGTGCAAGTCCTGTAGATTAGATGAATATTTATTACAGTTACATTTCAGATTCTACTAAAGAGCACATACCATCTTAAAGAATAACTTTAAAAGCCCTCATCTTTTCATTTCAAAGGAAAATAAAAAAGGGATATAATCTACATAATGAATGGCAATAGTCACAATATCGTAACGTGTTTCTCAAACCAGAAAAACCCCTAATCACGTCCCAGATTTAACAAGATGACATCCAACTATAAACAGGATCATTTCACACACAACGATATCACAGCCAGCTCTGCGGAGACAGCGGAGCGACATTACACAGTTTAAAAGCGCATTTGAAAAGGGAAAGTGCAACCAAGCTACCTGGAGTATATGAGTGAACATCATAAGATTAATAATCTGTGAAATTTAGCCAAAATCTTGCCGTCCATAGCAGGTATTTCAGTTTTTCTTAGACAGTTAAGATGGCTGGAAACTTTTAAAGATAGGAGACTCGTTTGAAACGGATTTTGCTTTAAAAAAGATGGTTTTGATGTATCGCTACACAGTGTCAAAAGTAAACGGGCACCCAAGTGCAACAAGGGCTCTCAGGAAGACACATTTTCAATACTGACCTGGCCAAGGGTGAGACTGTGGAAAATATACTGAGGTTTGATTTGCTGGTTGTCTCAAGCTAAAAGAAAAAGAAAAAAGAAATAAAATAAATCTTCTCTCACTGTATCAACAACAAGATGGTGGCATTTCTTTTTGAATCATCAATAGAGTGATTACTCGTCCTATAGCATATAGCTCATTAATCTCTCTTATTAGACCAATGATAATTTGGACTAAAATTTACAGTCCACAAAGTATATTGGTTTGAGACAGTATAAAAAATATACGTAGCTAATGAAACTTACAATTTTTCTTTGTTTTCCCTTAATCATCTGGATAATTTGTCTAAAACATTGCCCCCATCTACCGCATCTTTCTAAATAAATATGGCTAAATACATATGACTCATTTTGCAATTGTGCCTCCCCCACCATTTCATACGAATCTGCCATCCTATTTTTCAAAACAGAGAAATCAAAAACACCCTCCGTATTTTAAGACTATAAAATCATGGCAGAAAAGTACCAGAAGGTAAATATTCTTTTTTTTAATTTCCTTCCTCTTAACCAGTTTAGGGAAAAAAAAACCTGTCTTGCTTGAGCTTTTAATTAGTTAATCTCCCAAACAGGTAAGTCAGTGCTGTTAAGTGCTGTTCTGGTTTCAAACAATTACCTGAAAATGAATGCCTGGGGTTAGATTAACTATTGCCTCATTAGCATTCATCACTACCGCTATAGCATGAAGTGAAAGGAAAATAATGTCGAATGAAGAGAGGAGATAAAACTATAAAAACACAATGGACACAAATTTTTTTTAAATCTTGGCATTGACCTTCTCCTCTCCAGACGCTATTTCATTGCACACATTGTGATGGTCACGTAAGAGCCACATTCTTGAAGTATATTTATCTGGCACAAATTTTGTATGTGTTTCTGCTTTTCACGCGAGACTCTCACACCTTAGCGGGCACCAGAACCACCTGGGGGAGCTTATTAAAAGTTAAGATTCCCAGGACTCAAAAGGTTCTGAGGAATGTACATGTACATTTGGGGGCCCAGAAACTTCCAAACATTCCACATTGATTCTCATTTAGGGGGTCTATGGATGATACATGGAGAAACACTATCCTAGAGGCTGCGCACTACATCCTCTTCTACATATTGAAAGAAAAAAAGAGAAGATTCCCTGCATGTGCCTTGTACCTGGATAAGGCAGAAATTCAGCCACAATTTTATCTCACTTTCCACTGTATGAACGATGGTAATGCCACTGACCCTAAGCCGAACCTTCCAGTGACAGGTCTTCAGCCCCTCTCGAAGTAATTTATCCCATCTTTGAACAACTCTGATTGTTCTCTTCTTCTTACATTTGCATGAAGGTCTTTGTTCTAACCTTTGGAACCACATTCTATAACAGCTATTTTATTCCAATAAGCCCTCAAACTGCCAGTGTAGGCACAGTGTAGACGGTCCCACCCAGATGACTGGCATGGGCACAAAACCCAGTGAAAATGCTCTGGAGGTCATACAAGATGGCTCATTCTTATAGAAAGATGGAAGGATTTAAGGGATTTGAGATTTGGGTAAAGCTTCATGTGAATATAAAACGTATAGACCATGAGAATGAGGAATGGAAACACAAAGGAGAGTTTGTTTTCTAAAGATACAAGATACACATGAAAAAATAAATTTAAACAATATGAAAGTTAAGAGTGAAAAGGTAAGGTCTTTTTTCTCAAATCTGACCTTCTAGCCCCATACTCCTAAAAACAGGTATTTCAACAGTTTTTATTTTCAGTTATTTTACTGGTTACCTTCTTCATAATATGTTTATTTGTCTCTCTTTACTTATAAAGGCCTGAAAGTTCCCCTTGTTTCCTCACCATGAGAGATGAGGAGTTTGGGCACCTACCTTACTTCCTCTTTCTGTCTCCCCTTCACCTTATATTACTTATTTGAGTTAGCCCAGTGGTTGCCTCTATGGCTTTAAATTACATAGTTAAATTTCCAGCCCTGAATTAATCATCTTGGGCAGCATCTAAAGATGATATGAAAAATGAGGAAATTAGCACAGATCCTTCCTAAAGGTAAGATGTTAAAAATGTTTTCTTAATCACCAACTTCTGTATTAGGTGGCCGACCTGAGGCAAAGCTATTGAATTCATTCTCTCTTCTATCCATAGGCCGTAGTGTTGCTGACATGTATACTGTGGAGAATTGTTACAAAGTTTCTAAAACCTTATATTTCACACAAACATGAGTTTGTGGAATATACACACACTAGACTGATTATCCTCAAACATTTCATTCAAACAGACACACTTATCTTCTTGTAACTTTCATATAACACATGATTTTAACTCACACAACATGATTCTAATCTGTTCCCAAAGAGTTTATGCTTTATCTTAAGCTTCCTGGGTAACACACTCTATTTTCAGCCCCATAGAAAGCCTTCTTTATTTGACAGGGTCCTTGACTTTTAATCAAACTTCAACAACATCACTCAAGAGTAATAAAACATTTATTGCAAAAAATGTCACCAACTAATGTCCTAGAACAAAGCCAAGCTATCAGTTCTGAAAGAATGTTTGCTTCCAAACTACCTCACTGGGTTAGTCTTGGCTGTAGAATAAATGACAGAAATTTACTCAAAAGCTAACATATAATGAAAGAAATGACAGAGCTATAAACAGGTACTTGAAGAATCACAACAGTAAAAGATACAGCATTGTTGTAACATGTTCATAAACTACAATGGCAGACTTAATTATGCCCAATGGGAATGTGGTTGGTTTCATTGCTGTTATTTTGAGTAATGATGTTGACAGTGAATCAAAAAGACAGAGAAACAACACTACAATTACAAACCAAAGAACAACTTTACAAGAATTCTATGTCGTATACAGCTAGGATGCAATTGTCATTTTTTCAATCACACTTGCACTACACAGAGAAATCACTTTCAGCATTGTCATGAAAGCTAATGTATGTAGACCAACATTCGATTTTCCTGAAATTGATTCCTTAATTTTCCCAGTATGAAGTTAGTGTCTTATAGAAAATATACAGGATTAACTAATCATACAATGTCCTTAAAGAATTTATAGTAAGGCTTTAAACATCAATGGACTAAATGCTCCAATTAAAAGGCATAGGGTGGCTGATTGGATAAAACAACAAGACCCATATACATGCTGCATACAAGAGACACACTTCAGACCTAAAGACACTCACAAACTGAAAGTGAAGGGATGGTAAAAGATACTCCATGCAAATGGCAATGAAAAGAAAGCTGGGGTAGCAATACTCATATCAGATAAAATAGACTTTAAAACAAAAACTGTAAAAGAGACAAAGAAGGGCATTACATAATGATCAAGGGAGCAATCCAACAAGAGGATGTAACACTTCTAAATATCTATGCACCCACCTAAATATATAAAGCAATTATTAACAGACATAAAAAGAGAAATAGACAGTAACACAATAATAGTAGGGGACTTTAACACTCCACTTATACCTATGGATAGATCATCCAAACAGAAGATCAATAGGGAAACATTGGCCTTAAGTGACACACTAGAACAGAGGGACCTAGTAGATATATACAGAGCATTCCATCCAAAAACTGAAGAATACACGTTCTTTTCAAAGGCACATGGAACATGCTCCAGGATTGATCACATATTAGGTCACAAAACAAGTCTCCATAAATTTATGAAGATTGAAATAATACCAAGTATCTTTTCTGACCACAACGGTATGAAACTAGAAATCAACTATAGGAAGAAAATCAGAAAAGCCACAAATACGTGGAGATTAAACAAAATGCTACTGAACAACAATTGAGTCAACGACGAAATCAAAGAAGAAATCAAAAAATACCTGGAGAGAAATGAAAATGAAAATACGACATGCCAGAATTTATGGGATACAGCAAAAGCGGTTCTAAGAGAGAAGTTTATAGCAAAACAGGCTAATCTCAGCAAACAAGAAAAATCTCAAATAAACAATCTAACAATGCACCTAAAGAAACTGGAAAAAGAAGAACAAACAAAGTCCAAAATCAGTGGAAGAAGGGAAATAATAAAAATCAGAGCAGAAATAAATGAAATAGAGACTTAAAAAACAATATAAAAAATTAATAAAACCAAGAGCTCGTTCTTTGAAAAGATAAACAAAATCGACAAACCTTTAGCTAGACTCACCAAGAAAAAAAGAGAGAAGGCACAAATCAGTAAAATCAGAAATGAAAGAGGAGAAATTACAACAGACACCTCAGAAATACAAAAGATTATAAGAGAATACTATGAAAAGATATATGCCAACCAATTCAACAATCTGGAAGAAATGGATAAATTCTTAGAATCATACAACCTTCCAAAACTGGATCAAGAAGAAATAGAGAATTTGAACAGACCAATCACCAGTAAGGAGATCGAAACAGTAATCAAAAACCTCCCGAAAAATAAAAGTCCAGGACCAGACGGCTTCCCTGGTGAATTCTACCAAACATTCAAAAAAGGCTTAATACCTATCCTTCTCAAACTCTTCCAAAAAATGGAGGGGGGGGCTCCCTAACTCATTCTACAAAGCCGACATTACCCTAATACCAAAACCAGACAAGGACAACACAAAAAAAGAAAATTACAGGCCAATATCACTGATGAACATCGATGCAAAAATCCTCAACAAAATACTAGTAAATCGCATACAATACGTTAAAAAGATTATACACCGTAATCAAGTGGGATTGATTCCAGGTATGCAGGGATGGTTCAACATTCGCAAATCAATCAACATAATACACCACATTTATAAAATGAAGAATAAAAATCACATGATCATCTCAATAGATGCAGAGAAAGCATTTAACAAGATACAGCATCCATTTATGATAAAAACTCTGAATAAAATGGGTATAGATGGAAAGTACCTCAACATAATAAAGGCCATATATGACAAACCCATGGCAAATATCATCCTCAATGGTGACAGACTGAAAGCTATCCCTCTAAGAACAGGAACCAGACAAGGATGCCCATTCTCACCACTCCTATTTAACATAGTACTGGAAGTCTTAGCCAGAGCAATCAGGGAAGAAAAAGAAATAAAAGGCATCCAAATTGGAAAGGAAGAAGTGAAACTCTCATGATTTGCAGATGGCATGATTTTATATATAGAAAACCCTAAAGAAACCACCAAAAAACTTTTAGAAGTAATAAACGAATACGGTAAAGTTGCAGGATACAAAATCAACATACAAAAATCAGTTGCATTTCTGTACGCTAACAACGAAGTAGCAGAAAGAGAAATTAAGAATACAATCCCATTTACAATTGCAACAAAAAGAATAAAATACCTAGGAATAAACTTAATCAAAGAGGTGAAAGATATGTACACCAAAAACTATAAAACATTGCTGAAAGAAATTGAAGAAGACACAAAGAAATGGAAAGATATTCCGTGCTCTTGGATTGGAAGAATTAACATAGTTAAGATGTCCATACTTCCTAAAGCCATCTATAGATTCAATGCAATCCCTATCAAAGTTCCAACAACATTTTTCACAGAAATAGAACAAAGAATCCTAAAATTTATATGGAACAACAAAAGACCCCAAATAGCTAAAGGAATCCCAAGAAAAAAGAACAAAGCTGGAGGTATCACACTCCCTGATTTCAAAATATACTACAAAGCTATAATAACCAAAACAGCACGGTACTGGCACAAAAACAGACACACAGATCAATGGGATAGAATCGAAAGCCCAGAAATAAACCCACACATCTATGGACAGCTAATCTTCGACAAAGGAGCCAAGAACATACAATGGAGAAAGGAAAGTCTCTTCAACAAATTGTGTTGGGAAAACTGGATAGCCACATGAAAAAAAATGAAAGTAGACCCTTACCTTACACCATACACAAAAATTAACTTCAAATGGATTAAAGACTTGAATGTAAGACCTGAAACTATGAAACTTCTAGAAGAAAACATAGGCAGTACGCTCTTTGACATCAGTCTTAGCAACATATTTTCTAGCACCATGTCTGACCAGGCAAGAGAAACAATAGAAAAAATAAACAAATAGGACTACATCAAACTAAAAAGCTTCTGCACAGCAAGGGAAGCCAGCAACAAAACAAAAAGGCAGCCTAACAATTGGGAGAAGATATTTGCAAACCATACATTGGATAAGGGCTTAATCTCCAAAATATACAAAGAACCCATGCATCTCAACAACAAAAAAACTAACAACCCAATTAAAAAATGGGCAAAAGACCTGAACAGACATTTCTCCAAAGAAGATATACAGATGGCCAACAGACACATGAAAAGATGTTCAAAATCATTAACTATCAGGGAAATGCAAATCAAAACTACAATGAGATATCACCTCACGCCCGTCAGAATGGTTATAATTAACAAGACAGGAAACAACATGTGTTGGAGAGTATGTGGAGAGAAGGGAACTCTCATACACTGCTGGTGGGAGTGCAAACTGGTGCAGCCACTATGGAAAACAGTATGGAGATTTCTCAAAAAATCAAGGATAGAACTACCATATGATCCAGCTATTCCACTGCTGGGTATTTATCCAAAGAACTTGAAAACACCAATGCGTAAAAATACATGCACCCCTGTGTTCATCGCAGCATTATTCACAATAGCCAAGGCTTGGAAGCAACCTAAGTGCCCATCAAGGGACAAATGGATAAAGAAGATGTGGTATATATACACGATGAAATACTACTCAGCCATAAGAAACGATGAAATCCAGCCATTTGTGACAACATGGATGGACACTGAGGGTATTATGCAAAGTGAAATAAGCCAGAGGGAGAAGGTCAAATACCGTATGATTTCCCTCATTAAGTAGTAGATAATAACAACAACAAACAAACACATAGAGGCAGAGATTGGATTGGTAGTTACCAGGGGGGAAGGGGGGAGGGAGGAGGGCGAAAGGGATAATTCGGCACAAGTGTGTGGTGATGGGTTGTATTTAGTATTTGGGTGGTGAACATGATGTAATCTATGCAGAAATAGAAGTATAATGATGTACACCTGAAATTTATACAATGTTATAAACCAATGTTACTGCAATAAACAAAAAAATCAAAAAAAAAAAAGAATTTATAGTGAGGCTTTTTGGAAAAGTGCAAACCTTCATACATGTTTATAAAATCATGCACTATTATGATACCCATAATGATATCATAAATAAATACGTCCTAAAGGGTAGGCTATTCAATACTATAGTGATTGTTAGAAAATTAACAAGATGTGTTATATCATACTATCATAACATAAAACTTTAAATAGATATGTTTATTATCTAAAGAAAATTGGTCAATAGAATGATCAAACAGTGCAAGATAAAAAAAAAATTCCAATGAGCTTGAGGTAAATATTTCATAAGCGCCCATTAAGTGGGTTTGATACAGAGAGGGAAAGTCACATTAGCAAACAAACAATAAGCAAGACATGTGGGGTGGAAAAGACTAAGGTGAAACATGTGTTTAATAAAATCACAATTAGGTCCAAAATACAAGGCAAAAGGAAACACTTTTGATATACATATTAAATATAATATGTTACATATACCATTTGATGGTAAACCACATAGAAATGAAGACAGAGTTTTAAAGATTTTATAAATTGTCGTCCATGTAGGCAGAAGATAGGATAATAATAATTGATTTTTTTGAAGTTAAATAATAGTGACTTTAAAAATGAAAACCCATTAAAAAAGAAAAGCATAGTCCACACCCTGATGGTTTGGGATTAGCTACTATGCAAAGAAGAATGTCCTGATTATGTGATACAAGTTGCTAAATTCTAGCTTTGTCTTAGGTTTTAGATTTTCCCCATAGGGAGAAAAAATAATGGCTAACATAATTCAAAATCCTAATCCTAACGGAATCTTTTCACCTCCCTATCTATTTATGAATCAGAAATCTACTCAAAGAATTTATTCCAGTAGAAAATACTTCCCTGCTGCAGAGGCAATTTAATATAATGGTTTTTCATTATGCATAGCACAAACAGGTAGTAAATGGTAAAGAATTCCACAGTTGCATATGTTATTATCAAAAGTACCGAGAAATCAAGTACCAAGAATATATTCAAGTACCAAGAATATAAATGATTATGGCTGATTCAACATTTTATCAGAACAATTATTATAAATGTGAAAGTGCAATGGGTCCTCTTTTTATCATAGAATTTATACTAGCCCCTGATAAACATTTTTTAGATGCTAATATTCTTGGTTTCAGTAATTTTTGCTGTACCCTTTATATATCAGCTTGCACAAAATACTTGGTAACTGTAGCTACTATTTACTGTGTAGTGTAACCCTAAAGATTAGGCCAGAGTTATCACATAGTGGTTACCACAAATATGCTCAAATGACTGTTAATTAAGGGTTCTTCATAATTGCTTCGTGGGATTTGAAGCTAAGTTCCCGCAGAGGTAACTCTTCTAATTGCTAGTACTATCTAGATTTAATTTTCCAATTCTTACCGTTTTCAGTATTTTGTCACAAAGATCAGGAAAACATAGATAGTCCAAAGAACAGACGGAGAAAAGCAGAATTATTATAATGACGAAGGTACTGAACTGGATTCTCTCAGTACCGTTCTGAAGGTTCAACATGTACTTTTCAAAGGCACTTTAAGAAGAAAGACGAGGACTAGACTAGTGTTCTAATCTGAGATGTGCCACTATCTCTGAGAACAAACATAATGAAGTTCTCTGAGTCTTAGATACTGCTACACCTTTGTTAATCCCATTCCTCTTTTGACCCACAGCCAAAGTGTATCCATCTTTCATGGGTCAAATAACGTCCAGCTTTCCTCCATCAAGTCCTTTTTGATTATGTAAGCCAACATTGATGTATTTCTACTTTGAATATTTACAGTTTGGATGACCCAATTTAGCACAGGATTATGTTTTCTTGCATTTTTTTAATAGACTTTATTTTTCAGAGCAGATTTAGGTTTACAGCAAAACTGAGCAGAAGTTACAGAGATTTCCCCTACTATACGCCCACCTCTGCACAGGCATAGCCTCTCCCATTATCAACATCGCCCACCAGAGTTGTACGTTTGTTACAACTGATGAACCTAAATTGGCACATCATCAGCCAGAGTCCATAACCGACATTAGGGTTTGTTCTTGGTGTTGTACGTTCTATGGGTTTAGGCAAATTTATAATGTTGTGTATCCACCATTATAGTACCATAGTAATTTCATTGCCCTAAAAAATCTTCGTATTCTGCCTATTTATCCCTCTCTCCTCCCTAACCCGCAGCAACCACTGATATTTTTTTACTGTCTTCATAGTTTTGCCTTCTCCAGAATGTCATATTCTTGGAATCACACAACATATAGCCTTTTCAGATTAGCTTCTCTTACTTAGCAACATGCATTTAAGATTCCTCTGTATCTTTTCATGGCTTAATAGCTCGCTTCTTTTTAGCACTGAATAACATGCCATTGTCTAGATGTACCACACTTTATCCGTTCACCTACTGAAGGACATCTTGGTTGCTTCCAAGTTTTGACAACTGTGAATAAAGCTGCTATAAATATATGCATGCAGGTTTTTGTGTGGACATAAGCTTTCAACTCCTTTGGGTAAATAGCAAGGAATGTGATTGCTGGACCATATGGTAAGAGTATGCTTAGTTTTATAAGAAACCACCAAACTGTCTTCCAAAGTAGCTGTGCCATTTTGCATTCCTACTAGCAATGAACGAGAATTTCTATCATTCCACATCCTTGCCAGTATTTGGTGTTGTCAGTGTTGTGGATTTTGGCTATTCTAATAGGTGTGAAGTCAGTGGTATCCCATTGTTGTTTTAATTTACATTTCCCTGATGACATATGATGGAGTATGGTGGACTATCTGTTCATATGCCTATTTGCCATCTGTATGTCTTCTTTGGTGAGGAGTCTATTCAGGTCTTTGGCCCATTTTTTAATTTAGATGTTTGTTTTCTTATTATTGAGTTTTAAGAGTTCTTTGTATATTTGGATGACAGTTCTTTATCAGCTATGCCTTTTGCAAATTTTTCTCCCAGTCTATGACTTTTTCATTCTCTTGACACTGTCTTTCACAAAGAAGTTTTTAATTTTAATGAAGTCCAACTTATCAATTCTTTCTTTCATGGATCATGCCCGTGGTGTTGTATCTGAAAAGTCATTGCCAAATCCAAGGTCATCTAGATGTTCTCCTATGTTATCTTCTAGGAGTTTATAGTTTTGCATTTTACATTTAGGTCTTTGTTTGGAACAACCTGGGACTAGATGGAGAAATCTGCGTAATCCTGGAATTTCCTATTAGCAAGCCTACTTGGCTAACAGATATAAAGCCACTTACTCTGCCTAACCTCTCTTAGTAATAAACATTATTTTGGTCTCTATATTCCTTTGGGGCTCTTTTCTCTAACTTTTCAGATGTGGAAAAAGGATGCTATTTATTGAAGTTCCCTTGAGAGACCCACAAACCCATTTTTGTAAAATTCTGTGTGTATGCGTACTTATAAATCTGAAAAATAATTAAACCAAAGTGATAGAACCACAGTCAATTTGGTTTTGCATCTTTGCATATTCTAAACTTTTACTTTATGAACACGTATTGTAAGTAGGAAAAAAGATTAAATATATATGTTTTTTAATATAATGCTGACCTCCTCAAAAAAAAATTGGTTATCCATAGGCCTTACAATAGATGTTGTCTGAAAACGCCCAATATTCTTATTTTAGGCATTTAACAGTGTTTTAATAACGAGCCCTCAAATGGATTGCACAGTTAGGAATAGATCGCCTGCCGTCTCACACCTGCTGTATTATTAAGAACCCTTTCTAATCAGTTAACAGACTCTTGGAGTGATCAAAGAAATTGCCCTCTTTGACAGTTACAGATTCATGTGACTTTTCAAAAACAGATCACTGCATTCCATCCCGAAGGTAGACACAGACTCCCTTTGGTCCAGTGGAAGCTATAGTATGCTTTAATGGTGACATTTTCCTCCAAATACCGCCAAGTTTCACAGAAGCCAGCAGATTCAAAGTGCTGGACGCAGCAGGCTGCGAATCGGAAGACATTTATTCCCTCCTGTGTCACTATATTTCTGCTCACTTAGCTTCGCTTCATTTTGCCCATCCACAAAATGAGAAAAATAATTCTTGCTTGTGTCTTAAAAGTGATAGGAAAAAATAAATGAGAGTGTATACATGAATGCTATAACTTGAGATTTTTACAAGTAAAGAAAAATATATACACACAAACATTCAGAATTGCTATTACTGTAACTAATTTTAGCAGTCCAACAATTTAGGCTATGTAATTTTTCTTTTGTTTTTTTAACTCAAGATGAGCTTAAATTTGTGATATTTTTCTCCAAATACCACTAATTTTCACCAAAGCCAGTAGCTTCATGGTGCTGGAGCCAGGATAGGTATCAAAATGGCAAAGGCACAAGCTCTTTGTCTCTAGGAGGAAAGCTGGTAGTCTCCAAGTCGACAAGAAAAACATCACCCTTGAGAGATTCTTTCCCAATCAAGAAATGAAAAATCACTTGTAGGTGGCAAGTTAACCAAATAATAGTGGAAGAATGCCAGATCTAGGAAAAGACATTTTGATGGATGTGGAAGGAGTGAAATGAGATGCTGCTTTATTAAACAGCAGCTGGTCTGTGTTCTACCCACCAGAGGAAGTTTACAAAGGAGCAGGACAGGTTGTCAGGGAACCCAAACCCACAATTATCCACAGTAGTTTGAAAAGGAGAAAAGCACAAAGTACATAAAGCATACAGAGCATAAAAACAAGCGACATCTGATAAAACACGAGAGACTCAGGAGAAGGGCATAACAGCTTGAAGAGAGAAAGCAGCAAATGAGGGTCAAGTGAAAAGCCTATTTTTATAAATCTGAAAACATTGAAAAGACGAGAGAGACAGAGAAAAAACGTTGCCATTTAGCGGGGCCATAGATGCCACATAACTGGGAAAGGTTATCTTAAATAGTTCCTTTGCAAGACTTTTGCTTTATTGTTTTTTTCCTCTTTATTTTAATAAACTGAATTAGTGAGCTAGATTTCAGTGATCTTTTAGTAAGTAGACAAAGGAAATAAGCCATTGTTGACAAACGTAGCATTAGAAGATTGCTAAAATGTTCTGCAAGAGTTAAGCTTGCGGCCTGCAGCTAAGCCCAGCTGTTGACTTAGGGTGACGGCTGCAGGAAACACGGAGGGTTAAAAGTGTCATTTGAAATTGGGGAGATAGGTTGTGAGGTTTGTGTTCTCTTTTTGAAGCGATCGTTTTGCCTGATTACATCAGAGGCTTAAAGGAGATCCAAAACTCCAGCCGCTGTAACCTGCCTTGTTGGAAAGACTTCTAATTGAATCAGATGTGGACAGAATATAATTATATAAAAAGTAGTAAAGTGTCTGATCAAGGTTTGGAGCTGCAATGTTTGCACTGTTCTAATTCCTTTCCTGTCTCTTTTACAAACGACATTGGTAATAATAATAATAATAACAATAATAATAAACAATAATTCCTGTTTAGAATAAGAGAAAAGAAGAACAGAAAAATTCTTAGGGACTTTTTTCATATTTCTGTTTTTGCTATAAAAATTATATTCACATAAGAAGAAAGTAGGTACAGCATGGGTACGTGGTTATAATGAAAACAGATAAATGTAGCTTCATATGCAAATTTATGACAAAGCATTTGGCCATATCCGGCAAAGCATAATTCCCAACAAAACCAAGTGGAACAGCATACCACAGGGAGAAACTCACGGGAATTTTTCTCTAGAATTCGAAAACAAGTACGTGTTTCTGAACATGTTTTAAACAGTATGTCTATATATTTGTTTTTCGTATCTTGGCCGACACTCTCCGGATAAATTCTGTGCTTCAATTTTGAAAAACATAAAATGACAGAGCAGTCGAGATGTTTACTTCCAGCTCAGTATTGACAGTCAGTCGGTCAAAAAATATTCTTAACACCCACAGGGCTCATAACACTACAATGGGTACTTGGAGGTGCATATTAAAGAACAGGTATTGTTTTTGAAGCAAAGAAAATGCACAGTAATGATTTCAATGATACAGGGCATGTATGTTCAGAGATTCAAACCAGAAACTGGCATTAGAGAAAGAAACCAAACGCAGAAGATGCAAGAAAACATTTCCGACGAGAAACCGATTTTTTTTTTCTTTTTACTTTTTGTTAGAGATCCTAGGCAGTATCACAACCAGCCTCTCCTTGCTATACACTGCCACCTAAAGGAAGCTGGCAGTTGCTAGATAATAGCTTGTTTTCTTTCTCACAGCTGAAAGTAAATGTCCTAATTAATTTCACGATGCCCCTATTTTTCATGCAGCATTCAAGTTAAGTATGCAAATGCACACTGGATCTTACGCCTGTGATCATAAACTAAAAGTTCTGCCTCGAGTTTGAGATTGGTTTAGGGAAAGTGAAAAAGTTCCTCTCTGCATGTAACATTTCATAACAAGGCACATTTTCACTGCTGTTCCATTTCATTTCAAGCAGATTACCAGGACTAGGTGGTCAACACATCGTGAGTAAGGACCCCAGTTCTGCTAATTGTGATAAACCAGCAGCATTCAAATGCAGCATTTCATGAATGCTTTTGAGGATAGTGGTGGTCCGCAGTAAAAGCACTTGAACCTAAATGTTTCATTGACTATGATGCAATTAGCCTGTTTCTCAAGGAAAACATCACCCATGTTTATATCACAAAGATTTGGATTTTCTAGATAATCTTTTTGATTAGCATATAAAAGGGGAATTAAACGTAAAAAGACTTTGTGTCACATTTTAAAAAATATGTAAACTCAAGGCTTAGTATCTGCTGAATGTATATAAAATGACCAAAATATCACAGTTATTAGGAGGAGACTGTCATGAATGAAGAGAAACAATTTGGTAACAAGAACATTATGACGTTTTCCTTTTGGAAAGAATCATCAAATTACTTGCTTGAAACAAATTGATCAAATCAGGCCAGAAGAGCAGCTTCTATGGCAACCGACGCATTAGAAGATCACAGATGATCCATATCCTCATTTAGTATCTTGACGGATATAATTCAGAGAAATCCAGTAAGCCCTGGATGAACTGCAAGCTCAATTTGATTATACTGATTGGTGAAAGCTACAATAAGATTCCTGGTGAAAAAATCAACAGATTCCCAAATGGACTGAGATTTTTGTTAAATGGTTTAAGCTCATCCTGAACACAAATTAATCAGAAAGTCTTACATTAAAAAAAAATCTCTTTCTTTTTGTTCCACAGTAAATGTGTGAGTGGAAAGTTTTGTGTACGTCACATTTCTGTTATTCAATTCACATTCTTAAATGCACTGGAGGAGCGAGGAGCTCCCCATTTATAGGAATCGTGTGATACATCATTTTGTAGAACAGCATCATTGTATAGAATAAATAGTAACACTTTTCTCTCCTCCGTGTGTTTGGTAAATAATGATCTTCAGATATTGAATTTTCTTAAAAGAATACAGCCATAACTTGCAAAGAACAAAATGCCAGGAGACATTTTCAGAAATTACTCCTTGAGAGTTCAGAATTCAAAGATATAGCACTCTAAGAAGGAATTTTTACAAGCTGATTACCTCTGATTTTCCTGTATTATAAATAATAAGCATTTGTGAATTCATCAGGTCTACCACCAGACAATAAGGATCCTGCAAGTCTGGTTCCCAGGTTGAGTTTAGCTCAACAGAAATGCAATGGCCTGCTGTCCTATGTACTCCAACTTGGCACCCCACAGGGGGAGAAATACTATATCAATTTTTCCTTAGTTAATAAGCTTTACTGTAGCTAGATTTAATTTAACTCTTCCCTTTAACGCTAATTCAAACCTGCAATATGTTGCACCATTTTGGATTGTGTGTATATTTTAGTGGGACTTGCCTTTTACATCTAACCATAGACCATGAAAAAGACCTCCAAAAGGAAAAAGGATCTCATTTAAAAACTACAGATGAGAGGACGTTCGGGGATGAGGATTTTCCTCCATATAATTTCCAGATTTGTCTCAAAGTTGACATTTTGGTAGGGATACAATGTAGCACAAACATGCTAACTTAAATTCTTTATTCTTTCAGGATTACTGTGTGAACTGGAGAAAGGCTTTTTTTTTTTGTTAAATTTTTTTGTTTATTGCAGTAACATTGGTTTATAACATTGTATAAATTTCAGGTGTACATCATTATACTTCTATTTCTGCATAGATTACATCATGTTCACCACCCAAATACTAATTACAATCCATCACCACACACATGTGCCGAATTATCCCTTTTGCCCTCCTCCCTCCCCCCTTCCCCCCTGGTAACCACCAATCCAATCTCTGTCTCTATGTGTTTGTTTCTTGTTGTTATTATCTACTACTTAATGAGGGAAATCATACGGTATTTGACCTCCCTCTGGCTTATTTCACTTTGCATAATACCCTCAATGTCCATCCATGTTGTCACAAATGGCTGGATTTCATCGTTTCTTATGGCTGAGTAGTATTCCATTGTGTATATATACCACATCTTCTTTATCCATTTGTCCCTTGATGGGCACCTAGGTTGCTTCCAAGTCTTGGCTATTGTGAATAACGCTGCGATGAACACAGGGGTGCATGTATTTTTACGCATTGGTGTTTTCAAGTTCTTTGGATAAATACCCAGCAGTGGAATAGCTGGATCATATGGTAGTTCTATCCTTGATTTTTTGGGGAATCTCCATACTGTTTTCCATAGTGGCTGCACCAGTTTGCACTCCCACCAGCAGTGTATGAGAGTTCCCTTCTCTCCACATCCTCTCCAACACATGTTGTTTCCTGTCTTGTTAATTATAGCCATTCTGACAGGTGTGAGGTGATATCTCATTGTAGTTTTGATTTACATTTCCCTGATAGTTAATGATTTTGAACATCTTTTCATGTGTCTGTTGGCCATCTGTATATCTTCTTTGGAGAAATGTCTGTTAGGTCTTTTGCCCATTTTTTAATTGGGTTGTTAGTTTTGTTGTTGTTGAAATGCATGAGTTCTTTGTATATTTTGGAGATTAAGCCCTTATCAGATGTCTGGTTTGCAAATATCTTCTCCCAGTTGTTAGGTTGTCTTTTCGCTTTGTTGATGGTTTCCCTTGCTGTGCAGAAGCTTTTTAGTTTGATGTAGTCCCATTTGTTTATTTTTTCTATTGTTTCTCTTGCCTGGTCAGACATGGTGCTTGAAAATATGTTGCTAAGACCGATGTCGAAGAGCGTACTGCCTGTTTTCTTCTAGATGTTTCATAGTTTCAGGTTTTGGGCTTTGATTGTTCTTCTTTTTCCAGTTCCTTTAGGTGCACTGTTAGATTGTTTATCTGAGATTTTTCTTGTTTGTTGAGATAAGCCTGTATTGCTATAAACTTCCCTCTTAGAACCGCTTTTGCTGTATCCCATAAATTCTGGCATGTTGTATTTTCATTTTCATTTCTCTCCAGGTATTTTTTTATTTCTTCTTTGATTTCTTCATTGACCCAGTCGTTGTTCAGTAGCGTTTTGTTTAATCTCCAAATATTTGTGGCTTTTCTAATTTTCTTCCTATAGTTGATTTCTAGTTTCATACCGTTGTGGTCAGAAAAGATGCTTGGCATTATTTCAATCTTCTTAAATTTATGGAGACTTGTTTCGTGGCCTAATATGTGATCAATCCTGGAGAATGTTCCATGTGCATTTGAAAAGAACGTGTATTCTTCGGTTTTTGGATGGAATGCCCTTTATATATCTACTAGGTCCATCTGTTCTAGTGTGTCATTTAAGGCCAATGTTTCCTTATTGATCTTCTGTTTGGATGATCTATCCGTTGGTGTAAGTGGAGTGTTAAAGTCTCCTACTATTATTGTGTTACTGTCTATTTCTCTTTTTATGTCTGTTAATAATTGCTTTATATATTTAGGTGGGTGCGTAGATATTTACAAGTGTTATAGCCTCTTGCTGGATTGCTCCCTTGATCATTATGTAACGCCCTTCTTTGTCTCTTTTTACAGTTTTTGTTTTAAAGTCTATTTTGTCTGATATAAGTACTGCTACCCCAGCTTTCTTTTCGTTGCCATTTGCATGGAGTATCTTTTACCATCCCTTCACTTTCAGTTTGTGAGTGTCTTTAGGTCTGAAGTGTGTCTCTTGTATGTAGCATATATATGGGTCTTGTTGTTTTATCCAATCAGCCACCCTATGCCTTTTAATTGGACCATTTAGTCCATTGACATTTAAAGTAGCTACTGATAAGTATGTACTTACTGCCATTTTTTAACTTTTTTTTTTTCTCAGTGTTTTAGTAGTCCTTCTCTGTTCCTTTCTCCTTCTATACAGAATTCATGGTCTCTTTAGTTTGACCTCTGTCTGAAAGCTGTACTCGTTAACTCCCCTCCTCCCTCCTTTTATGTTTTTGATATCATATCCAACCTCTTTTTTGTGCATTTGTATCCATTACCCTCTTATCATGGAAATAGATAATTTTTCCTATTTGTGGTCTTCTCTTTTCCCCTTAAATCAGTCCCTTTAACATTTCTTGTAGCACTGGTTTCTTGGTGACAAACTCCTTTAATTTTTGCTTGTCTGGGAAATTTTTTATCTCTCCTTCCATTTTGAATGATAACCTTGCTGGGTAGAGAATTCTTGGCTATAAGTTTTTTCCTTTTAGCACTTTAAATATATCGTGCCACTCTTGAAGAAAGGCTTTTAATCTCTCTGTTCTATTTCTCAAAAGGGTAATGGCATCTTACTCCAAATTATTTTAAACATTTGAAAATGTTGTATGCAAGGCTCTACAAGTCAAAAATCACTTTTGTCTGAAATACTAATTTCCCCAGAAGAAACCTAGAACGATTCCATTTGTCAAATAATGGGGGGAAAGGGTTTGGTTCTATTTTGCATTAATTAGCAAATTACTTCCATTTTGCCACTTAGGTTCATGTTGGTAAAAGAAGCCTCATAAGAGTTGTGATGCATTAGAAACCATTATACTTATGTTATAGGAGGCAAAAATACACATTTTGTGTAATGATATCTGATCATTATTGTGCCTATGATAGGCTCTTTATATTTTAATAAGGCATTTATATAACACACAGTTTTTAAATACATCACAACACTGCAAGAATCATCTCAATAGTTTTCACAGCATCCCTAACCGACAGACCGGATACCCACCCCAAAGCTAGTAGGTATGGGAAAATGGAACGATGGCTAAAGTTCAAGTCTGTTCTACAACTAATAATTACTCTAAGCTCCTTGAGGGTAAGCATGATATTTTATCATCTCATCCCCTCTGCTGAGGACATTGCTTTGCACATTTTAAAAAGTTAAAATGAATTCATGGCTTTTATGTCTCCACATACCCTTTATCTTCACACGTACTACCTAATTCCACTATAACATAAAACATTATTACATATTTGCATAGAGCTAAATTTCTGAAACAGAATTACATGTGGTGAAGACCATATATGTCCGAGTTCATCTTCCAGGTGACTGTTCTCTGTATTTAACAAGCCCAATCATTCTCCTTAGTCTTTGAAAACTATAAAATGAAATAATGTGGAAATTGTGGTGAAGAAGTTTAGAACATCATCTAAAACATACAATAAAGCTAATCAGAGCATGATAATTTAATGATAATTTATCTAAAGTTAACCAGAGGACCTACGAAGGCTCATATTCTCAGTCCACTACCACTACTTAATTAATTTCCATAGGAATTACTAATTTCTTCAGAAGCAGCCTAGAAAGCTTCCGTTTGAAGGCTTGGATGGGAAACTGAAAGACATTGTATTAGCCATCTTCAAGATAGCCCCAATGATTTGCACGTCCTGCTTCTTACAACCTGTGTAGTCCCCTCCCACATTGTACCAGGGATAGTCTGTGTGACCAATGGCATATGGGAGAAATAATGGTATGTCATTTCTGAGATTAGGTTATAGATGACTGCTGCTTCCATCTTGGGCGCTCTCTCACTTGTGCTCTCTTTTTCTCTCTCTCTCTCTTCTTAAGTCTCCAACTGAAAGCCAGCAGGGAACCAAGGCTTCCCAACAATCACATGAATGAGTTTTGAAGTGACTTTGCAACCCTACTAAAGTCTTGAGATCCCTGCAGCCCAGCGTATAACTTGTCCACAACCTCTTGAGAGCTCCTGATGCAGAACTTCCCAGGTAAGCTGTTCCTAGATTCCTGGCCCTCAGAAACTTGGAGGTTATGAATGCCTGTTTTAAGCTGCTATGTTTTAGGATAATTTGTTATGCAGAAATAGATAACTAATACAGATGTGGAGGTATAGCTAGAGATTTTATATTTTCTGCCAGTTGAAATGTATGACTATAGAAGTAAAATTAAAAAAAAAATACACAGAAAGAGAACATCTAACCACATAAAAGATGATGATCAGGATTTGGTTGTCTAGACTAAGGTTTACGACTCCTAAATCATGGACTATTTGGAAAGGCTGGAAATCTAAAAAAGCCTGTGCAGAATACATTTTGCTATGATGAAGTCTTTTAAGAGGGAAGGGAGAAAATGCCCAGATTAAAAGATCAAGCTAACAGTAGGAAAAAATAAATTTGACATAAACAGAATAACGATGGAAGTGATATTAAACAATTCACAGGGAAAGAATTCAGCAATAAAACCAAGACCCTATGGGTTTGGTTATGGTCTCTATCTAGAACAGTCAGGAATATCGGTGTTTTTCAAATTAAAATTTAAAATGTAACCTAAAGAAATAGGTGGATCTCATGGGTATCGGTGAAAACCCATGAGAGACTGAACATGTGCCTGAAAAAAATCAATAGATCTCTAACAAAGATACCACTGAGAAGGAAAGACAAAATAAGATCAAATGCAAAGGAAAAATATCAATAGAGAAATTCTCAGACCTAAGAGCAGAAGCACGATTGGGAACCAACACGTAAGATTAGGGAGAAAGACTAAAAGAAACAACATTGTTAGAGATGTGACCTACAGAGTACCTAGCCAGATCAAAGTTATGGATTTCAAAATGCACAGGTGAAAAAACAGGGAAGGTGTAAAGAACTTCAAGTATAATGGTATCTAGTAAAGTCATTTTTTTCTAAATGCATTATACCTGGTAAATTCTAGACTTTCCCTGTTGACAATTCATGTTTCATGTTACACAATACCCAGGACACTGACAATCTTGGAATCTTGGTGGGGGCAGGTAAGGAGGAAGGAATCTTCGCATATGTAAGAGATTCCAAAAATGAAGGAAAGATCTTGTCAGTGATTTTTCAAAAAGAAGAGGGAAATTATCTGATGAATATACTAATGGCATGGATCCCTAGAAGAATTGTAGAATAATGTATGCCTACTTGAAAGACGTTATCTCCAGAAACCAGCTGGAGTCACCAAGAAAAGGTCCTGTTATAATAAACTGATCTCCTTTTTTGGATCGAATTTTAAGACAAATAATTTGGAATATCACTTTCTAAAAGAGTATATCCTGATTTAACATATCTTTCAACAAAGCCTTCCCTGAATACCTGTGGGGAAACAATAGAACTACCTGGTTAACAGCATAGTTAGGTGGAATGATCATTATAACTAAAATATGTTAATTGATAGATTGATGAAAATTTGCAATAAGGTTCTAGTGATCTATTGTTGTTTAATTGGGGAGGATGCATTAAAGGCAAGGCTACCATATTTATTCATTAATACAGAGTCAGGAAAAATAAATTTGACCTGCAGAACTAAAATTTTTATAAAAAAGTAAATTTAAGAGACATTTAAGTTCCTAGATGTAGATTAAATCAGTTGCATACATACAGATTGGGAAACAATGGTTAATTAAACAGCCAATTGAAAAATAATCCTATGTATTTAACTGAATACAATCTCAATGTTAGCCAGAGTGATATACTGAAAAGAAACTTATATCCAATATTGTGTAAAATATGGATTGTCCAAGTCCTAAAATGTAATAATCACTCTGCATCTGAAATCACCAGATAATTTTAGGAGTATCATATTTAGTTTTTGGCGCTACTTTTAAAGGGACTATTGAAAAACTATAGAAAGTTTGGTGATGACTGATCACTTACTCTTCTAACAACAGACAAACGTTATAGTATTTGGACATAAGTTTTTACTTGTCTAATCTGTTCCAGGCATTATGCTCAAACTGGAAACCGAAAGATAAAAATGACCTTGTCCCTGTCAACAATGAGTAGATGACCCAATAAGGGAAAAAGCAAATACACAAGACAGTGTGCCACTGCAAATTGGGTGATGGAAGAAATACTTGAGATAATTGGAATGTTCCACCTGGAGGAGAGACTTAAGGGAAATTGAGAGACGTCTTCAAACACCTGAACAGATGGTTTCAGGTGCATATCTAGACTTAGTGTGTCATACCAAAGGGTAAAGATGAAAATTACAGGAAAACAAATTTGGCCTAAAAACTTTTCAACAATTAAAAATGCGTAGCAAGAGAGTGGACTTAATCATAAAGTGGTGAGAATTTATCTTGGAAAACTTCTGATCAAAGGGTAGAGAAACTTGGAAAATTAGTGTAGGAAGGATTTCTGCCTTGAGGCATGGCTGGTGGTGGCAATGTTACCGCCCAACATGGGGTCTTCTGTTCACTGCAAGACATGCCGATAGTCAAGAGGCAAGGTGGTAGGGGAAAAAGGACTTTTTTATTACAGCTTGCTAGTGAGAGGGAAGATGGCCGACTCATGTCCAAAAGAATCATCTTAAGGGGGCATGAAATCTTACAGCAGTTATATAGGCCATTGGGTTATTGGGGAGGGGGTTAGGAATGTTGACCTTCTGCTGTTACAGACTGGGAGTCGCCACACCAGATCTTTCAGTCTTCACTGATGGTGGCTATCAGCACAGGTTCTCTGTTCAGGGGTCATCACATTCCTAAAGAACTCAAAAAAGCAGTTATCATCTTATCGCAGCTGGGAGGTACGTGCACAAGCAGGGGTCGTAAAATCTCCAGAGCAGTTGGATCTCCTGGAGGGTGCAGATCCAGCTGTGTTAGTTAGTCAGAGGTCATTCAAAGTTACAACAGAGTTTTTCTTTTCTACAATATGGCTTCCCTTATGTCAACCTTATCTTGAGCCGGTATCAGTGATGGTGGTGGTGGTGGTGGTGGTGGTGGTAATGTATTTAAATGTGTTAAACACGCAACAGAGCAGTGGGGTGAAAAGATCTGCTCTGTCTCTAAGATTCTTTGATTTCATGTATAAAAACAATCAATCTCTACCTTCATGAAACAAAATTTTCATTTTGGATTCCATGTCAAAAATGTGTAATGCTTCAAGAATCACCACAATTTAGGCAGCACATCTGAGGAAAAAATGTCCCAGGTTTAAGAGATTGATTCTAGTGTGCTATGCCTAATGTGTTTCACAAAAAAAGAGCAACTTTTAGAAAAAGTATAGTTAATAAATCCACATGTAGGAGACTTAAAAACTTAACTTGGATTTAGGATAATTTGATTTTATATTTATATATAAAATTGAAAGAAATTATGCTATCTCAGAAATCTATTCTCTTTTATATAACTTCAGAATTTCTTTCAAAAGATTTTCTTTTGCACAAAGCATACTCTTTTCATCTTATTCTATGATTCTTAATACTGCCTGAGTTGTAAGAAGGTGACTGATATTTTCTTTTGAGATTAGTTCAAACATCCTCTCAGGGGATCAATAACACAAATTCTAAGAAATTTAGTACCCACCGCCTGCCATGTAGTGCTAGGTTAGCTAAAGGACCTAAAATCTTCAAAACACATGACATATTTTTCTATTATCAAACACATTACTTTGAACTACAGTTAAAAAAGACACTAGGCCATTTACTTCTTGCACAATATAATCATGTTACAGAATAAATGAAAGATAACTAAATATTCTAAATCACCCAAAATAAAACTTAAAACTAATTAGTGTATTAATTTTTTAATGGTTGAGTAGTAGGTACTTGTCAATTTGACCTTTAAGATGATATTTTAAATGATTCTTCATTATCTGTGAAACTCCTCAGGCATTCCTTCATGTCAGTGTTTTCCATGGGAATTTTTCGGTGTAGGCTCTCTCTTTGATAAAAATCCTACATTTGGAGTATTTATTGATTGCGGAGAGCCAGGAGAAACACATTGGACAGCAGAACTAATTTTTTTAAAGTCCATTTAATGGGGAGCATTTAGGGTCAAATTTTACATGGCTGCTTCCTGAATTAGTAAGATTTCATATCTGCAATCGAGATTCTTGCCAAATAGCAGAATCACAATACCACCCGTTCTTACGTTAGGCTCAACTGTGATAAACCACCTACGTGGAAAACTGCCAACTACCCCTCTAGATCAGTGTTTCTCAAATTGTGATCTCTGGACCATGGGCAGCAGAATCAACAGAGGAGCGTTTTAATAACACAGGATCCTGAACCCCTCCCTTGGTCTGCTGAGTCAGAATCTCCCCAGATAATCCTTATGCAACCTGAAAATTTAGAACCTATGTCAGATGTGCTTTATTATATTTCTATCAAACCAGACTACCAAAGAGCCACAGCAAGAAGAAAACATACAAACTCAATATTGTATTTATTTTACGTATTTGTTCGTGGACAGTGCCCACTACATCACACAATTCCCTTTCTATGAGAACACAAAAAGTATGGCTTTGGGGAAAAAGTTTGGTTTTTCCTGGAAAACGCTTTACTTTTATCTTATCTGTGACTCTTACTTCTCTCTTTGTTCTGGTCACTAGATAACTCAGAAACAAATTTTAGACCTTTCTCTTATAATACTACAGTATATAATAAAATGCATTGAACCTACCTCAACAGTTTATTGTTATTTTTAAAGATATATAGATCATAAACTGACTCAAATCCAGTTTGGTAGAAAAGTTGAACACAAATTCAGAGATGAGTCAATAAATCTCCTAATAATGTAATCTAAGATTACTTTCATTATTTTGGTAACCAATAAATAATTTAAAAATTATTAACTCTGTCAATTGAAATACATATGCTTTATTACATATGCTTCACATAATTCTCCCCAATCTTTTCCTTTAAATTGTTACAAATTATTTGATTTGATTTTTCCCACTCTCCACATCTCACAAATGGTGCAAAAATATCATTGAAATATCAGGGATTACAAATGTAGGGAGGAGCTAGGATGTAGCTCCCAAAGGTGAAGGAAAGTGTCCAGGTACAGTGTCGGGGGGGCACAACTGGAGAGGTAGACACCGACTCATAAACCAGAGCTCTTTGTGTGTCATTGTTTAAATGACAATCTACTTAATAAAGCCAGTACCCGACCCATATTTCAACACCTTTTCCAAAATGGTGATAAAACTTGTCATATGCCACAATCCATATACATTAAATATACTGTGTTTCTCTGATATTACTAGATTAGTTGGTCATTAAAAAGAAAAATATACGTGGTCTGATGCTAGTTGCTGTCTTAATGTATCAGCACATTCTCATTCCCAGTCATCACTTTCCTTCATTTCCTTCAGAAGATGCTCAAACCAATACGTCACAAACAATCTGTGGCAATGAATCAGTCTGGATTTTTCAAATTTTCAATTTATCATGGACTGAAACTTTTGTAAAATACAGTAAAAATGACTTGCTAGAAACATGAAATAACATAAAAATCAAAGACACAAAATGCAAGTGTCAGGGTGGGTGAAAAATCCCTTTCTTCCCTTCTTGTGTTCTCATGGCTGGACTAATAATAAAATGGACAAAAGACCAGATTAACAAGAGAAAAACCCAATTTGATACATACCTATTGGAGATCAAAAAGAAATGATGCTCAGAGAGTGAACAAAGTAGGCAGTATATATATCTTTTACACAAAGAAACAATAAATTTGTGACAGGATAAAGAAACTTAGGTTTGGGGTACATAAATAGTGAGTTCATGCTTGAGGTAGTAAATGAGCAAGGTTTGTTTATGCAGACTTCTTGGCACTGAATTCCCAGCTCTGTTGATAAGGATGCAGGGAGACGACCTTTCACGTGGGAGATTTATTTCCTGATTTCATGGGGAACAGAGACAGGAGGGTCAGAATGCCCTTCTCTCCTCAAATTACTTTAATTTAAAATAATCAATATGCTATTGTGGGATATTTTGGGGTGGCATGACCTGGGCCCCAACACAAGTACATTTCAATAATTTTAACTTTTAAAATATATTTTTAAAAGATTATTAGAGTCAATAGATGTAAAATTCTCTGACAAGTGTCTACAAAAGTTTCTAAATGCTTACTCTCTGTTTCTATACTTATCTTCTCACATGGAGCAGTAACGGTCTGCAGATAAGCACCTGTTGTGGACAAGACTTCTCATAACTTTCCATAAACAATCCCTGCAATCCTCTGCCAGTTTATAGTTTACAGGCTCCATTTCTTATAAATTTTTAGAAAAGGGATTATGCTTCCCCTCTCACTTTCTTTGAACCTCCTTCTACTCCCCACAATTACTCAATAACTACTGCAAATGATTTAGCAATCCGGAGGCAAATCCTTTCAGTAGTGTGTGTGATAATCAGATCTAAGCTAATTAGAATTGCTAAAAGCACTTTCACAATCTTGGCCCTAGTTTAGGACTTCATTTCCTTCTTCCCATTGTTTCTCTCCAGGTTTTCAATTCAAAGATGATGACCTCCATTCACGAACATCAGGTCCTTCTCCCTTAAGCGCCCAAGGAAAGCTGCATTTCTCAATCCCATTCCTGTTGGCAGGACTATGCCAGTAGAGCTGTCCAATGGAGAGTGAGAAGCCCTGGAGCGGTTCTCCCGGTTCTCTTCCCCAGACCAAGCAAAAGAAAACAAACAAACAAAAAAACAAACAAATAAACTAAAACAGAAACAAACGCACACACACTTGTTTTAGGAGTTACATCTGCGCTATAAGGTGAAGGCTGCCTCAGTTGTCTGGAGTCTCTGAATGACTGGGTTGAGCTGAGCTCAGTACAGACAGACCTGCACCAAAAACAAAGCATGAGAGAGAAATAAACCTTTATCATATTAAGTACCTGAGATTTCAGAATTAACTGTTCCTGTAACATAACTTAGCCTATCCTGGTTAATGCAGTCCTTTTAAAAAGGAGAATGAAGCAAGAAAAAATAGACATCAGACAAATATTTAGAAATGGGATAATTATAGTAAAATTGAAAAGAAAAAGGAAATAAAGGGTGACATTCCCATAGATCAGGAGGATTGAATTTAGTCTAGGCTAGGCTAGGGGGTCAAGGAAGGTCTCTTTGAAGATGTGAAACTTAAGTTGAGACCTTAAGCAGGATGTGGAGTTATTTGAGAGAAGAGGGAAAACGAGCACTTCAGGCAAAAGAAACTGGGAATGATTGCCTGGATGCTGGGAAATGTGGTGACTAAAATGTGGAAAGTGACCAAGCTTCCCTTCGTGAGCTTGGTGAGCTCCGTGCCCATGAGACATCTATCTGGACACAATTATTTTACCTCTTCCTCTTCGGTCACAGTGTTAGACTTCTCTCTACAGTTTTAGTTCTCAAGACACTTCATCAGTGTGCTGGAGAGCACAGGTCCTTCCGTAGTAGATCTGGATTCACCCATTACTTGAAGAACCTCATATTTATTGCATGCCTGGCACATAGAAGTGCCTAGTAAATTGCTGACAACTGACTGAATGAATAAAGAATGAAGGAATAATTGAAAGAAATAGTTTGCCTATCCACAACATCTGTGTAGCACATTCTCAAGCAAAAATGAAAACCAAAAATCATGTTAGAGCTATTCTAAATATTATGGTTTTCTAAATTGTGTTCATATTGCTTCTCTCCCGAGGACAGAGGAATATCAAATTGATTCTAATCAACCGCAGAGAAAGCCAACATAAATTACTGAAAAAAAAATCAATTTTTAAAGAGCAAAAGAAATGCCGTTTTATTACTGCCCAATACAATAACACAAATTAATGGACTAACGGAAATGCTATGGAGGCATTCTAATAGCTGCTTTTTAATGACTCAGTCTCCCAACAAGCATATATTGGATACCATTTTGTATGCCAATCTTAGAGGTATAGTAAATAGTCTTTAGAGTCTGTGCTACAAATCTTGAAAAATATAAAATCTTTAAAAAAATCACCATCCTCAACATGCTTAGATGGGTAGACTAGAAGTTACTGGAGATTACCACTAACTCAAAACATTGTATATTGATGAAAGTCAACATATTTGCATTAACGTACTCATTTATCTTATTCAAACACATACAGCAAAATTAATTGAAATAAACTTATTCTCTGAAATTCATACAGTTATTTCCTAAATCTTCCTCTGTATTACCATTTTATATAATAAATTTCCCTTTTGTGAAAGGTACTGATAAATAAAATTGACTTAAATTTTGACATACATATGTGAAGAACAGAAAAGTCCAGGAAACAAATAAACAAAGAAGATAGGCTCTTTCTCCCAAAAGTGCTTTAAAGTTTCTGTTCTTCACAAACTAGTTTGTATGACCTTTCATATTCTCTTTTTTCATCGAACAGTAAGCATTTGTAGAACAACTACCTTAACGGTCCATCCACCTCTGATTCAAGAACTATCTCCACTGATGAGCATTTGGGTTGTTTCTATATCTTGGCTATTGTGAATAATGCTGCAACAAACATGGGAGTGCAGATATCTCATTGAAATCCTATTTTCATTTGCTTTGGGTATATACCCAGAAGTGGAACTGCTGGATCATATGGTAGACCTATTTTTAATTTTTTGAGGAAGCACCATGTTATTTTCCATAGTGGATGGACCAATTTGCATTCCCACCAACAACAGGGTTCTCTTTTCACCACATCCTCCCATGTTTATTGCAGTGTTATTCAGAACAGCCAAGATATGGAAACAACTCAAATGCCCATCAACAGATGAATGAATAAAAAGGATGTGCTACACATACACAAAGGAATATTATTCAGCCCTGAGAAAGGAGGATATCATCCCATTTGTGACAACATGGATGGAACTTGAGCACAATATGTTAAGTGAGATAAGTCAGACAGAGAAAGACAAGTACTGTGTGATATCACATATGCATAATCTAAAAAAGTTAAACCTGTAAAAAACAAAGAGTGAAATGGTGGTTACCAGGGGATAGGGGAGGGAGGGGATAAGAGGGATGGTGTTTCAGGTTACAAACTTGTAATGAGTAGTAAATAAGCCATAGAGATCTAATGCACAGAATAATGAATATAGACAATAATATTGTACTATAATTGTGTAATATGATAAATATCACTATATCAGCAATCATATTACAATACATAATGTATCAAAGTAACACGCTGTATACCTTAAACTTACACAATTTTACATGTCAAATTTATTCAATAGTAATAAAAGAAGAGAACTACCTCCACTTTGCAGAAGGTCCTAGTATGATGGTTATAGAACAGATTCCAACTGCTCCTTTTTATAACACTCTCACACCTGCTTTTCCCACAAACTATTTTTATTTTGCTCTCCATATTATTTTATGTATGGATAACCAATAATGCAATCTGTTTTCAGTCTTTAAAAGTCATTCAGTTTGTGGGGCCAGCCTGGTGGCATACTGGTTAAGTTCACACACCCTGCTTCAGCAGCCTGGGGTTCACAGGTTCAGATCCTGGGAGTGGACCTACGCACCACCCCTCAAGCCATGCTGTGGCCACATCCCATGTACAAAAGAGATGAAGACGGGCACAGATGTTAGCTCATGGCCAGTCTCTCTCAGCAAAAGGAGGAGGATTGGCAACGGACGTTAGCTCATGGCCAATCTCCCTCACCAAAAAAAAAAAAAAAAGAAAAAGTCATTCAATTTGAGATGTGTCCTAGATATTGTTTTCTGATCCTCCTTGCTGATAAGTAGGAAGATAGTTTCCAAGGTTGTATTTTATCTCGATCTATTTTACATTTCAACTTAAGGAATAATCATCCTCACAAAATGATATTGCACCCTATGAATTGGTATCAGGTTAATCATTTATGCAATCTTCAAGATCAAGCCAATACCTCTGCTTACTGCAACATCTAATCTAGCATAAACACGCTCCTCTGAGACAAAAATCCCTTGGAATAATTATAATTACTATATCTGTTTTTATCAAAATTAATGAATTTGACCTTCCACTTTATAGTTGCAGTAATGCTGAATCATATTCTAATAAATTATTCTTTACCTTTACATTTTGCTATGCCTGGCTAGATTCCAGTTGCTTGAAGGCAAAGACACATGTGTGTATTCTTCAGCATGAACTATGTCAGGACTACTAGGAAGAAAACACTGGATCTAATACCACTTAAAGTTGAGTCACTGTTTGCCTGGATAGGCTAGAGAGTTAAATACATACATTACCCCCAAGCTTTCAACTCACCTCTTCCTTCTCCTTCTAGCTCCGAATTACCTATGTTAGTGAATCATCTCACAAAACATTGCTGAAAACGTTACCAGAATTCCATCTCTAAAAATCTGCCATATGTAATAGCATGACATTCATTTATTCCAATAATAGAGATTTATATCCTGTATTCAAGGAAGAATATTTAAAAGTAGCTGATACATATGGATTCTCAGAGTAATATTCAATTTTTTTTAATTCTCTCCTTCTAAAACAAAAATCCTTAGTAATGTTAGGGAATAGAATTAATGAAAAGATTATAAGAAATCACCTTATGAGAAGACGACTTTTACTACAAGTCCTCAATGGCCTTTCTAACTTCCATATGGATTGCAGTTTAAGTTGATAAATAGACAGGTTCTGTCTCAGCCTATAATTTACAGCCTATAATTTACTCCTGTGTAGAGAAGTTTAAATGGATTTCTCTTTAACTTAACAGCATTTTACATCACCATTTTCTTCTCATCATATTCACTGATCAATAATGTAAGATGACTGAGGAGAGCAGAAAGATAACTTCTGCATTTGACAATTAAGAGTAGGCGATTGGTATCTTTCCAAAGTGTATTGAATGGTCAGCAGTGACCTTAAACATCAATTTTGCCCTAAGTAAAATAGTTTGAGGTCATATTCACCTAGAACTAAGTGTGACTTTAAGGCCCAGAGATCAAGGGATTCCGGTAAGTGCAAAGAGAATGAACACCCATTCATTATCCCTCCTGAGTCACATGTGAAACTTGGGGTCAGAAAGAATTCCAATGATGATTCTTGTTTTGTACCATGTTTTCAGAGAGAAAGGTTTCATCAGAAGTGAACTTTGGCCGCCACCCTTCCTATTCCTAGCTCTATTGATGAGAGAGGGAGAAATTTGGATTGTCAATTCTATAATTATTTTGAATTAGACATAATAATGTCTAAAATTATATAGTGACTTTCATTTGCAAAGTAGTTTAACACACATATCTCACACAAGATAGATTCAAAACACTCACTAGCAGACACCCACACTTAGATTTTCAACAATCACTGTGCCTGTTGTCTTTTTTTAAAATCAACATTCATCATTACTTGAAGGTAAAAAGTATAAATGAAAACTTCTCTCCACATCATCACCTTACATCATCAAAGACTCTAAACATAAAGCAGTGATAAAGCAAGCCAAAATGTTAATTCCTTCTACTAGCCCAGACAGAACCCCTAGAATCTCTGTCAGGAATACCAAAAAGGGATGAGGGCCAGAGGGCTGGGGTTACATGGAATATAATATAGAAAAGGCAACTCTTTTCAGAGGCTAGAATTAAGAATGGTATGGAAGTGGTACATCAACTTCAGCCAGACGTTAAGGAAATCTTCCACACTATATTCTGAATACAGTAGAAAAATGGGAACAAAGCGTTTGTAGTCAAATGGACCTGCAGCTAATTGAGTAGTTATATCCAAAGAACGTTAAAAAACAAATCCATGTCTAAGAGAAACAAATGTCCAACTATAAACCACATGACTTAAAACTTAGACTTAGACTGAGATTAAAGCATAAAAGACCTATTTATCAATCTTCCAGATGAAATATACCTGAAAGGAGAAACTCACCAAATCAAGATTTAAAATTATTTCCCAAAAATGACATTCTAGGGTAAAATCAATCAAATTTTAATAAGAATGTGTATAGTTTCTCATTTATTTTTTTTAATCAAGCAGAGAGGAGGCTAAGAATTACCTAATTTGATAGTATTTAATGTGAAAAGCATTAATGATGTTGGTTGACCAAAATTTCAATGAGTCAGTAGGATGATGCAATTACCAAAAATGCTGATGTGGTCATGGGCTATATTAAGAAGATCATTTCAAAAGAAAAGAAGAACACAGTGTTCTCATCTTTGAAAGAGAAAGAAAGTCTGAACCCAGTGCAGATAAGGTGACATTTGGAATGTTGCATTTTCTCCCTAGTTACTGACATTTAAAGAGGGATGTTGGCAACATACAAAAGTACTTCCCAAAATGTGTTCAATGGAATATTAATATGTTATAGAAAACAAGGCTACTGTGATCAAATAAGTTTGAAAAATGCCAGATTAAACATATGCCATTTTAAAGACAGTTTTCTTGAACCTACTTTCCCTTGGAAAACGCCTAGGTGGGTGTGCATTGTGAAGCTCTAAGAAGGTATAGTTTTCAGCCTTTCACAGATGAATTTGACCGTGGAACTCGTATCACAAAAGACATGCTTTGGGAGATACTGATCTAAAGTATGTTCAAAAGGTCTTGTACCAAGTGATAAGAATTTGAAGACCATGTTCTTTGAGGTTTTTTTAGAAAAAGTAGGCATTTTAAATTGGAAAAGAAATGACTAAGGAGAAGCATAATAAGTCAATTAAAATAGGTGTTGGTTTCTTTCAATATTGTTTTAAGGATGTATAAATTACAACCACCGGGTAGAAAATAAGGAGCACATTTTGGCAGGGTATAAGAAAGATATTTTTATCACTGTATCTAAGAGTGTCAGTCTTTCACAAGTAGCAATGAGATTTCCTAAAAGAATTCAGATTCTTCCATAATAGTCATCAGTTAGGAAATTTGAGGGAGAACTCTAGTATCAATAAAAGCTTAAATTAGAGTGAGGTCCAAGTTAATTCCAACTCAATGACCTGAATTACGCATAGTCATTTTTTCTCACTAACCCACCTATACAACTCTGCCATATTGTTAATAATCTTAAAACATATGACTCCCTAGTTTATATCACTTGCTATTTAAAACTTCCAGTGGCTTTTATATTGGTTATCAAATAAACTCCTATTTCTTTAGATTATCCATTAGTCATGTCACTGAGGATACACATAGCAAAATTCTAGTGTTGTGTGAGAAAGACATAAGGGTTGACTGTGTGATCCTGTACAGACACTGTTTTGGGGAACAGTGGTTCCCAAATGTATCAAAATGGTTAAAGAATAAGAATAATCTAGGGGGCTTTTTAAAGACTTAAATATTTCAGGGATCCAGGCCCCAAAATTGTGAATCAAGTCTGGGGTAGAACCCAAGATTATATACTTTTCCAAAGCCTTCCAGTTGATTCTGGTGTACCAATTGGTTTTGGATCCCCTCGTCTAGGTTCAGGCACCATTTGTTTGAGAGGGTTAGAAGCGCACATCTCTAAGCCACCTGTCACTGTTATGGTTATATCTCTGAGGTGAAAAGTGGTGACAGATAGGCAAGATCTAGGACCCCAAATCCTATATCCTCAAATTTATTTTTAGTCAAAGCTCTGGCCCCAAACCCTTAATGATGAACTGAGCTGGCTCACTTTTAATTCACAAGGATGACTTTGCCCAGAGTAGACCAATTTAAGTGGCCGAGATGATGCCTCCTTAACCTGGGCTAGACTTTGGTTCTGACATGGATTTCCCTTGGCCAGAAACCCCTCCCATATTAGCAGGCAACCCCAGGCCTATCTTTCCATACCTGTTGCATGGCATTCCAAAAATGCATAATCCCAAAGATGAGCCAAAGATAAAAGAATATGACTCGTGCTCTCTTTTCCTGAGCAGAAAGCTCTGTTTTGAAATTACAGTCACATAGGGCATCTCCTCCCTAAAAGCTGAGTGAGAGAACTATAAACGCTCCCCGGAAGTCAGTACTGTGTTCCCTCTAGAGAGTTTAAAGCGTGTCACCAACATTTAAAATCTTCTACAATTTTGATTCAAATTACATTTCTATCTTTAGCCCTCTTCTTCTTTTGTGAAGCCTTCACTCTAACCAAAGTGACCTACGTGCTTTCTCCTGGATATTTAATCTTTATTCTAATTACCAAGTTCTCTCATCATGTTTCCAAGCCTCTGGACATGCACTTACTCTAACCCTGGCCCCTGGAAAACCACCATATTTTAGACCAGATGTCAGCAAACTTTCTATAAAGGACCAGAGAGCAAGTATTTTTAGCCTTGCTACCGTACTGTCACTGTCACAGCCACTCAATTCTGCTGTTTTGTAGCATGAAAGTCAGCACAGACATTGTGTTAAACAGAAACAGACACAGGCCAGACTTGGTCTGCAGGCCATGGTTTGCAGAGCTCTATTTTAGATTCAGCTCAGAAGTTAGTTTCTCTGACTCTTTTCATGAAACTTTCTGCCCTTTCACCTCAATCAAGCAGAGAGAGAATTTCTTCTTTTATGCTCACCTAGAATTTGTACATATTTTTATTACAGGAATTCTCTCATTGTACTATGTAAATTATTTACATGTTCGGTTGCCTCTCTACACAGTGAATCCATCAAGGATAAACACCATGTTTTACTAATCAGTCTCAAACAAAACAGCTTACACCTTATAGGTATTCAATAAATGTTGACTAGTTGAATGAATAAATAAATGAGTGAATGAATTGATGATGAATATAAATGTTAATTTGAGGTGAATCTTGAAAAAATTAATAGGATTTAGCAAATGACACTTGAAATATAAGTGTAAAGTACTTTAAATCTAAGGGGAAACAGTTTCTTTTTCTCCCTGAACAACCTCATTCACTCATTCTACAAATTTTGGTTGAAGAGTACCTGCTGAGGACAAAGCCCCTGAGAATTAGCATTCTGCAGGGAAGTGCTTCCCAGAGGCGAAGACTAGAAAGTACACGAAGTCACTGTGCCCACTAAATGGGCCTATTATCGTCTGTGCATGAAAGTCCTTTTAAAAGTTAATGAGATCCAAATGCATAGAGCAGAATAAAAGAGAGGAATACTCAGACTAAATTGCACAAGAATTTAAGACACTCTGTCCCCATATGTTGAATCAAGGGATTTGGGTTATTGAAGATCAGCTTCTAATGAAGGCTTTTCATCTGTCCTACACATCACTGTCCCTTCATTAGCAAAGTATTAGAGAGGAGAGCACGGCATAGCACCAACATACTAATCCTTTGTTTGAGAAGGTCCCTAGGTCTTTATGTCCCCTTTTTTTAAGTACCCTTAATCTTCTTTGACTATGAATTTCTTAATTTGTATTGTTTATTATTCTGTCCAATTGGCTCTCCTCATGGCCATCTGCTCTAATGTATATTTCATAAGTGATCTTCATATATTTCAGGTGCCACACTACTCTGGGCAATCGTCTATGCAATTATTGCTAAAAGGACTGAGCATCATTTCTGTTGGCTGAAAACTTAATAGTTACAAGATGTAAATCTAAAAATTTTCTTCAAACATCTGAATATCTATCGCTAAGCTTTGACCAAACATGCCTGATTGCATTAAATTCATAGCTCCAGGTTCTCGGAAAGTGAGCTGCATGTATAGATTAGTAGCCTGAGCTTCTACAACGTTCTAATGAAGTCTGATTAACTGTAATAACTGAAATTTCACTGGCTCTGAGACAACTTGCCAAGGCTGGACTTCAACCCCTTGAAAACTTTCCCTCAGACACCCTCAAGTATTTGAGGAACTCCCAGGAGATATTTCCCGTATTCTCATGAGGAAATTCATTCCCACTTGGTGTTAACCCTGCTCTGCCATCTTTTGCTAGAGAACACCATCGATATATGAAGCCCTCAAAGTCTATTGCTGTGGTAATAGAGAAGAAAGGGTAATGCCACCCTCTTTGTTATACTTTGTTGGTGAGGACAAGTTGGAGGTGTAAGCCCTTAGTGAATCAAGTCCATATTTCATGACAGTACTTTTTATTCTTAACACAAAGACATCTGTCCATGGATCAGGAATGGGTTCAAACGGAAATTTGCAAATTGTCTTCAGAACAAGCTCTCTCCTCTGATGCCAAAAGTTTTGTTCCTGGGAAAATTTATTATCCTGATGCATTTCTTCAGGGCCAGATCTTTCTAAGGGATCACCTCACCTCCTCAATTAATATAATCTGTTGTCTCCCACATTGGCCTCCCCCCGCCCCCACCCCCCACTGCTTTTTGCTATAAGGAAATGTCCCCTTGTCTTCAAGATAGAATCCTTGCTATTTATAATTCTCTTATCTTAAATGCTTTCTTTAGTTTAGTGAAGACTATTCATCAAAGTTATGAAAAAACAGTTAATCTACTTCTTTCTGAATGAAAAATGACAAATATACATTACAAATAATATCTTGTCAGAAAGAGCTGCCTCATGTGGAGAAGTACATTGATTACATTTTCTTTATATTTTAGAGCTGGGAAAGATCTTGGATAGTGCCTTCAATGGCAATGTTCTACAAATGAGAATATTTAGGTTTAGAAAAATTAAAGGGATTTTAAAAGTTGCACAGCTAGAAGCTTGAATACTTATTATGGTAGTCACTTGGAAAGACTAGAAAAGGTAAAACTTTGAAGAAAACGCTGGGAAAAGTTCATCATGAACTTGAATGTACATGGTAATAACAGGCCCTGGGAGACACCAGCACCAAGCCAGGAGTGGCAGGGCGAGTTAGGCAGGCCAATGGCAAACCTAACACGTACATATCACGGTTTATATTATTTTCCCAGGGAAGGCTTGTAATGAGAAAACATTGTCCACCAAAAATTATGCTGAGTCTTCCATGACCTTATTCCATGCTCTGCACTGAATTTTAAAAGTTCTAAGACAATACAGGTATTGTCATTCAGTATAATTTCTGTGTGCCCTCTCCCTTTCCTCCAGAATGTGATCTTAAGGAGGTATTGAGGTTTTTTCTATATTTGTCATATGGTGCCAAAAGACAGGTCAAAGGACATCTTTGAAATTCTCGTGAGCTAAGAAAAGAGAACATATTTCAGTGTCTTCTAAAAACAAAAGGACACCAGGAATGGGAGCAATGCATTTGGTCTCTGACAGGGCCTCTGTTTGTGGTGGTTATTGGTTACAGGGCTTGACTGCTACCTGGAAGTGTAAATTGCACCCCTGGGATTGTTCTGCACATAACCTTTAACTCACAATTGATAGCAAACAAATGAAAGAGAGGCAATACTATCAGATGTGATGATTTATTTTTCAAGCACAAGTTTTTTGTTTAATATAAATGTAAAAACATAACATTCCCTCAAGCCAGCCGGGTAGTTTAGGCAATTTATCAAACCAAAACCCTGAAGCTCCGCAGTAAGAAAGGAAGAAAATGCATTTGTGCCCAAGTAATTGTCGTTCTCTTCCTGAAACTCAGTAAGATAGATTCGGGGCATAGGTGATTCCAAATAATGATTACAGTCAAACAAAGAAACGTCTTCATGCAATTAGTCTAATTTCATTTCATCTTTAATTTTCAGAGGTGCTACCATATAACTAATGTTAAGTTTCCTTTTTCTCTTTGAACTGTTTTGTGAATTTTTATTTCTTCAAGAGGGCTCTCGTCAGCTTCTCATTCACATGTGAATGCAGTCCTTTCGAAAGCCATTTTTCTTCTGTTGTCTCTCTTGATGAAAGCCATTTCATAACCTTTGCACAAATCCTGCCCCAAAACAAAGCTGATCCAAGTAGCCACTCTGTAAAGTCTAAGTTGTATTATGACTATTCCATCCATTCATCCACTCAAGTGTTTATTGAGTATTTACTACATGCCAGGAAGTACTCTAGAAGCTGGAAATAACAGGATTAACATAAATTATAAGATTCTTGATTTCATGGAACTTAATATAGTGGGGAGAGAAGAATGAGGGGATGGGAATAAATAAACAAGATAATCTTAAGTGAGTAAAGTGACCTCAGGCAGAGATGGCAGTTACTTTAAAGGGAGTAGAGAGATAAAACTTCTCTGAGAAAGTATATTTGAGCTGAAATCTGAATGGTAAGAAGAACTCAGGCATGAAAACATCCAAGGGAAAACATTTTGAAAAGGAATAACCAGGTCCAAGACCCCCAGTCAGGAAAGAGCTCAGCATGTTGAAGGAATAGAATAGGGGGCAGTGTGTTGAGCAGAGTGACAATGGGGGAATCACAGAGACAAGTTCTAAGAGAGAAGCGGGGACCAGAGCCTACAGTGCCTTGCAGGTCACTGTAAAGGATGAGATTATTTCAAGGTGTGATGGGCAGATATTGGAAGAATTTAAACCAAAAAGTGACAATGGAAGTCTTTAGGATGGAAAGAAAAAAGAAAGAATGCAGTAATTTCACTACTATGTTTTGTTTATATGTTTGCTTGTTTGTGCAAACATTTTGTAGTTTTGGAATTTAGTGGATGAAGGTACAGCACACCCATTCTATGGATGTAATGCTTTCTTACTGTTTTCAGTTAATGAAACTCGTTCAATGATCTTGTTTTGAAGGTGCGTAAAGGTGGGGAGATTAAGGCAGCCTGGAAATACCTACGCTCCCAAATGTGTTTAGTGGAGACGCAAACTTAGTAGAAGAGAGAACCTGAAAAAAGAATCTGAACCTCAAGAACAAGGAAAAAATCAGTATAAATGTTATAAAACTTAAAGGATAATTAGAATCATCAGGGAAATTAACTTGGTAATTAGACCTTCCATTCTCTGTCAAATACAGAAGCCCATAGGCTGATTTTCATTAACAATATAACAACCAAATTTCAGATCAATATATACTTTAAGCTGTCTTGCCTTTACACTCTTCAAACACACACTCACAATAGAAAGAAAGTCAAATGTGAGGACTGTTACATTTGAATTAAAATTTTATACCTCACACTTCAAAATCAGAAATAACTGTAAAGCACAAAAACATTAAGGAAATAGACTATACATTAAATCCTTTCATCTGTTAAATTCTGCACCATTTTCCACATATTCTCAGAACAATGGGGGAAAATACATAGAAAATTACTTGCAGGATTAAATCAGAAAAATTAAAGACCATTTTCTGTGCAATTTACTGTACATTTTGAAGACAAAGTTCTCAAAGCCACTGAAAGCCTCTAATAAATGTTGAGCTACATTTATGAAAGTAAAGGCAAATCTCTACCAAGAGATATAGCTGACCCGATGCGCATTTTGAATGGTGACTATGTCAAGGGAATTAGAGTAGATAGAAGCACTGGCTCAAAGTAAGCAAAACTGGTCAACTGAATGAACATTGTGTGAGATATCTCTGCAAATATGGTACAGAGGACGTCTTTCTAAAAAGCTGAAAATTCAACTTATTTGATTCTTTTTGAGAAGCCTCCATACCCTGTTTACACTCAGAGTATCCTGCCATTTTCCTTCCCTTTTGGTCTTTTCAACTTTAAGACCCATACATCTCAGAGGTTTAGATGGGACTCTTGTCACACTGTCACTGGTGTGTTCAGGCTTGGCAGAGGTAGAACATTCTGTTCTGCTTTTTGATCTGAAAGATCAGAGACCTAGAGAAAATGCAAATACCAACCACTGTCAATGCCCAAGAAGACCTCAATAGTTTTACCATTAGTTTAAGTCAAGACTAGGTAAATTTGAATTGAATTTGAATTCATATTGAATACCTATAATAAAGGATACACATAACTCCTAAAATATAGATGCACAAGAAGCAAAACACTAAAGATAATTTAAGTATTTGTTTCCGCTTCAAAACTTAACTCCTTAAATTCAGTTCATCTTCCACACTGTTTCTTTCATTGGTCCTATTATTCTTCCTGAGAAATGGAAACTGGCAATAAATTGATATATTTCTGAAGAGAGAACTAACAAGAGTAGGTAACCTGTTAATTAGGAAGAAGCAGAATGGCACAGAAGTTTAGCATGTAGACTCTGGAAGTAGGTTTCCTGGGCTTGATTCTGGCTCTTCTACTTCGTAGTCACTAATCTGCATCGCCTCCGTTTCCTTATTTGTAAAATGGGGATAATAACAGTATCTCTTTTAGCCAGCCCTGGTGTTCTAGTGGTTAATATTCAGCGATCTCACCTCCCGGGTGCGTTTCCCCGTCAGGGAACCACACCACCCGTCTGTTGGTTGTTATACCGTGGCAGCTGCTGAGATGCTGAAAGCTATACCAATATTTCAGATACCAGCAGAGTCACCCATGGTGGACAGGTTTCAGTGGAGCTTCCAGATTAAAACAGACTAGGAAGAAGGACCTGGCCACCCACTTCTGAAAAAATTGGCCATGAAAACCCTGTGAAGAGCAGCAGAGCATTGTCTGATACAGCGCTGGAAGGTGAGAGGATGATGCATAAAGATGGGGCAGAGTTCCACTCTGCTGTACACAGGGTCACTAGGAGTTGGAATTGACACGATGGCACTAACAAAACAGTCCCTACATCATAGGGTTTGGCAGATAATTAAACAAGAGGATATAGACAAAGTGTACAAAACTGTTCCCGGCATGGAGTTAAAACCATATATACCTATTAGCCACTATTTTTAAAGAAGTAACAGCTTACAAATGACCAGAAGTTGTTCCAGATAATTAAAAGTCAATCCTGGAGTTTATTTAACGAAATGTGGGTAAATTATAAGTAATGTTATTTAAAAAGTAATTGTGAGACAGTATAAGGTAAGAAAATCTGATTTTTTTAATCCTAACTAGAGTTGGAGAAAAATGCAAATAATAAATAAACCCAAAAAAAGGGTCTATTAATAAATTTATTGACGATAAACAACTAACGAAACAGGAGATGCATTCCTAGTAAAATGGTAACATGAAAAACCATGAGTGGACTTAAAAATGGCTGATTTCAAATCTAGGCTCCATCACGGCTAGTTAGGGGATCTCTCTGATATTCAGGGTTTTTTGCTGTAAAATCGGAATATTAAAAAACATTCTCATGAACTTGGAACAAGGATTAATTGAGAGAATGTGTGTAAACAGCCCTCAGTGTCTGGCACACAGTAGGTGTTCAGTAAAAGTTGTCCATTCTTCCCTTCCCAAAGCTGAGGTCATTGAGGTCAGCCCAACCTTCCTCCAACACCAGTCTGTGGGGCCATAGTCAGGGGCGGAGGTGGAGGCTGAATCAAAAACTGGTCTCCTCTGGGAAAGCACTGACTGTCCCAGCATGTGTCTCATCAGGTGAAGGCAATGGAAATAAATTTTGAGTCCCACACCCGCCCCCCCCCAAAAAAGAACGGAAGAGGAAAATTCTCCTCCCTATGGCCTCAGATTTTTTATTACCAAGATTATGTAGATCAAGGTACTTTGCCCAAGATTCACTGAATTTAGTGAAAGGTAATGGCTCTTGGCAGACTGGATCGTCCTCAAGGATAGCCACAGACCCCAAATGCATTGAACTGAGACAGATCTGGCAAGACAGAGCAAGCATAAGCCAATTAGAGATGATTCAGTGAGTCTTTTTAAAAAGTGGGAACAACTGCCTCTCTTTCCTATGTTTTTTCTTTAGTGTTCATAGAAGTACACATTTGTACTTACTTCAAGCAGATGCTTCTGCTCTCTTACTAAATAATATGGGGGGTCGCTGGGGTAGGATTGTGGGAGGGCAGATATGGACCCCTAACAAATGTGGCATTTTCCTGTTGACAAAGTCAAAGGAAATCTGGCAAATAGAATTTTCATAAGCTTACTCATTCACGCAAGTATTTGCAAGAATGTTTAGACTAGTGCTGTCATGTAAAAATATGTGAGCTACATGTTTAATTTTAGATTTTCTAGTACCTACATAAAAAATAAACAAATGAAATAATTTTAATAATATATTTAACTCTATATTTCAAAAACATTATTTCAAGATGTAATCATTAAAAAATTATTCATGAAGTAGTTTACATTCTTTCCTTTTGTACTAATCTTCAAAATCCGGTGTGTATCTTATCCATACAGTACATCTCAATTCAGACCAACTGCATTTGGTTAGTGGCTGGTATACTAGCTCAGATCTAGAGAGTTGATATGAAATAATAATAGTAGACTGGGTTTTACTGCTCCTCTTTAATGAACATATGTCTGAGTCTAACAAAAAAATATGGAAATATCCCAGTACTTGAGATAATAAACGTAACTTATTTTTCTGAGTCAATTTTTAACCTATTTCAATTCCTAGGTATAACCTAGGTGGTGTCTATGGCTGCAACTGTTTCATCTGAGATTAGCAGTGCGAGTTTTGAAGCAGTGGACTCCAAGGGGAACTCAGAAACACAAGGTCAAAAAAACTCACACTGATCTGCCTTTCAAAGTCATCCTGAAATGCTTTATAAATATTAATTATAAGTTGCTAAGAAGGCACATTTTTGCTGAAGGAACGAGCAAAAGGAAGATGATGAAAAATGTACAATTGGACAAAATTCATGTTTTATAATTTTATAATTTGTATTTTTATTGGTAAAGATTAATTATGTGTTATATTGAACAATTTTATAGCTATAGAAAGATGATAGGTCGGTACACACATACATACATACATACATAACACTATGAGTTATCTAAAACTCCTCTTTCAAGTAAAAATATTTAATTATAGAAATCTAAAATTACTTCTAAATCATTCATTTAAGGGTAGGGACTGCATAATCGAGACCAACAGAGACATGGCATAAAGAAGTCTAGAATGGACAAAGGAACATGAAAATGAGTAGAACCTTAAACTCATTACTTAAATTTTCTCAAGACTGTCTAAATCTGTATGTTTTCCAATTATTCAAAAATTGAGAAAAAATATTATTTTTACCTTCAGTCATATTCTAATTAAGCAGAGAAATCTTAAAATAATCATTAAAACTTCATTATCACCTGTTCATATTACTATGACTTGCTATTGATTCCTATTTTTTCCCACGTTAGCTTATCCAAGATACTATATCAAGGTCTTCTTATAAAACATAGTTTTCATTACACTATTCCTGTAATGGATTTCCTCTTTGCTATCGGATCAACTCCAAACTCCTCGACATCCTGAATCTTCCATCAGATGCTCACACCTAATAATGTCTCCTGACTTGCTATCTCATCGGCCACTCCTCTTTATATTTCTGCACATTCTGTACCTAACAAATTATTTATGCCCAGAGTCTATGCGAAATAGTGGAGAGAGACATGCCAAAGTGCTCTATGAAATTTCACTCTGTCTTTTCTGAGGCCAGCCGGAGTGCTCATGAATCAGCTGCAGTAGACAGATACCCAAATCTGGCCGGGGAACAGCTATAAATGTGAAAGAAAAAAATCCGGGATCAAAATCACAGGTATGGGAGATCTGATTTTATGAGATCAAATACACAGAATGGAAAATCTGTGCAGCTGACATATTAGAAACTCTTGCCAAAAATCGAATAAGTAGCTAAATCCTGAATTACTGAAGAGCTGCCCAGTGCTAAAGATTTTTAGTGGTATTTGAAGGTCTATTTTGTCAAGGCCAGTGAAATATGCCAAATTAAATGACCTGTCCAGCACATGAATCAGCCTTGGGCATTTTAAGAAAAGAGGTTTTTTTTGGCATATGAAGAATCTTTTCAGATTAACCCAAATCATGCCTAGATGCTAAATCCTATTATTTTAGCATGAGGTCAGACCTCAGTATTATCAAGGTGAAGTCAAAATATAATATAGATAACTTGCCTCACAGTCTGCTGTGCTTCTGGGAGAAGACATAATGCCAATTCCATAATTAAACGTAGGAGAAAAACTATGAAAGTTTTTCTATACTATAAGCTCCATAAAAGAGGGACCGTGTTTCATTCCTGCTCAATTCCCAGCGCCTAGAATAGCAGACACCTTAGAGTCTCTCTCTCAATTCTTTCAGTTGTTCATAACTGCTTAGTGAATAATCTGAATGTCAAAAGTGCTAAATGCTAAATGTATCGCAGTCCTAAACCATCTATACTATTTTCTATGGCCCAACACGTTACTCTACTTTCTAAGAGTCAAATGAGCAATACTCTAGAAAGAAAGGATTTGAGTCTTGCACTCACATAGTTATTGATTTTGAATAAGAAAGGGAGTATTCTTTCATATAATGTGTGCCCAAACAAATCAACAATACTATCATGTAGTTTTCAGAATTTTAGGCTAGCTCTAGATAACTATATGCATTTGGCTAATATGTAGTTTTCTAATTTAAGTTAGAGTTGATTATTTCTTTCTTTTGGAAATATCAAAAAAGCCATGCTGTTTAATAGTGTCAAATACATAAAAAAAGGCTATGTAAGTTATTTTTAGTATCATTATTGTTCTTTCTAAATATAAAATTTTATATAAAAGAGTTGTTCTTTTACCTAGGGGAAAAAATAAACAATTTATAACAATGATACCTTTAAAAAAAAACTCAATTAAGTTAAATTTGGCAAATAAGAGGTCTACTATAAGAACAATCTCATAAGCATCAATGTATATCTGATATAATTACGGTCAAAGAAACATTCTATCAAACACTGGTGTAAATATTTTTCTCCTCTGTTAACCCACTCTTAATATGGGTGACTGGTCAACTTCACCAAGATCACTTGTTATAAAATACTTATAAAAGTCAGATTGATGTACGGGTCAAAATAATGTGATAAATAGTCCCCATTTCCCCTACATACACACATACACATACATGCATACGCAAACTCAAAGACACACATTTTATCACGGAAAATGGAAGTCATCTAACAGTGGTGGAATCCTACTATTATTAGGCATATATTATAGTATGCATTATCTCATTGACTCTTCATAAAAGTATCTCCATTTTACAGATGGGGAAAGGGAGTCTCAGATGCATAAGGTAATTTGCCAAAGCTCACACACCTAGGATGGTGGAATCAGGATATGAATTCAAGTGCTTTGCGTCTATAAGCCATTTCTTTCTACCCTATAACTCCTCTTTTTCCAGATCTTTGTCCTTGAGACATTTCAGGGAATTAGAAGAGCCTCATATTTTCCCTCAAATTAATTCTGGTACAGAAACATACACCCAAACACACTTTCACACAATTATATATAAAAGGTTTTAAAATTAAGACTTCTAATCACTTGTGGTGGACCTTTGTCCACTTATGATGCATTCCCAATGTGAAGACGCGATGAGAGGGGCTGGATAGCTGTGGTGGTTACAAACATATTTTAGAGCCAAAGGCTTGATTCCTTCGTTTAATCTCTGTGTGACCTCGAGCAAATTGTAATTTCTCTAAGCCTCAGATTCCTTGCCCATAAAGTGGATCTAAGAATGCTACTTGTTTCGTAAGGCTGTTACGTAGAGCCCTCAGCTCAGAGGCCGGCACTCAGCAAGAGAACAGTTAAAACAGGCTGTCGGCAGGTTCAACGAGAATGAACAGAAGGGCGGATTCCTGGTCCCTAGACCTGCTTTCTAATTTCTGGAGGCGGGTTCCACACCACTAACCGTGGAGCGTTTTGCAAAGTGAACTTTGTGGGTTTTTACAAGAGAAATAATTAATTCACATGCTGGGCTGACATACACTGGCTATTGAGAGGACTCCGGGGCTGAAGCTAAGTTGTTAAAGTTCAAAAAGCAAGCTCCTCAGCTGAGCTACATAATAGGAAAAAAGGTCACCTTTGACTTTGGCTGTTGGCTATCAACGGTGAACAGTTTTTCACAGCATAGTCCCATGTGCTTTAACAGCCCCCCAATGGATGCTTTTGACGGAAGGTTGGAAAGAAATGCTAAGGAAGTGAAATATCTAGAAGCCATCTCCTATTGTAACTACTTCTAGCTCCACCCGTGGAGCCCTCTTGAAAAGGACCCCTTACGAAGCCAAAGATACAAATAAAGAAAAAATCTATGTTGCAGCTCTTCTTTAAAATGCTTTTAGATTAATTTTGAAGGTTCTACAAATGTTTAGGGACTCAGCTGGAGATTATTCAGGAAGGGCACCTCAGATTCCAGGTTCTTGATGAATGCATTGCCACCTGGCAGTGTCCAAATAAACAATAAATCAGACTTATTAGCATTTACTTCCTAGAAGATTTCAAAATCATAGAATTTAGAAGTTAAATAATGTGCAAGCAGTAGCCAATGTGTAGACTCTCCATAAACTAAAGCATTTTCTGCATGAAGCCATTATAACCATCTGTAATGAAAAAAAAAATTTAATCAATAGAAGTATTGTTTGGTACGTACGAGGCAAACTAATTTGTTACATCCATTTGTTTTTCTGATTTTAATGAATCAATCGCTTCCTTATCATAGAGAAAAAGCTTAAAAGGCCAAGTTCAGTATTATAGAAATATACATATGTACAAGAAATTTGCAATTTTGGGGAGTGGGTGAGGAATAAGTCTAGGAACTATAAAGAAATCCAACTTGGATACAGATGATAATGTTTAAATTTAATTCTATCTTATTTAAAGAGAAATGCATATGAGTAATAGAGGTAGAAAATGTGCCTTTGCACCTCCCAGTTAAGTAGAAAACTCTGTGTCATTAGTAGCCTTTTTGAGCATGTATTAAGATCTAATATTTTGTGTGATGCAGCTCTTCATTTAAAAAGACAGCACTTCCAAACCATCATCAATGGATAATATAGTTAGAATGACTCTTTGAAAGCAGTGATAAATTTCCTTTCAACAGGAAAGTTGTGGGATGCAGTATTGTGGTAAATTGGATTATTGTTCTCAATCCTTCACTTCTTCGTATTATAAAATTATGAATCTATTCCCTTAGCCATGTAATTTCACAGTTCTTCCCGCTGTGGGGATGCTTCTTCACCTCCACTGACACAAGTCTTGGCCACATGATTTGCTTTGAAATGTTTATGGATATAACACGAGCTGAGGCATAAAAAAAAGTGTATGTGGTCTGCCTGGGCACCTCTGATGGCCGTGATAAAAGTACACCCAAAATGAGATATGTGAGCAGACCCGAACCCAACTCAAAGTTGGAGTCAACCCCTGCAGATCTACAGCAGAGCTACCCCAGCAGACCCGCAGATACAGGAATGAGAAAATAAATATTTGTAATTGAAAACCTTTGAATTCTGGAACGGTTTGTTATGTAGCATCGTTGAAGCAATGGTTGTCTCAACAAGTGTTTAGAATGTGGATTTCAAAGTCAGAGAGGTCTAGATTAGAACAGCCACTCTGCAGCTCAGCTGTGTAACCTTGGGCAAACTTCTTAACTGACCTGATTCTGTTTCCTCATTTGTAAAATGAGTGAAATGACGCCAATCTAATAGCATTAATGAAGATTAAATAGTGCAATGTACGTAAAACAAACTGCATATGCCTAAGATACAAGTTATGCTGGAAATAGCTGCTGTCATCATCATCATCATCACCATCTCTATAACCAAGTCCTTCCTTCTGTATCCAGGCCTCATTGAGTCAATGGGAGCATGTATCTGAAATAGCTTGTGTAAAGCATCTACAATGGTGTCTCACACAGAGGAGATCCAATAAATATTTGTTTCTTAATCACTCTTTCCCAAAGGCACATTCAGTTGCTACTATTGTTTCAGTAGCATCCTATGCTAAATAACCAAGGTGACCAAAAATATAGTATTTTTTTTTGCAAAAAAATGATGCATTTAAACCCACTCTTTTAGTCAACTCCAGATTGAAGCCAAAATTGAATCACTTTGACAGTAAAAATTTATATTTCTCTGATTCTCAAATCCATCTGATTTTTTTGGCCCAATAATCTGCATAGTCCACACACACACACACACACACCCTAAATACTGCTGTGAATTCCCAGTGGGACTCTCATTCATGTCTGGGGATCTATTGTCTTTTAGTCTATTTGGGCTGCTGTAACAGAATACCATAAAACGGGTGGCTTAAACAACACATGTCTCGCAGTTCTAGAAGCTGGAAGTCTGAGATCAGGGTGCCAGCCTGCTTGGGTTCCTGGTGAAAGCCCTCCTCCAGGTTTACAGATGGCTGTCTTCTCGACGTATCCTCTGATGGCAGAGAGAGAGAGAGAGAGAGAGATCATCTGTCTTATGTCTCTTCTTATAAGGGCATTAATCATATTCAGAAGGGCTCCACCGTCGTTACCTAATTACTGCCCAAAGGCCCTACCTCATAATACCTTCACATTGAGGGGATTAAGATTGCAACATGAATTTGGGGAAGACACAAACATCTACCTTGTGACTAAGTACCACCATCTTTTTTAGGCCCTGCTACCACTTCTAGTGGGTACCATACCACAATTCTCAGGTTCCCCACACTTGACTCTACTGGCACTTCCTACATCATGGCCTTTGCTGCTGCTGCTGATACAGTAAATACCAAGGTATCAAGGCTATTCAGTGTGCTATACTAATGTGGGGAGAGGGATCCCTTCTTTCATCCATAACAATCTGTGAGGAACCAATGCAATAATCTCTTCTGTCTTAATATCTTACGGAGATTTTAGTGAAAGTCATTCTTCCACTTTTTATTCACAGCCATCTCTCTCACAGTATCCAAAAGTGAGTCTCTCATGGAAGGAATTAGGGAGGGCAGAAGCTGGACTTGGGACAAATCAGAGATTGACATTACTCTGAGGCCAGAATTGCCCTCGGATTTGACAACTGAGGCTTTGCTATTGGGTCAAGCTTGTTGTCTTTGCTTCTTCTCTTAAAATGAATTATTTTCCATGAGGTCCTCCAGTCCCTCGTTTGTAAATTGTTTCAGCACACCTAGTCTCACTGATCTATAAGACTTACCCACACAAATTCAAGTGTTTAATGACATTGCCTTGAGCTCCCTGCTATAAATATACTTTCCTTTTTTTGGTGCAAAACAAAATGAATAAATGATGAGGAAAAACTTGAGTCAGAATAAGTTATCCATATTCAGAGACTCAGCATTATTTTATTTTTTTAACCATTTGGTTATCCAATAAGTAGCTCAAACTTAGCACACCAAAATTTGAATTTGATTCTTCAGCCCACCCCCAAAACCTGCTATTCTACAATATTCCCTGTTTGGCAAAAAGCAACTCCATCCTACTACTTGCTCAGGCCAGGAACTTGAAAGTCCCCTTTGACTCTTCTGTTTCTCACATTTCACAGGCAAACCATCAGCAGATCCTTTTGGCTTAACATTCAAAACATATTGCGAGTCCAGCCACTTCTCCTCTCTTCCATCGCTGCTATGCTGGCCCATCGCCTCTCACCTGGACAGCTGTAAAATCCTCCTAAGAGGTCTCTGCTTCCTCATGTGACCATCTATCATTGATTCTCAGTAGAGAAGCCCGAGTGATCCTCTAAAAATATAAATCAGAAAATGCCTTTGCTCTGTTGTTAGCCTTGTACCGCTTCCCATCTCACTCATGGTAAAGGCTACAGTTCTTAGAATACAATATCTATAAGACCCTACATCACCTGACACCCCGGTCCCCCTTCGGCTCACTCTGATCACCTTGCTATTTCTTGACTGTCCCAGGTCTGGTCCCATTTAGGGCCTTTGCTCTGGCTGATCCCTCTGCCTGCAACGCTTTTCCTCTAAATACACTCTCAGCTAACTCCCTCCCTCCCTGCAAACATTTGCTCAGATCTCATTTTCTCAGCAGACCCATCTTAACACTACTAACTGCTCTCCTCCCCCATCTTTACCCCCACCTCCCCATTCCCCTGACTCTGATCTATTCCTTCCTTTTTTTCAAACAATTATCAGTACCTATCATAGTAAATAATTTATCCAGTTATAGTTTTATTGTCTTTTGTCTATCTCCCCCCACCCATTAGAATGTAAGTTCCATGAGGGCAGGGAGCTTTCTGTTTTGCTCATTAAAAAGTGCTAGGCATATAAATGAACACATACGAAAAGGAGGAAAAACACAATTATTTCATGAAGTAGTTAATGTTTATTTATATCAAATAGTACTTGCCACATTCAAGCTTTGCAGAGGAACAGAGTTTTTAAATCTTACGAAGCCAGTTTTCTTCTTCAATTCTAGAGCTATTTTTTAAAGCATTCTGTATACACGCCATCCTTTTGCACCCACACACACTGTAATTACTTTATCCATTTCAAATGTCTTGCAGATACAAGCTTCACAATTGTTGATGCTCTACTGAGTCTCCTACGACCTCAGAGGCATAAACTGATAGGCAAATGGAAATTAGTCCAAATGTTTACATCATGATATAATTTTTAGTAACAGGAAAATGTCAAACACAGCTAATGTAAAAATGATACAGATGACAGATGTTACAGAGAGAAAGTGGAAGACGCTTTTGAATAAATAAAATGAAAGTTATATATCAGCCTCATAAACATGTTTTATTTACGTTCTCTCTAAAACCGCATATGCCTCTTCAGGCTCACACAAATATCTCAAACATAATATCTCAAAAACAAAAAGCTACTCTCCCCAAACTTCCTCCTTCCTTAGGAAGAAAAGTGGCACCAACATCTTCCCAGTTACTCCCTCACCTTCCACATCTAGTTAATACCAGTAGCCAAGTTCTGTCATTTCTACTCCACAAACATCTCCCCAAACCACACTCTTTTCTTTGTAGCTATTACATGCTTCTATCATCACAGTCAGCCGCCATTTCTTGCCTGGACCACAGGAACACACTCCTAAGTGGATATCCACCCCAAGTCTTGCCTTTTTTAAGTCCATCCTCCACAAAGCACATGTGATCTTGCCATTGCATTTCCGGAAACCCCTTCAACTATTTCCCCTTGTCTGTAGAGTCAAGTTGAAAAAAAACTTAATATAGCTTAACAAAACCCTTCAATATCTTAATATCGCCTGCCTCTTAAGATTCAAATAAAGGAAAAATTCTATGATTGAGTGCAAAGTACACAGTAAGAGATTTTAAGAGGAGTGATTTATGTTAGGTTTCCCTACAAGCAAACTATGAGACTAACATTTGAGTGCAAGTAAATGATACTGGAAGAGACTCAGGAAGTACCAGACAGAGAAAGCCCTCAGCTGGGTATCACAAGTGCCTCCCTCAGGACACTTGTTATGAATGGGAACTACAGGTGCCTGAGGGAAAAGTGGGGGGTGGGGTACCAGCAGCAACTGCCAAAAGGATTATGAACAAAATGAGTCTTTCTCCCAGGAAAATAATCAGGGCAGTAAACGATCTTGAAACTATAACATGAATAACGGTTGAAGGAATGGAGAATGTTCCACCTAGAAAAAAAGAAATATAAAATCAGAAATTTAATTCTCCACTTAAGAACACAGTTAACTTTGATTGGAGGGAAACTAAAAAGCAAATCACTTGGATGTAAAAGTTCTTTTGTTTATTCAGTTTCTGTATTGTAAGTCTTTTCCCTTTTGCTCAGAAAAAGAAATATAAGATCCAGAATATTTATGACCTAGGGAGCTATATGAAGGACATATTTCCTAACTAATCAGGTTACACTAAAGTCTAAAATGAAATTAAATTTGGATATGATTTGTTCTCTGTATTAAATGACAAATTTTTATGCTGTATTTGTTACCATTTAGTGTAAAGATATAAAGACTCTCTTGTGATTAAGGTATTTTAATAGGTATCTAAAATCAAATCTTTATTTTTTAAGAATTATGGAACATAATTATGAAATATAATAAAGCATGACTAGTGTGGGAGATAAACGATATTTCTCAAATTATACTTTTTAGTTACTTTAGACATATATGGGCTCATAATGCGTGTTTTTGAAGTTCCTGGCCTTTAAGTTCTGCCTTTTTTTCTCGGGGAAAAAAAAAAAAGAATTTAAAAAGCCAGAACAGCTTTCGATTCAGAGATGGCTGTCAAATTTTGCTATCTTCTTTCTGCAGAAATTTGCAACAAGCATGATTAAAAATAGCAGTGCTCCAGGCCAGCCCTGTGGCAGTGGTTAAGTTTGGCACACTTCACTTCATCAGCTTGAGTTCACGGGTTAAGACCCTGGGCGCGGACCTATACCACTCATCAGCCACGCTGTGCTGGCGATCCACATATAAAAGAGAGGAGGACTGGCACAGATGTTAGCTCAGAGCTAATCTTCCTCAGCAAAATAAATAAGTAAATAAATAAAATAACAGTGCTCCTGATAGCTTCTAAACCCTAGCCCTGAGAGCTTTCATACTTTGACACAGAATAGCTACCTACAAATCTCAAAATCCTGACCTTGTGCTAGAGGGATTAGTCTTTCTGTATGGCTGCAGGGGACAGACTTAAGACAAAAGGGGGAGAAGGATTTCAGCTCAAATGAAGAAAGTGGAGGAGGAAGTGGAGGAGGAGGAGAAGAGAAAAAGTGCTTTAAAATAGCTAGTTTATTTTTAAAGACTGTAGAGTTATTTAAGCATAGATTTGGCTTGGGATTTAGAGAAAACTAAAGAGCACCCAGTTGACCGAACTTTAACATCTGTTTCTAATTCTGAGATCTATGATTCTAAGATTCCAGCGTTTATCTTTCTGTGATGTCTAAGTGTAAGAAATGGAGGGGGTGGGGAGGGAGACAGAGAGAGAGGGAGAATGGAAGGATGAGAAGGAAAGGAATAGAAAGAGGGAAGGAAAGAGAGAGGGAAGGAGGGAGGAAGGAAGGAAGGCTGTCTCAGCACAACCTTTGCAGATAATGAGTCAGTAATGTGTTTTGTATGAAACAGCAATATGCCCGCGTGTAACTAACAAATGAATAACTTTGAAGACTTTATTTGCATCGTAACTGAATATTCTATTTGGAAAAATTCTCACTGGCAGAATTATTTTCTACTTTCCACATTAAATGCTTGTAGCAACGTCCTAGTTATATAACGGAACAATAAGCCGGAAAGTAATGATACGCTGCTTAGTAATGAAGAAGCATCTATTGCTCATTTCAAGTTAAAATTAGACGACAGTTAAAAATACTGTTGTTGCCATCCTTGTTTATTTGACTAATTCTTGGGATTCATAATTCTTGCATTGCTCTCTTTCACCTAATGATATTGGATTACAATTATACAGGTTTACGATTTGAAAAGTGTTTTCACATGCTTCATTTCTTTCAACTCTCATGAACACCCTGTGAACTAGACAAGGAACGTCTAATTACTGAGAGCTTAAGTGACTTGCCCCAGTTGAGTTACTGATGGAGCCAGTCCACTGCTCCTTCACTCTACACATTGACCTTCAGCCTCCCTAGGAAATTGTGGACTATTATTTGTAAATTAGATGGCTGTGCACTTGCAGGACTAGCCTTTCTGAGCATTTATATTTATAGAAACATAGAATGTTACAGCAAGATACCTTGTATCAACTGATTCATCCCTTCAAGTAGCAGATGAGCTAATAACACAAAGGAGATATAGGAATTTGCCCTAGACACATCTTTTAATTCATTATGACAGCAATAAGTAGGCTATAAACAACTGTTATCTGTTATCTATCTGTAAAGGATAACGATGAGACTAACTTGTAACAAAAGTAACATTGGTTCTTTGTTCTTTTCACACTAAAAAAAACATGTGGTGGCAAAGGTGAATAAAATTATAGAGAAGTTTTCAGAATCTCTATTCTTTCTTTTGTTGAGGAAGATTAGCCCTGAGCTAACATCTGTGCCAATCTTCCTCCACTTTATATGTGGGTCGCCACCACAGCATGGCTGATGAGTGGTGTAGGTCCAAGCCCAGGATCCAAACCCACAAACCCAGGCCACCGAAGTGGAGTGCACCGAAGTTAACCACTATGCCACAGGGTCAGCCCCCAGAATCTCTATTCTTGCAGACTTTTAAATTGTGAATGTCCTTAGTATAGGTAAGTTTTCTGTTCTGTCTTTTCCACTATCCCTTTCCCGCTCTTGCAAATAACCTGGGGATACAGAGCTGAAGAAATTGGCATCTGAAAGTAACTTCCAGGTTACTTTAATCTCTAATCTTTACTCTAGATTACTCTAATCTCTAAATTCTACTTTACTCTAATTTTACTATTCCATCACCTTCCTACTTGCCTTCTTTAAACTATAAAAGCTCCTTCCCCGTCTTCAGTTAGTCCTCAAAAATTCTACATCTCAAAACTTTTGCTGTTATCCTCTTAAATCACTGGCATTTAGTGTAATTTTTTACGGAATAATGCTACCAGCAGGGATCTGAAGACATCCCCAAGTCAAGCACTTCTCGACCATTATGTTTCTCTGAACAGATTAGTGATGCACCAATGGTTAGTTGTGTGGTATGTCTCAAATAATCTGAATAACGATGTACAAAAATTTACTTACCCTTTCAAAAATAAATTAGATCACATCCAAAACTATTTCTAGATTATAGAATCACATCCATAATCACATCCATAATCCAAAATTATTTCTAGATCTAGATCACATTCATAATTATTTCATTGCAACTATAATTTTCTTGCATTTTGATATGCTTTCTTGAATGAGAGATAAAAGAAAGGGAAAGAGGTAGGAATTTCAGGTTGATAATCATTCATTAATCTATACATCATATCTTCTCTCATAAAATCCAAGACTTTTTTTGTTTTTTGGGGGGAGTGTAAAAGTATTTGGCACCAAAAATTAAACATTTACTACATGCCAAACGCTTTACCACAGCCTTGCCAACTGGGTCTTACAGAATCCTGTTTGTAATTAAGAAAATTGAGGCTCAGTAAAATTCAGTGACTAGGACAATATCACACAGCTAATAATTGGTACAACTGAGAAGCAACAGGATTATCTCACTCTAAAGCTTATGCTCACTTCACAAGAATAATGATGTCTTGGCATCTAGATATCTTTCAAACATCCATAGGGGTACCCATAACTGTCCTAGGCTCTCAAACTCTTCCTAAGCAAAGACCAACTCAGAGTCAGGTCTGCTAAACCAGGAATCTAAATGGAAATGTTGAAGGAAAGAAAAGAGGAAGGCAGGAGGGAAGGATGGAAGGAGGGAGGGAGGGAGAGAAAGAAAGACAGGACTTGGAAGACAAGCAATTCCCACCCACCCCCCACCCCGTTCCCCCACTCTACCCTGGGTGCAGTTCGAGTTCAAAACAACTCCATGGTGGCAGCAATCAAGTTCTGGCAAATGAGGCAGGTGTGTGCTTTTCTTGTAAGTACATAGGTGGGAGCCAGTCTAATAGTTCAATTTCTCTCTTCCACTTGATCGAATGTAACACGCTGTGCACATCACAGTTTTTTAGGACAAAAGCGTTTGAAAAGAAAGATTAGTCTTGAACATTGAAACTTGCAACTGTGCATATTTTACCAAACGTCAATCACTATTTGCTGGGTGATTTGAGTTAGTCTGATTCATTATGCGATTCTAAGCCTGAGAAATTTATTTCAAATAGAAAAAAAAAAAAGAAAAAAAGATTGTCCCAAATCTGGGACTACACGCAGTTTCCAAAAGTACAATTTAAGCCATTTTCCATCATTCAGTTATAATTTTGCTTTCTACATCCCTGCTTCCAGCTAGGTTACAACCTCCTGACCATAAGAAAAATTGCCTCAAGTCTTACCTTAATTCTTCCATTTTAAGATAATTTCGGATAACAGCACGCATTTGTTCGAGAGTCTCCTGTACCATTCTCCTTTCTCTTGTAAAATGCTAGACTGAATTTCTTTTTATTTCAAGTTTCTCTTCAAACTTGTATCACTCTTCATTAGTGATCAAGTGCAACATTACTTATGATCATGTAAGAGGATCCTTAGATACAAAAACGTCTCAAGATGTGTATATTTTTGTCAAGACTGTCAAATTATTTCCTGAGGCCTGTTTTAAGATAATATAATATAGTGAATCAAATTAAACCTCTGTTATTCTCTGTACCACACTATTCTAAGGGCTACTGGAAGTGACTTTTGAATATGTTTTATGGCCCATATTTGTGCCGGTAATAACAATAGCATGCATCTTGTGCTTATATGTGCCAGGAAATATACTATGTGCTTCAAATGATTTATCTCATTACACATCAAAAGAGCCCATTCTATACTTCATATTATTTCCTTAGCTGAAATTCCAAGATGAGAGATTCCTGGGTCACTGAATGTGGTCAATTTGCAAACTCAATATACAATTGTATCCACAAAAGATTATATTAATTTATGCTCCCACCAACAACGCATGAAAATTCCTTTTACTCCGTACTGTTGTCAGCATTGGGTAGTCTGTAATTCTTTTTTCAAAAAATTTCCTAATTTGATGACCAAAAAATGAGACCTCCCTGTTATTTTAATTTGCATACTGATAAGTTTGTTAGCCTATTTTATTTCTTAATTATCTATTAGTGTCATACTCAGTTATCTATGTGGATCTTCTTAGTGCTGTTGTTCTCAATTTGAATGAACTCTTTAAATACTAAAACAATTAACCTCTGTCACATTTCTTATAAATAGTTGTCCCAGTTTAGCTTGCTTCTTAATTTTAGTCTTTTTTATTTTGGACCTGCAGTCTTTTTTTTTTTTTCTTTTTAGGTGAGGAAGATCAGCCCTGAGCTAACATTTGATGCCAATCCTCCTCTTTTTGCTGAGGAAGATTGGCCCTGGGCTACCATCTGTGCCCATTTTCCTCTACTTTATATGGGATGCCACCACAGCATGGCTTGGTAAGTGATGCATAGATCCACGCCCAGGATCTGAACCTGCGAACCCCGAGCTGCAGCAGCAGAGCATGTGAGCTTAACCACTGTGCCACTGGGCCAGCCTGCACACCTGCAGTCTTTTTATGTTCAAATGACTGAATGCATTGATCTTAGTCTTTATAAATTCTTCCATTATAAAGCCATCTTCATAAAACGTAAATTGTCCATGTCAGTCCCCTATTTCTTCGACCACAAGTGCCACACTCCTCAACATAAAAAACAAGACCTCATGATTTAGTTCTCACTCATCACTTACAAACCATCTTTCCCCACTTTCACCCACCAGCCCTGTGATCCAACCTTGCCAAATTCCTTTCGTAAAAGAAACCTGCTTTCTCGCCCACATCTCACATCTTATTCTTTACTCTAGTCCTTTCTTTCCCTTCCAACATCCACCATCCCAGCTCCATCCCATTCACCTGATTAACTCCTCCTAGTAACTCAAGACTCAAATCACATGCTGTCTTCCAAGATGCCCTTCCTGAGCCGCTCACCCTATAGACACCGGATGATTTTCCCAAGTGTTCCATAGCATTCCAAGCTCACCTCCTTCACAACACTTATAGTACTATTTTGCCCTGTCTCCTTCCCAACTAGATTCCAGACACTACACTCTCTGTGCAGGTCAATATTTCCATAATTGCATCCCCACGTTATTTGACACATAGTGTATGTCAGTCATTGTTTGTTAAATGACTGTATTAATGACAAAGTTGATGACAAAGATATATTTTATTTGTAAACACACACAATTTTTATTCCTAATATATGGTGTGAAGAGAAATTATTTTGGAGAAATTAAATGACTTTTAAATCCTTTTACTACTTGAAAACATTTCCTGAGGAGTACCAGAGGAAAGGGCAATGCCATGTCAAGAAGTATAGACATGTTTCTGAGACCACAGGCCATCTAAGTGATGCTATAGCATCTAGTTGAAGCATCAATAAAGAATTTGCTACGGTCTTTGGAATATGTGTATTTTTTTCTTTCTCATACTATATTTCCTTATTTTACTTAGCCTCAAGAATACATATTAAGTGAGACTTAAATGTTACACCAAGGCAGAACCAAGAGATGACACCATAAAAGAGACTTCTAAAGAAAAAAATAAAAGAAAAACTAACAAGAGAAGTCTAGGATGTTGCAATGAAACTTTAGGTAAGAGGTAATTAGAACAGGTAGAAAACAAGGTTCCATTTCATTAGCTACATAAACCATTTCAGAGTGAAGACCACTGATGGGAATTATGAACCTTCCCACTGGCTGCCAAGTACAGCAGTCTCTGATCTTTATTTTTCTCAATCTGCCTCATGAATTCTAACCTGATGAAAACTTTGATTCACTCTCTGAGCCTATTCACAAACCACCAACCTGAGAAATACAGTGGGCGGATATGGCAAGGGGGGAGGTGGATCTAGGTTCTTTATTGTACCAAGTTTCAAGTTTAAATAAAGTGCTTTGTCAAAAATGAATATTATTGCCCTAAAAAATAAACGTACCCTCAGTAAACAAAAAATTGATTTCATCTCAGTGAAAAGGTTATAAAATCAAATAAGCATTTTGTATAGTAACTGTAATGACATAATCAGGGTGTCTTTAGTGTTTCCATGAGATATATTTCTGGAAATAGTAAAGCAGAGATTAATGTGATAAAACTTCAAAAGAAATCCAGTTTAATGGAGCAAAGTACCCAGCACATGTTACTAAGTATCTGTTTATCTCCAACGACTTTTGTCCGGGTGTAATCTCAGATCTTCACTTAGTTTTTCATTTAACATAAATGTTGGGCATTTGGGCTGAATAACACACTATTACAGACTTCAATAAAGTAATTCATACAACTTAATAAGACATAATCTGTTTAAAGAACTTATAATTTAATAAAAGTATGAAAATAACGCAATAGACACCTTAACTTTAAAATCACAATGGGGAAGAATGGTGAGTAAATTCAATAATTTTTACTTTGTTTAATATTAAAAAATAATTATTTAACTCACATATTAAAAATGTAATATGTCCATAGCCATTTAAAAGAGGATTTAATTTCGCTAATAAAATTAATGAAATTTAAAAGAACAAGGCCGTATGTTTCATCTATCAAATTAGAAGAGATTAAAAAGATAAGAATACCCATGGTGAGTAAGAGTGTGGGGAATCAGACTCTCCATGGTTCTAATGAGCAAATAAATTAGTATAATTTTTATCAAAGGATATCTGACAATATGAATTTTCAACATGTATATCCTATATCTTCAACCTTTTTCTCAGTATTTTTTTTACCTTTTGGCCTAAGGGAAACTTGACTATACCCTAAGGACACTGTTTCTTTTTAAATCTCGAAAATAAAGCAAGTTTGTTCTCTCATAATTCCACATGCCTCAGGAGCTAGAAGCAGGTTCGGTATCCTCCTTAATTCCCTTTGCCACTTCCAACTCTTACTCTAGTATCTCATTAAAAAATACACACACATCTATGTTATTTGAAGATGAGACTTCACCACCTACCATCCCTTCTTGATGCTGTCATCCTTTTTTGAAAGTGTCAAGAGCATACGCACACTAAATAAAGTAAAAGCAAAAAAAAAAAAAAAACAGCCAGGAAAAGGAAGAGAAAGCAAAAATTTAAACATTAAGATTTCACAGTACCTACCTTATTCTAACTACTATTTATTTTTGTTGTGTTCATTTCTCTACTAGGTATCTTGGCAATCTTATGCGCTCTCATATACTATGGCATCTCTGATTCCTGAGAGTAGAGGTATTGGTTGCAACAGAAAGCACAGTTCCCCATGGTTTATCACCATGATAAGCAGAGATTATGGTTACTGGTGCTACAAGAGCATCCTTGCCCCTAACACCATCAGTAAATCTACCACGCTCCTGAATGGGGCAACGATGTCAGTGAAAAAAACCATATCAGACTTCCCTTCCCATGCCTAATCTAGTCCAATAACCAACCTAACGTTGGAAAACCTGATTTATAACCACTCACTAATTTTTTTCCTGAAGTCAAAATGTGTACTTAGAATAACAGATTTCTAGAGTCAGAGCCTCATTACTGCAATGATTCAGCCTTTTATATACATCATTTATAACACTATTTATGTCCATTTCATAAAAGAGCAGCAACATTTTCTCCATCAATTTCTGCTGCAAATTGCAAATAAGACAAAAGCTTTTCACTTGTGTATATATCATAACGTTGCCCATTGATTACACTAATGTTTTTCAAGTTTGAAAACCACAATCAGCCATTAAAAGATGATCACTCTTTACAATAAACTAAAAAGCTTAAAATTATTTAATATGTTGAAAAAGCAATTATTAAAGCTATTTAGCAGAAAGTTTCTCTTAACAGAAATTTTATTACACCTAATTTATATGAAATCTACGCCATAATTTACGTGCCATAAGAGGGCATAAACTTGCTTCTTGTCTCTCGTCTCCTCTTTGAAGCACAGAAAAGACCCAGAAAATCATTCCATTGTTCTATTTTCACCTGAAACTCAGGAGTTAAGCTTATTCAAAACTTCCAGAAAAAATATCCAATAATCTCGTGAATGCAACTGAACAGTTCTATTTCATCTTTCACGGTGCTTGTTACAATGTGGATTTATCCCAGCAGGTCCACCTTGAGCAAGAAATGAGCTATTATTTGGCTGTTGATCCTGAATGGGATTCAATGACCTAGTTAGGGGAAAAATCATTTCTGCACACCTTATTTATCATTATATATCTCTGTTCTTCGGAATATGGGTTCAAATACTGAGCTTACTGGCAAAGAAATGCCTAAAGCCTCTAAGCCTCATTTACTTTTCCTCTCTAGTCTTAAGTTTTCCCATTGGTTAAACGAGGATAACAATACCCCCTATCTCAAAGGATTATTGTGATGATGTAATGAGATAATGCACAAATCATGCTTAGCACAGTGTCTGGCATATAGGAAGTCTTCAATGGGTATTAACTATTACAATGAAAATTTTTCCCATCACCACAAACCTGATCTTCAATTTCAGTTAGTAAGTGGCCATAAGATTTTCTTAGGGAAATAGGGGTGAAATCAACAAGATAATGGAACAGGATTTCTCAGCCCTCATCTTCCCCTCAAGAGAAAAAATGATTTTGACAACTACCCAAGGATGAGAGGACCTTTGTGGGAGCTCAGGAGTCCACTGGAGAGGTCCTAGCATCCCATTGGAGCAAAAAATCTGAGAATAGATGCATTGAAGAGGATAAGAAGAACAGTTTCACTTTATCCATATCACCCCTCCCCAAAGGTGGCACAGCTCAGTGCCGAGAGAGACCCCTCAGCCTGCAATTTCTCCCGCGGGGAAAGTGAGAGTATAGTAAGTGCTCAGCTTCCCCAGCTGTAAGCGACACTGCCCAAGAGGTCCACTTCTTTCATGCCCCAACCAGAACACTAAGAATTGGCATGGCTCATTAGACAGGGGGCAGCTAGAGCAGGAAAAATGGATGGGGGCTCACAGCAACCAGGATGCAGAATTCAACAAAGGGCTGCAGTTTCTACTAACCACCTTGTGTAGTCCACCAAGAGGCCTGCCCAGAAACCTTGTAGATGTGTCAATTGTTAGCCCATGCATGCCCCCAGTACTCTGCATTCCCCTCCACCAATAACTGGCACCCAATAGGTGCATCCACAGATGATGCACACAAGCCTCTGTATATCGTGCATGAGCACACACAGATTGCCAGCTCAAGTCTGCTGGATTGGGAGAAGGCACATAACCTTGAATACTTCAGGGCACTGTTCTAAGGTAAATAAACGGGAGGCTCTCAGCACTCAGTCTAGCTCTGCAGGATCTAGAAAAGGTATACAATCCTAAGACTTCCCCTAAGAGGGAACAAGAGGAATGGAGCAGGTGGATCCATAGAAAGGGTCTGAAAGACCCCCAGAATCCACAGCTGGACTGACTGGAGTAGGTCTTTCTCTCCTGAAGCCAGTCAGTAAAGACTGGAAAAGGTGACTCCTTCTTCAAATGCAAACACAGCAGCATATGACTTCAAGGAACACAAAAAATCAAGGAAATAAGACACTACCAAAAAAACACAATGATTTTCCAGTAACAAATCCCAAAAAAATGGAGATCTAACAATTGCCTGACAAAGAATTCAGAATAGTTGTTTTAAGTAAGCTCTGCAAGCTACAAGAGAATACAGATAGAAACTCAGTGAAATCAGAAAACAATACATTTTTAAGAAGTCATACAAAGAGATAAAAATCATAAAAAAGAACCAAACAGAAATTCCAGAGCTGAAGAATACATTGAATGCAATGAAAAATGTAACAGAGAGTTTGAACATCAGATTCCATCAAGCAGAAGAAAGAATCTGTGAACTCTATAATAGATAATTTGAAATTATCCAGTCAGGGGAGAAACAAGCAGCAAGAATGGAAAAGAGTGAAAAAAGCCTAAAGGATTAAAGGGACACCATCAAGCAAACCAATATATCCATCATTGAAGTACCAGAAGGAGAAGAGAGAGAAAAGGGCAGAAAGTTTATTTAAAGAAATAATGGCTAAAAACTTCCCAAATCTTGGGAAAGAAGTGGATATCCAGGTTCATGAACCTCCATGGTCCCAAAAAAAGATAACATTGGGACAAATAATCAATGTATCAGAAGTCAAGGATAAAGACAGAATTTTAAAGATTTTATTTATTTATTTTTCCCCCAAAGCCCCAGTACATAGTTGTCTGTCATAGCTGCACATCCTTCTAGTTGCTGTATGTGGGACGCGGCCTCAGCATGGCTGGAGGAGTGGTGCGTCAGTGCGCGTCCGGGATCCGAACCCGGGCCACCGGCAGCGGAGTGCGTGCACTTAACCGCTAAGCCACGGGGCCGGCCCAAAGACAGAATTTTATGTTATTTAAAATTATCTGACAAAGATTTTATTTTATTTTTTACAGTCTTTCTTTTAAATTGAGGTAACATTGGTTTATAATGTTATATAGGTTTCGGGTGTACATTATATTCAACATCTGCATATACTACAGCATGCTTATCACCAAAAATCTAGTTTCCATCCATCACCATATAATCGACTTCTTTGCTCATTTTGCCCTTCTCCCATCCCCCTCCCCTCTAGTAACTACCAATCTGTTGTCTGCTTTCATGAGTTTGTTTTTGTTTTGCTTTGTTTGTTCACTTGTTTTGTTTTGTTTCTTTAAAGCAGCAAGAGAAAAGTAACTCATCACATACCAGAGTATCCCCATTAGGCTATCAGCGATTTCTCAGAAAAATCTTACAGGACGGGGGGAAATGGGATAATATATTCGAAGTGCCGCGAGAAAAAAACTGCTAACCAAGAATACTGTACCCAGCAAAGCTGTCTTTCAGAAATGAAAGAAAGATAAAAACTTTCCCAGACAAACAAAATCTAAGAGAGTTATTTACCATAAACTGGCTTTACAAGAAATGCTAAAGGGAGTTATTCAAGTTGAAACAAAAGAATGTTATTTAGTAACATGAAAACGTTGAAAACTCCCTGGGAAAGATGGTAAGTATATAGTCAAATTCAGAATATTCTAATACTATAATGTTAGTGTGTAAATCACTTAACTCTAGCATAAAACTCAAAAGATAAAAGTATTAAAAATAACTATAACTACAGTAATTTATTAATAAATACACAATATAAAAAGATGTAAATTGTGACATCAGGGCCGGCCCCGTGGCTTAGTGGTTGAGAGTGCGCGCTCCGCTGCTGGCGGCCCGGGTTCGGATAACGGGCGCGCACCAACGCACCGCTTCTCTGGCCGTGCTGAGGCCGCATCCCACATACAGCAACTAGAAGGATGTGCAACTATGACATACAACTATCTACTGGGGCTTTGGGGGGGAAAAAATAAATAAATAAAATCTTAAAAAAAAAAAAGAAATTCAGTTAAAAAAAAATTGTGACATCAATAACATAAAATGTGGGAGGGGAGAAATAAAAGTATAAAGTCTTTGTATAAGGTTGAAGTTAAGTTGTTGTCAGCTTAAACTAGATTGTTATAGCTATAACGTTTTATATAAGCCTCACGATATTCACAAAGCAAAAACTTCTAGTAGGTATACAAAAGAGAAAGAGAAAGGAGTCAAACCATACCACTACAAAAAATCATCAAATCACAAAGGAAGACAGCAAGAGAAGAAGAAAGGAATAAAGGAACTACAAAATAGTCAGAAAACAATAAAACAGCAATAGTAAGTCCTTACCTACCAATCCTTACTTCTAACGTAAGTGGATTAAATTTTCTAATCAAAACACATAGAGGGACTGAATATATTTAAAAAAATCCAAAAATATGCTCCCTATAGAAGACTCATTAGCTTTAAGCACACATATAGGATGAAAATGAAGGTATGGAAAAAGATATTCCATGCAAATAACAAAAAGAGAGCAGAGGTGTCTATGTTTATATCAGATAAAATAGACTTTCAGTCAAAAACTTTGACAAGAGACAAAGGTCATTATATAATAAAAAAGAAGTCAATTGTTATATCCTCTTGAGGAAGGAAGTAGAAGAGACTGCTGAAATGTACCAGGTAAAACTTTGCTCCAAATCAGGAAAGATGGAACCGTTATAATGGAGAACCATATGAGGATGATGAACATCATCCTAGGGGTGGCGTTCAGTGTCAGACCTTTTAATGGTACCAGTGAATAACACTCACCTCTGGCATTTTATATGCAGTAGTGAATGAGTGAAAGACTATAATCACAATATGCTCACTGCTTGCTATTGTTTTTGTTGTAATATTCAACTATAGTAGTGTTTTGAAAGTTAAATGAAGAATAAACTCAACTATAAAACTCAAAAAATGTAATATTTATAATGAAATATTATTCAGCTTTAAAAAAGAAGGAAATCCTGTCATGTGCATTAACATGGATGAACCTGGAGCACATTATGCTAAGTTAAATAAACCAGACACAGAAAGACAAATACAGCATGATCTCACTTATATATGGAATCTAAAAATGTCAAACTCATAAAAACAAAGAGCAGAATAGTGGTTAGCAGGGACTAGATGCTGGGGGAAATGGGAAAACGTTGGTCAAAGAATACAAAGTTTCAGTTCTACAGGATGAATAAATTCTGGAAATCTAATGTGCAGCATGGTGACTATAATTAATAATATTGTATTGTATACTTGAAATTTGCTAAAAGAGCTGATCTTAAGTGTTCTCACCACACACAAAAAAAATGGTAACTATGTGAGGCAATGGCTATATTAATTACCTTAATTGTGGTAATCATTTCACAATGTATACACATATTAAAAGATCACGTTGGAACCTTGAATATATACAATTTTTATTTATCAATTATATCTCAATAAGCTTAGGGGGAAAAGAATATACAAATAACTCTTTCAAACAATAAAAAGGCCAAAATAATGAGAGGAAAAAGGCAAAAGATCCTACTAGGCACTTCCAAAATAATAGTATACCCAATGGCCAATTAAAAAAAAGATTTTAAACAAAATGCTACTGAACAACGACTGGATCAACAAAGAAATCAAAGGAGAAATCAAAAAATACCTGGAGACAAATGAAAATGAAAATACGACATGCCAGAATTTATGGGATACAGCAAAACTGGTTCTAAGAGGGAAGTTTACAGCAAAACAGGCTAATCTCAACAAACAAGAAAAATCTCAAATAAACAATATAACAATGCACCTAAAGGAACTGGAAAAAGAAGAACAAACAAAGCCCAAAATCAGTAGAAGAAGGGAAATAATAAAAATCAGAGCAGAAATAAATGAAATAGAGACTAAAAAAAATAGAAAAAAATTAATAAAACCAAGAGCTGGTTCTTTGAAAAGATAAACAAAATTGACAAACCTTCAGCTAGACTCACCAAGAAAAAAAGAGAGAAGGCACAAATAAGTAAAATCAGAAATGAAAGAGGAGAAATTACAACAGACACCTCAGAAATACAAAAGATTATAAGAGAATGCTATGAAAAGATATATGCCAACCATTTCGACAATCTGGAAGAAATGGATAAATTCTTAGAATCATACAACCTTCCAAAACTGGATCAAGAAGAAGTAGAGAATTTGAACAGACCAATCACCAGTAAGGAGATCGAAACAATAATCAAAAACCTCCCCAAAAGTAAAAGTCCAGGATCAGACAGCTTCCCTGGTGAATTCTACCAAACATTCAAAGAAGACTTAATACCTATCCTTCTCAAACTCTTCCAAAAAATGGAGGAGGGGGGGAAGCTCCCTAACTCATTCTACAAAGCCGACATTACCCTGATACCAAAACCAGACAAGGACAACACAAAAAAAGAAAATTACAGGCCAATATCGCTGATGAACATCGATGCAAAAATCCTCAACAAAATACTAGCAAATCGCATACTATACGTTAAAAAGATTATACACCGTGATCAAGTGGGATTGATTCCAGGTATGCAGTGATGGTTCAACATTCGTAAATCAATCAACATAATACACCACATTAATAAAATGAAGAATAAAAATCACATGATCATCTCAATAGATAAAGAGAAAGCATTTGACAAGATACAGCATCCATTTATGATAAAAAATCTGAACACAATGGGTATAGAAGGGAAGTACCTCAACATAATAAAGACCATATATGACAAACCCACGGCGAATATCATCCTCAATGGTGAAAGACTGAAAGCTATCCCTCTAAGAACAGGAACCAGACAAGGATGCCCACTCGCACCACTCCTATTTAACATAGTACTGGAAGTCCTAGCCAGAGATATCAGGCAAGAAAAAGAAATAAAAGGGATCCAAATTGCAAAGGAAGAAGTGAAACTCTCATGATTTGCAGATGGCATGATTTTATATATAGAAAACCGTAAAGAATCCACCAAAAAACTTTTAGAAGTAATAAACGAACACGGTAAAGTTGCAGGATACAAAATCAACATACAAAAATCAGTTGCATTTCTGTACGCTAACAATGAAGTAGCAGAAAGAGAAATTAAGAATACCATCCCATTTACAATTGCAACAAAAAGAATAAAATACCTAGGAAAAAACTTAACCAAAGAGGTGAAAGATCTGTACACCGAAAACTATAAAACATTGCTGAAAGAAATTGAAAAAGACACAAAGAAATGGAAAGATATTCTGTGCTCTTGGATTGGAAGAATTAACATTAAGATGTCCATACTACCTAAAGCAATCTGTAGAGTCAATGCAATCCCTACCAAAGTTCCAACAACGTTTTTCACAGAAATAGAACAAAGAATCCTAAAATTTATATGGAACAGCAAAAGACCCCGAATAGCTAAAAGAATCCTGAGAAAAAATAACAAAGCTGGAGGTATCACACTCCCTGATTTCAAAACATACTACAAAGCTAGAGTAACCAGAACAGCATGGTACTGGCACAAAAACAGACACACAGATCAATGGAATATTATTGAAAGCCCAGAAATAAACCCACACATCTATGGACAGCTAATCTTTGACAAAGGAGCCAAGAACATACAGTGGAGAAAAGAAAGTCTCTTCAACAAATGGTGTTGGGAAAACTGGATAGCCATATGCAAAAAAAATGAAAGTAGACCCTTACCTTACATCATACACAAAAATTAACTCAAAATGGATTAAAGACTTGTATGCAAGACCTAAAACTATGAAACTTCTAGAAGAAAACATAAGCAGTACGCTCTTCGACATCACTCTTAGCAACATATTTTCAAGCACCATGTCTGACCAGGCAAGAGAAACAATAGAAAAAATAAACAAATGGGACTGCATCAAACTAAAAAGCTTTTGTACAGCAAAGGAAACCATCAACAAAACGAAAAGACAACCTAACAATTGGAAGAAGATATTTGCAAACCATTCATCTGATAAGGGCTTAATCTCTAAAATATATAAAGAACTCATGCATCTCAACAACAAAAAAACTAACTACCCAATTAAAAAATGGGCAAAAGACCTGAACAGACATTTCTCCAAAGAAGATAAACAGATGGCCAACAGACGCATGAAAAGATGTTCAAAATCACTATCAGGGAAATGCAAATCAAAACTACAATGAGATATCACCTCACGCCTGTCAGAATGGCTATAATTAACAAGACAGGAAACAACATGTGTTGGAGAGGATGTGGAGAGAAGGGAATTCTCATATACTGCTGGTGGGAGTACAAACTGGTGCAGCCACTACGGAAAACAGTATGGAGCTTCCTCAAAAAATCAAGGATAGAACTACCATATGATCCAGCTATTCCACTGCTGGGTATTTATCCAAAGAACTTGAAAACACCAATGCCTAAAGATACATGCACCCCTGTGTGCATTGCAGTGTTATTCACAATAGCCAAGACTTGGAAGCAACCTAAGTGCCCATCAAGGGACGAATGGATAAAGAAGATGTGGTATATATACACAATGGAATTCTACTCAGCCATAAGAAATGATGAAATCCAGCCAGTTATGACAACATGGATGGACATTGAGGGTATTATGCAAAATGAAATAAGTCAGAAGGAGAAGGTCAAATACTGTATGATTTCCCTCATTAAGTAGTAGATAATAACAAACAAACACATAGAGACAGAGATTGGATTGGTGGTTACCAGAGGGGAAGGGGGGAGAGAGGAGGGTGAAAAGGATAATTTGGCACATGTGTGTGGTGATGGGTTGTAATTAGTATCTGGGTGGTGAACATGATGTAATCTATGCAGAAATAGAAGTTTCATGATGTACACCTGAAATTTATACAATGTTATAAACCAATGTTAGTGCAATAAACAAAAAATTAAAAATAAATAAAAAAACAAAATAAAATAATAAAAGACTTTATTAGGATGAATTCAATGCATATTCTTATAGAAATAAATATCATGAAGTATGCCTCCCAAAAATATTTAGAAAGTATATAGCCAAATATTTTATTTTCCTACCTCACTAAACAAAATATAAACAAAAAGGAGATTACTTCACACACTTTATGAAGACTTCTAAATGTTCAATTAATCTATCAGGCAAAGGCAAATATGGGTAGGAAATGGAGATTTAATAGCTGATTTTCGACATGTAGGCAGAGGCTAATTTACTCATTTATTTCTCACATTACATAGGAACTTAAATACTCAAAGAACTTTAAACTTGAAATAGTTCAATAAATAATATTTACCTGTAAAGTTTTTTTTTGTTTTTTTTTTTTTGTTCAGGAAGATTAGCCCTGAGCTAACATCCATTGCCAATCCTCCTCTTTTTGCTGAGGAAAATTGGCCCTGAGTTAACATCCATGCCCATCTTCCTCTATTTTATATGTGGGACGCCACCACAGCATGGCTTGATAAGCGGTGCATAAGTCTGTGCCCAGGATCCAAACCTGTGAACCCCAGGCTGCCAAAGGGGAGTGCACGAACTTAACCACTACACCATCAGGCTGGCCCCTCCATAAAGTTTTATTTTATCTACAACACGAGTTAGGTCTCATACATGGCAGCTTAAGTTGAGACTCCCCTATCAAGAAATCTATAGTTAAAAAGCAAGATGGGGCCAGCCCTGGTGGCCTGATGGTTAAGTTCGGCTCACTCCACTTTGGCAGCCTGGGTTCAGTTCCTGGGCTCAGGCCTACACCACACATCTGCCAGTGGTCATGCTGTGGCAGCAGCTCACATACAAAAAGAGGAAGATTGGCAGTGGATACTAGCTCAAGGCAAATCTTCCTCAGCAAAAAAAAAAACGTAGCAAGATGGACTACCACATAAAAGAACAAGCAAGCACATATGTTATTCTGTGTACATAATAAGTATCTTATGAATACTAGTATCAATAATTAGAAGAAATAATAATAGTGTTTTACAGTTTATAAAGCACTTTTCTAATATATGTGTTCTCATAAGTCTCAGACTAACACTCTGAAATAGAGTTTTATTCCCACTTCATAGGTAAAGAGACTGATGCTGATACTGATACTGATCAGGTATGTACAATTCATTTTCTTGCTAATGGCAGAGACTGAGCAATCCCAAACATTCCTTTGTTCCCCTCAGCTTTGATAGAACCTCTCAAGGTTTAGCACAGCACACAGCACCCAGGCTAGAGACTATGTTTCCATTTGAGTAAGTTCTGGCCACCAGGTTGTGAGCAGAACTGAACTGTACAACTTCTGGGTCACATCATTAAAGTCCATTTCCTTCCACTTACTGCCTCTCTCTTTCTGCAGGCTCTAAGACAGATGTTGTGGTGCCAGATTCAATCTTGCAGGAGGGCAGCACCCTAGAGCATGATGGAGCAGTGAGATAGAAGGAGCTCGGCCTTGGAGGATCTCCTGGAGCAGAGCTGCTTCCCTACCCAGACCCCGCACTTATGTGTCTGGACTGTCACATGAGAGAAACATGTATGCCTATCCTATGTTATCTGAGCTCTGTACTGTGGATCTCTCTCTCTCTCATCTCTATCCCTATCTCCATCTCTCTCTCTGTACATTAGCTTAGCTTTTGCCCTTACGAATCCGTTACGGAATGAGTTAGGGATCACACGGCTAGAGATGGAGCAAGGGCTTGATCCTTAACCCTGACTCCACAGCCAATACCCGTCCCATTATTAAACTCTTGGTGTAATAGCAAGCATTGCTGCAAAGAAATGTGTTACAGTGATTTTCTAGGTCTTCTTGACCTTCTCACACCCTATGGGACACAGCACACTGAAAGTAATAATATGTGCTTCCTTTTCCATCCATGTCACCAGATTTTGTATATATACACATAATAATATACTGTATATATATAGTAGGCAGAATGGTATGTCTCTCCCACTGTCCACAGTAAAAGCCATAGACTCACTGCCAATTCTGCTTAACAGAGGGACCTTGGCCATCTCCACAGCAGACCTGGCTATGTTCCAGCAAGGAGTCGAGCTGCATTGTCTTCCTGGAAGACACTTGTTGTGGGACCTTATCCTGATATAACTTCCAACCTCAGTTATGGCCATTTCCCTTTCTTCCCTGCTCCACGACTGCATCTATCCTTGCACACATCTTAACTGAGCCACACCAAACTCACCATGTATTTTTATGCTTCTATTCTCCTCCCCCATTCTTTTTCACAATAGTGTTATGTTGCTTTTTCCTGATTTATTTGTTGCCCTCTGGTAAAAGAAACACAATTTACTTTAAAAAATACATACATGGACACACGCACACAAGTTCACCAAAAAAAAAATAATAATAATACATATCCAACTGTGTGCGATAAAGAATATAACAAAATTAACATCTAAATAGTTGTCTTAATATTTAAATATAAAACAGGAAATAATTTCCAATACACACAAAAATTTGGAGTGATTTTACTGAATATCATGGATGTGCTTTCGTATTTAGTAATTCAATCCAAGATGGAAAACACATAGACAGGGATACATGCTGATCTGATTCACTATTGAGCCTATTTCTTTTATTTTTAGTGAAGGTGTGGTTGAAAATCCTAGTTTACACAAACAGGTCATTGTGAATAGTATTAATAGCGATACATTCTATATAACAAGAAAATTCTTTCGAGTTAGTCCAAATTTATGGTGAAATTACAGTCTTGTGACCATTCTTCAGTGTAAATGGATAACCATGCTGTAATATTTCATTTATATTTTCAGGCACCAATTTTAACTCAATTATTTGTTCAGGACTTTGAAAATTAAGTATATCATTTATCTAAATGTTTCTCTTAATCTTTCAAATATCTCTTTTAGAAGTAATAACTAAAAGTTTGAGACAGAGAAATGAAATGCAATAATTTCTTTAATTTCACTTTTTCAGATTGTCATTAAAAGTTACAACAATGTTGAGAACAAAGTAGCTCTAGCAATTATGTGCAAGTCTCGCTTACTCTAACAATGATTTCTCTTGTTATTTCAGATATATCTGATTTGTTGAAATATATCATTTAGTTTCAAATTTAGGTTACTAAGAATGCCAAAAATATTACTTAAATATGCCAACTCTCTTATCTAAATATCATATTTAGCCTCTTGATATGACAAACAACAGTGATACTGGTAGCTTCTGATATTTTTAATTAACTCCACTATATTTTTCAGTTATATGTGCTGTTCCAACAGCTTCTGATTCCTGTACAGTTTTTCTGGTTTATTTTATATTAATAAATAGTGCATTTTCCTAACACTGTGGATATGTCTCGTCCAGTTGTGAGTGGATTAAATTTAAACAATATAAGAAATCGTCATAAAATCATCTTGTCATATGTCTCTGGCTTAAAATTTTGTAGCTTGCAAAACTGATGCTGTTATCAACTTGGAGCATGAAATCTACATCAGCTGTTATTCATATAATAAGTATTGCTTCTAAATATTCTGCAATACGTCCTATTTGAGAGGATAGTGGGTTATTAATAAACAATATAGTTTTAACCTATAGGTTGTTTGATCACCAAAAATCCCAACTTCACACATACCTGCTGAAAGATAATTTTTTTAGCATCTTGATGAGACATTTCTCTTTTGACACACAATATACAACTAAATTTGTCTCTACTAAGAATTTCTCATTAATAATTATTTTTTAAATATTTAAGAAAATTGAGCTAATATTTTTTTCTTTCCTTGAAATAATTTGTAAGTTTCACAAGCTGTGTTTCTAAATGTCTTTTAAATTTTGAAAGCTTTAAGCTTTTATAAGCAAGAATATAATGACCTGTAACACATAAGTTTGTAATTTTCATTGGGTTTTATACTTTGATAAAATCATATCTGAAATAACATTTATTTTACAGTCTTGCATTTAAAGTCTTGCAACTAACGCAAGACTTGTCTAAGACTAAGACTAGTCTCTTGGAGATGTAGCTTCAAAGAAATCAAAGTTTACTGCTTAGAATTGTGGTGGCTTTGTAGTGTATTATTAAGCTGCAACTACATTTTCTAGAATTTCCTTCTTATATGGTTCCAGCTGGGGATGGCCACAATAGAAGTATGCATGATATTTGGAAAACGGAAGTGAGACAGCAACGTTTCCTCCTCTTCTCTCCACTTTCCTTCCTTCCTTCGTGTTTTCTTTTTTTCATTTTGAAGGTTGGTATAAGGATGCCAGGCAATATGTCAGCTCATGCACCTTACTGCTGATCTGCTGCAAGCTCCCCTTTCTGGTAGGAGATAGCAGCCCACAGCTTCTCCAGCTCCCACCGGATTTTCTCTTTCTGTTTCCCTATAAGCTGGGCCATGTGTGTGGGTAGCTCTACGGCAAAGGGCACCAGCTTCTCTTGCAGGTCACCCATATTATCTCATCAGGGTTGGAGGTGATGAGAGAAAGACTAAGTTCTAGTATGTTCTTGCTCTTACCGACTTCATATCCTTCTCCTTCCCAACAGCCAGCCTGGCTGACCTATCAGGACAACACCAGGAACAATACAGACTCGGGAGTTCTTGCATAGACATTTCCATTAGGTCCCCTAATTATATAAGGTCTAATCCCTATAATAAATCCTTTGTTCATCTCACTCATACTGGTTCTGCTTTTCTGACCAAACCCTGACAATCGTCAACATTTTCTCAACGTTCGCTATTTACATTTCCATGTCCAACAGTTGAACATGAGCATGCCTCTACATTTTTCACTTCGACCTCCTCCTTCTTCTTCTAATAAAAACCACTTATTTAAAGGCAACGATGTTACTTCAATTAAAATGCTACATTTGTCCCAAACTCTAAAAAAGTCTTATTCCATAATATTTTTTTAAAAGAACACACACATACATTGAAACTCAGTTGAAAATCTCAACAATTTGCCAACTGTGAGTCAGTTTCTCTTGCACTTTTATTCACAATTAAATGTAAATTGTGTTAATATAAAATTAATTCATACAGCATTGATGCCCCAATTGTGTGATGGTCAGGAGAGCATCATGATCATGAGCACAGACTGTAGAGCCAAACAGCCTGGCATAACCCAGTTCCTCCTCATCCTTGCTGTGGATCTTGGACCTGTTACTTAACTCTCCACCTTTCATCTCTTCATCTATAAACGAGACTAAGAACAGTCCTCAAATCATAGACTTTATTAAAATTATTTAATTTTAATAAAATTAAAAAATTTATGCATGCAAAGTTCTTAGAACAGTCCCTGGCATAGAGTAAAGGCCCGATAGACATTAATTAGCTATTATTAATGTTATTAAATGCCACAGATTCAGATGACGCACCAGTGAGCAAAAGATCAAAGCTCCTTCTAGCCAATGTATTGCATTTATAACATCCTTTCCACTAGTTTTCTGTCTCACACGTGAATTGCAAGTGGCCCCATTAGGTCTAATGTGCCGTGTTGGGGCTAAGAATCCCTGCGATGCTCTCTAAAATCTTCTACTCTTTTCTATTTGATTTTTTTAACACAATGGCCACATAACTCTTCCTCTGGGGAATCTCATGGGCTACTTGACTTGGGCCTGGAAGTCTGAAACAATTATGATGGGAATACTGGGGAGAGCAACAATGAATTTCTCAAATTAATCAGTTTCTGCCCCTGCAGCTGTAATAAATCCCCAAACTGTTTGCTGCTACATAACAACGGGAGCAGTGGCATAAATGTTGAGGAGACCTCCCCAATATCTACTATCACATGTATACTAGCACATACCTATGGGAAAAGACTTTGGGAAGTTCTCTTTTTCTAAGCCTTCGACCTTAACATTGTTTGACTCCCATACTATGGGTTACGATATATTTTAACAAAATCTCCCAAGACTGTGCCAGTCTCCCCCAAAATCCTGCTCATAATCCACTAAATTGACTTCATGATCCACTAATGAGTTATAATATACAGTTCAAAAAACACTATACTACCTATATTAGCTGAGGCATCATTTTAAGCCTGCTCCTGGTTCAGCCTTACCAAAAATAAGGAAAAACAAGAACAAAAAACAATGAAGAAGACATGATCATCTTCCAGTGTCCTCATCAGTCCCTTCCTGACCTTCACCCAATGAAATGCCTCCATCAGTGCCAAATGATTTTATTTATTTCTTCCTCTCTTTCTCTAACATCATAGTGTAGCATTTAAGAGCACATTAGGAGTCAAAGACCTGAACTGGAGCTTTGGCTTTGCTCCTTACTAGCTTTCTGACCTTGAACAACTATTTACCTATTTGAGCCTCGGTTTCCCCATCTGCAAAAATGCGAATAATATAACTAACGCATTCGTAATATTAAAGTGAAGATGAAATGAGATAAGACATGAAGTATCTGGAACATGGTAAAGTACTCAACACATATTTGCCGTGATTGTTCCTATGAAAACTGACTCACATAAGAAGACAAAACGAATTGCTCGTTGTTATAAATGAGTGTTTAATGTTTTCACTCCCAGAGCACTAGATGTCTAAATCTAAAATAAAGAATTTCTAACTATAGAATGCCAAAGATTATTCAACTGATAAAGACGGAATTTTTATGGCCAAAAGTGCTTTTCAACACATCCTAAAATCACATTATAGATAGCTATATATTTGACTCTGTTCTTACCGATAAGAAAGAAAAAAGAAAGCAAAAAGCAGATTTTTCCTAAAGGGCATTAGCAAAATCTCTCTTTGTCTCTGAATTAGCCTGAAAATATTTCAGAGTTAGCCACAAGGAGGTAAATTATGTATCTTTCTTCTTTGGAGACTAATATTTTAGAAAAACAGATCTTGAGAAATGATTACACATTGAGCTCTTTGGAAAACCAGTAAGTTAAGGAGTGAATTAGCTGAATGAAAACTGTTTTTAGAATCATTAACAATCTGCATGACCCCCCAACTCTTCCCCAATGAATCTTTCAATTTGCCACATGCTATTTTATACTTTTGTTAAAATCTATTTATGCATTCACGTTACTTATTCACAGCCAGGAGATCAGAGCCCTAAAACAGAAATCACATTAAATGCTGTAGACAGAATGTGGAAAGGCTGTAAAATTACCCATCCATAGTTATGGAGCTCTTATTAACCCTATGGCAGCAGGCCAATTTAGAGAAGTTATTTAAAGCTGTCATTCAGACAGTGTTAGCACTCCATTGTGGTCCTGTGTTTTCCACATCAATTACATGTGATTTATAAGTTTTCACTTTTGTAATGCCTAACATTTAGCCATTGGTAGTATGGCCTTTTGCAGTTAGTTGTTAACTAAATAGAAATTATACTTCATATTTTGACAATAAATGCATTGGGTAGACTTATGTTCTCCTGTCAAATTTTACATTGTTCCTGACTATTCAGTTTCCCCAAAATCAACTTCAGTGGGCTCAGTTGCTACCCAGGAGTTTGATTTGGTGCTAAACTGAGGCACTGTGCTCGGGGATAAGGGAGGAGGGGTGAAGGAGGAAAAGCTGAGTAACTTCTAGAAATAAAAAAAAAAAAAAAGACTTGGGGGCTGGCCTGGTGATGTAGTGGTTAAGTTCGCACACTCCGCTTTGGCGGCCCGGGGTTCACAGCTTCGGACCCTGGGCACGGACCTACACATGGCTCATCAAGCCATACTGTGGTGGCATCCCATATACAAAAAATAGAGGAAGATTGACACAGATATTAGCTCAGGGACAATCTTCCTCACCAAAAAACAAAAAAAAAGAGTCAGGATTTGATCCTTCAGGTTTTGCCTTTCTTTTACTGTTTTGATAGAGGAGTATCTTATGAGTGAATTGAATTTCAGTGAGCTAATCAGCTATGGATTCACTCTTAATTCTCTTAAGTTACTGCAGTAACATATCACTCTTTAAATTGATGCTTCAGAACACTAATCATTACACTGAACTGAAATGGGTAAAGAAGACCTAACATGACTGGGATAAAATGGTAACATGAAAAGAATCAAATATAATTTTACATATCTAGCTAATTATGGATGAACATTTTTTGTATAATTGATTCAGTTTTGGGATGAGCTTAGTTTATGCTAAAAAAAATTCATCCCATTACACTCTGATTATTGTTCCTTCTAATATACTTATTAAGAAATTATTCAGTCTTTCCTAATGAATTAAAACTGAGCAACTGAAGTGAACAGCAAAAGGAAACAAAATTCAAAGATGTAGGGAGGCAATTACCACTAAATAATTTGAATCATCAACAACATCCACTCTTAAAATTATGCTTTCATAATTTACCAAGTTTTCACAGTAACTCTTTCGAGTACAATACAATTTTATGAAGCTCAAAACCAAAGAAAATTAAATAATGTATTATTTAGCTTATATACATTGGCCATAAATCTTTATTTTTTAAAAGCAAATGAATGATACATATTTATTTATAACTCAATAGAGATTGGATAGAGAAATTTGAATAGTGATTACCGTTAGGGGAGAGGCAGGGATTCGGGATAAAGGAAGAACAGAAAGAAAGATGAAAGCTATTGCTGGTGTCTAGTCAGGGGCTGGCAAACTATGACCCATAGGCCAAATCCCGTTGCAACATGTTGGGTAAATGAAGATTTGTTGGTACACAGCCATGTCCATCTGCTTACGTATTGACAGTGGATGTTTTTGCACTACACCAGCAGAGGCGAGGAGCTGTGAAAGAGACTATGTGGCCTGCAAATCTTAAAATATTTACTATCTGGGGTTTACAGAAAAATTTTGCTGACTTCTGATCTAGCCTATAAAAATAAAGAAGTCCTCTATTAATTATTATTTATATGTGAAATGATGGACTCTATTAACCCCTTCATTCTCTTCAGCTTTACCTATCCTCATCCATAACAAGAAATTTTTCACTCAGCACAAAATTACACATAAGCAGTGGAAGGAAGGGTAATTGATATTAAAAAGATTAAGTTGTGTTTGTTGTATAGGTTCTCCAATCTAGAGAAATAAGAACCCAACATATTCCTTTCCACATGGAACCAGGAAAGTGTCCTCAGCTTTGGCAACAATAGAATGAGAGAACAATTTTTCAGCCACCCATTGAGGCTGACTGTGTATAAACTGAAAGAGAACTTGATGGAAATAGAAAGGAATGATTTTACATCATCCTTTAGATTCTACTTAACTTCTTGATTAGATACCTGTGAAAGTACAGTGTTTCTTCTTGGTGCTTAACTGTCCTTACACACCCTTCCAGAAAGTCAGATCACGACAGCAAGGTTATATTTAGACCACTGGTTCTCAACCAAGTGCGATTTTGATACCCTGCCACACCTTGCACGGGATATTTGGCAAAACCTGGGGACATTTTTGGTTGTCACTACAAAGGCATCTAGTGAGGAGAGGTCAGGGATGCTGCGAAACATCCTATAATGGAAGGGGCAGCCCAATACAACAAAGCCCAAAGCGTCAATGGTGCTGAGGTTGAGAGGCCCTGATATAGACTCTTGACTGGATATGTTGACAATTGGCCTCATTCTGACAATGAGGCCAAATTCCAGGTCAGTAACATCCCTTACAAAATTCCTTCTGGATTTGGTACACATGATGCATACACAGACACATATTCAAGTACATCATATACTCGAATACGCACATTCTACATAACAAGAAAAGCTGAGGCAACTATATAATTGAAACTTCTTTGTTATATATTTTTTCAAGTCAAAAAATATTGCTTAGTCTGAATTACCCATACAATTTGCCTCAGTTCTTTAGTCTATTCTGCATGCAAGGAGACAGCACACAGATATAACTTTTAAAAATTATACTATTGTTTTCACTTTATTTCGTATAGATAATTGACCATCTTTCAACAATATGAATTACAAAAGGACTCTTTCTTGAAGTTTCTTATTTGTTATGCAGCTTTGAGTACGGCTTCAGCATCTGCACGTGCCTTGATCTATGCCTGAATGATATAATTGAGCACTCTAAAAACAGTGTCTGGAAAATTACATCATGAGCTTCAACAGTCTGGCTGTCACCACCAGGAGAAGAGAAAAATGGTTGTAGCAAATGTTTCCGATGTATCCCAAAGAAGCTGTGAACGTTGTCATTGAAATAAGAATCTGTTTTATAATTAGTATTCCATATGTAACTATTCCCTTTTTAATTTTAGTGAATTAATGGGTATTTCTAATCTTCAGAAGAAGATATATGACAGCTTTGTTGTTCATTAAGTGTCTCATTAGTGGGCTCTGGAAAAGTAGGATTCTAAACAACCAAAATTAGTAAATGTTAATAGACAATTCTGAAACTTTTAAAATGCGGGCTCTGATGTTCATAATCACAGCTAGCATGCCCATCATTATTTATTTAGAGATGTCGTTAGTAAAGATCTAGTAGAAACACTTATTAAGGAAATTGAAATAGTGTCTCCACAAATGAATTAATCAACGTCTTATTTTGTGTGGTCTACTTCAAATGTAAAATTATTAGGATTTACAACGTACCTTAATATTGTAAAGCTCATCATGTGAAATACAAGACATTCTCAGAATTAATCTTAATCATACCTACCATTGCTCTATCCAGGGTTAACCTAGACAAAATTACGAAGCAGACAGTGTGTATCACAGCCTGCTTTCTACCCAATATAGTTAGAGGTTCAAAAGCCTCTTTTCATTTGGTTTTATTTTACTTTTACCTAACTCTATCCCTTTTGGTCCAAGTTGTTCATGTTTCCAATGGTGCAATTATCTTAAAAACACTGTGTGGTTCACTCTATTAGACAAAAAACATATCTACACATCTAGCCAGGACAATCCCTTCTCTACTTTGAGCTGTCTGTGAGGCTGTTGTAGGACTATGCCTTTAAAAGTCCCATTGTTTAAAGGCAATAATTTGCATGGCATGCTTATAAGATTCCTAAAGGCATATTTTCCTATTTGAGGCTCCACCTTAATCTTAGATTTTATGTGAAGTACTAAAATATTAATTTTAAGTACAGTGTGAAAAGTTAAGAATGTATATTTTAATTCCTAGAGCAAGCATTTAAAAAGTAATGCAGAGGGCCGGCCCCGTGGCTTAGCGGTTAAGTGCGCGCGTTCCACTACTGGCGGCCCAGGTTCGGATCCTGGGCGCGCACCGACGCACCGCTTATCCCGTCATGTTGAGGCCGCGTCCCACATACAGCAACTAGAAGGATGTGCAGCTATGACATACAACTATCGACTGGGGGTTTGGGGGAAAAATAAATAAAAATTTAAAAAAAAAAAAAAAAGTAATGCAGAAAGGTATGGCTAATATGTCAATAACTAAACTAAAAATGTAATTTTAAAAAATATTTGATTAATGAAAAGATGGCAAGAAAAGAGGAACGAAAAGCAAAAGTGCAAAGATAAAACAAATAATAAATTGACAGAGTAAATCCTACAATATCAATAATTACATGAAATGCTAATGGACTACTCATACCAATAAAAAGAATTAAATTGAGAAATTGGATTTAAAAAAAAGCAATTCTCAACTACATGCTGGCTCTTGCAGAGATACTTTAAAAATGAAGGACAGGGGGCTAGTCCCATGGCCCAGCGGTTAAGTTCAGTGCACTCTGCACAGGCAGCCTGGGTTTGGATACCAGGTGTGGACCTACACACCACTCATCAGTGGCCATGCTATGGCAGTGACCCACATACAAAATAGAGGAAGATTGGCACGGATGTTAGCTCAGGGCAAATCTTCCTCAAGCAAAAAGAGGAAGATTGGCATGGATGTTAGCTCAGGGTAAATCTTCCTCAAGCAAAAACAGGAAGATTGGCAATGGGTGTTAGCATAGGGTGAATCTTCCTCAGCAAAAATAAATAAATAAATAAATAAACAAATAAATAAATAAATAAATAAATGAAAGAATAAATAAATAAATAAATGAAAGAATAAATAAGTAAATAAATAAATAAAATAAAGGACAGATAGGTTGAAAGTAAATAGACGGGAAAATAATGCCATGCTAACGGTGAGTATAAAAAGACTGGAATAACGTTATATTAATATCAGATAAAATGACTTCAAGACAAAGAGTACCCTATGACCTGAGTCATAAGGAAAATACAACATATAAAATATGTGGGATACCAATGAAACCGTGCATGTAGAGAAATGTATGGCTTATATTAGAAAATAAAAAAGGCTTGAATTCAATGTCTTAAACCTGCACCTGAAGAAGCTAGAAGAAAAGTAAACCAAGAGTAAATAGAAGGAAGGAAATAATAAAGTAAGAGTAGAAATCAAAAAACAGAAAACTAACAATTGAGAAAATTTCAAAAGCCAAAAGTTCTTTGAAAAAATCAACAAAAATTGATAAATTCCTGGCTATCCTGATCCAGTAAAGAAAAGAGAGAAAATGTAAGTTACCAATATGAGCATTGAAAGAAGGGTTGTCACCACAGATCATACAGATATTAAAAGAAAATATTTTGAAAAAATATAGGCCAACAATTTTAACTACTTAATAATAATATCTACTGTGAGGAACTGTTGAAAAAGAATAATGTATATAAAGAGAATGTATATAAAATGCTTACATTACATTGGTGCCAACAATAAGCCAGGCCATATATATACTATATCTCACAAAGCTTTATAACTCCACGGGTAGGAAAATTTTACTCTGCTTCATAGATGGGGAAACTGTAGCTTAGAAATAACTAACTTTTCAAGGTTTGCACAGACCATAAAGAAAAGAGTTATTATTTGAACCCAGAGCATATGCCTTTTAAATTATGTAACATGTTGCTATAGTCAGACAGATATATTTTACCTTAGTTGATGCTTGTAAAACGCTATATCTAAGTATTTACTATCCTCTATTTTCTTATCATCCCTCACGTTCTAAATGTCAAAATTGTATATTTAAAAAAAATTGGTTAAGGGACCAGCCTGCTGGCACAGCAGTTATGTGTGAGCGCTCCGCTTTGGTGGCCCGGTGGGGTTCACAGGTTCAGATTCCAGACGCACACCGATGCACCGCTTGTCAAGACATACTGTGGCAGCATCCCATATAAAGTAGAGGAAGATGGGCACGGATGTTAGCCCAGGGCCAATCTTCCTCAGCAAAAAGAGGAGGATTGGCATGGATGTTATCTCAGGGCTAGTCTTCCTCACCAAAAAAAATTAGTTAAATTTTTTCCATTAAATTAAAAAAATATGCTATAAAGTAATGGGATAATAATTTATACTCTAAAAATTATGAAAGAAATTACAAATAAATTTTAAGTAGTATGAACATAATATAAAATAATCATAATCACAACAACCTCTAAGTTCTCTGTGTCAGGAAGCAGGTTTTACACGACTTAATATTTTCCGTAGGAATTAATTCAGTGTCTTCTAAATTATTTTTAGCCAAATAATTTTTAAATTTTTGTTAAGTGCTATATCTATACTCAAAAGTATTACATAATTAAATGGACTTAACAAAATAACTATAAAATAAAATGATTACCAAGAAAATTATACTGAAAATGTAATTAATTATTAACTAAATTATTTAAAATTTCTAAAGCATCCGAACAAAAATCATCTGACATCATGTTTCTTATCATCAACAAGATGTTAAGTGACAATGGAGCGATGTTTCACATTTCTGTAGGAAATTATAATATTCCCTCACTTCTATGCTGTGGCAAATTATAAATCAAATGTGAGTCCAAATCAAAGATACTCGCAGATATTCAAGGACTCAAAACATTGATGCACTATTCTTTCTAGTAAATCCATTTGAATATGTACACTTAAACAAGAGTGAAAAATAAGAAAGAAGACTTGAGATATGAAAAGCAGTAAACTCTCCCAGGATTCCAACAGAATGAATTGCCAAGACGAGAGCTATGCAGCAAATCTAGAAAATAACTGGTCCAAATTAGAAGAGGAAGTCAGTGGGCTATAAGAAGAAATTTCTCATTAAGAATGCCTCAAGTGTGGGGCCGGCCCGTGGCTTAGCGGTTAAGTTCTCGTGCTCCACTACTGGCTGCCTGGGGTTCAGATCCCAGGCGCGCACCAACGCATCGCTTGTTCAGCCATGCTAAGGCGGTGTCGCACATACAGCAACTAGAAGGATGTGCAACTGTGACATACAACTATCTACTAAGGCTTTGGGGAGAAAAAGGGAAAAAAAATGAGGAGGATTGGCATGGATGTTAGCTCAGGGCTGATCTTCCTCACACACACGCACACAAAAAAACAAAGAATGCCTCAACAAACAATACAAAAATGTATTTTATGAAAAAATCATGGTTCAAATATGAAGCAAATTGTAACGTGGCATGATTTTCAGAAATTAATGAAGAGTTAGAAAAGATAATCCATTGTGTATATATACCACATCTTCCTTATCCATTCATCTCTTGATGGGCTCTTAGGTTGCTTCCAAGTCTTGGCTATTGTGAATAACACTGCAATGAACACAAGGGTGAATGTATCTTTACGCATTGGTGTTTTCAAGTTCTTTGGATAAATACCCAGCAGTGGAATAGCTGGATCGTACGGTAGTTCTATCCTTAATTTTTTGAGGAATCTCCATACTGTTTTCCATAGTGGCTGCACCAGTTTGCACTGATGTACACCTGAAATTTATACATGTTATAAACCAATGTTACTGCAATAAATAAAAATTTTAAAAAAATAAGTAAATAAATAAAACCCTTAAAAAAAAGAAAAAGAAAAGATAATCCATCTGACCTTAATTCTGGTGATATTCTTCTAACAGTGAAGTCTTAACAGTGGACCTTGAGAAAGGTAATTCTAGCACATCACTTGGTTCTGAAGCTAAAAATACTAAAACAATACAATTTAATTAGAATCAACCTATAAAAAAATCCTGAGATATTTATTTAAATATAGATGATGCATGAAATATTTATGTAGATATGGATATAGAATAAAACATAGGAGAGTTATCTCATCAACCTATCGATTAACAATGGAAGTCTCAATTATGCTTGCAGAACCAAATGTAAATATTATCAATATTAGTAACGTGAAAGTAAAATTATAGATGGCAAAATCTGAAAAGGAATGGTGAGAATGCTAATAATAATGTCTTACATTAGTGCAAAATCAAGAGTTACTGTCTAAATTTGATGGAATAATAAATAAGTTTATATATAATTCTTAAAGTTACAAAGGAACTAATAAAAGAACAATTAATACCAATATCAATAATTGAGAAGGGATGAAGGGACTGAATAATATGAATTAAATACTTATCTTTCATAATATAGGCAATAGGCAAATTTCACAATAGAGGGAATTTCAATAGAGTTGGTATTTCCAAAGTTTATATTTCAAGAAATATCTTATTATTTAGACGTATGGGATTAGCCAACAAAAGATCTAATATCAGCAGTCGAAAATTATTGCTTCTGACAAGTGAGTGTGAAGGAGGCGGCTTTTCATTATAAGCCTTCCTGTACTATTTGAATTTTTAGCATGCCCATTCTGTTTTGATAAAAACAAAATGATTTTAAATAACATATAAAACAAAGAGAAAGAGTATTTTATAGATAATAGCATATAACCTTCACTAATAAATGAATACCCTGAATATATTGCCACTGACATGAGCAAAAAAGCATAGAAAGCCAAGAATAGAGCAAATTTCTTAAAGAGGTAAACGATGGCTATAATTCATGTAAAATTATTCCATATGCAATTTCACTAGCAATAAAATAAAAATTGATACAACAAGAATAATTTTACTTCTGAAAAATTCTGCAGGCAGTGCTCTCGTATAAGCTAAAAGAAATGTAAAGAATCAAAATACTGCCAAGCAGTTGTGGTGTTAAGTCACTGCCAAAAAGATCCAAGCCATCAATAAATCAAGCACTTCAATGAAGTTCTTAAAAGCATAAGAATGTTTAACTATATTCCAATAATGAGAAATATAAATGAATAATGAAAAATATTTGCCAGAATAGTCTCTAACAGAATTTCTGAGCCATTCACAATGCTTTTGTTAAACTGTCACCAATTAAGATAATAGAGAATATTTCTCCTTCAAAGATAGCATCTTGGGATTCATAGGCCTTTTTCTCTACTTGCAATCTCTTTTACTCTATGCCACCCAAAAGCTCAGACTATTTTAACACAGTTTTAGAAATCTCAGACCTCAAACTATGTAAAGAAGATGTAATTTAAACATTGACAATTTTATATTACTCGATGAGCTTAAATTCTGAAAACACCAACTGTCTTGTAGTCTTCTCAAGCGTCAACCCTCCTCCAGGTAAACTAGATTCACCTGTGGACATGTCCTTGCATCATCACGTGCTTATCAGCCTGTACACACTTACATCTACCTGGATCCTAAAAGTGCCCTATTTCTGACCACAGTCTTGAAAAATTAAGTATATTTTCTGTCTGTACTCCCTATCTACAACTTGATTTCAGGATCTGCCCTTCTCACACAGCCACTTAGGGGCTACTCAGTATCTTACAGTAGTGTGGCCCAAAGAATCTTTTTGCTCTAAAATGCATTTATTGACGATTACTATGTATTCAAGTAGATTGTATTACGGTAGTGACTGCAGGACTATAGGAACAAGCAGTTGATGCTGCTTATGCTGTAACTGGGAAATGGAAGAAGCAACCTCTACAGGCACGTTTTTTCATAGTCTTAGGGAGCCACGCATCCTTAAAATTACTAGAAGGGGGCAGTGCAAGGAGAACATTATAGTTAGTTGAAGTGTTATACTGAAGGAGAAGAGAGGTAGTGCATGGTGATCCAAAGACATAGTTTTGTTATATCTCCTAAACCACTGTTACCATAGCACAATTGCGGAGCTCCAACAAGAAACAGGATGTAGAAATCCCAAAAACCTGGAAAGCCCAGGCAGTAATAGTAACAATATCAACACTGAATGACATGTAAACATATTTTAAGAGTTTATTTACAAGTGATTTAAATTTAATGGATACATTTTAATAGAATAATTTAAATCTATTTTTATGCATGAATAAAGTATTATGGAAGGAAAGGAAAAGGAATATAAAAACCTAATGGATCTAATCTTATAAAAATGACTGATATCAAGATTTGCATGGAAAATGGAGGCAATGGTGTCATGAGGTTCAGTATTACATTGGTTTTAATGGGTCATTAATATGCATTTCTGTGTTCAATTTGACGTCTGTTTTTCTCTTTTATATAAGTATTATGGTTGCAGTTACATTGCCCTGTTTGCTGACCTTTGAACCAGATCTCCAATGAGACCCTCTGTAATCTGGTTCAGAAGAAGGAATTATCTAGCTTTTTGGGGAATAGAGAGTACAACCAATCTGACTGAAAAAGACTCGAGATTCTATGACCCCTGATCTTCGTTGGGATAGAAATTTTCAGGATGACTTGGAATTGAAATAACACCTTCTTGGAGAATTTTGTTTTCTAGTGTTGTGAATACATTTAAATATAAGATTAATAGATGGATAGGTGGAAAGATAGGTAGGTAAGCAGATAGATAGATAGATAGATGATAGATTGCCCTCTAAGAGAACTTGTGAATATCCAATGTAAAGTATGGTGTAAAAAGTGTAATCAAAAAGAATGAATTAAATTCAAAATTCCATCCAAGATAATTCACTTTTGAGATTTCATCAATAAAATCTTTGCCCAAGTTACTTAGGCCAAAAGTAATATTCTGTGTCTGTAGGACATTTCATGGCTTGTCACTTTCATTTGTAAAAACAACTCTTTCAGTCTCTTATTCTCTGAGTTGGCTCAGCTTTTCAAGAGTTTCTCTCTGATATGGCCATTCAACACAGCACGATTGCTATCTGTAATGTAATATGACAAGATTGCCCATTAACTTGTTCTCTAAAATACCCTTAAGTAACTGACTTAATACAATATTTAGAGTCGTGCAATCAGGTGGGAAATCTTGCTCCTAACTATAGTGACTGCTGAGCACAGATTATAGCAGTTTCCCTCCAGCCTTTTATCCATGAGCTTTCAGCGGCAATTTGTTCCTTCTGGAACCAAGTGCTCCAAATCAAATAAAAGTTTTTAAAACAATGTTTTCTTCTTTAGAGAACAAATTTTAAAATATAATAAAGAAGATTCTCATCTGCTTGCTTTCCTGTTTTCTTCCTGTTTCTATGTTCATCACACTCAGTTCCCATTAACTGCTCAATTATATAGTTTACTGAGAACTTTAAAATTGACGGAGTTAATGTGGGTTCTTTATTTCAGAAGAGGTTTTTCTAATTATTACTATTCCAAGCCTCACTTTTTCTATATCTAGTCGAAGTGCAACTGTAGGACCCACTGTTAAACTACATTTCTCTAGCCACAACTTAACGAGTCAATGTCTTCTAGCAATGGAACATAAATGCCTATTTCCCTCCAGACATTATCTATCATTTATAACAAAATCTTCTAGGGAGTTTATTTTTTTAATGCAGATTTCTGAGCTGTTACTCAGGTTTACTGAATCAGAATCTCTGGAAGTGAGGCAAGTTACCGAGCCTCACAAAAACTCTTTGGATATATTAAAATTTGAAGGTATTTGAATTATAAAGTCCATAATTCCTCATCTGGAATCCTAGACTTACAAAGCTTTATGAAGAAATGCAGAATAAATATATTATATATATATTATATATGTATATTTGTGTGTGTATATATACATACATATATCTCAAATAAGTTGCCAAAATATTATATTCAGACTTTAAACTTAGACTCATTGGCTATAAGATAATATATTTTGAGCTTCGAATAAAGAAGTAAGCCATGCTAAATGAGATTTAAGGGAAATTGGATTCTTATTATTGTTAATGATATGTCTATGAAAATATCAAATTCAGACCCAAAGTCAGATCGATGAAGTCACCACTTACCTATTCTTCAAAAACTCTTGTTCCACTTCTACTAAGTGCTGGAGATAGAAATATGAATTAGATACATTCCTCCTGGTGGAAGACACAGACTCAAAAACAGATCTCTGTAATATAAGGATTTAATGCAAGAGTAGGGATATGCAAAGGTATTTTGGGAGCCTAAAGAGTACAACAATCCCCAGCTAGGTGGAAAATGAAGGGAGGGTGTCAAGAAAGACTTCTTGGAGACAACTCATGGGTTGAGACTCTCAATAGAAGTATTGCTCAAGGGTAGGAGTTAACAGCATTCTAGGCAGAGACAGCAGAATGAATAAAGATGTAGAGATAAGAAACAGCACAATCTGTGTTATATACTATAAGTCACTCAGTTAACTGAAAAGAAAACCAAATGTCAGGAATTGGTTTACATTTGAAACTTGAAAGACGGGCAAAAGATAGATCACTAAATGCATAGTGAAACATGTGAATTGCCTTAGACTTTAAATAATTTTTATTCTGCTCTTCTGTCTCCTGGGACTCCAATTATACATTTGATATACTGCTTGATATTACCCCAAAGGTCACTGAGACTCTACAAATTTTTAGTCGTTTTTTTTTTTCTCTCTGGGCTTCATTTTTCTGTACTTTCTATATCTATGTATTCAAGTTCACTGATGTTCTCTTCTGCAGTGTTTCATCTGCCATGAAGCCCATCCAGTGAATTTTTTTTCAGATATAGTTTTTTCATCTCTAAAAGTTCCACTTCATTTATATCTTCCATTTCCCTTCTTATTATGTTCATGTTTTCTTTTAAATCCTTGAGTATGTTTATAATGTCCATAAAAAAATGTTTCATGTCATGTGCTAATTTCATCATTTCCATTGTTTTTGTGCCTGTTTTTATTGACTGACTTTTCTCCTAGCTATGGTCACAATTTCTTTCTTCCTATGTCTAGTAATTCTTGATTGAGTGATTTTTACACTGTGTATGTGTTTTACATTGTTGGATACTAGATTTTGGTCTGGCAGGCAATTAACTTACTTGATCCTTTTGAAGTTTGTTTTCAAGTTTTGAAGAGTGGATATAAAATATTCTTTCTCAATGAGGGTTCCACAAGAGAATTAAACCCTATATCTAAGACAACATTGTACATAATGAATTAACTTATCTCTAATTCATTTAGAAGGTTATTATTCCAATCTTGAGAAAAATAAGAGAATAGTTATTCAAATTATTTTCCATATAACACCACCCCCTACTTCCCCAGTTGAGGAATACTGACAATTTAGTTGCACTATTAAGGCACGACCCCTTTGAATTCTCCCTGAAGGCCCAGGTATTCAAGGACTCGTCATTCTAGCTGATCAAAACTCAAATGCCTTCCAGCCCCATGTGAATTCTGGGGAAACTATTCAACTTACAGTTTCCTAGACATTCTTTGCCTGGCCTCAGGGAGTTTCTTCATATATACGTACAGTTTAGTATTTAGCAACAAACTCAAGAGGACTCCTACACAGACTTCTGACATTTTTTTCGCCATGCAGTTTCCACCTCTTTGTTATTCTGCTCCACAGTTTCCAGATGCCTCGAGCATCCTGGACACCAAACTCTGTCTGCTCAACTTAATGAGACCACTGTGTTTTGTTCAAGACACCCCTCCCTACACTGTCCAGGAAGTATTTGAAGGCAAAAATCTGGGATTATTGTAGGCTCATCTTATGTGTTTCCCTTCCTTTAATATTGTGCCAACTGTATGACCAGTGTCTAAAAATTGTTTCAGTATATATATCATCCAGTTTTCTAATTGTTTATGGAAAGAAGGTAAGTCTAGTCACAGAGTAAAAGTTTATCTTAGACTTTAAATTAGAGTTGTTCTAGAGCCAATAAAATATTTTAATCAGAAGATTGACACGGTTAGATGTGTATCTCAGATCACTCTAGCAGTTTTGTGGAATAAAAATGTGAGAAAGATTAGACTGATAAAAGGGAGCAGCTCCAGAAATATTTAGGAATTAAAACAATCAGAATGAGATGGTTTTTTGAACAAAGGAAAGGACAAGAAGCAGTCAGAGAGAGCTCTAGGAATTCAAGCTTAGGTGTCTGAGTACCACCAACTTACCTGAAGAAAGTGACCTAGTTTATGGTGATTTTAGTTTTGTTCCTATTGCCTTTGAGCCTCTTTGGAACATCCAAATAGAGGGTAAAACTTGAAACTCCAGGGAAAGATCTTCCTCTGCTAATGATAATATCAAGTGTAGCCAGCATATACGTATTAGTTGAAACTATAGATGAAATAATATTGTTCAGGGAAAACGTATAGAATCATAAGACAGCTGTGATAAAATAAAAGAACACTAACATTTAAGGGACAAGGGGATAAAGTAGAGACGTTGAAGTGCTGAGAAACAAAGAGAACCAGGACACTGAAGAGTTGTAAAGTCAAGGTAGTAAAGACCTTCAGAAAGAGGGATTGAACTATGATCTCAAATGGAAGTCCAGTAATATAAAGGCCAAAAGAATGGCCAGTGGCTTAGGCAATTAAGAAGAAACTAGTAGCCTTTCTCTCACTCAGTGGATGAGTGTAGTTGAAAGCCACATACCAGCAGGTAGAGAAAGTCAGGGAGAATAGATAGCAAGTATAGGTTATTCTTTTAAAAGCTGAAAGAAGGAAGAGGATTGACTAAATTGAAGCTAAAGAAAGCTGTGGGTCAAGAGATTATACCTTTAGTATATGAGACTTGAATGCTTGAAAGCTGAAGAAAAGAACTTAAGAGGGAAAAACAAATGGATTGAGAGTCCTGACCTCCACGGGTATCACAAGAAAGAACATAGGAATTAGCATGTAAGCCCACAAAGAAGATTTGCTCTGAGCAAGGGCTCCAAGCTGATTTCCACAACAGTGGCAGGACCTTAATCTGAGGATGGCCTTACACCGAGTTTGGAAAGGGAGAGCAAGGTTGCTAGAAACCAAGAGCAAGGGCCTTATTCTGAGAGATGGCCTTCATCCAGAGCCTTTAGCAGTGAAAAAGACCCTGGTTAGGGAACCATCACTGAAGACCTTGTTCTCAATGTGAGCTGTCGCATAATAGTCAAAGCACTTACATTAGAGAAGACAAAAATGAGGATGCTGATTATAATGATGACGATTAAAATAGATGCTCTGAGATACCCCCCAGCTACTCCCTGCAGAACTGTATTCCCCTGGCTGCTGGAAGCACTGCTGGCTGACAGCCCTCGCAGCAAGTTAATCTCAGCTGAAGAGAGTTGCCTTCCCCAAGGTCATGATTCTTTCCCGGCTACAATCTGCACCCCATGACTGGACAATGCAAGGATAGAGAAATCCAGCCCCCTCACCCCAACTCAGGACAAGGCTGATGGGCCATCTCAGTTTCAGTTCCCTAAAGGGTCGGCTGAGGCCTTTGTTGTCACTGAATAGCAGTCCTATCTCTCTCTGTGTCCATTCCCCCTTCCTTGCCCTCCTCCACAGATAGGGTTGTCACGTAAAATACAGGACACCCAGTCACATTTGAATTTCAGATAATTATGTCCCAAATAGTGCATTTTATATTAAAAATTATTCAGAAATTTAAACTTAACTGGGCATTCTGCAATTTTACTTGCCAAATCTGGCAACCCTATCCACAAGTATTAGTTCTGAGAGCACTCCCTAATAAACTCCCTTCACGCTAATTCCATCTGAGTCAGCCTCTCAGGGAATCCGACCTGCATCAGTTAGTAAATTCTGGAACTTAATCACCTGCTGGATGACTGGCAATGAAGAACCCATGCCTGGGGATATAGGTGGAATATAAACAGTTTCCAGCACTGTAGCAGTGTAAATATTAAAACTTTGACTATAGGTGAACTGGGATGGCCTACGGTAGAAGGAAATGCACTAACTAGCATATAGAATTCTTCAGTAATTTGACATATATTGGGGAAATAGTACAATTATAATGATGACGGAATTGGGTAGCTGTTGCTGGAGACAATTGATGCTTTAGAAGAAAAGATAACAAATAGATGAGAGAGATTAAACAGCACTTAAGGCTAAGTGTGACAGACAGAGGGTTTCAAGGAGACCAGGGGAATATTTAGTGGCAAGTTGACCCCTTCTACCCTGGAAGGGCAATGATTTATTTGGCCTGCTATAGGCATATTAAGATATAGATTTCCCTTTCCTTACCATAGAGCCTTAGCCTGTACCATTATCCAAAACCTTAAAGAGTGTTTGATCCATCGACATGAGTCTCAAAAAATCACATTAGACCAATGGAGGTGAAGCAGTAGGCACTGAACTTGGGATTCAATGGTCCTCTCACATACTGTACCACCCAGAACCTGCCAGGCTGATAAGAGCAAAGAAAATCCTGCAGAAGGTATAGTAAGGCACCAGCTCAGAGAAAATATCCTGCAAGAATGAGGCACCATTCTCCAGAAGGCAAGATGTACATACACATACACATCTATATACATATAATGGCCCTGGGTCCTCAAGGGGTAAATACATGGATCTGAGGATCAAGGGGTGAAATAAGAGATAGTCTCACTTGTATCACTCCTAGGGAACCACTTGGAGAATTTTTGCTTCCTGCCTTAAAATTCTGGGCTCTGTGGATTGAGAAGTCCTGACTATCAAAGGAGAAATTACTGTATGAGGGGAAATAGCACAAACTCCATCAAACTTTAGGCTATGGCTATCAGCCTGGCACTCTAGGCTTCACATGACAAAGGACCAGCAGGCAAGAAGAGAAGTCAACAGGCTGGACAGAGGTAACTGAACCCGATCATTAGGAAGAGGTAAAGCTACTATTATATAATGGAGGCAAGGAGAAATATGTTTGGCACACAGGTGAGACACTTAGACATTGCTTGTTACTCCCTTGCCCAATTTTGATGATAAATGGACAAGTACAGAAGCCATGGCCTGAGAAGAGCATAGTGATCAGGGACTTGAATACACTCCCTAAGAAGTACTGTGGCAGCACAAGAAAAAAGATAAAAACACAAAAGAATAGTAGAGGAGAGTCATATGGAGGTCAGAACAAGCTTTCTCTAAGTTCAGAGTATATATATTTCTCTTATAATCTCCTGATTTTCAAGAATTATGATTTTCATTGAAAAGTCGATTACATTATAGAGAATGCAAATTACTGTTTATTGAGAACCTACTACGTGTCACACAGTTTTCTTATATTATTTCACATTAATTCTCACAAAAACCATGTAAGTCTTTCTCTCCTCAGATGAGGAAAGTGAGTCTTAGGAAGTGAATAGTGAAAGACATTTCCACTACAATATGTCCACGTAGAACTAATAGGACCTATGGGCTTCAGATAGATTGACTAGGACCATGGAGATTGAACACAGCACTGAGATGGCCAAATACACATATTCAAAAGCAGAATTCTGCAACAGAACTTTCTGGGGTGATGGAAATGTTCAATATCTATATCTGTCCTGTCCAACATGGTAGCCATAAGTGGCTATTGAGCAATTAAAATGTGGCTAATGCACCTGAGGAATTTTCTAATTTTACTTAATTTTATTAACTTAAATCTGAATTTAAATAACTACTTGTATAGGATAGTATGGCCCTAAAGGATCCCCTAAATTTCTCCTGTGCTTCTAACAAAATATACCCAGGGGTTAAGACGGCTATTACAAGAAAAGCAACTCTGAATTTCCAGAACAAGATTTCTAGTTCACTGACCACACTTTTCTCCTCCCTCAAGTTCTGAAAAAATTGGACTCATTGCAAGCCGAGCTCTAATTCTTAAATAGAGCAAATGTATCATAGGCATTGATTAAAAACTTTTAGCAGCCCTTGCTAAATACAGAGAGACTTATTATATAGAAGCACTCAGAGCTTCTTTTTATTTTTCACAACCTCTTGGCTGGATAAAGTCTAACTTTCTCTAAAGCAATGTAGCAATATGTTAAGTTAAACAGCTATTTTCTATTTTTTGTTGTTCTTGCTTTTATGCCCAATTTTGCTGAGAGGAGCTAGTTTTGTTTTGTTTTTAACTGTCAGACTCATTTTTAAATGTCTCCTATTTACTGTCTAAATAACCTCCTTCTCCAGAAACTTAGACAAAATAGATTTTTCCTGATTAGGTTGCTCATCATTATTTTCTGAGCTTCCAATTAAGTATCATCTGGCAATCTGGAAATTTTATGAAACATTAAGGCAGCCTGTATTTCAATCTTGCCTTTTAACTTTTAGCTTTCATTAAAGAGAATCTATTTTGAGGCCACTGATGAATTGAGACCTCCGAATATTTCACAAGTTTTGACACCTTGCCAAACTTACATAAACCTACACTCTGCTTAAAAGGATTTTTTAAATTGAATCCTATGACAGATCATTTACCAAATTGAGTATATTTAACTAATTTTCCGGCTTCTCTCATTCAATCTAAATGAGTCACACTGAAATCCTTAAATTCTGGCCATTTCACAATTTCCCACATATATTTCAGAATTAACACTATTTTTTCTCAAGGAAAGTATGAAGTGACAGAAATACCTCATAGAGAGTGTTAACAAGGTACCTATTCCTATCGTCACACAAACACTCACTTTTCTCACCTTTTTCTTAGCTGAGATGAGAAAGCAGAGGCAGATTTTTAAAGCCCGAAGTGGACTAGGCATAAAGAAACTGTCATACAGAGGGGCCAAACTTTTACCCTCAAGTTATATGGCTTTCAAGTCACTGGCTAGATGGTGGAGCCCTCACAAAGAGAATCTAAGCAAATATTAATCTCTTAAAGCAAAAGAACCTGAGTTTGAATCCTGATTCCATTGTTAAACATTAGACAATTATTTAATATATATGAACCTCTGTTTTTTCATATATAAAATGAGTATAATAATAATACCTACCTCACAATGTTGCTCTGAAATTAAATAAGTTAATACTTGTAAAGCATGTAGAATAGTGCCTGGCATACCAGCATACTAGCATAAGTTAATAAAAGTATCATACAACCATAGTATACAAATGTTGAATAGAACTTTAGATGTTATTCATTTTATGTGTGTATTTAACACTTGTATGATCTTAGAAACACTTTTTACATATGTTTTTGGGACTTTAGTATTTAGATTCTAGCAATGGCAATACAATTTTAAATATTCATTTACAGCTTGATATAAGCAGAATTCACAGAAAAGGGAGTTTCATTCAATTTACAAATTGGTATTGTAATAGTTCTGTCACTGATATAGATATGAACTCTATATTCCTAATGGAAATTATGCCTACAATGATAATGTAGGCGTATCTCATAATGATAACAGTTAGAGGCAGTGATGTATCTATGGATCCTATATTATTGATTTTGAGCAACAGATTTGCTTATTCAATTAACCAGTGTTACTTATCACCTCTATTTCATCTCTTTTTGTTATTTTCTTCACCTCTATTGCTAAGTATGGGCAGTAAAATTATCAACAAAACAGCTTTCATGACATTTACTCTAGTAAAGTATAAAGTCATTAATTAAAATAAATCACACAAATGTGAAACTTCAGCTGATATATATGAAATTATTTGAGCATATTAATTGAAGAATTTGACCTAGTCAAAGAGGTCAAAGAATTTTCCCTAAAGAAGAGAGAATTGGACTGACGTCTAAAGGGTGAGAGAAAGTGAACTGAGTGAATAAATGAAGATGACCATTCCTAGAAAGGGCATGAGCAAAGCCTCATGGAATGAAGTGAAGAGAATAAGGTGAATGATATCCTCAACAAAGCTGGAATGGTAGATAGGGAACAGAACATACAGAGACTACAAGGCCATGTTAAAATGTTTTTCCCATATCATACAGGCAACAGAAATCCATTGAAGGATCCTAACCAAGAGGTGGGGAGGGGACAAACGTGATCAGGTTTTCTTTTACACAAGATCAATAGGGCTACAATGAAAAGATAAATTGGGAGAGAATGAGGCAAGAGTTAAGTAAATCAGTTTGGAGGCTATTTAAGCATGATAGCTTGGTCTATCAGGAGAATAGTGGAGATGGAGAGAAGTATAAAGTCAAGAGATATTTAGGGATCTTGAAGATTCACTGGATATGGGAGATGAGGAAGAGGGAAGTATCAAAGACAAATTCTAAGTTTCTGATCGTATAACTGGACCAGATTTGAGAATGGAAGATCATGATTGTTTTTGGACATGTTGCATATGAAATGCCTTTGCAATATTCAAGTGAAGATATCAAGTTGGCAGTGGGAGAATTTCTGATTTCAAATATAATAAAGTAACTGGTACCAGACTACTCTCCCATGGTAAATGAATATAAACTGGATAAAATATGTAAAACAATATTTTCAGACCCTGGTCAAACTCTAATCCCTGAGAAAGGGGAAACACACAAGGTAAGCCTCATAATTGCCCTGAATTTCTGCCCAGGAAAACTGTCCACACTACAATGCAGAGAGATGGAGTCAAGCATAGCACAGCAGTATCACTGAGATGAGGAGGTAGAGATCAAAGTTTGAAGCTGTGGAGGAAGCTAAATTTTGTGGAGCTGAATACTGTAGACAAGGAAGTTGTACAGAAAAAGATCTCACAAATCCATATAGGGATGATCTTAACACTTTGGCTAATCCTAAAGCTGTGCATGTACATAGACTAGGGAAGGTCCAGTAGAGAACAACTGCTAGGGATTTGTGAAATAAAATGGATATTCTGGTCATTGCAAACTTCTGGAAGAAATAGAAATTCTGACCAGCCAAAGTGAACCCCACTAAACAACCCAGGCACTCATCTGACACCTCACAGAAAGGCCATATCTTAGGAGTAGGGCTACTCCAGCTACAGTATAAGATCTACTCTAGACCCTGAATAAAGTTGATAAAGCTTAAAAATAGGCTCCAAGGAACAAAGATGATCCACAGTAAATTACCTGCATGCCTTCTCAAAATCGACTATTTCAACTCTTCTATAGGAAGGACAAAGTCGGACTTTCAAAAACGTATCTTAGAATGTCTAATACAAAATCAAAAATTAGTAGATGTGAAGAAACAAGACCACAGCAGCAGAGACTACTTCACAACTCTATTGATAGAGTTTGGCCTCTCTAAGATACCCCAGCAGCTTGATCTAAGCCCCAATGGTAAATAAAAATAATGAAAGAATAATATATGTAAGGTAATGCAAAAATAAACAAATAACAAATATAAAAAGAAGAAGAAAGAGAAAGAACAAGCAGAACACTAAAACTACTGGATGAGACAGATAGCATTTAAAAATAGTAATTAAAGCACCTATGATTCAACTACACTAAGAAAAATATTTCTGGAAGTTAAAAAAAACTAGATATTTTTATTGAAAATTAAAAAGTTTAAAGTAAATAATGGTTACTATTGAGAACCAAATTAATGTCTTCAAAGATCCAGAGGAAGAAATACCTCAAAAGAGAAAAAAAATATGAAGAGAAGGTAAACACGAGGGAAAAGAAAAGAAAAACGGACAATAATCTAGGATATCTAATAAATAAATCATGAAATTTCAGAAGAAAAGAAGTAACAAAGGAAAAATTACATAAATTATAAAGGAAAATTTATCCGGTTTTCAGAAAGATTTGAATCTACCAATTTAAGGTTCTTAGTGAGATTCAGGGAAATTTTAAAAGACACACTCTAGGGCCTACTGGCAATAATATTGGAATTCCAAGGTGTGGTAGGCTGAATGGTCCCCACAAAGATATCAGGTCCTAATCTCTGAAACCTGTGAATGTTATTTTATATGGTAAAGTCTGAAGATGCAATTAAGTTAAGGATCTTGAGATGGTGAGGTTTTCCTGGATTATCTTGGCAGGCCCTAAATGCCATCATAAGTGTTCTCATAAGAAAGAGGCAGATACATATTACACACAGACAGAAGAGGAGAAGGGAATGTAATCAAAGAGGCAGATATTGGAGTGATATTGCCATGAGACAAGGAAAGCTGGCAGCCACCAGAAGATGGGGAACAAGATGTATTCTGAATGCTCTCTACTGCTCATCTATTCTGAAGATCTTCTAAACATTTAGAGCAGATGTTTGTAGCACATTCAGAAGCTGGAACAGACAAGGAGTGGATTTTCCCCCCAGAGCCTCCAAAGGGAGCATGGGCCTGCTGATATCTTGATTTCAGCCCGGTGATAGTTATTTCAGATTTCTGCCTCCAGAACTATGAGAGAATAAATTTCTGTTGTTTAAGCTATCCAGTTTGGGGTAATTTGTTACAGCAACCACAAGAAACCAATACACAAGGGTAAAGAGAAAATTTTATAACATCTTACAGAGTAAGAACAAGTTATTTCAAAAGACAAAGAATCAGACTAGTATAAGACTCCTCTACAGCTAGAAAACAATGGAATAATTTCTATAGACTACTGAGAACTTAGAATTGCAAACCAAGAATCCTAAAATTAGTCATCAATTATCTGTTGGGGTAAAAGAAAGGTATTTTAGATATCCAAGTATTCAGACACTATATAACCCACACGCCACTTCTGAAGAAAATTTTTGAGAAACTAAACAACAAATGAGTCAAAATAGTTAGTGAAAGATGAGGAAGAAGGAAAGACTGGGAAAATAGCAGTTTTTCAATACGTTATCATTAAATCTAAATGGATAAAGGGAATTTGTAATATAAATAAGAGACATTTTACAAAGAAAACAACAGCTGCCTTACACAAAAGTCAGAAACATTTTTAGCAAAAGGTAAGTATTATAGACGATAAAAGGTAAAAGCATTTTAAAGATATTCATGTTGGAGAGAAAGCAGTGGTAAAATATACCATGGGAGAGAAGATCATTGGTATCTTGTTTCCATGTAATAGTAAATACATATATCTAATTAGAAGGGTGGAATGGAAATTATAATGATATGAAAACACACAGAAGAATTTCTAAATTAACAACAAGAAAAGAAAGGATTAAAAGTAACCTCAATAAGCCTGCAAAAATAAAGAGAAAAAGGAACAATACAGTTCAAGAAATAGTCATCTTAAATAAAACAGAAAAATAAAATATAGCAATTTTTACACTAAATGTAAACAGGCTAAATTCTCCTATTATAAACAACACAGTCAGTAGTGTGTTGTTTTTTTTTTTACAAGAAATAAACTCAAAATTATTAGGAAAAACGTTTAAAATTTTTAAATAGGCAATGAGATAACAAGAAAATGCCAAATTCCAGAGTCTAGTAAAGTACACTGGTGCCTCATGGACCGTCACAAAGAAGGAAGCAACATGTTCTGTCAACCATTTCTTAAGGCAGAGATGAGGGCCAACTTTTACTCACATCTTTCCCTCACATCTACCGGTAAAGGTCTGTATGTCACTACATTCCAACAGTTGCCATAAAGGAATAATAAAATGGGAATTCCACTTTAACATGATTTAATATCCACGCCCATGCCCCTCAAAATTGACAGTAAAGAATGAAAAGTTATAACTCCACAAGAATGAAGAGAACAGGAGAGTAGAGAGAACAAATGAAAGACATCAACAAATTGTTGTAAAAGATATGAAACATAATCGTGGTACAATGCACACATAGTTCAGCAGTCAAAATATTGTAAATATTGATAGTGAAAACCAAAAATACTGATAAAATTACATTGAGAAGCAGCGGCATAGGGAAGTCTTATGTAAGTAAGGTAAATCCTTAACAACAGTAACAGAAGCCAACAGATATCTAATATGAATAAATTAAAAGCTAGCAGTAGAAGCAGCTTCTTTAGACATAGGAAGGAAATTATGAAAGACAGATATAAAGAAGGGCATGTGGTTCCCCTCTAAGGGGCAGGATCTGGGGTAGGGAGAAGTAGGGTAGAAAACTGCTGTATTTTATCATAAACTTTAAAACTGCTTGATTTTTAACTCTGTACATATATTGATTAAAATTCAAATTATTTTTCTAAAGCTCAGTGAGGCACAAAATAAATTCAGCAAGTTTATAAAATGTAAGTCTTTTCTTAAATGTCAGTCATTATTAAAAGGCACTCCAGTTTTCTCAAAAGATCAATACTATGATTTTCATGACATTCTGTCTCCCGTGTGTACTGTTGTTGAAGGTTGATGTATATTAATGACTATCACATGGCATTAGAAAGAATATTTCCCTTGGGATAGAGACAATTGTAGAGGTTATCTTATACATCCATGTTTCTTACCTATCTCACCAACTTTCTAAAAATTCTTCCCACTCCAAACCTCGACTTGACCTCCCTTTGACAAGAATATTTGCGGAAATGTAGTAAACTGGAAAGATTGTGGAATTTGAAGCCAGATAGACCAAACTTTGAATTCTAGTTTTCTAACTTGCTAGCTTAACCATATTTATTAATTTCTCTAACCTACGCTTTCTTGCCTATAAAATGGAAGTAGTAATTCCATTATTCCATAAAATAATGCATGTAAAACATCTGGTAGTGTGCATGGCATACAGTAGGTATTCAATAAATGATGAATATTTTATTATATGGATTCCCATGGTATTTTAATCAAAATTTTGCAATCCAAGTTACCATAAATTCACCAGCATATGAAACAGGGCCGCATTTCCTTTGAAAGTTTAAATTATCATGGCATACCTCTCCACAAACTTTATTACCAAAAAATGGCACCTTCTAAAATGTCCCAGTTATTTTGGGGCAATCCAAAGAGTCCCCACAATTGCCCAGAAACCCATTACCCCACACATCTCCTCCTCAGTTCCCTGTTCTGGCTCTTATGTATCAGTGCTTCCTGCCTGTGAAGAACCTGGAGAAGCCTCCCAGACTAGCCTCACCATCGCCTCTCAGGAGCACTGGGGTCTGAGCAAAGGCTGCTGCCTGAAGAAGCAATCAGGCCATAGCATTGTAGGAAAAAAGAGAAAAGCCTCTCTCTTAATTCTATGTCATACTGTACATAAGTTTATTAAAATTAGGGGGGTATAATTTAAGATTGTGAATTTAATTTTTTTTAAATGAGGCAGGTTTCAGTCTTGTATGGGAATTTCTGCAGATAGTTTCTCTGCTCTTGGTAAAAATAGGAGCCAAAGCCATCCTAATGCTGAAGAATCAGATAGTAGGCATATTTTAAATCAAAAAGTTTCATGAATCACAAATAACTTTGTACAGTTCAGTATGACCTGGCCTGTAGAATACAGTTGATCCTCAGTCTTTGCAGGTTCTATATTTGTGAATTTACCTACTCACTACAATTTATCTGTAACCCCAAAATCAATGCATGTGGTGCTTTCACGGTAATTCACAAATAGACACGCACAGAGTGATGGAAAATTTGTCACCCGTGCAGGTTCCCAGCTGAAGTCAAATAAGGCAACACTCCACCTTCTTGTTTTAGTTTTCATAGCAAAACAAATGTCCGTTTAAACAAGTGTCCTTTTCAAATATATCTAGTGCCCTTTTTTCACATTTTTGTACTTTTTCTTGGTGATTTCACCATTTAAAATGGCCCTGAGTATAGTGCTGAAGTGTTGTCTAGTATTCCTAAATACAAGAAGGCTGTGAGTGTCATATGGAGAAAATACGTGTGTTAGATAAGCTTCCTTCTGGCAGGAATTATAGTGCTGTTGGCAGTGAGTTCAATGTTAGTGAATCAACAATATATATTAAATATAGTTTTCTTAAACAGAAACACACATAAACAAGCTTGTGTATTGATTGGTTGATGACAGTGTTGTGAGCAGAGGCTCACAGGCACCTAACTAACCCTGGAGACATGATTCAGTATTCGAGAATTCAGTGTTCCCGAGAGTACCTGGATAACTGCTGTGAATAAAGAGAGTCTACGGTATTCTGATTTGCTCAAGCGGTTCAGGCCCCTCTTCTCTGTCTGGGTACCAGGGGGAAATAAGCCAAGGAGACAAAAGCTCATTGTGACAGGCTTCAGAGACGGGAACCAGTGAGATCCTGATTCTGTTCTGACAGAAGTCCTTGGGAAGGCAGTAGGGGAGAAAGCTCCAAAAGGTCTGAGCGCCATTCGCCAACTGGGTTGCTATAGTTGGTATTACCCATCCATCAGAGTGGACACTTCTCCAACTCTCCCAGGATTGGGAAGATGGGCATCCAGGCCATTCATCTATGGTCCAGGGGGAGCCACCCACATTGGAGCAACCCCAGCTAGTTGATGCCCACAGATAGATCCCTGTTACTGAGGATCAGCTTCGGAGCCAGTAGTGAGAGACTGGAGCCTGGAAAACTACTTAATCTTAGGTTTTCCTATTTTGGGCATCCATCCACTAAATGGGTTTGTTTGTTTGTTTTTTTAAGGGCCCAGTGTCTAAAAGGTATTGATTTACTTGAATTAGGCAAGTAGACTAGAGTAAATTGGAATAAATGATAGCAAATCAATAAAGTCAGCCTTCAGAAGCTATTCTTCAAAACTTCAAAGTAACTCAGCTTGCTGTTCACTGTCTCACTTGAGAGTTCTCTCGGCTTCTGACCATCACCTCTTGCCTAGTATCTCCCCCGATCTCTCTTGGAGCAATAGTTCTATCAGTGTTTAAACACGGCCATTCAAACCCAGTCCATGGGCCTGACTGGAAACAGATATCACACCACAGGCTCATTCTCACCTCCTTTTCTGCCAAATGCAATGCATACATACACCCACACACAAAAGTATATCATTTCTAATAGTTTTTTGGCCAATTCTTCAGGGTTTTCTATATATAAAATCGTGTCATCTGCAAATAGTGACAATTTTGCTTCTTCTTTTCCAATTTGGATCCTTTTTATTTCTTTTTCTTGCCTGATTGCTCTAGCTAGGACTTCCAATACTACGTTAAATAGGAGCGGTGAGGGTGGGCATCCTTGTCTGGTTCCTGGTCTTAGAGGGATAGCTTTCAGTTTTTCACCATTGAGGATGATATTAGCTGTGGGTTTGACATATATGGCCTTTCTTATGTTGAGGTACTTTCCTTCTATACCCATTTTATTGAGAGTTTTTATCATAAATGGATGCTGTACCTTGTCAAATGCTTTCTCTGTATCTATTGAGATGATCACATGATTTTTATTCATTTTATTAATGTGGTGTATCACATTAATTGATTTGCAGATGTCACTATTTGCAGATGTCATGGTTTTATATATAGAAAACCCTAAAGAATCCATCAAAAAACCATTAGAAACAATAAATGAATACAATAAAGTTGCAGAACACCAAATCCACATACAAAAATCAGTTGCATTTCTATACTCTAACAACGAAGTAGCAGAGAGAGAAATTAAGAATACAACCCTATTTACAATTGCAACAAAAAGAAAAAAACATCTAGGAATAAACTTAACCAAAGAAGTGAAAGACCTGTACACTGAAAACTATAAAACGTTGAAAGAAATCAAAGAAGACACAAAGAAATGGAAAGATATTCCATGCTCTTGGATTGGAAGAGTAAACATAGTTAAAATGTCTATACACCCTAAAGCAATCTATAGATTCAATGCAATCCCTATCAAAGTTCCAACAATGTTTTTCACAGAAATAGAACAAAGAATCCTAAAATTTATATGGAACAACAAAAGACCCCGAATAGCTAAAGGAATCCTGAGAAAAAAGAACAAAGCTGGAGGTATCACACTCCCTGATTTCAAAATATACTACAAAGCTATAGTAACCAAAACAGAATGGTACTGGCACAAAAACAGACACAGAGATCAATGGAATAGAATCGAGAGCCCAGAAATAAACCCACACATCTGTGGACAGCTAATTTTCAACAAGGGAACCAAGAACAGACAATGGAGAAAGGAAAGTCTCTTCAATAAATGCTATTGGGAAAACTGGAGAGCCACATGCAAAAGAATGAAAGTAGACCATTGTTTTACACCATATACAGTAACTAACTCAAAATGGATTAAAGGAGTGAATGTAAGACCTGAAACCATAAAACTTATAGAAGAAAATATAGGCAGTATGCTCTTCAACATCAGTCTCAGCAGCATCTTTTTGAACACCATGTCTCACCAGGGAAGGGAAACAAAAGAAAAAATAAACAAATGGGACTACATCAAATGAAAATCTTCTGCACAGCAAAGGAAACCATCAACAAAACAAAAAGAAAACCTAACAACTGGGAGAAGGTATTCGCAAACCATATATCTGATAAGGGGTTAATATCCAAAATATATAAAGAACTCATGCATCTCAACAACAAAAAAACTAACAACCCAATTAAAAAATGGGCAAAAGATCTGAACAGACAGTTTTCCAAAGCAGATATACAGTTGGCCCACAGACACATGAAAAGATGTTCAATATCACTAATAATTAGGGAAATGCAAATCAAAACTACAATGAGATATCACCTCATACCTGTCAGAGTGGCTCTAATTAACAAGAAAAGAAATAAAAAGTGTTGGAGAGGATGTGGAGAAAAGCGAACACTCATACACTGCTGGTGGGAATGTAAACCAGTGTAGCCACTGTGGAAAACAGTATGAAGATTCCCCAAAAAATTAAGAATACAACTCCATATGACCCAGCTATTCCACTGCTGGATATTTATCCAATGAACATGAAAACAGGAATGCACGAAGAGGTATGCACTCCAATGTTCATTGGAGCATTATTTACAAAAGGCAAGACTTGGAAACAACATAAGTGTCCATCAAGGGATGAATGGATAAAGAGGATGTGGCATATATACACAATGGAATACTACTCAACAATAAAAAAAAAACATGAAATCTTGCCATTTGTGACGAAATGGATGGACGTTGAGGGTATTGTGCTAAGTGAAATAAGTCAGACAGAGAAAGTCAAGTACCGTATGATCTCACTCATAAGTAGAAGATAAAAGCAACAACAACAACAACAAACACAGAGATACAGAGATTAGATTGGTGGTTACCAGAGGGGGAGTGGGGAGGGAGGAGGGCGAAGGGGGTGATAGGGCACATGAGTGTGGTGAAGGATAGTAATTAGTCTTTGGGTGGTGAACATGATGTCGTCTACACGGAAATCTAAATAATGTACACCTGAAATTTATATAATGTTATAAACCCATGTTACCTCAAGAAAAAATTAATTAATTAACTAATTAATTAGATAAAAATAAAAGAAGTATATCAATTGATGCAAATAAATACTGGGAGAGGCATTTTCAGCATTATTACTTTTGGAGTTCAGCTCAATGAGTCCAGAACATATGTAGCACGGAGAAATGAGAAATGAAGAGACAGAGAAGTTCCCTGCCAACCAAAGATAACAGCAAACACACATAGTGCCTACTATGTACCAGGCACAAAGTGTGCTACATATATTAACTCGCTTAATTCTCACAACTCCACGAGGCGGTGATTTTCGTAATCCTCATTTAAGACATACGGAAATTGAGAGATAGATAAACTGAGGACCTTGCCCAAAGTTGCATATCTAGTAAGTGACAGAAGAGAGATTTGAATTCAGGTAGTCTGGCTCTAGAGTCTTGTGTTCTTAACCCAATACCATACTGCCTCTAGTCCATAAAGTCCTTAAAGTGAGAGACCACGCTTGGTTTCTCCTCCAGCAGTTCCTAGCACAATGTGATTATACCACTGGCTCACAAATAGAAGTGTCTAATTGAGAACCTCTTGGGGCCTTGGATAATTTCTATAACATCAAACTACCTTAAAAGTTTTCAAGGATTAGTGATGCCCAGTGTGATGTCATTACCAAGGGCAGGACTATTGTTACAGTTGGCTGGTGATGCTGCTTCTCCCTTTCTAGAAAAACACAAGCTAATCTGAGGACCAACAGGCCTTTGCCCAGTTTTCAACATGAACAATCCACTTGTGACTCAAGGGCCTGGAGGTTTTGGTTTAAAAATACGGTTATGGTTTTATGGGGTTAGGAAAATGACAACTTTTCTTGATTTGCTGACTACTGGGATAGGAGATGAGGAAAAGGTAAGGTGACTCTGAGACGATGTGCTCAGGGGAGACGGTGCAGTGTTTATGACTAAGGTGACAGAAAACGGAGGAAGACAGAAAAGCATGTGAACAATGACAAGTAAGTCTGCATTTGCTATATTGAGACTGCCAACAAAGACATCTGTTAGCCTCGTAGCTCTCTGAGCTGTCAGTCAAGTATTTACCGACTGCTTCTCGGGAAGAGCTCAGTGGCAAATATTCTGTGAAGACAAACACTTGATATAAATGCCATAAAACATGTGGGAGAGACTTCCAGCCACAGCTCACCTCATCTGAGTAAATCTAAATAATTCGTTAACATTCAGGAAACACCCAGATCTGACACTCCAGTCATTTTAAATCTTTCAAAAGTGAGAAGATTCAATAAAAATAACCCAAAATAAAGTATGTTTCCCATTATTTTGATAAATCAGTAGTGCTGTGTTTTTCACAAACATCTGATTCTAGCCAGGATTTTAATGTAGCAATTTGAACAGACTTGGAAGCAACACTTTATTTCATTTGCCTGAGGATACCCATTGATTTGTTACATATAAGCTCCCTAGTTCATTTAAGTATTTCTAGGTGATCTGCAACACCGTTTTAAACCAGGTTACATTTCTTTCATATGCCACTCTCTTTGAGACGTAAGGATTTAGTATCTATTAGTAAGGAAACAATCATTTCGATTTTTTTGTACTTATAAAGCTCATTTATTTATTTATTTATTTATGTAAGGAACATTGGCCTTGAGCTAACATCTGTGCCAATCTTCCTCTATTTTGTATGTGGCTCACTGCCACAGCATGGCTTGATGAGTGGTGTAAGTCTGCACCCAAGATCCAAACCCACAAACCTGAGCCTCCGAAGCAGAGCACGCTGAACTTAACCACTATGTCACCAGGCTGGCCCCTGTTTATTTTTTTATTGAGGTAACATTGGTTTATAACATTATATAAATTTCAGGCATACATCATTATTTTTTGGTTTCTGTGTAGCCTACATCATGTTCACCACCCAAAGACTAATTACCATCCGTCACCATACACATGTGCCCTGTCACCCCCTTTGCCCTCCTCCCTCCCCCCTTCCCCTCTGGTAATTACCAATCTATTCTCTATATCTACGTGTTTGGTTGTTGTTGTTGTTTTGTGTGTGTGTGTCAGGAAGATCAGCCCTGAGCTAACATTTGATGCCAATCCTCCTCTTTTTGCTGAGGAAGACTGGCCCTGGGCTAACATCTCTGCCCATCTTCCTCCACTTTATATGGGACTCCACCACAGCAAGGCTTGATAAGCGGTGCATCAGTCCACGCCCAGGATCCAAACCTGCGAACCCTGGGATGCTGAAGCGGAGCATGCAAACTTAACCACTACGCCACTGGGCCAGCCCCTGTTGTTGTTGTTTTTATCTTCCACATATGAGTGAAATCATACAGTATTTGGCTTTCTCCAAAAAAATTTCAATAAATAATGTCTATCTTTCTCATATATCGGTAATGTGGTACTAAGTTACTGTTGCCATTTATATACTAACATAGAATTACTTTATACAATAAGGTATTGATTTCCAAACGCTCTTCCGACGCCCAGGGTTCTGGGGTGTAGAAGGAGCCTTGGTGGGTGGAAAAAGGAAGAGAACTGAATGGCCAAAGGAACTGGGCTCAGGGCCACCAGCACCAACCTAATCAATTTTTAAATCTATTAAACTATTAAAATTTAAATCTATTTAAATTGCAGTTTTACATACAATGTTGTTTGGGGGAAAAAACTTGTGTCTAAAAAGTATATAAACTACCTCTAATGGAATTCTGTTCCGCAAAAGAAAAATATTGGAAATTCATTTCTAGTCTTCACCCTATAAAAATGATTACTATGTTTTAGTAGTTTCCAAAATAATGTGCTTCAACTATGCTCAGCTAATGGTTTCTGTAATTTAATAGTAAGTAAAATCTCAAATGTAATCAAATATCAAAAATATTTGTCACAATTTAAGATAATACACTCTCAATCTGAAAAAAAGCTAAATATTTAGATGCCTTTTTCTAGAACGAGTATATTATCTTTCACAGTAATTTTCAAAATGAGATAAGTTTTTCTTTTTCACACCTATCAGCAATCTTTCTGTTATTTGCACTTAAATTGACTATTTTCTCACCAAAGTATTCTACTATCTTCACCAGTTTTTCTGTTCTTCCACATGAATAGAAATGAAGTATTTGTATCATACAACAAAATTAAATTTAGCTCATATGCCTGAAGTTCAAGGATAATTTAATTTCACATTTATTCATTTATTTCTAAATTTATTTAAAGTGCTACATTAATGTCCATAAAATTTTTTCCACTTTCATAATAAAAAATACTTCAGTTATTTCATCAGGATTTTGCAAAACCTTTTTAATGTTGTACAGAAAAGAAACAGTCGAAACCTCCTGACACAATTCCTTCATAAATGTCAGTGTGTGACCAAGTAGATATATATGATAATTATTTTGTGCAAGATTAAACCATCGATTCTTTATTATTCTTCATTATCTCCTTAAAATAAAAGAAACTAATAGATTCATAATGCTAGGTGGAACCTTTGAAATTATTCTATCTAAAATATCTTTTTATTATTTAACATAAGGAGACAAAAGGCCCAGAAAAGAGAAATAACTTCTTATTTAATAGCAAAGTTATGACCAAAATACAGTCTTCTGTCTAAAATCCTTTCAACTGCATCATCATGAAAGAGAATATTATATGTGACAGCATATATATATAATAAATATAACAAGGAATTGTAGCTGTGTGTCAAGATAGCCTTCCATGAATTCCTGCTTCCCCTAGAAATTGTAAAAATAGCTAAGACACACAGCACACATTCTATTTAAATATATTTACTACAAGATCATAGGAATAAATATTCATTAACATTAAAATTAAAAATAGCAAGCATTAAGTCAGTAAATGACATATAGATACTAATGTTATGCCATTTAAAATTCCCCATCTTTGGAACGTCTCTCAGCTCAGGCAAAATGACCAGAGAGCAGAGAGTTTCTTGGCTTCCCCTCCACACTGGCCCCAGGAGGCACTGGCTCTTTCCTGGGGCACTCCTGGCTCTCTCACCTTTCCTGGGGCTTCAGTGTAGGAATCATCTCCAACTTTCAGAGAATTGCATCTATCTGCATCATGGGTGCATTCTCGTTTGAGTATTTGACTCCCTACTCCATCCCAAAAGCTTACAAGGGAAAATTTCTTTGCATGATGCCCCATTTTGGTCACTCTGTAATAGCATAATTTTCCCAATCTTAATAAATATGTTTACGTTTCTGTGTGTTTCTGTTGCCATGACTGGATAGATTTTTTTCAACAAATTGGGGGTCAATCAGAAATTCTAATTTAGTAAATAGACCAGATGGCATATACAAAATTCACCTGGCACTTGGGGCAAGGGGGACGTGAGGGATAATCACTTGAGGTCTAATAAGGAAAGATATAATTTTTAAAAGCAATTATAAAAGTGCTATTTAATCTGAAGAATTTGTTAACAATTGGAAGAGACGTATTCTCAAAGACATTGGAGACTGGTATTTAGGGTGAAGAATTTTTCAGCACCCCAAGAAATAGGCAATCATCATTTGGAGATATTCAAAAGACTGACTATAGATTAAGAGAGAAATGTTTGCTCCTGTACAGTTGAACTTGAGATTAGGCACTGGAGATGTAGGCTAGCTATTAAAATGTCACTGACAGAGAATATAGTGGTTTCAAAATTAAACCCAAATCAATTAGGATAACACAGTGAGATTACAAAATAAATATCTAATACTACGGTATGTGAAAAGGAAAACAGCTCTAATCTTTTCTGTGAACTGCACTCCACTGAGTACCAGGGAAATTGAAACTTTCCAATTAATATTATCTCAGTCACTTAGGGTTGAACTAGTCTTTTAGTGTACAATATTCCCTTTCAAATAAATATGTTCCATGAATTTTCCCTGTACTTTCCAAAGATTGTCAGAACAATATCTCCCATCCCACTTGCTCTTCTACAATATGACCTTGCTACCCTACATCAAGAAATGGGGTCTGGGGCCGGCCGGTGGCATAGCAGTTAAGTGCGTGCGCTCCTTTGCTGGCAGCCAGGGTTCGGATCCCAGGCGTGCACCGACGCATGTTTGTCAGGCCATGCTGTGGTGGCGTCCCACATAAAGTGGAGGAAGATGGGCACAGATGTTAGCTCAGGGCCAGGCTTCCTCAGCAAAAAGAGGAGGACTGGCTTGGATGTTAGCTTAGGGCTGATCTTCCTCACAAAAAAAAAAAAAAGAAAGAAAGAAAGAAATGAGGTCTAAAGTTCCAGTCAAGATGGAGACATAAGGAGATCCTGAACTCACCACCTCCCATGAACACACCAAATCTACAGGTACCTACTGAAGAATTTCCCCGGAAAAAAACTAAAGACTGGCTGAGCAACAACTATGCTTCCGCCCAACAAAGCAGGGAGAAGAGGCTGGGATGCACTCTGGCCATGAACCCCACTCCCAATGTGGCAATTGGCTCACAGTCTCTCAGTCGGGAGGGAACTCAAAATCCGGAGCTACGCCCTGAGGAGCAAAGGGTTTGAACCCCACATGGGACACCCCCAACTTTTAAGACCTGCCTCCGAGAAACAAGCCCCCAAAACATCCAGCTTTGAAAACCACTGGGGCTCCTGTCCAGGAGACTCACAAAACGACAGCAATCTGAGGAACAGCTCTCAAAGGGCTCATGCACGTGGACTCGCCCGCCCCAGGGCGCAGTGCAGAAACTGAACTGGCAGATCAAGGTGTGCCCGGACTTGGTGGGGGAGAGCCTCATTTGCTTGTCTTGGAGTGTGGCCTGAGGGGCAGGCATCTGATTTCACACACATTTAGGAGCCTACTGGAGTCCTCTCTAGGGGTGGAGACCGTGCCATCTTTGCCCTCTCTATCCCTCTGCTGTGCCCCAGAGCGCCAGTATCACCAGGAGGGCAGCATTCACATGTGGCTAGCACCCCAGTCTTTGTGGCTGCCATCAAGGGACACGTCTACATTGCCTGGCACTGTGGCCAGCAGGACTTACCCTTGTGGTCCCCTAGGACTGCATGTATTTGCATACTTAAAAAGCTGCTCCCTGCGGGTCTGGCTTGCAATCAGCCGGAATCTAGGTGCTGACTGAGCTCCTCCCCTTTGGGACACTGACAGGTCTTGGCACATCCTCAACTACTGGGAGCTGTTAAAAATTATATAGGCTGCTTGGACAATCACAAAGATTTGAGAGACAACCAAGAGCTAGGGCAGGGTTGAAAGATTAGGTTCGTCTCCTACACGAGACCACTCCATCAAGACTGGGAGAGGTGGCTGCTTTGTGTAATGCATAGAACCCAATACAGAGAGTCGCGCAAAATGAAGAAAGAAAGGAATATGTTCCAAACGAAAAAACAAGATAGAACCTCAGAAAAAAACCTTAAAGTTAGTGCACTCACAAGTGTTTATATTATTATACATACCAATTATGTGTAACTTACTTTATATATTTACTTTACATATCTAAATGACACATATGTAATTTACCTTATATATGTTACATACAGTATTTTGTATAATTCAAATATTTCCTAATTTTTATGTAATTATAATTATTAAATAATTATTAATTAATTATTTCATAATCGGATTACTCCAAACAATAGAGTGTGACAAAAGTGATGCTTATGTGACTTCCAAAGCTGGGTGATAAGAAGTGATGTGACTTCCATCTTGTCCACTGGGACACTTGCTTTTAGAACCCTGAGCCGCCATGTAAGGAGTCCAACTGCTCTGAGGCTTTCATGTTTTGAAAACCAGGGCAAATGTAGAGGCCATTTAGAGGTGTTCAGGTTGGCAGCCCCAGCTGAAGACTTCACCAACAGCCAACATCAGCCACTAGGCACTAGTGAGCGAAGACACTTCTTGATGATTCCAGCCCCAGCAATCAAGTCACTCTCAGCCAGTGCGTGTTCCTAGACACCACTTCACGACCATGTGGTAGAGAAAAATCATCCTCACTATGCCTTGTCCAAATTTCTGATTACAAAATCCATGAGCATAATAAAATGGTTGTTTTACACCAGTAAGTGAGTGGTTTATTACACAGTAGTAGTAACTGGAATATTCCCTCTCTCCTGGATCTACTCCTGTATAGTGTCTGGGAATACTAGGGGTTCATGGTGTTATGGCAGAGGTGATCATGCATCTCTGCAGTGTCCTCTGGATCCTTTCTAGTTTCTGCTGTGATGTGACTGGTCTGATCTAATTCCTGAACAGGTGCCTACTATTGTGTGATGAGTCTACTGAAGCGTCACGATTGCATCCACCATGAGAGTTTGTGGTCTTAGATCTGTGACTCTGGTCATGAGGTCCCTCACACAGAGACCTCTTTGTCTCAACTTTGGGCCTCTGATGGTCCATTGACACTATCATTCCCTCCACATCCTCTCACTAGAGGATGAGGAAATTTCTTAATCCGTTCGCACTCTGTGTATACCTGTGGAGCCATGAATGCTGCCTCATGTCATCTACTAGCCAACTCCCTTCACCATACTTTTGTTTTCATGCTTGTCATATTGGATGGATAAGACCAAATATGAGAGTCTCTGAGTTTTGCAGTCTCCCCTGAGCTTGCTTCCACCAGACCTGATGATGTGGTCAGATTCTTCCACACACATCTGGGTGCTTCTACTATATACACTGGGTTCTATTCCCGAGAGGAGGAAAATGAGGAAATCTGACCTCTTTGCCACATCTCTTTCTCTTTCCTCCTTTCCCAAATCCACATGTTCAGAAAAGGAGGGTATCCTACTTCTGCTTTCTCTCTAGCAAAGACTTCTCCTTCATTATATCTTCCTCCTTCCCAGGAGACATTAAACCTCACTTCCCAGCCTCAATAATAGAAGATGTATCATCTATACATTAAAGAATAAATAGTATAATCTGAGCTACCAGGCATGGCTCTTCATATGAAAGCCATAAAATTACCGGGGGAAAAAAATCCATATTGGTTTAATACCACGAAAATATCATTCCTGTTACACTAAGAAATATTACAGTTTTCCAATCTGTAAATGGGAAAGTGAGCTGACATGTACCTGCTTTACTATTGACTTGTTTATCGTACATTTCTTTGCTTAGTAGAAATATAATGTGGCTGCAATGTATTGGGATCATATTTTTAAAAGTACAGGGGCAGGTTTTCTGATTCTAAAGAAGTTCCTTCTAAAGACTAGATCTTAGGATATGATCAGAGTTTGATAGTGAAAATATCTCACATGGTACTAACAAATACATACTTAGCAATTAAAAATGAAAATCATTTATAATATAGATTCAAAATCATCATCTTCCTCTGAGTGTCTTTATATCATGCTGGTCAATCTCCAAAACGTCCATGGGGCAGAATTTACTAAGACAGTAAATATTTTCTTATTTATTTGTCCTCTTTATTCATCATCCATTGTCAATTTTAAAAATGGGCAAAATAATTTATATTTTTGAATCCATTTCCCCTCTGCACAACATAAAGCAATATAAAAATGCCCTGCTCCCATTACCAAGTCATATGCAAGACCATTGACGATAATGCCAATCTAGAATTGAGTAAAAGTCAATGTGCAGTGAAATCTCTATAAGGGACTCTGTTTGGGAATTTAAGTGCATATGTCTGACTAAACTCTAGTCTATGTGTGGTCACTACACTGACCAATTTTCTTTTGTTTAAAGTCAAGAGCCAAATACTACACAAAAGAGTGACAATATGTTTATCGCAATTCAACCATTAAAACTTGTCTTTCGATGAGAATTTTTAGTCATATAAACATCAGCAAAATATGCTTCTGAATAAAAAAGCAAATATGGAATAATTTTTCATTACCCATCTCATTTAATTTATGCCATCATGTCATGTTTATGAGGCCCTAGAGGGAAAAGAATTTTAAATTCACCTCTATCTTTTAAGTCGCTAGAAGACAGGAGCTCTATCTGTCTTGCTCATCTTTGTGTTTCCAGCACTAGCATCTGGTACATAAGCATTTTGAATAAATGAATGAGCCTAGTCCAACCCTTTTATGTTACAACTGAGAAAATTGAGACCCAGAGAGTTTATACATCTTCTCCTCTCTTTCAGTAAGAACAACTAAGAGGTTGCCAAAATGAATCTGTACTCATCATGAATGTTTCATTAATGTTGCTTATATATGTCTATAGTTTATCAGCTACATATACATTTTTAGTATTTGCTCTAGTAATTTAATTCAAAACTGACAAGTACACACAACTACATTTAGGTTCTTTTTGCTTATATTGGTTATTTTTGCTTCTGATTAAGAGAATCAACAATAAAACAAAAAAGAGAGAATAGGAAGAAATAATGCATATAAAATATTCAATCAGTTTTGGACTTATGATTTCACTATACCCTAAGCTAAAACTTTCCTTTGGAGCTACTGATATAAGAGACTTTTGGGTGCAATAATACAATTTAAGTAATTCGGCATATTCCAGCACTTTTGATGAAGACCAAAATCTTAAAAATTTCATGGTATTGAAAATTAGATTGTAGCAAGGCTCTATTACTTTAATTTGTATTATTTGTTATATATTATTTAGAATTTGTTTACTACTTATTAAATATAAATATGTATGTTAAAGGAGAAATACATTTTAATGTTGATTATTCCTAGAATCCTTTTCTGTGATATCTTGAAATTTTCACTTAAATTCAATAATATTTATTATATGCCAACCAGAATTTTCTACCTTCACTGGAATTTACAATCAAAAGGGACAAAGACACATGGAGAAAAATTAAAATATAATTGGAAAGTGCCATGATAGATCTATATATATATATACAATGTTTTAAGAGCAAATATTAGAAATGATTCAGTCTGCCTGGGAAACCTTGGAAGTCCTTTTAGAGGAGAGGATTATGAGCCAGGCTTTAAAGAATATGGAGGAAGTTATCAGATGAAGGAAAGTGGAAAGCAAAAGTAAAATGCAAGGCCTAAAGAAAAACATTCACGATTACACAGAGAAGTGAAACAAACAGCAAGTATAAGGAACACCCAATGATTTTGCGTGACTAGGACAGGGGACTTGAAGAAATGGAGTTTTATGGTATGATTTTCAAAAGAGAGGTTGGGGTCAGAAGATGAAGGACTTTTTGCATCAGGATAAGGAGTCTTAACTTCATCTTATAGGTAATGGAAAGTAATTTCGAAGCAGGAGAGTAATGTAATTTGGTTTATAGATTAGAAAAAGAATCAATTGGAATAATGAAGAGACTGAAGACAGAAGATTGTAACAAGGCTATTTAGAAGGTTGAATTTGATGACAAGAGCAGTATCAGAAAGAATGGATAGGAGGGAATAGATTCTGGATATCTTTGAATAGTACATTCTAAAGCACATGATGATTGATTAACTATGGTCCATGAAGGAAAATTTCTAGGCTGGGCAACTGAATGGATGCTGACAATTTTAGCCAAATAGATAGGAATGCACTAAAAACAAAGAATCAGGAGGTCACAGCATTTGTAAGATGTAATAGCAATTACCTGAAATTTGAAATTAAAAACTCAACAACTGACAATTTTTATTTGACTGGTTAAATCAATCAGCTGTATTTTCTCATCAAAAGGTACAGCTATATGAGGCCATTTCAAGGGTCTGTTCAGTATTCTGCTCCTAGCAACTCCATGAAGACATATTTTGATGTAGACATATTTGAAGCAGAAAAAAGATTGGAAGTATTCGAAGTCTCCCAACTTCTTGTAATGAAACCATAGGGAGTGCAGCTTATCTCCCAATCCTGATGTCATATTCCATGTGGAGGGATATTTATTAGCTCCATTCTCTTATCTCTCTCCTTCCGCTCACTCAGTCCTAGGGGAGATGGACAGAATTACCTAACAGTTGGATGAGTTTGGAATGTGTGCTAGTTCAAGTCCTCTGAGAAGCAGATGCAAGATGGGATTATACCTGCAGTTTACTGGGGGAAATGCCTGTGACGGATGAGGAGAAGGGAGCCGGGAGAAGGGGGAAGAGAGTCTTCAAAACGTGATGCAGGTCTGACACCCGCTAAGGAGAACTGGAAAGAGTCTCAGATTGCAATGCCATTCCAAGAGAGGTTTGGCAAGGTCAACAGGGGATCTCAAGCTAAGGCTGCCCATTAGAGGAATCTTCAGGAATGAGCCCGCACCAGTGCCCAAGCTGTGTTCAGTCACTGACTGGAAGCAGCAGGTGACTTCAGAACAATTGCAGAGTTGGCTTCAGAGAGGCAGAAACTGGGGCAGTGAGTCAATTATGTTTCCTGCTGCAGAAGACGTAAACAGTGCATCTTCGTGGTTGCCACAGAAGGACAAACTGAGCATGTGTTACCTGGATCTTTCCTCTCTCCTTTCTCCTGGGAGCCAAACTCCCCTCAAAAGATTATTCTCTTTACTGCCCCAGATCAGGGCATAAGATTTAGCCTATGTTGGGAAAGGAGGCCTGCATTTATTATTTGAAGGAGGAAATATCTGTACACGGGGCCAGGGTCTTTGTAACAGAAAGAATTAAAATTTGAGGACTGACATACACCAGGAGTGGCTGAGGCTTCTGGGGTAGCTATGATACATAGCTTCAGTTTTTTTTCACTTTGACCATATGTAGAAACTTACATCAGGCTATCTTGAAGTTTACAATTACACAATTGGTTTTTTTTTCTGCCCTGGCTTGAAAGAATTTAAGCCTTAAACACCATGATATTTTTCCACTTGGTGGTGACCTCAGCTTATGGAGGCTCTTTCTTTGGGGCAGTGCATACAGCAGGACTAGCCACAGGATAGCCATAAGTAAGGCGGGGTTGTGGGCTTCATCAAAGGATTGAACTGAAGCTGACTCGGGCAGGCCCAGGATGCAGGATACTGCTGCTTGACCCTGAACCACACAGGTGCAGCTTCCTAAGCAGGTGTGGCTAAGGCAAAACTCAACTGCAGGAAGCATCTTTCTACGCGTAGGCCTATCAGACAGGAGACAGAACAACACGTGCTTCTATTATGCTGAAAGGATTTAGCACACCTACACCTGCATTTTACCTGTGCCACACTACTCTAGAAATGTTCCAGGTTTAGATGATCAACGTCAGGCACAGATAAACAGTACAAAGAAGAAATGCACAAATAAGATGCTTTGAATATGGGTTGGGAAAGAGGATCTCCTCAAATAAGATTTCTGTCTGGAGTCTCCACCAGTAAAAACTTCTAAACTTTGAAAAACAGCAACAGTGTCTCAAATGCTACTGTCTGGAGGAGGAGATAGCTTGCGGAGGTGGATTTTTCCCCATATATGCATAATGGAATGATTAACCTCTTGCTGACTTCTCGCATTTGAGTTTACCAACTGGCATAGACAGACTGGCATGATGGCAAGGCTAAATCAAGAATATTTTCTCTCAGAGGGGAAGGGGGGAGGGAGGAGGGCGAAAGGGATAATTCAGCACAAGTGTGTGGTGATGGGTTGTAATTAGTATTTGGGTGGTGAACATGATGTAGTCTATGCAGAAATAGAAGTATAATGATGTACACCTGAAATTTATACAATGTTATAAACCAATGTTACTGCAATAAACAAAAATTTTTTTAAAAATAAAAAATAAAAATAAAATAAAATAAAATAAGAATATTTTCTCTGTCTGAGCTCCTTCACTCAGATACCAATGAGCCTATACTGTGGTCTTTGGCAAATAATATTTGGGTAGACTAGATCCTGGGTTCTGGATTCTGGGACCGTTATTTTGCCTTGTATAACTGTTCTAGAAACTGGGGATTGACTCATTTCAAAATTTGCTCCATGTGTGCCTAGAGCTGTGACAGTCTGATGTGTCCTGTTTATCATTTGGTCTCTTTAGAAGAGTAGCTCACAAAACATTGGGCGTTAAGCTAATAGAACTTATGAGGCCCTGAAGGATCTACACCCATTCCAGGAGGAGAGAGCCCAGCTTGCAGCTTTTAAAAGAAACCCACTCTACCAAGCCCTGAGAAATTACTCTAGCTAAGACTAAGCAGAATATTAAGTTAAAAAGAATGGATTTGGGGCTTAAATTTCTTTGGCATTTTACAACACAAGGGCAACAGAATTTGATTTTGGACTTTATTTCCTTCACTTTACTTCCTTCAAGTTTTCTTAAATTTGAATTTACGAGCTGGTTATTTTCTTCTGGCTCCCTCAGATCACTCTCTATGCTTTGTGCCCCAGAAGCTGCACAGGCTCCTCACCATCTGCTCACTGGATTCAACCACTGGAAAGCACCAATAGGGCCGGAGGAAAATTAGCTCAGGGTCTTTATTCCCTTGGTTCCTTCCCTGCCAGGTCACCATGAGTTAGTGGCATCCCTCTATTTATGGCAGCCCTCTCCGTACAACTACTTTCTCCAGATTCTGAGGATCTCTCCCTCCTTGTGCCTCTTCAGGCCTAAGGTGGTGACAGGTACTCCCTCTTGATACCCCAGAAACTGTCCATCCTTGTTGGTTTCCCTATACCCTGTCTGAACTGGTATAAAGTCCCTTTATTAAACTCTTCTCAATTGGCCAGTTTGAGTGTGCCATCTGCTTCCTACTAGAACTTGATGGATACAATTTGAAAGGGGAATTAAGTTTACAACTTTAGTTTCTCCCTGGGAATTTGATAATAAGAAGAGGATTGTATTTTATGATTTGTCATTTGCTCTCTTTGAAGAACCCCTGATAGGCCCCTTTGAATATGTGATTGGATACATTTGATATGAACTAACGTGTAAGTGAACTCGACACTTGAGTGTCGAGTGGCCTTGGAGGAGTTAATTTAACTGGTTATTGTTATGACCTATTTTATAGCCTTTTGGTTGTAGAATCTATACTTCCTACCAGTGGTCCCAGAGTACTCAATAGAGCAGTGACTGGTACTTGGCTGAGCAGCCTCAAAGAAGTCGGGGAAGGGTCACCCTGAGAGATGCTGCTCCCCTTCGCTGGTGGTACAGCTATCACTTTGGTCAACCAAAGATTTCACAGTTAAACTCAATGGATTAAGAGTGCAAAAACCCAGGAAATTTTAGTGGTGGCAGATGCTTATTGCCCACTCTTGATGTTTCCTTTGTTGCAGAGGGAACCTCATTTGTAAAACACTCCTGGCCTCTCTCCACTCCCTGATTCATGATCCCCTAAATGACTTACATGACTGGTGCACCTGGAAGGAGAAATTGGGTGTGAAAGCCCTTTCCTCTACACTTTCTAGTCTCTTAGGAAGTCCCTGCCTACAGTGAGTGGGCAGTCCGCTCAGCTCCAGCCACAGATTCCTGCCCTTTGGTTTGTGGTGTGTGTTTGGGGGGCTGTCTTAATCCAGACAGTTACAACTTTGTGAGAAAATTGACCTAATTTCAGAATCCACTATTAAGAAACACATTTGTAATATGTGTATGCAAATATGGGCCACATTCTGAAATATTAGCTTTATGTAAAATAAAGATGATATCTGGACTTCCATCTGCCTTGCTCCTTGGGGAACAGAGGTAGTATTTATTTGTCCCCTCAATGATCCCTGACAAATACTAAGTTAAAAGTTTCTCAGACCAACTTCCATATTTTGCCAATATAATTTCTTTGAGTTTACTGCAGACTGCATAAAGAATAAGATAATTAATATCAGTAACCTGCTATCAAAGATAAGTGGTGATTTCATTATTTGTTTCACAAACCAGGTAGAAATCACAATGCTCAGCAAAAATGCAAATCATTAAAATTATATAGCAGTAAATAAAATAATAAAAAATAACAGATCTGCCATTGTTTGGAAGATTTCAATATATTTAGCTAAAATGAGGATATAATTTCTTAAAACTAAATTATAACAAATAGTAGAATTCTTCATTTAGTGCTGTTTTTCCTGATTCTTCCACCATTTTCTGTTCAGATAGAATATCAGTTTTTTTCTTCTTCCTTGTGCTCAGTGTGTAGAACAAAGGTCAAAGTCTGGGAATCCATTCTGTGGTTAACTGTAAGCACTGATGAGGGTATCTGGTGAAATAGCCGCTGACACCAGGTCAGCGTGAATGATAGAAAGAAACACCGCACTGATAGAAGAGGAAGACCTTCCTTGTTCTGTGCCATGTTTGATATCCAATGGAGCACACACAGAAAGTGTTAGTTGACAAAGATATATCATTATGTGAAAACTATTAGAGTTGAAAAGGGGAAAATTTATACTTGAGAGAAATATTTCTGTATTAAACAATTGAAGAGTTGCCCGAACAGGCCACTGATGTTCTACTGACAGATCTGTTCAGAGAAAGATAATGCTGGTGGGGAAATCTCCTAACACAAATCACCATGAGCCCAGCGTTTGCATTTGCGATTTTGTGACTTATCATATACCTTGTGGATTTCACTTCCCAAACAGACCCTCCTTTTACCAAGGTTTGAGCTGGCCTGTGCTTGATGCCAAGAATGTAAGACTAACTTGTCCCAGGAGGGAAGCTGTGTTACAATGTTAGCAGCACGGGCCAGAAGGAGAACATGTTGAGAAGACCAGTAGGCAACATGGCTCTGCCGAGAGAACCCAGAGAGTCATGGAAAGTTGTTCTACACATGGATAGCTGTCCAAAAGGAGGAAACAATACTTGAGGAAGGAATGGGTATTTCATAAATTTGGAGTGTTTCATATTAACTTATCATCTCATATTCATCAGCTACAGACTTTGGTTGAACACCGCCTCTTGTGTCAGGAACTTTGCTAGGCAAAGGAAATACCTGCTCCCAAGGAACACACAATCTAGTTAAGGATATGGAACGTAGTCATGAAAATACAAATAACAAAGTAGCAGATACTATGTAACAAGTGATGATGAATAAGGCTAAACATCCCAATTTTAGGAAAATATACCAATGTCAGGCTGTTATGATTATCTTAACAAGAAAATAGAACCAGACCACATCCTTGAGCACTGGGGTATAGTTTCCCCAGACAGGAGGAGTTTTCCTATTGTCAATCATCCTTAAAGAGGTTAAACCAGAGAGCTGGGGTGAGGAGGGTGGCTGGTGCGAAACTTGGGTATAGAGGAAACTTGTCTCTTTCTGGGCTGAGGCATTTGATGCATGAGGAGGACGGAGAATTCTAGAGTGGTTCAAATGGTAGGGTTTGAGCTGTCCCTAGTCAGAGGAAACAGGTTGAAGGCAAGGCAAAGAATAAGCCTGTAAGTGCATAGGTGTGATCATGGGTTTGGGCAGTGATTGTTAGGAATTCTCTGACTCAAAGCCCTCTTCTTTTATCCATGATGCATCAGAAAAAGCCTAAGCAAGAACTATCATGGTCTCAGTTGTGTTGTGGGTGATTAAGAAAGGCCTGGTGCATACATCTTAGGGAGGAATGACACAAGCGAGAACATCTCCTCCTCTCCAGAGCCAGAGAAGGATGTGACATGGGGTAAGGAGGGGGAAGGTGGGGCGTCGCAGAGTTGGGCGGTGCAGGAGCAGCAGGTGGAATGGCTGTCTCATAACTATCAGCGGTCAGGAGGGCAGAAGAAGCATGAGGATCAAATGAAGAAGACTGAACAAAAGAAACTGAGGAATTTGTGCCTGAACAGGTAAGAAGCAGTACTCTGGGGATAGCTAGAAACAGCTGAGGTTCATTTTGATGAACCTCATTTCCTGACAATTAAGTTGATGGGAAATTTGCCATAATGATTTGCATATAAAGTTTGCTTTGATTTGATAATAACAGATTTGATAATTTAAGGCTCAACTATTCATAAGGTAACCATCTGTCCCTTCACCCAGGTCAATCCCAATTTATTCCAGTTGTCCAGTGTAATTATCAATAGTACTCACTGGCGTTATCAAAAGAGTCCCAGCTTGAACAATAAGTAACATGGTCACGACCTCACTAAGCACTGCATCGATGACAGAAAAAATCACACAACTTCAGAACGGGAGACATCACTGAAGGTTGAAGGAGATTGGATCTGAAATGCGTCTTGAAGGAAGAGAGAGTTTAAATAGAGGAAAAAAGTAATGATTTTATATGAAAAAAGAATGGTATGTGAGAATTAACTCAACGAAGCATATCTGCCATTTTGTGCTGATATATATTTAATCCTTTCCGTCATGCACGATTTTCTAGGACTTTATAAATATGAACACTTTTACTCCTTATAATAACCCTATGAAGTAGACACTATTACTAGTCCTTTTTTAGTGAAGCACAGAGAGCTTAACTAATTTACCCAAGCTACAGAGTGAGAATGCAGAGCAAGAATTGAACACAGACAGCCTGGCCCTCTACAATACATTGCCTGTCAGTGAATAATGAGCAGATTTATTTTGCTGAAGTTTTTGATGAGAGAATAGTTGTAAATAAAGTCAGCAAGATGGATTAAATGGTCTGCAGTGCCTTGATACCACAATTGTTCTTTATTCTTTAAGCAGTATAGAGTTAGTGAAGGGTTTCGAGATATTGATTTGAGCAAGGCCTATTTTCAGAAGATTTATCTTTGAGAATAGCATACGGAAGGAATCAGAATTAGAATTATGAGGTTGTTTTAATCACGCTGGTTTGTAATCTGATGTTTATTTTATTTGTTACCCTTACTCTGAACATTGATATGAACATAGGTGACATCTTTAAGAATTGTTTGCAACCAAGATTTGTGGAGAATAAGATTAACAATCAGAATGCAGAAAAAGAAAGTAGGAACAATGTTATACAAAAAAGGGAAAGAAAAGGAGTGTAACTGACACAGTATATATACAGAAGAAGACAGTACACGTTTAGTAGAAGGAAGAGTAACACACAGTAGAAATGCTGTACATAAATTGGTGAGAGATGGGTGGACAGATTGGTAGAAGAGATAAATAGATATTAACTAGATAAATGGATAGATACACAGACAGGCAGATAAGTATTATTACATTGTTTTCCCAAATTTCACAGTTTTCAAAATGTGGAAACACAACCAAGATAAGACTCTAAGAGCTTCAGGGCTATGCCTAAATAATGATTTGCATGGTCCATGTACCAATAAATGGGAAAAGGAAAATTATGGCAGACTTTAGTAATTATTTCTAACACCTGGATTTGGACAATTAGTATTTGTTCTCGAGGTTAAAATTGGGTAGTATTTCACATTATTAAAAATCTAGTAAGTACTGGAGTTTGGAGAGATCATTTTCACTAAAAGGTAAAAAATAGATACTTGAAAGTATTCCTTCTCTCAGCATGTGAGGAAAATGAATTCATCATCCTTCTTTATTAGTATCAACATTTGGGGCATCCTACATCCAATATAGAGTTTTTTCATGTACTGGGATTGTGTATGTGTTCGTGTGCATAACATAAAAATGCAAATTATATTCCTGAAAATTTAAATTATATTCATCTCAAATAGTAAATTTAAAAAGTAATTGCTTGAAACTTCTATGAAAGTAAACCAATTAAAACCATAACATTTTATTTACCCTAATATATATATATATATATGTATAGCATATGTATATAGTTTCATTTCCTTTGCCCACGTAGTTTATATCTCATGATGGCCCACATGAAAATTCCAGTAAAGAGGCAAACACCTGTCTTCTAATGCTTATATATTATTTTGATAAAAAATGAATTCTGCATATGAATAATAAAAATATTTTCACTTTTAAATCATTTATTTCAGCAGAAAGACAACCAAAGGGTTTTTTTTTTACTTATATCTTTTAGGTTATATAAGTAAGTCATTATTTCCAGAGAATAATTCCTCTTTTCAATTGCTTGAAACCGCTGTCATAATAATTTGATTTAAATTGGAAAGAAACAATCATTGTCTCTTTTCAATTAAGAGACATGCTTCATTTTCCAATACCTCCATTCTCTTCATTTCTTCTAAAACTTATTACAAGCCAAATAATTTTATTCAGCCCAAGAAACTTCTGGAAACATAATCAAGGGTTACAGTATAATTGTGAAGTTTTAATGTCGTCCTTTATCTTTTTCTTGGGAACATTTTGTACTAACAGGTAGAAACTCCAGCTTTTAAAAAATATTTCCTTAAGGTAGTATGTCTGTTATGAAAATAAAATTGAGGACAACTATAGCTTTTCTCTAGGATTAGTATGACATAGCACTGTTAAAATACATTTTGTAAGACACAAATGTATCAAGAAACAATGATTATTATTATATGATCAATTAAAAGGAAGTTTTAAAAAACTACAATGCCAGGTGTGTGGATTTTTAAAGTCAGCAAAATCCAAATGCATTCTTCTAAATGTATATTTTTTTGAAATTTAAGCTATAATTTCAGAAGAAATGCTATTCTGAAAATTTAGTAATCAAGTTGGACTTAGTAATAAGATGTGTAAGGGCCAAAATAGGGCTTACATTTTGAGGCAATATATTTAAATAAAAATTTGATGAAGGAAAGCAACACATAATTTAACTATAATTCTTAGCTCCAAGAATTTCACCAAGCACTTTACATATGTAGTTATCTCGTTTACTCTTTTCAACAACCCAGGAAGGTTGTTATCATTGCCTATATTTTACGGATGAAGAAACTGAGGCTGAAAAAGAACAAATAATTTACTGAAGATCACACAACTAGTTAGTGGCAGAGTAAGAATTTCATCCCAGATGACAATTCAAAAATCCTTCCTTTATTGACATGAGGATTCTTTAACCTACTATGATACACTCTCCCCAGATCAATCACTAGCATTGAAGTCAGCGTTGAAAAGATGTAGGGAAATATTGGTAGGAGCATACCAACATAGCCATTTTAGAGAGTAATTTGCCAGTTCTTATCAAAATTTTAAACATAAAAAATCATATCCTTTTGCTCAGTAATTCACTTTCAGGAATCCATCCTATAGAAATTCTTGCTATGCACATGTATGTAACTGCAACATTATCCAGAATTTCAACAACAAGAACAACGAAAAAAATAGGATCAACCTAATGTCCATGAATAGGGAATTATTTCAACATAATACAGTGTGCCGAAACTACAGAATTGTGTATAGCAATATATAAGCAATATATAAGTGAATCTATATGTACTTCTACGGAAAGATCTCTAAGATATATTTCTAAGAGCAAAAGCAAAATAGAATATTACAAATAACATGACCTCATTTATGAGTTATGTTAAAATTACAAAAAGATGATCAGATAGATAGATAGATAGATAGATAGATAGGTAGATAGATAGATGTAGGTAGATATAGATAGATAGGTAGATAGATAGATAGATAGATAGATAGATAGATAGATAGATAGATAGATAGATAGATGTAGATAGATGATGAACAGATAGACAATACATATAAACAGGCTGACAGATTGAGAAGGAGACCTTCCTACCATCCACTGCTATATTTATTTTGATCTTGTGCCCACGATTTACCTTCATTCCTCAAAAAGCAGCCAACGCTACAGGTCAAAGACCAAGAATGAAACATCTCCATGTCTTCCCCACGGGTCTATCAGAGCTCCGGGACTGATCCACCACTGCCATATTAATCACAAAGTACATTTGACATTTACCATTTTAAAACACTTTCACTCAAATTACCTAACCTGGTCCTCACAATACTTATCATCGGAGTTACCCAGAGCCCTTCAACAATAGCAAAGTGATACTATTCTGCTATTTTATGCTAGAGTGAACTCATATTTATTCATTTGACAAGCATCTATTGAGGGTCCACTACAAGCGAGCTTCTCATAATAGGCATTGTCAGGGTAGAGAGATGAATCAAATTAGACAGAGATCCTGCCCTGAATAAAATAAGCAACCAGAGTATATATGTTGGGAGAGGTGGTCAGTTATTAGATATATGCACCAATAATATAATTAAGGTAAAAAGTGAATGGGTATACAATGTTATAAACCAATGTTACTGCAATAAAAAAAAGTGAATAGGTTACAAAGGTACAAAAAAGATACAAACTATTGTCTCAGTGACCTGCAAATCTTGAAACCTGGGGGTCTTCCGTAAGAAGGGAGGGGAAGGAATAGACAAGAGTGGACAAGTAGACAAAAACCCCTTTGTGATGAACCTGCTATATAATTTTTTCTGTTGTCACTTAGGGCAGTATGTACTTGTGTAATACACACACACACAAATTTGAATGAGCACTTGTGTGATCAGAATTCATGCTGGTTGATATCTGGAGAATCAGCTTAATCATTTCATTTTTCTGTCCATCATTTATTCATTCATTCACTGGACAGACCTTTACTTGGCACTTTGTACCTGCAAGGTGCTGTGTAGGTACTAGTAATTCAATGACATATTCTACATGGTCTCTACCCTTGAAGATCCACAGTCTAAAGTTAGAGGAACACGTGAAAGTCTTTTTTCTTTTTTGAGGAGTTCTTTCTTCTTCCAAAACATCCTTCATATTTTGCTTACCTAAAAATGTGTTTTAAAGTAGTCAAAATTTCAAACAAGTTGTATATTAACACATCTTCAATTTTTGTTGGCATTCTTCTCTAGTTATTTACCTTCTCTTCTCTTACCATCATCTTCGTCATTGGCACACATATCAACCAACACCGTATTTCAAGTATATCTGTTTTGTCTTATCCCAAGTCAATGAACAAAGTAAAATAATCATGGTATTGCCATATAGGTATGGATATTACAGTGCACAGACTGCTGTGCACATGAACTTAATAAATATTTGCTAAACAAGGCAATTAAAGTGTGATTCAGTTAATAATATATTTAGTGGAAATAAAAAGAATCAGGAAGGCTTTTCATAACTTTCACCACTGCTGCCTGAGGGAGCATGTTGCTCTTCAGGACCAAATCCCCCTGAGTGGTCTTGAATGAGCAACACCCCTATCACCTGTCTAGTTCACGCTGCCTGAGAAAGCAGCTGCACTGAAAATTCCATTCTGCTTGGTAAATATTCAGTATTCACAGCCCAAGAGCTAAGTGTGCATCCTCCCCTAGAGCCTATCAGGACTAACCCCGTTTCATCATATATTCATACTTACTCAAGTCTTCACCAACAGTCCAAGCCTCCATGTCATCCTTTATCTCATAACCAACTGGTCTTTACGTCCTCTAATCTGACCCAATCCCTCTCCCTTCTCCTTCCACCTAAACCCCAGATTTCCACATGGCTGGTTCCCTCTCATTGTGCAGGTCTCACATCAGGTATCATCTTCCCAAAGGCCTTCTCCAACTCTGCATCTAAATAGGTCCTATGTTACACTCTATTATAGTGCTGGTTACTTCATTCGCAGCACTGTCACAAGTTGTCATTGTCATTTAGTTTTTTGCTTTACTTGTGTAGAACTTTTTGTTTACTTGTTTATTATATATCTTTCCAAATTAGACAATAAGGTCCATAAAAGTCAGAGATAATACTCTTGTTGCTTACCACTCTATACCCAGTGCCTAAGTCAGGCTCCAGCACTCGCTATGTGCTCCATTAATATATGGTGGATGAAAAAAAGACTACTAAATAAATAAATAGCTAGCCAAGAATTTGTGTAAGCAGAAACATATACTTTGCTCCATTTCCACGGCTACTACCTTCATGCAGGTGAACACTATCTCTTAACTGATTGGTTGAAACAACTTTTAACTGGTCTCCCAGCTTCTCCTGCTCTGCTACTTTCTTCACCTCTGAATCTGCTCTCCACATAGTAACAAAAGTGGTTTATAAAAGGTAAATTTGAAAAAAATAAGTACTTTGAGATTTCCGCTTCCAAGAAGAAAAAAGTAACTCTACTTTCCCCTATTTCTCCCATTAAGAACAACTAAAACCCCTGGACACTATGGATAAACAAACATAAGACCGAAAAGTGGAGAGAAGGCAACACAGCCAGGGACGTGGCGACCCAAGAAATGACAGGGTGGTAAGTTTCCCGGGTTTCTTTTTGCCTCATATATCCCGGATTTGGAGTTGAAGAAGCTGACAACCCAGAAATGCCAAAGACAGAAGCAAAAAGAGCCCAAATAAAAGTATACAGCCTTGGAGGTTTGAGAGCAAGAAGTCTAGTTGGAAATGAGAAGGGAAGGAGGAGCCAGAGAGGGAGGGTTAGTGGAGAGGAACAGCACGCCCTGTGTTTCCCCTTTCTCTCCTTTTCCTTCCAACCCACCTGCTCCTCTTCCTCCTCACTATGATATTTAGATTCCAGATCTCCCTGCTACATTTCCATGCCAATACTTACAGCATCACCACCTCTCTTCACGCCACCACTACCAGACAGGCACTGATGTCAGATGAAATGTGGAGATCGGGAATAAAGGAAAGGAGACGTGGCAGGAGAATGAAAGGGAGGAAGATGCTGAATTAACCTCTGAGCTTCCAGAAAGTTTTCAAAGTGCCAGTGGAGAAGGGGAGACAGGGATCTCTACAATGGTGTGGCTATTCATACCTGAGCATACATTATGAGTACTCATTAAGAGTTGCCAATTTACTACCACATTCAATTAAATGGGAAAGGTTTTATGAAAGACATGAAAATGAGGGAATTAATTGAAAGATGAATTCAGTGAATTGCCAAAGTTTAAGAAAGAAATTTAGGAAAAATTACAAAGGTGTCAATGTAACAATTTAACCAAAAAGGAAATTGAGTATTCTTGATTATTGACACATGATTACAACTAATGTTATGTAAATATGTTGAAATATATAATAAAACTTAAGCTGTATTATAATTAAATATCAATAAAAAATCTAATTGAATATACTTTTTAAGTTTTCATTTTTAAGGTCCAAATTAATGCTGAAACTGAGTGTAGTAGGAGACAACTAGAACCTTGACATGAGCATTTTAAATATAAATTCATTAGTGTATGTAATATCTTTTGCATGTTTTACTCTAGGCTTTTTGAATTCTCAATAAATACCTTGGATAATATTTGCTAATGTTAAAACCAAACTATATATCTCAGAAGCCATATTATGCGACTTGTATACAATATCAATACCTTTTATTTTGCTACACAATGGACTCCTTTTAGAGCTGCTTATAATTTTTCCTTAAAAATATATAACAGTGAAATGATAAATTTTGCCACCAGGTGGCTCTTCCTAGATTTTAAATTAACCATATCCTATAAGCAGCACTGAAAAAACAATTTCCATAGAGAATATATTATCCCTTACATGTTCTTTTAAAGTGAATACCATTGAGATAAAGCCAGTTTTAAGAAAGGAGAAAAAAATCTAAGCACGATATAATATATATATACAACTGAATGCTCTTTCAAAGATATGTGAGTGTGTGTGTGTACATATGTGTGTGTGTGAGAGAGAGAGAGACACAGAGAGAGAGAGAGACTGTTACCATAACACATCTACTTAGAAGACACTCAGGCTCCTGAGTAACTGTAGTAGAATGTGGCATATAAGGCATCTCCTAAACGGAAGGCACCCTGAATAGGTTCATTCATCACTTACTCGGAAATCCATGACTGCTCCTTTTCACTTGTACAGGAGTGTATTTTCCATTCAGTGTCCCATGCAGGGTGGCATATGAAATCATTCACTTAAGGAACGTCTTTACTAGCATTTGAGGGAAACCCAAAATACAAAGCATTCATTCATTCAACAAATGGATATTGGTCCAGACCATATTCCAAACACTGCAATGGACAACACAGCAGAATGGTTAAGAACATAGAACTGGGAGCCAGATTGTCTAGGTTCCAGTGGTGGTTACAGCCCTTGCTATTTGTGTCATTTGGGAAAAATCATTTATTGTGCCTAGATTTCCTCATGTGTGAAATGGTACAATAATACAAGGTTGTCATGAGGATCAAATAACTTAATATAAGTAAGAGTTACAGAAGAGTGCTCGCTATATTTAAGTGCTTGGTACGTGTTAGCTATGAATATTAGGCACTGCAGTGGATTTAAATCACATCAGCAAATTCCTTGACACTCTTCAAATTCCCTCAAAAGGTGGAGTCTAATTCTCTTTTCTTTAAGTATGGGCAGGCCTTAGTGAGACATTCCTAACGAATAGAATGCAGTGACTTCCAAGGCTAATTTGAAAAAGTGATACAACTTCAGCGTGGTCCTCTTTTTCTTAGGATGCTCACCCTTGGAACCCAGTCAGCATGTTGTGAGGAAACAAGGAACAGGACACAAGGAAAGGCCGTGTGGATGTGCTCCAGCCAACAGTCCCAGCTAAGGTTCCAGGCAACAGTGAGCATCATCTGGCAGACATACGTATGAATTACTCCAGGTGATTTCAGTCCCCAGCCATAAAACCACCCCAGGTGTCACTGAGTAGAGTAGAGTTGAGCTGTATCTCCCAAGCCCTGCTCACGTTGCAGATAAACGTTATTGTTTTAAGTCACTAAGTTTTGTCATGGTTAGTCAGTCACCAATAGATAACCAGAACAGGCACTGTAACCCATAAATAAGAAGATTCAGTTTTTTCCTTCGAAGAGTAGTACACCCTAGTAGACAGAGACAGTAAGATCTACCAGGAAAAATTACGGACTTTACAGCCAAACAGTCCATAGTCCTAATTCTCTCTCTTTACTGTCAGATACCTTCCTGAGCTCTGCTTCTGCATCTGGAAAATCACGGTAATAATACTTGCCCTCTAAGGATTGCTATATACCATAGCAAATCATCTCCCTGCCTTGAGTCTTGCCTCCCTCTTATTTATTCTGGACACCAGAGATAGAGTAATCTGTCTGAAATGCAAATCTGACCCTGGGTTCCTTTCTCTGTCTTCCCATTGTCCATTCCCAATAGCTAATGTCTAAGATCCCCAACCTTGCTTTCAAGGCCCTTTGTGACTGGGTCGTCCTTCACCTCCTCTGCTCCATTCTAAGCCTTCCCTACTCTACACTTTGTGGTATGGATTCTGTGAACTTTTTCTATTTCTCTTCTTACATTTCCTTCTGATATCCAAAGAAATCCCAGTGCCCCATAAAGTCCAGTCTCTACATGGTGTTCTAGCCACAGAAATGTGAGCCTTGTGTCTGAAAGCTTGAAGGATAGGGTAAATCTTAGCTATGAGGTTCTTAAAGGAGTTTTATACATAATCTAGCATAGGAGTTTTATAGAGAATTTCACAGAAAGCTACTCAAGCATTCCCCTTATGCAACTCTCCTTCCCCTGAAGGTTTTCCATTATCAGAAGCTGGCAAAAATCTTTTTCTTTCTCTCAATACAGCTCGCTTACAGTCAGGTGGCTCCTCCTTCCATTCTGCTCCAATCATACATTACTCTTAGCCCCCAGTCTTCCACTCAACCCAACAGCCAAGGTAATCCATTCTAGAATGATCTAGGACAGCCAGAGAACCCAGCAGGTTCAGGCTTCTAGAATTATCTCATTTCCTCAGAAGGGAAGCATACATGGAACTTCCTGGGAAAGGTAGTCTCAACTCCCCCTTGGTTACTTTCCTTATTTAAAAAAAAAAAAATCAGCCATTTACTAGATTATGCAAAAACCTAATATGCAAGATTGACCCCTCCACCTTAAACTCAAGAGTGTATGGAAAATTGTACATATTCATACATTCATAATGTTTTACTCCTAATACACTTGACTCTACCATGCTGTTTTTTACCTCCAGACCTTACGAAATACTGCCCTGCCTGGATGGCCCCTTCCCCTTTCCAATCTTCATTCCCTTCACCTAACATTTAATCATCCTTCAGGTCTGAACTTAGAGTTATTTCCTCCATGAAGTCATCACTGACTACCTGCCCCACATCCTGGGTTGGCATATCTCCTTTGTGTGAACTCCGTCTACCCAATTATGGTGCTTACTGTACCGTATTGTAATTGCCTGTTAGGTCTGTCCCTTCCCAACTATACTGTAAATGCCACGAGGGCAATAATTAATTCTGTTTTGATTATCACTGTATCTCTTGGTTCAGAGTGTAGCAATCATAAGTGCTCAATAAATATCTGTCATTGGTGAAAAGAATAAACAAGATAACATATATAAAGTGACTAGCAAACAACCTGGCACTTAATCCCCAACTCCAAGTAAAATTGCCTCTCTCTACTTAACTGTGGACTGAAGTCAGTAAGCATAAAGTATTTATTTTTAAATGGCCAGCACTTGGAATTATGCTTTACACACACAAGGTACTCAAGAAATGTGGACTGACTGAATGAATGGGGAGACAAATACGGAAACAATTTCAATACAGTGTGATAAAAGACAAAACCTATACAAAGGACAAATAGGAACATAGAGGAAGAAATGCCAACTAAGCTTGGGAAAGTTATGAAAAACCATATGAAGGATTTAAAATGTGAGCTTTATGAATGGAATCTTAAGGAGAGAGAAGAAACAGCATGTACAAAGGAAAGGAGGCATTTCACATTTGTGACAAGTGGTTCATCCAGTATATGGACTAAAGAGAGAGAAAAAGGAAATTAGGAATGATGAAGCTAGACTGGTAGGCAGGAGCTAGACCATAAAGGTCCTTGGGTCCAGGCTACCAGGCTAAAGAGTTTTGCATTTTATCTCATAACTGACTGAGCAATAATAAAGGATTTTGAGCAGGTGAATTATAATGCATGTAGATGTGTGTTCCAGAATGCTCTTTCTAGTAGCAAAAGTGGAGGATGAATGTACAGAGTCAAGGACACAATCTGGGGCTAACTGTATTGATCCAAGGCAATATACGTGGATGCCTGCAGGAAGGTATCTGTAGTGATGACAGAAGAGAAAACAATTTTGAAATATATTTAGAAAACAATTGGCAGAGACTGCTTCTGACAGTGTAAGGAATGAAGAAGTGGAAATCTGGGACAATGCTCAAGTTTTCTGCTTTGGGTGATTTGGTAAGTAGGAATATCATCACCAGCCAAAGTAGAGAAAGGAAGGAACATCAAGGTGGAAAGGAGGGAGACACTGAAGAAATGATGACTTTACAGTGTTGATGGGACATTCAAGTAGAAATATTCAACCAGCTTTCAGAAACAAGCCTAAGTGGTATGCTCCTTCCTTTTCTGTTCTACAGTGTATCTCTTCACTTCTAGGGAAGGGAAAACTAGGGGTGGGGGTCAACTTTACCATTTCTCCAGCTGGACTGTTGTCAACAGGCAGATGCTCCTCATCACTAAGCAGCCCCAATGAAGTCACTGTCTCTCCCTGTGGATCGCTAGGGAGGGAGATACACTTCCTCAGACTGTACTAGACACCACCTAACCTGACTTTCCACAAAGGAATACAGATCCCAGTGGAAGTATAACCTAAACTTTGTTGAGAAAGAATTCTTTAAAACCATCCCAGCCTTTCTCTAAAAGCTATACATCTTTACCTATTAACGGGGACACCATATCCAAGTTCTTCTGCCTCTTATCTAGGATTTGCATATATTCCCCATCATTGATCACCTCTCATTATGTCATTAACTCTCCTTGTAGAGAACATTGTTTTTCAGCAACCATGTTCCATTCTCCCTTCCTGACAGCCTCCAGATTTTTATTCAGATATGCACTCCAACCCCCACGCAACCCATGTATTTTGGGTAAAAATGATTCAAAGTTTCCTACCTCAGGAGTAGACCTTGGTTGACTTAAGCCAGCAAATATGTTCTATTCCCCTGGACACAGTCACTGGTGTATTGTTGGGCATGTGACTTAGCCCAATCAGGATGAATCTCAGGACTCGTGCTTGGAATATTCAGATGGAAGTTATTTTTCCCACAAAAATAAACAAGGAAACATATATACTTGATTACTACTGGCAGCCATCCTACATCGTGAGGCTAATTAGCCTAACACCACAGGAAACAGAACAGAACCATTAAGTCATCAGATCACTCAAACCTAAAATCTGTCCTACTTCTAGATTTTCAGGTAATTGTGCCAATACATTTCCTTACTAATGTTGCAGCAAGTGTAAGCCATATTTTCTTTTTTTTTTTAATTTTTTGTTTATTGCAGTAACATTGGTTTATAACATTGTATAAATTTCAGGTGTACATCATTATACTTCTATTTCTGCATAGACTACATCATGTTCACCACCAAAATACTAATTACAACCCATCACCACACACATGTACCGAATTATCCCTTTCACCCTCCTCCCTCCCCCCTTCCCCTCTGGTAACCACCAATCCAATCTCTGTCCCTATGTGTTTGTTTATTGTTGTTATTATCTACTACTTAATGAAGGAAATCATACGGTATTTGACCTTCTCCCTCTGACTTATTTCACTTTGCATTATACCCTCAATGTCCATCCATGTTGTCACAAATGGTAAGCCATATTTTCTATTATTTATACCTCCAGGTCATACTAACTAATTCAGAACCTGGTATTAAAATGTGAAATGAGCTGAATGAGAGAAGCCTGGTGCAGGGCGTAGCCCAGGCTGAGCAGTTGGCCATCCCGATAATAAGGCAGAAAAATTGTTGGTTAAACTGCTAGCTGTTGTGACGGGAAAGAGACAGACTCTTGACAAACACTGCATTCCCCAAAAGGGCACACCACCCTCTCTCTTCAAGCCTTAGAGTCTAATCTTACCTGGCTGATGTTGGTGATTGGCCCAGTTCTCTGAACTAGCAGCCCTCAATGAGAATTTTGGAGAAGACTGCTGGCTCCAACTACTTGTGCACTGTACCCTTAGAACATGGAACTTAGCAACTTGTACCTTTAACTTTGGGATTTAGCTGTCATAGATGATAAATCTCATTTATCATCTAGTTGTATATCTTTATCTGTATGTATATCTATATCCACACCCATAGCCATAGCCATACCTGTACCTGTATCTATATCCATATATATGCTTATGTCTATATCTATATCTATGCATATGTCTTTTCTATGTATAAATATATACACCCAGCTGCAAACATAACAGTATGTTGTTGTAACATTTGGGTTGTTATAGTAATTAAATGAGTTAATATATGTAGATGATCAATGAATATTTGTTGAATGAATGAAAAGAGCCTGTAACACTTTAAGTTCTCCATAAAGGCTAGGCAACATTAATTGTATTTACTGTAGTGAAGGTAGTAACAACAGAAAATCCCATCTCAAGCTTGCTTATAAATAAGGAAATTTATTTTCTCAGATAATTTCAAGTCCAGAAGCAGAGCAGACTCTAGGCACAGTGAAATCAAAGGCCCAATGATATCATCAAGACGCTTTACCCCTCTTCACTCTGCTGTCCTCACACTGGCTTCATCCCAAAGTGATTCCCTTGCAGTTGCAAGATGACTACCAATGGCAACCAGGACTCTGTGCTTCCTTATTCATACCCAGTTGAAGAGAAGAAGAGAAGATTTCCCCCCAAGCACAGGAGTTAAGTCTTTCCCTTTCCTTGGCCCTTCTCTTTACCTGTCTGTATGGCAAGCAACCAAAAGTGGCTCTGTCCAATTTAAGAATAAAGAAATTTTTCAAAGATATTGACTAGCTCACAGAACCTCTGGAAAGCTTGGGGACAATGCTGCCAGAAACAAAGCCTCAAATCCAACCAAAAACTAGTCTTGTGAGGATGCTGCTACCACTGAGCATTAGACCCTGTACCTTGGACCACCACCATGGCAGGCATGGGAAAGGGTTCATATGATTAGCAAGTGCCTAGAGCATGTATCTATACCGTGGCTCTAAGAGAGGCTGAGAAGGCAAATATATGGAAATTTAGAATTTTATAGTGGGAAGTGAGCTCTGACCTCTCACCAAGATTCATAGGACAGGAATTCTCTGTGATTCAGACAGTTGGCACGGTATGGTGCTCCCTGGGGAAAAGCGGACTGGGTTACCAAAACCAAAAAGGGTTGCTCGCCAAACTCTGTAACACTTCAGGATCCAGGCAAAAGTGAAAGAGAGTTCTCCATTTCAACTGGCAGCAGACTACTGCACTGTGGGTCTCCGGTTCAGCAGAGGCAGGTCACGTTAGTGGAAGATCTCCAGTTTGCATCCGTGGTGTCAGAGTTTGACTCCAGAGACATTGAATGACTAAATCTCTGTTGGTGGGAAGGTTGGTGTGGAGCTGTCAAGGCAAGCACGACTCAGCCTGCAGCAAAAGCAGTGACAGCAGCTCATCCAGCAACAGTGACAGAGAGCAATAACCAGAACAGATTCCCTGGAGCATACAAGATAGCCCCTTGGGGACTCTAAGGACACACAGGAAAGGGAAAATTTACAACAGACTAGAATTCCTTAAAGTGGAATCAAGCGGGAGCTTGAAACTAGTAAGATTTGGGTATTAATGTTAAAATCCAATGTCTCAGAGACATAAGGATCACATATGTGACTAGAGAAACATTTGGCATCTTATTTCCTGGAATCGGAGCTCAGGAGAAGGAAAAGGGAGTGCTTTTGCTAACTAGTTTCTCTTTTCCTCCTACAGAACATGTGAGGCAGCTTTCCTGGGATGCTCTGCCACCCAATTTTTGCAAAGTTGTTTTCTTCTAGACATTCAAATCTCAGCAATCAAGACATATTCTCAGAGAGGTCTGATTTGATGCCCCAATGTATAATTGATGCACTTCCCCTGCCCCAGCCACTCTGATCATATTACTCTATTTTATTGTCTTCAAAGAATGTAAATCTGGCTAAATTCTTAAAACTTATTTCTTGTTATGCCTATTGTCTGTCTCTATATAAACATTCACCAGGATGTGAACTCCATCAGAAGAGTGGCTTTGCATATGCTGTTACTGATAAATATCTGTAGACTTAGAGGAACAACTGACACATATGGTAGGCACTCAACAAATATTTGTTGAACGAGTCTGAAGATCTGGCTCCTCACAGAGTTGAGGCTATGATACCACATAAAAATGAAAACTTTATGTCTGTGAGTCTTTAATTCAAACAGCTCTGTCTCTCATTATTAAGCAGTCTCTGTATAAAATCTCTACACCTTTTCTGCCTGGGATACTTCTCTTCTCCTCACTTCCCCTCCAGACACTTACTTCACCTGGTTAACTCCTTCCCAATCCTTCCAGTTAATCCAGTCTTTCAACAAGGAAGATGAAAGAAGTGAGACATCAGAGCCAACACCAGAGAGCAAATCAGAATAACAATAAAGAAGCTGAGGACAGAACAGGCCCAGAATAACCTCAGTTTATCTAGACAAATTATTTTAGGAGCCCAACCTATGATGCATAAATTATATTAGACCTAGGTAATAGTCAAAGAGAAGGAAAAAAGAAATGAAATCATTTGGGCTAGCTACCGCAGTGTTAAATGGGGTGAGGGACCCAGGAGTTCCTGGAACTAAGTCAAAAGACTTCAATTTCAACCAAGGTTTTGCCAAGTATGGCTCTTTAAGGGTCTAGGCTCTACCCCTGCAATGACAGAGAATGTATGGTGGAGTAGAACTCTGAGCATGGGCTTCAGAGACAGACGGAACTGGGCTTGAGTCCCAATCTTGCTGACCAAGATAACCTCCCAGAGAATAACTTTCCATATAAAAAGGACAAGCTAACCAGCCTCTCAGAGACTTGATCTGTAAATTATCAGTTATAATAATAGTACCTGTCTCATGGGATTATTATGAGGATTAAATAAATTAATGCACATAAAATCAATAGCACAGTTCTCTGCTCATAGTTAACTACTATTTATTCATTCAACAGATATCTATATACATTATTATTAATACTGCCTATCTTTTTAAAGTAGTTGAGCTACCTAGATGGCTAGAGATAATAATAATAGCTATTGTTCATTTTGGGAGGCACTGTCCTAAGTACTTGACAAGCATGATCACTTTTATGTTTCGTAACAACTCTATGAGGAAGGATTATCATTGTCACATATTATGGATGAAAAAAAGTTGGGAATAATCCAAACAAAAGACCAGAGATAACCCAGGTGATTTAAGCCCTCCCTGAAGAGGGATCAAGCTCACCTAGAAGATGAGCAGGAACCTCAGTGTTGATGCATTGAAGACTAGCTACTTCTTCCGAGGCTGTATTTTTCCCCTGAAAACTTTTTTTCCTTTTTGAAAGGATCTCTAACACACTGGGATGTTGAAACCTGGCACTGGGACCTCAGAAAACAGAATTCCTTCTTCATGATTATACCAGGAGTTGGAGCATATCTCAAACTTAATTAAGACAAAGACTTAAATGTACATTAATACCTGATTCATTGGTCTGTTTAATATCAAGAGTTTAGCTTTTTTTGTTGTTTTATTTTATTTTTGCTCTGCCTAATGTCCTTTATAGATCTTACCATCGCTAAGCAGGCTGTGATATTTGTTCTGTTATTTCCTTTAGGTTTCAGAAGACACACATAAACTCATAAAACATTAGATTTGAGTAGACCTTAGAAATCATCTATCTAGTTCAGAGGTTTACAGATTACTCTGAGCAAATGAAGGAATCCTTTCTCTTTAACCAGAGCTACTCCACTTTATTTGTTTCATACAGGGGTCTTCCATTTAATGTTTCTTTGAAACCAAATTCCACTGAGAATGTGTGGGTGTTTGTTTATATTAAACCACCAAGCTGATCCAATAAGAAAACTTTAATCACTCATTTTTATTAATTTATTCATTCAGTTTAGCCCCACCATATGCCAGAGGTTCTGCCAGTCAGTGGAGGAGAAGAAAAAGACGTGGTTTCTGCCTTAAAGAGCACAAGCTGTAGTTAAGAAGGCAGACATACAGGGATAACCACATCCAATGGGAGTAAGGCCAGAGCAGAGGGGGCTGTGGGGACATGGTGGACGGGGATTCAGACAAGCTTTTGGAGAGGAGGTCCCCTAGAGCTGAGCCTTGGAAAGGGGATGAGAGAAGTAGGAGAATTCCAGGCAAAAGCAACAACAAATACTAGCAAGAGAAAAAAATAGAGTGCTCAGAATGGAAAATAATTGATATGGCTGGACTTTGAGATTCATTCCATGTGACAGCTACTCAATAAATAGCTGGTTAATTGATTAACTAGCTAATTAATTAATCTGGAGGGAATAGGCTATAAAAATAGATAAAAGTCAGCTCATGAAGGGGCTCAGAGGCCTACTCAAAAAATTTGGATTTTATTCTCCAAACTAGGAGTTTAAAATGGAAATGTCTACAGAAATCTGATAAGAAATGTGAATACGCAAAGTGGGCCAGGTGTAAAAAATATAGTAATTATGAGGGCTATACATGAAGTACCTCCTTCAGGTACCATATATGGTACTGTCAGCACATAGATGCCTAATATATGATCCTGGCCCTTATGCTGCACACATAAATAAGTATTCACAATATAAAGAGATGATCATCTCCACTCATGTACCAAATACAATGGGATCATAGAGGAGGGGCTTACTTAATTCCATCTGAGGACATCAGGAAGGTAACACCTTCCTGATGAGATTATACTTGAGACAGACTTGAGGGATGAGTAGGAGCCCATCTCTCTACTCCAGTTCCACCCGAACACCCTTCAATCTCATCAGGTTGGTCTCGTCACCCCACACTCTGTTACGCCCTCTCTCAAGTCTTTGACTTGTGCCCTGCCTCCCTTCTTTAATTATCCAATTCCTACCAACTCTTAAAGGCTGAAAGCAGGCCTTCCTCATCCATAAAATCCATGAAGACTTCCAAGGTATTAAATGTTAATGGAGAATGTACGAGAGGCAAGACACTATTGGAAGGCTGGAAGACATTTAGGACACAACAGAGTGCAGAAGTGCTCAGGAAAGGGTGTCTTATTCTGTGCGGTGAGAAACTTACTAGTTTGGGAGTCAGGGATTCGTTGGCTCTGTGATTACAGGCAGATCTTTTAGCCTCTGTTTTCCTCAGCAGTCTTAGCTCTAAAATGGAGGCTTATCCTCATGATCATTACGGTCCCTTTCAGTTTTAAGATTATAACTGTGATTTTGTGAAGGAATTTGTTCTCATTGTTATATTTCCAGTAGGATTTCCACACATGCTTTCAAAATTTTCCTTACGTAATATGATGAGTGGAAAATCACTAATGAATGGCAGCAGTATTGAAGAGAGTCTTCTCTGTGCCATCATAAATGCCATATAATCCCTACCCTGGATCTAGGAATTGCAGAGGTCACAGGTTTACTGTGAAACAAAGTTGGCTGTCCTGTTGGCCTGTTATACTTTGGTCTTCTCCTCTTACTCTAAGAATAGATCACTTGTGGTTCTTTCTCTGAACTCTTACAATTTCATGGCAGTGAGAAAATAGAGGGCAGGTGGAATACAATCCTGAATATTAAGATTACAGAAAAACTGCCAATGGAAAACGACATACATGAATTAGGGAATCTATGAAATTATACCAAAATAATAATTTAAAAGAGTTGTTTATTATTTTAGTTATTATAAATCATTGAAAAGAAATCATTTGCATTTTATCAGCTTTTACTATATAAATTCAGTTGGCCTCATTCCAACTTGCTGTATTCGTTGTAGTTTTGGTTATAAACACAGAATCAACTCTGGCTAGATTTAAGTGAACAGTAAATCTATTGAAAGAACACCAGGGTATCTCATGAACTCCAAAGAAAAGTCGAGAATGGGGAAGGACCAGATCAACTCAAGGGACCTCACCAGTGGGATTCCACGGAACTTCTCACCACAGAATTTCTTTAGTCTGACTTTAGCTCCTGTGACTTCCAGCCTATATCTCCCCCCAACCCATTTTAATTCCTAGGAGAGAGCATCCTTTGGACACTACTTGGGTCAAATGTCCTCCTTGGGCACAATCAGCTATGACAAAAAACATTTGTTACAAGAGTAACATATTATAAACATGACCACCAGGGGCCCAGCCTTATAGAAGAGGGACCAGTTCCAGAGAAGGGGAAATGTTGGGATCTTAGGAAGCCACCTCAAGAGACGTCTGCCAATTGCACACACTTTTTTCTGCTGGGGTTTTTTTTTACCATCCATCCCTCTCCCCCTAAACCCCTCTGCCCCCAGTTGTCAATGTCTATATATCATTGTATAAAATTGTACTTTGAGTGGGCTCAAAATGTCCTCCTAGGTGTCTATATTTTATATAAAATTAAAAGAATGAGAGGGCAGAAATATAGTCTTCTGTTACTCTACAAATTAACACGTATACAATTCAGTTTGATTGTGTGTACTGTGTAGAGGCATCCAAGCTTAGCTGAAATAGTCCATACAAAGACCAGCCATCAGATATGGGCTGTGATAATGCAACTTTGACTCTGACAATTATAGGATATTCTTTCTTGATTATCAAAGATGTTCAAGAGCCCAGAAATAAGCTCAAGCATATATGGTCAATTAATTTACAACAAATGGGCCAAGAATACATAATGGGGAAAGGACAGACTCTTCAATAAATGATGTTGGGAAAACTGGACAGCCACATGCAAAACAATGAAACTAGACTACTATATTATACCACATACAAAAATTAACTCAAAATGGATTAAAGGTTGAATGTAAGACCTGAAACTATAAAACTCCTAGAAGAAAACACAGGTGGTAAGCTCCTTGACATCAGTCTTGGCAACGATTTTTTTGGATCTGACTCTAAAAGCACAGGCAACAAAAGCAAAAATAAACAAGCAGAACTACATCAAATTAAAAAGCTTCTGCACAGCAAAAGAAATCATCAACAAAATGAAAAGGCAACCTATTGAATGGGAGAAAATATTTTCAAATCATATATCTGATAAGGGATTAATATCCAAAATATATAAAGAACTCATACAACTCAATAGCAAAAAAGACCAAAAAATACAAAAAACATCCTATTAAAAACTGGAAGGGGATCTGAACAGACATTTTTCCAAACAAGATATACAAACAAGCAACAGGTAACATGAAAAGATGCTCAACATCACTAATCATCAGGGAAATGAAAATCAAAACCACAATGAGATATCACCTCACATCTTTCAGAATATCTACTATCAAAAAGACAAGAACTAACAAGTGTTGGTGAGGATGTGGAAAAAAACGGTACCCTTGTGCACTGTTGGTGAGAATGTAAATTGGTGCAACCACTATGGAAAACAGTATGGAGTCTCCTTAAAAAATTAAAAATAGAACTCCCATATTATCCAGAAATTCCACTTCTGGGTATTTATCCAAAGAAAACACAAACACTAACTCAAAAGGATATATGCACCCCCATGTTTACCACGGCATTATTTACAATAGGAAAGATATGGAAACAATCTAAGTGTCCACTGATGGATGAATGGATAAAGAATATGTGGTGTGTATATATATATACATACACAGATATATACATACACACACACACACACACACACACACATACACACATACTGAAATACTATGCAGCCATAAAAAAGAATGAAATCTTGCCATTTTCAACAACATGGATGGACCCTGAAAGCGTTATGCTAAGTGAAATAAGACAGACAAAGAAAGACAAATACCATATGATCTCAGTTGTATGTGGAATTCAAAAAAAACAAAAAAGCTCATAGACTCAGAGAACAGATTGGTGGTTACCAGAGACAGGGGGTGGGAGGTGGGCGAAATGAATAAAGGAGATCAAAAGATACAAACAGCTGGTTATGAAATAAGTCATGGGGATGTAACATACAGTGTGGTGACTATAGCTAATAATAGTGTATTGCATACTTGAAAATTGCTAAGAGAGCAATCTTAAAAGTCCTCATCATGTTAAAAAAATTTTTTTTTTACTATGTGTGGTGACAGATGTTAACCAGTCATATTGTGGCATTCATTTCGCAATATATACAAATATCAAATCATTATGTTGTACACCTGAAACTAATATAATGTTATATGTGAATTATACTTCAACTTAAAATTGTTTTTAATTAAAAAAATATGTTCAGTTCATTTTCTGAAAGTGAAATCCAGACATTAATCAAGACCAGATATTCTGGAAGATAAAGGACACAAAGACTAGTATATCCTGTATGCTCCTTTCAATTATCTCTAAAGGAAGTTCTTCTTGGACAATTTCAATGACCTGTTCTAGATCTTTATACTTCTCCTAACTGTGGTATCTGTACACTTTTTCTTCTTGAAAGTTTAATTTTCCTTGGCTTCTTTGATATTGGACTATCAGGTTTTCCTTGTCAGGTATCTTCTGCTACCACCCGCAGCCCTGTCCACAAGTCAGGGAAATATTCCAAGGCTCATTTTTCTTTTCTTTTCTTTTCTCTCTGTACCCTTATTTACTCATGGATAGAACGGCCACCTCAAGGCCAAGACTGCCAAGTCTATCCTGAAAACCACTTCTTCTTTTAGTCTACGTCTACAGAATTCTCTTTCTATGTCTCATTCACGCTGGAAGGGCGATATTATCAACCTCAAACCATTATTATGCCACAAAGCAGATTATCTTCTAACGTTCATTTCGAAATTACAACTATCAGTTTTCGGAGGCCAGGGACTATTCCAAAGCCTTAGAAACCATGGAACAATCCTTAAATCAAATTGCACAATTCTAATGATAAACAGGCCTGTAGACTGGTCTGAATTTTGGTATTTCACTATCAAAGAACGACTTTCCCGATAACCTTACAGGTCTTCAGATATGCAAGTCTAACAAGCCTAATACTTTATTATTTGGGATAAAATTGCTCCCTAGATCATTTAAAAAAACACTAAAGAATTTCAGGAGTTCTCTGCCAATAAGGACTTCTGAATTATGTAGGACGAATAGGCTGAAACGCAGTGCTCACTCTTCCGACTCTCAAAATCGATTGTCATCCCTTAAAGCGCTGCTAATTCTGGAAAACAATCTATAACATATTCGAACCAGCCGAAGCTGGTAATGACTACAAGTCCCATGATGCCAAGCAGGAGCCCGGACTAATGTTGGCCGCAGTTCCTCCTGGGAATTGTAGTCTTCTGGTCATCTGTCGGGCATACTAGGTACCGTAGCCTGCATTTCTCAAAAGTTACCTTATAAAGATAGAGTTAGGGCAGAGAAGGTAGAATTCTTTCCACAAAGCTGGGTTCAACCCCGCTGGCAAAGAGCCCTGGCGCCCCAGCCCCAGTCTGCGCGGCGGGGGCGGGCGCCCTCGGCGTGACGTCGCTTCCGGGAGAGGCGCGGCCGCCCCGCCCCCCTCCTCGCGGGGACCTGGGCCCGGCGCCCGGGCAGAGCCGGGCGGAGGCGGAGCAGCCGCTGTGGGGCGGGCGTCACGTGAGGGCTGTCGGTGCGGTGGGTGGCGATGGAGAGCTGCGGTTAAGGAGGTCGGGGCTGGCCGTCCGGGGACGCGCACCGGCGCGGGGTCGCGAGCGGGCTGAGGTAGGGATGGGGGCGGGCGCTGGCGCGGCGACACCTGCGCCCCGGGGTGGCGGGGGGCGGGACCCCGGGAGGGGCGCCAGGAGCCCCGGGCCACCCTCCGGCCACCGCCGACCCCGCCGTGCGTGGCGGGCCGCGGGTGTCGCCGTCCCCGAGCCGGAGCCCGTGGCCCGTGCTCAGCTCCGGCCGCCCGCTCTCCTCCGGCCGCCCGGCGCGCGCAGGTCGGGCGGCTCACCTGCGCGCGGTGCCAGCGCGGGCTGGACGGTGGTCCTCGGGCGCTCGCCCGGGGCAGAGGCGGAGGCGCCCCAGGAGCCCGGCGCGCTCCCTGGACCTCTGGGGCGCCCGCCGTGTGCGCGCAGCGGCCGGGGGGTGCGCGTCCTCCCCGGCCCTGGGGACTCGGGTGGCGGAGGGCAGGCGGAGGGCAGGGCGGTCCCGCGGGCTCCGGGGGGGTGAGAGTTCAGACTTGTGTTGACTTCTTTTGGGGGAGGCCATCAGGCGGAACCGAGCAGCGGTGAATCAGCAGCTCAAGTTTCCTGAAGCTTTGGTGATGGGGAAGGGTGCCCAGAGCCACGTGCCGGGTTAGAAATCTTGTTTCAGCATCTTTCCAAGTCCGAGCAGTCGGTTTCCTGCCTTCCTCACCAGTGAGCAGAGTTGTGTCGGTGGAGTTGGGCAGGCGGACGCCTGGTTGTGTGTCATTTCACTGGTCTGTAGTTACTACAGTTTCTTAGTTTGTCATTTGACAACGTAGTGGTAAACCTTTTCTTCCTTGCTGTATTATCAGATTATTCTGAGACCGAATCAAGTCCTGTAGACAACAGAGACTGTTAAGAGTGACCAAGATTTGTTAAATGTCCTCTGTTTATGGCATAGCAGAATTAGTGATGATCTGGCAACTGTGAAGAACGTTTACACTTCTAATCGTTTAATCTCGTTGGATGTAAGCTGAATGCTCGTTGGCTTTTTATTTGATTAATTTGACCAAGTGTTTTTGAAATACATTTCATCCTGGGTTTAATAAACAGTCACTTTAAGAGCAGTTGACATTTACCTTGTAGAGTCTAACCTTCTAGTTCACTCGTGGTACTCTGGGTAAGTCTTTAGCGTTTCACTAATTAAATCAAATGGTAATGTGAATACTTTTCCTCCCTTTCTTTCTTTCCTTTCCCTTCTTTTCTCCCTGTACTATATGTAGTACTGTCAGGACCATAAGCAGAGGAGGGTCTTTACCACTCTTCCTCTTTCCGACTCCTTTATATGGATGTCATCGGGTTAGAATGAACATTGCAAAAATCCATCACAAGGAAGTAAAGTGGGGAAAAAAGGATAACGTAATATGAGGGTCAAGAAAAAGAGTGTGCAATAGCTCTGTTCTCCATACCTTGCAAATGGGAACCCTTAGAGATGATATTTTGGGATTAAAGGAAGAGGTTTGGGGCCTGTTTTCATTCCAGATAAAATAATAAGAGTGTCACAAAATTAAAAGAAATGAGTATGAACATTTTGTTTTCTTTTGGATAATGCTCCAGGTTAAAGACTAATCTTTCAATCTGTTCTTCTCATTTTTAGATAGTGAATTCCTAAGAAGAAAATAATGGATTGCGTGTTCATTGTTCTCTAAGGGTTTGGACTGTGCAGTGTGCAGCTGTGTTGCAGAGGCCAGAAGAAGATGGCGACTCCTTTTGTGCCCGTTCCTATGCCCATAGGGAATGCTGCTTCCAGTTTTACAACCAACAGAAACCAAAGAAGTTCTTCTTTTGGCAGTGTCTCAACAAGCTCAAACTCTTCCAAAGGCCATTTAGAAGACTCAAATATGGGTAATTCTAGACAGACAAGTGTACCTGATCAAATGGATAGTACCTCATCTATCTGTAGCAGTCCCCTCATTAGGACTAAATTTACAGGTGCAGATTCTTCCATTGAGTATACTGCTAGACCAAGAGAAAGTGAAGAACAGAATCCTGAGACAGGAAATTTGGAAGATAGGCCTTCTACACCTACCATCCTGGGTTATGAGGTGATGGAAGAAAGAGCTAAATTTACTGTGAGTATTGGCTTGTGCTGTACGCCAGTAAAAAGTGAAAGTGTGACCAACCTGTCTTCTAACCCTGTGCTAATTTGATTAATGTTAGCCTGTACTTGTAATTTCTTTTTTTTTTTTTTTGTGAGGAAGATCAGCCCTGAGCTAACATCCATACTAATCCTCCTCTTTTTGCTGAGGAAGACCAGCTCTGAGCTAACATCTATTGCCAATCCTCCTCCTTTTTTTTCCCCAAAGCCCCAGTAGATAGTTGTATGTCATAGCTGAACATCCTTCTGGTTGCTGTATGTGGGACGCGGTCTCAGCATGGACAGAGAAGTGGTGCGTCCTGCGCGCCCGGGATCCGAACCCGGGCCGCCAGTAGTGGAGCGTGCGCACTTAACTGCTAAGCCACGGGGCCGGCCCATACTTGTAATTTCTTGAACATAAAATTCGAATGGCTTTTACACTTCTAAATTTTGTCTTGCTCTGTTTTACTTGAACAAATTTTCACAAACCAGACACACCTCTGAAACTAGCACACAGATCTAGTAACAGAACATTACTAGCTGTGGAGAGATGTTTTAGTATCAGCCCATATATTTCTGTGTCATGTCTGCCTAGTATTCTATTGTATGTAAGTGTCAAAAGTTATTAACCTGTACTTTTTGATGAGAATTTCACTTATTTCCATTTATTTTGCTATTACGAAGGTGCAATAAATATCATTTGTATGTAAAAAAAAAAAAAAAAAAGAACATTACTAGCATCCTAAAAGCCAGCCTAGCATGCTCTGTGTCAGTCAGTTCCCACTTTCCTCATAGCTTAGATTAATTTTGCCTATTTTTGTACTTTCTATAAATGGAATTATGGAGTATGTACTCTGGGGTGTGGTCTCTTCTCTTCAGCATTATGTTTGTAAGATTCATCCTGGATCTGGCATATAATTGCAGGTGGCTCATTTTTATTACTGATAGGATTCCTGTATGTGAATATACTATAGTTGATCTATCCATTCTGCTGTTGAAGAGCATTTGGGTAATTTCCTGTTTGGGGCTCTTACAAATGCTACAGCTATGAAGCTTTTAGTACATGTCACTCAGTAAACACAGGTACGCATTTCTGTTTGATATCTGCCTGGGAGTAAAATTGCTTCATCGTCTGCCCAGCTTTAGAAAACACTGATGAACAATGTACCAGAGTTGCTGTACTAGTTCTCCTTTAAGCAGTGTGTGAGAGTTACATTACTCCACACCTTCCCAACATGTGGTATTTTTGCATCTTTTTCAATTTAGCTATTCTTGTGGGTAAAGTGATAGCACTCTTGTGTGGTTTTAACTTGCATTTTCTTAATGACTAAACTGAAGACATTTTAGGCCATTTGGATATTCTCTTTTGTGAAGTGTCTGTTCAAGACCTTTGTTCATTTTCCTTTGGGGAAGTCTTTTCCTCGTTGGTTTGTAGTTATCCATGCATTTTGGACATAAATTCTTTTTTCGGAACATGTACTGTGACTATCATCTCTCACTCTGTGGTTTGCCCTTTCCCTCCCTTAATGATGCATTTGGTAAACAGAAGTTCTTAATTTTAATATAGTCCAATTTATTTTTTTCTTTTATGGTTAGCACTTTTTAAAATCTGCCTACTCCCAGGTTACAAAGATGTTATCCTATATTTTCTACTAAAAACTTTATCGTTGAACCTTTCACATTTAGATCTGTAAACCACCTGGAATTGATTTTTATCTGTGGTGTGAAGTAACAGTCAAAACACATTTTTTTCCTCTGTGTGGGATCAAGTAATCGAATTTTTATTGAAAAGACCGTACCTTCTCTGCATTTGTATTGTTGCCTGTGTCATAAGTCAGGCGAACGTAAATGTGTGGGTCTGTTTCTGTGTCCCATTTTTCCTTCCTTTACCAATTCCACATTGTCTTAGTTACTAAAGCTTTATGATTGGTCTAGATATCTGGTAGGTTCAGTACTCTACCTTGGTGGTTGTTCTTTGGCATTGTCTTGGCTGTTCTTGGCCCTTTGCGTTGGGATAGTATTGAATCTATAGACTGACTGAAGGAGAACTGACATCTTTACTGTACTCAGTCTTTGAATCTATGAACTTAATCCAATTACTTAAGTCTTTGACTTCTTTTAATAATGTTTTGTAGTTTTCAGGGCAGAGGTCTTACATCTTTTGGTTAGATTTATTTCTAGGTATGGATGTTTAATGTTCTTGATATGTTTTTCTGTTTTCTGTTTGTTCATTGCTAGTTTATATGTTTTGGTCTTGTATGTTAATGTGTGTTTATATATCCAGCAACCTTGCTAAATTCACTTATAAATTGAATAGTTTGTTCTTTCTCTTGGATATTCTTGAACTAAAGTTTTTATCTTTACTTCAACATTTCATGTTGTAAATTTACAACAGTATGGGGCCAGCCCCCGTGGCCTAGTGGTTAAGTTTGGCGCACTCTGCTTTGGCGGCCCGGGTTTGGTTCCCAGGCACGGACCTACACCACTCGCCTGTCAGTGGTCTTGCTGTGGTGGCAGCTCACATGCAAAAAGAGGAGGGTTGGCAGCAGATGGTAGCTCAGTGCAAATCTTCCTCAGGAAAAAAAAAAAAAAATTTTACAACAGTATGGAACAGCCTCCAAGAAAAAATTGTTGAGATAATTTATGAAGAAGCAATCTTTAGAGTTAAACTATCATAAGACTGATGATGTGATGGGAAATCTGCATGGACCTGACTTTTTTGAGAGTGATTTTGGAAATTATACTAAACTGGTGGCTCATTTTTTTACGTTGACCTGCCTTCATTATGAAGGAATGAGTGTTCATTGAGGTGATGTGTGTGAAAATGCAAGTTCGTCAGCAAATTTAAGGCAGTGGTATATAAATATGAAGTCTTTCAAGACGCCATAGAGGAAGAAGTAAATGACAGATATAAAATTAGTCATATTCATTTATTCATTAATTTAATATTTTTGATTACCTGTTATGTGCCAGGCGCTCTTCCAGGTAATAATGGTACAGCAACTTGAATGAATGAACGATAGATAAGTAAATTGTTAAAAGTACTGGTATGTCACATGGTGATAAGTCCTACAGAGAGAAATAAAAGAGGAAAGAGAGAGAGTCTCCCCGAAACTGGAGTTGCCATTTAAATAGCATTGTCAGTCATGGCCCCACAGAAAAGATGTTAGCACTAAAGGGAGAGAGCCATGACAATGTCTGGGGAAAGAGCTTTCCAGACAGATGGGATAGCTACAGAGACCCTTGTGGCTGACAGCAGAATAAGCAATGGGGAGAGATGTTGGAACCGAGATGACAGGTAAAGGCGAGAGAGTGTGACACCCAGATCAAGTAGAGCGTGGAGACCATTGTAAGGCCTTTAGATTTCACTCTGCATGAGATGGGAATCTTTGAAAAGGTTTTAAAAGGAAGAGTCACATGATCTGACTTAATTTCTAAAACGTTCATTCTGGCTGCTGGATTGAGACTGGGTTTTCTGGGGGAAGAATGGAAGCAGGAAGCAGTTACGTTCTTGCAGTAATCCACGGCAGACGTGATGGTGGCCTGGACCAGGCTGGTGGAAAAGATCCTAAGAAGTGATCAGATTCTGGATATACTTTGGAAGTAGAGCCTTGGGATGTGGGAGAAAGAGAAATCAAAGATGATCCCAAAGTTTTGGGTCTAAACAATGAGAGGAATAGGATTGCCATTTAATTAGATGGCAGGTTTTGAGGGGATGATCAGGATTTGTTTTTGAACATGCTAGGTTTGAGATGTCTGTTAGACATCAAAATGGAGATGTCAGGTGTGTGTGTGTATGTGCTTGTGAGTGTGTACACATGTATTATGTGTGTGCACATGTATAAGTTGAATTTAGCAGAGAGGTCTGAGCTGGAGATACAAGCTTGAGAGTCTTAGGTTTGTAAAGTAAATTTTCCTAGATATATTCCTTTGAATTGATCTCTTAACTTAAGAAAGTATTAGGATTGACTGGTGAGATCTTATAATATGTAGAATGTCAAGTCTTTGAAAAGTGTTTAAAAACAAAAACTGACTAGGATTGGTGAGTAGGATTGGGTAGGAGGCATGAGGTGGGCTTCTTCGGTTAGTGAGGTTTTGTTTCTTGGTCTTGGTACTAGTTAATGGATGTGTTTATGTTGTGAAAATTCATTAAGTTGTATACTTATGATTTTGGCACTTTTCTGTATGTATTTTATAATCCAGTGTATGCTTCTGCATATGTTATAATCTACTTAAAAGTCCTCAAACAAGAACTACATAAAAAGATAGTACAAAGTAGTATATACTAATTTTCAAATAAAGAATAGAAACAATAACTGCTGTTAAAGGAGGAAATGATCAATACTGTCTATAAAGTTTTCATTGAAACCACTAGTTAAACGAGTAGAAAGGCAGGAGAGCTTTCTAGAAAAGATAAAACGAGAAATCCGTACTTTGTCTTCCCTAGAGAAACAGGAGTGTTCAGAGGCCACTGTGGAGAATAGCTTAGTTAGAAGGGAGGGTTCATTTTTTAAAACAGGCAAATAAAGTCAATATGGATTATGTGTAGATAAACCTAATTATCATATGAAGTTGACTTTTATCATGCCTCGGTTATACTCAGAAGTTTTGATGTCCATTTATCCCTTTGATTTGAGTTAGTAGCTCCTAAAAAGAGTGTTTCCTTTGTATCCTCTTTGTGACTATCTTAGATCAGGACTTTCTGGAGACTTGAAAGGGTATCCAAATAATCTTCCTCACCTTTATATGTTACAAAGATAAATTACTTGTGTCTTACTTCAAAACTAAAGGATTCAGCCTTAACCCTTACTGATTCTCCCCCTTAAAAGCTGAAAGAGAAGTCTATAAGGGAGAAAAGTCGAATGGTAGGATGATCTACAGTCCCTAAATAATGACTTGTCTCTGGAGCATCCAGTAGGACTATAATGTGAGCCACAAATGTGAGTTGTATTTGTAATTTAAAATTTCCTAGTAGCCATGTTAAAAAAGGTAAAAAGAAACAGATGAAATTATATTTCATACCATATTTTATTAAACCTAATATATCCAAAATATGATCGTTTCAATATGTAATCAATATAAAACCATTTTAATGAACTATTTTTACATCATTTTTCATATTAAGTCTTTGAAATCTGGTGTGTTTTTGTACACTCCCAGCTCATGTCAGTTTGGACTAGTCAAGAGTTCAAGTGTTTGGTGGCCACGTACAGCTCTAGAGCTACAGTGGAAACTCACTGCTCAGCAGACTTCAGAGAAAAAGTTACTCGTTTTAAGCAAGTTTCACTCGTTGGACAGATAGTTAATTGAGTACTTCATACGTACCATGTATTTAGCTTAGTCCAAAATACTGTACCAAAAACTACCAGGAGGTGTATGACAGAATCTCTGAGATTCTGTTATAAATAGTACTTCCTCGTAATAAATTCTAAGATTATACTTATGAAAAATAGAATCTGGTTTTTTATTATATGCTTTTTGAAATACTGACTTGCTTCAACCACATTTTTCTGTTCAATGGCCTAGATAATTATGCATAATTATAGCGATATGAACCTTTATCTAATATGAGAATTTTTTAGCTTATATTTCAGCCTTGAAGATTAAAACAACATCAGATTTATTTGAAAACCTGGCTTCATAGTTATTGAGTTTAAAAGTTAAATTAATTGTACAGGACAAGAGTGACTATTTTCATAGCTTTTTCAATCATGATTGATTATTTTATCAATTTTAGAATATGTTGGCATAAAATATATTTTGGAAACTGATGAGTTTATTTATTATTAGTCTTCACCAGAAAAGCATTTTGAGGGCTGGCCCGGTGGCGCAAGCAGTTAAGTGCGTGCGCTCCGCTGCAGCGGCCCAGGGTTTGCCAGTTCGGATCCCGGGCGCGCACTGACACACTGCTTGGCAAGCCATGCTGTGGCAGCGTCCCGTATAAAGTGGAGGAAGAGATGGGCACGAATGTTAGCCCAGGGCCAGTCTTCCTCAGCAAAAAAAAAGAGGAGGATTGGCAGATGTTAGCACCCGGCTGATCTCCTCACAAAAAAAAAAAAAAGAAAAGCATTTTGTCTCAAATTTGTCATAGTCATGTTTCTTAAGGAAAAAAAGCTTGCTTTTGGAGCCTACATTGATTATTTGTACATTTGATGGTCTAAATAATTTCTGATTTTTTTACATAATAATCGTTATGATCTGGGTTGTTAAGTAAAAGTTTTAAAAACATTTGGTTTGAATTCTTAAATATCTCTACATATATATGTGTATATAGATAGATAGATAGATAGATATTTTAAATTCTTTCTTTTTCTCTCTGCATAGGTATATAAAATACTAGTAAAGAAAACCCCAGAAGAAAGCTGGATAGTTTTCAGGAGATACACTGACTTCTCTAGGCTTAATGATAAAGTAAGTATTTTAATAAATTGAAAACTGACTTTTCAAATTTGAATTATTATCTGTTCCTGACAATTCTGTTATATTTGTGTTTTTTCTTCCTTGTTAATTGAGTGAAGTTAAATCTTTGCTAGGTCCTAAGAAAATTAACTGTTTCATTGCACTTTAGTAGCCTGAAGTCCCATCTCTATGCATAAATTTCTTTTTTGGGAAATAAAAAATTATTTTTACTATAAAAATTTGAAAACCTTAAAATTGCTAGCAGAAATATAAATGGTTATTTATATAATCTTGTGAGCTTGACAAGGATGTATATTATAAGACTAAATCATGACTACAAGAGAATGAACAAAAAAAGTTTTTAACATATTGTATTAGTTTTCTGTTGCTTTATAACAAATTACCACCAACTTTGTTACTTAAAACACACCTGTTAGCTAGTGATATCAGTGAGCTCAGCTGGGTTTGCTGCTTAGAGCCAAACAAGGTCAAAATCAAGAGGTTAGCTGGACTGGGCTGTTATCTGGAGGATCTGGGAAAGAACCAGCTTCCAGGCTGGTTCAGATTGTTGGCAGAGTTCAGTTTCTTGTGGTGGTAAGACCAAAGTCCCTGCTTCCTTGCTGGTTGTCAGCCAGAGGTGGTTCTTAGCTCATAGAGACCACTCTCCAGTCCTTGCACATGGCCCCTCCATCTCCAAAGCCAGCAACAGTGGGTCAGATCCTTCTTGTGCTTTGCCTTTCTCTGACTTTCTCGTCTGCCACCAAGCAGGAAGAAAGCTCTACTTTTAAAGGGCTCATATGATAAGGTTAGGCTCACCCAGATAATCTCCCTAGCTTAAGGTCAACTGAATAGTAACCCTAATTACACCTGCAGAATTCCTTTTGCTGTGTAACATAAAATGACAGAAGCAACACCAGGGGTAGAGGTCATGGAGCCATCTAGAACTCTGCTTACTGCACATATGAAACAGAGAGGATAATAATAAACATCAATATATTAAGAACCCCTAAAAATAAATAACAAAAAAAGTAAACCCAAAAGTAGAAAATACAACAAATGATATGAACAAGGAAATCCACAGGATAAATGTAAACGAACAATAAATTTGGAAAACATTTAATATCACAAGTACTCTAAGAAAAGAAAATTGAGAAACTATTTTTCATCTGTCAAGTTGACAGACATTTAAATGGTATTATCTACTGTTGGAAGTAGGAATTTTCCTAGAGTACACTTTACAGTTATGCATAATTTTGACACAATAATCACATTTTGGGGATTTATCCTATATAAGAAATCACAGATATGGGCAAGATTTAGCTCTAAGGGTATTTATCACGGTGTTTTATTTATTGTTGTTTTCTTGGTCTGTGTTTTAATTTGTTTATTAATAGTTAAAAATTAGAACCAACCTACATTTCCAACAGTATGGAGTTGATTGAGTAAATTGCAGTAAGAATGTAATAGAGAAAGAGAAGCTAAGCTGTTTGTAGAGCTAGAGGGAATCAAATGAGGCAGATGGGTAGTTGGTATTTTATGAAACCAAGAGAAAGAGCATTTTTCCAAAAGAAGCAGGTGGTTTATGATGCTTCTGAGAAGCCAAGTAAGGTGACCTTGGACCAGAAATTACTCCCAAATTTTGACAGGTGTTTAGTGGAAGAAACTACTGGTCCTGTTCTCTCCCATCTGCCACCTTCTCCCTCCCCCTTCCTGGACTACTCAGAACTTCTAAAGTTGATATATTCTTATAATATTTGGGTGGGAAACCCCATTTATGTGACTTTGTAGCTGCCTGGCTGCCAAGTTTATGCCATTCTGAAAACCTCAGTTTGAATGAAAAAGTAAAATATAAAATGCTAAGCTATTTTATCCTTTATTAAGGTATTGTTAAGATGACTTTTTGTAGTATGCCAAAATACTTAAAGTATTATTTATAATGTGTTTCTACCATTATATATGAATTTTATTTACTGTTCAGAAGTTCTTATATTACACTGATGAATTAAAAACGTATAATTCTGTACTTCTGTTGGGTTTTTTTAATGATTAAACAAACAAAATCAGAGTAATTCATGAAGTTACCAGATACTCGTGGATTTCTTAGCTTTCTTATGAAATTATTATAATTTTTGTTCACATAGATTAATTTCTAACAGTTTCAATATAGAACTATTTAATCCTTTACGACTTATTATTTTTCTTTTCAGGGCTCAATTGTTATTTAGTGTTTACTTTCCTTTATCTTTCTAGGTTCATCTTTATTGCTAAAATATTTCTTATCTTAGGCAAGTTGAGATTTAAATAACTCTTAAGCTTTTGAAGAAAGATGTTAGTAGGAGTTTAATTTAAATCCAGTAAATATCTCCTTGATGCTCCAAGTTGGGCATTTAAAAATTAATAAGTGTCTATGTCAGTCTTCCAGGTACCAGAAAGAGCCCTACCCACTATCTGCTTTTACTGGCAAGAATCAGAAACGTGTGTGAAACACCAGCAGGCACACAGGTTAAACTGTAGTTGTTATTTTTATAGTCGTTATAAATAAAGTTAAAATTTTAGGATCTTTAATTTTATAAAACCAATTGTGAAGTATTTATGAAATGAGTAGTTTGAGTTCAGCATTGTTCTAGGAATTTGGGATTATATAGAAACTATATAGGTGTGATCCTAACTTTAAGGAATTTACATTCCCCACTTATCTGTAATAATGAGGGAAAAAACAGTCAATTGACAATATGAAAATTATTGAACATAGTTTAAATAACACTGGTTAGAAAGAGGAAATTTTCTGTAGAACACTAATCTTTTTTCCGTCCTCTTTTTTCAGTCTCCTGGGTTATAATCTGGCTTCAGCTTCTCTGGGAGTTTGTAAGAGCCTCTTCTCAGGAAGTCAGAGGACAAAGTGGTAGCAAGTTGTGGAACACACAGAGGCTATCAGAGTTGAGGCATCTGGCAGAGTTGCAGGGCAGGCTGGGTGATGTAGAAATACGGCCACGAGAAGTGGGTTTTTCTGTGTTCTACTTAAAAGCTTGCTATTTTCTACATGCAGGTCACAGAAGTAGGTCAAAACTGAACACTTCTGTGAGGTAAAATGATTCTCAGTTGGTTCCAGGCAGCAGAGCATAGGGAGGGAGCAGAACCGTTATCAGCTCATTGTCAGGACCGGCCAAGTTCGTATGAAAATCTGAGCCAGGCTCAACCAGGCATTCAGTCCTCACATTAGAAAGAAATTCACTGATAATCCTCAGCATGCCTGTCTCTTGGGTCACGCTGCCCTGAAGGGATTCATCTCATCTTGTAGTTCATAAGTGGTGTCCTGAGATTGCCTTTCAGTGTCTTTCTGGGGACTTTTTCACTTCTCTCCTTTGTTGGATCTTGTCTCCTCTATCCCATGTCTTCCTCTTTTTTGAATTACTCTTTCCTTTTAGTAGAACTAATCCCCCAGTAGCTTCTTGAGGAAAAGTACGTGGGAGGTGATGTTTTTTTTTTAGACCCATGTATGTCTAAAACTATTCTCCTTTTGTCCTCATACTTGATTGAAGTTTGGGCTAGCTACAGAATTCTAGATTGGAAATAATTTTTTTTTTTTTTCAGAATTTTGAAGTCATTAAGCTATTGTCATCTTGCTGTTAGTATAGAGTGTTGCTGTTGAATCTTTTCTGTGTAATTAGTTGAAATTTCACAATTTTTTTGTAGGTTTCTTCTGTTCTCTTGGACACTCAGTGGCCTTATTCAATTTGGCAACTCATGGTCCTTTAGATCAGAGAAATATTTTTGAATTGCTTTGTTAATGAATTCCTCCATTCTGTGTTCTCAGTTCTCTCTTTCTGTAACTTCTTTTATAAAATACACCTTTTGGGCTGATTCCTTGTCTTTTCCTCCCCTTTTGAATTCTCTTTTTCTTTTTTGCTGTTTTGGAGGAGATTTCCTTATCTCTTTCTTTCTAAAAGCATGTTTTATTCTCTGAGTGTCCCTTTTTTTTGTCATCTTATTTCTTGAATGTAATATCTTAATCCATTGAATACGTTAGTGATTATTTTTTATTTGTATTTTTTATTCTTTCATGTCTTGTTCTCCTTGTGGTATCTTTTTCTCAGCCACTTTTTTCTGTTTGTCTTTGTCTTCCATGTTAAAGAGTAACTATATAGTAATTCTTGGTTGTCTGGTCATGATTAAAAGTTGGTACTAAAAGCTGATTGGAGTCCCTAGTCCATGGATGAGGCTTATGTTGACTTTAAGCTTCATTGGAGGGTGACGGAGGTGGGCCATTCTCAGAGAATTTCTGATGTCAGGATCTTTAGGTCATTCTTCTTGGGTTGATCAGACTGTCCAGAGAAGTGTTTTCCAGTCTCCTGCCTTGTGCTGCCAGTTGCTGAGCAATTTGAAGTTTCTGTAGTATAAACTTGGTATGCATTTTCCTACACTGAGGGTTTTCTTGGCTCCACTGAGTCAATTACCACTCGTCTCTCTCGAGACTTTTTTTTTTTTTTTTTTTTGCTGAGAGAGATTTTCCCTGAGCTAACATCTGTGCTAGTCTCCCTCTTTTTGTATGTGAGCTGCCACCACAGCGTGGCCACTGACAGACGAGTGATGTAGGTTCGCACCCAGGAACTAAACCCAGGCTGCTGAAGTGGAGCATGCCGAACTTAACCACTAGGCCACCACGGCTGGCCATCTACCTTTTTAGTTTCCAGTATATTGTTTTATATGTCTTTCTCTTCACTATAGTTTTTGTGGGGCTACAGAAATACAGAATTAGATGAATGTACTCATTTCTCCATCTTAATCCCAAAAACACATGCATTATTTTTTGAAGGTTTGTTTGTAGAACCATCAAATGCCTATTATGATGTCATTTTTCTAAGAGATGTATAAATGTTTTAATTTAATGAAATATGAAAACTACCTTTTATTAAAGTTAACAAGCTAATATGTAGTCCTCAAATTGTACTTTGTTCAAAATAAAGTTATGAGTAAGTACCCGTAAAATGAAGACTTTGTGAGGACTCAATTGTGGAACAATCCCCTCTTCTGAGGATAATTTTTTAAAGGAAAAAAATAACCATACATGTGGACATATGTGATATTTAAATTTTAAAGCTTAAAATTAATAAAAGACTATTTTTTTTCCTCCTTATGGCTTTTATTATTTTCATGCAAACACGTTAAATAACAAAACTCTAAGGCCAACAATATCTAGTTATATCTTGAAATCAAATCAGGGTTTTCAGTTGTCCAAGTTACTTTCTAGTTTTATCTTTACATATTTATAGGAATATAGACAGAATGTTATATTTTATATTTTTACTTAACATTTTACCCTGTGTATTTTTCCCTTTTGCTAGCCTTTTTTATTACCATGTGATATTTAGCTTTATATATGAGTATAGGAATGTGAATGTAGATGGTTTCATTTCATTCATCATTTATTGAGCAAAGATTGTTGACTGCTTGTAATGTAGCAGGCACTATGCTAGATGTTGAGGATGCGGCTATGAGTAAGGCATAATTGTTGCAGTGTAGTAAAATGGTTCTCAGTCTTAGCTGTACTTTGGACTTCCCTGGAGAGCTTTTTTAAATTACAGTGCCCAGGCCACATGCCAACTAATTAAGTCCAAATCTGTGAGAGATAGGACACAGTCATTGATATCTTTTGAAGTTCCTTGGGTGATTCCAATGTGCAGCCAAGGTTTAGAATCACAGGTCTAGTAGGAGAGTCCAGAATTAAATAAATGTTATTTACATTGTGATAAATGCCATTTAAAAAATAAATTAATGATTTGAGACTGTGTGGCAGGTTGTCTTTTCTAAAAACGTCCACAGCAATATTTTCAATCCCATGTGTTCTTCCAGAATCTTGCCACTGACCATCAGAGATAGAATCTCTTTCCCTTCCCCCTTGAACCTGGGTGTGACTACAACCAATAGAGGACAGTGAAATGATGCTGTGTGACTAGGCTAGATCATAAGAAGTGTACAGCTTCATCCTGGCCTTCTTGGAAGGCTCTCCTTTGAAATCCACCCTCTTTGCTGTGAGAAAGTCCAAGACACCTGAAGAGGCCATGTTAGGCTTGTGGCTGACATCCCTAGCTAAGGTCTCAGCTGACAACCAGCTTCATTTACTGTACATATGCAGGAGTGAACTTCAAATGATTCCAGCTCCCACCTTCAAGTCTTCCAGCTGAGGTCCCAGTGCATTGTGGAACAGAGATAAGCCATCCTCACTGTGCCCTGTATGAATTACTAACCCACAGAGTCCATGCCTAATAAATGGTTGTTTTATACCACTGAGTTTTGAGGTAACTTGTTACACAGTTATAGTCACTCGAACAGAGCGTATAAAGGGAAATCTAACGTAGCTTAGAAGGTTGGAAAAATCTTTGCTAAGAAAGTAAAAGTTAAGCCGGATATGCAAAATGGATCCTAAACCAAAATGTAAAAGCTAAAACTATAAATGTCCAAGAAAAAACATAGAAAAATATCTTTACAACTTTGGAGTGAGCAAAGATTTCTTAGCTATAATCTAAAAAAAGCATAAACCATAAAAGAAAAAAATGGATAAATTAGATAAATGGATAAATTTAAAGTTAAAAACATATGCTCTGTTAAGACTGTTAAAATGAAACTCAGGCCACAGCCTGGGAGAAAATAATTGTTATACGTATATCTGACGAAGGACTTGTGTCCGGAATATATAAAGAACTCTTGCAACTTAATAAAAAGATAGATAACCCAATTTAAAAAAAAAAAATGGAGAGGTCAGAAGATTTGAATAGCTAATTCACCAAGGAAGATATGCAGATTCAAATAAGCACACAAGAAGATATTTAACATCATTTGTCAACAGAGAAATGCAAATTAAAGCCACAGTGAAATACTGCACACGTACTGGAACAGCTGACATTAAAAAGACAGACAGTGCCCAGTGTTGGCAAGAATGTGGAGCAACTGTAACTTGTATGTATACACAACTGGTAGAAATCAAGAAGTAAAACAATCAAGGCATAAAAAGCTTAGCTGAATTTAATTCTTTTATTTTAAACTTATTTCATGAATAATTTTACATAGTCAACAGGATAGATTTTGTAGAGCTGATATAATTGAGTTGAACATTGTATTTTCCTTTTTCTTCTTTTTCAGTTAAAAGAGATGTTTCCAGGCTTTCGATTAGCACTTCCACCAAAACGCTGGTTCAAAGATAATTACAATGCCAACTTTTTAGAAGATAGACAATTAGGATTACAAGCTTTTCTTCAAAATTTAGTAGCTCACAAGGACATTGCCAACTGGTATGTAACAAATTGAAATAAGAGGTTATCAATGCATTCTACAACTAGTTTAAAGACTAGACCCAGGACCATAGTTATTCAAGCATAAAAATATAGGGTAGGATTATAATTATTTGTCCTTTCTAGTAAAGCATTGTGTGGAGTTTTCTTGTGTATTTTCAGTAAAATTTATTTGGCATTTGCTGTGTATTAACACTTTAAGAAAGTTAGCAAAGTTAAAAACTCAGTGTTCTGTATACTCAAACCACTCAATTGTGAACCTGATTTTAATATTTAGTGTTTTAGAAATCATTTAAACAAAATGGCCCACATTAATATGGTTAATATGACACTATATAATTTTGAGGGTAATATTCTTTATATTTCTCCAAAGTAATGCAAAAATACGAAAATTGTGAAGTTGGGTTAGTTTATTTAGAGGATAAAGTGAAAAATACCAAAAACCACTAAAAAGGGAGAGAAGGGATCTGTATGGGTTTTTTTGCTTCTGAATGTATTTACAAGAAAATTGCTTTATGATTCAATATCAGCTGGCTATCTAATTTTAGAACTTACATTATCTTAAGTCATAAATTAGAACTATTTCAAAAAAAAAGGGCATTTACAAGGTAGCAACAGTATATTGTAGAGATACCTATAACTGTCTGTAGCAATTTTTCACATAGAATGGAAAACAATTAAGAAAATCATCCTATCTCACTTCTTCTACCCTTGTTTCTCAGTTTTTTTTAATGTGTGTCACCTTATGTTATACGTAACACACAGACACTGTGCATGTACATCTTGCTTCTGAATGTGTGCTCCCTGAGCTTCATGGCTGTTGGAGGTCTCTGCCCGTCCCTGCTCATATTCCTCTATGAAAGGAGCTGCACCCAGACCCCTTCTCTCAGCTCTAGATTCACATATGCAATTGTGTGCTTGACATCTGCTTCGAGTATCTCAAATTGACCTCAAACCTAACACAGACTGAAAAGCTTACTGTCTACACTCTCCCCCCATGTTCAGCAGCATCATCTACCCAAACCTGGGAGTCATCCTTGACATGTCCCTCACTACCCTTATCCTTTCCTATGCGTCTTAAATTCCACTCAAATCTGTCTGCTTTTTTCCATTCCTGCCATCACCAACCTAGTCTGAGCAGTCATCTCTCACCGTAATTCCTGCAGAAGCTTTCCTGCTGATCTTTCTCATCTATCCACTCTTATTTCTGCAGCCTGTTGAGCAATAGTGATCTTTTGTAACATAGTTTGTCTTTCTTTCTGGTCTCTGCCTACTTGCCTGTCTTTCCAACGTCATGTTTTGTTATTCCTCCCTGCCCCCGTTCTCTGTACATCAGCTGTATTGGTCTTTTAATTTTCCAAAATCACCTTGCTCCTTTGTCCCTTAGAGCCTTCAGATATTCTGTTCCCTGGAAGGCAGTGTTTCATACTACTATCTCACTTGGCCCTGGCCTAGATAACTCCTGTATATCCTTCAGATTTTAATAAAAACTTCCCTTCTTAGGTAACTGGCTTTCCTGACCAATCCCTCACCCACCACCACCATCACTAAAAACTAGGTCAGTTCTTTCTCACAGTGTCTGTACCAGCCCTTCTCAACTGGTTCTGTGAATCAACTCCTAATGCCTAAGACACGCGTTGTATGTATGAATTAACTCTGTACTTAGCTATGTACCAGTCATGAGAGAATTGAGAAAATAGTCACTCAAATCATTGTCAGTAGGGTCTAATTCTCTCATGGAATCCCAACTAAGAAAGGCTGATTGGTACTTTAATTTCATAGCATTTCAGTTTGTAACTATTTCTGTGATTGATTGTTTCTCCTACCAGTTTGTAAGGTACATACATAATAGTAGGTTGTGTGGCTGTTTTACTCACCAGTCAGCGTGCACTGCTTCGCACAGTGCTAACACAGAGCCCATGCTCAGTACTTGTTGAATGAAGGGCAGAACGGTTGGTATTGCTATTGTACTGTTTATAAGAAAAGAAGATAGAAGCAAATATGACAAAACTTAGCAGTTGTGTGTTCTAGGTGGTGCGAACATGGGTGCCCCCTACTTTTTTATATTTTTTTTTACATCTCAAAAGAAAAAAGAAAAAAAGGTTAGTGTTAATTCAGATACGCGAAGAAAGAATAAAAACCAACAAATTCTGAAATCATAGGGAAAGCCTTTGAAGAAAATATATTTTAGACCATACCATAAATGAATACTTTTACAGCTAAGAAGTCAACACGTCTTATCCCCTTTCTTTCGTCCCTTATTCAGTAAACCTTTATGTATTGAAAGCGTTCTGGTGACTTAAAATCAAATTTTTTCTATAAAGGACTATCTTCTATTTTCATCTAATGAAATATTAAATATTAAATAATATGAACCATGTTAATAAACTACTTCTGTGATTTCTTGATATTTTTAAAAAGTGAAAGTTTATCTTAGTTGAGATGCATCTTTTTTTTTTAATTCCTGATAATAGATCTCCATCTCTAAGGTAGGCGTTACTAGGGACTTTCGAGATCCTGTTATTTCTGAAGCTGCACACTTTAGAACAGAGGTAGTAGTCTTGCTCAGTTCATAAACAGATGTTTCAGGGAAAGAAAGATTTCTTGGCCAGATAAGTTGGGGAAAGGTTTCATTTGACATTCCTACAGTATTAAAGGTTCCAAGAAGTCTCGCATGAAAGGATCTAGTGTGCCTTATGTTATTTGCCTTCTTACTTTTGTCACATCATGTCATCAGACATTTAGGGAATGCTGTAAGATAACTTGAACTTGAAATAAGGTATTTAGGCCTTGTCTATTCTAGGGTACGCGCTATCTTTTTTGTGGGTCAAGGGTAGCATTTTTTATTTCACAATTAAATTTCTTAATAAATTATTATTTAAAGCACGGTGGGGGGAGGGGAAGAAGAGTTATTAATCTGTATCTTAAGTATCTGCCCTGTGTCGTGCCAAGAAGGGTATGAAAGAAGAAGATATACTCCTTGGTCTTAAAATTCATTTGAAGAAATTAGGCTTCTGTTTAAACAAAATAAGGGAGTTTATGAAATGCTTCTTGGTATGATACAGATTATAAAAGTAGCAGGAACTCAGAGAAGGGAACAGTCGGTCCTTTTTGCAGTGATGAAGCAATATTAGAAGTAGAAAGTAGGATTTGAGAGCCTTGAAGGCTAGATTAAGATTATGGGGAGGAGGGTAAATATGAGTCAGAAACAAATAATTAGAAGATACCTAGAAAGTCTGAGGTTGCTGAACAGCCATTTATGAATTTCTCCTAAGGGAGAAAAGACAAAATCCCAGTACTTCTTTATAACAACATAAACTACATTTAAGAATCACTACTTAAAACACCGATTAGTTGTACGTTACCTGTTGGTATACATGTTAGCATCCTCTTACAGTTGGAATGGCAACATAGAAAAATTACTATCTTTGTATGGCCAAACAGTAATTTCATATTAATTCTTCCTACAGTTGTTTCACTTTCCTTTTTGATATCCTTAGCACCTCACAACACAGCTATTTCTTAACCTTCATGTTGGCTAAGAGCTTGCCGTTACGCAACTGGCAGCTTTAACAGTACAACCTCTCTAACTGTAACAAAGCAGAAGTGGGAGAAAATAAGAACTGAAAGGATGTTAGGGATTGTTGGTTTGAATGTTTTAAGAGAATATTACTTTCAGATGCATTTGGAAAATACAAAGTAAGAAAACAGATAAAAACATTAATATTCTCCTGGTTAAAGGAGTGATTGATTTTGTCTGTTCCATAAATATTTGTTGAGGTCTTACTATATATAAGGTATTGTAGCTGCATAAGGATGCGTTAGATGCTGATCCTTTATTCAAGAAAACCGAACAGTAGAAAGAAGCACCGGAGAAAACTCTAATGGGTAGAGTTAGATCTCGTTCAGAGGAGGAGGAGAGAGAGCTTTTGACTGGGAGAATTAGAGGAGGCTCCCGTGAGAGTGACATTCGGGCTGGATTTTAAAGAATTAATGATATTTAGACTGACAGAAAAGGTGAGGAAGGACTTGGCAGATGAAAGGGAATATCATATCAAAATGCAGACGCAAGAAGGCCCAGGTCGTGCGCCAGGAACGGCGTGTAACTCAGTTTGTCAAGGAGAAGGAAATGTAAAGGTGGATGGAGGGGGAGAGTCTTATACTGCACAATCTCTTATAGTTAAAATATAGCTGTTTATTGTTTTATGCTGTCTTGTGCTACTTTGAAATTGTTACATTGTTTAATCAGCACAGCAAATATTTTACTGTTCTCCATTTTCAGAAGTACTACACATATATCCTGATTCACCAAATTTTTCCTCCTTTTTAATTCTTTAAAATACAAGGGTTAAATTATATATTTTTTACTCATATTACCATTCATCTATAAGGGCTTCAGTGCCAAAATTCAGTGTTTTAAATTCTATCTCTGTAAAAAAAAAAAAAAAAAAAGTTTAGAATGGATCTGGTAAATTAACAGCAGTTCATGGTTAAAAAGAAAAAAATAGTATCCAAACATTTACATGAGGGAACAACTGAAAGAAATTAGAATATTTACCCTTTAAAAAAAAAAAAAGTACATGGGGGATATGATAGCCATCTTCACATATTTGAAAGATTGTGATGGGGAGAAGGATTAATCAAATAATATTTAGCATAAAAATGTTCTGCCTTTTGAGAAGGTGAGTTTCTCTTTCCCTTACGTATTTGAAGAGGCTAGATAACTATCAGTGGTATTGAAGAGGGAATTATTAAGTGGGATATATTGGGTTAGGTGACTTCTTAGGTTTCTTTCAGTTGTAAAAGTCAATAATTCTATAATTCTTGAACAAGAATGCTTAAACTATTTTTTTAGACATTTTCAACCTGAACCATCTTCTCACAGGAGATAGTTAAGTTGTTTTTCTATATAAAGATATTATCAAGAGAAGTTGGGTTAGCCTTGGTATTTTTATACAAGGAAAGAAGAATTCAGTTAGAGATGCAGTAGGTCATATAATTCTAGCTCATGAGAATCAACACATTATTGCTAAGGTTGGTTGGATGTTAGTTTCTACCAAAATGTTAGTTTGGTAGACATTCAGTTATGGACAGTTATTAAAAATGCAATAAAGCCAAATATTTTGTATTCAGATACATGTAAACTCTTACTTAATTAAGTGGGTCTTAGAGACCGTATACAAAATTCTGTTTTCTGGGCTTAGTAGTGACGTAATTTTAGCCAGTTACTTAACTGATTTTGATCAGTGTCTTCAATTGGAAAATTAGGTGATTAGGTAAATGTTCTCTAAAAGTTCCCTTTCGACTCTAAATTTTTCATATCTTGATTCTTTTTCTTGTGCTTCTTTATGAATCTTGGAGTCATACCATCGGAAATAGCCAGATTCTAACATTCTTTTAACTCTTAAGACTTTTGGTCTTGTTGCAGTCTTAGGCTTGCTTTCTTGTGAAGGTTGGAGTATCTACTGAAAACTAAAATCCACCTCAAATTTGAGAATTGTGGTATAGTGTTTATCCACAACAGTGGATAGAAATTTGTTCTGATGCTCTTAATAGTTTTATTAATTTTTTTCCTAATTGCTTAGCTCTTACAAATAAATTCATTATTTGTTGACTACTTATTTTCTGCTGTGCTAATTGATTCAGATATGGTCTACACCGTTCAGGAACTTGTCATCTAGCTTTTGGTGAAGCAGACAGCTTGGTAAACAGACAATACTAATAATACAGCGTAATAAGTCCTGTGAAAGAGATCTCTTGCGGGTGCTATGGTGATACATATGAGAATACTGAACCTAGTAAGAGGGTAGGGAAAGGGGATCTAGTCAGAGAAGACTCCATGAGGAGACAATAGATGAGCTGAGTCGTGAAGAATAACTATGAGTTAGCCAGGTAAAGGCGGGAAGGATGGGCCAGGATAATAGCAGCAAGCGTGAGTAGAGGCATGGAAGCAGGAAACAGCGTGATAGAAATGAGGATGCACCATTCCTGAGGTGTCGAATGAGAAAGGCAGTTAAAACTTGAATGTAAGCAGGTGCTTTATGCCAACACCAAGATCTTGGCTTTGTTCCCTATTCCTAGAGGAGGAATAGATGGGTTTTAAGCTGGATTTGACATAAAACATTTGTTTTTTGAAGTATTCTGGATTAGAGGAATATAACTGAAGGTAGGGACACAGTGTGCTAAAAGAAACTAGGTGAGAGATGGTCAAGGTCTAAACTAGGCCCCCACTTCCAGGCCTTCACAGCCACTGCAGGAGGCTAAGCCAGAGCCCTTCAGCCTCACACCCACCACCTCTCCTACTTTGTGACCGTCACTGTCACCAGCCTTGATCCCTGCCTGAGTCCTTTTCCTCGGGCTTGTATTTAATGTCAGTTTTTTGTTATTTTCTTTTAACTGATGGAGAATACTGAAAAAAATATTAACTGATATAATATTTCTATCTGAAATCCCTCAGTAGTATTTTCATGCAATGACTTTTTTTGCCTAATTTGGTTTTGACAGAATTAGTATCTAGGATTTTTAGTACATTTTTTACTTAGTTTCTAGTTGACCTTTTAATGAATTGTAGGCATTAGTTTTAGGGTTTTTTTTTCTCATTTAAAACACAATTTTTGAGATAAAGAGCACATTTACCTATTAAATTACTGTTCTTTTAAAAAAATTTATGAAATGTAAACAGATATACCTGTGAAAGAAAAAAAGGAGGAAAATATAAAAGTAAATAGAAAATGAAGATTCGCTGGATGAAATAGTTTTTTAAAAAGTTTGAAAGTACAGTAAAACTTTTAAAGAACCCTTTTTGAAGAGAATCAAAGGAAGAGTTTAAGTTATGGGGCAAATTTGCTCTGATAATAAAAACAATACTGAAGGATACCATCCCTGGTCTCCTTATCTTCAGGCAAGTTAAGTCAACAACTGAGCCCAATTTTAAAATAGAGTTTTCCCAAACACACTGAAAAGGTACTCTAAAGGAAATAGAAAGATATAGTCTTTCCTTACCTTTTAATTCCAGATTATTGGATTTTCTCTTAGTCAGATAGATTTCTCTCTTATCCTGATGATTTTCTTACCTATTCATTATCATGATGAAATGGGAGCAAAAGTATTAAAGATTGAATACAGAAGAGAGTTTAGGGGGCTATATTGAACCTATCAGTGAACAAGTAAAGGAAAAAAAAAAAGTAAGACTTTATTTTAACAATTGACTTGTATTTAATCCATAGACCATTTAATAATATAGACTCTTTGGTGTTTATATTTTACTTGAATTCACTTGATTGGTTTATAAGTCATACATTGATAATATATAGAAGATCACTGAGCAGAACCATGGCACATACAGGCAGTCAAATATTTATCAAATTTAAATAAAGTTCTCTAGTCAGTGATTCTCAAGCCGGGGTAAGGGCTTCCTTTTCTAGAAAAAAGAAAAGGTATCAGAATTTCTGAGAAAGAAATAGTTTTCTTACACATTATTATCCCTCTCCTTGGATGGGAATAAAGCTTGAGAGTATCGTGTGTCTTGCTCTACTAACTGAGTCCTGTTGAAACAGAAGAAATGTAGTGAACCACAGAAAAAGTGTTTTGTAAATCAAAGTTGTAAAGGAGTTTTAAATTTCTCTTATGATACAGATTAAAGAAAGTAAGGCATGGACTATAACTTTGGAACTGTATTGAAAAAAACTTAGGAAATCCATTGGATTTCATTTGAGTAGAATTCTAGTGAGCCGTAGATCATAAAGATTTTTAGGGAGGGAGAATGAAATAGAGTAGCCACTCCAAAAAAAGATTCCTGCAGCTGCGTACATTTTCAGTGTCACTGTTGATCTTGGGCTACATTTCTACTATAAACCACAGGTATAAGAAAGATACATACATTTCTTTCCCACTTTTTCTTTCCTAGCAGCATCATTCCTATAATTAATTTGTGAACATAAAAATGTTACTAAAATTGCTTTTTAGAAAGGAGAGTATTTTTGTAACAAAGAAGTTTGGTTTTCTACTCTCTTAACCTATTTCTGATAATTGCAAGGTATAAGTATAACAATACCATATTATTTCATTATTTTGAAATTTATGGCAGTTCAGAAATGGGATGGTGAGAATTTCTTCTCTTGTACTCTCTAGGGAAAATATCTGAGTAAATTAATATAATAAACATGATTGCAAAAAAAATCTTTAACTTGTTTCAATGTAAGTACTTTTCAATTACTTTAGAAGCATCTCCTGAAGAAGAAACAAAGGAAGTATACATTAGAAATTGTGTTTCTTCATAATAAGATAATGACTTTTTTAGACTTGTTCAAACTAATATTTCTTTGAAAGTAATAAAGTGTCTATTCATCATTTAGATTGGTCTCCTGTACCATTATTCTGAATTATGTTTTATGTCCTGTAGTTTGTATGTAACGTAAATTCACAATCTCTATTTATGTTTGTAAGATCTTAGAAAATAACTTAAAAATCTTTGTGTCTTCTATAGATTTTATATTTGTATTTGGTTAGTCCAACTAACTTATTTTGGTATATCAGCAGAAACAACTTGCTTCAAATACTGTATAGCTTCAAAGTAACTTGCTTTTTTCTATCTTTTGTAAACTTATTTGTACCCCTAAATTTTTTTTCCTTTGGAAAGCCTTGCAGTAAGAGAATTTCTTTGTCTGGATGATCCACCAGGTCCATTTGATAGCCTAGAAGAAAGCAGGGTAAGTGCTGTATTATATATCACATGAAAAGAGGAACAAATAATACAGTACAATAACTACATTGTTTCTTGAATGAAATAGAAAACAGCAAAATATTATCATTTTAGACCATGGTAGTTTTGCACAGAAAGCTTTTAATGTTTGAGTCAATGGTTTCTTTTGTTGAAATACAAGAACCTAGTTCAGTGAAAAAATAAAAATTCATACATGTCATAAGGTCAATAAAGCGCTAAAATTAAATCCTGCATTTTGTTCTATTTTTATTGGTTAAAAAAAAAGAAAATTGTTTGGAAATTTAGTTTACTAGATTTAAAAGTGCTATTTGTAGGCTAATTTTTCTTCCGAGTATGAAAGTAAAGAACCTACAGTTAAAATCAAATTTACAACTTATCTTCGGAGGTAGAAGTTATTGTCTTGTTATCAATGCACCACAAGCTTGATGCTACTCAGATTGCACTAATTGACGTGTTCAAGTGGCCTATTTCTTGAAGCAATTGGCTAGATTCACAAAACAGATTTGGTAATAACAGATTAGCTAGGCTTTTATGCAAGTTTTTTCCCCAAGTGTTTAATGGTGTTTAAATGGAACAGATTTAATTGGTAGGTTTGTAATGTTTTCAATTAAACTGCGTCAGTGCTTTGTATTAAAGTGAATGCCGTAGCTTTTTTAAAACAGCTTTACTGAGGTAAAATTTTCATCCATAAAATTTGCTATTTGCAGTTCCATTGTAAATGTACAACTTAATAATTTTAGTAAATTTATAGAGCTATGCCACCATCACCATAATCCAGTTTTTAAAATTCCATCACCTCAAAGAAAATTTCTACAAGCCACTTTGCAGTCAGTCCACACTCCCAGCCCCAGACAACTACTGATCTGCTTTCAGTCTCTACAAATTTGTCTTTTCTGAATAGTTCATAGAAATAGAATCATATAGTATATGTGTATGTGTGTGTATATATATAAATCAGTATTCAATATACATAATCTTTTATGTATACAGTATGCCTAACATACAGTATACAATCTTTATGTGTATATGTATTTAAAATATATAAGCTTTGCATCTTGTTTCTTTCACTTAGCATAATGTTTTTGAAGGTCATCCATGTTATATCCTTTATCAGTATTTCATTACTTTTTATTACTGAATTGTTTTTTATTGTATACATATCCCACATTTTGTTTATCCAGTCGCCAGTTGAGGGACGTTTGGCTTGTTTCCAGTTTTGTGCTGTTATGAATAATGTTGCTATGAACAATCTCAAAGGCGGCTTTGTGTGAACATATGTTTTTATTTCTCTTGGGTTGACTCCTAGGAGTGGAATGTTTGGTTATATGGCAAATCATGTTCAACATTTTTAAGAAAGTTAACTGTTTTCTAGAGTGGCTATGCCATTTTGCATTCCCACCAGTAGTATGTGAGCGTTCCAGTTTCTCCATACTCACAGACATTTGATATTTTCTGTCTTTTGGATCATAGCCATTTTCATGGATATATAGTAGTATTTCATTATAGTTTTAATTTGTATATTCTGATCATTTTTTATTTTGATCACTTTTTCATGTGCTTTTTTGCCATTCATATATTTTCTTTGATGAATTGTCTAAGTCTTTTGCCCATTTTTTTAATTGGGCTGTTTGTCATGTTGAGCTGTAAGAGTTCTTTAGTTTGATACAAATCCTTTTATCAGATGTTTGATTTGCAAATAATTTCTCCCAATCTCCGTGTGTCTTTTCATCTTTTTAATGGTATCATTTGAAGTGCTAATGTTTTTATTTTTAATGAGGTACATTTTATCACTTTTTTTATGGCTTATGCTTTTGGTTGTATTGTAAGAACTCTTTGCCTAATACAGGGTCACAATGATTTTCTCCTACATTATTTTCTAGAAGTTTTATAGTTTTAGCTCTTACATTTAGGTCTATAATCTATCCTGAGCTAATTTTTTTAATAAGGTATAAGGTGTCTTAAGTTTCTATAGGTATCTATTCGTCTCAGTACCCTTTATTGAATTGTGTTGTCACCTTTATCAAAAGTCGAATGAACATAAAAGGAAGGGTTTCTGGATTCTTAATTCTCTTCCACTGATCTAGTTACCTATCCTTGTACCAATACTACAGTCTTGTTTACTGCAGCTCTCTTATGGTTACTGTTTGCATGATATTTCTTTTTCTATCCTTTTGCTTTCAGTCTGGTTCTGTCTTTCAATCTAAGGTCTGTCTCATATGTAGCATCTGGTTGGGTCTTGATCTTTTATTCAATTTGACATCTCTGCCATTTTGCAATTTGTTTTCCATCTATCTCATCTGTTTTGGTCCTGTTCCTCCTTTACTGCCTATTATTGTGTGAAATAAATATTTCTAGTATGCTATTTTGATTCTTCTGTAGAAATGTTTATTTTTTCTTAATTATTTTTTAGTGATTGCTCTAGGTATGACTGTATGCATCTTAACACAGTCTACTTCAGCATAATACTTAATGCCAGTGAATTATAAACTTGGCTCCAATGTGTTCCTTTTTCTTCCCCCACTGTTGTCTTGCTATTGTTATACATTTTACATCTATATATGTTATAAACCCACCAATACAGTATAATAATTATTTCTTTGTACAATCTTTTGTCTTTTAAAGAAGTTAAGAGAAGAAATGAGAAAAATATTCTGTAGACTCTTTTATATTTATCCATATATTTACTGTTTCCAGCCTCTTCATTCCTTCCTGAGGATAGTGTTATCATCTGGTATCACATCCTTTCCGCTCTAAGGCCAGCTTTTAGTATTTCTTGTAAGGCAGGACTGCTGGCAACAAATTCTCACAGTATGTGTATGTGGGAACGTTCATTTTTGAAGGATAGTTTTTCTGACACGTTTTCTTCTTTCAGTACTTTTTGTCATTCGGCTGTCTTCGGGCCTCCGTTGTTTCTGATTTAAAGCCATCCTTTCGCTATGTGGTCGTTCCCATGAACATGATGAGTCATCTTGCCCTTGCTACTTTCAAGATTTTTTTCTTTGACTTTTGACAGTTTGATTATGATGTATCAAGGTACGGATCTCTCTATGTTTATCATTATTTGATCATTGAGCTTCTTGGATTTGGCGTATTAATGTTCTGTGTCAGACTTGAGAAGTCGTTGGCCATTATTTCTTCAGATAATTTTTCAGTTCTTTTCCCTCGCCCTTCTCCTTCTGGGACTCCCCTTAAGTGTATGTTGGTACACTTCATATTGTACTACATGTCCCTGAAGTGATGTTTGTTTTACTTCAATCTTTTGTTTCCATTTTTCAGATGGGATAGTGTCTATTGATTTATCTTGAGGCTCACTGATTCATTCTTCTGTCATCTCAAATCTGCCGTTGAGCTCCTCTTGTTAATTTTTCATTTCAGTTATTGTGCTTTTCAACTCCAGAATTTCTATTTGCTTTTTTTTTGTATCATTCTGTTTCTTTATTGGGATTCTATATTTGTTGAGTCCATACTGTGTTAATGACTATGGCTTTATAATCTTTTCATCTAGCAGGGCAAGGGTTCCCTTCCTTGTTCTTGAAAATCGGCTGTTTGCTCTCCATATGGGTTTTATAATCAGCTTGTGAGTTTCATGAAGAATCCTGTCGGCATTTTGTTTGGAATTATAATACATTTATTGATTTATGGAAGAGCCTTATCTTTCTAGTATTGAATCTTCCTATCAATAAATCTTTGCTTACTTAGGTCTTTTTTAAAAGTCCTTCAGTAAAGGTTTAAATTTTTTTCCTTAAACTTCTAAGGAGAGCTGTACGACTTATTCTTATGTTTTTTTATATCATAATTGGTATTTTTCTTAGAATATTCTAATTTTTTACTGTTGTATTATTGATTTTTTTGTGTATTTATTTTATATGTCACATCCTTGGTGAAATCTCTCATTCATTTGTAGATCCTTTTGGATTTTCTATACAGGTAATCATAACCTCTGCAATATTAACAGTTTTTTACTTTTTAATCCTTAATTCTTTTCATTTTATTTTCCTATATTATTGTGCTAGCTAGGATCTTTGGAATTAAATAGGAGCAGTTATGGTGAGCATCCTTTTTCCTCTCTTCCTAACTTTAAAGGAAATGATTCTATATTTCACCATTGGATGGTGTTTTCTGTAGGCTTTTGGTAGTTGTGCTTTGTGTCTGTCTGTTGTTTTTGTTTTTAGGTTAAGGAAGTTCTCTTCTATTCCTAGTTTGCTAAGAGGTTGTGGTATGTGTGTGTTGTTAATGTTTCTGCTTGCATCTATAAAGGTGATCATATGGAGTTTTCTTTCTTTAATCTGTTACTGTAGTGAACTACATTCGTAGATTCTCAAATGATAAAACATTACTTATGGGATTAACTCATAAATTCAGAATTTATTTATTTATTTATTTTTGTGAGGAAGATCAGCCCTGAGCTAACATCATGCTAATCCTCCTCTTTTTGCTGAGGAAGACCGGCTCTGAGCTAACGTCTATTGCCAATCCTCCTTTTTTTTTCCCCCAAAGCCCCAGTAGATAGTTGTACGTCACAGTTGCACATCCTTCTAGTTGCTGTATGTGGGACGCGGCCTCAGCATGGCTGGAGAAGCGGTGCGTCGGTGCGTACCCGGGATCCGAACCCGGGCTGCCAGTAGCGGAGCGCACGCACTTAACCACTAAGCCACGGGGCCGGCCCCCAGAATTTTTTAATTGCTGGATTTGGATTGTAATGATTTTATTTAGAATTTTTGCATCTATAATTTTCCTCTCCATTACTGTCCTTGGAGCTGGTGTCAAGATTAAAGCAGTTTTGTAAGTTGATGAATATTCCCTCTTTTTCTGTTCTCCAGAACCATTTGAATAAGATTAGTATTATTTGTTCCTTGGGTGTTCATTAGAACTCACCTGTAAAACAACCTGAGTCCAATACTTGCTTTAATTTTTTCGTTAGTTTTATGCGTACATTTTTAACAATTGACTAGGTTGGTTTCTTTAATGGCTAGAGTTTGTTCAGACTGTCTGTTTCTTTGGGGATCAATTTTTTTTTTTTTTCCCCCCAAAGCCCCAGTAGATAGTTGTATGTCATAGTTGCACATCCTTCTAGTTGCTGTATGTGGGACGCGGCCTCAGCATGGCCAGAGAAGTGGTGCATCGGTGCGCGCCCGGGATCCAAACCCGGGCCGCCAGCAGCAGAGCTCGTGCACTTAACCACTAAGCCACAGGGTCGGCCCTGGGGATCAATTTTGATAATTTATATTTTCTGGAAAATTGACCATTTTATATAGGTTTTATAATACATTGATGTAAGGCTGACTTTTAAAAATCTTTTAAACATATCTTTAATTATATATCTACTTTCAATCTCACTGTTTCTACCAGCCTTTTATCCTTGGATTTGTTATACTTTAATAGTCTTTTCAGAGAATCATTTTTTGAATTATTGATTTTCTTGATTGACTAAATTCTTTTCCTATCTCTATTAATTTCTTCCTTTTACTTAGGTTTAATCTATTCTTTTTTTGACTTCTCCAATTGGATACTTTTTCAGTTGTTTCTAACACGTTCTTTTAAACTATAAATTTCTTTTTGAGTTACATGCTAACAATATGTCACAAGTCTTAATAAGTAGTATTTTCATTATCATTCATATTTTGTAATGTTCTTTATAACATCTTCTTTGCTCCATAAATTTTGAGTTCTCTTAAATTTCTTAAACTTTTGTAAATTTTTCCTTGTCATTGACTTTTTTCATCTATTTGCATTTTCGTCAGGGTATATTCTCTATGACACTGATTCTTTGTTATTGTTGAGGCAGTGCTTTGTAATCTTCGCAATCTGCATATATGATAAATTTTCTAAATTTTCTTGTGTATTTGAAAAGAATATGCATTTCCTAATTGTTATGCTGAGGGTTCAATGTATATCTGTCAGATCAAGCTTATTAATTGTTTAAATTTTTAAAATATTTACTGATGTTTTTTCCTGTTTAATCTATTAATTACCAAAAGTAGTATATTGAATCCACTCATTATGGTTGCGGATTTATTAAATTTCTCCTTGGAATTATGTAGTTGAAATATTCCCAGTGAATAATTCCTTTTATTATTAGATAGTGACTCTTTTTGTGCCTAATAATGTTTTTTACCTTGAAATGCATTCTGTCTGACAGTAATAAAACAACTTTTCTGGGGGAGGAGGAGCAGATTTGCCTGTTGCCCGATAGGTTTTTTTCTACCTTTATATTTTAAGTGTGTTTCTTGTAAGCATCAGAGAGGTAGATTTTTGTTTTTTGATACAATTGGAAAAAATCTGTTTTTGAACTGGTGACTTTATTGTGGTGTTTATAGTAATTACCAATATATTTGTATTTATTTCTGCCATTTTATTTTGTGCTTTTTATTTACCCTGGTTTTTCAGTGCTGTTTTTTTCCTTTTCTCCTTTTTATATGTTTAATGAGTTTTCTTTCTTCTGTTTTTTCTCTACTCTTGGTTTGTAAGTTCTGTATTCACTGTCTTTTATTTAATAGTCATATCTTTTTCTCATCAAGTATTTTAGAACCAAGTTTTACAGCTCTCCTACAAGTTAGCCATTATCACGTTTTATAGAGTTGACATTTCTTTTGATTTAGCTGCATGTTCACCACTTCCTTTCTCCACCATTCTGAATTCTTTCATCTCACTCTCTCCATTGGGGTTCAGTTCACTTCTTCTTAAAGTGCATCATTTAATAGTTCTTTCAGTGAATGTGTGTGGGTGATGTTTAGGTCTTTGATGTCTGACTTTTTTTTAATCTTGCTCTCATTCTTGAAGTATGATTTAGCTGAACCTAGAATTCTATGTTGATAGTCATTTTTCTCAGTGCTTTGCAGTGTTGTCCACTGCCTTGGACCTAGACCACTGCTGGGAGACATCTACGCTCAGTTCATTGTTGTCACTTTATAGTAAACCGCTTTTTCTTCTTGGTGGTTTAGAGATCTTGTCTTTGGTTTTGGCATTTGCAATTTCACTATCTTGTATCTGGGTGATATTTATTTTTGTCTTCTTTGGGATGCATTATTCTTCCCAAATCTAAAAATGCTAGTGTTTAATCAGTTCTGAAAGTTCTCTGCTATTTTCTCACCAAGTCTTGCTTCTCCTCATTGTCTCTGTTCTCTCCTTTTAGAATTCTATTTATAAATATATATGTTAGTTATTTTCCTTGTCTGTCTGTCTTAACCTTTCCTTCAAAGCATCCATCTCCATCTCTTTGTGCTTCATTCTGGGTAATTTTCTTAGTTCTAGCTTCCAATTTACCGTATTGTCTTCAGACAGGCTTATTCTACTGTTTGATCCTTCTGTTAATATTTTAATGTCATTGACTGTATTTTTCATGTCTTAACATTCTATTTGGTTTATCTCAGTATACCTGATGTTTCTTAATAGTGGCTTTTAAAAGATATTTGCAAGTCATTATACATGTTCATATTTTATGGTCTCTGTCCAGTAGTTATGTTATCTGAAGTTTATGGGATCCTGATCCTTCTGTTTATTGGGTCTGTTCACTGTTTTATGTTGGATGGTTTTCCTAGTGTGTTTTGTAATTTTGAATTGTAAATTCACTTTAATTAGAACTTTGCAGGAACTCTGTATAGCCGAGGTCAAGGGTATATCCTTCCACAAACGTTCCTGTTTGCCTCTGCAGAGATACCTTGAGTATCATTGGTCCTGGACCATTGTTTATGCTGGTTTCTCAGCGTGGGTGTTTCTGGCTGATTGGGATAGTATAAATTCAAAGACAGAATCCACGTGAGGCATTGGCCCATGGTTGGCCCTTCTTCAGGGAAGACTTTACCTGCCCCACCTAGAGGCCAGGATGAGACAGTCTTTCTTGATGTATCCCTGTGTTGATAAGTGACTTTTATTAATAACTTAGCTCTTTAGGACCCCTGCTTTATTCCTGAGTGGCTCATTTCTTGTCACTGGCCCCAAAATATGCCTGACTCGTCTCTTGTCCCATCCTGGTGTTCCAGGTTCAAGGTTACTAAAAAGCAGCCTCTGCTCAGCTCGTTCTTCTCCCACTCCCTGCAGCTGTAGGGTCAGTGCACGTGCTCATGCACTTGTTTTCATTTCTTCTCATTTTTCCCCCTGAGATTTGCCTTTGTTTCTTGCCCTCGTAGCTACTTAAAAAGTTGGGTTTTTAGCTAGATATTTTACGGCTGGAGGCTTTCGTTTTTAATCTAATCAACCATATTGTTATCAATGGAAGTGATTTGTGGTTTATTTACTTTGTTTTTCTCTGTGTTCTGTTTGATGATAGTTGAAAACTTCATTTTTTTATAATGTGAATATACCCAAATTTTTAAATTTGGGAATGTTTATAATGTTCATCTTATGTGGTTAGTTGGAAAACCAAGCCACAGAATGATATGTGTTATCTACTCCCATCTATATAAAAACAAATATTTGAGAAACTGAAAAATAGTTCGGTTTGGTTGGAACATGGGGTATGTGGAGGATCAGAGGAAGGGAAAGGTAAATAGAGCAAGCTGTGAGGTTGGGGTGAAAGTCATATATCACATCACAAGGTACCTCATTTGCCAAGGTAAGATACTTGGCCTTACCCTTAGGCAGTATTGAATCATAGGTAACATGATAAGATCTGTTTTTAAGAAAACCAGCTTGAATTGGAAGAGTGCCAGAGTAAACATAGGTAAGCCAGTTAGTTTACTGGTGTTGTAGTTGGTTAAGAACCAAAAACAGGAGAAATGAGTATAGAGAGTAAAGTGACAAAACCACAAGAGATGTAGATGAGGCAATGGGGGAGGAGGAGAATGGAAAAGTGGGCAAGACTGGGTTACCGTTGGGCCATAGAAATTAGGGAAAAGGATGATCCAAGATGCCTGCCTGGTGGCTCTGATGATTAGGCCATAGAGCAGATATTCTTTTGGGAATGCTATTTGACTTGCCATTGGTACATCCAAGTGAAGAGGACCAGTAGGCATGTGAATGATGTCTGTGTACTCAGGAAAGGTCTGGGCTGGAGATTAACAACAACAAAACGATGGAAGTCGATAGCATATGGTATACATAATGGCTGAAGTGATAACATAAGTGTAATTGCCTAGAGGGGCATATAGAGCCAGAGGATATATAGTCAAGGACAAAGCTCTGAGGAATGCCCACATGCAAGGAAAAAGTAGAAGGCTAGAAGGAACTGTCAAAGTAAGAAGGGGAACCGAGAAGTTTTACAGAACCCAATGAAAGAGGATTCCATTCAAGTGGGAAAAAAAAATTTCAAGTCAGTAGTGACATGGCTGTGAAGTCGTGAAAAACAGTACTTTGGATTTGACAATTAGAAGGTCATTGTTAGCCTTTGCCTGAACATAACTAGAGAAAAAGAGAGTAAAACTCTAGTTTTATGATTTTAGAAGTAAATGGGGAGCTAAATTTGGGTGATAAAAAAAACATTTTTCATGGAAAACTTTTTCATTTTGAAAAGAGGGAGATGAGTTAGTAGCTAGAGAGACTCATGATCAGGAAAGTGGTAGGGATGATTTTGTTTTTATATGGAGAGATTTTTAGAATTTACTTAATCATCTTCAATCAAGTTGATTAAGTAATCTTAAGGGTCAAAAGAGGAGAAAAGGTTGAAAATTTGAGAGAGTGTGTAATGTGTAAGTGATAGAGCAAGCTTCCAAAGAAGATAGGGCTTAACTTGAAGAGTTACGTGTTCTTGAGACAGGAACAGGATGCCAATGTAATTAGGATTCTGGGAGTCAGTGATTTTTTTTCTGGTGTGGGAATCAGGATCATCTGCAGGGCTTGGGATCAGCAGTAGCAGCATATTGTAGGGGGTTCGCTGGGTTTGAAGCCTTCAGATAGTCACAGAGGAGACAGAGAGTGATAACTGGGAACAAGTCAGAGAATTGATCAGCAACACTTGAAAGCCTCATCGAGGTAACGGACCTGAATTTTTTCATGGCATCGTTCTTCATGGTAGCGTGACTGCGTTTCTTTGTTTAGTCTTTATTTCAGCAGTGTTCAGCGTCCTGGGTGTAAAGGATAGAATGTCAGTTTTGAGTGAATATGGGGAAAGGGGAGTGCAATGTTGAAGGTGCTGTGGAGCCCGTTGTTGCTGCTGCTGAGCTGGTACAAATGGAGCCAATAGCCACAGTCTTTTTATAAAAGTCAAATTATCTAGGACCGGGCAAAAATAACCTAAGGAGAACAGAGACTAAAACAGTGGCTATTAGTCATTTTTTCCCAGTTCTACAGTAGAGGGATATCACACACTCACTTCAGGGCCCCTGACTTACTGCTTAATAATTCTCAAGAAAAGGGACTTGTAGTTGTAAGTTCCCCTGTTAGGTGGGGACTAAGAGAGCCAAGACAGCAGAGACCTAAGCTGGGAGAGAACAAATCATGTGGGTTGCGCACGTATGATTTTGATTATCCATGTTCTTTGACTCTTCAGTAGTGCTCTTGAGAAACAAACTGCATAAGTAATTAATTATATTATTTTTCCACATGTGATTTTTATTTGTTTTTAAGGCTTTCTGTGAAACTTTAGAAGAGACAAACTACCGTTTTCAAAAAGAACTACTTGAAAAACAAAAAGAGGTGGAATCACTGAAGAAACTGCTCAGTGAGCAGCAGCGTCATATAGACGCTCTGGAGAACAGAATCCGGTGGGTGGAGACACCTGCGTTTTCGGTCTGACTCGTTCAGCTCCCAGTACTCTGGGCTGAATGTCCTTTGTATTTTCATATGATTTAGGACATTTCTGATTCCAAAAGTCATAGACTCTTGGAGTACTTCCTCGTAGACTGGGAAAATTGTCTTTTGATTATTTAGGAGGCTGAACATTTGAAGGCTGGGAAACATCAGGAACATAGGCCTCTAGCTGCTCAACAAGATAAACGTTATTCATTTTAACCTATTTAAAGGCTGTCTTTGTTTCTGGGCCTTTACGCCAGCTTTTCACATATGGAAGTTCTAGTTTGCCTTCTCATCAGCATGTATTGAATTGACGCTAAAATGATTTTAAATTAATTATAACAATTAGTTTTTCTGTTGACTCCCAGAGTCAGCAATTTATTAGTCATATGACTAATTAAGACTTCATAACTGAAGACTACTAAAGCTACATGTATTCACAACAATAAACATGTATGTATTTTATTCAAGAAGATATTTAAGAAGAAAATAACTCGTTGCTGTAATTTACTTTTAGAACACTGTCTTTAGAACCTGAAGAATCACTGCACGTGTCAGCAATAGAAGACGGACAGATCCTAAAGGTGGAGTCCTCTGCGCTGGAGGTTGATCAAGATGTCTTGGATGAAGAATCTGGGTATGTAATGTCTAGTTTATTGTAACCTAATCCTCTGAATAACTGGAGGGAGATTGTCGTAATACTACTCTATAGGGTACTTTTTATGAACTCAGTGTTATTGTATCATGAATCTGCTGAGCAGACAGGGAAAGACTATAGATATTCTAGGCTGTCCATAAAATATAAGCCTTTGGCGTCCAGGCTGTAAGTTTTCTTATTACTTACTTTGAAGCTATATCTGAATTAACTGGGCTGTGACTGAGTTAGTTCATTAATTTGTAAATCTTGACAAATTACTTTAATCTCCCTCAGTGTCACTCTTTTCCCATTCAGAAGGTGGGACACTGTAACAGCAACCACCCTGCCTACCTAATAGGAATGATGAAAAAATAGTATATTTGAAAGCATGTAGAATTTTTATTGCATATAAATCCAAGGTAATTATTAATACATTAGTGGTACTAGTTAGCTATAATCATAAGAACAAATTTTATATTGGTAAAGGTGATTACAAACTAGATTTTTATTGATAAATGGTAGTTGGGAGAGCTGAGTTAAAAATAGATCTCCAAAGGTGTTATCTGACAATGGCAACTTAAAAATATTAAATTTCTAATTGAATATATAAATATTTTTTACATAAGGTAAAAGATTTTTAAAGGTGGTAGTGAAGTGAAATAGCATGCATCCAGTCTCTTCATTGAACATTTCTCTTTTTTTGCAGAGCTGATGATAAGCCATGCTTAAATTTTGGTGAACCTGAGAATTCTCTATCTGAGATAGAAGTAGCAGAAGTGGCATATAGTGCTGAAGAAGACTAATACACCACAAGCAGTTCCTTCCATTTTTACATTTCAGCAAATGTAGAACAGAATGGCAAATATTTGAAAAGAAAAAAAGACTGAAGCATTTACAGAAAACAACAAGAATGCACATGTATCAAGTTTACATAAAGAAAAGGTTTTTTAAGTTATGGGGATAGGAAGTCTATTCACTGCTGCTTTAAAGTGTCTTTTATCCAACCTTCGTAGTCAATACACTAAACAAAAATCTAGATAGAGTTCTGTTATCAAGGCCCACATTCTTAAATACTGTGCATAAATTATTTTGGTGTTCTAACAATGTATTGCTCCAAACTAACCTGTGTGCATGCATACACCTGTGTGTGTGTTTAAATCACCAGTTATATTAGTCAAATGGAAATTAATTGCATGTTGCTGCCTGGTTGACATATACTTCTTCGTATCTCTGACATGATATATTTTCATTAATGGTTAAAATCAGTGGTAAAGCTGAATTGAGTTTTAAATATTGACATATTTACCATCTCTAAATAAAAATTGCTTATTTGGAATGTTACTGTTATTTAAAAGAGGATAACTTTCTAGTACCAAAGGAAAACTATTTGAAAGACCTGTAATAACACAGCTAAAGTGATAAAATAGCTTGGATTTTAAAAGCTAATTCAGTAATATCAAAATAGCCTGTGTCCAGTTTATTATAATATGTTATACTTGTTTATTTTCCAGGTAGTCTTTATCTTAAATCTCTACCTGTAGAATTAGTGAGTTTGCCTCTCAGGACACTACCTCTTTTTGCTAATCAAGGCATACTCTTTCGAAAATATATTATAGATTCTAAGCAAATAGAGAGTTATACAAAAAAAATAAAAAGCCATATATACTACAAAGTTCCTAACTATATTGACTCCTGGCATTGCATTTTTATTTCTATATATGTGAATATGTTGCTATAATATATTATGGCTGATTTTCTTTTAAATTTATATTTAGCCAAGTGATGCACTTTATGATAATTAAACTGTTGTGCCAAGTTTAATTGGTAAATTTCTTTAGCAAGTGGAGTTAGGGTAAAGAATTGTGTAGTGCCTTTACTATTTCACTTTTTACAAAAGTCTCCTAGGGTCTGTGAGTCAGCTTTATGAAAAAATGTTTATTTCAGCTTTGCATTTAGTTGTTGAAAGTGCCTTGTTTCATTTTTATACTATGAAGTTACTCATTTGTTTTGGTTCTGCCGTTTTGCATATTGTTAATAAGCATTGTAATCATGCTTGCATTTTGAACTGCGTATGCTTTCTAAACACTGAGGGAAACTTACTGGGGAAATAGAATAACAATCTCCTATTTTTTTTCTTCACTGTCTCAAAGTTTATTGTTCTCTTGATGTATATATTAAGATGTGGTTGTATAAAATTCTGCTGATGTCGAGTAACAGATCCGATAGTCATTGTTAACCTTTGATCTAAAAAGGAGACTGCTTTTTACCAAAGTACCAAAAATTTTAAAAGTCTTCTTCAGAATGTACAGGTATGCTCTGTCTTGGAACCTTTGCCCCAAAGTGTATTAGAAATGTGTTTACTATCCTGGGAGTCAGAAAGAATACAATAAATTTGTGTACTTGTTCATTTCAAAATATTATCCTGGGCTTAAAAAAGGTTCAAAAAGAACAATCATTTAAATTAATGAGTATCATTTTTTAGTCTAATTAAACAAGATGATCTTTGCTAAATTCCAGATATTATATGTGCTACATGTGTATTTTAAAGTGAACCACACACTTTTTGTGTGTGTGTGTGTGTGAGGAAGATCGGCCCTGAGCTAACATCTGCCAATCCTCCTCTTTTTTTTTTTTGCTGAGGAAGACTGGCCCTGGGCTGACATCCACGCCCATCTTCTTCCACTTTATATGGGACGCCGCCACAGCATAGCCTGACAAGTGGTGCGTTGGTGCACTCCCGGGACCCGAACTGGTGAACCCCGGGCCACCGCAGCGGAGCATGCACACTTAAGTGCTTGCGCCACCGGGCAGGCCCCCAACCATACACTTTTAAAATCTGGCCTTTCAGAAGATTGTATTAAAAGTTTTTGGATGAGTGAAGAAAAACTCTTGTTAATTAGGTAAACCACTATTATTTATATTTAGAATTTCCTTTTTTTACTTTTATAATGCATTTTATTCCCAGTATTATATTCATTTAATAAATTATTTTTTCAGTACAACAGTAGCTGTGTTGTTCAGATGTTGAATACCATTTTTCCCCCTCCAGTCTCTGTGTTCTCCTTATCCCTTACAATTATTATAAATTTAATTATAGTTAACTGCTGCATTTCACAGATGTGGAATGAGTCTGTGATTTTCTTTTTAAGTTTACACTTCATATTACTGATTATTTTAAGTCTCTGTGAATAGGTGCAATGCACTTCAAATGTAATCAATAAAAAAATTGAACAGAACTGAAACAAAACACTTGTGGATAATATTTTAAAAATTAAGTTCACGTATAGCTAGTGCAACCATAAAACTTAGAATTTTAAAATGTTTTATCTGTCTGCTATACCGAGGTTAGGTGTCTAAAGCACATTTCTTTAGAAAACCACGTTCCTCAGATAAATCATCTGTGTAGTCTCCTTCAACTGTTTGTGATATTAGAAGGAAGCAGAGGCCTTGGGTCTCAGAATAATTTATCTGGTTTTAAAGTGGATTTTATTTACTTACAGAAATAGAGGAGTTTTGGGGTATGTTAAAACAAGTTTGTATTTCCATCTGGTAAAGACAGGAATCCGGATTTTATCCTCTGGGAGATATATTTGATCCACATTTCAGCTCTTCAGAGAATGACCTTACTGTGTTGCACTTGGCTTCTATGCCTTTGGCTTCCATTAGCAAAAACAAGCATCAAAACTTGTATTCTCAGTACATGTGTTTTTAAGGCTGATAGCGGCTGTATCACATGGTGTGCTCTTTATGAGGACACATGAGAGAAAATTCTCTTAGGTCTCAGTGCTGTAAAACCTGTTCTCCTAAACACTTGATTTGTTTTTGTCTTACGGAGTCTATTACTGTCTTTTTCTTTGCTTTGTTTTTTGGGCAGCTCTAAGCCAAATTGCTCACCTGTAGCTGCTATATAGAGTCTCATGGGTTATGCTTTTATATAGTAGATAGGACCTTATTTTTCTATCTTATTTTTCTCAACACCAATTTTCTTCCCTATTCAAGTTCTTCTGTTAGGACATGTGTATTTTTGTTCTGATAAAGTCTCAGATTTGAATGATAGCTTAGACTACATTAGGTAAGAACTCGTCAGAGCCTGTGCTGCACCATTAAGTGATGCCAGTAATTACACGGAGTTAAATTATTCTTCCCTTGAAAAGATGCCTTTTAGTACGATCAGTGAATATGGAATGCAAACTTAGAAGTGCTAGCTAGTGCTAAGCTATGGGTAGGTTCTTGGCCAGAGCACAGTATCGATCAACTCAGATTATAGTTTTCACCATAGCCTCAGGTTAGAACAGGCACCACTTGCCACTTCATGTTTATCATGGACAGCAAAGTAGAACAGTGTCATTGTCTCCACACAAAACAGACATCATATAAAACAATGCAGCCAGTGTATACTCAGTAGGTGAAAGGCAGTGTTTTATTGTAAACAGATACAGGTGAGAATAGGTATAGACTGGAAATATCCTAATGTAATGTTCGTAACCTAGCTGATTGTAATCAAAGAGGTGTTAGTGTTAGTCAGCTGGTGGCTGAAGGCCTTAGCTCAATTATGAAACGTAAAGGATTAACCCTGTAACTGGAGGACTTGCTCTAGAATTAGCGCATCTGCCAGTCCAGTCTTCCAGTTCCCTGGATAGCAAACACCAATGACTAACCCAACAGATATTTGCATTCCTCTTCTTTGTCACCCCAAAATGGGAACTGGATAAAATAAATAATTCTTTTCTCAGGCCCTCTTGCAGCTAGATTTGAGCCTGTGACACGATTATGGCCAGGAGACAAGTGGAAGTCTGCTGGTAGCTTCTGGGAGAAACCTCTTGCTTTTCCTGTAAGAAGGTAGGCGTGCTGCTGATACAGCCTCTCCCCTTCCTCTTGTTCTGATCTCAGGGGATATCCAGAGGTACTGTGGAAACCACCTTGCAAACGTGTGGTGTGACAAGATGAGGGAAGAGGAAGAGAATCACAGAGACTAGTCACTTCTTCAACCACTATAAAAATTGTAGTTTTTTGTTAATTCTACCAAGATAAAAGCTATCTTAAATTTGGATTGTAGATTGTAAGTTTAAGGGGGGAAAAAAGAAGACTTTTCTTCCTGTGATATTGTTTATTTTATTAGCAAAGAAAAAAAGGAAAAAAAATTTTTCTTGAAGACTAAAGGGGAGCAAGGCATCTATTAGACATATTAAAGGTCGCTTTCTTCTGAGGATCCTTTTGGCAAAGGATTTCTCAAATATGAAAGAGAAGACAACCTATCGCTGTACACTAATTTGTTAGTCTGCTTAGGCTGCTATAATGAAGTACCACCGACTGGGTGGCTTAAACTATGGAGATTTATTTCCTCACAGTTCTGGAGGCTGGGAAGTCCAAGATCAAGGTGCCAACAGAGTTGGTGTCTGCTGAGGGCTCTCCCTTTGGGTTGCAGACGGCCGCCTTCTCACAACATCCTCCCATGGCCTTTCCTCAGTGCCTGTGCATGCAGAGCAAGCTCTCTGCTGTCTCTCGTAAGGACGTTAGTCCTGTTGTATCAGAGCCCCACACTTAATGACCTCATTTAGCCTTACTTCCTTAGAGGCCTCATTTCCAAATACAGCCACGCTGGGGGTTCGGGTTTCAAAATACAAATTTTGGGAGAGGACACAAACATTCAGTCCATAACAGCATAGGATGGATGTAACATGAAATGTTTACAAAGATATTCTCAGTTTAAAAGATTAAAGTAGATAGCCTATTCTTTCATTTGTTCATTCAACAAGCATTGAGCATCTACTGTGTGACAGCTCTGGGTTATAAAAAATATTGAGAAGCACGTGATCCCTTCAAGGAGTTGAGAGTGATACAGCTTTTTATATAGGCTGGTCTGTACACTGTGCAGCATTGTGGTAACTGTGGTAATACAGGTATTCACAGTGAATTACTGGGGTGAGAGAGCCAGAGAGGACAAAGATTGGCAAGGAGTAGAAGTCTAGTGTTTCAGCTGCTTCTTAAAAGTGGAATAGAACGGCATAAGGAGCAGAAGAGTCAGCTCCAGCCTGTGCAAGTGACAAGTATCACCAATTCTCCGTGATTCCTCTTCCTTCATCTCGTGCATCAATTCTAGCTCCAAAATGCGGTAGAAGCCCACTTACCTGATGTGATAGGTCGAGGAGGGACACACAAACCATGATAGAAACCTTAAACATTGTATTTTGACTTAATGCACATGAAAGTATATTCATTCACCAACATTCTAATAGAGGTTTGAGGCCTTTCTTTGGTATGGTTTCACGAATAAGAGTTTCTGGTTCTCTCTTGCTAAGCCATAGGCCTAATGCATTTTCTGATTACTAGCTTTGGTTTCTGTAGAGTGAAGACATAAGACAACTATGAAGACAGAAGGCACAGTTTTCATTATTTTTTTTAATCCTGTACTGCTCTCTCGCCTAAATTTTTACCATGCATTTCTTTCCAAGTCATCTGACCTAGTTTTCCCTAGAAATGATTGTTTGTTCTCATATTTCATTATTTCAACATACTGTTAATAAACTTATTTAAGATTTAGTTTTGTGGACAGCTGGTGCACGCAAATTTGAAACAAAACTGCTGCCTGGTAATCACACAACTCTCCTGGGAGGGAGCAGGAGTGTGCAGGTGTTCTAAGAAGGAGCCAACTAGCCATGAGCATTCGGGGTGTCATGAGTGTCAGCGCATCTTATAGAGAAGATGGAGAAGATTGATCCGCAGGTTAATGAAGTGTGTATAGTGAGGTTGGGGAGCAAGGGGCTGGCTTACCTTATACCTTGAATCTATCCAACTTTTCATCTCCACTGCCACCACCCTGGTCCAAATCACCAAAATATCTCAAATGAACGACTGCAATAGTATATTGACTGATCTTCCTGCCTCCACTTTGCCCCACTGCAATCCAGTCTCCCATAATAGCCATAGTGGTTTTTGTGAACACCTTAAATCACATGTTTTTTCTCTACTTAAAAATTTTCAAAGGTTGCCTGTTGGGTTTAATATCATAACATTCAGACTTCTTTACATGGCCCCCAAATATGATTTCTCTCCGCCAACTGCTCTCCCTAATGCCAGCCCACATGGCCACTTTTCTGTTCCTTCAGTCTGTTAAGGTCTTCTGCTTCCTAGCCTTGTCATATGCCCTGTCTAAAATGCTATTTTCAGAACCCTAACTGGCTGGCTCTTCTCTTCAAGTCTTAGGTTAAATGTTACCTCTTCAAGCAATCTAAAAATAGTCCTCAAATCAGTCATCTTAATCTCAAATTTCTTATTTACTTTCTTATTGTCTGTTTCCCACCTGCCCACCTCTCCACTGTTTCCCCCAAAAGGCAGGGCTTTGTCCATTTTCCTCTAATCCCTTCCCCCCTCCCAGCTAAGAAGAGGACCTGGCACACAGTAAGTGCTCAAAAGTATTTATTGAATGATTAAAATTAAAAAGCCCTGAAATAGGGAAATATTAGAGAAAATAGAGGTGTTTGGAAAGCAAATTTAAGTCTTGGAGATTGATACTCTCTGGGTAGATTGTTACCCTACTAAGGAAGAGACTGACATGGAGAGGAGGAGGGTTAGGGAGGCAGAGGGTGGATTGAGTTTGGGACGTGTTGGGTTTGAAATACTGTAGGCGATCCAGGTGGAACTCTCCAGCAGGCAATTGGAATACAATCATCCAAAATTCCGGGAGAGGCCTGCCTTACAGAACTCAAGTCGGATTATAGGAGGTATTACCCTCCTTGTTCTTCCCCTCCTTGCCCCTACGACAATGGTCTATAACATATTAGGGACTCATATGTTGGTGATACTGAAATGAAGACGACCAGAAATGCACGGCTCCATGTGCGCTATGGTGACAAGCGTCATGGAAATATGCCTGGTGGGCCCAGGTGTCTCATCCAGATAATTTGTTTTTCATTCTGTAAGTAAGTTGTTATCGTAGAAGATCATGTTTTTCTTCCTTCAGAGGAGATACAATAATAGCGCAATATCATAAGGTTTTGTCTTGTTTTTTGCTTAATAATATTTAGTATTTAAAGCAAAGTTAAAGAAAAAGAAGAAATTCAAATAGACAATAAAATGAAAAAAGTTGGATCTCACTAGTAATCAAAGAAATGTAATTGCAGCTATAAGAAGACAATATATTGGCTGAGAATTTTTTTTAATTATATTTTTACTAGAATGTGAAGAAATGAAGGCTGTATTGCTGGTAGGAGTGTGAACTGGTTTAAGACTGGTATTTCTGGACCTAATTTAGCAACATACAGCAAAACCCTTAAAAATATTCATGGCCTTCAACTCAGCAATTACACTTCTAGGAACTTAAACTAGGGAAAGATATGTAGTGTGTAAAGATTTAGCTCAAAGGATATGCATCACATTTATCACAAATACTTCAACCAAAGTCCCCAGTGTTAAGGGGATTTGTTAATTATTTTATTTTAAATATTTTATTTTAAATATTTTGTACCCAAGGAAGTGATGTTGCAGAAGAATATTTAAAGATATTCATGATATACTGCTAATTGAAAGAAGCAGATTACAAAACAATATGATCTCACTTTTATAAGTAAAAAGGTATACATTTATGCATTTGTATACAGAAAGAATAAGTGTAGTAAAATAATCGCCATGGTTACCTACTTGATGAAATTATGAAGGAATTTTATTTTCTTCCTTTTATGAATCTGTTGTATTCTCTCAGTTTTCTACAATAAGCATGTATTACTTTGTAATTTTTAAAAATTATTTTCAAACTAATAACAACATGTATATTGCCCCACCATCTACTATCCTTTTACTTACGGCAAATTCCACAACCTGTCTGTCTCCTGTAAAAGGAAGATAATGCAACCCAAACTACAGCATTGTTGTGGCCTAATGGAGTGTGAAAATGCTAAGCCCAGTCTGTCACATATTAGGCACTCGTAAATGAGCAGAATCGGACATCTAACCTCCTGCACTGAATGCCATCATCATTGGCCATTCAGGAGTCCGTCTGTAAACCTTAAATACAGTGGAAATCTTTTATTAAACTTATGTTGATGGAGGGACTGATGTTCATTAACTAACCATATTATTCCATCAGTTACCCTATATTTTAAATTTTGAAGGCTTGAATCAGCTCTACCTGGCTTCCAAATGGTTTTGTTCTAACCACATTTCCAAGTGATGCATTCGATAAATGGTGGTTGATCAAACTACACTTAAGATGCCTTTTTAATCTATAAGATATTGGAAATTTGTATAACGTTTGCAGTGGGACCAAACAGTTTCCAACTGTTAATCAAACAAAGATAATGTAACGACAGATATTTATCTGGACAGACAGAGCTTGAGGGATCTGGACAGACAGAGCTTGAGGGAAGCAGTTTAATTAGAGATGAAAGTAAGTGAAGACTTTCATAAAGAATCTAATGGGAGATTTCGGGGCCAGCCTGTGGCTTAGCAGTTAAGTGCACGCACTCTGCTGCTGGCGGCCCGGGTTCGGATCCCAGCACACACCGACGCACCGCTTCTCCAGCCATGCTGAGGCCGCGTCCCACATACAGCAACTAGAACATACAACTATCTACTGGGGCTTTGGGGAGAAAAAAGGAGGAGGACTGGCAACAGATGTTAGCTCAGGGCCGATCTCAGCAAAAAAAGAGGAGGATTGGCATGGATGTTAGCTCAGGGCTGATCTTCCTCACAAAAAAAAAAAACTGAACTGACCTAAGTTTGGATTTCGCCTCTGCTTCCTACCAAGTGGGACAAATTACTTTGTGTCTCTGAGCCTCAGTGCTCACTTAAAATGGAGATAATAATAGTGCTCACCAGTGCGGTTTTGTGAAAGGCATACATTTGAAAGGATGTGTCAAGGGCTCAGCTGTGGGCCTGGCGTCTCCCGTAGCCTGGATATAGCACCATAGCCCCAGGTTGTCAGGGATGTTGTGCTGGTGCTAAGTGAGGCAGCGTGCGGTTTTCTGTGCACACGTGAATTTGTGTGCCAGTCAGCCACTTCTGCATCACCCGGTGCCCGCCACACTGTGTTGCAAAAAGATAATTCAGTCACAGTCTGGAGACTTAAGAGAAGAAAGCTACCTGCAATGCTGAACGACCCATATCCCTTCCTTTCGTAGTCTTACTCAGTGATAGTGGAATCTCTGTTTGAATAGATATTTCCACGGAAATATATTTTTAATGCACACATGTTGACAATAAATTGGATCTCACCTCTTCAACCTCATCTATCACTCTTCTTGTGCCCTAGCCATGCTAGCCCTTTTCAGTTCACTGAATGTTCTAAATACTTCCCCACCTCAAAACCTTCAAACATAACATTTTCTCTATATTTTCTTTCAATAGGAGAATAAAGCCAAAACTTAGGGAAATTTCAACTTCTGCTTCTGCAATCTTTCCAATAAGTCTTGTTTCATTAGTGATGCTTACAAATTGGTTTATAAAAACTGAAAGTTAAAATGAAACTTCCAATGTAAATGCATGAAACAAATAAGCACATTATTTAATGACACAAAGAAATAGAGAAATTAAGGAAGTTGATCTATTCATGGTCAGATATCAAATTCCCTTAAACTTATTCTTGGAAGCATTTTTCTTTTGGCTCAGTCTCACCTTTCAAATATGTTAGAGGAATAATATTTATTTAGTGTGCTGTCAAGGTGTAAAAAGCTGATATGGAAGTCACTTCCCAAATTTATTTTCAAGGTACAGAATGGTCACCGTGACTAAGCATACAATGTGCCTTGTGCCTTGGTTGGTTCCTCACTCGATTACATAGGGAGTTTTAAACTTAAAAATGTTTGAAAATAAGCGTTATTTGAGCAACTTTATTCCACTTTTTTTCACAAGCTTTTGCTGAAGTGGGAGGGGACACACTCTAAGAAAATTGCATTTTGAGATATGGAAATAAGAATTTCTTTTAACCAATCAATATACCTGTGCATGCTGCAATTCCTCCCCATGTCTGTGGAGTTTCTGGGAAAATGGCAACAAAAACACAAACTACACTGGCCTTGGATGCTATCAACGGGAAGATCTAAGAAACATTTTAGGTATTGCTCTCAATTACCCAACACCTTGTAATCTGAATACACTCAGGCATTTAATCAGCAAACATTATTGGCCATCTGTTGGGTGCTAGGGCGTGTGCCTGACGTGTGCTGCCATGAGCAAGACCTTTCATGATCCGCTGCTTCTCCAACCCCCACCATGAGCACTGAACTGCGGACACGCCACGTCCCAACTCTGCGTGGGATGTTCCCACCAGGGATCCCAGGCAGGTAGACCCATGGCCCCTTGTCCTTTCCTCTAATAGAACACTGACTCCTTTGGGCTGTACTCATTTGTTTTAAGTCCATGCACCACATTAGACTCTAGATAGCCCTTTAGTGCTTGTCCCATAACAGTGCCAGCATATACATGGCAGGATCTCCATAGGTATTTGTTGCATACGAATGGACTGTGACCAATCTTGGAATTAATTTAAAGATAGGATATTTGGAACTCAAACCCTGGACAATTAATACTTTTTAAACTTCTCACAAGCCAGTTCTGGTGGTCTAGCGTTTAAGATCCTGTTCTCTCACTGCTGTGGCCCAGGTTCGTTTCCCAGTCAGAGAACCACACCACCGTCTGTTGGTTGTCACACTGTGGTGGCTGTATGTTGCTGTGATGCTGAAAGCTATGCCACCAGTATTCCAAATACCAGCAGGGTCTCTCGTGGTGGACAGATTTCAGCAGAGCTTCCAGACTAGACAAACTAGGAAGAAGGACCTGGCCACCCACTTCCGAAAAGATTGGCCATGAAAACCCTGTGAATAGCAGTGGTGCATTGTCTGATAGAGCGCCCAAAGGTGAGAGAGGATGGAGCAAAAAGACTGGGCAGGGTCCACTATGCTGTCCACAGGGTCACTTGGAGTTGGGGAATCCACTCAACAGCATTAACAACAACAAAACTTCTCACAAGCAATATGGACCTAGGGCCTCTATTATAACTGGAAGTACTTTTCTTTTTTGCTGAGGAAGATTTGCTCTGAGCTAACATTTGCTACCAATCTTCCTCTTTTTATTTGAGTCACCACCACAGGATGGCCACTAACAGATGAGCGGTGTAGGTCCACGCCCGGGAACTGAACCCAGGCCGCCGAAGCAGAGCATGCCAAACTTAACCACTAGGCCACTGGGGCTGGCCCTTGAAGTACTTTAGAAAGTAGTTCATCCAAACTGACCCTCGGGCACAAATTCCCTTCATAACAAATCTGCCACTCCCTCAGAAGCAACTGTGATCTGGAAAGCTCTCCTGCAGTGGTTGTAGGGGGGCAGTTTGCAGACAGACTCTACCTGGCTAGATTAGAATCCAAGAACATTTATGCCTGTCAAGTCTTCTGCTCCAAACCCCTCGTATTACAGACAGAAGATTACATGAACACAAGGGGTGAGTGGTAGAGCATCATGGAAAACAAGGCTCTTTGGCTCCCAGTCTGGTGCTTCTTTATCTCACACAAATCCCTCCTGTGTTTGGTCATATCCATAAAGACTTCATGGAGGGTGGATCTTAGCCATTGTCTGTGAATTACACTTTTCTGCAGCCAGTGGAGGGAGAGATCTCAAATTTGTCCCCAGTTCCAGGTTTCAGCTCTACCTTTTGGGCTTAAGTTGACAAAGAGATTGGTGAAGAAGGGTCGTGAGTCACATTTTAACACTAACAACCAAGGATCAACAACTTCCAGCCTGAGCCTGGCTGCAGGTATCACCTCCACCTTCCTGAAGTCTTTGAAAATTACTGCCTTTTCCAATGCCTGGAACCTCCTAAGAAAGGAGAGCTGTTTCTCTGAATTAACTGAATTAAATTCACATTTACTGGAATAAATGTCACTCCGTGACTGCCAGTGTGCAGTGAAAACCCTTCCCTCTGAGGCTGCCAGTTAGAGAAGCTACCTCTACTGTGTGCATGGCTGAGCAAGATTGTTGGGTCTTGTAAATTCCTTGAGAAGCAGTAGTAGGCTTCCCAGTAGACCAGAGCATCTCCCAGCTACCGCAGTCGCAGGCCACCTGTCCTTGGGGAAGAGAGGACCACCCCAGGTATCACTGCAGCCCTGGTATTGTCACTGGCAGCAGCGCCTTACTCGTCTGCAAGATGCACCCGAGTGTGAGATGAAGCAAAAGCAAGGATTCCAAAGACTGTTTACTTTCAGGCTGGCTCAGTTAAACCATATGGCCTGCCTAGTTGCTAGTTTATAAAGAACCACTTTCAATTCTAAAGTTTCAATTAATAAAATCCAAACTGCTATGGGTGGGAACACAAACGAAGCTGCCTATGGCTGATTTCAGCCAGCTCTTAGTCCTCGCCTTTCCCACGAGCTTAGCGTGCCGCCTAGCGGGGGCGATGAGTGGTAGCACTCGATAACATACTCCAGAAACAAACTACCAGGGGAGATGTCAGGATGCTGCAAATGGAAAAATCCCAAGGTCTCGCGAACCGGCTGCTGTTTTACGAGTTTGTCAGACCTAAAGGAGATCCATCCCAAGAAGCTTTATCTTGAGTGCCTCTCTCATCTAACAAAGTGTACTAGCTGAATCTAGTATTCATCCCACCTAGATCTCAAATAGCTCAAATAGGAGTGTATTTCATTTACTGTAGAATATTTTGGTGAATTTTTCCCTTTATCTTCATAAGATAGGAACATGAAATCGACCCTTACCTTACCCATTTTTATATATAAAATGCAAAGAGCCATTATCAACTATTTTTGAGTTTTAATAAATTTTTCAATATTTATTTCTATTATTTTTCCTGTTTTTCACTACGATGCCAACTATACAACGTTGAAATATGTCTATTTCGGGCCGGCTCCGTGGCTTAGCAGTTAGGTGCGCGCGCTCTGATGCTGGCGGCCCGGGCCCGGATCCCGGGCACGCCCCAAGGCACCACTTCTCCGTCCAACCCGAGGCCGAGTCCCACGTACAGCAACTAGAAGGATGTGAACCTACGACATACAACTATCTACTGGGGCTTTGGGGGGAAAAAATGAATAAATAAAATCTTAAAAAAAAAAAAAAGAAATATGTCTATTTCTAAATAAAAGGTATTCAATAATTCTGTACCAGAACTATTCCCTATATTACCTTTTCATTTTCCCAAATTCTCTTTATTCCTTTAAAAAAAAACTTTTCTTATTCTTTAGCTCCATTTTTTTTACTTCAGCTAGTTTTCTAAAAGTGGTATGTTTGATAACTTTTTGTCACCTTATTTTGAAAAAATAAAATTCTTCCTCTTTAGTCCATGTCTTCCTTTTGACGGGGAGTCGACATTCTGGGACAAGTGACTTTGTTCAAATAATTTAAAAGGTGGAAAGCTGCTGCTTGACTGGATGGAAATGGGACATTTTTCCATATGGTCAAAACATTTCATAGACGCTCAAAAACCTCCTGGATTTTCTACTGTTCATCCACCTCCTTCTGCAGATGCAATTCCCATTAACTAGCCAGTCCTCTTTCATCCCAATCTCTTCTCTCTACAGTCGCAACTCTGACTCTTCTACAGGTTATCCTCTGCACTCCAGCCCTGGAATAATCAACTGGCACTAAAAACATCAACTTTGATGTCCCAAACCAAACTGATCCCTTTCCTCCCACCCCGGTCTGCTCCTCCTCCTAATATCCCTCATCTTATAGAAAAGGGCATCACCATCTGCTGAGCCACTGAAACCAGCTATTGGGGGATTTCTGTGACTCCTCGGTCCCCTTCGAACTCCCTCCACCGCCAAACCCCATTGCCACGCTCTCAGTTCACCACGGCCTCAGTGGGTCTCCCTGTATTCACTTTGCCTCTCTCCAGTCTATTCTCTATTTTTGTGATACATTGAACTTTGTCAAATGCGAATTGATCACCACTTAAAAATCCTCCATTGACTCCTCAACACCTCCAGCATAAATCCAAACTCCTACACCAGGATGTCTGAGACTTTCATCACCAGGCTATCTTACACCCAATGTTCCAGCCATCCCAGACTCCAGCGTACCCTTTCACACCTCTCTGCCTTAGCTACTGCCCACTACATCCTCAGGCTGGTTCCATCAGTGCTTGACTCCTGCAGCAGGTTGTCCAAGAGGCCAGCCTAAGGTGGTGTTTCAACACTGAAGCACTTCTTACATTGCATCACACTGTCTTTTTACGTGTCTGCCCTCCCCCAACTAGGCTCCTTAAGGGCAGGAACTGTTGTTGCTCATTTTTGAAAACCTCATGCCCTACAGAGTGGTTGTTGTATTTATTGGAGAAGTTGTGAACAAGATGATGATAATGGAGAACTTTGTGACTTCTTACCATGAGCCACGCACTACAAGGATGTTACATGTATTGTTATATTTAATCCTCATATTGACCCTATAAAGATATTTTTAAAATACTTATTTTACAAAAGAAGAAAATGAGGGTCAACAAAGCTAAGTTATCTAAAGTCGCTGTGATGGAAGCTGTAATGTACCTTCCAAATCCCCCTTCAAGAAAGGACTTACCCCTTCATCTGCTTGAAGTGTTGTCTGTGGCAGCCCTCACCCGAGACTATGCCCTCTTTTCAGGGCAGTCGCGTTCGATGACTTATCCCCTTGGGGATTGCCCTCACTCAGACCTCACCTCAGAACATCTCATAGAGGGCTAAGGCCTCCCTTGGGACTGCATGGCAGCTCAACTCCTTCTATCCAATCCTTCTTCCTTCCCTTTCTCTTTTTGGATGTTGATGCCAAAAGCACTTCTTAATAAACCTCCTGCACCATACTCTCCAGCTCAGAGTCGGCTTCCCAGGGAACCAGGCCTGTGACTTATTAGCAAGTCACACAGCTAATAAATGATGGAGCCAACCCTTGAACCAGATGGTCTAAATCAGCAGCTGTGCTCTTGACCTACCAGACTACACCACCTCCTGTGATAAACAAGCCTTGCTTATCTTTGTATCCCTGGAACTAAGTGTAGGAACTCAATAAATATTTGTCAATTCACTTTTTTATCTGTTTTTTGGTATGGTTGGTTAAGGTCATTCATTTACAGTTCTTGCCCTGAAGAACCTCACAGTCTAGTCTACTGCCATGAAGGGCAGGCAAATTGTATTCCAAAGTTCATGATTTTAGGCTCAAGTCAATAAACGGTAAATTTAATTACTTCAAACAGTTGACAAACATTCACTAATTTTAGGCTTTGCTTTATTTATCAATATTTTAGAAATTCAAAATTTTAGCAATTATGTTTCTACTCCTTCAACACAAGCCTGATCCAAGTCTTATTTAATAAACACCTTTAAAGTCATTAAAAAGAAAAACGTTTTAAGAGAAGGAGCTCACAAGCACATAATGATCCTGAGTCTACAGGGAGTGTCTCTGTCACAAGTTTAGCTTCTCTGCCCTTTAAAACCTGCACCACGTGACTTCAAGCACGGCAGCCCTGGGAAGCCTCGGGCGATGGCAGGGTGCTTTAGATCCTGACAACAAACATCTTCAGGAAAGAAACCAGAGTAAAAAACAGCTCAAATTCCTTTAAACCTGAGTTTTAAAATATGACCTTAAGCTCTTCCCTCTTGACTAAGAAGGAAGCTACAGGAGGGCTAACTTTTCAAATAGGGTCTGAGAGGAGCATTCTTTCCTAGTGTTTGGACTGTTACTGGCGTAATCTTTCTGGCTGAGGTTTGGTTTCTTTCTCTGCCAAAAGGAGGAATATTCTTTAAAAAAAAAAAAAAAACTATCAGAAAAATAAATGCTTAAATAAATATTTAAAAACCCTGTCAATCTGGCCCAGTTTCCCAGGAGCTCGTTACGTGGTTTTAGGCCTACGTAATTTTGCATTGTCCAAGTTAAAACAACCTTCTAGGAGCAATGCCAGTAGAGAAGGCAGAGTGACTTCACACTATGGCGTGCTCACGCCCTTTCACAACCTGGCTCCTGCTGCCCTCTACAGCCAAGAAATGGCAAGGAATGGTCCTTTCTTAGGTTCTGGAACTATTCCTTAAGGATTTTATGCCTGTGTCATCTTGTGAGGGAAGTAGTGGTAACAACAGATATAGTTACCTTAACTTTAGGAAGAAGTTAAGGATATCGATATTGGACTAAAGGAGACCTGAATTCAGATTCTTAACCTTAATTTAGCAATTGTGTGGCCTCAGGAATTTGCTTAATCTCTTTGAGCCACCTTCAATTTTACTGTTAATGGCTACTTAATTAATTAATACCTATTACATTAATACCTACTTCATAGCCCTGTTTTACAAACTAAATGAAACACTGAATAAGACCCTTTGCACTCAGTTGGCATACAGATAGCATACAGCAGATGGTGATAATTGTTACTTACAGTCCTCTGTTGCTTTGAGCATTGACAAGAGCAGGAAGAAAGCATTGATTAAGTATTAACTTTGTACCAGGTACCACACTCACTTTACATACATATTCCCATTCAACTCTCATGACAATCCAGTGAGATCATTGATGGTATTCCTATTATATCATTAAAGAACTTCAGCCTCAGAGAGATTAAGAAACTTCCCCAAGTCACACAGCTAGACTGTGACCTACCTAAAAGCAAGATCTGTGTCTTGTTTAAACCCACAACATCTATCAAGTAGTCTTTGATGAATGAATACACGAACAAATGAATGAGTTGGGGAATGTATAAACTAAATATAAGCCTTATTTCCCATGTAGTGCAGATTTTGCATATGTCACATTCAAGGAAACAAGAATCTTACTGAAATGTTAAGAAATCATGTGGATTGTTATTATGGATTCACAAAAGGTGCAGAGAGTGTTACACACCACTTTATGCAGAATATATTGGTTTATACGATATATTTTATTTCCAGGTGCTTAAGGAAATCTGTGTCCAATTATTAGCTGACTGCTAATGGAACAGAGACTTCAAAGGGCACGCACAACAAAGAATACAGACTTCACAAAATTAGTTCAGAAAAGTAACCAAATAAACAAGTACAAGAAGCAACAAAAACAAACACTAAGGGATGGGTTATAATATTCAAATATATAATATTCAGAATGTCCTGTTTTCAACAAAAAATTGTGAGACACACAAAGAAACAAAAAAGTATGGTCCATACACAAGAAAAAAAGTAATCAATAGAAACTGTCTCTAAAGAGCCCAGATATTGAATACTACACAAAGACTTTAAATTGACTATTTTAAATATGTCTGAAGAGCTAAAACAAACAATTTCTAAATTACTAAAGGAAAGCATGAGAACAATTTCTCATCAAATAGGAATTATCAATAAAGAAAAAGAAATTCTAAAAAGAACCTAAATAGAAGTTCTGAAGTTGAATAATACAATAACTGAAATAAAAAATTTACTGGAGGAATTCAACAGCAAATTTGAGCAAACAGGGAAAGAGTCAGTGGACTTGAAGATAGATCAATTAAGATTATCTAGTCTGAAGAGCATACAGAAAAAATGAACAGAGCCTAAAAGACCTGTGTGATAACATCAAGGATAGTAACATATATGTAATGGGACCACCAAAGCGAGAGGAGAGAAAAAAGGGCAGAAAAAATATTTAAAGAATAATAGCCAAATACTTCCCAAACTTGATGAAAGACATGAATCAATACATCCAAGAAGCTCAATGAATCCCAAGTTGGAAGAACTCAAAGAGATCCACACTTAGACACATTATAATCACACTATCAAAAGCCAAAGACAAAGAATCTTGAAAGCAGCAAGAGAGAAGAGACTCATCATGTACAAAGGATCCTCAGTAAGATTAACAGTTGATGTCTCATCAGAAACCCATGGAGGCCAGAAGGCAGTGGAATAACATATTCAAAGCATTGAAAGAAAAAAACTGTCACAAGAACTCTATATCTGACAAAACTATTCTTCAAAAAATGAAGGAAAAAAATTAAGACACTCCCAGATAAACAAAAATTGAAGGGGGCCGGCCCCATAGCCTAGTGTTTAAGTTCAGCGCACTCCGCTTCAGTGGCCTGGGGTTCGGTTCCCGGGCACAGACTTACACCACTTGTCGGAAGCTATGCTGTGGCGGCGACCCACATACAAAATAGAGGAAGATGGGCACAGATGTTAGCTCAGGGCGAATCTTCCTTAGAAAAAAAAAAATAGAGAGAATTTATTGCTCGTAGACCTGCCCTATAAGACACGCTAAAAGAAGTCCTTCAAATTACTAGACAGTAATTTCAATCAACAAAAATTAATAAAGAACACCAGTAAAGGTAACTATATAGGTAAATATATAAAAGACTATATTAATGTACTTTTTGTTTATAACTCCTCTTTTTTTCCAAGTTTACTTAAAAGACAAGTACATAATACAATAATTATAAATCTATATTGATAGGCACATATATATAAAGAGGTAATTTACATAGCATAAAGGGGAGATGGAGATATATAGGAACAAATTTTTTGTATACTCTTGAAATTGTTTGTATTAATCTGAACTAGTTTGTTATAAATTAATGTTTTATTTGTAATCCCCAAGGAAATCACTAAGAAAATAAAATTACATAGTAAAAGAAACTGCAATGAAATTAAAATGGTACACGAGAATATAGTTATTTAACGTTTATTTATTAACTTCCTTAAAGAAAGAAGTAATGGAGGAATTGAGAAAAACAGACATAAGACATAGAAAACAAGCAGCAAAATGACAGATAGCATAACTACATTAAATGTAAACAAACTCTGCAATTAAAAGGCAGTGATTGGTGAGTAGATAAAAAAGCAATATCTAATTACATGCTGTCTACAAAAGACTCAAGTTAGATTCAAACACAGACAGATTGAGAGTGAAAAGATATAGAAAGATATTCCGTGCAAACGGTAACCAAAAAAGAGCTGGAGTGGCTATACTAATATCACACAAAATAGACTTTAATACAAACATGTTGATATTGAATAGATGGCAGGAAAACAAGAGGAAACCTCTAACTTGTGGTTGACTGGAGCTTGGGGTAGAGGTTACAGCTAGAAATATACATGATGACAGGGACTTTGTTTTATCAAACTTTAATCCTCGTGCTAACTCAGAGCTTAGTGTATAAGAGGTATTGAATAAATTTTGGTTGACAGAATGAAGAAATTTATGTATGAACTCTCTCTAAGTCATTCCCATAGAAGTGATAGTGAAGCTATAATTTAAAATGAGATCTATGAAGAGTATAGAATGAAGAGAGAGCAAATAACTAAATCATGGAAAATGTGGGAAAGATTCATATTTATGAGGTGGGAAGAAGACTGAGTCATTCAAAGAGAAAGAAAGGCAAGAGTTGGGATTAAGAAAATACAAGAAAGTTATGGAGGGCAAGGAGTAGCAGACTTTCAAAAGAGTGCAAGACCAACACGTTGTATTAATATAGTGTATATATAATCTGTATATAAGCATATATAATCCATATACACACATTATATTACATATAATCAAAATAATCAACCACATACATGTCACTCTTTCAGTGCTCCACAGTGAAGCCTGAATTGGAGTTTTTTCTGCCTGATGAAAGGGAACACTTAATCCTTCTGATATCCTAAATAATAGTGTATATATAACCTTCAATAGCCTGTGAATACTAGAAATGGTCAGGAGAATCATTGATAAAAGAGGCATTGCCTATTTGCTCAGTGTTCGGACATCTCTCTTCTAAACAACAACTCTACTGCTTTCCCCTGTCTGTACTCCCTTAATGTATCCTAAGTCTTTTTCTTCTGAAAAATAGCTCAAATGTCTTGTATATATTGCAATAAAACTTGTGTTAAGCCAAGAAACAAATGATGCAAAGTGAATTTGAAGCTGGAGGATTTTAGCTATCTTAAGAAATGCTTTCTGCAGCAGGAACACTAATATCTGTCTTAAATTAAGGAGATGGGGAGAGGAAATGGAGAGATGAAATAGAAATTGACTAACATTTCATCAATGTATTCCCTACGGCTGTAAGGTAATAGTACCAAAATATCCTTATTAGTCCTAGCTTCTCTGGGTTTTCCCCTTTTTGTTCTTTCTTCTTGCTTGGATTGCTACCTTTGACACATTATGCAATTTGTTTTAGTAAGATGCATACCTTTGTGGTGTATAATCTATTTGCCACTCCAGTTTCTACTAAATAAATCAGTGCTCAAAATCTGTTTGCCAAGAATGAGAAAATGCTGCAGTTCAGATTTAATCTTTCTCAGTTGTTGAGTGAACATCTATCGTTCGAGTTGGTGTTCTTATGTTTTAGGTGGCCAACCTCCAAATCCCCTTCTTCAGGTGGGAGCAACTGATTGTGCTTTAGCAAACCTCCCTTCCTGCTTTTCAGGTCATGGGGGTCTAGATGTCTGACTTGAGAGGTAGTTACATGAGCCAAGCTTCGCCAATCAAATATTCTGGCTCTAGAATTTGACTCTCAGAACAGAATATCAGCTTGTGCAAAATGGTAGTAGCTCCCTTTTCCCTACAGTTGGCTGTTCAGAAGAAGGAGTCCCTTAGGTGTGGCTACACTGCATCCCAGAGCCTCTCTGGTTTCTGATCTTCCTCTAATTTACATTTTAAGTATTTTCTTTGGTTCTGAGAACTATCCAAATCACTTCCGATAAACCCAAGTTCGAAGTTTGTCTCTTAAGTTATCTTGAATGTGCTTCTTACAACCAAAAGGAAATGAATAAAAAAAAAACCTAACTAATATACTGGAAAACATTTTATTTTAAAATGCCAAACATAGTAAACTAACTATTCAGCACTACCCAAACTGAGGTCCACACTGAGGTGCCACTGCGATGGAGTGAGACCAATTTTTAGCAAACACTTCAGAATTTATAACTTCCAAACAAAGTTTTCCCATTCTCAGGATGCCTTGCTGGAAACACCTTCAGATGTCTGATTAATATCTTTATTCTTTTTAACACCGCTTCAATCCAAGGATGATTTACTTTTACAAGTCTTCTCTCATTTCTTTTACTCCTCCCTCACTGTCAACAGAGGGGCAGTATTATAATTTTATCTCAAAGCATTTTTATTTCTTTTCAGAGTAAGATGTCACCTTTAGCAAAATTTCTTTTATTTTTAACACTTTAGTATTTTAGTACTTCATATCATACATTATCTGTACACTCATTGATAACGAGGAATTGATCTTTTTGCCCAAGACTAACCAATAGAAATATAGTGTGAGACACGTATAATTTTAAATTTCCCAGTAGCCACACTTAAAAAAGGTAAAAATCAGGTGAAATAAATTTTAATAATACCTTTTACTTAACCCAGTACATCTAAAATAATATTTCAACATGAAATCAATATAAAAATATTAATGATATTCTGCATTCTTTTTATACTAAGTCTTTGAAATCCAACACATGTTTTACACTTAAAGCACATCTCAATTCAGATGCAAATTTCAATCAGAAACACTAGGTCTGTACATAGATTTTATAAATTTTACAGTTGAAAAAGTAGATTCACATACCCAAGTTGTTCCAAACATAAAGTTTTCTCATAACTGAATTGAGTATTAGTTTTTAAATTAAATTAATTACAATTAACTGAAATTAAAAGTTCAGTTTCTCAACTGCCCTCGCCACATTTGAGGTGCTCAGGTCAAGTGGCTAGCGGATATTGTTTGGATCTTGTAGGTCCAGTGGAACTAACTAGGCACATGTGTTTAACTAGGTGGGGAGAGGTGTTTTAACATTTCCCAAAAACTTTTATTATTGAAAGATATAAGGACTTATGCTTGAGGTATGTTGTGCTTCATTGAACTGTGAGTTTATAGTTTTCACGGAATTGGGAAATTTTTCAGCCACTATTTCTTCAAAGGTTTTGTCTACCTTACTCCTTTCCCCAAAGACCCCCCCAAACCATCCACCACCACCATTCCAGGACTCCAATTACCTACATGTTGGGCAGGTTAATATGGTCTCACACCTTACTCTTGCTCTATTTTTTTTTCAGTCTTTTAGAATAATTTCTGTTGCTATGTCTTCAAGTTCACTAACTTTTTCTTCTGCAGTGTCTAATCAGATGTTAATCCCATCCACTATATTCTGTATTTTTCATTTCAGATAACGTATTTTTCATTTCTGGAATTTCAATTTGAGTATTTTTTTTTATATCTTCCATTTCTCTCTTTATCATGATCATGCTTTCCCTCCTTTCTCAAACATATGGAGTATATTTACTATAGCAGTTTCAACAAACATGTGGAGAATATTTATAATAGCTGTTTTAATATCCCTTGTCTTATACTTCCATCATCTATGTCATTTCTGAGTCTGTTCCTATTGCTTGATTTTTCTCCTGGTTATGGGTTGTTTTTTCCTGATTCTTTGCACACCTGAAAATTTTTGACTGGATGACAGACTTTGTGAATTTTATGCTGTTGGGGCCAGGTTTACTTTAGTTGTTTTCTTGTTGTTACTTGTTAGCTTTTATATTCCTTTAAGTACTTTAGAATTTTGTTCTGGGATGAAGTTAAGTTACTTGGAATCATTTCTTCCTTTTGAAACTTGCTTTTAAGCTTTTTAGGGTGGGCTCAGAACAGCCTTGAGTCTAGGTATAATTTGACCTCACTACTGAGGCCATACCCTTCTGAGGACTCTGTCTGATGCCCCCTGTATTTGGAGGTTATTCCACTATGACTAGTGAGAACACAAGCTATTCCTGGCCCTGTGTGAGCTCTGGCAATTGATCTGCCTACTTTTTCCCAGTGCTGTTTCTTGGCCTCAGTAGCATCCTCATAGATGTATGCAGATCAATTCTCAGCCAAAGACCTGAAGGGACCCCTCTGCAGATCTCCAGAGTGCTTGCTCTCTCTTTCTCTCTCTCTCTGTGTAGCAACCTCCATTCCAAGAGTCTTCTGCACAGATTTCCTCCACTCAGTAAAACCACAAAGCTCCGTCTGGGTTCCTCCTCACCTGTGAAGGCAGTGAGCAGGGGCACTGGAAATGCTCACTTCATTTGTCTCTCTCTTTCAGGAATCACAGTCTAGTGCTGCCTGTTGTCCAATAGCTGGAAACTGTTGTTTCACATATTCTGTCTGGTTTTCTAGTTGTCTGAGGGTAGAAGGTAAATCCAGTTCCTATTATTCTATCATGGCCCAGGAGATGTAAAAACTTAATAGTTGTTCATTTAGTAAATATTTATTGAATGCCTACTGTATAGAAGGAACCGTGCAGAGTACTGAGAAGAGATACAGTATTGAACTGAAAGAGATATGGTCCATGCCCTCATGGTTATGTGGTAACCATGCAGGGAAGAACAATAATAATTAAGTAATCATTCAAGTAAATATGCAATACAAACCATGATGGTGATAGAAGAGAAAGCAGAGTGCTATAAAAGCATATAAAGGGGAGACTTGATTTATTCTGTACAATCAGGAAAAGTTTCCCAAAACAAAGGACACTTTAACTAAGATTTAAGGAATAAGTAAGATTTGGTATCTGAGTTGTGGAGGGTGGGAAAACTACTAAGAGAACAGCATGTGCAAAAGGCCTGTGGCAATATGGAACCATTAGAGATCATCAAGTCCAACCCTTAGATTTCCCAATGAAGGAACAAAGGCTCAGAGTTTATGACATGCCAGTCATACTGTCTTAGTGGCAGAACAGGACCTAGAACCCAGGACTCCTACCTCCAGGTCCAATGCTCTTTCCATTCCCCTATGTCACAAAGCAAATGTAGGGAATACTATAAGATTTTATATAATATTTGTCATTTTATGGTCCATGATATATTATAGCCAATATATAATTTTGTAATTTACTTTCCTTTAAAAATAATTATGGCCAAAATTTTCAAGATATACTTTTAATTGCCTATATTTTTATGTATTTACAAAGAATATGCTGTAAATTGTAAATAAGTGTACAAGAGAGCACAAAACAGAAAAGAAGGAACATTCACACATTTAGCACACTGAAGCCATAACGGCATCATAATGGCCCGGAGTGTTAATGCAGCTCCCTAAGTGGCTAAATTATACCCAGGAGATGCCAGCTCGGCAGTGTCAGCTGTTAGTGCTCTCAGAAATTTTGGGTAATGCATCCATTGCCCCATTCCAAGCTTAATTGGCATAATAAATGTCAATTAAAGCTCCTTTAAGATTTTAAACTGCAAAACTTAAGTGAAACCATTTATGTATAGACTCATACAAGATGTCTCTACAAGTCTCTCCTAAAAGAGACGTTTTACATGGTGTATTTGCACTTACTGTGGGCCGCATCTCTTCTAACATGGATACACACAGCAGACGCATTTGCATAGAAAAGAGAGTGATTGTCTCCAGCTATTCTAAACCTATCATTCTTATATGGCTTATAAATTGTTATATGTTTTATATGTTCATAGAATTCAGTTTTCTTTCAACAAATATATAGAGAGCACCAATTATGTGCCAGGACTGGAAATACAGTAGTGAACAAGGTAGAATTCCCCCTCCCATCAATATAGAGGGATCTTCTGAGACAGTAGGGAGCCCCTTTCCATCCCTGATTCTATGTCTATACATGCCTCGTTTTTTAACTTCTACTTATGAGGCTTAAGACAATTATTCATCCAGTGTAATTATAAAACAGAGTCTCTGTTAACTTCCGAACTTGACAAAAATATTTTTTATGTCTTATGTACAGCTGTTAACATAGGTGTCAAAAAATTCCGTTTTAGCTTAAGTAGCCCAGGCTGACAATTGTTTGATATCATCATCTTCCTCTGCTGCTCTTCTGGAAGATGCTGGAATGTAAAATGGGAAAAAAATTAGTAATTGATGACATTCACACTTTCAGCACAGAAAACAAGTATGAATTATGTATGAAAAGGTGTACATTTATGAAATAAAAAATAAGTGCAAAAAGGGACGGACCTGCTATTACTTTAGGCAACTATCTGAGCACAAGTGATTGAGGTGGGGACAGACCTGCTCGGGATCTATGTGCAGTGGAGGACAAGCCTGGCAATCTACCCGGCGTTCTATCTGGTTGTGCTGGGAGGGAGGAGGAAGGCACATTTGGAAGTCGAATATTTGTCATCTTCTTATTTAATTCTTCCTGCTCCAATTCTTCAAGTTCTGCCATCAACTCATCCTGAACGTAAGAGAAAGAAAGAATTAGGGAGTTAACGTTTCAAGAAGTGGGTTTCCTCTAACACAATAACAAGAACACCTGCTACCCAATTGATATGTGAGAACCCAGTGAAACAGAATATTTATTTTAGGACTAAATCTTTTTTGCAACACTAAGCAATGATTAAAAAATGAATATTTTGTGTTGTGCAAATTTGTTGTAGTTAATCATATGATACTTCAGTAAACAGTTATTCAAGTAATTTGTGCTAGCTGAATATACAACTTCCACAGTTTCTAGGAAATTTACACCTTGCCTGTCATTTTTCCAATGTGTCTTTTCTTTTCTCCTGTTAAATATTAAGAATCTGTGAAACTTTAATTGGAGGAAATAAATATTTTCATTTGGGCTAACGCTATTGAAAATAAAACAACAGGTATAGCAAAACCACAACATATAGAAGGCAAAAAGAATCAAAGATACCATGGTTCCTGTGTTAAGTCATCAAAGCCAATACAAATCATGCTGTGCGTTTAGGGTAAGAAAACTTCAACTCAAGGTAGGTACACTGTATTTCTTTCTTTTAGCAATAGTCCCAGAGAGTCTGGTTTAATCCTAGTCTATTCTCTGTCCCAAGAACCTTACAGAGGTAAGACTAGTTTGAGACTTTAATGGTGTAAGTCACCTTATGACAGATCTGAGATGACTTGAAGTGGTTCAGATCTAATTGGCTCTCTGAGTCCTCAGGCCGAGTCCATCCCCCCAAGAGAGGTTGGGAGTCAAAACTAAATTTGTCATCATTGGAATTCTGAGGTTGTCACTCTCAGAAATAACCTAAGACACTCTTATGTTCAACTAAGTAGATTCTTCATTTGTTCATTCATCCATCATTGAACAAATTTATTGAGAGCTCACACCTGGTCAGGTATTGAACTCAATGCTGGGGATGCAAAGTTGACTCAACAGTCCCTACATTTAAGGAGCTTATGATTGAATGCGGGAGAAAGGCAAAAAACAAATAATTATGCTATATTAAAATAAGGGTGACAATACTATGGGCCAAGAGAGGAGATACTTACGCCAACTACAACATTTGATCAAGTCAGTGGGTATCAGACATGCAGCTAGCTGAATGATTGTCTGACCACTGTTAAATCTACCTCATGAAAAGGAAATAAAACATGAAAGGGTATAGCATTGGGCCATGTGAAATAGTATAGTCAGTGTAGTTGTGTGCTTTCCGGCTCTCCACTGGCTATATGAATAAAGTGCCTTCAGAATGAATACTCTGATGTCCTATTCCTACTCACAAAACAATTAGGAACAAATATAGTAAATATCGTAATGGTGGAACTCACTATCCTACACTGCATGTTTGCCCAGAATTGCTTAATAGTTATCAACATCACCAAAAAGGTATTATTTTCTTTAGTAAATATGACAACGACAGAACAATTATCTCCTCCATCCTTTTCAGCCTTCAGGCACCAAACACTTATTCAGTCATGGATAAAAGAATTTTAGAATTTAAGAAACTTTAGAGATAATCCAGTGATCCAGTAATTTTCCTTTTAGAGATGAGAAAACTAAGGATCAGAAAAGTGAAGGGACTTACACAAAATTTGGTAAGAAAAGGCAGAACCCAGCTGTCCTCATGAGCCCAGAGATCTTTTCACCGTATCATAATGCACTCATTAGATGCCTGTAAGTCTAACCAGGGCTTGGCAAACTTTTTCTGTAAAGGGCCAGATAGAGTATTTAAGGCTTTGCGGGCCATGTATGGTGTCTGTTGCACAGTCTTCTTTGCTGCTATTGTTATTGCTGTTATTGCGTTCTACAATCCTTTAAACACGTAAAAACTATCCTTAGCTCACAGGCCATACATAAACAGCCCATGGGAATGATCTGGCCTGAAAACCAAATTTTTCCAATTCCTGGTTTATATCATTTTAAAAAGGTGTTGACACCAAGTCTCATTTTCTGGGATTCCGTGGAAGTACATCTTACTCATCAGATGTATCATTCTTAATACCACATAGACGTAGGAAGTCAGATTCTTTTCCATGCTAATCCGAGAGCTGGAAACATTTCAAAATACGTACTAGTCCTACTTTCGGTGTGTTTTGAGTGGGACAATTGAAATTCACAGTGCAGACACAACCATTATAATTATAGTCTGTATTATTGGACTGATTAATCTAAAAGGAATGTGTGCATTAATAATGCCACTCCACGTTTATTTTGTTTTATAGCCTGAGAAATAAACAGAGGCAGCCTAACCTCTAATTTAACAACTACAGAGCATCATACGTCTGTTCCTTGCAGAGCGACACAGTCTGCTTTGTTTTGCCCAGATGTGCGAGCACTTCATTCCTCGTAATGGGGCTTCAACTATTAAAAGTCACTAACTTTACATAACCACATGCTGTTTTTCCTTAATAGCTGAAAACTTAATTAGGGGGCTGTTTCCCAAACTGTATTAATCTTTCCTTTAAATCAGAGCTACCAATACCTCATTTCCCTTTTAAGGGAAGTACATTTCTAACAAATATCATTTATTCTTTAGTGATATTTAAGAAAGTACTTAAGGAAACCTGCCTGCTATATACAGTGGGAGGCTGCCCTTTCTAGCAGCCACAATCCTCCATTCTTTATATTGTGTTACCCACCTCATCGAAGCCATCGCTAAATCCAATCCGCTGAGAAAAGGCTTCTGAGATTTCTTGGGCGATATCCTGTTGCTCTGTGATCTCTTGCATCAAATCATCTATTTTGTTCAGGTCCCTGGGAAATAATATTTTGTTGAAGTATTTTAAAATTTTATTTTCAAGTTATGAATTTAGATATAACCCCCCAAAATGAGTCAATTTAATATAAACTCTTAGTCATTTCAGTAGGATAACAAAAATTCCTGGTGGTAACATTCATCAACTTTAAAAATTAATAAGCCTGTATATGCATACATAGGGCACATGTGGGGCATATGTAAAATTTAAATATATGCTGCTATGTATCAACTCGGTAGGAAATGGTGCCATGGACCACCAAGGACCGCCATGACAAGATAAGCTGTGGCAGCTCCCAGCAGTTGCTATCTGACAGCAGCCTTTTGTAGAAACTCAACTCTGGAGTGAGAGATCTATTTTCTAGAATTCCTAATAGCTCGGAGATCCTGACTCCCTGAGAGCTTTCCCACAGCTGCTGAAGCCCTGGGAGATGACTGACGAGAGCAGGATTAGGCCCATGAAGCCCTCAGAAGAATCAGCAATTTCAGCAAAGGAATCCAGGAAGCCACAGGCCCAGGATGCACAGCTGCTTCAAAGACAGTTTCTAACACCTGAGCCCCACTGGCACCTAACCAGCAGCCTATGCCGTCAGCGCCTGAATGCCTGGATCTGGATTGTTTCTCTGGTATCCTGTCTCTGAATCATTCCTCCGACTCTAAAACTAGGCTAAAGTGAGTGGATATCAGAGAACTGACAATTTTCCTATTATTAAGTAACCTGAACACTGAAATTTTGATTCCCAATAGAATAAATCTTTTGCAAGTTTCCGAAACTCTATAGGTAGGAAAAGCTGAGTATTTTGACATAAGTTCATATAGTAATCAAAAAGAATACTTTTATCTTATTTCCAGTTCTTATATTTATAATGAATATACAAGGAATATATTTATCAAAAGTATGAGAAAGGTACAGCTACAGTTTGGGCCTGGGGGTGAATTTTTCTCAAAAGGAACACAATGGGATGCTCTGCTAAACTACCTGGAGAGAAAGGCTATGATTCTGTAATACATTCCAGCACCCAGCTTACAGCAATGATAGAGGATTTTGACTCTGTTAACGAATCTAATGATCTTTCTGAAGTTGTCAAAATGACGGCTGGTTGTCAATGAATTATCAAGGCAAGAAAATGTTAGCAAAGATGTCTTTACTGACCCCAGCCTCCTCCTCTCCCACCTTTTCCCATCCATGGAAACTTCTCCACATCCCTCAGGCATTCATTGCTCTCGTGCATCTTTGGCCCAGACTTCACTATCATATTTAATCTCAGGAAAGGGTCAGGTCCCAGGCATTGATTTCCCAGTGTGAATATATATCAAATTGTCACTAGTCCCATTACCACTATGAATATTGATTACCAATTCCTTTCTTTCTACCAAAAACTATGCTAAGTGCTGTATATCTAGCATCTCATTGAATCTCACAATAACCACATGAGGGAATACTATTATTATCTCCAATTTATAGATAAGGATGCTGAATCAGGGAGAAGCAAAGTAATTTGCCCCACAGCAGTTGATAGTGTAACTGGGATTATAACCCAGAAAATCTGACCCTCAAATCCATGCTCATAACTATCATTCTGTGTCACTGGCTCTCAAACATTGGTTAGTATCAGAGTCACCTGGGGAACTTGGTTATAAACAAAAAAGCCTAATCCCTACTCTTCTTCAAGGAGCCTGGGCATCTGTGTTCTCTTTAGTGTGATTTTGGTTCCTGCTGAAGTTTGACAACCACTATTCCATAGTCCTTACACCCTCACAGACGTCGACATTTAAGCCTTTTTAAAATTATGAAAGGAAAGCATTTACAGGTGGAGAGTCAGACAATAGCGAGGTGACTGGGAAACATTAAGGATGTAATGAATGTCTTTCATATTTCCATGGTCTTTTATTTTTGGCCATTATAACATCTAATCTTTCTGTGAGAGAGCATTCCATTCCAACAGGTCCAAGAGCCTCAAATGAGTAAGCCCATTCCTGCCAAAATCATCACAGAGTTCCAAAGGCTCTTCCCAACCCTGAGGGAATTTATGACTCAGAGGGAGACGGATGTCACTCACATGTTTTCATGAACTGCTTTCATCGCTTTTGCCGCCAGGCCCATGTTCCTTAACACCTCGGTGTTGCTGTGTGAGTTTTCCAGGGCTTCTCTTTGGAACTCAATGGTGGAAAGTGTGCCGTCAATCTGTGTGAGCTGCTTCTCAAACCTCTTCTTTCTCTTTAGTGCCTGTAATGCAGCTAAATAAGAGAGAAGCCACATTTATAAGGAGAAAGCCAAAGTCACTTCCTCATGAGACATTTGCTCAGCACCAACCATGGACTCAGCATTGCTGATACCTACAAAGAGGGTACCAAATAAATCTGAGAAACTTAAGGGTAACATCTTTGCTTTCAACCATCTGTACCAACTACCACTCCCTCAAACATTTAGTTATTCTTTTCTTCCCAACATCTGGCAAGTGTAAGAGAATGAGAAGTCAATTTTCATATTCCATAAAATATACCAAAGAAGCGTTTCTGTCAGTATAGGGTTTTAGAAAAAGGATAGACAAAAATATGAGTAAAAATCATGCAATAGAAAAATAAACCTTTAGAGGGAGAAAGGACTTTAGTGACTGTCTATTGTAGCTCCAATCCCTTATTTCAAAGGCAAGCTAACTGAGACCCAGAAAAGTTATGTGACTTGCTTGAAATGAGACAGAGAGTGGCAGCTGGAACCAAAACATAGGATGGCGAGCTGCATATCTTGGTCTGAAATGATTACAAGATGGCCAGTAAGGTGACTTCTAACCAAGAGTGTCCATGAAATCAACACTGCTAGTGTCTTACTCAAGGATTAGATGGCACACTGGTGAGAGAAAAGAGTGTTGCCCTCAGAGAAATGATATCCAAATACCCTCCCATGAGCACTTGAGCAAAATAATTTGCTTCACTCAGAAATCAAACAACTAACAAAGTCCTTCTGACTGTGGCACCTTGGAAGGCACTCAGAAAAAGACTCTAAAATGTGAGTTTTGATAAGCATTTAGGGAGAGGGCATGAAAAGAGCAGCAGAGAAATGTTAATATAAAGATAAGTGATAATTAAATAGAATTGACGAAAGAACTCAAATAGTTATGGTTTCAGAGCATGCGAGTTATCGCAACAGAGATTTCTGAGCAGCCTTTCTTCTGACTCTGTTTTAGTCCATTTCTTCTTGTATCTCAACAGATTTGTTTATTTATTCCAGTGCTTTCTGTTTGTTGCACAAAGACTCATAGCCATTATAGTTTCTTGGTGGATTTTATTGGTGATCAATAAGTAAATATTACTCTCTGTTCATTTACTCTTTTTTGCCTTAAATTCCATTTTGTTTTATATTAAACTAATATTTCAGCTTTCTTTTTTGTTGAAGTTTTCCTGTAATAATTTCATAGAGACCTCCATTTCAAAATTGTTTTTTATTTTCTCTTTTTTGGTATGCCTATTACAGATAGCATATACTTAGATGTTTCATTTGTGTGATTGCTTTTAATCATTCAGATAGTCTCTATCTTTTAATGTAAGATTTTAACTCACTCTTATTGTGATAACTGATATGTTATCTAATATGGTCTTTTTACTGTCTTTTTTTGTGTTTTTCATTTTCTATGCTTTTTGCTTTCTTTTTGCTTTCTTGTCTTTATGTAGATTGATCAAATTTTCTTTGTTCATTTTCTTCCCTTTTAACTGTCGGATAGTTATATATATTAAATTTATTCTCCTAATAGAGACACTTGAATTTAAAATGTATACATATAATTAAACTTAAGTTTTCTATCCATGTTGAAAATTAATCAGTATCTATAAAATTTATTGCCCCAAAATAAGATTCCTTTATCACCCCAACCTCCCAATTTTTGATTGAAATAATCTTCAATTTTATTAGTTCCAGATGATTACCAGGTTTTTTTAATTATCCTTTCAATTTTTAGGGAACTCTTTCTTAACAATTGCATTAAGCTTCATAGACACAATTTCAACACTTATTTACACTAAACTATAGTGTTTGCTGGCTTATTATCTTACTATTGTTTCTTGTATCTTACACTGTCCTTTCTCGGATTTTCTTTTTATTTTACTGGAGTAAATATTAAAGTAATTTTCAGAAAAGATGCAGAGATATAAGTTCTCTAAACACCTATAGGTCTGAAAATGGCTTCATTTTGTTTGAAACTTGAATAATAGTTTGGATTTTAAAGAATTCTAGGTTCAAAATATTTCAAAAATTTTAAGACTCTATTCCATTGTTGTTGGATAGCCAACATTTCAAAAGTTTGATAATAATATTATCTCCCTCCCTTTGCAGAAGATCTGTTTGCTTGTTTCCTCTCTGGAAACACTTAAGATTTTCTTTTATATCTTGGAGTTATGATATTTCACGAGTAGAGGTGCAGGCACCCACTTTTTATTTTTTGCTTTTCCCAACTAAGCATTCAGTGAGTATTTTTATTCTAAGAATCAAGTCTTCCTTCAGCTTGGGGAAATTATCTTCTTTAAATTTTTTTTGTTACTTCTTTCCCCTCCATTATTTCTGTCTACTTTCTTCTAAAATCTCTATTTATTCTTATATTATAATCCACACTTCTCCCCCTCAACCATTCTCTCTGTTTTCTCTCTTCTAATATCCCAATAAGATGGATATTGCAGTCCTTGGATCTATCCTCTAATCTACTAGTTTATCTCTCTTTTTGTTTTATGTTCTGGGAAATTCCTTACCTCTGTATTCCAGGTCACTAATTTAGTCTTCAGCTATGTTTAGTCTACCTTTTTACATTTTTCCTTCTTTATTTTTTAATTTCTAAGAACTTTTTCTTATTCTCTAATTGCTCATTTTTATGGCAGCACATTCTTGTCTTATAATAGCCTCTTGAATCTCCCTGAAGATACTAATACAAGTTTTGTTTTTAACATTTTTTATTTTCTACATTATCTCTCTTCTCTTGGGTTCAGTTGTTTGCTTATCTTGAGCCTTCTTTTCCATACAATTGCTTTTCCTCAAAATTCTTCTGATTTTCTATTATAGGTTCATATTTATAAGTGTAAGACTAGAATAGTTAGTATAAGTAGCTGTATCTCTTGTTGATCTGTAAGTATGTTTTCCCGTGAAGTTTCTCTCCTGAAAGAGAATGCATCCCAAAGCTCTGTAGAAGAAGGCGGGGCATGCCCACAGGCAGGCTTCCTTCCACCGGTAGGGAGCAAGTAGACAGGCTGGGGATTCCTACAGTCACCAAAGAAAGGCTTTATTTTGGGTGTGGATGATTTTTCTATATTTCCTTCATGAGTGGTCATTTTTCTTCCCCACCCCTCCCTGCCCGCCATAGAGGTCCAGGGTTATCTCAGGCTCTGCTCTGCTTCCCTCTCCAGGTGAAATACCACTTGAGTCCTTGCTGAACACCACTTACGCTTTATTTATACAAAAGTTTTTATTTGTTTAATCTGTCCTTCAGGAAAGAACTAAAAAAAAAAAAGCCATCTGGCATAAAGGCCTTTCTACAACATCACACTGTAGGGAGGCTCATTACATTACTGACCAGAGCTGTGTAAGGGTTCTCTCCCATACACAGAGAATGGCCAGTTGACCCTCTGTGCTATCACTCTGCCTGTGAATCCATGTCTACTGCTGCATTTATCACACTGGATTATAATTATTTGTAAAATCTGTTCTACCTACCTCCCCTACGCTAATTAGAAGCCCTTTGAGGAAAGATATAGCAGGCTATTCATCAGTTTTCCCAGCACCTGGCCCAGTTCCTGGCATATGACCAACAAAACACATAACAAAACCTAACATTCATTGAGTATTTACTATATGCCAAACTGGTGCTAAGTGCTTTATGTGCACTGTGTCATTAACTCTGACAAAAACTCGAAGAGCAGGTACTATCATTGGCCCATTTTACAGAAGTGAAGTGAATGAATATTAAATGAATAAATGTGATAACTTTGTGCACTATGACAGCATGGTCTAACAGAAAGAGCATGTCCTTCAAGGCCAGAGTGTGAGTCCTTCTTTCATGACTTAATAGATGTATATTCTTGGGTAAGTCGCTTCCCTTCTTTGAGCTTCAGTTTGCCCTTCTGGAAATGGAGATATAATCCCGATGAGGGTGGGTGATTGTTGTAAGAATTAGTGATAATTTATGGAAAACACCATATACAATCCTTGTGCATGGTAGGGACTTAGCAACTAAATTTTATTATTAATAATAGGGATTTATATAATATTCATTAATTAATGAGACTGTATATCTTTTTCTGAGATCATCGAGCAACAGGTTACCCGTTTTTTTCACCTTAACTCATAACAGAAACATAATATTACAAAACAGCTCCACACTTCAATAGGTGCAGTACATAATACTATTCAGCAGAGTATCCTCAGAAGCTAAATTCCAAATACACATCTCCACCCAACATACCCAGAAGTGGAATGTTCAAAGTGTGTCTCCTCCCTATCTTGTCAGGCCAGTTCAGTGTCTATACTTATTTGGAACCTAACTGGTACCTATGACCCAAAAGCATTTTCCTTTTTAAAATTTTTTGAAGTTCTCTATTAAAAAATACGCCATATTTCCCAGTAAGAATTGATCTTAGATTACTTTCTGAAAATCAAGAAATGCAAGTTGGTATAAAGGATAATATTATAGAGTCACTAGACCTACATTTTAATCCTACCTCTGCCAATTAATAACTGTGCATAATAACCTTGGTATGTGACCTTAACTCTTTTTAAGTGATGTTCCCTCACCTGAATGATGATAATAATAACAACAACAACAACAATACCTAGAAGACTACAACAGAACATTGTGCTCTGGAGACAGGTTGCCTACTTTCAAATCTGGGCTCCATCTATCCATAGATACGTGCCCTGACCTAAGTTGCTTATCGGAAAATACGGATATCACTCATTTAGTGGTTCAGGATTAAATAAAATAACATATGTAAAGTGTTTAGTGCAGTGCCTGGCACATAACGAGTGATTACTAAATATTACAGATCTTCATCATCATCATACCTTCCTTCACAGGGTTGTCAGAACCACATGGTGGGAGCCACAAGGTATAATGCCTAACCTTGAAAATACTTGTTATTAATAATAATAAGTTCTAGTTTGAACACAGTTTTAAATGCCTATGTTAACATATGGTTTCTGCCCTTGAAAATATTTGGGAGAAATCTGAAAATTCACCAAGAGTTGAGATCTCAGCTTACACTAGAATTCCCGCAGCACCAACTACAGATTGGCCTCCACTCAGAGGGAGCCAGACAGGTGATGAAAATAAGTGAAGCAGAGAGAAGTTAAGGGGAAAGGCCTCCTTTGTTTTCTCACCCGTGAGAGAGAGAGAGAGGAATGTTTTTCTATTATAACAATAAAAAATAGTGCAAGAGTGACGATAAATGGAGGTGGACACCGGCCCCAGCATCAGAGAGCCAACAGGAAGAAGAGGGAATCGGGTGAGCAGGAGAGCGTAAGCCTGATCTAGTGGAAGCAACACCGCTGGGCTCCAGCCCACAGCTGCCATGCAGACTGCAGGTCCAGCCTTCCACATGTTCAAAAGAAGCAAAAAACCTGGATTTGCACGCAAAATCCCCCAAATTTAAAAGGTGATTTACATTTTTTTTTTAAAAAACCTGATGTGAGCAAACCCAGTGATTTCTGCCTGGCTGGATCTGGCCCCCGGACACCTAATACTTCTTGCGACTTCTGCCCGGCACAGTAAGCTTCTCCCAAACACTAAGACAAGAGGCTTCTGCTCCAAAGAGTCAAGAAGTGAATGTGCAGAGTCTCCCCGTGAGCTGTGTCTCACGTGGAATGATGATGCCGCTGGCCCGCCAGGAGCTGGACAGGCGTTGACTTGTTTTTTAATAAACAATTTAGGAAAGAAGCAACTGTATTTTTTCAAAGACACGCAAACACGCAAATCAAGCACTGCTCCTTGGCAAAAAAAGACATTTTCAGAACCATGTAATTTAACCTGTGTAGAAGACGCAATTCAATCTTCCAAACTCCTGTATGTGCTTTTAAGCAGCTGGTGTAACCTGGACAACACGCTTTCTAAAACAAAGGAATCTATTGTATTCCTCTGTGGGGAAGAAACAGCCAGGGGCTTTGTCTCCTCACATAACAGTGATGTTCCTTCAGCTGTGGAGTTGCAGAACAGTGTCCTGTATGCACCGCTGCTAAGGGAATCAGGAAGAGCCCTCACTACAGCCCATCGAGGATTGGGACTGAAATGTGAGAATTACCCACTTGAACCAAAATTCAAATAGCCCTTTGCACCTTTACTCCACTATGCTGCTAGCAGAGCAAGGCTTTCAGTCACCTATAAAAATAACTTAAAACAGCAGAAAAGAGTTGCTGTTTCATTGATCATACAATGTATAGGGCATCTTGGTTTTAAAAGTCAATCTATTGTCCTTCACTCATTCAAGGTGTATGACTACGTGCATTGTTAATCCATTAGTTGGCAAAAAGGAAGAACCTTTTAGGAGCCACCATATCCAGTGACTATAGATAAACCTGTTTGTGAAGCACGGCCCCAACGGATGAATGGATAAAGAAGATGTGGTTTATACATACAATGGAATACTACTCAGCCATAAAAAAAAGACAAAATTGTGCCATTTGCAACAATATAGATACACCTTGAGGATATTATGCTAAGGGAAATAAGTCAGACAAATACTGTATGATTTCACTCATGTGTAGAAGATAAACAAACAAACACACAGATAAGGAGAAAAGATTGGTAGTTATCAGAGGAGAAGGGGGTGGGGGGAGAGGAAAAGGGATAAGGGGGCACATATGTACGGTGACAGATGGAAACTAGTCTATTGGTGGTGAACAGCATGCAGTCTATACAGAAACTGATATATAATAATGTATGCCTGAGATGTACACAATGTTAGAAGCCAATATGACCTCAATAAAATAATTTAAAAAACAAAAAGAAAAATGAAACTACGTTACGACAGCTTTTCTCTCTCCCAGAAATGGAAGATCTCTAGAGGAGGCCTGAAAGATGAGACTCAGAAGAGTAATCCCAGAGAGTGCTTAAGACACAGATGTCACACATAATTGGTTGTGTCCTCTCTTGCTTTTAACTGGGAAGTCTCATAATCACAGTTTTATGTGAGAAACTTTAATGTAAGTCCTGTTCTTACTCAATACAAATCACTTCATTAATTAAACAGTACTTTCTATTTAGGGCACCTTGTTCTAGTTCTCCAAAAAACAATCTGAAGAAGTATGAACACAAGCATTTCACAAATGGAATAAAAACAAAACGTTGCTGTTCAAACTCACGGGTTAGACTGGAAACAGTTGGGAGAATACCAGAAAATTCTGACATTCATTTGGCCAGGGCCACCCCATTGTGAATTTCCCTGGCCTTCTTCACTTTTAAGACACATTCTTTATCCATTCATTTCCATTACCCCACAACCATGTACTGAAGATCTGCCACATGCCCGGCACTGGGTCCTGCACTGCAGGGACAAAGAAATAAGGCTACCATCTCAGAGGAGGCAAAATATAAAATGGGCATTCAATCACTTATTCATCGTTCAACAAGCATTTATTAAGCACCTACTGTGTTATAGGCACCGTGCGCAGGGATACTAACATGCGTAAGTTACATTCCTCACCTCCGGTAGCAGTGGAGACATAGAGGAGAATAAGAGACACGTACAAGGTAGAGGGGCTGCACAGAGGACTGTACAAGCTCTCTCTGGAGGCTCAGAGAAGGCTTCACAGAGGAGGTGATGTAGGGGAAGCCGGGGTGACTGTCTACACATCTACTCCAACACGCTGCTCAGCGAGGAACACAGATGACGAAAGGCATTCCACAAAGGATTCCTTCCAGCCCCAACCCTCTCTCCCACTGCAAATCTCCTACCAAACAATGTGAGGTTTCTGACTGAGCTATTAGAAACCAGGAACAAAAAACCTCAAAACGAGCAAATCACACCAGCTTGCCACGCTAGCTGGATCTTCTGAGTAACCTCCATAGTTTCAGAGGTCTCACCAATATTAAAGGGCATAAAAAGAGGAAACAGCAAGCTAAAAGAAGACTAGAAGACAGCAATGATGTAGGGGAATTATACAATGGCAAAGCAGATGCCTGAGAAAACAATGAAAAGGATGAGATTGGAGAAAGTAAGTAAGAGTTAGTCTGAGGAAAGGGCATTTGGAAGTGGAATATTGCTGTAAGCAAGCCAGTAACACTAGGCTGAATTTTCTGTAAAAAAAGAGATGGTGATTCATATTATAAAGTGTAAACTATAAGAAAGAAGATGATCAGCGCCCCTTCCCACCTCCAGAAAGACAGCAAACGGACAAAGGAAGTTAAAGCTATTTTCCAACATTCTAAAGAGTTCACAGTTACTTTTGGGGATGAGGCAGTTCTGACCACCAGGACACTGCACAGAGATTAGTAGCGGAGGTAAATCGGAGAGAGGAAGGTTACGACCTAAAAGTGCTATCCACCTTGTGTTGTCAAAAAAGGAAGAAAGGCTTGCATAAAAGACATTTTAAATACCCACTGAAATTCTTATTTCTTATACTAATTGCTTCCGAGGTCAATTGCCAGGCAAGAATTAACCTGTTATTGGAACGACATACCAATTATTAATTAAAATCAACTTGATATTCTTTGTAAAAACCCAACTAAATGTTTGACACTGGGCAGAATATATGACTAATTGAAGGAATGAGTTTTTTACTTGCTATTAATGTTATTAGTAACCTCACAAATTGGTAACCTTTTTGGGCCTGCTAATTGTCTAGAATATAGGAAAAATAGTATGAATATGAAACCAGCAAATATTAAACAGAAAAACTCAGAAGTAGCTGATTATGCTTAATTCTACAGGGTATACACATGTACTTATGGATATAACTCTATATTGCACGTGTATATGTGTATATATGTGTATGTCAGTGTGTATGTACATATTGGTATGCATGTATATGTGTGTATGTGCTTATATACATGTGTATATGTATATATGTGTGTAAGTGTATATGTGTGTATGTGTATATATATATGTGTGTATATTGTATGTATATGTGTATAAATGTGTGTGTGCTGTGTATAATATGGTTCTATTTTGTGCTTATAAACAAGTATTTCTTGTTCATTTGATGCACCAATATTTCCTACTACTGTGTCCATGGCTTGCAGGTGCCCCTGAGAACCAGCAAACTATAGCCACATAGCCTCTTTCGGTTCTCATTATCTATAATGCTATGACTAGTCATTTGAGATCCTATGATCAACAAATCTTGGGAAATATATAGCTCCTATCCTCAAGGTGACTATTCCTATTTGAAATTCGGAATAAGTTTACCTTGAAATTGGTGATGAACTATAATATTCTTTCATTTTTCAAATATAAGTGGAACAACAGGACCCAGTAGAGCATGCTAGTTTACATAAATAAAAGTTTTCAAACTGCTCACAAAATGATAAAACATAGGCTCTTGTATATGTGATCTTTAAAATACGTATAAATTGGTTTAGCATAATCATAATATTTTTTCTTGCTCTGGTTAACACAGTAGAAGTTTTAGGTTAGGATAATATCTTTGTTCCAACTCCAAGGTTATATTTACTTTCACTTTACACGTATTAAACATACGGCAAGAAGTGGTACTGCAAATAGCACTGCCCACTGAGAAAGGCCTGCTGAGCAATGTTACTGCTGTAGCAAATAAGACACACCCACTATAAATACGTAGCATATAACTCTTTGTGAAAGAACCAGAGACTCACTAGACATTCATGTTCACATATAGAATAAAATGTCCAAAGCATATCAAATACTTGTTTGCAGAATTTTATTCCTCTAAATTTACATTTAAGCCAAATATGAAAGTATAAACTTTATTTCATTTAAGCTAGATGGTGGACATTAAATTTTAATTTTTAAATAAAGAATTTAACGTCTAATGCAGAGATTCCCAACTTTTCCCAACGGAGAATAATTAATTTTCCCTTCCTGTAATTTTAAACTCACATTCTTGTTTGCTCGCTTTTCTAGGTTTGTTTGGTTCTGAGGGTTGTAACTACAGTGTTGATATTTAAGTCACTAGATTACCAGATCGAAGAGAGTTGATGGAGGCTTCACAGAGCAGATGACAGTGGGGGCTTCCAGCTGTCCCTCATCCTCTCCTGGAAACACCCACAAGTTAGAAATACCTGGGAAAAGGACTGAGCAGTGGGGGAAAGATCCCTAGTCCACACTTAGGAGGTCTTCCCGCTTTAATGCATGATCATATAAACTCTGGACTAGGTCCTAAATATTGCCTACAGGAAATTCCCTATTAGCACCGTTTGTTTGAGGTAAGGAATCAAAGTCTCTGGTACCGAACATCAGTTATTCAGGAAATGGCTTACTACATGCTTTATATTTAACCCAGACTCTTGCTTTTTTTGTTGTTCCTTCTTCTTCTGCCAACTTTTAAGCCAATTAGAACTTCTATCAAATGATAGTCAGAAAAAGTAGGAGAAACTAAAATTACCAGTATGTACTAAAAGTTCTGGTTACAGTTTACTAAGGCAGAAGATTGAGAATATGACTTTAAAAAATAAATATTCAATACTATCTATAAGTATCAGCAATAATTTTGTTTCTTAAAAACACAATAGATTCACATGTACTTAAGCATATTACAAAAAATGAATACCAAAATAGATCATTCAAGCCCTTTCCAAACCTGACCCCTAAGCAAAGCATCATAAACCTTAAAAACTCATGGGGCTGGCCCGGTGGCATAGTGGTTGAGTTTGCACGCTCTGCTTCTGGTGGCCCAGGGTTCGCAGGTTTGGATCCTGGTCGCTGACCTACGCACCGCTTATCAAGCCATGTTGCGGCAGGTGTCCCAAGTAAAGTAGAGGAAGATGGGGTGGATGTTAGCCCAGGGCCAATCTTCGTCAGCAAAAAAGTGGAGGATCGGCAACAGGTGTTAGCCCAGGGCTAATCTTCCTCACACACACAAAAAAAACTCAGTGTTAGCTCCCTTGCCTTATATCTCACAGGTTAGAGTATCTTGTGTTTCTTTTCTGTTATCTTGACAATGAAATCCCCTCTGAAATAAGTAGTCCTAATTACTGAGAAACACACAAGCAATAATAAGTACACCTGAGGGCAAGCTCACAGAAATCTCCTGCCATAGTGTCGTGAAACTGTACAAATCATATGACTTTGGCAGAATCATGGTGTTGGTAATAAATTTTCTACCTTATTGTGGCTAATCTAATAAACTGCAAAATAGTATAAATCTAGGAAAATTATATTCTTTGTTTAATATAAGTATTTCCCAAAATGTTGTGCTCTATTATCCAGCTTTGTGGAATTTAAATGAAGAATAATGACAAACGTTCCAAAATTTATAATACTCCTCCAAATTAACGAAGGAAAAAACAAACTAGATGTAATGTTACATAACACAAGAAACAGTATCAATTATCCATCTATAAGTAGTTACAACACATCAGCAAACTGTCAAAATCTGTGCCACAGATACTTGAAAGAATGATTCTAGAATAGAAATACTCTGCACTATAGTTTCTGAGGACTTAGAAGAAAATGGTAACTAGAAGACAATATGAGTTCACGAAGATGGAAAATACCAAACTAATCTCATAGACTTCTTTAATTTGGGTTACTGGATGCTGACTCGAGGAAAGACCACAGACCATCACTGTCCTTCTAATCTTATGCACATCAAAATCATCCGGAAAGCTTTGAGTATCACAATCCCAAACCTTATCCCAGACCTCTTGAAACAGAATCTCCTGATGTGGCATTTTAAAAAGCTTTCCAGGTGAACCTGATGAAGCTAACACACTACCAGTTCATAAAACCAGCACTTCTGAACCAGAGGTATGCAAACATAGTTTGGTTTTAGGAATATAATTCATAAGGTTTATTGAGGCATTTTTTAGGGAAAAGAGAAAAAGTTGGAGAAATAAGATGCTACAGGCTAAAAACGTAGGTCAGGTGTATTCACAGCTAGAGAATAACTGAACTCACTGAGCGTTGATCTGTCAAACTGGTAATCAGGCCTTAGCTGAATGTTAGATGAAACATTGTTGCTCTCATGCAGAAGTTATCCTGAATGAAGTCTCTAGTGGCGTGCCATGAGAGTCTGTCCTTGGTTCTGCCTTATTCAATATATTTTAACAAAGACTTTGACAACAACAAAGTCTGCTGATCAAATGTGTAACTGATTCAACTAAAAAAAGCAGCTCATATAAGGTAATGAAATTAGAATTTTAAAAATCTTAATTTCAAGATTTCACTGAAAATGAGATGATATTTAATAGAAATACATATAAAATACTAAATGCAAGCTTAACATACTGATTTAAATAATGGGGAGGTGGGTAAATCTGCCTGAGATTTTTAACTCTTTCCAAGTCCAATTGGGAAAAGCAACTGATATGGCCTCCGAAAAAGCATATGCAAACTGAAGCTGTATTAAGAGAACAAGAGAGACAACAAACCCAGGGCACTCTGTGCTGGTCAGTACCTAGGTGTGTGAGTGAAGGTGTACGTCTACGCAGGATCCTTGCCAGGGATCAGAGGGGAGAGGGAGGTAGCGGTGAAGGGACAAATTTTAAAACTACAGCTTAAGTGAGCAGGGCTCCCAGGGCTGGTTCAGATGTTTTGGGTTCCCCCACGATGGGGTGAAAGCCTAGGGGCAGCTCCTGAGGTCGGGGAGTAAAATCGGGGGTGGAAATTGAGGGAGGGTCACATTTCCATTGATCTCTCTTTTCCAGAAGAGAGAAGGGCAGTCGACTGGAGAATAAGACCTGGCCCAGATATGGGTTGTTAATGCCCCAGGAATAACACTCTTTCTTTCCCCTGGCCTCAGAATACACAGGGCGTGGTACAAACTGATCAGATCATCGGAGGCAAACAGAACACTTTACTGAAATGCTTGGTTGTAATTTGAACACTAGAGACCTCTGAGACCCTTCCTAAGGACTGTGGAGTCATAGTACCATAAGAACTTCCCTAAAGAAAACTAACTCAGGTGGCTAATGAGGACCTGTCAGAAGCTCCAGGAATGTTTCTTCGGCAGTAAACAGAGGGGAAGGGGGACAGAGATTTCTCATCCAGGTATCTGAGAGATGCAGGACAAGGAGAGGAACAGTAGGAATGGTGAGGGAAGAAAACAGAGCAAAGAGTAGTGTCTTCCAGTTTAACAGCTCCTTGAATAACACATCATAGGTTCTCGAACGGCAGTGGGCATCAGAATCACTGAGTTATTTGTTCAAAGCTCAAAATTAGAATTTTTAGGAGGGTGCTTGTGAGTGTACAATTTAATGAACATCCTCAAGGAATTCTGATGCAGGTGATCTGAGGACCGCATTTTGAGAAACTCTCTTAAGAAAGGAGGTCACCAGGTAAGTGATAGCTCCCAGGGAAATCTGCACCCCTTGGGGTCCTGCAGTCTCTCTGTCTCGTATTACCTGACCATGTTTTGCCCTCACTGCTTTGGCATTCAACGAGCTGACGCGGATGTGGTTCTCTTTACACAGAAAGCCTTCTGGTCCCCAGAGTCTGGGATTACAGAATTCAGGTCTATGACACCTATAATAAAAAGCAAACTTAAGATCCCAAGGAGGCTCCAACACCGAGCTAAACCAGTGGGACTGTGCACACACTCAGACTCCAAGGAAGACCAAGTCTGCATCATGACTGACAGCAAATTCACCCTTGCCAGAAAGCAGCCCAGGCTTCCAAGTGAGCCACTTATTCAACTAGAAGACTCTCTGCCTTGGGGTCTCTCTCACCAAACAGACACCCGATGAAGAGGAGGAATGGCCTCAGCAGAGGTTTTCACTGGAATCATGTGTGATAATACTGAGTAGGCATCTGGGCCAAACTCACATCCTCCGTGTCTCAACCTTTCATCTCTATCGGCCCTGCGGCCTGAGGCCTCCTGATAACAGGACTGGATCCACCCCTTTTCACATAATTACACATTTGGTGTTCCTGCTCAGCCTGGGACAGGGTAAGCAACAGGTCCAGGACTAGGGTGAGGGGAAAGAGAGGCACCTCGGGTACAAATTTAAGGGGGCACTCACTCTCAGGGTCGCACAAGTGTGTGCGGGCGGCTCACTTGCCTCACCCCAAACTTCAGCAGAGCAAGGGGTAACTGACGAAGTAACAAAGGTGGGGTCTTGGGAACCAAGACTCAGAGAAGTGACTGTTGTCCCCAAATATGAGAAAAGTCTTCCTGTGACAGATGGAGTAGATTTAGTCCATGTTATTCCAGAAGACAAACTTTGGGCCAGTAAGTGGAATTTACTAGGAAGCTAATTTCAGCTTTAAAAAAAAAATGCTACTGTTATAACATTGGCTGATATTTATAGAGCACTGCATGAAGGGCATTACACAACAATGTCATCAATCCTCACAACTCTGAGAATTAACCTTATCATCACCACCATGCAGATGAGGAAAACGAGAATTAGAGATGCCAAGTAAATGGTCTGAAGTCACAATTTCTAAATGGCAGGGCAGGGCTGGGAATCACACCCGGGGCTGTCTGCTTTGAAGTCCAGGCTCTTCACTACAACACTAAGTTACTTTCTATGAAATATGTAAAAATTGGACCGAGATATTATATTGAAGCAAAATGCCTATGAGCAACTCTTAGTGATATTATGGGGAAAAAAAAAAAAAAAAAAAAAAAAAAAGACCTCATAAGGGACGTTAGAACAGTTCCCCCAAACCAGTGTGGCAGGAGGGGTTTGCAGTGTGCTAAGATATTGCTATCTTCAGCTCCTGAGGCCACCAGCCTGGGGCATCAAGAGTCGCCAGGCTGGTCTCTGGTTATCCCACTGAAGCATATGAATATTATCAGTGCCCACGGGTGCCACAATAGGAGAAAGGTTAGGAAGCACTGTAAGACTAAGAGGACTTGTATTTCTACCTCATTAACATTACTATGCAGTTAGGTTCCTAATCCTTAACCCCGGCCACAGGGCAGAATCGCCTGGGGGCACTTTTAAAAACTACTGATGCCCAAGCCTCACTCCAGCCTATTATATCAGAATCTATGGGGAGGAGGGATGGGACCCAGGCATAGAGGCGACCCGAATATACTGCTCTAAATGACAGTGCTCAGCAGAAGTAGAAGAAAATTACGTGATGTATAAAAAGTTGGCTTTGCCGCAAAGCAGATTACTAGCTATAACGCAGGAGTTCTATCATAGTAATCTGGATAAATTGCATGAAGGAATCTAACCTCCTCAAGTTTTTAAGCAAACTATAAATCTTGCTCGACTGTTACTTTTTAGACCAACAGGGCTTTGAAGGTCATGTCTGTTGAAAAACCAGTTTGGTGGTGCACGCTCAAGTCCTTTTTGGTGGATTACAGTAACTGCCAAAGAATTCTGAAGCGAGAAGAATTAGCTACCACTGCACAACCTTGCTACGAGCTACAAAGAAAGCAGGTCTCAGACTAGGTTCTGCACCAGCACTTATTAAATAAACATACATTAGCGAGGCAGGCAAAAACAGTTTGCCAACCCGTTCCGTGAGCTCAATGAAGTCCCAACTCTATGTCCTTTTGAGTTCAATACACCTTGTATGAAAGGCTCACTGGAGGCAGACAGTGACATTCCCTGGCAGAATGCTGTGCCATGGGGGAGGGGCGTGCAGTCAGAATCCACCTGAACCAAGGACTGGACACTGCACTGATCTGAGATCGAGTCTCAGGTACCATCCTATCGCTAACTGAGTTATACACCTAGTACATTCTTATCGCCTGTTCTTGCATGAGGAGCAAGAAAGCGTCTCTAAACTATTTTAGCCAATCTACATGTTTAGAATACCCACAGTTCCACCAAGGAGATCCCATTTCTAACACTTATTATGCTAATTTAAGAGTTACTCATTTTACCAATAAAACTCATTTTTGACATTCAGAATGCTAAATGGCAAAACCTCTGTTGTTGTAGAGAAATAGATCTGAAGAATTTTTACTGGCTGGGAGTATGGCCCTAATACTAGCTGGCCACTCAGCTAGTACTCTTGACAGCATGTTAGCTGACCAACTACCCTTAGAAGTAAAATTTGAACTGCACGTCTATTATGTCACTCTGATTATCACGTAAATTACAGCCATTCTAGCCCTGACATTGTGTAGCGCAAGGCCCATTTAATACTAAGTATATTGGGCCTTATGTATGCGAAAATATTTCTTGGTGGCTAATGGAAAACAGAAACTAGGTGTATATGAAGTTACCTGGTTTATTTGGAAGATGCTGATACTAACAGTGTTTCCAACACATGGTCTGTGATCGAATTCTTTCAAATGACCTCGTACTAACCAGCCTCTTGCTACCCCCAGGGCTGCTGTAGAACCAGGCCTGGGCTAACACCAATGAAGTTCCCAGGGATAAATGACAAAGAATAAAGGGCTTTTCTGACACCTATTGATATTTGGTGTACACCAAATATTTGGCACTTAATACTTGCATCTGTAACTTCTCTACTTTAAGGAAGTTAGATTGATGTTCTTAGTGTTGTCTTTAATTTTTTTTTTTTTTTGGTGCCGTTATAAAGTCTACTTGTGTACACTTTAGTGCATTGCCAATGGGAGAACGTTTCTGTATTATTTTACATTTTTGTCTTCTGAAAGCAAATCCATATTTTTACCACTTCCAAGAAGCAGAAGTTCAATTTTTCAGATTTTTTAAACCAATATTTACTGAGGAAACACTGTAAATAAAGCCACACACAGATCCAAATGGATGACAAAACAAAAAATAAAAAAACCCTTGACAGACACTAAGCAAATGTCAGAGTACATATCAAACAGAAGAAGAAGGGCAGAGGAACAGAACCACCAGTGACTTTTTAGCAAGCCATAATGTCACAGTCTCTCTTTAGAAATTGCCTTTCAATAACTTCCCCAACTATTTTCAGACATAAAGTAAAAATAGAAACCAGCACTTAACTCTAAAACATGCTATCATGTGGACAAAAGTTATATGCAGCAGCAGAGAAAAATGAAACTTGTCGTTCTTATTGTTGGTAATAAGTGGGTGCAAATGTATCAGGCACATTTTTATGGGAAGCAGCAGGGTTTTCAGGGTCAACTCCAGGAGACCTTATCCCTTTCCTGTGGTAAACAATGGCGGCATCATTCAGGCCAGCTAAATCTCCCAAGGCCTCATTATGACTAAAGAAGTCCTACTTAAGGAGGCAAGTTCAGGATCTGGTGGGGAGCAGAGTCCTGTATTGCCACTTCTCTGTCAGGGTCTACCATGGACCTTGTGTTGCAAGAGCAAATCACTTCGATTTCTCGCTGGGTTTTTATACGCGCCACTTAGAGCTATTCTGGATAGAGAGGCATGGACCATGAGGAAAGCAATTAACTTGGGCAAAGAGTAATATAGGGTTCAAAGTGCGACAGAAGCACCAAGAATCATTACTGACTCAAAGTCCCTCGTGTGTGGCAAAAGCCAGTGATGGGAAATTTAATATTTAATTCCTTGACTTTGTTTTTTTGGTATAATACCTCAACAGTACAACAGCCAACCAAAGTCTTCAACAGCGGAGGCGCAAGGTAAACCACAACGTACTAGAATATACTTTACTGGAGATTTATGTGCAGGTTAACATGTGTGATTCAATATACAAAGACACAATAGAAAACTTGACATTTAGGTTGGATCCTCAGGGCTGGACTAGGGTCAGGCACACCAGCAGCAAAATTTAAGGGAGAGCCAAAAAACTCAGTCATCAAGATGAATAATAGTTTAACGAATATTTTTAAGACTCAAAATTAATATTTAAAAATCCATGATGAACAAAACATTACATTTTAAAAAGAATTTTAAAGATGTGCCGTGCCGAACACACAAGAGCCAGGGGCAAAAGAAAAAGAATCAATAATATCCATCCTGCCTTTATTTAAAATTTCGATCTTTTGTTCACCGTGGATATTTTGCATTAATTCTGAGTTTTTTAAGTATTGCATAAAAATATTACTCATCTGGATTCCTGAGATTTTGGGCGCCCCCTTATATTTCTCATCTAGGAGCATCCCTTGCTCAGCTCACTCCAGTCCCAGCCCTCGGGGTCAGTGCCAGTTCCTAGAAAGGCTATGGGAACACACCGGGCGGCCTGGGGGACAGGCGCTGCGGCGGGACTGGACGCCCCCAGGGAAGGGCTGGAGGCAGGAGGGCGAGAGCTCAGCCTGGGGCCGGACCCCGAGCCTACCTCGCTTGTTCTGCGTGCCGTGCCTCTTGGCCAGGCTGAGTTCCCTCTGGATCCGACTCTCCAGGTACTCCTGTTTCTTGCCTAGCATCTCCTCCGTCTCCCGAAGCCGGGCCAGGGCCTCCTGGGGGCTGGGAGCCGCTTGGCTCTTGGAAGAGCCTCCCCCTTTGAAGAACTTGCCCAGCTTGCTCATGGCTGTGAGCGGGCGGCTCGGGGGCCCCGGGGCCGCGCCTGGGGAACAGGGGAGCAGGGGAGCAGGGGAGCGAGAGCGGCCTCCGGTCTCGGGGGCTCCGACCCGAGAGGCGGCGCTCCTGGGACTCAACAAGGCGTCGGGGCAGGTGACACACACTCCTGGGCATTTCCTGGCGGCCGGCTGGGCCCCGCCTCTCGGCGCGGCTGGGGCGGGGAGGACACTGGAGTCGGAGGTGGCCGGCCGGCGCCACCCGAGCCTCCCTCGGGGAGTTGAAGGAGAGCAGGGAACAGAGTTGAGAAGACCCACAAGACTGAGGCAAAGTTGCTGCCTTGTCCCCGCTGGGGATGCACCCAGGGCTGAAGACCTGGTTTGTGCATGGCTCAGAGAAAGCAAACGATGTTCCAGGCGTCTCGTGCGGGGCCTGGGAGCGTGTGGATAATAAGTGCGCTTTGCCTACCCAGATAAACGAAGTGCTTTATTCCATAGGTGTTTTTCTTTGCGAGTGTGAGTGAGCACAGTGTTCCTGTGTTCTGGTCTCCGTCCTTGTGCAAAGGAATATTCAGATGTGTTCGTCTAGGTGTATGTCGTGTGGGTATGAGTGCAGGGGCATGGGCTTCCAGGACATCTGTCTGCCACTACGATGGAGGTACTGGGCAAGTGGCTTCCTCTAGGAGCAGCTTGTCTCTGCACATGTAGAATCTGGGCAGGTTGATGTGTACCTGGCTGCCAGTTGGTGTGGGTCAATTCTAGATCATCCTTACATGGCCGTAAGTGGATGAAAGATGGTGGTCATCTCTTTTCCTGATGTAGGGATTTCTGAGTGTGTTTGGTGGTTGCATTCAGTTCTGCAAGTAGGACTCTGAAGCATCAGTGTGATTGCCAGTGTATCGAAAACCTTTCACGGGGCGCCTTGTGTTTGGATCTATGTCTAATGCCTTTACAGAGACATCTAGGTAACAAGAAGGAGAGAATGTCCTAGAGAAAGGAAACGTTCTTTTGTTCATGCTCACTATCTCAGTCCCATCTATTAGACCCACAAGTAAAGAGTTTGGTAAATGAAGGGACAGCAGAATATAATGATTATGGATGATGCAATACAACTGAAAACTTATGCTGAGCACGCTACAAAGAAGTAGAATGTGGAATTGGGTTTATATTCTAGATTTCAAGGGCTAGTATATGCCCCATGTAGTACAGCCCTATTTGAGCAACATTACCCAACATCACCAGAACCTATTTGTGATCTTTAGCTAACCACTTATTGTTAAAGGAGAAAGAAAGCACCATTACTATGACAAATACACTTTGATACTCGAGATCAATAACCCAATTTTGTCTGCTGTTACGCTAACACAGAAGCCAGGTTGATCCATTTTATCCAACATTGGTATAGTCAGCATCAAATTATGACAGAGAAATTGAACATTTTCATAGAAGGCTTACTAGTATATATCTTACACACACAAACATGTGAACTTATCATTTCCCAATAACTACAGCTGGCCACCTCTTATCATTTCCTGCCTGGATATCCAAAGCACTTTACACATATTTTGCTCTAATCTTGTATGATTGTAAACTATCATAAGTATGGTATTTCATTATTATCTAAATATTTCATGCATCTGTTTTGAAACTTATTTTCTACCTTAGGTTATAAGCCCCTTGAGAGTTGAGAAGTAGCACATATTCTGCTATGGTTCCTATTGCTGGTCAGTTTAACCAACCTTTATTGAGAGTATTCTATACAGAAGGTACTGGGAATGCAAGTATAGTCTGCCCTCTAGGAACTTATCTGCTAGTGGTAATAGTAAGAGCTGCCATCTTTTGAGCACCTACCATGTGGCAAGCACACTACATGCACTATTAATAATCTCTACATAAACTGCACAAAATAGGTATTGCTATTTCTATTCGACAGGTGAAGAACCCAAGGCTCAACTGGCAACTTGGCCAAGATCACACAGGCAGTCCAAGTGGAAGAAGTCTTTCGGTTTTAAAAGTTATGGTCCTTTCACTATTTACATGACCTTCTTTCCCTCTGTGTGGCTTGGTCCAGAGGAGAAATCCATTAAGTATTTAATTAAGTAATGTGGGGGTGAAGAGACTGGTATGAGGCATTAACTTTAAGGGATCCTACAAGCATTATTGAATTTATGGAGGGGTACATTTAAGTAAGAACTTCTCCAGTGTAGTAAAACATTCCTTTGTGGTTCACTAACCACTGTTTTTTGTTGGGAGAACGTTGAACAAGTGGAACAGAGGGACTGAAAGTTATAATGAGGAGTTGCTTAACCATCCATCCATCCATATTTTTATTCAACAGATGTTTTTTGAGCATCTCTATGTTCCAGGCATTATGCTAGATGTTGGGGAGATGATTCAGAACAAGGTAGAGACATTTTACAGTTTAGAGAAGAATACAGGAGTTAAGCAAATTATCTCACAAATAATGGACTTTATAAGTTAAAGTTCTAATAAGTTCTATGGAGAGCTTAGAAGTACAGAGAACTATAAGAACAAATAATAGAGAAATCTGATCTTGTCTTAGGAGTCAAAAAAAGGTGACCTGAGAAAATGACATTCAAGCTGGAATTTGAATGATGAGTAGAAGTCACCTAGGTTTAGAGAAGGAAAATTGGTATTCCAGGGTAAGTAATCATTCATTCATTCATTCATTCGTTTATCCATCATGTTTTCTGAGTACATGCTTTATACCCAACACAAATCTAGATGCTGGAGATTCAGCAATAAAGAAAGACTAAAACCCATGCATTTTTGGAGTCTTCTTTCTAGTTAGGGGAAGACAGACAATTAGTTAATTAAGTAATGTACTATACGGTTATATGGAGAAAATAAAGCAGGTAGTTTTAGAGAATTGAAATTGTAGACAATATGTGCAAAACTCTTAAGTCTGAAGTATTCGAGTTTGAAAGAAGACCAGGGTGGCTGGAATTGGAGACAGAAGAGGAGAGAGCTGAGAGATTGCCTTTAAAGGTAGGCAGAGTCCAGATTGCACATGGTCCACATGATGTGCTAAGGATCTTGTATTTTATCCGAAGAGAGAATGAAAATCAACCAGAAATTAAAACAGAGGATTTAGCCATTAATTTATAATTCAGTGGAAGAAAATCAATTTTACCCAATTTAATGTGTAGCACTTTTGGAAGCACATGCGGCGTGCAAAGCAAGATACATTTGAATTAAAAATCATTTCCTTCCATTAATACATAACCTCAACAGGGGAAAGATAATACTTGCAAGCAAGAAAACCATCCAAATATATATCAGTGTTTAATCCAGCAATGGGATATAGAGAATAAAGTTTTAAATCAATGATGTAGAAGCTGAAAATAACACATTAATCTTCATTCAATACTCATCCTACAAATGTGGTTTCATAAAGAGTTCTCAGCATCTAGTGTATTTTTCATTTTCTAATCTCGATTGATCTCAGCTAATAAGGAGGCTGTTGTTCAAAAGAATGATCTTGTTCAGGATGATTTACCGTGGTTAAGATGGCAAAGGAAATTGGAAATTTATAGATCTGTTAAAAAGACCTAGATGTCAGCCTAATTGATACATTTTGGCCACCCCTTGAAATTACATCCATTTTCAGAATGCCAAATGAACTCTCTAAAGCAACAGAAGAAGAATTACCCTTTAAACATACTGCAGAATCATCATCGAATAGTTATTTATTAAGCAGCTCAACAAGCATGTGCACATTCTTTTCATCAGCAGTTCTTTTTGTTTCTTAGAGCCGAATACTCATTGTATATAACACTCAATCACCATAATGAGTATGAAAGTAGCCATTATGAAAAATAATAATTTGGCAAAAATAAGTTTTATTGCCCTAATTTGTAATGAAGATATATGGTGCCTGTGACTGAGTTTTGCCTGCTTAGCTCTTTATCCATGTTTTCTCATATCTCTGTCCCTCCCTAATCAGAAAGAACTTAAAGAATCTAAGGGTTATCAGATTTGGCTGTAAAATGTTTTCTACACCAATCACTTACTGGATATAAAGTGGGATGTACCTCAATATCTACCTCAATATCATTCCTACTGCATAACTTACCCAAAGTTGATTCTTACACCTTCCTTTACCTCCAGAATTTTGTTATACCTGAGTACAATCACATGAAATTTTGTACCTAAGCGAGGAACACACAAATTGTCTCCAGTCCAGCTCCCTCTCTTCTCAGTTGATGATAATTATAAAATTCCTTTTACTCAGGCCAAAAACCTGACACCTTGACACCTCTCTTTCTCACCCCACATCCAACCCATCAGCAAGCCCCATGTGCTCTGATTACACTCGCCACCACCAACACTGCTAATACCCTGCTCCAAGCCACTGTCATCTCTCATGGGTCAAAACCCACCATTGACTCCCCACATCACTCCAATAAAAAGCCAAGGTCTTCACAAATGTCTTCAAGCCCCTACATGAAGTGCTACCGACCCGCACCCTCACTTCACTGGTACTTTCCTGTCCGCATTGCCTCCATTCCCCCCGGTCCACTCTGCTCCAGCCACGCTGGCCTTCCCACTCTAGCTAGGATGCCCCAGCACACTCACCGCACAGCATTTGCACTGGCTGCTCTTCTGTCTAGAAACCTGTCCCCAGACATCCATTTTATTCACTCCTTCACCTTCTTAGGTCTTTATTTAAGTGTCACTTTCTCATCCTATTTAAAATTGCATCCCTCTCTCCTCATCCGCTTTCCCCCACAGAACTCCTATTCCCTTTCCCAGCTTTATTGTTCTTCTTAGCACTTACCGCCATCTATCATATGCTGTTTGGGTTTGTTATTCTGTTTGTTTTCCATGCCCCTTCCGCACTAGAATGCTTCCCATGAGAGCAGGGATTTTTTGTTTGTCGTGTTCACCAGTGTATTCCCAGGTCCTAGAACAGACCCTGGCACATCATAGGCACTCTGTCAATATTTGTTGAATAAACAAATGAATGAATGAAGAAATACACATAAGTGATAAAATATTCAAATGATGGTATAAAATATGAAAATACTGGGAAACAGATCCAGCAATCTGTGTCATCATTCTGACACAGAAGAGACATCTATGCTTCTAAATCTCTGAGACCAGTATGCAAATATTCTCACAAAATTTCTGGTCATCTTAACTGGGGCAAAGGATAAAACTCTGGACAAATGTTGCACCCAGCACCTGAGAAGGATGTGATCTAATCATTTTCTCATATTAAAAATGTACTCTCTAGAAACTAATTCGTATTTTAAAATACTTGATTCTTTTTCACTGGTGGGAATTTCAAGGAGTAAAGTTAATAGTATCTGTTATTGCACCATCAAAACAATCCTATAGTTAATTAATTATATATGATTCTCCAATTGGTGCCAAAACACAATTTAAGCCATCATTTCAAAATAATTTTGTGTATGCTTATCAGGACAACAAAAATTACCACTCTAAAGAATAATTACCTGTGAAAATGTTACAAAGTTTCCTTCTGTAGCAAACTGTTGCTAAAAAAGATGCTGCTTTCCAAAACACACATATGCAGTGCACACGCACACACACACATGCACACACACACTGGCTGCTATGATAATAGTGGTGATGGTAGTCTTGATGATGGGTTTTTCTTTGCTTCACACCCTTCCTCAACTCTACAGATTAAGCCCTAAACATTATAAATGCTGTGGGTTTTTCATTCTTATCCATCCTGTTGCCTTCCTTTAAATATGTCCCAATTTGCCTCTTTCACGCTTGAAGTGTGGTACTCAGAACTAAGCACGTAATTCCAGATGTTTGTGACCAGTTAAGCAGAGTGAAACAAGCTACCATGTTCATGTTCCTTGTTCTAAAGATTCCATTTGTATTAATGCCAATTAAGATTATAAAGCTGTAGGGGCAGCTGTATGTCAATGTTGACTTGTTCATTTATTGATTCAGTGGACAGATATTTTTTTAGGCCTTACCATGTGCGAAGCACTGAACAGTGAGCTGGTGATATAATGAATAAGACACAGTCTGTTTCCTCTAATGATAAAGAAGAAACATATACTAATTAATATACACAAATATAAACTTGGAAATTTTATAAATGTTACAAAGGAACAATTCTGGAAAATATGAGAATGTATACTGGGGTAGGTAAAATAATGCCCCCCCCAGCTAAGTTGTCTACATTCTAATCCCTGAAACCTGGGACTGTGTAACCTTACATGGCAAAAGGGACTTTGCTGTGATTAAGTTACAGGTCTTGAGATGGGGAGAGCGTCCTGAAATATCCAGGCAGCCAATGTAATCACAAGGGTCCTTAAAAGAGGAATGGAAAAGGCCCAGAACCAGGGGAGGAGATTGGTGGAAGGTGGAGAGGTGGAGAAGGACAGGAAAAGGCAGATGTTTGAGGACGTCACTTTGCTGGCCTTGAAGATGGAGGAAGGGGTCATAAGACAAGGAATGCAGGTAGCCTTTAGAAGGTGGAAAAGACTAGAGCCTTCAGAAGGAACACAAACACATTGGTTTTAGGACTTCTGACCTCCAGTACTGTAAGATAATAGATTTGTGTTGTTTTAAGCCACTAAATGTGTGGTAATGGTTACAGCGACAATAGGAAACCAGTACGTATAACAAAGGACCTGATCCAATCTGGGGCAGGTCCTAGAAGCCTCTTTTGAGAGTTGAAAGATGAGGAGAAAATAACCGGGCAAGTCTGAGAAAAGGAGAAAGTATTCCAGACTAAGGGACTAGTCCTTGAGGTTGGGCAGGAGGATAGCTGGTAAGTACTGTTAGTTAAGAGGTCAATGGGGTGACAAAGGGGGACAGAGGTTTTAGATGCCGGGGACAGAGAGACAGAAGTTGCGTCATTTTTGTAAATCATTTTATGAAATGGAGATAGTATCTATCTTAAAGTGTTTTGTGAAGTTTAAATGAAATGATCCATTTATGTGCCTGGTACATAATAATCAAAGAATTTTAGCTGTTATATTGTTACAGTTTGAATTTACAATGTTCAAGATTTTATTTAGAACATAGCATGCAAGATAAACCAATATCCAGAGACATAAATCTATAGAGAAGTGCATAAACATATAGAGGCAGATTAACAAAGAGTCACACGGTGAACATCTCTATAACCACAACCCAGGCCCCTGTCCTCATGAAGCTTACAGCTGAGAGGAGGAGACAGACATTGACCAAATAATCATACAAACAAATACAAAAGTGAGTCTGGGACAAATGCTTTGAAGGAGATACAAAGAGTGAATGTAACAACAAATATGCTAGTAACAAAAAAGAATTTCCTAAGGAAAAGATACTTGAGGTGATAGCTAAAGGAAATGCAGAAACGAACCAGATCAAATGGGTGAGGGGAGAGCAGTCTAAGTAGAAGGAACAGCACCTGTAAGGGGCCTGAGGCTATGGGGAGAGTGAAGAGGCCTTTGAGAGATGAGTGAGGGACAGACAAGTTGGGCCAAGATTTGAAAGACTTTCAATGAGAAGCAGAGACATTCCTCCACAGACTATGTGAGCTCCTTGAGATCTGGGATCGCATCTTATTCAATTCTGTGTCAAACCTAGAATAGTATCTGATATGTAATAGATGCTCAAAACACTTTTTGAATTGACTTGAGTGCACACTTTATTTTGTAGCTAATAGAAACCACTGCAGATTTGTTCAGTCAGGTAAATTATAATACTGCCAGGTTAGTGCTGGTAAGAAAAGATGTAGCAAGTGGTACTAGAAGCTAATGTCCCGGAGGACTGAATTATGCCTTCCCAGATGAAAGGATAACAGAATTACATTCTGAAGGTGAAGTAAGAGAGAAACTTGTTTCCTAAACTGATCTGATGATCAGAATGAATGTGAAGGCACTTGTTAAAAATATAGCTTCCTAGGACCCCACCCCAGACCCTCCAAATCAGACCCAGAGAGGAGTATAGGCGGCCCTACTTATTAACAAGCACTCTACCTGAATCTTATTCCCAAGAAAGTTTGGGAAACCCTGGAATAGAGAACATTCAAGGGAAAAGGAAAGGCATGTGCAAAACTATGAACATATGAAAGAGCCAGAAGGTATGTTCAAAAAATGGTTGGAGAGTGGGCAGCCTGAGGGGGAGTGGTTATTGTTGAGGCTGGAGATTGTGAAAAGCTTTACCAACAAAGCTTTTCCTTACTAAGCTAAGGAAACGTGTGAATAATGGAGAACCAATGCAAGATCTTAGGCAAGGAAGTGAGTTTTGGGGGATGAATTAACCAGGAAAACTGAAGAGTACAGGTTTGAGAGACATTTCTGAGGCATAATTGATAGCGTTTAATAGCTTCTTCCATGAGAGAAGTGAGAAAGGAGAGGTGGGGGATGAATCCAAGGTTCCTAATGCGGTAGACTGCCTTACTCAGGGAAGGGGTGATATGGTAAGAAAGCATTTCAGTTTGGACTTAAGTTTTACATGACAAATGACACCACGTGAATATGTCTAACCGATAGTTGGAAATAGAGACCTGCAGTTTGGGAGAAAGTTCTCAGGGCTGAGAATATGAATATGGGAGTCATTGGAACCGTTGGAATTTCCCTTGTATGAGGATGTAAATTAATAAATAGACCAAAGACAAAATTATGGGGAAACAGGCATCTTTAAGTAGCACCTAGAGGAAAAGTCAGCCAAGGAGACTAAATAGAGATGGAGGAGCTAGTGACTACAATCCTGACTACTCTAATTATCTAACACCTATACCCCCAGGCTAACGGAACTGAAAAAATAAAAACATTTCCATTATGATTGGACTGCTAAAATATATATTTGCCACCTGTCTAAAACACTCAAACACTTAGTAAAATTCTAGAAAACCTGCTATTGACTTACCCAATCAGCCAAAATAAACATACAAAATCCAGGTAAGCCACCGATTCTTAGGTTCAAGAATAAACAAGTCTTTGATATGTGGATTTTAGTCCTGGTTCTTCCACTAATTTGGGCAAATCATTTAAGTTCTGTGAACCTGTTTCCTCATCTTAAAGAAAGAAAAGCTAAGGAGGCTGGGGTAGCCAGAGGATATCTTAGGTTGCTTCCAGCTTTAGAAGTCTAAATTTTCTCCAGAGACCCAAGGGAGTCTCAGATGGAAATCTTAAATAGGGCGATCTTATTCAAGGGCAAATCCTGAAGGAATGACACCTGTTCCCCAGTCCACCCTTCCCCCTTCCTCATTGCATATCAATCTGGGGATATCCAGAGTCGTACACGAGGTGTTACTTCTCCTGTTCCTGTTGTCGCTGGCCCAGTACCCTGCCCAGGGCCCCGGGCCAGAGAAAGTGGGTCCTTGGGCACCCGCAGGAAGGAATTCAAGCAGGAGCCACAGAATAAGACAAAGACAGTTTTATTAAGCAATTAAGCAAGACTTGGGTAAGGGAAAGGGACAGGCTATGGGGAGCCTGGGCTGTCTTGGAAAGCAGAGAGAGCAGACTTGAGTTGGGTCATGGGGGATTCTTTATGGGACCTCAAAGGGAAGTGCTCACAGCAGTTGGGGCTTGGACCTCAGGACGCGTGACGAATTGGCTGATTGGTTCTGGAGCTCCATGCTCAGTTTGTGGTCCCTCTGCAAACTGTGTGGTTTGCGGCAGGCCCGGACGGGCTGCTGACTTGCTCCATGTTATAGGAGGTGTGGCCAACTTTGGATGTGGCTTCTTGTCTGTGCAGACTTGTTTTAACCTAGGGCCCCACCTAGCCCACGAAGATGCCTGTCTCACTGTCATGAGGACAGGTTTGTCATCCATCCACCCTGAGTCGTGTCTGTGTGGCATCAGTGGGGTGGCCTCCATCTGTACCCCATCTGGAAGCTCTCTCCTTCCTCAGTCCGTTTGCATCGGCTCATCCCACACATGAGCCACCCCCACACCCCACGAGACCCACTGCACGCTCTTCTCAGGTGGTCATGTTCTGTGAGCTTGATACTGGTTCAACACAAGGTTGACATGAGGGGAGCCATATTGTAGAAAAGAAACCCTGTTGTAACTTTGAATGACCTCTGATTAACTAACCCAGACATGCTCTGTAGATTTTATGGCACCTCCCAGCTGCTATAAGTTGATAACTTTGTTCTTTTGAGTTCCTTAGGAATGTGATGACCCCCAGGCAGAGAGTCTATGCAGATAGCCATCATCAATGACAACTGAAAGATCAGGGTATAACCGCGTTGCTCCAGTCCCTGATGCATATCCAGTAAAACGAAAGACTATCAGGAACTAAGACCAGATGTCTGCCCCCACCTGGATATCACATGGATGCCCCCACCCAGAGTGTAGATACCTCCCCCACCTGGAGACCAGCCCTCTATATCACTGGCCTGTAGTCTTTGTTATATAAGATGGTTCTTTCAGACATTAGTTGGCCATCATCCTTCTTGCTGGCAAGCTGTAATAACAAGTCGTTTCTCTCCTGCCTCCCTGCCTATTTGATACCGAACCTAGTGGGCTCACCTCCTGGTGAGTTAAATAAGACTCCACACCAGTGGAACTTGTCTCACAAAGTAAAGTGTATTTGCAGCAAATAGGAAGCCATGAGGACTCATTTCCAAAGTCATGGCATCCCTGAGGGAAGGGAAGCAGGAACTTTTATTTGGTTGGGGAATGAATATTCAAAAGGGATTGGCGGGTATTCGCTTGCACGGGCTCAGTTGGAAAACATGCTTCTGCATACACTGCAGATTATGGTAGAGGCTTAATCTCCTCCTGAAGAGATCTTCGTATTAAAATTAAGGCAAGGTCATGGGTGTAGCCCTTGTAGGGAGGCTTGGTTAGCTTCAGGGTGGTAGCTTGTGTCTTATAAAAACAGTTAAATGCTTCCAAACCCACCCTTGAGTTCCTCTGGGCACTAGTCAGTGACATCTTGACTATTGGCACGTCTTATGGCAGGCAGGTAACAAGTCTGGGCTCTCTAAACTGAAGGTTCCCTACACATCGGACCTCAAGAGCTAGAGACTTTTTTTCTACTGGAATTAAAAAAAAAAACAAAACAAGAAAACTTCGCATTTTAAAAAGCCTAATGACTCCCTTGCAAGGGGCATTTAAACTATATGATCAAGTAACACTGGTGTGGCATGAATCAGGAGTTAACAATCCGTGTCCATCCCCTTCCCTCGATTCTTGCCCATACTTGTGCCAGGCCCAGCGCTGGGTCCCCAAGTTAGTTAATTAAGAAAAAAAAAAAAGGCAATCCTTGTGAGACCGTCCCTGATTCCATCTGCAGCACGGAGGGAACCTCAGCACGCACTCTTCCAAAAAGGCAGTTGAGCACTTCCTTAAGGACTAGGCAGAGGCCTCTGGGCCGGGGAAAAGACAAACAGACCAACTCCCCTTTCTGTGGGACGCCTGCCTGGAAACCTGCAGCACCGCCCGGGCCTCCTGGCAGCCCCTGCCGCTTCCGGCCGGAGCCCCGCCCCCACCTGCAGGCCCCGCCCCTGGGCCCGCCCCATTCCCGGCAGGCGCCGCGCATGAGACGTCGCCCCGCCCCTCCGGCACGCCCCGCCCCTGGCGGCGCCGGGAGATGGCGGAGCTGGACGTGGGGCGGCACTGCCAGGTGGAGCACTGCCGGCAGCGAGGTGATCGAGGAGGCCCGCACCCGCTCGTCCTCCGCAGAGCGGGGCGGCGAGTGAGGGCAGGCCGCGGGGCCGGGCGGAGTGTGAGGAGGCGGGGCGGGCGCGGCCCTGGTGGAAGAGACGTGCGGTCTGCTTGGAAGGACCCGCGCGGTTCCTCAAGATGTGTCGTGCCGCGCTCGCTTGGGTTTGCGCGTGCGCCTCGCCGAGCAGAGGCGCCCTCTCCTCTCACAGGGGCGCGGGGAGCGGGACGCTGAGGTCCCGAGCGCCAGTCTCGTCCCGCCGCTGCCACGTTGGGCCAAACGTTTCTCAAACGTTTTCTTTGTTTGTCCGTTACTAGTCTGTCAGGCGAAGGAGTTGGGCGAGGCCAGTTTTTCACCTGGTTTTCCCGGGCTCCTCGGGAGAGGAGCTTCTGGTGAGAAGGCCCTGAGCTTTAATCAGAAGGGTGTTGATCCTCAGGCTGGTTCTCGGGATCATCTTTACCCTCTCCAGCTCTGTCATTCTTTGATTCTCGTCATCGTCGGTTTGACGAGTATTTAGCGAGCATCTGTTTTGGTGCCGGGACTACTTCAGGGTATAAATACGGTGTTTTCCACAGAAAAGCTGTCAGCCTAGGACGCTGCGTTTTAGAGCGTTAGTAATAAGGTGACGTTTTCTCTCCACTGAACTGAGAGGCCTTGTGGTCCACACAGCCCGATCTGACAGCCAGTGGTGGTGTGGCCCAGGCGTTAGGATGTCACAGATCTGGAACGGGCACGTTCTAAGCGGTAGAGCCGCACGGAATGCTCTGTCTTTGTTACCTGGGTTTCCCTCCAGTGTGTCCTGTTACGTCTGGCTCATACCACGTGGAGTGACAGGTTTCATCTCCCGTTGCAGCTTCAGTCACTGGGGGCAGGTCCCTGAATCACTGTGGTGAAGGAATCTGAGGTTTAGCCCCGAGACGGTGGGAGTGGCACCGTCGATTTGTGACACCCGCAGTGGGCCTGGGCAGAGGACACTAAGCTAAGCTCTTGTTCCTTCTGGCACTCTGTATATGTATCTTTTCCTGCTGGCCATAATCGCTAACCATTCAGCTAAGAACCTGTTTCCTTGACGATCTTTCATGCAGAAGCTTAGCCAGTTGGGTTTTGACTGTAAGTTATGTATATCTGGTGTGTCTATCTGATTACCCCTAATAAGTCCGCGGTATTTACCGTTTGTGACGAAGTTCATCTTCCTTTCCATTTCAAGTGTCTCTTAAAGTGTAAGTGTCTGAAAAGAGGCGAGGGTCTAGATCTTTTGGACTTCTGGAGAGGGGTTAAGCTTTAGGGTACTATGTTAGGGGAGTATCCTAAGTTTCATTTAGCTTCTGGATGGATAGAAGGATGGTGTCAGGTGTCAGGAAATTATCCTAATCTTAAATCTTTCCCCTGGGCCCTCCTGGTTTGCATCTAATATTTAGTTGGTCGCCAAAAGCCTCAAAATAGCAAGCATGTACAATTTTTCCAATTTGAAGGAGACATAAAAGGTTTGGGGGTATTATATACTTCAGTTGCCTTCTCTTGTTGACAAATATCTGCATACTTTCTTGGTGTGAAACATGCTCACAGTATCACGCTTTCAAAACAACAGTGACCATTCGTTAAGCCCACTTCTCAGGTAGAACTGTATTCGGGCCCTTGTGTCCCACAAGCAGAATTATCCAGGGGTTTCTCTGGGTAATAATAGGGCCTCTTCTTTCTGTTTCAGGTTAAGATACCCTGTAAGATGAGATATTTTGGGGACAATTTTAGCTTTCTCCAAAGTGCTGTGCGTTTTGTTTGCACCTGGTGACGGTGTGATTGGCTATATCCAGCCTCACTTGGCTATATCCTGTAATTTCATATGAGGTACCTTGAAAACCGTTCAGAGAGTGACTGACTGTATCTGATGATTAATGGTCAGTTGCCGCATCTGAGGATGGATACTGGCATGTGCTTTCCAAAATCTCAGTTCCTGACTTAGTTGTTACTTAGTCCTACCTTAGTTGTTCCCAACAACAAGGAGGGAAACAATTCAGGACTAGATTTTGCGGTATCAGTCAATGCATCTATTGAATTTCTTTGAAAACATCTCCACTTAGTGACCACAGGATTTTTCTGAGTTGAGTATATTCAAAATAAGTCAACTGTAGTTATTTTTATTATAGTCACCATCTTACTATTCTTATTTTTCACATATATCTTATTTGGTTTTTTTGTGTGTGTGTGAGGAAGGTCAGGCCTGAGCTAACATCCATGCTAATCCTCCTCTTTTTGCTGAGGAAGACTGGCTCTGAGCTAACATCTATTGCCAATCCTCCTTTTTTTTTTCCCCAAAGCCCCAGTAGATAGTTGTATGTCATAGCTGCACATCCTTCTAGTTGCTGTATGTGGGACGTGGCCTCAGCATGGCCGGAGAAGCGGTGCGTCGGTGCGCGCCCTGGGTCCGAACCCGGGCCACCAGTAGCGGAGCGCGCGCACTTAACCACTAAGCCACAGGGCCGGCCCTCTTATTTGGTTTTTAAAATTACCCTGTGAAGTAGATGTAGCATATAGCATAGCTATAGATATATATACACATACATATGCACACACATATACATACAGACATTATATGCTTGTATCTATTTATTTCTATATTACCTAATAATAGAACTTTGGTTTTGTGTGCATATAAGTGGATATATGCATTACATACTATATCAAATAAATAATAAGTAGATAAATAGATAGATAAATATACATATATATAGATAGTCTCCAAAGTTCTACCATTAAGTAACTTGCCTAGCATTGCTAGGTTAATTAGCAATGAAATCAGTATTGAAACCCAGGTTTTTCACTTCAAATGCAGGATTTTTACAATATACAGTCCTCAAAAACAATACCTAGTAAATCTGGGAAACAAACAAACAAAAAAAACAAAAAAACAAGTTTTTTTTTTTTTCTGATTTAGCATGTACATTTACTTCCTGATAATCTAGTTACTTTCTTTCAGAGTGCTGGAGGTTGCGATGGCTTTTGTATAACCACTACTTGCTGCACTAGGATATTGCACTAGGATATTCCCCTTTAGAGGTGGTTCAGTAGTTTAAGATTGTTTTTACTTAAGAAAACTAAATCAAAATCAGATACTGACCAGTGCATATAACATTTTCCCTCAATTTTAGATTTTCTTCCGTTTGTATGTGATGGTTGTTCGGGAATATTTTGGTAAGTTAAGTTTTTATGCAGGATTTGGGAGTAATTTTAGTGTTTGTAACATGAGGTTTATTTCTGGAAAGCAGAATGATTTAAAATAGTTCTTACTTGAGCCATTGATATTTGATATTATGGTAGTTACTTGGGAGAAGAAAATAGACTAGTCATAGGCTCTGTTTACTTATACATATATGTGCCTAATCTTTAAACTTCCAGAAATGGGGTTCTGTGTGTGACTTTCATGTAAAGGTTATATTTGTGTCTTTTAATCACAAGGAGAGAACATATCCACCATATAAAGAACCAGTTACGATTATTACTCTCATTTGAATTAATAAAGTGAAAAGAGCCCCACCTATACATTTCTTCAACTGGATCCATGTGTCCTCTGCAAACACATCACATGCAAAGTGAAACTTGAGAACTAATCAAGGATTTTGGAAAATGTATTTTCTTTGCAATTGAACTTTCATATATCTGCCATTTAATTTATTAAATAGAGCGCTGAAAGAACAAATTCTTTTCAGAATATAATTCAGAAAGATTTATTAGAAGTAAATAAAAGTAATGCCTATTTTTAAATCATTCAGAACTAGAGTGCTCCTTTGATGTTTTTTTACTGATGGTCTTTGAAAAATAAAAGGAATCAAAAGCTTCTTCATATTCTCTCACACCTTAAAGCACTCCAAGTAAAGGTGTTTTAGAATAGTGAATTGTTTTTACTTATATTGAAGTTGAACAGCTGTGTTTTAAAACTTTTGAGACTGTAGATGCTCCATCTTTAATTTATCTGACGTTTCAGTTTATTCTTATATGCAGAGTTCTTAATGTAGTGTGATTGTAATTAATCTTAAGGGTACTAACCTTTAAAATGTCTCAAATTACTGCACTTATCTGTAAGTTCTTTATTTGATCTCATTTAAATAAACACTTTTTTTTAAATCATTTAAGCCTTGAACACAGAAGCAGGGAGTCACATGGCTGTCCTGAGGTATGTTAATAATTCTCCTGTCTAATAAAACATGTTTGTATTTATGTACTTTCGTTCAGCATTTGATTAGATTTAAAACCAGTCAGTGTGCCATAGATTAAAATTTGGCGTACTAAACTGATTATGTAAAGAGGCTCTTACTGCATTTATATTATTTTTCTCAGTTTGTTTTAAAGCAAAATTAGTCTACTTGGTATTTATAAATTTTTATTCTTATAATTCTTATTCTTTTACATTTCACTTCTGTTTAGTTAGGTAGCCCACTTACAGCTTTAGGCTCTGTATTTGTAAATCTACAATGGAATTAACGTCCTCATCATATACTCCTCCCAGTTTTCCTTCATTGTTGTGTTCGTTTTGCCTGGTGCCTGGTGTTAGGATTCTGTGGTATTAAATTGTTCTGACTCAATCAGCCTTGGACCACCGGGAACAAACCTGTAATCCAATAAAATCCCCACCCTAAATCTGACCAAATTGAGAGATTAAAAAAGACTAGCAGGTAGAAGCCAAAATATGATATTTATTACTGATAAAGGATAAATTGAATGATAGAGCTTAATGTAGAACCAAATGGGTCTGCAAAGGAAATCCAGAATTTGGCAGATTTGCCCACCAGTCGCAGCAGTGCCGGACCAGGTTAGGCCTCCTGCTTGAGGGAGTTTCAGTTCCAAGAGGGAAAAAGAGAAAGCTGAGCCCGCCATGCCTCATGTAATTTTCTCAAATTGAACAATTAGATAAGTTGCTCCACCTCCCTTGGGTCAGAGAGAGGCGGGAAGTTAAACTGAATTTGCTCTATGTGGAAAGAAGCATTTGCCTCACACTTTTCAGTTGGTATTTATTCCTGCCCACCATTTACCAAGCGCTTTACCAAGGATTTTTACGTCTGTCTTCTCAGTTATGGAAAATTAAAGTTAAATGAGTTTCAGTCAAAATCTGGCCCCTTGAAGTTTACGGGATTTATTTGAGGAAAATAAAAATTAACTAACATGTTGGTATTTTGCAGAATTAATTAGAAGGAAATACTCATTTAGAGTTATATAGTAAACATTCTGATGTTTCTTTTTTTTTCTTTTTTTTCTTTTCTTTTTTATTTAATTTTTTGTTTATTGCAGTAACATTGGTTTAAAACATTGTAAAAATTTCAGGTGTACATCATTGTACTTCTATTTCTGCATAGATTACATCATGTTCACCACCAAAATACTAATTACAACCACCCCTCACCACACACATGTACCGAATTATCCCTTTCACCCTCCTCCCTCCCCCCTTCCCCTCTGGTAACCACCAATCCAATCTCTGTCCCTATGTGTTTGTTTATTGTTGTTATTATCTACTACTTAATGAAGGAAATCATACGGTATTTGACCTTCTCCTTCTGACTTATTTCACTTTGCATTATACCCTCAATGTCCATCCATGTTGTCACAAATGGCTGGATTTCATCGTTTCTTATGGCTGAGTAGTATTCCATTGTGTATATATACCACATCTTCTTTATCCATTCGTCCCTTGATGGGCACTTAGGTTGCTTCCAAGTCTTGGCTATTGTGAATAACGCTGCAATGAACACAGGGGTGCATGTACCTTTACAAATTGGTGTTTTCAAGTTCTTTGGATAAATATCCAACAGTGGAATAGCTGGATCATATGGTAGTTCTATCCTTGATTTTTTGAGGAATCTCCATACTGTTTTCCATAGTGGCTGCACCAGTTTGCACTCCCACCAGCAGTGTATGAGAGTTCCCTTCTCTCCACATCCTCTCCAACACTGATGTTTCTTATACAGCTTGTAAATCTGCCCTGTGCGTTCCTTTTTCTTATGATATAATTTGATTTCTATGAATGTCTCTCATGGAGTGTCTCTTAATTAAATCTTATTATTTAAATAGTGAGGTAAAAATTTTACTTTTAGAACATTGGAACAAATTTGGAAAAATTGTTAAGAAATTAATTCCAATAAGATGTAACTATCATTTATATAGATTATAGATTTGGTTATAGATTTCAAGAAATTATTTCCCTAAGTTCATTCAACTCTAGAAATCTAGTTACTTAATACTCAAAATATCCTGGTTGATTTGGATTTTTTTTTTAATCTTATAAAATTTTGTCTTTCTCTGGTGTAATATTTGCTGGTAATACAATATTAAATACAGCATAGAGACTAGTATATCATTATGAAAACTGTGTTTAACCCTCTGTATCATGGATAAACATAATTTTTAAGCATCCTCTTATATACAGGTAACCACCTAAAATTCGTGTAGAAAGTAGGTATGACTTGCTGTTTGAGGCTTGATGAGATGATTACCTCAGCATATTATTATGCGAGCATCTTTGTGTGGGACTGTTACAAAGTGGAAGACTAAAATTATAAAAAGTAAGTGAATAGTCATTTTAACTTGGCTTAGAAGATAAATATACAAGAGTAGGGAAACTGAAAAGGTAGAGCAGTCAGCACAGCAATCATTTCTCATGCAAGCATTTATTATAATCTGTTATGTGAGAGTCTGTAAGTTGCTCTTATAAGTTATGCAAAATGCAAAAATGATATGAATATCTAAAATAGATTTGTTGATTTGCTTTAAATGTGAAATATAATGCCATTTCCCCTTGTTACATTTTCAGGTGACTGTAATCAATGAGAGACTAAAGTCAGATAAGCGTACATCTCACCCATGCTCGTTCAAGGCCTGTGCTGAAAGAGAGCTTGTGCCAGTTACGTGTCCTTACTGTGAGAAGAATTTTTGCCTGAGGTGATCACTCAGAGGATTCAAACTCTGTATATCTGTTTAAGTCATATGCAAATACATGAACTAGTGTCACTCTTCTATTGCTTGTAGACATCGTCATCAGTCAGATCATGAATGTGAAAAACTGGAAATCCCTAAGCTTCGTATGGCTGCCACTCAGAAACTTGTTAAAGACATTATTGGCAAGTATCTAGAAAGCTTGTTTTGTTATTTCCTTACTGCTGTATACTCTGTTAGTTCCCGGGCTCCTGTTTCTTATGTCAGCTTGCCAGTTATGGACGGTCTTATTAACAGCCCTGATGGTTGTAACTTGCTATAGATTTTTATGACATTCTTGTGACATTGTTTCTCACATGGCCTACCTAATCAATGAAAATTTGGAAATCCTTTGGAAGTACCCTACCAGACGTCTTTTGCTGGGCCACTTATATCAGCTGGTTAACCATCATGGCTAGGAATGGTATTCATGAGGCCAAAGTAGTGGTTTGCATTCTTTAAAGACTCAACTTTAAGCCCAGTCAGCTGGCCTATGAATGCCGCTGATAATCTGAGGTCTGAGGAAAGAATGTATCTGTGACTTAGTCCAGTCTCTCTGCCAGCATGTTAGTTCATTAGAATTTTCATTCTGTATTAAGGATAGTACTTTTATTAAAATCTTCTATAACCAAATCCAAAAATTCTCTGTAGAAGTGTTAGTGACTGCTTTGGATTAAATAGGCTTAAATTGGAAAGCACACAACAGTGAGTTTTTGGATGTTTAGAGTACTTAGGTCAACTCAGTGGTATTTTTCCATGGATCATGTAAGTATAATACCTACAAAATGAATGTGGTCTCTGTATATCTCTATTATGTGTAATTCATGTATGTTTCAGGGCCATAATTAATAATAATAATAATAATAATAAAACTCTGAAAAATGTAATGTAAAAGTATGTATGCGTTTATACGCTTATACCTGTTTCTTAGATTCCAAGACAGGAGAAACAGCAAGTAAACGACGGAAAGGTGCAAAAAATAGTGAAACAGCTGCAAAGGTAGCACTGATGAAATTAAAGATGCATGCAGTTGGAGATAAATCATTGCCACAGGTGGGTCTTAGAGATTTTGCAAAACAAAAAACTTGCAAACATAGTTGGAGCCCCCATTTTACTCTTCCCTGCCATCAAATAACAACCAACCTGAACCTGATGTGTTTCATTCCTAATATTACATGGTATATGTCTGCCTAAACAATACATAGTTTTGTGAATTTTTTCACTTTATAGAAATGGCAGTGAACCATGTAGATCTTTGTTTAACTTGTTTGTTTTTTCACTTGGCATCATGTTTTAACATTTGTCCCTGCTGATATGTTCAGTCTAGTTCATTCATCTTGATAGCTGCACATTATTCCATAGTATGAATATACCAGTTTATCTGTTCTCTTAATGAACATAATTCAGATTTTTTTTCCCTGGTTTTTGCTATTATAAACTGTTTGACAGTGAACGTCCTTGTCTACATGTGGGAATATTTCTCTAGGGCAGTCCCTTTAAAACTCCATAATATCAATTACATTTTATATAACAACCCAGTACATATAAACATACGTGCACATTCATACCTACATATCTTAACAAGGTTTAGTAAGTAATACCTAGCCTAATAGCTATATGTCATTTACTCTGATATTTTTTATTCTATTTTATTTTAAAGATTGTTGATTTTATAACCCCTGAAGGATTGAGACCTCTAGGGAATATACCTGGAAATAGAAAAGCTGGGTCATGGGGTGTGCTCATCTTCAGCTTTACTAGATATTGTCAACTTTCTGTTGTCAGTGGTTGTACTGATCTATCTCCTTCCTGTAGCATCTGAGAGTTTCAGTGTTTCTTGCCAACATTGGGTATTATTCATTGTTACTGATCTGATGGATGTGAAATGATATCTCACTGAGATTTCAAGTTGAATTTCCCTTGTAACTAGTGAGGTTCAGCTACTTTGCATATGTTTATTGGGTATTTGACTTTCTTCCATGAATTATTTGTTCATATCCTTTGCCCATTTTTTCTGTTGGGTTGTTGGCACTTTTTTGTAGGTTTATAAGATTCTTTATATGTTCTGAATTCTAATCCTTTTTTGATTAAATATGTTGCACATATCTTCCCTCAGTCTGTGGCTTGTCTTCACTTTGTTTTTGATCTCTTTAGTGGTCCAGACTTCTTAAATTTTAATATACTCAAATTTATTAATGATTTTCTTAAGATTCATGCTTTTTAAAATAAGTTGTTTTAAGATATTTTCTTATATTTTCCTTTAAAATTTTAAAAGTTTTATTTTATTTTTTTGTTTAGCTCTTCATTCTATCTGGAATTTAATTATAAGTAAGTAGAGATAGAGATTTCTCCCCCTGCCCAAATGGGTTACCTGTTGTTATAAGATATTGAAGAGTTCATCCTTGTAATGCTACCTCTGTCATACACCAGACTGTTCTGTGGGACTAGTTTGAGAATCTCAGTTGGGTTCCTTTAGTCTATTTGTCTGTCTGTGCATCAGTATCAAACTGTCTTCATTATCGTAGCTTTATAATCAGTAGGACAAGTCTCTCCACCTTCTTCTTTTCTTTCAACTATGTCTGTTCTTAGCCATTGATGCTTTTATAAAAATGTTAGGGTCACATTGTCCTGTTCTGCGAAATCGTGATTTTGATAGGAATTGTGCTGAATTTTAGATTAGGAACAGTTGACATCTTTAGAATTTTGACTCTTCCCATCCATGTCTATGGTTTTATCTTTCCAACTTTATTTAGGTCTTTTTTTATGTTTTTAAGTAACATTCTATGATGCTTACCATATATATTTGTATATCTTAGGTTTATTCTTAGGCTCTTCATAATTTTTGCTGCCATTGTAAATGATAGCTTGTTTAAAAAAAGTGTGTTTTGGGGGCTGGCCTGGTGGTGTAGTGGTTGAGTTCGTGTGCTCCACTTCCGTGGCCCGGGTTCGCAGGTTTGGATCCCGGGTGTGGACCTACACACTAATCGTGAAGCCATGCTGTGGCAGTGACCTACATACAAAATAGAGGAGGATTGGCGTGGATGTAAGCTCAGGGCGAATCTTCCTCAAGCAAAAAGAGGAGAATTGGCAACAGATGTTAGGGCCAATAGCTCAGGGCCATTCTTCCTCACCAAAAGAAAGTATGTTTTCCTAATTGGTTATGGCTGGTTGTCATATGTTGTCCTTCTATCCAGCAAATAAACTCCTAATAGTTCCTGTAGTTTGTAGATTTTCTGGAATGTTTTCTGTATAGTCATATCTTCTGCAAATGACAGTTGTTTTGTGTTTTTTCAAATTTTCTTTCCTTATACTTCACCTCCTTCTTCTTCTTCTTCTTTTCTAAGAAAGCGCATTGGCTAAGATCTCCAAAACAATGCTGAATAATATGGGTGATGGCAGGCATCTTTGTTATGTTTCTGACTTTAATGCAAATGGTTCTAAAGTTTCATCATTAAATATTATGTTTGCTGTAGATTTTCGATAGTAGCCTTTATTGGGTTAACAATATTTCTTTCTCTTCCTAGTTTGCTAGAAATATATATCATGAATGGGTATTAAATTTTACTATAAGTTTTTTTCCTACATCTAGTAAGATGATCATGTTGTTTTTTTTCCTTATCAATGTGGTAAAGTACAGTGGTCTATTTTTCTGTTGTTGAATCACTTACATATTCCAGAATGAACCATTTGACTCTGTTATATAATTCTTTTAAAATGCACTGCTAAATTGACTTGCTAATGTATTATTTAATGTTATTTAGTGACATTCATAGCAAGATTATACTCGTAAAATTAGTTCCGTAGCTTTCCCTCTTCTGTTCTTTGAAGTAGTTGTAGAAGGTAGGGCTTATTTGTTCTTGAAGGTTTGTTAACGGTTGTTATAACCTTCGGATCTGTTGCCTTTTTTGAGGGGAGAATTTTAAATACTATTTCAAAGTGTTAAATAGTTCTTGTTTTATTTGGTCAATCTATTTCTTCTGAAATAAATTTTGCTAAATAATATTTTTCTTAAAAATTCCTATTCGATGTGGATTTTCCACTTTGTTGTTATAAAGTTGTTAAAGTTATTCTCTCATGTTTTAAAATCTCTATTAAGTCTTTAGTCATTCCATTTCATTCTTAATATTTTTCATCTGTACTTTTCTTTGTTTTCCCCTTGAAAGGTCTTGCCAGAGGTTTGTGTTTGTTTTATTTATTTATATTTTAGTCTTTTCAAAGAACCATATTTGGTTTTATCGACCTCTCTATTATTTCTTTGCTTTCTATTCACTAAATTCTGCTCTGATATTATTTGCTTTTCTCTACTTGGTTTATATTTTCTCTGATATCCTTTTTCTCACATTGAATGGTGAACTTATCTATTGTCAACCTACTTGTTTTGGTGTGTTTTTTGGGTAGCTTTATTTTGATGCAGTTTCAAACACAGAAAAGTTGCAAGATAGTACAAAGAATTTTTCCATATCCTTTATCCAAATGTACCAGTTACTTACATTTTGCCCTATTTGCTTTATATTTGCAGTATCTCTCTCTGCCCATGTGTATACATATGTGTGTCTGTGCTTGTGTGTGTGTGTGTGTGTATACTAATTTTTGGTCTGCTGATCTATCAGTTTCTAAGACAGATGTGTTAAAATCTCCTATTGTAGCTGCTGTTTTGTCAGGTTTTTTTCTTATAATTCTAATGGTTTTGCTGATTTGTGTATTATCAGCTGCATGAAATTCCGTCATTATATCTTCCTTAATGAATTTTGCCTTACATCCTATTTTGAATTATAATAATATTGTTTCACTAACTTTCTTTTGGTGAATGAATATTTATTATGTCTTTTTTTCCTCCCTTTTATATTCAACTTTTCTGTGTTGTTTTGTTTTAGGATGTCTCTTGTAAGCAGCGTATAGCTGGACTTTGTTTTTTTAATCCAGTTTGATAGTATCTCTATTTTATAGGTGAGTTGAATCCATTTATATTTATTATGATCACTGATACATTTGAATGTATTTCTTCCATCTTATGATTTTTGCTCATCATCCTTTTCCTTTGATTATTTCTCTTTCCTGTCATCTTTTCTGTTGGTTGCATTTTCTATATTTCCTTTTAGTCTGCTGGTTTAGAAACCATTGATTGTATCTTCTTCTTTTGGTAATTATCTTTACTATTTTCTGTTTTTGAGATCTTCTTTATTTGATGTTTTTAAATTTGCAAAGGTACTTTAACATTTGTAACTATTAAAAGATATAAACAGAAAAATCCAAACACACCCTCCTGGGCCTATTCCCTTCCTATTAAGGCAGTGGTTCTCAACTGAGGGTGATTTTGCCCCCCCGGGGACATTTGACAATGTCTTAAGACATTTTTGGTTATTACAACTGGGGATGGGGGTGCTATTGATATGTAGTGGGTAGAGGCCAGGGATGCTGCTAAACTTCCTACAATGCACAGAATAGTGCCCACAGTAAAGAATTTTCTGGTCCAAAATGTCAAGAGTGACAAAGTTGAGAGGGCCTGCCCTAAAGTATCCAATAACATTATTCACATTACAATTATGTACTGCATAACAACGTTTCAGTCAGTGAAGGATCACATATATGACAGTGGTCCCGTAGGATGAGTACCATATAGCCTAGGTGTGTAGTGGGCTATACCATCCAGGTTTGTGTCAGTAAACTCTGATGTTCGTACAATGATGAAATCGCCTGATGACACATTTCTCAGAACACATCTGCATTGTTAAGTGATGCATGACTGTACTTTGCAATTCTTTTGTTACTTAAAACATAGCAGTAAAAACTTCTATAGCACTTACTTTTGTTCCAGTCCCTCTTCTAACACCTTTAATCCTCACAACAAGCTTGTGAGATGTGTCTCTGTTTGACATATGAGAAAACTGAGGCGCAAAAAGGTTAAGTAACTTGCTAGTAACATAGCTAGTAAGTGGAGAACTATGAATTGAAACCAGGCAGGCTGGCTTCAGAGACCGCGTTCTTAACATGCTTAACACCTTGTCATGGAGCAGTCCTCAAGTCTGTAGATATAACCTTTTCCCCTGCATCGTTCATGTTTGTGTGTGTGTGTGTTTATAGTTGTATGTACTTACACATAGTATACACACACACACACCCCCATGTATATGTGTTGTATACATGTATATAACTTTACATAAATGGAAATGTGTTATATTTGTGTATGTATGCAAAGACATAAAGGAGTGGTTTTTTGTTCATTATTTTATAAAAATGGCATCATATTCGTTTAGTCAACACACTTTGAATACCTGCTATGTATCAGGCTCTGAGGTTACAACAGTAAATAAAACAAAATCCGTGCCCATATGGAGTTTATATTCCAATGAGATGATACAGATGTTATATATGTACTATGATGTTGGATAGTGATTAAGGCTATAAATAAAAATAAAGTAGATTTCAGGTAGATTATATGTATTTATCTCTGAATATCCTTTTCATTGATGTCTAGCAGAAATTCCCTCAAGTGAGCTGGTATGGCTGTAAATCATTTTCTTTCAGAGCTTGATGATATTTGTGTTGCGATATGTACTGTGAATTATTTTGCTCTTTTCCTATTGGTGAACATTCACTTCGTTTCCAGTTTCAGCTACTATGCTAACTAGCCTCAGTCTGGTACCTTTATTTCTGTGAGATAAATTCCCAAGAGTGTATTTGCTGGCTTAAAGGGTATGTGTATTTTACATTTTAATAGATGTTGCCAAGCTGCTTTACAAAGAAGTTGCAAGAATTCACATTTCTACCAGCATTTATTATAATAATCAACCTTTAGTGACTGATTACAATATGCCAAGCATTGTTTTGTGACTTTGGATTTTTTATCTCTTTTAATACTCACAACTCTTCTGTAATATATTATTATCCTCATTTCACAGATGAGTAATCTGAAGTTGCGTTAAGATCACTCAGGTGGTGAGAGCCTGCCCTCCTACCCAGTTCAATATACTGCCTCTAGTGGCCATACATGAGAGTGCTCTTCTCCTCCCATGGTTTCCAGTAGCAGTTTCATTCTTTTGAAATGTTTTCCAATCTGATGGCTGTAAAAAGATATCTCCTAATTGCTTGTATTTGTGTTTCCTTGACTACCGTTCAGTTTGAGCATCTTTTGATATGTTTGTTGGCCATTTGGAATTGCTCCTCTTTGAAATGCCCATGCATGCTTTTGATCATTTTTCTTTTGGGTTGTCTTTTTATTTTGTTTGGTCAACTTATGGAAACTCTTGGACTATAATAGACATTAATCCTTTATAATCAATTTGCTTTGCTTTTTAAATCTATCAAATATATTGGTTTGCATCTTATGTATCTCATTGACACTTATGTATCTCATTGACATATCAGTATTTTAATTTTTTCTAAGGTATGTCTTTTCTTTCATTCCTGTTGAGGTTTTCTTTAGGATTTTTGGTTTTTGCATCCGTCTTTAATCCATCTGGCATTTGTTTTTAGCATATGATATGAGCTAAGGACCCTATTTTATTTTCTTCCAATTGTGTAGACAGTTTTGCCATCACCAATTATTAAATAAATCATCTTTGCCCTATTGAATTGAAATACCAAAATATCACTTTCATGATAAGTTTAAAATTTATTTATACCAGGTCTGTTTTTGGATTTCCTATTCTATTCCACTTGTCTGTTTTTTTACTCATATGTTAATACCAAATTGATTTGATGCAGTAGCTTTATAGAATGTTCTAATATGTGATAATCCCAGTCCCATCCATAGTTTTTCCATATTTTTTCTTAGCAGTTTTTTTTGCTTTGTACATGCATATGAACCTTATGATTATTATATCCAAATTTAAAAATATATATCTCTTGGGATTTTTATGGTTGTCGTAATGGGACAAGGTTTTGAGTGACAGACTCCAGCAGATACCGTTAAAGAATATAGGCTCTTTAAAGGTAAAAGTGGAGACACTGAGAGAAATCATTATCAAAAGCAAGAGGTAACACTGCGTGGTCCTAGAAATGTGGCTTGCCATGTCCCCCAGAGTTTCCCAGGAGGAAGTAAGCTGTGAGTAATAGTGCCTACAGGAAGTGAGGATTCTACCCTTTCTGAGAAGCCCCCTTTGCCATTCTCAAGAGAATTGTAGACCTGCTTAGTTTCTTCCTCTTTGTACTGGGCATTCTGGCGCCCTCCCTGCTCACCAGGTGCAAGTAAATGAGGGAAAACCTCCTCAATATATTACTGAGTGACTTCTGTGAAGTGAGGTGAAGTAAAATTCAATGTCCCGGCAGCATCTAGTAGCATGTCCTGACTGAGGACCATTCCTGAAGGATTCTTATTAGATTTGCATTGTATGATATATATTAATTTTGAGAAAAAACACATTGTCTTCCTATCTAAGAACCTTAAATGTCTTTTCATTTATTCAGATCATATTTTATTGCCTTCTGCAGCATTTTATATTTTTTTTCATTTTAGTCTCATTCCTTATTTGTTTTCATTCCTAATTATCTTATGGGTTTTGTTTCTGTTGTGAACTGAATATTTCTCCCCACCTTTATTTCCAGGTACTTACTGCTAATATGGAGAAAAAAGGTCTTGATTTCTGTAAATTTATCTTATTTAGTCACATACTAAATTTTAAAACTAATTTTAGAAGTTTCTTTTTCCCTACTAGTGCCTTTGATTTCCTAGGTATACAGTCACACCCCATTAACAAATAAATATAGCTTTAATTTTTATTTTTCAATAATTACACTAGTTATTTCATTTTATTATACAATATTATCTAGAATCTCCAATATAACGTTTTATAATAATAGTGATAACAGGCATGTGCTTACATCTTTAATTTTTAATATATGTCATTAACTACCAGTTTTTCTCTCAAAATCTAAAATTACTTGGTATTATATCCTCTTGAATAAGACAAGGAACTTGATAGGCCTATCCAGTTGAATATCTCCCATTCCATCATCTTTGTTCACACATAAAGATTATTTTTAAGTCAATAGCTATTTAAATTTACCAACATATTTTTTGAGTTTCTCCTTTCCTTAGGACTCACTTTTATTTTTGCTAAAGTACGTTCTTTAGTAGTTCATTCATTAAGAGTCTTTGTTGCTAAACTCTTTTAGTCTTTTTTCTCTGAAAGTGCCCTTATTTTACCTGGATTTGAGCTAGATTGTCTCTTAGACTGTCTCAACTCTTGCAATATACTGTTCATTGGCCTCTGTCATCTGTTGTTGGGGAAGCATCTGCTGTCTATCTTATTCTTGTTGCTTTATGGGTAATCTATCTTTTTTAGGTAGCTTTTAAGATTTTATCTATGATATTTTCCAGTTTCAGTGCCGTGTTTCTAGATGTGGATTTATTTTAATTATCTAACTTAGCCCTTGAGGTATATTGTTAATTTTGATTTATCTCTTTACTTTTGGAAAATTATAGTCATTTTCTCTCTGTATATTGCTTCTCCACCATTCCTTTTCTTCTCTTCTGAAACTGTTTTTTTGGATTTATATTTTGGAAATATGGAAACATATATATGGGATTTATAATTTCTATTTTTATGTCTATTTGTGCTGCATGCTGCAGGCTGGATTCTCAAATCCATCTTCCAATCAAGCCTTTTTATTGAAGATTATAGAAGTTTATCCTGTTTGATTTCTCATTTCAGAAACTATATTTTTAATTTTTATATTTCTAATTGGATCTTCATAGCTTTTCTTATTTCATTTCTGCCTGTTTTGGTTTCATAACTTCTTGTTCCTTTTTTATGGATATTATTCCTTAATTTATATCATTGTGCATCCTAAAGAACTCTTTAAATGTCTTTTTATAGTTCAGTTAGTTTCACCTGCCCATAGTAAGTTAACCTTTGATTTGTTTTGAAATTTCGGTTTACGGATTCTACATGTCGGTCTTGAGTAGGAGGTTCTCTCTGTGTCTCTCTCACTGTTCTCGCTCACCTCTCCCTATTCAGCAATTTTGCGTTTTCTTCTGCTGGCCCACCTACCCAGGACCTCCATTCCAAATCTTAAGTTTGAGATTGGCAGTTTGTACTTATGCCCTACAGAAATTTTCGGATTATTACAGATCCATTTACTGAGCTGGATGACCTTGGCTTTATTTACTGTCAAGAGTTTATATCTCTGCTTTTGTGCCTCTTTAAATATCGTTCTTTGTAAGCAATAGCCTAAGTCGTCGTTCAGCACTTTGTTCAGCTGACTTCTTCAGCTCCCTTTCCGGGAGCACAGGTGCCACACTAGCCTCTGCTTCTAGCACCCAGGTGCTTCATCTCTACGCGGTGCTGTTATTCCCCATTAACCCGCGAGCCAGCCTCCTCACTCACTGCCTCTTCCTCTGCTGGAGCCCTGAACGCCTGTGGCTCAGCCTGCCTATCACTTTGGATTTCTGTTTCATTTTTGATCCTCAGACATATTTATCTTTTTTTTTAGATGAGGCTATATCTTTTTAACATTCTCTTATTTATACTCTTGGTATTTTGTTTTTGGAGCAGGGATTATTAGGTTATAGAGTTGGCCCAAAGCTTGAATTTCCAATGATTTCATATTTTTCCTCTTAATACTTGTTATCTGTAATAACACACTCCACTGGTCTTTAACAAATTTAAATTCCTTAGTGCTAAGATGAGAATTGTGTTGAATCTAATACTTCTTAAAATAATTATGATCTTTCCTCTACAACTTAGAGGTGCACCTGTTATACCAAAACTTTTATTGTAGCAAGAATTGATCTATAAAGCCAGCACTATTTTAAAGCAATTTTTAGGAACTAGGGAAGCTCAGAGGCCAAACACCTTTACTCCTATTCTTTCTTTCCTGCAGTTGTTAATTTAGCAAGAAAATGAAGTATAAGAAAGGATATAAGGTATAGAATACTAGAGGAAGCATCTCCGAATCTTTCTCTTTTGTTGATATGGTACTTGTCTTTTTTTTTTTTTCTAGTTTCTTTGTTCTCAAACCCTGCTGTCTCTAAATACGTGGTGAGGTCTTTCACATGAAAAGAAATGTTATATGTGTCATGGATCTTTCAATTGCAAGTGACAGAAGCTTGATACCAACTAGCTTAATCAAAACAATATTTGTTTTCATGTAATGGGGAGTGGCATTGATCTAGTCTCAAGGGATGACCGAATTCTAGGACTCAAATGCTGTTGAAAGAGTCTGTTTGTTTCCTTGACTTCTCTCTGTGTTGGACTCCTTCATTCCCATTTGAGGAGACTTTTTCCACATTGCTTCAGGAATGGCTGAGAGGCATGGGGGATAGCTGCAGGCAACGCCGGGTTTAATTCAACAAGACTTAAAAAACTCCAAAAAAAAAAAAAAGAGTACCCCCTCCTCCCCCCAGCTTTTGAGCATAAAATCCCGGGAAAAGACCTTAATTGGCCTAACTTAGGTCACATGCCTGTCTTTGCACGGATCACCCTGGCCAGGGTCTGGGGTCCTGTGCCCATGCGTTTGGAGAGATGCTGGGGTACTATGATTGTTATTCCCACTAAAAGCTGCATCATTAGAGGGAAATCCTTCTCTGACCAGAAGAGACGAAGAGATGTCACCAGACAAAAACAGATGTCTATTTCATATATATAATGTGTATTGTAACTTTTTATTTTTACAGACAGAAAGAATTTATTTTCAAGTTTTCTTACCTAAAGGGAGCAGAGAGAAGAGCAAACCAATGTTCTTTTGCCGCCGATGGAGCGTTGGAAAGGCCGTAGACTTTGCGGCTTCTTTAGCCAGTCTTAAAAATGACAATAACAGGTTAACAGCTAAGGTAACAACTGGTATAATAATTTTTCCCTAAAAGTTTTAGGACGCTCTATGTAAGTGTGTTTATTTTTTACAGTCTGGTGTATTTCTCTCTTAACAGAAATTAAGGTTATGTCACCTGACTTCAGGAGAAGCCTTACCCTTGGATCATACTTTGGAAACTTGGATTGCTAAGGAGGACTGTCCTTTATATAATGGTGGAAGTGTTATCTTGGAGTATCTTAATGATGAAGAACAGTTTTTAGAAAATGTTGATTCTTACTTGGAATAGTCATTCAAGGATTCAAGCCAGAAATCATGAGGAAAATTGTATGTTAAATCAATTTCTTTTACTAAAAATACTATATATTTTCTTTTCTTTTTAAAAGTTGCTTTTTAACTTATTTCCATTATGTCATAATTTACAGTATCAGTTTGTATTAAATTGAATTTGAGTTTTTGTGTTTTCAAGTTTAACTATAAACTGACCCTCAATTATTAGCAAATTCTAGGTTATGCTGTAGTGACAAGAGCAAAGGTATTTTTCTCATTTGATTAATGTCAGCTGTTGATTGGCCATGACTCTGCTCTGTGTCATCTTTACTCCAGGATCCAAGCGAAAGGAACAACTCCTTTTTAGGACATTGCCATTCTTATGGCAGAGGAAGAAAGAGGTGACTGACAGACATGTGGGTTGACTCTTAGAAGATACATGTATCACTTTTGCTTTAAGCAAGTCACATGACCAAGCCTAGCATCATGGGCCCGGGAAGTATAGCTTTCCTATCTACCTACATCATGATGTATAAATTGATGTGTGTACATGAAATCCTAGAAACTTAGAGGTCATCTCATTTACTCTTCTCAGTTTTTGGATGAAGAATCTCAGGCCTAGGAAGGAGAAATGATTTTCTTGGTGTCACCTAACTGCTTTGGGGTATATCTCTGATAAAGAACCCCCCTCCAGTGGGATTCACCTTTTTTTTTTTGTATGAATGTATTATAAGTGAGAAGATAGATGGGGTAGCTCAACTTCATTAGAGGGTCTTTATATATACCAAAGCAAAAATGTGCCAAACATAACTACATTTTACCAACACATTAAAATTAATGCTCCTGACTGATGTATTCCATCTATACTCAACGAAGAACTACTATAGAGAAGGAATAGAAACTATTTCTATTTTTTCTTTTTCCCTTTTCTATTTTAATTATGGTAGACACATATTGTGGCTTAAGGTTTAATTAAAGGGATAAACGCAGAATGTTCATTTCATCTCTAATTTTTTCTTCATATTTTCATGCAAGGAATGGAGATAACATCTCACTTTCATCAAGGCTTATACATTCATTTATTAACATAGTTATTTGAGTACCCACTAAATGTAAGGATCTGGATTCTAATTGCCATGGTGGATACAACAGAGATGTATATAGTACATATTCATAACTATAATACAAATCAATGTGGCAAGTGCCAAATGAATAGATAGTAAATAAGTGTAACTATATTCCAATAGCTTTTTTTATCAGAAACTATAAGACTAGAAGTGGAAATAATCCTTAAATATATTCTCAGATACCAGAAAGTTTTAATACAAATTAATACCTTAGCATCTGTCATAATTAATTGCACATAGTAGGTGATCAACACATGTCTCATGAATTGAAATAAAGCTAAATATATCAGAAAAAAATACCTATGGGGCTTGAGAAGGCAGGGAGGTAAGGCTGGCAAAGATTCAGTTAAACCTAGGGAGAATGAAGAAGAGGTCCTGTTAATGATTAGATGGAAAAGACACAAAGTGGCATGGAAGGAAGGACTTAGGTCAATAGTGAGCTAGGTCAGATCCCAGATAGTGGAGGAAACTACGCTGGAAGAGACCCAGGTACTAGCATATTCAGGGTCTCTAGGGACTAGGGGCTCCAGCATGAGTAGTCTCCTGAAAAGAACAAGGTTGTGGGTGAGAGAGAAAGTCCCTCTACCTTCTCATTTCCAAATTACTCTGAAATCACACAACTTTCTCAGGCTTTCTTTTAGGGCTTTCAGTTGAGTATGCTTAATGAAATTTTAGGGTTTGACTGCCACCACCCTACCCTACTATCTTTCCACCTTCTGGCAGACAACTAGAATTATAAGTAGAAAACCCACAAATAGAAAAAAAATAGTTTTAAATTCAGATAAATAGTTGTAACAATACTATGGTACAAATGAGCTTCAGTTTAAATGTAATCAGTCAGTAAATACATGTGAATGATAGATTATTAAACTTTTCCCATATCTGTCAGATTTTATTCCCTGCAGTTTTCAGAGGAGGAGGATGCTTGGAGAACCTGAAGAAGGGGAAAGGTTGCAGAAAGAGGAATCTGAGGGAAACAAAATTTACATTCCTCACATCTTTTACCTGGGTTACAAAAATTCTGAACTAAGATATTGGGTCACATAACTGTAAAGATAGCTTTGGTTTCATAAAGTTTTTGTTTTATGTTTGTTTGTTTTTTTGTCTTTTTAAACCAGGAAAGTTCCCTGGGAATTTAACTGAGATATCACACAAACATTAGTTCCATTCCCTGTGTACACTGGTATAATGTATCTTGTTTTTCTTGATGTGGTACATAGAAATACAATTTATGAAATGTAGAGTCTATTGCATTTGAAAGATTAACCTACATAAATAAAATTTTTAAAAACTTGTAAAAATGTGCAATAAAAAATTGCTTTGAAAATTTTTGAGGAGCAAATATTTTATGATCTAAAATACTTAATACAATCTGTCATTGTTGCATTTAACACAGATTGTGTCATGATTACATGAAGGATCTGCTGAAATGGTTATATGTTCAGACTACCAGATCTGTAGGCTCAGTATTAGACAGTTGTAGTGGGTTTTTTTGTTTGTTTGTTTTCTTATTCTTTTTTTTTTTTCTGCTTAGCATCAGAATGCCCCCTTATTTGGGAAATACGCAATTATGTGAGTCTGTAGGCTGAAGTCTAAAAACCCAGAGATTTCCCTCTATTCCTGGCAGCCAAGGCACAGGCATATGACCTACGTTGGGTCAACTGAATGTCCTTGCCTCTCGCTGTAAATAGGGAATAGTATTACGAGGAAGGAATAAGAGATTAGAATTGGTGCCAGTGGCCTTCCATTGCCCCATGGAGTCAGGGTCCAAGTGTCTAGCAGCAGTGGCCCCTTAACCAGGCTGTGCCTTTGGCCATGAATCCAGCCACCTGCTTTCCTTAGGTTCCCAAGCTATCTGGTAACCATCCAGGAAATTGTTTTTCCACATAAGGATACCAAAAACAGTTTCAGTTTTTGCCTAACTGTTATAGTCACTCTTTAGAGTTGTAGGAAAACTACTAGCAGCCTAAGGATATATCAAGGCCAATTTATGGGCTCTGTAGTTTTTTAAGTAATGATAAGGGGCCATGTAAGTAGTGATAAGCGGTGATGATGGTAAGACGAAGCTCCAGGAGGGCAGAGATCGCATCTGGCTTGATTACTGTGGTAATCAGCCTGGAGCTCACTGCCCCAGCAAACATGTTCAGTAGTTATTTATTTGATTTTGACTTGAATGAATAAAATAATAACACCCAACCCTAGGCCTCCTCAATATCTATTTTAGATTTTTGGATCCTGACTGCTTTTAGTGTAGATTTTCCTTAGGAAGGAAGAGAACTCAAAGTGGTGACGCTAATGTTTTAAATGCAGGTAAATAGAAGGCTGTTTTTTCATTACAGAAATGAGAAAGTCAACAGGAAAGAGATCAGATTTCTACTTTGATAAATTGAACCTATTAAATGTTTTGGCTTTTACCATTTTCATAACTACAGGTTAAACAGGTTGTGTCACTCACTACATAGCTTTGTATTTGTTTGAAAAGTACAACAGTCCCTCCTACTGGACTTTGATCCAGCAAAAACCACTGTTACCTAACAACCTCAGACTGTCACTGGAACGCCAGTACGAAGAATCTTCTCTAGTTATTTTTAAACATTTTTGCATATATAATTTATTTAAGCTTCCAAAATGATTAGAAAACTTCTTATTGTCCTGCTTTTGTCGTTTGTGACTCTGGGAGAAGCAAGGAAATCATTTCTCAGTTTTCTGAATATAGAAAAGACTGAAATACTATTTTTCACAAAGACTGAAGAAACCATCATTGTAAGATCAAGTTACAAGGATAAATGGCCAAACTCTAGTTACCTCTTCGTGCAATTAGAAGATCCTAAAATGCTGCGAGTGGTGAATGTGACCAAGATCTTATCGGATGTTACAAACTTTACCATAAACCTAGTGACAGAAGAAGATGGGGAGACAAATTTGACCGTTCAACTATGGGATTCTGAAGGTAGGCAAGAAAGACTCATTGAAGAAATAAAGGATGTCAAAGTCAAAGTGCTCAGACAAAGAAAAGACAATGTTTTCCAGGCATCAATGCTTATTGATAGAAATATCCTAATGCTTTTTCTACCAGTGATATTGTTAAATAAATGTGCATTTGGTTGCAAGATTGAATTGCAGGTGTTTCAAACAGTATGGAAGAGACCTTTGCCAATAATTCTTGGGGCAGTTACACAGTTTTTTCTTATGCCCTTTTGTGGATTTCTTTTGACTCAGATTTTGGCATTGCCTGAGGCACAGGCCTTTGGATTTGTAATGACCTGCACATGCCCAGGAGGGGGTGGGGGCTATCTCTTTGCCCTGCTTCTAGAAGGAGATATCACTTTGGCCATTTTGATGACTTGCACGTCAACGTTATTGGCCCTGATAATGATGCCTGCCAATTCTTATATATACAGTAGAATATTAGGGTTATCAGGTACATTTCATATCCCTGTTTCTAAGATTATGTCAACGCTCCTTTTCATACTTATACCTGTATCAGTAGGAATAGTCATCAAGCATAGAATACCTGAAAAAGCAAACTTCCTGGAGAGAGTAATTAGACCTTTGAGTTTTATTTTAATGTCTGTAGGGATTTATTTGAGTTTCAGAATAGGATTAATGTTTCTAAAAACAGTTAGCCTAGAGGTGCTTCTCTTGGGTGTCTTGGTTCCTACTTTGGGTTTGTTGTTTGGGTACTCCTTTGCTAAAATTTCTATGCTGCCTCTTCCTGTTTGTAAAACTGTTGCTATTGAAAGTGGGATACTAAATAGTTTCTTAGCCCTTGCCATCATTCAGCTCTCGTTTTCACAGTCCAAGGCAGACTTAGCTTCTGTGGCTCCTTTTACAGTGGCCATGTGTTCTGGATGTGAAATGTTACTGATTCTTCTGGTCTACAAGGCTAAGAAAAGATGGATCCTTATAGAAGAGACAAGAAAAAAAATTCCCCTGGTCTAACAATTAAAGCATTATTGAATTCCTACTCTGAATGAGGTACGCTGGGAGACTCAAAAGAATATCTAAAATGATACCTGCCCTCAACCCACTTATGATATGATTGAAAACTTGACATTAGGGGTGAAATATATATGTAATCATGTGTGCTAAACACCCAAAGGATAGTGCAGTCAATTAATTGTATGGGAATTCAGAAGAAGGAAACCACTGTTCAACTGTTGGTTTGGAAATGGTTTTACAGTTGGATTTGAATATGATACTTTATGATGGTCTCTTAAGTGGTAAAGGGCAATTAAAAAAACTCCCCCTGTAGTGATTATGATAATATCCCAAGTATTTACAGAACAAGTGTCCACATAATAAGCATTCAATAAATGCTCCTGCAGCGAGTGAATATGTAAATTCCTATTTGGACTCTCTTTGGTTCATGATGTCTAAAACTAAATGTAGCATCTCTGCACTTACGGCCGTGCTTCCTCTCGTCTTCCGCATCTCCCACTAAAGACATTACCGTTTACTCTGAAACACAAGGTCATCTCTTCCCCTCTTCTCCTTTTTTCCCTCTTCTTTCTTTATGGTCAACCTATTGCCTACAGAAAATTCCCCGTAATATCTTTTCCTCAGTCTCCTCTGCATTCCCAGTACTGCTACTTTCGTTCAGTCCTCTATTGCTTCTTCCCTAAACCTTTCTAAACTGGCTTTTGGCCTCTGTCCGCTCTCCAATCACTGTCAGATTAATCTTACTAAAGTCTAACTTGGATCATGTACTTTCCCTGCCACAAAGCCTTTTTTTTGCTTTTTGAATAAAGTCTGTATTCCTTAGTGAGGCATTTATTACGCTCTGCTATATGACCTCAATCTGGCTTTCCAGTTTCATCCTCTCTCCCACTTCTGTACACACAGCCCTTGCTCCAAGCAGGATGACTTGGTATCTCATGAATATATCTTTGTTCACACTGTTCCTGCAACCTGAGGGGCCCGTTTCATCTCTATCTAGATTTTAACCACTCTTACAGACCTGGCTCAAATATCACCCTTGCTGTGAAGCTTTTGTTAATCCCTCTTAGCTACCAGTAAGTTACATTTTCTCTGAATTCTCATAATTTTTTATACTCATAGTATTTAGCCAGTGTGGCTTGTTTTACAGCTGTGTTCCTGTTTTATCCTTTCTATTTTGCTGTAAATCCTTAAGCATGAGAATTATAAACATTATATATAAACAATATAATATGGTAATATGAACAATATTCATTTTGATAGTCCCCATAATATCTTTACACATTTCCTACATGCTTGTTCAAATAAAATATTGAAGCACAGACTAGGGCCCAAATGAACAGTGTGCTTGTTTTTATACCACTTTTGAAATTTCAATGGCAATTTTTAGTATTTAGTTCCAGTTTGCACTCTTCTCCAAAGAGAGTGTGGGCATCAAGAAGGAGAAGTATAAATCTAAATAATCCTGTTTCCCACATTTCCTAGCCCTGTAGTTGTAGGCTAATTACTTAATCTCTCTGTAGTCCGCTTTCTTCATCTAAAAAATGGGGATAAGGGTGTAAACGCCGTCAGACTGTCGTCGGAAGTAAATGAGATCTTACTTACAATGTACTTGGAACAGTGCCTGGCACACAGCACGTGCTCAGTGAGTGTTAGCTGCTATCAGTATTTCATCAGAGTTTAGATTTCGGACCCTGATGTATCTGCTGTTGATTCGAAATACCAGTCTGATGACTACATGTGGAACCTTTTCCTATTAGTATTATTTACCATCTTATCCATAGTATGAGGGAATTTTTGTTTACTTTGCTAGCTGATAAGACAACCAAAGTTCTTTTTCCTAATTTCACCAAATTCAGTATATGAATATGAAGATTTATAACAGACCTAGTTTGGCATGGTCGTGGATGGTTATTATCCACTTTATAAAATGATAATTACCTGCGTGGAATATTTCACTCCTGAGTCCTTAAACAGAAATCTCCACTTAGGGGCTTTAAGTATAATTAAGTTTGCCCAAATTTAACTTACATACATTTTCATGAACATATTTTACTAATTGGGAGACAAAAAGCTGCCTTTCTAGTTGCACTTTATCATTAACCTTGTGACCTCAAACAAGACACTTCTCTGTACTTCAGTTTACAAATCTTTAAAATGAAAAGATTCAACTGAGGCTTAAGATCTTGCTTACCTCCTTAAGTCTGTGGTTCTGGCATAAAACTGGGACCTAACCCCATGGGCAGGGTGATGGGGTAAAGTGAAGAAGGTTCAGGTTGAGGAGAATAACCATGCACAGCTGCTGCCTTCTAGTTAAGGCAATAACCCAAATTCAAGCTTCTTGAGTGCAGGGATCATATATTATTATTTTATTTATTTATTTATTTTTGGTGAGGAAGATTGGCCTTGAGCTAACATCTGTTGCCAATTTTCCTCTTTTTGCTTGAGTAAGATCATCCCTGAGCTAACATCTGTGCCAGTCTTCTTCTATTTTGTATGTGGGACACCGCCACAGCATGGCTTTGTGAGTGGTGTGTAGGTCCACACCCTGGATCCGAACCTGTGAATCCCGGGCTGCCAAAGTGGAGCGTGTGAATTTAACCACTAAGCCACTGGGCCGGCCCCATATTTTGTTCTTTGAATTTCCTTCAGTGTTTCTTTGAATTTCCTTCAGTGTTTAGCACAATGCCTTGAACAGAGTAGGTGCTCATTAAATGTTATTTGAATTAATCAGTAATATCTATAAACGTCAAGATGGTATACTCTGGAACCAGACTATGCCTGGGTCTGCATTCCAGTTCTGTCATTTACCAGCTGGATGACATTGGTCAAGTTACTTAATCTCTTTATGCCTAAATTCGTGTGGAAAGTGGGGATAATGATAGTACTTACTTCATGGTATTGTTGTGAGGATTAAATAAGTTAATATGAGTAAGGTCCTCAAAACAATGCCTAACACATAGTAAACTCATTACTGTCACTCTATGCATATTTGAATGACCTTCCACCTTAAAAGCAGTTGAATATGCATGGATGGAACTTGGAATATATTTTATTTCTCTTATAGATGTATCGTAGAAAACTGAGATTTTTACATAATAAAATTTGTCTAATTTGGATTGGGATGAAGTTACTAAAGTTATTCTTTTTTAAATAATGAGATGCATGAAGCATGCTGTCTAATTGGTTAAGTTCATACTAAGTCTTTTACACAGCCATGATGGGTTAGAAAAAAGATCCAGAGGTAGAGGGGTTAGGCTAGTTTGTTAAAAAGTTTGTTTACAGCCCTTAAGAGGGATGATTCTATAATACATTGCTCCTAGAATAAAAATTGTATGATATATATTTTTATATCTGGGAAAGCTGTTGGCATTACAGGGGCATGTCAGGATCTTAACCAATATCTGCAACTCCAACCTATGTTAAGTCAAAACATGAAATCTTGTTGGGGATCCTGGAGACTCTACCTTGAGAACCTGCAAGTCGTGTATGTAGATTTTATCATTTTTAATCAAAATCCACTAAACAACTAACTGTTAACTAAGGAAGTCTTGTTATGTGGAAGCTGGTTTTTTGTTTTTTTAGTGAAAGGAGGTGCCCTTTAAGAGAAGTCAGCTCCAGAGACTAAGTAGAGGTGGCAAGATACCCAAGACTGCTGGGGAAGGAATCACCTTGGTGGTCCCTCTTCATCATGCAAATACAGGACAGTTGGGCACCTTGCCCATACAGAAGGATGACCAGACCACTTTGTGGCTTGACAAAGGCCATCCTTCCCCAGAACCTTCTCCATGTATCATCAGGTGTCTGGGAAGTGTCAGGGGCATTGGATCTCACCTCTCTGCCATTTTGAGGTTTAGCCTAACTAGAACCTCTCTCATGGATGGAAGTCAGCTTGCAGGAAAGGATGTCAAACGCCCCCAAGAGAGAACTCGCCATTAGGGAAGTCTAGAACCCTGACCTGGACACCATGCCAGGGAGGAGGTTTTGTCCTGGCACAGTGTATGGCTGAGGCTGGAACCTGTCCTCTCTCTACCTCCCAACCACCTTGGCATGGCAGATGATTTTTAGGATTGGGAACAGTGAGTGCAGATGTGACTGGAGCTTTAAAAATTGCCCGTTTGGGAACCTAAGAGCAATGCATCAGGTCCTGAGGACTCTGCAGCCATCTGAACCACTCACAGCACCAGATAAAAATCTTCTGGATTGTGTAGGACCAGTTTGCAACACTGCCAGAACCGGATCGGAGCACTGGAGGATTCTCCATTTCACTCTCAGTCAGGCCTTTGGAAGTGAACGGCCTCTTTGGACTCAAAAAGCTCCGATTATTTGAGAACAATTGTGAGGTAGCAGCTGAGGCCCTTATAAAAAAGATTGGACTTCCTGTACATCTGAGGTGGGAAGTTTGAAATGGTTTTATTTGAAAGAATAAATACTTGATCTATCTTGTCTCATATTGCTTACACTGATTTTAGCAGCTTTATCAAATCAGCGGGACCACGTTCATTTAAAGGAGGTTTAAAGAGGACTCTAACGACATTTCTGCAAATGCCTAGGAAATTTTTACGAATCAACACTTTTCATCATGTAGTTGGCAAGATTTTTATTTTAAGATGACTGATAATGAAGAACCAAAAAGCTAATTTCTGAAGTTTGTGTTGTTTTTTTTTAAATCAAGAAAACAAAAGCATCATTTGCTAGACAAATCAAGGTATCCAAATCAGATACTTAAGGCATCATTCTTTAGAAGAATGAAAACAAAGTTCTTGCTGTTTGTAAGGTTTGAGAAGTGGTCCCACCGTTCAAGTCATTCATCTTGGAGAACTGTTTGATTTGTAACACGTTGGTTACAAGACCTTCGCTTTTGATCAAATTATGGGAAGCAATCACTTCACAAGCAAGGAGCTTTTAACCCGCTTTCCTGGTCCTGTTGTGGCCAGGACATCTTATATTTGTGCAGTGCTTTTTGTGTTATAAAAGTAAGACTTTATACACCATAATGCCAGACCTGTTATTTCAAGAAAAGGAAACATTTTAAGGAATAGAACAGTCCTTGTCTCTCATATAATGCAACCTCATCGTGCCATGTACTCTGTTGAGTGTGGACTTTGGAGTCAGCGTATTTCACTCTTTGCTCTTGTCATGCATTCCGATCCGAGGACAAATCACTTCTCTGAGCCTCAGGCTCCTCATCTGATGAAACTAATCACACCTTCCTCATGGAACTGTTGCAACGTTTAAGAAAATAGCGTATAAAAACACAATTGCCTGGAGCATGGTAAGTCCTCAAAAAATGATAACCAAATGAAGCATTGAGAATAGGAGCAGTTGGTTCTGGCCGTCAATTTATCTATCTGTCTATATAGCTATCATCAATTTATCTAATGTCTAATAATCTTTTTTTTAATTATAATTATTTATTTATTTATTTTTTCCCCCCAAAGCCCCAGTAGATAGTTGTATGCACATCCTTCTAGTTGCTGTATGTGGGACGCGGCCTCAGCATGGCCAGAGAAGCGGTGCATCGGTGTGCGCCCTGGATCCGAACCCAGGCCGCCAGCAGCAGAGCGCATGCACTTAACCGCTAAGCCACGGGGCCGGCCGAAATGTCTAATGATCTAATATCGCTTTATCTACCTATCATAAGTTTACTATAGTGTGTATGTATATATGTACAGTACAAGTTTACCTAGTATATGTTTAGCAAATAAAAGTTGCAAAACTGGAGTCATACCTCCAATTTGTGTTTTGTCAAGAGTAGTATGGAATAAAAGAAAGAGAAAAAGAAAGTGAAGTGGGAAAATGGGAAGGAATGGGCAAAATAAGGAGGAAAGGAATATTTAAAAATTTACAGAAGGAAGTGCAGGCAGCAGAAAGGAAGTTAGAAAAACCGGAGACCAGGTTCCGGAAGCCTGGGCGGGCCAGGATAAGGAGGGGCGAGGCCGGGCACGACTTCTCGGGGGCGGAGCTAGGGGCGGAGCCCTCGGCAGCCACGCCCTCGTGGGCGGGGCGCGGCGGGACTTCCTGTCCGGACGTGCCCAGCTCCCTGCGGAAGCGCGGAGCCGCGGGTCCCGCGGGTTGTCCAGCGAGCCGGGCGCCCTGCAGCCCGAGGTGAGACCTGCGTTTCCGGGACCCCACGCCGCCCGCGCGCGGGCTCGGCGGGCGCTGCGGGCCTGGGCGGCCCCTCCCCGCGGGCGGCCGCCGTGGGTGGGCGCGGTCGGCGGTGCGGGTGGGCGCCCGGGGGCGGAGGCCGCGGTGGGGGCGCCGTCATGCTGAGCCCCGCCGCCGGGTGACACCGGGGACAGTCCCCACGTGCTGTAGCGGTTTCGCCCACGCGACCTCCCTGAGCCCGTGCGGCAGCTTCTGGAGAGTGATCCCCCCTTTGTCATTTTGCCGATGCCGGAGAAGCTGAGAGAGACCTGGAATATTCCCAGCGTCACCTGGTCCCACTGGCAGCCCCGGATCCCTGCTGTCGCGGTCGGGCTGCCGGGGACAGGCACAGAGGAGGGTGGCACGGTCCCCACCGCAGGAAGGGCGTGACTAGGACGGACACAGTTGGAAACGTCCCAGGTGTTTGTGTTTTTAGGAAAATGAAGGTGAATAAAATATGCCCCCTTCAAACTGGTTGGGAAGATAAGGCATGCACACAGATGACCTGAATGTGAGGCGGACGTTGCGGGGGGGCCCCAAGAGTAATGTGCAGAGTTTTATGGGGTCTTCCAGGCCAGGGTGTCCTCCGAGCTTCTCACTGCGTGTTCCCTCTTAAGGAATGTCATTCAGCCTCAAGACTCACTTGCTGCCTATTCGCATGACATACATTTATGTCTGCAGGCCATACCTCTCCTCTGAGCTCAAGATCTCTATATTTACTTGCTTCATCGACATCTCCTTTTGTTTCACGAAGGCCCCTCATCCTCAACTAATTAAACTCTGGATCTCCCCACCTCCTCCCCAAATCCCAAACTTGACTCTGTTCTGTTGTTCCACTTCAGTAGATGTCACCATTATTCATTCACTTGCCCAAGTGAGAAATCTGGGCATCATTGAACTCTGCCTCTCCCTCATACCCCATACCCAGTCTGTTGCTAAGTCCCCCCAACTTGACCTCCCAAACCAAATATCTCTTCTCTTGGTTCTCTCAACGTCTCTACCTGCCACCCTCCCCCAACGGGCAAGGTTTAAGCCAACAAGTCAACCATGAGGTCTTTCCCAGACTACTGCATCCTAAATCTAAATCTCCTAAGCCATCTACCCCCCTATCTAATACCCACACCTACTCTCCCCTCTCCACTCCACCCTCCAACCCATATGACTCTCAGATCTTCTCTTTAAGCCCTGCACCAGATGATCCCCACTATCTCCCCGGTTTTGTCTCTCGCCTTTTTCCCTGGATCTCTGAGCTGTCACTCTTAGGCCCCTCAATTACTCTTCATGTTCCAGGCATCCTGCGTTGAGTGAGTTAATGCCTGTTCACTTGTCCTTCAGATCTTGGTTGATTTGTGTCCTCAGGGAAACCTCACCTGATCCCTAAGACCTCGGCAGAGCTCCCCTGTTATCTGCTTCCCGTTGCAGTTGTCCTCCTTAGCCTTTATTACATTTGTGATTTGGCTTGTAGTCTGTGAGTTTTTTGATTAATACTTGACTCCCCACTAGACAGTAAGTGAGAATGGGCCTCTTTTTCCTCATCATGATGCGTGTGCATCATGTAATAGGTATTCCACAAATAGCTATTGAGTGATTAAACAAACAATGGCTTCTGGGTGGAGAATTCCTAGAAGAAAGGGCAGCTTTTGAGATGGCCCTTGAAGAATTGGTAGGAGTTGTATCAAGTGCTGTTAGAAGGTGGAGGTAGGCGTGGCTTGAGCAAAGTCTCCGGCGAGAAAGCAGACGTGTCGTGAGAACATCTAGTCCTGTTAAGCCTAGAAGAGAGGAATGGGAGTAAGAATGAAAAAAATAGTTTGGGAACAACTCTTGAGGCACTTGAAACAGTTATTTCTGTAACTCAAAAGGCGGCTTCCTTTTTAAATGTTTTTAAATGCCGGTATCAGAAACAGCTCGCTGTATCTGTCCTTTGCCCTCCCTCCCCTCCTCTCCCCCTTCCTATACTGTGAGCACCGTGGGAGGGATTTCTGAGTAATCTTCAAGGTGGAACTCTGTGTCAGTTATTCTGTTATAAAGGTGCCAAAATGGGGTTGCTTTATAAACGATGCCATATTTTTCTGAGTCTAACAGCTTAAAAAGCTTCCCTGTCCCAGGTACATTATTAGAGTGTGGTCAAGCCAGTGGTAGGTTATTTTAGTCTCTGTTCAGAAGTCAGTGGAAAGCTGGAAAGTTCAGAAGACAAAAATGCGTTGTTTTTTTTCCCCCTCTCTGAAACTCAGGGAAATAAATTTCTTTTTTCTTTATTATTTTTTTTAATCTTGGCATTTTCTTTCCTCAGAATCTTATAATAGAAAGAGCAGTGGACTTTAAAATCAGAATTGAGTTCAAATTCTGTGTCATCTGTCTTATAACCTTGGGCACATTATGTATCATCTCTGAACTTAAGTTCTTTATCTTTACAACCTCATTTCAAAAAAAATTCGCATGTGTAAAGCATTCAACTGCTTGACATTCACCTAGTACGTGTGCCTCTCTCCTTGCCTTCAGTTTCTTTAATTCCAGTATCCCAGTGTTCTTTCTCTTATTTTTGCTTCATTCTGCACCCAAACACGCACTTATCTTTTAAAATATTTCTTGTGTCCTTTCTTCCCCATGCCCCAAACCAGTGTTGTTTTTTCAAATGTGATATGATGTGGGCCCTTTGGGAGACACTTCCGTAGAATATTTTTTGTCATGAAAATGTTTCTACAATAGAAGTGAGGAAATTTAGGTAGAAAATGTTTTTTAATAGACCTATGAGTAAATCTTGAAAAAAATTGAACTCCAGAATCAGGAAGAGGGTGAATCATGAATGACAGTATTTTGCTAATTGAGGTGTTTTTGTGAACTAACTGTTCTGTAATTAAGACTTTCAGCGATTTGTACCTGCTTTGTCCTGGTGTGTGTTAAGTCTGTTCAGAAGATGGCTGACCCTTGGCAGGAGTGCATGGACTATGCAGTGACACTAGCAAGACAAGCTGGAGAGGTATGAGCTGAAATCTTGCCCGCCGTAATGCGATGCATGTGAGCAGCGTGTGGCTGTCTTGTCCAGTGAAACATGTATTTTGATTAATCTGCATATGGTTTCATTTTACCCAACACTTTAAGTGGAGAGATTACTCTGATTTTATGTCATTAAACTTTTTGATGACAGTTGTGAATCTGAAATAGGATGTAAGATTGTATGGTTTTGTACCTAGAAAGTCATAACCACTAAAGGCTTATTTTATATACTACGTGGTAAGAAAATTTTAAGAATATCATTTACGACAGATGGAATGTTTTAAACCATTTCTACGTCTCATCTTTTGGTTTGATTTAAAATGACTAATGCTTTTTCTGTTTGCTTACCAAAAAATCTTTTTAGGTGGTTCGTGACGCCCTGAAAAATGAAATGAATGTTATGATTAAAAGTTCTCCAGCTGATTTGGTAACTGCTACTGACCAAAAAATTGAAAAAATGCTTATCTCTTCTATAAAGGAGAAGTATCCATCTCACAGGTATTTCTTATTTCTGTTTCACTTGATAAAATAAAACCTAGTTTGGAGTCAATATACTAGATGCAAATTTTGATTCTTGATGTAGAAATTGACTTCAGTTAGCTTAAGTTGAACAGGGACTTTATTTGGAGGGTATCAGGCATCTCAGGAGCCCCGAGAGCAGGGCTCGGGCAGGGACCAGGGGGGAGGGCAGAGCTAGATGCCTCAGGAGCCGTTGCTTCTGATGCGGTCAGTAGCCTCACTCTTGACTCTGCTGGCTTTGGGTATCTTTACCTCATTAGTTCAAGAGTACAGATCCAGGGCAGGCATATCTGCTTGCTGAGCTCAGGTGATTTTGCACGCTCAGGCTGCCAGGGAGCAGTGAGTAGGGGATATGTGGACTCCTTCATAGTAGGAGGAGAGTTTGGGTGCTAGGAAGCTAATGTGACCAATGTCTGCCATAGGCATGATTTAGAAGTTCAGTTTTCTTCTCTCTATTGCAGACTCGTTTATGTGGGAGAGTGGTGGTAGCTTTAGGGAGCTTGAAAGAAAATACTAGATCAGAGCCCTCTTATAGGCACAGAAATATAGCAAAAAACATTGTCATCATTTTAGAGCTTCAACACTGTCACTCCCTGCTTCTTGGTCATGCCATTGGCCTTTACTGGTGTTTTAGCCATTGAGTAGAAAAAATGTTTACGGCTGCGCCTCTCAATAAAAAGATTTATAGCCAAGGTAAAAGAAAGTCATGATAATGATTATTAGGACAGTTCAGTATTGAATAAAGGAAATGAAAAAGAAAGTAGGAAAGGAAAGAAGAAAACCAGTGAACTCAGACACCATTACTGAACTCCCCTGAGATTTACTGCACAGCGTGTGTTAGGAAGGCACGTAGACACAGTCATTTTGGTGGGTGATTTGCTTTCTCATTGACTTATATAACGTTCTCTATATTATTTATTGCTGCCTAGCAAATTACCCTAAAAATTTAGCAGCTCTAGACAACAAACACTTATTATCTCGGAGTTTTCTGGGGTCAGGAATATGGGAGTGGTTTGGCTGCATAGTTCTGGCCGGGATTTCACAGAGTTACAGTCAAACCATTGGTCAGGGCTGCGCTCGTCTCAAGGCTCAGCTGGGGCCGGCGGATCTGTTCACATATGTGATTGTTGGTGACTTCACTCCTCATGGCTTGTCTGCTGGTGGCTTCCCTTGGTTCCTTGCCAGCTGGGCCTCTCCACACAGCAGCTCATTACATGGTGGCTGGCTTCTCCGAGACCAAGAGAGGTCAGGGGAGAGAGGGAGAAATAGAGTGAATAAGATGGAAACCACAGTGCCATTTTGTGAGCGAGTCTTCAAAATTGCCCACTGTCGCTTCTGCTTTGTTTTGTTGGTTAGAAACGAGTCACTAAGTCCAAATTCACACTCAAGGTAAGGGTTGTTAGGCCCTACCTCTTGAAGAGAGGAGTATGAGCGAATTTGTGGACTTGGTCTTAAAACCACATTTCCTTAATAAGTTCTCATCTGCAACAAATGCCCTTTTCAGATGTGTGTGCACACACTTGCGTGTGCCTTCACTTCTCCTGGTATTGCATCTGAGAGTTCTGAATTCTGTTATTTTTCACATGACTTTGCTCTGGGGGAAATAAAGCTTTCTCACTTCCATCAGTCTGAAGGAAAAAGGAACGACAATAGAAAAGTGTGATGTGTAGCCTTTTGTTATGTTTTATAGTAGACGCTCTAGCTAAGGAAATGTTAAGATTTTAAAATTGTTGAAAGCAGTGTAAAGATTCGAAGTTTGTCGTTCTTGCTTTCAGTTTCATTGGTGAGGAATCTGTGGCAGCTGGGGAAAAAAGTGTCTTAACCGACAACCCTACGTGGATCATTGACCCTATTGATGGAACAACTAACTTTGTACATAGGTATGTTTTTAAAATTTTAGTATTGTAATTACTGTGTGTGTATTAAGTGAATGGACACTTAGAGTACTCTGTTCACAAACATATGTACTTTGGAGAATTGTGTAGTTTGTGGAATAAAATGTGTTGTGCAGAATTTTCGTTAGATATGGAAGAGGTGGTGAAATGCTAATGTTGTGGACTTGTCTTGTCCAGCGAAGTGCCCTGTTCGCCATTCTTTCTCTCAGTGTTGGCGCCGTGTAAACATGTAGACAGGCAACACTGCTGCCCTGAGATCAGTTGAGGAACTAATGGGGTCCATACTGGCGTGTTGTCTATATAGAATGGGTTCAATCCAGGAGAAGAACTGTTAAAAAGAGCATCGGTTTTAGGATCAGCAGACTTGGGCTTGAATCTGCGGGCTTTTTTGTAGGCTTTGTGACCTCGGGCGAGTTACTTAATCTTTCTAAACCTTAGTTTTGTTGTTCTTTTCTCATCTGTAAAATGGGCATATTAATGGTACCTGCCTCTTAGAATTGTCTGTTGTTGGGACTCAATGAGTAGTACGTTTATATAAGAACTTGTTTAGTGCCTGGCACAGAGTAAGTCTATAACTCATAAGTATATACACTAGAAGAAAGCCTGATGAAGTTGCCAGTGAGAGTTAAAATCAGCCGCCTAATTTAGTGGGATTACACCAAGGTGTTACATTTCAAGTTGCCACGTAGCTGTAGATATCTTTACTACTAGAGAATTGTTAAAGTCTATAAAGCTAAGATTTAGAATCTATATCTGATAGAATGTCAATGTGGAAAGATGCTCATGATATATTGTAACACAGAGAAGATTATAATACAGTGTGTATAGTACGATCCCATTTTTGTTAAAATAAAAACTCTTAAATATTTTTAAAAGTTTTTCTTTTCAGTAGTTACGTGAACCCATTTTGTCTGTTTTCTTCACCTTGATTCTCTTCTGAGTCAGAAATTACAACCTCTGTGTTCAAACTGTCATGCAGCGGTAGCAATAATGTGGCTAACACTTTACTTTTCAGATGCGAAGCTCCAAGTTTGATGTTAGACTCGAGACAAGTAACAATGTATTCTGTACAATTTAATACCTGTGTTTATAAGTCCTGGCTGTGGGAGAAATAACCAAAGAAAAGAGACTTTTCTTTTTAACCATGATCAATTAAAAATGTTTCTGTTTTGTTTTGTTTTGTTTTTTTGTGAGGAAGATTGGCCCTGGGCTAACATCCTTGCCCGTCTTCCTCCATTTTATATGGGACGCTGCCACAGCACGGCTTGACAAGTGGCATGTCAGTCTGCGCCCGGGATCCGAACCTGCGAACCCCGGGCTGCTGAAGCAGAGTGCGCGAACTTAACGGCTACGCCACTGGGCTGGCCCCAAAAATGTTTTTTTTTTTAATTTTTAATTTTTGAAAAAAATATTTTACATAGTTACTATGTTAGTGGTATTCGACATTCAAAAGATATAAAATGGCATGCAGTGCAAAGTGTCCTTCCCACTTCTGACCCCAGTTTCTCAGGACCCATCTCTGGAGGTGACCATGTTGTCAGTTTCTTGTGAATCCGTGCAGAGATGTTTTGTGCCTGTAGAAGCATCCTGTGTATATATGTCTATATATCCTACCTGCCCCCTATCCCCATTGTTTACACAAAGGATTGCATACTATGCACACTGGGGGAGGAGGGATGAGACTGTTTCTATGAAAAATTTTGTAAGCAATTATATTATGAATAAAACATTGAAAATAAGTTCTATCTTGGTAAATTTGTGTGTTTTTTCCTTTAAAGATTTCCTTTTGTAGCTGTTTCAATTGGATTTGTTGTAAATAAAAAGGTATGTTGTTTAAATTTATGGTTGGTAAAATGCCTTGCTCTCATTTTCTGAGAAAGAGTAAACGTGTCTCCATAATAAATTTAGGTTTGTCTCTATATTCAATTTATATAGCTGCATTATTTTGAAATAAGCTACAGGACTGTTAAAATTATCATGATACTTTTTCCAGTGAAGAAAATGTAATGTTTTCTGAGAAGCAAGAGTTATAAGGAAAAAAATACATACAAGTAACTGAAATATAATTCAGTACTTAATTACCATTATATATGTGATAGAGTCAGATGTGCTGGGAATTGACATGTGATCTAACATACTTAATGGAAGAGCTAAGATTTGAGCTAAGAACGCTTTAATAGGTGTTGGTGAAGGGGGGCATTGAAAGACCAGGAAGTGTAGTGGTGGGGCCATAGCATGGCTGGAAAATGCAGAGTATGTTCAGAAACCCAATACTGGCTGTATCTAAAACCCAAGAGAGTATAATCTCTAGCTGTTGCATTTCCTTGTTGTTTGGCTGTTTGGTCAAACAATTAATGATATTTATTAACATCTTACATACCTGTCTTCAAGGAGCTTGTCATATATTTGATCAGCATGTACACAAAAGAGTTAAGAAATCTCTGAAAATAAAAACGCAAATTAGTGCAAATGAAATCTTAGGCATAGGGTTGTGTTAATCAGTGAGAAGATCCAAAAGGAGGTAAGTGAGCATTTAGCCTGTAATCAGCCCTGGGCTCTGTGCCGTCCCTGCCATTGAGCTCCCAGTTCAGTGCAGAGGTTAGATGTGTGAACAGATAAAGATAACATGTGGTGGAACTATGGAAAAAAATACTGTGAGAACATGAAGAGGGTGGGACCAATTCTGCCAAGAGTGGGTTGGGGAAATCTTCACAACAGAGGAGGTCTTAGAATTTGGTCATATGAGTTGGGTCTTAGAAAATTAAGGGTTTGCCAAATAAAGAAGGAAAGGAAAGCATTTTAATTAAAAAGAACAGCTTGGAGAAGAGCGTGATGTGTGAGGGGACAGTGAGATGGTCGTCGTGAGTGGAGCTCTGGAAGTGGCAGGAGCAGAATCGATGAGCTAAGTTAGTTGTGGTCTTTTGTGAGAGTGTGCCTATCCATGCCGGAACGTTTAGGTTCTGTTTTGAGGTGGTGGGAAACCAGTAGAGCTTTTTAAGTGCAGAGTGACAGATAATTCCAGCAATGAAGAGCTTATACCTGAGAGGCCAGTGAATCTGACCTAAGATGGGGCAGTGAGAATAGCCGAGGAAATGCCAAAATCAGGAAGTACATTCAAGGTAAAATTTGAAGGAGGAGACTTACGGGGAAGAACTGAGGCATGGTCAGGCAGTGAGTGATTTTGGCCCTTTTGGTTGAGGTTTCGAGAGACTGGGCTCTGAAGCACACGATCTTACCTATGGTGACGGGGGTGATGGGAGCCGCAGTTAGAGGGGGTAGTTGAATTTGTGGACTGCAAAGAACAAACCTGTGAGAATATAGAGAGCTAAAAGGGAGACGGAAGAATGAGAAAACCCTGAGGTACACACCTTTTAAGTGTTAGGCAGAGAAGAAGCTCCTAAAAAAAGTGACTCCAAGACAGATTAATGAGCAAGGTCGGATGCCTGAGAGCACTGCCGTGAACATGGAGGTACTGGATTGCGTGGTGGAGAAGCACCATGGCGGCCAGCAGTCGACACTTCTTCAGAGAAGGCATCTGGCCCCTAAGAGTGCAGCAGTGATCTCTTTGCAGGAAGTTTTAGAAGAATGCTTGGTCAAGGCAGAAGCCAAATTGTAATGTATTAAGAGGAAAAGAGGAGATGCAAAGTGTAGACTGCTCTCTGGCAGTGAAGGAAGAAGGAGAAGGTAACATTCTGAAGGTTTTGTAAGGGAGGGAGAAATTTAGTGAGAAGGTACCAGAATTGATATCCAAGAGAAGAGGGGCCAGTTGACGGAGCCAGTTTTCCGAGAAGTGTGAGAGGGTAGGAATCATAACTCGGGAGGAAGGATTCGCCTTAGAAAATAGGAGGGATCTGTCCTCCTCTGAGGCGAGAGGGAGAGAGGTCAGGGTGGGTGCACTTAAGTTGAGAAGTGGTGGCATGGGAGCCGGGGATTCGAGTCTGAGGACCCCTTTCCTCTGATTAAGCTGGAAATTAGCGTTTTTAAGTATCTCACAGGTTAGCCATTTGAAAACATTATTAGTCAGTATTCGAGATTTTCCCGTTACCCTCACAGAAAAGGTATTGATTTCATGAAGAAAAGCACTCAGATTTGGTAAGGGAAACTTGCTTTCCTTCTGCAGATGGAATTTGGGGTTGTGTACAGCTGTGTGGAGGATAAGATGTACACCGGCCGGAAAGGGAAGGGGGCCTTCTGTAACGGTCAGCAGCTGCGGGTTTCACAGCAGGAAGGTAGGTTTATCCTCTGATCTTGGGTGTGATTGATGTTAGGTACTCATATTTTATTGTTTTTGAATGTTAACCTGTGGAGTTCTCCAGGTGTTGAGTGACTCATAAGTTGTGTTTATTTTCTCTGCACTTTTTATTTCCACCGCAGTCTGGGATGTGATGATGGAAGCAGGGAGGCAGGGGCACCTAGCAAACAGCACTGCAGGCCCCGCGGCTTGCTCGGTGCTGGGGAAAGGGCCGTGGCTCCCTGCCCTCGTGGAGCTCACGGTCTGTTATGGCAACCACTGCGTCTCAGATTCTTTGTAGAATTCCTCTGATCTGATGCCACTGGGACCAGTTATTAGGCAGTAAACCTGAAAAAAAAAAGTTTGTTGAAGTCGGAAATCATGAAAAATGATGCATATACGTGATTGGCATTTTAAGTCTCTCTGTGTGACAGCTGGTTGAGGTTGGAGTCCCCTTTCTTCCATACCCCGTGTCCAACATTTCCCATAGTTTGCTTTTCAGATTCTAAGTGCAGCAAGAACTTCAAGATACTTGCAAAACAACCTCAATTCAGAATCCTCCTACACTTTATAATTTTTCTCCTCAAAAACTTAGTTTGAGAACAGATTTTTATTTCACTTCCTTTTTATTGGACTGGAAGACCCCAGAGATTGGAAGTTGCATCCTAATTTTCAAGACATTAATGTGTAAAGACGTGCATTTTAGAATTGAAGGAATGTGGTAGCGTTCATAGAAACAACCCTTTCCATTTTTATAATTTTTTTCACTTTGCATAATATTTAATTAAATTGCGTGATAATTAGAAGAAGTACAGCAGTTGTAAACATGTTCAGAACCAGCTGGTAAGCATGCTTCTCAACTGGTGGGAGGAGATGAAGTGGAGAGTGTTCTAGAGAGTAGCCTGTTAGCCGAGAGAGTTGAGTGTGTCAGGAATTTAGTCAAGAGGTTTCGAAGAAGGAGTGGGCAGCATTGGATAATCTGTCAGGTTAGTAAATGGAGGTCAGATAAGAGAACTACCACTTAATTTTAACTTTTATTTCAAATCTATATATAAATTATTTATTGCATTTAATTTCTAAATTCCACTTTTAAATATTTAAGGTATTTACTTATTTCCCACTAATGATATCATGCATGCAGAGAAATTGGTTATATTCTGCACCTTTTGGGGGATTATCTAAGAAGCTAGACTTTTTTTGATGATTATAAAACAACCACTTAGGGATAATAAATTTACCAGGACTTTAATATTTAAAGGCTTAGAAGGAAACAAATGTGATACAACTAAGAAGAGGGATAAAAATGTCCTATTTTATTCTGAATTACAAGTGTCAGGTTTTTTACTGGAATTCTTATTATTAAACTGTAGTGATTATTTAAAACATTTTCTTTTAGATATTACCAAATCACTCTTGGTGACAGAGTTGGGCTCTTCCAGAACACCAGAGACTGTAAGAATTATTCTGTCTAATATGGAAAAGCTTCTTTGCATTCCCATTCATGGGTAAGCCCTTTTCATTTCCCCCTAAATTTCCAGATAATGTAAATATTTTAAGGAATGAATTTTCCTTTAGAAATGAAATTTTTTATTAATAGACATGGGATCAGTACCATAATTCTAATTTTGTAATGTTAAAAACTTTTATTTGAAAATAATTTTAAGCTTAACAAAATTTACAGAAATAAAATAATACAAAAAAACAATAATATACCCTTTACTCAGGTTCACCTATTGTTAACATTTTAGCCCATTTGCTTTATCATTTTATCATTCCTTCTGTGTGTGTGTGTGTGTATGTGTGTGTGTATGTACGTACATGCACACCTTTTCTTCCCTAAACTGTTTTAGGGTAAATTACTTATGTTAATGGAACTTTGCTCCCAAATATTTCAGTTTGTTATTTCCTAAGAAGAGGGAGATTCTCTTCCATAGCCTTAGTACATTACTGACTTCATAATATCTAATCTACCATCCATATTCAGTTTTGTCAGTTGATCTAATACTATCTTTTGTAGCATTTTCTTTCCAGTGCAAGATTCAGCCTAGGGTCAGGGCTTACATTTAGGTGTCAAGTCTCTTTAGCCACCTTTGATCTGGAATATTACCACGGCCTAAGAAATTACCCACTTCCTCTAAATTTTCAAATTATTTGTATAGAGGGATGAAAGGTAGACTCTTATAATTTATTTCTTGTTTCTCTGTATTGGTAGTTATTTCCCTCTTGTCACTTCTTGTTTTGTGTATTTGTGCTTTCTTCTTTTTTTAAATCTTGATTAAATTACTTAGTGGTTTTTCTATTTTAGTTTTTTCAGAGAACCAGGATTTTGATTTATTAATCTGATCGACTGTTTTTTTCTTCTCTCTCTTATTGTTTTCATCCTTGTGCTTTCTTCTGATTCATTTTGTTCTTTTTGTTTTGAGTAGAGAATTTATTTATTTTTATTCTTTGATTTTTATTGATATAAATATTTAGGTGATGAATTTTTTATGACTACTGCTTTAAACGTATCCCATAGATTCTGATATGTAGTGTTTGCATTATAATTATTTTTCACAAAATCTGTAATTTCCATTTGTGTTGTTTGTATTTCCCCTTTCACCCAAGGGTTGTGTTCTTAAATTTCCACAAGGAAATTTTTTTTTTAATTTAATTTTTAATTTGTAGTTTCATTACATTGTAATAAATCTACCTTACGGGACCTACTAATGTTTTCTTTGTGCCTTAGTACATGATCACTTTTTGTGAAAGTTCTATATACACTGAAAAAAAATATATTCTCTGTTATCAGGATGTAGTATTTGATATATAGCCAAAGATCTACCTTATGATGTTTATTTTTTTGTCTATTTGATCTGTCTCATACTGAGAGTGATGGTCAAGTCTTCTATTATGAGTGTGTTTCTCTGTATTGCTCCTTGTAACACTTGTAGCTGTTATTTTATGTAGGTGGAAGCTGTGTTATTTGATGCCTCTTCATAGCTGTTAGACCTTCTTGTGTAATTTTAACATCATACAGTAGCCTGTGTCTCATTTCATGCTTTTGGACTTGCAGTCTACTTTGACATCAGAATTGCAATCCCTGCTTTCTTACTGTTTCCATTTGCCTGGTGAATCTGTCCACTCTTGTTTTTAGCCCTTGTGAATCACTGCATTTTCAGTGTGTTGCTTGAATGCAGCATAATGTGCAGTTTTACTTATAATCAATTTGAAAATGTTTTTCTTTTAATAACAAAGTTAGGCCTATGCGTTTGTTGTCGTGACTGTGTGGTCTCAATTCTGTGCTGTTACCTTATGTTGTAATTACTGTGTGTGTTGTGTTGTAGTTGCTGTGTTTATTTGTGAGTGTCCTCTGCTTCTTTTCTTTGCGTATTTATGAAAGGTTAAATTTTATTCTAGTGCGTTTCTTTGCTATTAAAACTTTTTATAATGCCCCTAATACTCTCTTTTCTTGCTTAACTATTTACTGTCTCTAAAGGTTGCAGAATTGTTTGGCTTCCGCCCGTTGCCTGTATAACAGTCAGTGATTTTACTCTACTTTTCCCTTTTTCTCTCTCTTCGTCCTGTTTTCTAAGTTGCGTTATTTCTACTTTGCCAGAACATATCATTATTACATATTCTTCAACCCAGGATGCCACCTTTTCGTCTTAGTTTTCCATTTGGCTTTATAAAGTGCTTGTAGTCCTCTTCTCAGGTCTCCCCGTCTCACAGTCCAGCCTGGTTTGTGGGTGAGCTGACTGAGAGCCAGAGAGGTGAGGTGGCTGCCTGAGGTCACGCAGCTAGAGGGCAGGGTGACTGGCGCCCTGGCTTCCAGACTGTTTCTCTTTCTCCCGGATTAGACTTCTCTTTTGGGAGTCAGACGCTTAATGTATAGTTTGGCCGTTGTACAAACTACAATTCTAGGCTATAAATCTGTGATCTATGTAGTAATGACTAAGTGAAAGAGAAGAGTCGCTGTCAAGTAGCTATGGAAGCTCCCAGAATGGTGTCCTTGAGGGGAGAACAGGATGATTAAAAAAGCCAGCGGCTACAGTGTCCTCTTTTGAAGCGTGGACTTAAATTTGGGCAATAAAATGATGATGTTAGCCATAAAAGAGCTGCAAGCGCTTTACAACTTTAACCTTTTATTTTTCCGTTGACTGAAGTAAAAAGTAAACAGTAACCTTTATTTCAGGATCTTTTCGAAAGTCTAACCAGGAAAACGTTACCAAGGAGAGTACTGATTTATTGATTTGTCCTGATCTTTTGCATTGAGCTGATTCTTCAGTATTTCATTGTGAATTCAGAAGGGTTACTCATACAGAACAAAATGAAGCTAAAGAGCTTCATTCACACCTGATGTGAGTGAATGCCTTAAACAAGTAGAGACAGTCTTCTAGGTTCCTAGTTAGGAAATGACATCTATGAGGCATCATTATGGGGCCATTTCCTTTGTTTAAGTTTGGGGATTCATTTAGATGAAATGCATGCAGTGTCTGTTTACTTATATGTTTTCTGGCATCATGGTTTAGGGAATAATTTCATCATAAACAAAGCTACTCTGTATATCGAGGCCCTTTTGTATGCCCTCTGCTAGATGCTTTACATCTGTCCTCTATAATCGTTACAGCAGTGGTCCAGGGTAAATTGGAATCCCCGTTCTGATGCCAAGAGCACTAAAACTTGAAGAAGAAACTTTTCAAAATTACAGTTTTTAAGCAGCTGAGCAACCTCAAATCTTTGTGATACCGAAGATAGTCCTTTTTACTCTATACCAAACTGGCCCTCTGGGAGGATTAGACTAAGATAGGATTCACAACACATATGCAAAATCTAGACCACAGCCTCTGTTGTTGGGTAATTAAGTGCTCTCTTTGGTAACATTTGTCCATAAAGGAATATGCTGTCCTGACTGCCAGAACGCTTGCCGAGAGCCCATGATATTATTAGAAGTAGACAGAAGTCTTGCCAGTAGGTATCGTTATTTTTCTTCCAGCCTAGGATTCTATCTCTGAATAGAAAACCAAGGGATTATTTGTGAAAGATTTTCGTAATTGCTTTCTATAACCTGAGATATGAACTATCACATATCCCATCTGAAAAGGGGGAAAATAATACCATTTATAAACTAAAAAATCCACTAAAGTTAATTTGGTTTTATGTATTTGGAAAGCAGTCAAACATCGTGGAGATTTATTGCAGTTGCTAGTTCGTTCTTAAATTTGACGTGCAGTAAGAACATAGGCAGTAAAACATATTTGAAATTAAAGGCATCATGTGATTCTAATCCTTTTTTTAAAAAATTGCTTTGGCATGAAGGATGTACTCAGGTGCAATAGTTTTTTATTCTTTAGGTATAAAATCATTCGTCATTAATTTCCCATTGTTTCTTTAAAAATGAACTGTGAAGGGTCTCATTGAGCAGATCTCACTGCCTTGTTTTCGGAGGTTTAAACAATTACAAAAGTAGTTTGAGTAAAAACCATTTGCAAGTAACTTGCGGACATGATGACCCCTTTCTCTTAAACACTTCAGTGTGTGTTTCTTTCATAAAAGGGACATTTTCTAACATAACCACAGTACAATTATAAAAATCAGGAAATTAACATTGATACATTACCTAATATAGTGATCTATTCAAATTTTGAAAAAATCAGACCCAAGAACCAATCCAAGAACATTTATTGCGTTTAGTTTTCATTTCTTATCAATTTCCTTTAATCTGGAGCAGTTGCTTAGTCTTTATCTTTTATGACCTTGACATTTTTGAAAAACGTAGGCCAGTTATTTTGTAGTGTCTCTCGTTTTGGGTTTGTCTAGTTATTTCGTAGTTCGTGTCCTGTTTGGGGTTTGTCTGGTTATTTTGTAGTGTGTCTCTTGTTCTGGGTTTGTCTGGTTTCCTCATGATTAGATTTAGGGGATGTGTTTTTGGCAGGAATGCCCCAGAAGTGATGTTGTGTCTTTCTCAGTGGATTGTATCAGGAGGCACATGATACTTTTGTCCTGTCATTGGTGGTGGTATCTTTGATCACTTGGTAGCGGCAGACCATTGTGGAGATGCTGTCTTTCCCATTGTAGTTATCATGTATCTACTTCAAAGAGGGGAAGATACTTTGACACTGTCAATATCGATCTTTTGCTGGTTCATTTTGGCATTTATTGATGATTCCTCCCTGCATCAGTTATTACTGTAACAGCTGTCAGGTAGTGTCCAGACTTACCTTACTTGGTGTATTTCCAAGGAAGAGGTGCTGTGAGAAGGCAAACCTGAAATCTCTTATCAGGCAAGCCAGGTCTAAACAGAGCCAGGCCTGCTGCTGTCCCTTTAGTCACGGGTACTGACCGCATGCAGTGGGAGTGACCATTAGTGGATTTTACCCCTCCTAGAGACTACCTGTATTATAAGGCTGTGGTCCCTGGGTTTACACAAATATGAATATACGTGCTTGCCATTATACTAGAATTATTGCATTTTCTTCCTTTTTTTCCCCCTGAAAATATCATTGTTTTAATGTTTACCTTATTAAATGATTGCTTTGTGAGGATTAATTATGTAGTGCACCATGATAATTAGATTTTAGGTATTTTTATTTTAAAATTTTTATTTTAAAAACGGCTTGTTTTTACATTTATTGTCTGGATTGGTTCAAATTATCTCAGTCAACACCTAAACTGAAGTTAAGGAGGAATACCTTCTTTGAAAGAATGGTTTTTTCCAGTCTTATTTGTAAATGTTACTGTTAGGATCCGAGGTGTTGGGACAGCAGCTGTTAACATGTGCCTCGTTGCGGCCGGCGTTGCGGACGCGTACTACGAAATGGGCATTCACTGCTGGGACATGGCGGGAGCTGGCATTATCGTTACTGAAGCTGGTGGAGTGCTCCTGGATGTAACAGGTAAAAGGATGAGACAGGAGAGCATTTTTCTCTTAGTTGAACTTTCCTCCCTATATGGCTGTTTTCTTTTAATGTTTGATATATGTTATGCTTCAACTTTTAAGGGCAAAACAAGCCATGTAATTTTCTGAAAAATCAAAATAAACATTAGGAGATAGAGGCAAGTATAAGACACTAATGGTAGTGTGGGAGTGATGATAAGTGGCTTGGCCTCTGCAAATGTGAGTGTCGGGAGCTCTTGAGAGGCTACAGAAAAAGTCTAGAAGGTCATGAATCTGAGAGTTGTACCGAGAGCCCTTGGAATGGTGACCGTGGTGGTGGTTGACGGTGGACTTCCTCCACCATCACTTTCTGCCTTGGGCCTAGAGAGCTTAAATACTTTCTTTGTACTGATGGTGAAATTTTTAAAAGTGAAGGATGAGCCTGGGTTGAAAGAATTCATCCAGTGATCTGGGAGAAAGACAAGAAAGAAATAAGGAACTGGGAAGGAAAGTGGTATGAAAATGCATTGGAGTCAAATTTCCAGTCCACAGATTCCCAGACATTAAAGAGGTAGACGGGTAATAAAAAGAAGAAATAAAAGGAAGACATAGAAAAAGATGACAATTTTCTGATTCGTATGATTGAGACCCCACATCCATCCAAAACTGGTGTAATATTACTAAAATAAATGCTTAGGAACTCATGTATATATTGCCAAGTCTTAAACATTATGGTATGTGACAGAGTTTAAAAGATAACTGAAAGTATTAAAGTGTTATGATTGACCATAGTACATATTGCTATACTGGTTTAAAGAAATTATTTTTGTACAAGATATAATCGTTTCCCATATCTGGTTTGATTTTAGGTGGACCGTTTGATTTGATGTCACGAAGAATAATTGCTGCGAGTAGTAAAACATTAGCAGAAAGGATAGCCAAAGAAATTCAGATATTACCTTTTCAAAGAGACGATGAAGATTAATTACAGCAGACTCATATGTTCAATCACAGTTGCATCTCCCCAGGTTTTGCTGATGCACTGATGGGGTTACAAAATTTAGGACACCTGTTTCAGATGTATAATATAATTGGTTTAAATTGTCATTGATGTCCAGATTAAAAAATTGCAACTTGTTTTATATTTTACTAAACTAGATATGAAAAAATAGATGAAATGTTTGTTTTATTGCTTTAAAAAAATTTTGCACGGAAGAATGTACTTTGGGAAAAATACACAGGCAGTTCATGAGATCGGTGTCATCAACTGAGACAGTCAGTTAGCAATGTAGCGTTTCTAAGTATATATGAGCCTCTGAAGTTTTGACTTACAATTTATACACATAAGCATTCTTAATTAGAAAGTTAACTTTTTGGAAAAAATTTTCTCTGTAGTGCCAAAAGCCATATTTGATTAAATTTGTAAGAATATAACGAGTATTTCCTAGACCAAGGTTTCTTTGTTTGCAAAGAACCTGGTTGTGTTCATCAGTGGACACATAGCACTTAACACAGGACTTGTCCAACATAGACAATCCAAAAGTAAGCATTGAAAGAATGACTGTTTAGAGGGTAGCAGTTCCTAGTTATAACAGACACATAAAGTAATGAGCTCACTGTCTGTAGTTTTACTTCAGGTTTTGAAATAAAAATTATCTAGTCATCCTTTTCATCTTTCACATTACCATTCCTTCTAACATTTCATATAACCTTACCATTTCAATTACTCTACCGCCAGATATCATTCCTAATTGTGGGCATTTCTGCAGTTGATATATTTTTCAAAACACTGCGTTACAGTATTTGTTTGGATTCCTTTAAAGTCCCTATGTAAAAGCAAAGGAACTGTTTCAAAAAAGCACCCTCATCAGGTGTCTGATATAATTAGATACAGTAAAATTTTTTTTTTATTTTGAGGAAGATTGGCCCTGAGCTAACATCTGTTGCCAATCTTCCTCCTTTTTTCCTTTTTTCTCCCCAAAGCTCCAGGAGATAGTTGTATGTCCTGGTTGTACATCCTTCTCGTTGCTCTATGTGGGATGCGGCCTCAGCAGCATGGGTTGATGAGTGGTGCATAGGTCCACGCCCAGGATCCGAACCGGTGAACCCTGGGCCGCCAAAGCAGAGTGCGCAAACTTAACCACTACACCACCAGGCTGGTCCCTCAGTAAAACGTTTTACTAAATTCAGGATTTATGTTTTAAAGGTGTTCAGACTGGTCCGGTTGTGCCCAGGAAACCTAGAACCTGCAAATATACTGTACTGTTAATATTGAACTATTTGTTTCTTCCTTATTTAGCTTTGTTGCCACTGGATTCTGTTCAGCCCTTAAATATTCCTTAATAGTCTCTGGCTTATCAAACTCAAAAAGAAAATTGTTCTGGTTCATAGATATTTTTAAAAGATTAATTTATTGCTTAGCCTTGCTCCTTGGAAGTGAACAGACTATTATGTTTTGTCATAGGCTCATGTGAGCCTTGTATTTGATGAAATGAAAAGTGCATCATAAAGTCTCCAGGGTCAGGGGTTATTTTATTGTTGTGTGCATCCAATACATTAAATGCATATGATACTAAGATTTGAGTATTATAATCACTGGATTTGCACTGTTGGTCATGTGCAGTAAAAACATCTCATACTGTATTATTTCAAGACAGGTTGTTTTTGCAATTAAGTTTATTTTAATTGAGATTATCATGAATAAAATTTTAAATTAAAAGTATAATTGCTATTTATGTTATTAAAATTTGTAGTTTAAACTATTTTTAGGAGTTTTGTGTTGAGGTATAAATATTTGATACTTGCACTTGTAATTGAATGTATGTTCTTGTTTTTTGCCTATAGTTCTCCCAAGTTTTCTAAAGACTTTTAAAATAATTTTTCAGTAGGTAGCTTTTTTTCATCATTTTTATTCTAAATGCAGTTAGATGTTTTGTGGCTGAAATTTCTTTAGACATTGAAAAAGGGTGATTGACAAGTGAATTATCCAACAACAGTTTAAAAATCTTTTTTTGAGTAACAAGACTTCTTAGATGTAACGTGTAATATATGTTATAGGCAGGTTATATAGTCTTCCTGTATGTGTAAACACACACACACACACACACATGCATAAAATAGACACACTTGAACACCATTCCCCCTTTCTGTAAACAAAACGAGCTCATTCTGTCATGTACTTATTTGTGAAGCCTTCTTTGGCTTCCGTTTGACTCACTAGTGTCCCTGGATATGGTTGCAATGTCTGGGTCAGTAGTTGGCCTGTGATATATATCATTTTGACTCAGTTGTCCTTAGTTTCAAGATCTAGTCTGGAGCCTAAGAGATCATGTTTAACGAAAAGAATAATCATTTCAAACTGTTTCCTTTTGCTTCAGGTTCATAGACCCCTATCTTTGCCCTGCCTTGTTTTAGAAATGTGAATACTTTCTATTGTTATCTAGTTAATACATGTACATAGTTTAAAATTTCAAATAGTGTACAAAGCTCAGACTGAAAAGCAGCATTTCCCTGTCCCATTCCACCCCACCCCTGGGTGCATCTCCCCAGATTACTGTAGCAGTTTCTTCTGGTACTCACTTCCATCCTTTTGCAGACAGATATGTTCTGCTACCTCCTCATTTATTGACTTGATTCATCATCTGTTAACCCGCTATTATGGAAGATGAGATTTTGTACTCTTAACTCACCCTGTGAGTTACCTTTACTCCTTTCCATCCTGCTAGTATAGTAATATCTTGTTGTTGTTAAATTTATGCTCAGTGTTTAGCATACGACTTTTAGTCACTGATGAGCTAACTAGCTGTGTGTGGGGATTACATTTCTTTCCTGTGCGACTTTTGTTCTTCCTCAAATTAACAGATTTTCCACGGGATTGTAAACCTCTTTATTTTCCATTCGTTCAACCACAATCGGGTATTCGTTCTGTTAGTACTATTTTCTTTTCCTCCTGAAGATACGTCTTTGGAGCCCTTTCCTTTCCTTGCAGTCTGACTGGTTACTGGCGGGGTGTGCTGCGTCATTGGTCATTCTGAGGCTTCCCTTGGCTTCCCTTGGGTTCAATCATTTGCGTCCTGGATCTTTCGTGGCTTATTCTCTCATTTTGGTGAGCCCCTCTTCCAGTGCTTTCTGTGGAAAGGTCCTTGGGAGGTGACCTTTTGAGATCTCCCCTGTCAGAAAGTGTCTGTTCCTTTGTGCTTCCCTGGTAGTTTGGCTGGGTCTAGCATTCTGGGTTGAAAAAAGTTTTCCCCTCAGAATTCTTTTTTTTTTTTTTTTTTTTAGTGGGGAAGATCAGCCCTGACCTAACAGCCATGCTAATCCTCCTCTTTTTGCTGAGGAAGACTGGCTCTGAGCTAACATCTATTGCCAATCCTCCCTTTTTTTTTCCCCAAAGCCCCAGTAGATAGTTGTATGTCACAGTTGCACATCCTTCTAGTTGCTGTATGTGGGACGCAGCCTCAGCATGGCCGGAGAAGCGGTGCGTCTGCACGCCCAGGATCCAAACCCGGGCCGCCAGTAGCGGAGTGCGCGCACTTAACCGCTAAGCCACAGGGCCAGCCCCTCCCCTCAGAATTCTTAAAACATCGCCCCATGCTCTTAGGTTTAAGTGTGGCTGATGAGAAGTCATTTCAATTGTCAGTCCTCTGAGATGTAGTTTTTTCTCTGGAAGATTTTAGGGTTTTCTCTTTATTTCTGGAGTTTTCTAATTTCCCTCTGAAAAGGTCTGATTTGTCTTTTTTTTCATTCATTGTGCTAATTATTCCTGCCTTTTCTTGGAAAGTCCTCAAGTCCTTTAGTTGTTTCTTTCATAACTTCCTCCCTTCCTCATTCTCTGTTCTCTCTTTCTGGAATTTCTGTTATTCAGGTGTTGGGCCTCACACATTGATCCTTTGATGTTCTCTGTTTAACATCTTTTTGCTTTTGAGTCTGAAGGATTTCGTTAACTGTCTTCCAACCCTGCTATTAATTTTTTTTTTTTTTTTTTGGCTATCATTTTGCATTTATGTATTCTCTGGTCCTTTTTTTTTTTTTTTTGAAAGGACCCTATTCTTGCTTCATTGATTCAATATGTTATCTTTCTCAGGATATTCTTTTTTTGTATTATTTTAATGCTATTGTATCCCTTTATTCTATCCTCTGCATTGTCCTTTTCTTTCAAGTGTCTCAGTTTTCAGTTTTTTTGATTTGATCTCTCTCTCATTTTCAAGGATTCTCGATTATCTGATGATCCTTTGTTATGAAAACATAAGATTAAACTTTGTGGGCTGCAGGTCAAGCGTTGCTTATAGGGAAGTCTAGAGTCTTAAATGCAGAGCAAGGAAACAGTAGAAGGATTGACAGGGAAGAATAAAACTAATTCAGTCTATGTGATTGTCCACTTAGAAAATCCAAAAGGACCCACAGACAAACCAGTCCAATGAGTGTCTTTAGTGATGTCACTGGAGGTGAGGTCAATGTACAAAAATCAACTGTATTCATATAAGCTAGCAACACATAAGATAGCACTTAATGAAGATACCATTTATGGTAGTATAAAAAAAAGCCATCAGATACCTAGGAATTAGTTTAATGGAAGATGTGCAAGAGCTCTACACAGAAAAGCTGCAGAACATTACTGAAATTTTAAAAAGATCTGAATAAATAGAGTAATATACCATGTTTATTGTTTAGAATACTGAGTATTGTTCAAGTGTCAATTCTTGTCAAATTGATATTGATTCAATGCAATCCTGATCAAAATGCCAATAACGTTTTGGGTGAGGGGGTAAGGTGGGAGGGTTAGCAACCTATATGGAAATGTAGAGAGCCAGTAATAGCAAAGACTATCCCAAAGCAAAAGATCAAAGTTAGAAGATTACACCACCAGTATCAAGACTAACTGTTACAGAGCTATGGTAATTAAAACAGTGATATTAGCACGAGGATAGACAAATAGACTGATGGAATAGTGTCCAGAAGTAGACCCGAACACATAGAGCTGTCTAGTTCATGATAAAGGTGTCACAGCAATGTGGTAAAGAAAGGATGGTCTTGTCAATGAGTGGTGTGGAATCAATTGGATATTCATATTAAAGGGGAGAAAAAAGAATCTTGATCCCATCACACTATGCACAAAAATTAATCCAGATGGATATTTAGATTTCTAAATATGAAAGGTAAAACAAAGCTTCAGGAAGATAGCATGGGAGGTTGTCTTCCTGACCTTAGCAAACAGGACTTGGTAAATAGGGCAGAAAAAAGCACTGTCTGTAAAGGAAGATGATTAATTGGGCTACGTTAATATTAGCCTATCATCAAAATACACCAGTAAAATAGAGGGCAATCCACAGAGCTTGCAGTGCATACGTCTGACAAAGTATGTCCAACTCCTACATATCAAGAAAAAAGATAATCCGCTTACAAAATAGGCAAACAACTTGAACACATACTCCACAAAAGAATATATTCAAACCATAAGCACGTATAAAAGTGCCCAGTATCATAAATTATCCAAGAAATGCAAATTAAACAATGACGAGTTACCCCTACATACACCAGAATGGCTAAAACAGAACAAAAATCCAGCAACAACAAAAACAAACCAAGTAACCCCCCGATGATACCCAGGGTTGATACGGATGTGGAGCACCTGGCCCCCTTTATCACTCCAACGGTTCCGCGCTCTTCGAAGTCGGCAGCGATGTCCTCATTTACAGAAGCCAACTCTTTTGTGCCTTTAACTTACTCTCTGCAGTTCTTTCCCCTAACCTGTTCTCTGTGTTTTTAAAATCACACTTTTAAATTTCTCCTTTTTGTCCACTTCTCGGCCTCCTTTGCTGACTTTCCTTCTGGTAATATTGTTCCCTAGGTGCTATCATTTGTCCTCTCTTCCTTCCAGTCCCTCAGGGAACTCATGCATGCCCATGACTTCACCTACCACATCCATCCTGCTGACTCCCAAATCCTGAATTGGGGCCTGTATTTCCCTTCTGAGTTCTATTGTGACTGTAAACCATCTGGGCAGAGGGCTCAGAGCCGTCCGGTAAAGAGCAAGTGTTTGGCTGGAGTATGCGATGGGAATATTAGGTGGGGCCATATTATGAAAAACTGGGTTATGACCAATTGGATATGGGGGACTAGGGGAAAGGAAACTTCAAACACAACAGGTTCTGATTTGAGAGGGCATGGGGAAGGGGTGCATACGGGAGAGAAGCAAAAAATTCTGAACAACAAATTAATGAGTTTGGTTAGAGACATGACATGGTTAGATCACAGGTCAGGGCTTCCCAGAAGTAACCGATTTCTTACAAGTAGCCGACTCACCCACCCACTTACTCCCCCGCCTCCACAAACCTCAGAGGGTTTCGTCGTATAATTTGATGTCTTAAAATTGGAATGTTGCTTTTGAGTCATCCCTTTGCCACCTGGTGAGCTTGATTTGAAAATCATTGTACCAGCCTTTTCAATTCCACAGATTAACACTAGATGGCAAACTACACATAGGAAATCATCTTATGTTAAGCATTTATATTTCTGAAACATTTTATTTTTCCTCCAAATAACCTCATTAACCAATTTTCGAGTTTAATAATATAGTATTAAGACCATGGTAATTTTTTCATAAATTGAATTACTCTACATTGTGGATCAACTCATATTGCCTTAAGTAGAGCCATAGGTACCTTGTATCTACTATGGCCTGAATTTTAGTCATCTTCCAGTTTTAGCTTTAAAAAGAAGTTCACTTGGGGCTGGCCCGGTGGCTTAGTGGTTAAGTTCCTGCACTCCACTTCGGCGGCCTGGGGTTTGTGGATTCAGATCCCAGGCACGGACCTATACACCACTCATCAGCCATGCTGTGGTGGCGTCCTATGTACAGAATAGAGGGAGATGGCCACAGATGTTAGCTCAGGGCCAATCTTCCTCACCAAAAAAAAAAAAAAAAGAGGTTCATTAATCATAAACATATAAAATGAAATATTTGTCTTTCATTATCATACTTGAGAACACTTTTCTACCAATAGATTTCAATGTCCCTGTTGAATAATTGACCCACTAATAAAAACGTTTGCAAATGTCCTGCTTACCTTTCTTAGGGAGCTTGTCGCATCTCCAGCCTGCAAGGCAGGAGGTGCTTAGACAGTATTATATGCCCACTTTTCTGTTCCTTAGAAACAGTGTTTGCCTGGATGGTGGAGATACAGAGGCGGGGTGTGTGAGGAACAACATAAGAGAAGTATGTTAATGTGGTCATTGATCTAGACTCTCACAACCAGCAAGGCATCTTCACATTCCTGACCTGGAAGTGGCAGCATTGGTCCAGCCACCTCTAAGGTGAGGCACCCAGGGCAGCCAGCACAGGGTACGTCTGTGGAGCTCCTTGGGTTTTTCCAAGAAGCACTGGGGTTCTCCATTCTAGATTTCTTTCACTGCTTTAGGGTTTCAAGTGGTAAACAATTATCTGAGCTTGCACACGATGAAAGATGATTGGAGAGATTTAGAGGCTTAAGTAATCTTTCTAAATGCAAATAAATGATCACCAGCTTAATGGCTCCCCAGTGCTCTTGGGGTACAGTCTAAGTTCCTTAGTATGGGTTAGAAGACCATTCACGATCTGGCTCCCTCGCCTTCTCTGTCAACATTTTCTCCCTCAGTTTCACATACGCCATGTAGAGGTCGGATTGGATTTCCTTCAGCTTCAGCAACACACCTTCTGTCTCATGAATGTTCACAAGCTGGGAGTTTTTTTGTTCACATTCTCCCCCGCCTTCCATTTTGAACCCCATCCCAACCCATGCTTAACCTACCTTCACATGTTTAACTTTTCCCTACATATTATAATGGTTTTAACTTTCATGTACTTCCTCCAAGAAGCCTTTCCTGACCACCCAAGTATAGTTTTGTTTCCTCTCTCGTGTGTTCTGCATTTCCGCCTTCAGACTACTTACCACACTGTGTTATAGTCACCTCTTTTCTTGTGTGTGAAGATGAGACTGCAAACGCCGTGGAGGCAATCTTGATTATTCTTAAATTCTCACCGTCTGGCTCGGGGCTTGGCAAATACCAAGTCCTCTACAGATATTTACTGAATAAGTGAGTGAGGCCTCAGTATCTAATAGCACCCCTCTCATGCCATTTTGCGCCCAGATTTGAGGGCAGTAACTTTATGCACGCCTGCAAATAATAAATTGTTTAAAACCAGCACAAATTGTCCCTTTCCTAGAAAAACAAAAGACCATCTTATCTAATTCTCGATTTATTTAAAAAAACAAAACAAAATATCTATGAAGCACCCCAAAGTCTTGCAGATTCACTTCAGATTTAAGGTGACAAGATGTGAGATGTGAAAAATATAATAAAATTTGTCTCTTTTATGACAAAATTAAGTGAACAGAACTTTACTTGATCACACAAAGTTCCTGTGTATTGAGAACTTGACTACCTTGAGAACTTCAGATGATTTGGGTCCACTAAGAACAGATCTGGGTCTTCACAAACAGCAATTTCCATAAGGATGATCTCACATCCTGCCATTTCCTCTCTCTCTGCCTCCTCCCTTGAGCACAATTCAAGCCTGGAGGATAAGACAATTCCTCAAGAAAAAATTTAAAAGATAACATTGACTAGATAACATTTCTTCAAAACCACATTATAGTTTGTAGATAAACCTCAGTGCTGACATAGCTCTGAAGCTTGTATACTTTGCTGACATATTTACCAAGGGCTGCTTAATTTTTGACTCCATATAAAGATAATGGGATTGAGTAGATATAAAATCCTTTTTAGTTTCTATCTTAGGTCAAGCCAAACTGGCAAAAATCAAGTTCCTGGAGAATACTGTTATGTTTTTTGCCCCCTCTTTACCAAATCCCAACATAATTACTTTCACATAACTATGTAAATGCCTATTTTAAAGGTTATTGTAAGCAATGGCCCAAGAACCTCTGAAACTCATCTTGAATCTCGGTGAGAGTGTTTTGTATTTCACAAGGTTCTCTTTGTCATTCCCTAGAATAAATTCCTCTATAATCTTAACATCAAAAATAATTGTTCTTGTCTTGAGAATGTGGTTTGTTTTTATCTGAGAGATCAATGGGAATGTGTTAAAATTATAAACTCTAGGATTTCATGTCAGACCCACAGAATTTTAAATTCTTTCAGTGAGGCCTGAGTGATTCTAGTTTTTATAAGCTCTTCGGATGATTCAGATGCAAACAAAAGTTTGGGAATCCCTCCCATAGATGAGAATTATATAATTGACTAGGTTTCTCTTTAACATTAGCCACCGGAAATCTTAGAGGCAAATTTACGGTTCACTGGAAGCAGGTATATAAATCATTATATTATGCTTTTTAATTCTTTTCCTGTCTCCCCATGTTTTCATCTTTGGTTTGTTGTTATTTCTTCTTTCCGCTCACTTCTAATTTAAATTCTTGTCGTATTGCATATCCACATAAGCCATCTTAAATCTTTTTTGGAACATGACAAGAAACAGATAGGTAGATAGCCAGACAAAATGTAAATAATAATTACACTCAGCTTCTGTAGAGAAAAAAATATTCTTGGCAATTCGTGCAGAGTAAGCACCTTTGGAGTCAGTCCTCTCAAACCCTGCTGCTGCCTTATCAACTAAGTTTGTGTAATAATCTAAATCCTTTGTTATCATTTCCGCAGTCTTCACAGCATCTTCACCAGGAGTAGGTTCCATCTCAGGAAACCACTTTCTTTGGTCATCCATAAGAAGCAGCTCCTCATCCATCAAAGTTTTATCATGAGATTGCAGCCATTCAGTCACACCTTCAGGACCCACTTCTAATTCTAGTTCTCTTGCTATTTTCACTACATCTGTAGTTATTTCCTCCACTGGGATTTTGAACCCCTCAAAGTCATCCAGGACGGTTGGAATCAACTTCTTCCAAACTCTTGTTAATGTCGATATTTTGATGCTTCCCATGAATCACAAATGTTCTTAATGGCATCTTGAATGGTGAATCTTTCCCAGAAGGTTTTCAACTTACTTTGCGAGAGGAATCACTATCTGTGGCACCTATAGCCTTACAAAATGTACTTATTTTATTTTATTTTATTGAGGTCATATTGATTTATAAGATTGTGTAATTTCAGGTATATGTTATTATATACAAGTTTCTGTATAGACTGCGTCGTGCTCACCACCAATAGTCTAGTTTTTATCCATCACCATACGTATGTGCCCCTTTACCCCTTATGCCCTCCCTGCACACCCACTTCCCCTCTGGTAACCACTCATCTGTTCTCTTTATCTATGTGTTTGTTTATCTTCCACATATGACTGAAATCATACAATGTTTGTCTTTCTTTCTCTGGCTTAGTTTGCTTAACATAATACCCTCAAGGTCCATCCATGTTGTTGCAAATGGGACTATTTTGTCTTTTTTTATGGCTGAGTAGGATTCCATTGTATATATATATAGACCACATTTTCTCTATCCATTCATCCATTGATGGGCACTTGAGTTGCTTCCACGTCTTGGCTATTGTGAATAACGCTGCAATGAACATAGAGGTGCATAAATCTCTTTGTATTGTTGATTTCATGTTCTTTGGATAAATACCCAGTAGTGCAATAGCTGGATCATATGGTAGTTCTATCCTTGATTTTTTGAGGAATCTCCATACTGTTTTCCATAGTGGCTGCACCAGTTTGCCCTCCCACCAGCAGTGCATGAGGGTTCCCTTTTCTCCACGTCCTCTCCAACATTTGTTATTTTTTGTCTTTGTAATTATAACCATTCTAACAGGAGTAAGGTGATATCTAATTGTAGTTTTTATTTGCTTTCCCTGATGGTTGGTGATGTTGAACATCTTTTCATATGCTTGTTGGCCATCCATGTATCTTCTTTGGAAAAATGTCTATGCATATCCTCTGCTCATTTTTTGATTGGGTTGTTTGTTTTTTTGTTGTTGAGTTGTATGAGATCTTTCTATATTTTGGAAATTAACCCCTTGTCAGATGTATGATTTGCAAACATTTTTTCCCAGTTGGTAGGTTGTCTTTTTGTTTTGTTCATGATTTCTTTTGCCTTGCAGAGGCTTTTTAGTCTGATGTAGTCCCATTTGTTTATTTTTTCTTTTGTTTCCCTTGCCTGAGTAGACATGGTATTCAAAAAGATACTGCTAAGAGCATACTGCCTATATTTTTTTCTGGGGGTTTTATGGTTACAGGTCTTACATTCAAGTCTTTAATCCATTTTGAGTTAATTTTTGTGTATGGTGTAAGATAATGGTTTACTTTCACTCTTTTGCACTTGGCTGTCCAGTTTTCCCAATACTATTTATTGAAGAGACTTTCCTCTCTCCATTGTATGTTCTTGACTCCCTTGTTGAAGATTAGCTGTCCATAGATGTGTGGTTTATTTCTGGGCCTGAAATTCTTTTCCATTGATCTGTGTGTCTGGTTTTGTGTCAGTACCATGCTGTTCTGATTACTATGGCTTTGTAGCATATTTTGAAGTCAGGGGTTGTGATGCCTCCAGCTTTGTTCTTTTTTCTCAGGGTTGCTTTGGCCATTTGGGGTCTTTTGTTGTTCCATATAAATTTTAGGATTCTCTGTTCTATTTCTGTGAAGAATGTCATTGGGATTCTGATTGGGATTGCATGGAATCTGTAGATTGCGTTAGGTAGTATGGACGTTATAACTATGTTTATTTTTCCAATCCATGAGCACGGGATATCTTTCCATTTCTTTATGTCATCTTCGATTTCTTTCGATAATGTCTTATAGTTTGAGGGTATAGGTATTTCACCTCCTTTGTTAAGTTTATTCCTAGATATTTTATTCTTTTTGTTGCTATTGTAAATGGGATTGTATTCTTGACTTCTCTTTCTGCTAGTTCGTTATTATTGTATAGAAATGCAACTGATTTTTGTCAGTTGATTTTGTACCCTGAAACTTTGCTGTAGTCGTTGATTATTTCTAGTAGTTTTCTGGTGCATTCTTTAGGGCTTTCTATATATAGAATCATGTTGTCTGCAAGTAGTGAGAGTTTCACTTCTTCCTTTCTAATTTGGAGACCTTTTATTTCTTTTTCCTTCCTCATTGCTCTGGCCAAAACCTCCAGTACTATGTTGAATAAGAGTGGTGAGAGTGTGTGCTCTTATCTTTTTCCTATTCTCAGAGGGATGGTTTTCAGTTTTTCACCATTATGTATGATGTTGGTTGTGGGTTTGTCATATATGGCCTTTATTATTTTGAGCTACTTTCCTTCTATACCCATTTAATTGAGAGTTTTTATCATAAATGGATGTTGGATCTTGTAAAATTTTTCTCTGCATCTATTGAGATGATCATGTGCTATTTATTCCTCATTTTGTTAATATGGTGTATCACATTGATTGATTTGTGGATGTTGAACCATCCCTCCATCCCTGGTATAAATCCCACTTGACCATGGTGTATGATACTTTTAATGTATTGCTGTATTGATCTGCCAATATTTTATTGAGGATTTTTGCATCCATGTTCATCCGTGATATTGGCCTATAATTTTCCTTTTTTGTGTTGTCCTTGTCTGGTTTTGGTATCAGGTCGATGTTGGCCTTATAAAGGAGTTAGGAAGTTCATCTTTTTCAATTTTTTGGAAGACTTTGAGAAGGATAGGTATTAAATCTTCTTTGAATGTTTGGTAGAATTCTCCAGAGAAGCCATCTGGTCCTTTACTTTTGTTTTTTGGGAGGTTTTTTATTACTGTTTCAATCTCTTTATTTGTGATTAATCCATTCAGATTCTCTATTTCTTGATTTAGTTTTGGGAGGTTGTATGAGGCTAAGAATTTATCCATTTCCCTCTAGGTTATCCAACTTGTTGGCATATAGTTTTTCATAATTTTCTCTTATAATCCTTTGCATTTCTGTGGTATCCATTGTAATTTCTCATTTTTCATTTTTCATTTTATTTATTTGAGCCTTCTCTCTTTTTTTCTTAGCAAGTCTGGCTAAGGTTTTGTCAATTTTGTTTATCTTCTCAAAGAAACAGCAATTAGTTTCATTGATCCTTTCTATAGATTTTTAGTCTCTATTTCATTTAGTTCTGCTCTAATTTTTATTATTTCCCTCCTTTTTCTGGCTTTGGGCTTTGTTCTGTTTTTACTAGGTCTGCTGGTGTAGTTTGAGATTATTTGAGATTTTTCTTGTTTGTTGAGGTAGGCCTTTATTGCTATAAATTTCCCTCTTAGTACCACTTTTACTGCATCCCATAAGAGTTAGTATGTCATGTTTTCATTTTCATTTGTCTCTAGGTATTTTTTGATTTCTCATTTGATTTATTCATTGATACAATGGTTGTTCTGTAGCATGCTGTTTAGTCTCCACATATTTATGACTTTCCCAGCCTTTTTCTTGTAGTTGAGTTCTAGTTTCATAGCATTGTGGTTGGAAAAGATGCTTGAAATGATTTCAATCTTCTTAAATTTATTAAGGCTTTTCTTGTTTCCCAACATATGGTCTATCTTTGAGAACGTTCCATATGCATTTGAGAAGAATGTGTATTCTTCTGTTTTTGGATGGAATATTCTTTATATATCTATTAAGTCCATCTGGTCTAGTATTTCATTTAAGGCTACTATTTCCTTGTTGACTTTCTGTCTGAATGATCTATCCATTGATGTAAGTGGGGTGTTAAGGTCCCCTACTATTATTGCGTTGCTGTCACTTTCTCCCTTTAGGTCTGTTAATAGTTGCTTTATATACTTTGGTGTTCCTGTATTAGGTGCATATATATTCGTAAGTGTTATGTGCTCTTAGTGGAATGTCACTTTTACCATTATATACTGCCTCTCTTTGTCTCTCATTGTCTTTTTTATCTTGAAGTCTGCTTTGCCTGATATAAGTATGACAATACCTGCTTTCTTTTGCTTGCCATTTGCTTGGAGTATCATCTTCCATCCCTTCACTCCGAGCTTATGTTTGTCTTTAGAGCTGAGATGTATTTCCTGGAGGCAGCATATTGTTGGGTCTTGTTTTTTAGTCCATCTAGCCGCTCTGTGTCTTTTGATTGGAGAATTAAATCCATTTACATTTAAAGTGATTACTGATATATAAGAGCCTAAAGCTGCCATTTTGTCTTTTGTTTTCTGGTTGTTCTATATTTCTATTGTTTCTTTTCCCTTGTATTTCTGACTGCCATTTCATTTTAGTGGTTTTCTCAGTTTTCTCTAGGATTTGTGGCTCTGCTCTGATTTTTTGTTTAGTGGTTTCCATGAGGTTTCTATAAAAGATCTCATAGATGAGATAGTCCATTTTGTGATAGCCTCTTATCTTCATTACCCTAAGCAGTTTCCATCCCTTTCTTCTTCCCCTTCTGAGTTATTGTTGTCACAAATTATTCTTTTTTGTGTTGTGAGTTTGTGAATAAATTGAAATGTTTATAGTTATTTTTGATGCTTTCCTTCCCTTTATCTTTTATGTTATAATTAAGTGTTTACTAACCTATTCTGATATAGAGCTGCAATTTTCTGATTCTGTCTGTTTATCTCTGTGCTCAAGGTTTCATAAACATTTGCTTTTTAGTTTCAGATGGGAGGGCTCCTTTCAACATTTCTTGTAAGGCAGGCCTAGTGGCAATGAACTCCCTTAGCTTTTGTTTATCTGGGAAAGCTTTTATTTATCCATTGAATCTGAAGGATAGTTTTGCTGGATAGAGTATTCTTGGCTGAAAGTTTTTACTTTCAGTATTTTAAATATATCATTCCATTCTCTCCTCGCCTGTAAGTTTTCTGCTGAGAAATCCACTGAAAGTCCAATGGGGGTTTCTTTGTAGGTTATTTTCTTCTATCTTGCTGCCCTTAATATTTTTTCTTTGTCATTGACTTTTGCCAGCTTTAACATATGCCTTTGAGGTCTTTTTGCACTGATGTAATTAGGTGTTTCTTTGGCTTCGTGTACTTGTAAGTCCGGTTCCTTCCCCAAGTTTGAGAAGATCTCAGCTATTATTTCTTTGAGCTCTTTGCTCCTTTCTCCCAGTCTTCTCCCTCTAGAGTACCTATAATCCTTATTTTGCTTTTCCTAATTGAGTCAGATATTTCTCAAAGAATTTCTTCATTTTCTAAAAATCTTGAAGCATTTCTATATTTCTATCCTCTAATTCACTAATTCTGTCCTCCATAAAATCAGCTCTGTTTGTATGGTTTCTAGATATTTGTGTGTGTATGTATGAGGAAGATTAGCCCTGAGCCAACATCCATTGCCAATCCTCCTCTTTTTGCTGAGGAAGACTGGCCCTGGGCTAATATCCATGCCCATCCTCCTCTACTTTATATAGGACACCACCACAGCATGGCTTCAGAAGCTGTGCATTGGTCTGCACCCAGGATCCGAACCTGCGAACCCAGGCCTGCTGAAGCAGAGCACGCAAACTTAACTGCTATGCCACCAAGCCGGCTTCCCTCTAGATTACTTTCTATCACATTAGCTGTGTTCTTCATCTCCAGAATTTGTTTGTTTGTTTTTTAGCGCTTCAATCTCTTTGATGAAGTACTCCTTCTGCTCATTAATTTTATTTCTGAGCTCATTGAACAGTCTTTTTGAGTTTTCTTGTAATTCCTTGAGTTTCTTTGTGACAACTATTTTGAATTCTCAGTCATTTTGATTGTAAATTTCTATGACTTCAGGATTGGTTTTTGGAGACTTGTCATTTTCCTTCTGCTCTGAAGTATTACTGTACTTCTTCATGGTGTTTGATGAATTGATCCTTTCCTGGCACATTTGCAGTGGTATCAGGTCACAGATTCCACCTGCCACCACTGGGCGGGGGTGCAGGAGCTGTGTTTTCTGATCCCACCCCCTCTGCTGGAAGTTGCGCTGGCAGGGCTGCTCTGAGCTTGCGCGGCCTGGCCACAGCTGCTTATCGAGTCACACACGCACACGCAGGCCGGCTTCTGTGCTCCGCTGTTGGGTCTCTCTCATGTGGGTTGGAGTGTTGAGCTCGACAGGGGTCTGGCTGAGGTGCTGTGCTGGCTGGGAAGGGAGGGGTGCTTTCTTCCCACCAGGGCCAACTCTGTGCTCACAGGTGGCTTGGCTGAGCCACTGTGCTTGGTGCGCAGGGCTCCCTCACGAGAGCTGAGCTGCCACCACTTACAGTTGCGCCAGCTGCTGTGTGAGGACCCATGACCTGGATCACTGCTGCCGGGGTTGGGGAAGGGTCTGCTCACCAAGTTCTACTGCTTCCTGGGGATCCCTTCCACCCATCTTCCGATGTATGGCTGCATGGGTCTCTTAGGCATCCTGTTGTGCTGTGAAGGGAATCCTCTTTTGGTTAATGACTGTTTAGTTGTAACTTAGTGGGGTGAGACAAAGGGAACAAGTCACTCTGCCATGATGCTGACATCACTCGCTTCAAAAATGTATTTTTAAATATCTGCCACAAACCTTCAATTTGTAAAAAATGCAATATCTGCAAAATGCAATGAAGTGAAGTGCAATAAAATGAGGTATGCCCATAACTATAATACCAAGAAGAAGAAAATAAGGAAAGTATGGTGGGAGAAAGACCAACAATGTGCTGTAAATATCTGGAGAAAAAACCTCACAGGAGGGATTGGAAAGCTGGCTCTTGAACCGAGCTACAGGTCTTAAGGAATGGATGCAATAGGGAAAGATGGTGTTGAGACTGGCAGACCATGAAGAAGAGACAGTGTAAGAAATCACCTGGAGGCGTGAAGGACTTGTTAGTGTAAGGAAGGTGAGAACTCCAGTTTAGTAAGCATCAAGCGTTGCTCTAAGGGCCCACCAGGAGGACCACATTGTGAAGAGCCCTGGATGCCCGGCTGGGCTGAGGAATTTCTCTCTAATTTGTTGACGGACTTCTCAAGGTTGTCGGGTGGCAGAGAGATTAATGGCAGTTGTGCTTAAGAAGACGAATAGCAGATTGCATACAGGAGTGGTATTTGGAAAGCACAGAGGCCAGTGGAAAGAGCTTTAAAGAAGTCCAGGAAAGAAAGAGTGAGGGCAACTTGGCTGTGGGCAGCAGGAGCTCATAGGACGGGAACAGATCCAAAACACTTTGTAGAGAGTTCATCCTCAGGACTTTGGCAATGATCAGGGGGATTAGTAGCAGACTTGGGGATGAGTTCAGTTTGGGACATCTTGAGCTTTGAGGAAGAGTAGGAACTCCAGCTAGAGACGCCCAGAGGGCCGTTGGAATAGCCGTCTAGAGTGTGGAAAGGGAGGATTAGTAAGACATGAGAGATGTCTGCATAGAGGTGCTAGTTGACATGATAGGAGAAGATGTGATTGCAGAAAGGCATAAAAAAGAGATCAGAGATAAAAGATCTTCCTTAGAGGACCTTCATAGAATGCGGATCCATCCACTTGGAGATAGGTTGGTTTATCAGGGAAGTTGGTATATATAAAATAAGAATAGTGACTAAGAGCAATTTAACCCCATCAGAAACTGGTATCTTGACCTCTCAAGATAAGATGGTGGTTATCAACTTTGAACACAATCTGACTGTGGAGAAAAAAATATGGGTGCAATGAAGGAAGAGCTGTATAGAATCAACTGGCAAGCTTACCTTTACAGAACTCCTCATCCACAAAAGACTTACCAAGGAGGGAAGAACCACCCCTCTGGTTTAATAAAGGTTGGGTGACAGGTTAGGCCTCTTGATTTTTGATATTCAGGATTCCCCTGGGTTGTTTTTGTTGTTGTTGCTATTTTTTAATAACCATCAGCCTGAAGTAACTGAAAAGTTTTCTCCTTTTGGTTTGTTTTACTGTGTCTGTGTAATAGGAGCAGACACTGGCAATTCCTGTTTAAAATATAAACTTAAAAGTAGGCTGAGAGAGATCCATCCTACAAGCCGTTCCTGCACCTAGTAATTTTTCCTGCTTGCCCAGCACTGGAAGGTGATCCTGCCTCACTACCTAGTAATTACCCAGGCAGTGCTACAACCTGAGCAAATGTATTCAAGCCAGAAGCACTTCAAATGGCAAAATTTCTCTTTCAATATTTACCATTCTGTTGTGGACAACTGAGGCCAGAACACTGCTAATGACTTTCAAACATACAAAGAAATGTTATTGATTTGACAGCTATCATGCTTTTAAGCCAATTTGTGAGTGGCAAATAATAGTGTAGGGCACATAATGATTGAGAAAATAACTACTATAAAATAAAAAATAAAATAATACCATGGAAATTGACCCTTTTATTTGAACAGGCACTAGGTTATAGTCACAGCGGGTTCAGTGGCTCCTGACAGGGCAGCTCAGCTCAAGTCATCCTCTGCTCTCCCCCGCCAAAGCGTGAATGGCTCTTCAAGGGGAATCCATTCAGCCCAGAGTGAACAGTGGTTTGGCTTCCTCCTGTCTCCTCCAGTTGTAGAATTCAGGAGAGGTGACAAGTGAGAATCTGTTTAAAGATTTTAAATCTTCTGAAGAATCAGATCTTGTTCATTTTAGACTCTATTTCCTTGACCTACTCTTTAAGAAAATGGAGAGAACATATAACTCTAAAATAATTGAGCCAACCAGAAGGGGTTGCTTCCTATTTTTTGGATACTTATGAAAGTAGTAAAGGACCTTGGTGAGAAGGGCTTTGGAGCCAATTAGCCCTGAGTTCCATTTTCTGCTCATTGATTTTGTTATCATTAAGCCATGAACCAAGTTATTCTGGGGAACCAGTGGGGGCAGGCTTTAGGTGCTGGATTATGGTGAGGAACAAGTAGACACAGCCCTTGCTCTCATGGAGCATCTCTGTTAGTTAGAGGAGACAGGCAACTAAAAAAAAAAAAAGGCCATGGCACTGGCCTGGTGGCATAGTGGTTAAGTTTGCTCTCTCTGCTTCACCAGGTTTTGTGGGTTCAGACCCCAGGTGCAGACCTACACACCGCTTATTAAGCCATGCTGTGGAGGCGTCCCATATACAAAATATAGGAAGATGGGCACAGATGTTAGCTCAGGGACAATCTTCCTCAAGCAAAAAGAGGAAGATTGGCAACAGATGTTGGCTCAGGGCCAATCTTCCTCTCCCTCCAAAAAAAAAAAAAAAAATCCATAGTGAAAATTCAAACAGGTCCCCGAGGGTCAGAGTTCCTGGGTGGTCTGGTTGGGGAAGCCCTCTGAGGTGTTGCATACCTCTCGCCATCTGTGTAACCTTGGGCAAATTTCTTAGCTCCTCAGTTTCCTCAAAGGGTTGTTGGGAAGATTCAGTTAAATAGTAATTGCAAATCACTAAGTACAGAGTCTGTAGATAGTAAGCACACAATGAACATTGTCTGATATTGTTTTAAGCTCCCCAATGACAGGATTTTGAATCATTTTGTTCACTCACTGCTATGTCCCCAGTGCGTAGAGCTATGCCTGACACATGGCAGACATTTAATAGGTATTTGTTGGCAGAATGATTTTAATGATAAGAGAAACATGATGGAAAAAAAAAAAGACACAGTGGAGATAAAATTAAACCACAAATAAGATTCATAGACTTGATGCTTGAATGGAGCCTTGGTAAACTGAACCTAACAAAGTGTAGCTTTTTAGGGAGAAACTAAACCAAAAAACAGAGAGTTAGTGCTCAGAAATTGAAATCGTAACTAATCTTCAAAGGAAAGAATCAAAGACTGTCTTCTCTTCCTTTGTCCACCAGAGGGAGTATGTTACTTACCGCCTGTCAGCCCTTCCCTAGAGCGTCTGACCCCGGAGCCCTTTAAAATGATGAGTTCATGGAACAAACAGAGCCAATGCCACAGCCTGTGTGTTCTGATTTAAGTAGACAGTTAAAAAAGGTCTCAGATCAAATCAAGTGGTAGCCAAAAGAAATTATCAAAATGGTTCATACCGTCTTTCAAACTTTGTAACAGAAGGATGAAAATGAAAGGAAATCAATCATTTTCATTTCATTAACTGCAAAAAGAATAAGATCTATTATGAACAGGTTGTATGTCTGCTCACGTATTAATCTTTGGGCACTCAAATTATGATTCTTTAAAAATCATTATGGAAATTCCATCACTTGATTGTTTTAGAAATCAAAGTTTGCCAATATTCATTTGTTTGCACATTTTCCTGCATGCTTGATCCAGAGTTTGTGAATCACCATATTTTGCTCTTCATGAAAACTTCTTTCTAGCTGATATTCACGAACGGAGTCTGTAAAGTGTATACAGTCACTACAAAACCAGTGTTGAGTGTATGTTGAAGAGATGAGACACGAAGCATAAATAGAGCAGTAATCCTCCAGCAGAGCCTGGTAATCCTCTCACCTTGGGGATTCCTTGGTGAATGCTGCCTCTGCATAATGTGCAGGTAAAAGTCCCAGGTTCCTCCTTCAGGTGACTGTCATGTGACTTCCTGGAACCCTCAGGTATGACGCACTGCTGCTTAAATGAGGATGATTTTATCACAAGAACAATTTCAGAAATGCTGTTGGTATTTTATTACATATGTATACATAATAGAACATTGTGTGGAATTTTTCACGCTGTTTAAAATTTCAGTGGCTCAAAGCCATGAACAAAAGTCATTCTGTGGTTCACATTCAAATTCAAGGAGACATCTGTGTTAAAGCCAGCTACCTCCTGGAAGGCTAGAGAGACACCAGTCAGAGCTGGCTCTCTCATCAAGGAAAATGATGCTTGCTGGGAGGGAAGAAGGCAGCCTGTCTTAGAAAGGGCAATTTGCAGACAGAGTAGGGTGCTTTGCTCTCAAAACCCCAAAGAGGTGGATGTGTCAAGAGAACCCTCATCAGACTGGGCCCTACCTGAAGGAAGTGGGCACTTCTCCCCTTAATTAGATGTCTGCTTAGTCGGGGACTTGTGGATCTGACCCCTTCACCTTAAGCAGGGGGAAGGTTAATTGGGGTGACCTGGCATCTCAGGGGCTGCCAGGTAAGGAGGGGGTCAGGGCTCTTTGGAGTTTCCAGGAGGTAGGGACGGTGGATCCCATGTGTCCTTGCCTAGGGATTTCTGTAGAGGAGAGACGAGATTCGGAGCTATAGAGCTGCTAGGAAACCAAGCAAGGGACGCAAAGAGGCACAGGCAGAGGAAGGCCACGTGAACGTGCCAGCTGGGCGTCAGCAGCGGAGGTGGCCAGACTTAAGGGTGAACCATCAATGCCCAGGAAAGCTCCAAAGGCTTGAGCAGGGCAGACTGGAGCCATTGTCCACCCCTGATGACAACAATCCAGATTAGCAGCTATGGCCAACCTCTCGCAGATAAGTAAGGAGATATTGATTCTTCTCAAGACACTGGAGGAGCTAGCAACTAGAAGAGGGAAAAGGCAAAGTCTCACAAAGAGTGAACCACGCCCCCTCCCCAAAAAGAAAACATAGGAACTGTAGAGTCAGATCTTGCCAATGCTGGGGTCGTGGGGGAAAGCTCTGAATTAAATTTGTGATTTAATTTTTAAAAATGAACAGAAATGAGTCTTCAAAAATGAAACAAGACTCTGTGATAACCAAAATTTATTGGAAGTTATAAAATAAGACCAGTAATCACGAGGGCACTCAGTGCCCAGTTAGAAAGGGAAATGTCAACATAGTGTGTCTGGAGGCCGTTACTAGAAGAAATCAGAATCACTTCATGTTCAAACCCTAACAATTTTTTTCTTACAAAACATCAGTCACATATATTTTAAACAGATTTTAGGAAAAAATAAATAAAAGGAGATGGCCTTCACTTCAGTTCAATAAGGAATAGAGATGGTGTCCTGCAAGGCACATACCTGGCTCCTTGTGCACCCAGTCTGTGTCCCATGTCATTATCCTGCCAACTGCATTTTGTTGGGTTCCAGGCAGTCAAGACAGCTTGGAGCTCTGAGTGAGTCTTCCTTCCCAGTTCTAGTCCATCTACCGATATGATAAATACGCTCTCTCAAATAGCTCTCTTCTGACCTAAACCAGAGACCTACCTAGAACCCAGATCTTTTGCCTACTGTGTCTAGCCACTTGCTGTAACCCTTTGGGCCAATGATGTAACTTCCTTGTTTTCTCATTGACAAAATTCAAGGGTAACTCTGGGAGCCTTTTGACTCCTCTAGATAGTAAGAAAGAGACTTAGGGACTCATTATCTGATATGTGGAACAAGGCGGAAAAAAGAAAAGTTCAAAATATGTTTAAGTGGACTCATGGCTAACAGACAGGAATGTAAAGAGGAATGTAGATAGAAAGTGGTGAGAAGCATAGGAAAAATCTGGCGTTAGAAGTGAGCATGTTTCAGGACAGCTGGTTTGATGCGAGGTTGTAGTAAAGTTAAGGGAAGGAAGGCAATTAGCTAGTGAGTGGCTAAGGGCTTTATAACGTGAGATTTTATAACTGTATTTGAAAAAGATTCCTTTGGGGTCTGAGAAATGAAAGCATGCAGGGAGGCTCAGGAGAGAGAGAGACAGTTTACAAGTTTGGGAATTAAATAGCAAAATGAGGTTGACAGTTTAGCGGGGAGACAGGAAGAGAGTTCACATGGTTTGATAAAATTTAGCATTCGAGCCAGGTGTGCAGGTAGAGAGGGTCTCCTGAAAACAGCCAAAGCACGAGAAAATCAACCACTGCCGTAGCAACGTAGGGGTTACAAACCTTTCTAATGTGGTCCTCGAACTGCCCTGGGAGGCAGCAGGGCGACCAGAGAGGGGGTCAGAGGCCAGGGTTAGGGGCAGGTCTCGGAAACTTGGTCCATGTGACCAACGAAGAGGACATAAAATCAGATATGCTGAGCTTGGCAAAACTCCCCGATTTCCTTCCATCTCATCAAACTCCTGGTAATCTTAAATACAGTACACGTGATGAGAGGAAATCAATAGAAATGTACAAGTTGCACACCAACTAAAGTGAGGAGTGAGCACGAAGTGTCTAAAAGCTATTAATAGGAAACAACCAAAAGTGTTCTCCTGGGAGGAAAACAAAACTCGCAGGCTACCAGCAAGCAGAAATGGCTTGGCGCATATTTAGAGGGCTGTGTTAGTGGAATTTACGTGACACAACTCACTCACCCTCACTCCTTACAACGTCTCTCTTTATTTCGGACAGCGAGGAGGGTCTTTTTCTGGGACCCCTCTTAGGGAGTGTTCTCAACCCCCTTTGTCAGTGTTATGCTATTCCCAACTATGGTTTACTGGTCCCCTTTCTTTCTGAATCTTGAGTATGTGTGTGGTGCTTTGCCTGTGTAGATAAATAAATTTGTATTAGATAATCATCTGTATTAGTTTCCCATGGCTGCTGTAGCAAATTAGCACAAACTGGGCGACTTAAAACATCAGCAATTTGTCTTCTCACAGTTCTGGTGGCCAGAAGTCTGAAATTAATATCACTGGACCAAAATCAAAATGTTAGCAGGCGTATGCTCCCTCTGGAGGCTCTAGGGGAGAGCCCGTTCCTTGCCCCTTCCAGCTTCTGGTGGAATTCCAGAAGCTTCTGCTGGCATTCCTTGGCTTGTGGACACATCACTCTCGTCTCTGCCTCTATCTTCACATCACCTTCTCCCATGTGTGTGTGAAAATCTCCCTCTGCCTCTCTCTTACAGTCACACCTGTGATGGCATTTAGCACCCACTCAGCCCAGAATAGTTTCCACATCTCAAGATCCTTAATCACATCCACAAAGACCCTTTTCCCTGAATTCTGAGTGTGTGTGAGTGGGTGTGTGTGTAGGTAAAGATCTTTTGCTATTCAGTTCATCTTCAGCTCACTGAATCTCCTTAAGCGTCTAGACCCCCTTTCAGAAGTAGAGAAGAATGGCCCTCAGCTGTCACACTATTGTTTGATGACCACTGACTGTCTGTGTGCCTCAGTGCACCACCTCAGGCCTGTCCTTCGTGCCTCCTGCCCTGTGGTGCCATCATTCGTCTGGTGACCTTGAAGTCACAGCTCTCTACTCATTCTTGAATCAGCAACCAAACTTCTCTAATTCTTCATTGGGGAGCCCCAAAGTACAGCGCAGCACAGAACCCAGCCTCAAGGGTCCCTTAATGGTGTGAGTGGCTTTCTCTGGGTGCTGGACCCCTGACCTCTGAGGTTCTCTGGCGCCAGAGAGTCTGCAGCGACAGCATTTCAGGAGCCTCCACCCCGGAAGCTGATCTCGCTCCTCTGTAAACAATCGTTCTTATCTGAGACCCTGGGATGCCTGCTTATCAGGCAGGACATTCACTGACCTCAATCAGGGAAACAGCTGCTCATCTGCCAGGCCCTAGGAAAATTCCTGAACTGTATTAAGACTGCAAAATCAATAGCCGAGAACTCTGCAGCTTGGCCTTGGAATTATTATTGTGATTAAAGACTCAGCCCCACTGAAGACAATTGTGGAGAGAGTGAGCTCAATCATAAACACACTAGGCCTTCAGGAGGAGGAGGGCAGGCCCACACGAACACAGCTGTATCTGGTGAGCCTGGATATGCCCACTGCTGAAGCTCCTAGTGGAGAATTGATCCAACTAAAACAGATGCTTGGAGGTTGAATTCCGAGACTCCCATCACTGAAGGTCTTCATTCTTTCATTCCCTTCCCTTGTTTGCTCACATTCTAGCAAAGTGTCTCTATCATTGTGTAAATGAGGTGACATTACGGTGTAACATACAATTGTGACAAAGATGAAGAAAGGTACATTTTAAAATGAAAAAACCTACAAAATGGCCACTTTGGATATGAATAATTTTCACATGACATATTTCTTAGGGAGGATTTTAGGAACAGTACACTGATTTTTTTGTTGACATGTTTACATAGATCCTAGTTTCCTCCATGAGCCCAACCAAACCTCATTTACTTTGCTTGGTGTGGTATAGTAGCTTGAGTCCTAAGTTGGAAGTGAAGTTACATGTTCTAGTCCAGTCTCCTTCAGAGAGTAATCTCTGTTGTTGGTTAATTGAGTTGATTCGACTCCTAGCGACCCTGTGTACAGCAGAGCAGAACCCTGACCAGTCCTTTAGCATCATCCTCTCACCTTCTGGTGTTACATCAGACAATGCTCCGCTGCTATTCATAGGGTTTTCATGGCCAGGTTTCTTCAGAAGTGGGTGGCCAGGTCCTTCTTCCTAGTCTGTCTCAGTCCAGAAGCTCCACTGAAACCTGTCCACCATGGGTGACCCTGCTGGTATTTGAAATATTGGTGGCATAGTTTTTTTCTCTTTGAAGGACTCCTAAATCTAACTTTTCAATCTATATTTAGAGTAAAAATAAGTAAAAGTAATTTATTTGCTTTTGAAAGTGAATTAACACATTGCTTGTCCATTTTTTCTCTTCTCCTTATAAGTTAAAGGATCCAGAAGACTTGACTGGTTGCTGATCTCTCCTCCCCTCTATGAACAACTTAACCTCTTTATCCCCCCATTCTACTGTCACACGGTATTTGTATTTCACTGTAGAGCTTAAGAGTTTGAGTTCTGGGTCGTTGTCTCTGGATTCAAATTTTGGATCTACTCTTCTTAGTTATACAATCTTGGGCAAGTTTCTTAACCTCTCTGGACTTTGGTTACCTCATCTGTAAAGTGGGGATAGTAATACCTTAGAATATTGTAGTGAAGATTAGTGCTTGGTTTGTAGAAAGCTCTCAATAAACGCAAGCTAGTCATATTCCTTTCTTCTAATATATGACATACTGTTTCTTGTATTAGACTGATTGATGATGGTCTCCATCTCTCCCATTAAATTGTGAGCTCCTGAAGAAAGGGATGGGACTGTCTTCTTCACCTTCATATCTCTCCCACGTGTCTAGCACAGTGCACCGTACGTGATAGAAACCTAATAAGTATTTGTAGAATTAAATTATCTCAGGCATTTGAAAAATCCATGCACATAATCCTATGATGTTTCCAATTAATATTCAGAAATCCAGTCTATTGCAAGAGCCTATTTTAAAGGAAAAAATGTCACCTTAAAGACCACACTTGAATCATTCCTTCCTCCTGCTGCCTACAGGTTCAACCTTAACCCAGATTTCACTTATTGGCTCTTTGCATTCGGGTCTCCGGACATCATCCATGAGCTTGCTGGTCAACCCTGCCCTGTGCCACTGATGGTGTCAGAGCTGACTTTCCGCTTGAGGCTCATACAAGATCATGTCTTCCTGCAGAATGCATGAAAAGTTCCAGACCAGCCCTCCACTTTGGATGTTATAGCTGAACAACTAGGGTCTCCCAACTCTCTTAGGACCCAGTCTCTGTCTAATCTGAAGTGGAATTTGCAAGATGTAAATCTCATGAGTTCCATTCTACTCATCATAGAAACAAATAATAAATGGTATGATGCTGTTAAGTCTGAAAGCCCACCCAGGCAGCCAGGTTCAGCAGTAACCTGTGCTAAGAGATTTTGTTTGAATGTTCTCCTCTGGAGGCATCTGGCTGAAGCCCCTGAACAGCTGGAGCAGGAGAGGCAGCATGTGTCGTGACAGTAGATTCGCTGCATAGCACTTGAGTCTAGGAAATGTCACATTCCCTTATTTTTCAAAATCAAATGAAATTGGTTGTCAGCTTTGTCTCCCAACCTCAGTCAGGTCTGGGGGAATTCCTCTTCCTGAGGGTCAAGCAGGGAGACGTTTCCACAGTTAAGCACGTTAAGGAATAGGCGTTTTTGATCACAAAGTCTTCCTTGTCCAAGTCCTGCCAGTGACACCTATGGTCCCTCCAGGCTGAGCGGAGGCAGAAGAGTTCCCCAGGGCCGACTCTTCCTTTGTGCCTGCCACCCAGCCTTCATGGTGCACGCATTAGAGCTGAGCATTTCTGCTCTGCAAGAGACTCGAGGCTTCTACTCTTGAAAATCAACCCGCTCTCAATCTGCCCCTCCCATTAACCTCCTCCCACCCTGGTCTTAAAGGTTTGCTCCAGGGTGTCTTCCAGGCCAGTCAGTCAAAAACGAAGTCCTCTTATTTCTCCCCTGAGAACAACAGAAGCCTCCAGGATGAACCCTCTTGGATAAAAAGTGTACGGAAGAGACAAAAAAATTCTCGCTCTGTCCTCAGTGTGTCCAGTGTGTGGCTGTGAGTTGACCAAATCCTGCTTTTCTGAGACAGTGGAAACCTCCAGCGGACTCGATTGTGACCAAAATCTGGAGTGGCACACAGTCATTAATAATATTAACGTGTTTAAAGACAAGTAGTAACACGCCAGTAAGAGTATAATTTTTCATCTGAAAGAAGCTTAACAGATGCCAAACGATAATCAAGAATTAATTACATTTGCCTTAAGGAGATTTTTATTTGATGATTTCTCAAATCTCTTATTTGACAATTTCTCATTTAGATTTAGATTTATTTATCAATCTAAATATTTTGTGTCTTGACTGAGAAAATTAAGAAACAAAAACACATATTTTTAATTTGAATATTCTTCCTGGAAATTTTTTTTTTTTTTCCATTTTGATGGAAATGGGTGTTTAGTCATTTAAACTATAAGACATCTCCTCTTTGGGCAGACAATTATTTTATTCACTGGAGGAATCTGGAAACAGTAAAATTAAAGTCATGGATCTACTGATTTAACATTTGTTTCCTTTTGACTGAAAGAAACAATTAGTCTGAAAGAAGAGGGTTTTTTTCTTGTCCTAAATATTTCACTTCCTCACAAATGAAATGGAGATTTGGACACAAAAGGGAAAACTTGAACTAATAAAAGTATCAGACTTTATATTGAGAACAAAAAACTCTTTTGTCTCAGGAAAGTGTTTATTTACATTCTGTGTAAGTTGCAGTGACTTCTTGTAGTTTTTGTGTGGTTTATTTCCCAAGAACGTGCAGTCTCCTTGAAACAAGGACTTGAGCCTATTTTTAATAATCACAGAATGATGAACATAGGGCCAGCCTATAATTCATGCTCAATAATTATTTGGTGAATTGCATTTTTTAATACTATAAGCCAATATTTTCCTAAATATGTTCTGTTGAAAATTAGGCTCTTTAGATAGATGCTCATGAAGTATGGGCTCCGTGGTCAGAAAAATTTGCAAAACTACCTCGTATATTCCTGTGTTGGAAATTTAGAATTTCTGCATTCATGTTAAATTAGGCTGTGAAACGTCTTGTGATTAAAATGTTAGTTTAGCTTAACGCAGTGGTTTCCCAAACTAACTTGATCATAGAATCATATTTTACTATAATACAACTTAACATACCATAGAACTATTGGAAAATCTAATAAAAACAAATTATTAGGAGATTCCATCTTCTAATCTCAGCCCCAAGTGTAACATCCAGGACTGTGATTCAGACTCAACTGAAATTTAAAAATAATTTATGGAAATATTGGGACTAAGAATTAAAATACAAAAAGTATTGTAGCCATACCTGTTTCCTATTCCAGCTTAGAGGGTGTAGCTGCAGTCACTGTGTCCCTGGAAGACTTCCTAAAGAAGATACATATAACAACTAAGTATATTAGAGCAGGAAAAGACCAAGAACGTAATATTCTTTATCCAGCGCATTTAGTCAAATCAAGGTTATACAAAATGTTTTTGAGATATTTGAAGGAAACTCTTCCACTGAAATATCTCTTTCCTTCCACCTTCCTCCCCTTAAATGAAAACATAATTTTCATAATCTGTGTTCAGTATATGTCTAGTGTGGAGAAACTAAATTTCTGGGGGCTGTGTGCCACCGATGGACTTCTAAAGATGTGTGCCAAATTCTACTTTTAAGAATTTATCCCATACTATATTTGCATGTGCAAAATGACACATATGCACATTTGTTACAGTATTTATTTGTAACAGTAAAGGATTGGAAACAAAGAATCATCAGTAGAAAACTGGTTCAGAAAGTATGATACACTCTGATTGTTAATAGGGATGTTGAAATATTTTCAGCACTCTCTGGGCCCATTGTGGTTGTATGTGCCCCTGTGATTCCTTCTGTCCAATGTAGTAAACAGAAACAACACCTGCCACTTCTAGAATGAATCATTTAATTACAGCGTGATTCTCTCTAGAATTCTCTTGCCTACTGCCAAAATGGCCAGATAGTGATGCTCCATTTGCCTGGATCCCACAGTGACATAAACATGAAACAGAATTCCCAGACAGGTCATGATAAACATGTAACATGAGCTAGAAAAAAACCTTGGTAGTTTGAAGCCACTGGGACTTGGAGATTGTTTGTTACTGCAGCATCTCCTAGGCTGTCCTGACAGCATGTCCATTTAATTGAATGCGAGGCAGCTGTAAAAGGGAAGGGAACAATTTATTTAATACAGAGTGATGTCCCATGTATATTGTCCAACATATTTGTTAAGTGAAAAAATCAAGGTGCAGAGAAATATATATAGTATGCAATTAAAAAATGTGTGTGTGTTTGCTGTGTTTGTTTTATATAACATAGAACATCGCTGGGAACATACTCAAGAAACTGGACATTTTGATTACCTCTAAGGAAAAGGAGGAGGACAGGGGCGGAAGAAGACCTTTTACTGTTTACATCCTTAAATTTTGAATTGTATGAAAGTATTATATATTAAAAAATAAATTTAAAAAAGTGTATGCAGGGATTTTATATGAATCCTCGAAGTTTCAGGTCTGGCAAATGTGACATTAAAATGGGGTAATTGTGCCTCTGATTTGAGATTTTATTATTATTGTCATATTATTCAAGTCAGATCAAAATTAAAGGCTAGAAATTAAGTAAAGAGGAAAGAAAGGCTTTAGTCTCATGGTTATCTACTATTTGGGAAGAAAGTCTCTGAGTATCAAGTGATTGAAATTTGTCATTTTAATTGTAAATACAAGTGTCCTATATGAATTAGGATATTCTTGTTTGTAAATAAAAACTTGTGATTGGCTAAACATAAAACTAAGTTCAACAATAATAATAAAGAACATTTAAAATCTTACATGGGGAGCAGATAATAGGTAAGTCAGGTTTCATGAGCAATATATCAGGGTCCCAGGCTCTGTGATTCTCTTACTTCATCCTCTTCCCTGTAGACTCAGGAGTATTGATTTATTATTATTTTAAAAATTGTTCATAGATCTAACAGCCATTGTAAAGCAAACTCTTCATGTCCTTAAGTCGGGTTAACAAACTATGGCTGACAGGCCAAACCTGGCCTGCTGACCACTTTTTGTAAATAAAGTTTTATTGGAACACCATTCATTTGGGTGTTGTCTATGGCGGCTTTCACTCTCCGGTGATGGAGTGGAGTAGTTACGACAGAGGTGGGATGGCCTGTAAAGCTTAAAGTGTTTACTGTCTAGTCCTTTACAGAAAACGTATGCCAAATAGTACCTTATATAAATATATAGCAGCAAATAATCAGTGCTTAATTCCTGTTCAAATGGGGAATGAACACAAAGATTATCTCTCCTATCCTCTGATAACTCACTGAAATGGTGTGAAGCGAGTAAGCTGGAAGGTGGACTATGAAAGGATGAAATAACTTAATACAGTCTCTGGAAGATGGGAAGGAGCTGGGAACTTGAAAACAGAATAAAAATTTTTAGAAAGCAGCACACCACAATATACCTTACAGAATCCAGAAAGTTTCTAGACTAAGGTTTTCAGATATAAAGGCGGACATTAATGGGATGTGAAGGGTACTTAAAAAGTATTGGGTCAAAAGTGTGGTGTGGTCCATAACAGAAAAAAAATGAATAAATTGAACTTAGAAAAAATTTTTAAAATTTTGTTTTGGAAAGACCTTGTTAAAAGAATGAAAAGAGAAGCCACAGGACTGGCAGAAAACATTTTCAAATCACATATCTGTCAAAGGACATGTATCCTTTGAATATATAAAGAACTCTCTAAACAATAGTAGGAAAGGAACAAATTCAATCACAATTTAGACAAAGATATTTCCAAAGAGGATATACATATGGCAAATAAGCACATGAAAAGATGTGCAATATCATTAGTCATTAGGGAAATGCAAGTTAAAGCTATTACACACATATTAAAATAAAAAATGCTAACAATACTAAGTGTTGACGAGGATGCAGAACAACTGAGTATCTCATACACCACTTGTGGGAATGTAAAATGGTACAGCCACTCTGGAAAATAGTTTGGCAGTTTCTTAAAGAGTTAAACACAGAGTTATCATATGACTATATAATTACATCCATGGGTATTTATCCTAGCGAAATGAAAATATACATTCACATGAAAACCTGTACATGAATATCCATAGCATCTTTATTTGCAATAGCCCCAAACTGGAAACAACCTAAAAGGCCTTCAGCGGGCGACTGGATAAACAGACTGTGGTAACCAGTGAAATGGAATACTATTTAGCAATAAAAAGGAACAAATTATTAGTAAACAAACAACTTGGATGAATCTCAAGGGCATTATAATGACTCAAAAAATCCAATCTCAGAAAGTTACATTCTGTATGATTCCATTTATATAACATTCTAGAAAGGACAAAATTATAATGATGGAGAATAAATCAGTAGTTGCCTGGAATTAGGGTTAGTGGTGATATGGGGAGGTGACTATAAAAGGATCTATGAAGTAGTTTCTTGGTGTGATGGAACAGTTCTATATCCTGATTGTGTCAGTGGTTACACTAATCTATACACGTCACAAAATTTCATAGAGTTATGCCCCCAAAAAAGAATGCATGTAAAATTGTTAAAATCTGTCTATATTATTTATGAATAGTATTGTACTTGTGTCAATTTCTTGGCTTTTATAATGCTATATAAGATGTTATCATTGGGGGAAGCTGAGTGAAGGGTAATTGTTTCAAATTAAAAGTTAAAAAAACGGGGCTAATTAAAAATCTAGTTACAAAATTACTTTGTCAATGGGCTTTCCACACTCTTCTCCCATACACCCCTCCTCTGACCTTAGAAATCTTCTTTAAAAAAGAAATAAAGATTTACGCATCCCTATATTCATTGCAGCATTATTCACAATAGCCAAGATGTGGAAGCAACCTAAGTGCTGATCAGCTGCTGAATGGATAAAGAAGACGTGGCATATATATAGTAGAATACTACTGAGCCAGAAAAAAAGACAAAATTGTGCCATTTGTAACAACATGGATGGACCTTGAGGGTATTATTCTGAGTGAAATAAGTCAGACAGAGAAAGACAAACACCATATTATTTCACTCATATGTGGAAGATAAACAAACACATGGATAAGGAGAACAGATTAGTGGTTACCAGAGGGGAAAGGGGTGGGGGGACAGTGGGCGAAAGGGGTAAAGAGGCACATATGTACGGAGATGGATAAAAACTAGACTATTGGGGGTGAGCATGATGCAGTCTATACAGAAACTGATATATAATAATGTACACCTGAAATTTACACAATGTTGTGAGCCAATATGACCTCAATAAAATAAAAAAAAATAAAAATTACAAAAAAAAGAATTAAAGCACTGCCTGGGGTCAATCAAGGCTCCTATGGTAGACATTATCAAGCTGTCTCCATTGGGGAGCCTTTTGCTCACTTACCCTAAAGTGGAGCCTTCCCTAGTGGAAAGTGACATACGCACAGAGGAGAAAAGAAAACCTGCACTGCTACCTTGAAATATTAAACATGAAATATGAATTAAATATAAAAGAATAACCAAAGATCACTACACATATGAAGAAAACTAGCAGCTTAAAAGACCAAGAAAAAGAAATAGAAGTGGCTCTGAAAATAACTGGTAATTCAGAGAACAATAGAAAACTTAAAAACAAAATCCATGAAATTATACTTCTTGTCCTTAAGGAGAGCTGTGAAGATATGGTTTCCATAACATAAGAAATGTGAACTCAGAAAACAACAAAAAAAGACCTTTTAGAAATTAAATCTATAATGGCTGTCCCTAAAAATTTTTTTTAGAATTGCTTAAATTACAATTAGAAAATTTTCTCAAGCAGAAAGGAAAATGAAAAAAAAAAATGGAAGTCTAGAGAGGAAAGATGAAACAGAAGGTCAACCCAAAAATATCAACAAGCTGACTAGTAAGAGTTCCAGAAAGGAAAGAATGAAAAAAAAAATTAAAGAGGGAGGAAGAGAAAATTGAGGAAGAGGACATAATAAGAGAATTTCCCAGAGCTAAAGGGCCTTCTTGTGAAAGCAATCCGTTAGACACTGAGCAAATTGAAAAAAAAAAAACACTACCTCACCAAGATATAACTTTATGAAAATTCAGTACCCCAATGATAAGGCTTAAACTACAAACTTCTTCAGAGATTTAAAAAAACACAGGCACCTGAAAAGGAGGAGAAATCAATCTGGTACATAAGAGTTTTCATAAGTAAAATGTTCAGAGAAAAATAATTTTAACCTAGAATTCTATACGTTAGTCAATTTAATCAAGTCTAGGAATAGAATGAAGACCTTTTTCAATATGGAAGGACTCAAAAACTTCACTCTCCATGCATCATTTTCATGAAAGTTATTTGAGGGTGTAATCTAGCAAGATGGTAATATAAACCAAGAAAAAGAAATGGGATAAAAGGAACTGGGAACTAACCCATGAGTTAGTCAGGCAAAGAGAATCCTTGCATGGCAGTTGGATAGCAAGCCAGGAAATGAAGTACATAGAACCTAGAAGATTGTCTTAAGAAGAATAAAGGAATGATTTCCAAGCAATGGGGAGTGTGACTGACTACACAATGCAAGATGGCATTAGAGACATGGTGAAGAGAAACAGACAGAAACCGTGGAGAGGTGTGTTTGACTATGAAGATTTTGAGAAACTGAGGAAATACAAGAAATAAAATAATAACACAGTAAAAGAAAGTAGAGAAAGGAGAGAGGTGATGTAAGTGAGCTATATCCCGAGAGAATCTTAAATTGGAAAATTGAAAATAGTAATTTAGGCATTACTCAAAGTTAGAAAATTAAAATACCAAAGAATTAAAAGTCAGAGGTAGTTACTAACAGTTCCTGCCAGGAAGTGGGATTAAAGAGACATTTGTACAGAAGGTGTGATTTTTCCCTCTGAGGGCCTCAGTATTATTTTTTCCATGTGTATGTTTTTATACAAAATTAATACATAAGTGTATATTTGTTACACAAAATTAATAAAGAAAAAAGGAAACATTTCAGTGTTCATGGTATTCTTTTAATAGCATTATTGAAGTGTAATTGACATTCAAAAAAGTGCAAATATTTAAAGTATACAATTCGATCAGATGACTTATGTATACCCTCATGCAACCAACTCTACAATCAAGGTAACAAACATATCCTTCATCCCCAAAAGTTTCTTCATGCCCCTTTGTTATCCCTCCCTCCCTCGCTTCCCCCTCCCCACCCACCATATCTAGGCAACCACTGGTCTACTTTCTGTCATGACACATCAGTTTTCATTTCTTGGAATGTTATATAAAAGGAATCATGGTATATATACGTTTTTGTCTGTCTTATTTCACTAAGTTTAATTCCATTGTGATTCACCCATGTTGTAGTGTGTATTAATGGTTCCATTCCTGTTTTATTGCTGAGTAGTACTGCATTGTACGGATATACCACAGTTTGTTCTTTCACCTAACTGATGGCCATTAGGGTTGTTTTCAGTCTTTAACCATTACAAATACTAGATGTTCATGCACAAGTTTTTGTATGGACATGTACTTTCACTTATCTTGGAAACACTTAGGAATGGAATGGCTGGATTACATGGTAGGTGTATGTTTTCTGTTTTTCTTAAGAAACTGCAAAATTGTTTTCCAAAGCGGCTGTACCATTTTACATTCCCATCAGTGTGCTTAAGAGGTTCCATTGCTCTATATCCTTGCCTATCCTCAGAATGGTCAGTCATTTTAATTTAAGCCATTCTAACAGGTATGTAGCGGTATCTCATTGTGGTTCTCATCTGCCGTTTCTCTGATGGCTGAACAGCTTTTCATGTACTTATTCATCCTTCTTGGTGAAATGTTCACTTTTTTTGCACATTTTATAATTGGGTTGTTTGTTTCTTATTCTGGATATATGATTTGCTTTACTCTATTAAACTATGCTCTTTCTTGTGGAATTTGCCTCTTTTATCCCCCCTCTGCACACTCCAGTAGAGTGTAAAAATAGAAGTTAAGATACTATTTAAAAATAAAGTTAAATTGAACTCTCTTGGAACCGATCAAATTGAGCACCCAATTTTAAGCTACTGAAGCAGATACCTGCTTATTGGGGGGAAGTATTCACTTAGACAATAGAGTGTGACCCTCCTGTTTTTTTACCCACCTCTTGGTCTAAAGGTAGAATGCCTTACACCTGGGGCTCCTCAGGTCTCTTCAGTGGGTGTGTTGGAAGGTCTTCTCGGGTAGATTCTGGGTTTGGATGAGGTCAGATAACCAGTTCTGCCGGTGCCCGTTCTGGGGAGCCCTTGGAAGAGCAGGATCAGGTCTGGACTTGCGTGAGGGCTGATGAGGAGGCAGCCATTGCAATGGCCCTACCTGCCTGACTGGGCAGGAGGTTCATGCTTTGATTCTCCATTCAGTAATATCAGACATTTCCTAGCTGATTCAGCTCCTCTTGGGTTATGTGCCGATATGTGGGTCAAGACACAATTGGCCGTTCGTCTATAATTCCTTATCCAACATTCACTCCTCCTTTTCCTGTTTGTCTGACATGGGAACTTTGGAATATTTTTTAAGTCTTCTCAGACACAATTTGCCTTAGATAATTCTAAGATGTAATTAGGGTCACCCAATGTTTTACAAGTATCATCCTAAGTATATTCATGTTTAAGACATGATACAATTTGAATTATTAGAAAAAAATTAGGCACATTTGGGATCAAGGGATGGGCATTCCAGTGCCCTCTTTGGGCATCTGAACTAACTGGACCAGACCTCAACACAACATCCTCCTCCTCCATCCCTCCCTCTCTCCATCCCCGACCCCAACCACAAATGGCCCTGTCCTTAAAACCTTTGTGTTCTGAGTCAAGAGACAGCACATACACAGGTAAGTAAGTTTCAGCATTTAAAAGACAATGTTAGAGTCATACAGAATTTTTTTTATTTTGGTGAGGAGATTAACCCTGAGCTAAATCCGATGCCAATCCTCCTCTTTTTGCTGAGGAAGACTGGCCCTGGGCTAACATCCGTGCCCATCTTCCTCTACTTTACACGTAGAACACCTGCCACAGCATGGCCTGACAGGCGGTGCATGTGTCCGTGCCCGGGATCTGAACCCGCGAACCCCGGGCCGCCAAAGCGGAACACACAAACTTAACCACTAGGCCACCAGGCCGGCCCCCATATAGAATTTTTACAAAGCAATAACAGAAGATTTTGGGAAGTGCGTGATGACATGTTCAATAATTGTTGGAGGATAATAGTAAACAACCTTTCAAATTGGGTTTATTCTGTAAAATCTGGAGTAAAAGTTTTCTGAAATTTAACCACTGTTTCACTGAACGCAAAGCTGTGGCTTTAAATGACCCCAGCATCGTGCTGATGAAATTTAAAAGGACTGGAGAGCAGAAAAACATTTATGATATTTTGAAAAAGAAGGTTTGGGTTCAAGCTTGGCCTCTGCCAGGTACTACCTATATGACTTAGTCTCTCTGAAATTTAGTTTTTTTAATCTATAAAAAGAGAATAATCCTTTCTCACTTAAGGTAGGATATTTGAAAGCACTTTATAACAGTAAAGAAAATTCTGGTTATCATCCAGAGAGAATGTTTCTGTGACTAGCAAAGGGCAGCTTTTTTTTTTTAAATCATAAGCTAAAGGAACATATTTCATGCTAAAACTCCTTGGAAGAAGTTGGGCCTTCTGAGTGAGCTGTCACAGCTCAGAACTGCCCTCTCAGTCTTGAAGTTGGCACTTCCCAGTGTTAGCAGTCTCTAGCTTGGTCTCCTTACTCTGACAGAGACATAGATTAAAGGAGGCAGAAGTACAGTTTTGCTCCCTTTAGCGCTAAGCCCACACCAACGAGGAAATGAAGACAGAATTGCAAAATCACCTGCTCACTTCAGAACACGGTGGAATCAAACTGTTTCTTATTCTGGATGCTGGCTCTTGCAGCTCTAGGGTTTAACGCTGTGCATCTCCATGTGACCTCGTCATTGTTAATTTGGCTACACTCCAGAACCATATCATAAACCACAGTGGTAAAAACCTGTTTGACAACCATCTTGGTTTCTCCCAAAAGCCTCTTTTGTTAAATCAGCATTTTAAACACCTGTAAGTTTTAGAATGTTAGGTACAACATTAGCAAAGGAAAAAATTAGTTTACGCAATTTTTTTTGTTTGCCAATGGGTGTAGGGTAACTAACACATTGACCCAACTTTTGGAACATAGAATATTTTCCCATTTGTGAAAGTGTACTTCATACACACTATCGTCATTTGATTCTTTCAAGAAGAGTAGGAGATTTTACTCTACTTTAGAGATTTGGAACTGAGGACAGTTAGGACTTGCTTAAGATCTCACAGCCACTAAAGGTAGAGTGGAACTAGAAAGAAAAAAATTCTGCCAAATTTCCATCAAACTTCATTGCTTCTAGAGGCTGGAGAAGGATAATGAAAAGTTCTCAGAAAAGACATGTGACCCACTCGTGGAGTGAGATGAGAAGATGCATGCCCAGGGAAGGGTGGTCAGGAGACCCCGCAGCATCTCGGCTCCTCCAAGTCACAGTCGCACCCTGAAGACACAGCAGCTGAGGGTCAGTTCGTCAAGGAGGGTTACCACTGCCTTCCTCGCTTATTGCAGAGAAGCAGCACAACTTGAGATCAAGAGTGTGGACTTTAATGTCACAGGGCCCTCGTCCTAGCTCTGCCGCCTGCTAGCTTGTGTGCTCTGGGGGAAGTCACCTAGTCTCTCAAAGTCTGTGTTTCTGTAAACGTTGAGAAGATTAAATGAGATAATGACTCAGCCTGGCACAGGGTCTGCTGTGGAGTTCTTAGGGACACGGAAGAAATGGAAGATGGGATGGGAGAAATCTGCAACATCCTACATATATGGCTGATGGTTTGGGCTTGCAAAGTTGTGTTCCTCTGTCTGAATACAACCCACAGATGTGTTTTGTTCGGCTGACAGAGGGATGGCCCACCTAGTACTAGGATATAAAAAACTTTTCTAAGGGAAATAAAATAGGGCCAAGAATGCCTTGACTGTGATTGAAAGGTGATGTGCATTTAATTTTTTTCTTTAAATTTGTTAGTTTGGGGCTTTGATCCATCATCGTCTCATAAATTTGGCGGGATGGTAGGTCTCTCAAATCCTGCTGCCTCAGCACAAATAAGGTATGAAAAAGGTAGAGAATAGAAGACAGTGGAGTAATTATGCCAAATTAGTTATTTCTTCATTTCTTTCAGTTGGTATTCTTTTTTGTCTTTGTGTCATTGTACCGGGAGACCATGGCTGCAGCCATATATAAATACAGCCAAGGGTGGGGTGAGACAAGATTTTGTGGGAAAATATTTTTCATCATTTTTTTTCCCAAAATAAATTCAAGGGAAAAGATTGTGACTTGGCTGGGGATGAGGATGGAGAGAGGGTAAGAACAAATATATAGACAGAGCATGTTATCTTTCCATATAGAGATATCTGAAGCTTACATTCTTACAAAGAACTGTTTGTACTACTTGAGAGTCCTTTCTGCTCGTGAACTATGGTTCAGTAGTTCAGAAATTAAATTGCTTCCTCCTGGACCAGACTAGAGAGGGTGATCACCTCATGCCGCCAACAAATTATAACCTTTTAGAGCACCCAGTGGCCTGAACCTCTCCCCAGCGTAGGCAGCAGTAGTGTCACAGTGCTCACCTAGGCCTTTCTTGAACTCCCAGGAGCAGAGCATCAGACGCTAAATTTTCTACCAAGAGTGTAGCCTATATTACCAGGCAAGACATCGTTCAGGGGCCTCAGGAGAGGGTAGGTCAAGGATCCCCCATCCCACATTTGTGCTGCAGAAAGCAAAGCATGTGGCAAGAGAGAGAAACTACCTGGCAGGGTAGATGGGGAAAGAGCTCCTTTCACTCTATCACTGTTGATCCCATTTGAACCAGACCTTTTCTCATCCTGGCCGAGGAAAAGGAACTGGGTCTTAGACCCATAAATGAAGAGAACACAAGGTCTACTCTTTGCTGATCCCCTATTTGGATCAGTAGGCCAGGAGGGCAGTTGCCAAGACACCACTCCATAGGGGGCATGAAACATCACTGGGAGTGTTATAGGATGGGGAAAGTTTTATCGCTGGAATTCCTTCCAGGGAATAGTCAAGTGTTGAGAGGACTACTTTGATAAGCTGCTTGGAATGTGGAGTGGGTTGGGGTAGGACCCCAAAGGCAAATGCTCAAGGAACAAGATATGGTTGCTAACCTGCCTTCTAAGAAGAAAGGGTCTGCTTGAGCTAAGTCTGTGTTTTGCTGAGTGGAGTCTGCAAGTTTGGAGCCAGAGCAGATTGAGAGACATTAGAGAGGCTCCCCGTGCCCCCGGTGGTGCTCCTCTGCCCTTCGCCCAGTTCTGTCCACTTAAGTGCCAAGAGCACCTTGGCCACGTGAGCCCTGAGGCAGACGCGTCCTGGTCAGCCCCGGCTGCCTTCATCTGGAGCTCCTGGCCTGGAAGGGAGCGTGGGCAGGCAGGCCCCGGCTCACTGTGCCACAAAAAAAGCAAAGAGGGGTTCTCCAGGAAATGTGGACCAGGTCCTCCCAACTCCCACTGTTACCCTGCCTAGAGCTGCAAATAGCTCAAAATCCAAGTTACTGGCGGGTGAATTGGCAGAATTCTTATTCTAATCACTATGCCCCCTCTTAGGTGTATGCAGGAGACACTGTCCTCTGACACGTATTCCGTCCATTTGTAGTGTGTGAGGAGGGCTGAGGGGATGTGTCCTTATATGCCTTTATGGCCATTTCTTCTCTTCCTCCCTTCTGGGGAAGAATTTTCACATTCTCCCTCCTTTCAGAGCACAGGGTAGAGTAACAAGGGGCATGTCACGGAAACCAGCTCTCTATCTGCCAATAGCGCTGTCCATGCAATCCTCGTGTCTATTTGGCCTAGAGGGAAACTTGGGCAATCGTGTTCTGCTGTGCTCCAGTGGCTTCTGACCCAGCTGGCGTCTCAGACTCCCCTCATTGAGTGTTCTGTGCTGACAAAGGGCCTCCACAGGTGTCCCGCCCAGGGAGATTCTAAGCCACAGCCAGCCACAGCTTGTGGCTTTCAGACCTCAGGACCCAGCACAGAGAACAAAGAGTACTTATCTGATCAGGCCTGTATGAGATTTAAAAATAAAATATAAAGGATTTTAGAATAAACCACTTTTCCTATAATAATTGTCTCATTTTATCCTTTGGCTAGTAAAAGACTTGCTGTAGAAAACAAAATGGAAAACATAATCTTCTTTTCAGAAAAAAATTAACATGTTTAACCCAGATGTCAGCTAGGACCTCCTTGTAGTTTGAGAAAACAAAAATTTTAATTGATTTCAGATTGAACTGAAATAATTGCTACTTACATAACTTTCTTTCAGACAGCTAATCTAATCTTACAACAACATGATATGGTATTCAGATCGACTTCCACCTAGATATACATTTAATTCAGGGCACTACATTTTAAGAAAATCTTTGAAAATTTGAGGCATATTTAGAGGAGAATGATAAGAATGGTTAAAGGATAGGAAACCATATTAAAGAAGGTTTAGGAATTAGTTACCTTTCTCCTAGAAAAAATAACAAATACTTAAAAAGGAAAAGTTGGCTGTCTCAAAATATTTGGAAGACAACTAGATTTATTTTGTCTGTACTAGGAAAGCATAATTATATGTAATAAACAGAGAGTTATGGAAAAATGAGTTTGACTCAAAATAAGGAAGACCATTCCAGCAATTGGTATCTGCTACAAATGAAATGAGTGCCAAGGAAAGGAGTGAGTTTTCCTTCCCTAAAGTCATTCATTCAATCAACAGATACTTTTTGAGGGAGTAAGTTCCAAGTACTGTTTTAAGTATTGAGAAATAGCCACGAATAAACTCTAGAAAATGCTTGATAGCCACAATCTGGTAAGTTATAGGAGATTTTTGGATCTGAAGTGGAAAGTTATGTCTATGGGATTTTTTTCCTACTCTAAAATTTTTTACTTTTATTCACGTGAAGAAAACAACAACAACAACAACAAAAAGCCTATTTATCACTTACCCTTAAAATTAGTCCTTTCTGGACAATGATTATTGCCTTATTATTTTCCTCAGTGCTAATGAATTGCTGTATATTGTACAAAAATAAGTGCTCAATTAGTTCTGGATTCTGGCCTTAGCAAACCCAAGAGAAAGGTAGCAATGGTACCAAGTTTTCTATCACAGTAGCCTGACAGATCCGCCCTTTCCAATTGGTCCAGTCCACGAGGATGTTTTGAATCTAACCTTTCTTTTCAAACACGTTAGCTTTCACCCTAAACTTTGTGCATTGGTGCCTTTCATAACGTGCTTTCCATATCTTCATTCAAATCACTGGTAGAAATATTAAAGGGACAGGAGTGGATACGAAGTGTTTCTGCTGGCTTTCCCTCAAACCGCTAATCAATGTTACTGTGCAACCGGGAATGAAATTTGCCAACTGTAGTATTACACACACAATTTAAAAAATCTTATTAACACAGATATTGTGAAAGATTTTGAGAAATGACTTAAAAGTATCAAGGCACTGTGTTTTAGCATGGTTGGTCTGCTCATTAAAAAAGTATGATTTGTTATTAAGATTCCATGGTCTCCTAGAGATTACTATTTCATTTCCTACATGCTCACAAACTACAGTCAAGAATTTATTCTAGCAATTTTCCACAATCCAAATTTACTTATTTTTCTGGAGTCCTTTGTCACTTAAGCTAACTTTCTCCTCTAGTGTCTCTAGGGGTGAAATTATTTCCCTGAATACTTTTTATTTTGTTCCATGTCCTCTTATTTAGAATTTCTATTGAGAATATATTAAAATTTATTCCAAGCTGGCATTTAACAGAATAGCTGTATTTTAACTATGGTGTAAGATTTTGCTTTTATTGAATTGATACAAGGTAATAAAGAATACTTACAGAAATAAAAAATAAAATTGTGATAAATCCCTGAAGCATATTAAAGACTTTAAAAAATCATTAAAAGATGGAGAACTATCCTATGCCACTATAGTCTTTCCATCATTCTCGTGGAAGTTTTATCAGTTACTGAATAAATTTTCCCTTTAAAACTAGGTTTCCATTTTCAAGTTCTGTATTGTTAATTAAAAAAAAAGAAAAAGAAAAATCAGAACTATTTGTCTGGCATTAGGACTTTAGATGTTAAAATCTTCCAAAAATTATTAAAATTAGGTTTTCTAAACTCTAGGGTAATTGTCCAACATTTATGTTTATTGTCTCTTATCACCCACCTTTCAGAATGTCAGCTTTCTGAGGGATAGACTTTCTGTCTTGTCCGTGCATCCAGAGTCTAGAACAATATCTGATACAGAATAGGGGCAAATAAATATGTTTTGACTACCTAACCGACTCATAGCTATATTCTCTGGCTATTTAAAAAATTAAGACCATGTGGTGGTTGTTTCCCAAAGACCATGTGACTCTCTCTTTAGCCCACAATTCTCTCTTCTTGGTCAGAATTGAGCCCGAAGTACCACTTTTCCCCACTACTTTTTAAATATTTTGAGGGTAAAATTTATCATCCAAGCAATTCATAGAAAGAAAATGTGAAAATGTTTGCCCTGACCTCATTCCACCTCAAACACCGCAGGAGAGATTTAGGCTGTGGGCCAGGACCACTTTATCCAAGATGGTGGCTCTCGACTTGTTCTTCCCCTCAGCCCCAGGGATTTGCTGGGCTTGGTGCCTGCAGATAGTGAGTCATGAGGGAAGCAGGGCAAGTTGGTTGCTTCACCAGCCCCGAAGAAGTAGAAATTGGCCCCCTGGAAAAAATGATGTTCATCCTATTACTGAGAGATGAGCATAAGGCTGGATTTCAGTGATTTCAGTGTCATAACGGGAAGAGAACGGGCTTTAAGATCAGAAATGCCTGAGTGCAAATCCTGATTCTGCCATTTATGTACTGTGTACCCTTTGGTAAATTACCCCCGATCACTGATTCTTGGTTTCTCTGCTTTACATTTTTCATGAGGATTGAAATAAGATTGCATATGTAAGGCATCTAGTATAGTGCTTTGCACATGGTAGGCCTTCAAAAGTAGATTCTATGGTTCCTATAATATCCAGTCAGAGAATCCAGTCAGTGCGGTCTGGATAATCCAACACCTCCTTGCCATTATCTTTGCTGTCCTCCATGAGCTGAGAGAAGAGCATTTGGGACACGTCAGTGAACAAAAGAGACAAACGAGAAAATCATTGTGCTCTGTGGAACTTAAATGAAGTATTAGTCTCGGCAATTCTTCTTAGATTTTTCACAAATCACAGTTTTCTTTGCCTCACTGTTACTACCCTAGTTCCAAGCATTATCCACTCTTAATTCCTTGAACAACTTTCTAACATGTCTCCTGTCATCCAGCTCCTGACTCCTCTCTATGTAGTAGTCTGCGTGAATTTATTAAAATCCTAATCGGATGCAATCACTCCTCAGTTTAAGTCTCTTCAACTGCTTCCAATTGCCCTAGGACACCACCCTATCTCCTTAAAACCACACCTTGTAACCTATTCTTGCAGTCTCCATTCATTCTTCAGGTAGTGCTTAAATGCCACTTTCTCAGGGAAGCCTTTTCTGAAGCCCACAGATTGGCCAAGTGCCCCTGGGTTGAGCCTCCCCAGCACGCCACTTCAGACCTCTCCTTGCCGTTACACAGCTTCCTGCTAATGCCTGTGTGCTTGTCTGCGCTCCACACTGCATTGTAAGAGTTATATCACAGGACCCTCAATTGCCTTGTTCTCTGTCATGTCCTAGGACCTAGCACATGAAGGACCCCGCATAGACACTCAAATATTTATGAATGAATGAATAGATACATACATAAATGAATGAAATGAACATTTGGAGGGCAGCCACCACACACTAGCTGAAACCGTAAGGAGAATGGCAAGTAGAAAAATTCATGGACACAGATACGATTTGGTGAGACAGAAAATGCTTTTTTCTCCTCTTTTATCCAAAATATTTAGAATAATCATAGGGAGAAAAAAATAACAATTTAGTTGAATAATGTGTTTTTATTTTGTATAATTCCTAGGACTTAAATGATAGATTAATTTCTTCTGTTTTTTGGAAGAGGAGAGAAGTTCCCTTAATGTTGAACCTACTTCTCAGAAATACTTTAACTTTATTTAATTAATTAATTAATTAATTAATTAATTTATTTTTATTGTGGTAACATTGGTTTATAACTTTGTATAAATTTTAGGTGTACATCATTAAACTTCCATTTCTGCATAGATTACACCATGTTCTCACATTCACCACCCAAATACTAATTACAATCCATCACCACACACATGTGCCTAATTATCCCTTTCACCCTCCTCCTTCCCTCCTTCCCCTCTGGTAACCACCAATCCAATCTCTGTCTCTATGTGTTTTTTTGTTGTTGTTTTTATCTACTACTTATGAGTGAGATCATACGGTATTTGACCTTCTCCCTCTGACTTATTTCACTTTGCATAATACCCTTAATGTCCATCCATGTTGTCACAAATGGCTGGATTTCATCGTTTCTTATGGCTGAGTAGTATTCCACTGTGTATATATACCACACCTTCTTCATCTGTTCATCCCTTGATGGGCACTTGCTTCCAAGTTTTGGCTATTGTGAATAACGCTGCAATGAACACAGGGGTGCATGTATCTTTACGAATTGGTGTTTTCACGTTCTTTGGATAAATACCCAGCAGTGGGATAGCTGGATTGTATGGTAGTTCTATCCTTAATTTTTTGAGGAATTTGCATACTGTTTTCCATAGTGGCTGCACCAGTTTGCACTCCCACCAGCAGTGTATGAGAGTTCCCTTCTCTCCACATCCTCTCCAACACATGTTGTTTCCTGTCCTGTCCTGCCATTCTGATGGGTGTGAGGTGATATCTCATTGTAGTTTTGATTTGCATTTCCCTGATAGTTAATGATGTTGAACATCTTTTCATGTGTCTGTTGGCCATCTGTATATCTTCTTTGGAAAAATGTCAGTTCAGCTCTTTTGCCCATTTTTTAATTGGGTTGTTAGTTTTTTTGTTGTTGAGGTGATGAGTTCTTTATATATTTTGGAGATTAACCCCTTATCAGATAATATGGTTTGCAAATATATTCTCCCAATTGTTATGTTGTCTTTTCCTTTTGTTGATGGTTTCCTTTGCTGTGCAGAATCTTTTTAGCTTGATGTAGTCCCATTTGTTTATTTTTTCTATTGTTTCTCTTGCCTGGTCAGACGTGGTGCTTGAAAATATGTTGCTAAGACCAATGTCGAAGAGTGTACTGCATATGTTTTCTTCTAGAAGTTTCATGGTTTCAGGTCTTACATTCAAGTCTTTAATCCATTTTGAGTTAATTTTTGTGTATGGTGTAAGATAATGGTCTACTTTCATTTTTTTGCATGTGGCTGTCCAGTTTTCCCAACACCATTTGTTGAAGAGACTTTCTTTTCTGCATTGTATGTTCTTGGCCCCTTTGTCGAAAATTAGCTGTCCATAGATGTGTGAGAAAAATACTTTAACTTAACTTTCTGATTCCCGAGTATTGGGTATCTCCAAAAGAATAATAGTTAGAGAACACACTGACTGTAATGGACTGAATTGTGCCCCCCATAACATTTATATTCTGTCTGCCAAAACATGACCAGAGCAGATTGTGGAACTTCCCACAAACTGTTAATACCAAATATCAGAGAAGGGCTGAGGAAGAGCCTTGACAGAATCCTAGCACCAAAATATAACATAAACAACTTTCCCGATGAATTTAAAGTCCACATAAAAATCAGATTTGCATTGTTAAACCTAATTGACTGAGAACCAGAAGAACTATGGATTGAAAGTGGAATATTATTAAGGAAGAATGCAAAAAGACAATGCCTGAAGTAAAAAGAAAAGAAAAATTAAGATGGATGACAGGACACTAAAAATAGTTCAGAGAGACGAGGAGCAAAAGCAAAAGGTGACAAAAGTGGGTTAGAATCCTGAACGCAGTATTTCCGTGACTGTCATGTAGAGATAAAGAGAACTAGTATAAAGGTCAATGCAAAGAGACAGAAGAAAACAACAAAAAAGTCTCTTCCATAAAATTCAAGAAATCAAAAGGAAATTTAAACCTAGATTAGGAAAGCTGAATGACCAACAGGGAAGCACACTTTCTGATCAGGAAAAAATAAAGGGAAGGTGGAAACAGTACCCTGAAAATCTGTGAAGACACAAAAGGATGACAGATTCCTTTGAGGAAGATTCTTATGAGGAAGAAGTTGTAATTATAGAAAGCGAAGTAAAAGCTTCCATGAAAGTACTGGGAAGAAAGAAGTCACCAGAGTGGATGGGATATTGATAGAATTATTTCAGCCACAGAGACTGAATCTGTCAAAATCCGAACACGATTATGCCAACAAATATGGAAAACAAAACAATAGCCTACAACTTGGAAATGCTGAATATATATCCCAATCCCCAAGAAAGGAGATGCCAAGGATTGAAGTATCTATAGGACCACTGCTCTAATTTCCCATGCATGCAAAGTGATGCTCAAGGCGCTGCAACAAGGGCGTTGACCTTATAAGCGGCAAGAAATGCCTGATGCACAAGTTGGATTTCAGAGAGGGAGAGGCACACGAGATCTAATTGCGATAGTTCATTGGCTACTGGAGTACTCCAAAGAATTTCAGAAGATTAGTCTATGTTTTGTAGATGACAGTAAAGCCTTTAATTGCGTGGGTCATGAAAAACTGTGGGCTGCTCTGAAAGAACTGGGCGTGCCTCGGCACTTGATTGTCCTGGTGGGTAACCTGTATTGTGGGCAAGAAGCCACATCAGGACAGAATATGGAGAGACAGAAGGGTTTCCTATAGGTGTCAGACAAGGGTGCATTTTATTTCCCTATCTGTTTACTCTTTACTCTGCACACAGAACGTATACAGAAAACTGGGCTAGACTCAGATGAAGGAGTGAAAATTGATGGGAGAAACATCAACAATCTAAGACATGCAGATGACACCATCTTACTGGCAGAAAGGGCAACGGCTTGTAACAACTTCTGATGCAAGTGGAAGAAGAGGCCAGAGCAGGATTGCGTTTGAACAGCAAGAGGACAAAAATCATGACTAGAGAAGAACCACCCAACTTGAACGTAGACAATGAAGACATCGAAATTGTTAAAGATTTTGTTTACCTTGGTTTAGTCATCAATTTAAATAGAGACTGCAGCCAAGAAATCAAGAGAAGACTGAGACTTGGAAGGGCAGCAATGAAAGAATTAGGAAAGATCATCAAGTGTAAGGAAGTGTTATTAGAGACCAAGGCCAAGACTATCCACACCCTTGTATTCCCAATTGCTATGTGTGTGTGTGAGAGCTGAACAGTGAAGAAGGCTGACAGGACAAAAATTGATTCATTTGAAATACAGTGTTGAAGGAGAGCTCTGCGGATACCCTGGGCTGCCAGAAAGATGAAGAAATGGGTCCTAGAGCAAATTAAGCCTGAACTATCGCTGGAGGCAAAAATGATAAACTGAGGCTGTCCTATCTTGAGTACATCATGAGAAGGCAGGGTTCTTTGCAAAAGACAATAATGCTGGGAAAAGTAGAAGTCATCAGGAAAAGAGGAAGACCAAGATGAGATGGTTAAAGGAAGCCATAAGCATCAGTCTACGGAAGCTGAGGAGGGCTGTTGAGGACAGGACATTGTGGACATCACTCATTCATAGGGTCACCAGGAGTGGGAGCTGACCTGATGGCACATAACACACACAACATTTATATATTGAAGTCTTTACCCCCTGTAAACCTCAGAATGTGACTGTATTTGGAGATAGGGCCTTCAAAGAGGTCATTAAAATTAGATGAGGTCACATGGGTGGGCCCTGATCAAACATGACTAGCGTCCTTATAAGAAGAGGGAGAGACACCAAGGATGCTTACTCACAGAGAACAGGCCATGTGAAGACATAGCTGGAAAATGACCATCTGCAAATCAGGGAGAGAGGCCTTAGGAGAAACCAAATCTTCTGATATCTTGATCTTGGACTTTTATAGTTTCCAGAACTGTGAGAAAATAAATTTCTGTTGCCACTCACTCTGTGATACTTTTTTATGGAAGCCATAGCAAACTAATACAGTAACCTCTTAATTTATAGGTTTTAAGGAAAACCTGCTCCGTAAGTTGGAATTCCTCCAATTGACTATGGAATTGGAGCATCATTCCATTCTTGTCATGAGTTATTTGGCCTGAAAAAATATTTGCAGTGTTAATTTTAAGGAAGTGTAGAAAAACTCACTCTGAGATGTATGCAATGCATTGAGTGTGTGTTTATCCTTCCCTAAAGACAACCACCAGAACTGGTTATTCTGTTCATGTTATAACAGGGGCCCAAAGATCCCAGTATCTCCAGGAACTTTCCCAAGGTTCCACATTTTCAAAATCTCTCAGGCTTAAAACATGGGAATAATTTTGACTCATCTTTTTTTCTTTACCACTTATACATAGTCAATGACCAATTCTTGTTAGTTCTCATTCCAAAATGCCTCGTTCAGACATCCCATTGTTTTCTTTGTACAGTTGTCAAGACAGCCCAGACTCTCAGGACCTTACAGATGTTACCACCAAATCCTCCTACTAGTCTTTCTTCCTCTAATCTTTTCTTTCCATTCTGCAACTACCAACAAGTTGATGTTCATAAAATGCCACCTTATCAATGCCCTGCTGAGGAACTTCAAGATCTTCTCGTTGTTAGAAATTAGAGCACAAACTCTTGCACTTGGAATTAAAAGGACTCCCCAGTCTCGCCCCATTGTACCAACATAGCTGTCTTTCCCAGGACTCCACAGCATCACATCCACACCTCAGCTGGCCAGTGTCCTCACTGTTTCTTGAACACTATCCTCATTCCCAACTCAACACCATTCCTCCACACTCTTCACTCTTTTTGGAATATTTCCCACATTTCCTGCCCCCTGTCCTCTCTACCTGACAAAATCCTGCTTACCTGCTAAGGCCAACCCTACCTCCATCCCCAGGAAGCTTTCCTGGTCATTGCATTCTTGTCCATCTCAGATCAAATCCCATGGCTTATATAATTTGAATTGCTCATTTAAGTTCTCGGCATTTTAGGCCAAAATTTATAGTTGTCATAATTGCAAATTTTTGTTTTGCTCTAAGTGTCTGTTGTGCAAAATAAGCTTCACTATAAATCCCCACTAGACATTGTGCCAGAGGTCTTTAGATAAATTTCAAACCCAAACAAATATTTCACAATAACTGTCAAATATTCTCTACCTCAAGACCTTTCAAAAAACAAGTTTTTAGTCTGTGAAGTGTATTAAGCAACTATGATCAATAACACTTGATTGGCATAGAGGGTTCCTTGAATTCGAAGAATGCTGGCACCTCTCTTCCTTGACTCAAATACTTGTAGAGCACAAAACTCTGAAAATATGTGCAAGACTATTCCAAATATCAGAGAATTTAGGTCATATTTGGAATAACAGTGATCTGTGGATGGAGATCACAATTGGCTGGTTGTTCTTCATCATAGCTGCCTATTAGAATCAATTGGAGAGCTTTTTAAAACCCAGTTACATCAGACCATTATGAATCTCTGGGAATGGGACTCAGTCAGTCATCTTTGAGCTCCCCAGGTTAGCCTAATGAGAACCACAGCTGTAGCCCATAAGATAAACATGTGGAATGGATAAAGAGCAACAGCTTGGATTTCTGCATCCAGGAAGGGATATTTAATGTTTTTGTAGCAGAGAGTGTCTTGGTTGTCACTATTTTTGCGAAGTGGGGGATCCATTTTCAACTCAGACACTATTTACCTACCTAATGGGAAGATAGCCATCCTCACAATCCGATAATAGAGTTGTGTGGCCACACAATTAAAAAGTAACCTCTTCTGGGGTATTTAATAGCATATATTTTATAGAGAACTTTAGAGAAAGAAATCATGGTTATTCCTAACATTAAGACTAAGTGAACTATGGGGCCGGCCTGGTGGCGTAGTGGTTAAGTTCGGCATGCTCTGCTTCAGCAGCCCGGGTTTGTGGGTTGGGATCCAGGGCACGGACCTATACCACTCATCAAGCCATGTGGTAGCAGCGACCCACATACAAAATAGAGAAAGATTGGCATAGATGTTAGCTCAGGGCCAATCTTCCTCACAAAAAAAACAACAAAAAAAGACTAGGTGAACTGAGCAAATGCACAAATAGAACTTGATAATTTTCTGTAAATAAGAATAAAGGTACTTACGTTTGGTGCCTTCTCTGATTCTCCAGACTAAGTGACGTCCCTCTGTCTTTTCTATGAGTGCCTTTCATTCATTGCACTTAATTAGTATTGTTACAGTTTACATTGATTCATATGATTTTTTTTTTATTCATCTCTTACTCCCTAGTATATTGTAAGCTCTAGGAGTGCAAAGACTGTATTTTCACTCATCGTATCCTCACTCAACTTTGTCTATATGGATTCAAACCTACTTGTTAAATGAAAGAGAGGAAGATGGGGTGGGTGGAGGAGTGAGGAAAGAGGATAGCTTTAAACTGCTTCACGTTACATGTCTCCTGGAAACGTATTTTATGTCTATTGGAATCTCTACTCATGGAAGTTCTGCTCCATGAAGTTTCTAGAAACCAAGCGCCCACAGAGAAAATCCCCAACACATTTGCTAAGCAATGCAATCCCATCAGGTGTCTGGGTCAGTATCCTTTGGAACATTCCTCCTTATTTTTTCATTTTAAAACATAGTTTTATAAGCTATCAAAAGACAAGAACAAGACTGTGTCTTTTGGCTTGTTGAACACTGTATTCCAAGTATCTGAAGCTTAGGGTAGATACTCAATACGTATTTATTTAATAAATTATGAATGGATTTGAATAAATATATGAATGAAGTGGCATCTCATCACAGACTAGTGTGGAACGCTGGAGAGAGAACTGACAGATTTTAGACAAATTAAGAAGAAGAATATCTAGTCTGGTCTAGAACTGAGAAAACTTAACTACATAGTTACAACAAGCAAATAATGGGATAGACGATTTCAACAACTTTTTTTAAACAAATATATGCAGCATTTTTTCCCATCCTTCCAATGGCTTTAGGGACACAAGACGTGTGTGTGAGCAGAAGTCTTTGAAAACCAAGTTAGAAGCATATGTTATAAAATTCCCAGTGCTCTTCATTTGAATCCTTTGACATCTGACTTGATTTGTTTTACTTCTTAAAACTCCTGGCTATTTTTCATGGTTACTACATCAAAAGAGTACAGCTTCAACGTCTCAGCAAATGGCAGCAGAACATGGGTTTGGTACCTTCATCAAGGATTTGAAATCCACAGCCTCATTTTTACTACACTATTTCACCTCTTCCTCCAGGTTACCCCTGTGATATATTGATGATTCCTTGGCGTTAACAACAAAGAAAATTCACAGTTGAGCAAACTTTTTAATTCTGCTCTAACAATTATGTATTTCTATATAGCTGCTCCTCTTTCTGTGGTGTTGGTTTAAAGAGAAAAGGACAAAAGGGATTAACCCACACTCTATACTGGTGTTTGTTCTTTTGGTGAACAGCAAAGGCAAAACCTGTACTCTGAAAGCTCACCTGAACTTGTATGGTCCCAATTGGATAAAGACCAAGCTCTACAGCTTGCCCATCAAGGCCTTCCTTCAATGTATTCTAAGTCTTTCTAACTTCTTCTGTGTTAGTCAGAGTTTTCTAGAGAAATAGAACAAACAGGATGTGTGTATGTGTGTGTGTGTATCTATCTATCTATCATCCATCTATCTATCAAGAGATTCATTTTAAGGAATTGGCTGTCACAATTGTGGAAACTTTGTAAGTCCAGAACTGGCAGGCTAGAGACCCAGGGAAGAGTCGCAGTCAAGTCTCAAAAGCCATCTGCTGGCAGAATTTCTTCTTGAGTGGGGAAGGTCAGCCTTTGTTCTATTCAGGCCTTCCACCAATTGGATGAGGCCCACCCACTTTATCTGCTTTACTCCAAGTCCACCAGTAAATGTTAATCTCATCCCCAAAATACCTTCACAGCAACATCCAGAATAATGTTTGACCAAACATCTGGGCACTATGGCTCAGCCACGTTGACACATAAAATTAACCATCATGCTTTCTGTTCTAATTCTGTAGATTTCCTTAACATCATCACCCCCCTCTGTAAATATCATACTCATTCTAGACTCTCTTTGTCACCCAGGAACAACCACTTTTTCACCTGCCAATAATGTCCTCCAAATTTCCACCTTCTGGTCTAATGATTCTTAAACTGTCTTTTGGCTGTGCATCAGAATTACCAGAAGCAAGAAAAGAATAAGGTGGCCCAAACTTGTTGAAGTAGCACAGGGCCTGGGTATTTGTATTTTACTAAATTCCATAGACGATTCTGATGTACGCCAAAGTTTGAGAACTACAACTCTAGTCAAAAGTATACCGTGCCTTCAAGTGGTTTCCCTACATTCCATTCATTTGTGAAATTATACATCCATGAAGCCATTTGTATTAGTTTGCTAGTACTACCATAAAAAATTCCACATGTTAGGTGGCTTAAAAAACAGAAATTTATTTTCTCACAGTTCTGGAGGCTGGAAGTCCAAGATCAAGGTGCCAGCAGAATTGGTTTCTCCTGAGACTTCTCTCCTTGGCTTGTAGATGGGTGCCTTCTCGCTGTGTCCTCACATGGTCTCTCTGCTGTGTGTGCACACCCCAGGTGTCTCTTTGTGTGTCCAAACTTCCTCTTCTTATAAGGACACCAGTTAGATTGGATTAGGGTCTACCCTAATGACCTCATTTTACCTTAATTACCTCAGTAAAGGCTCTCTCTTTAAATACAGTTACGTGCTGAGGTACTAGGGGTTAGAGTCTCAACATATGAATTTTGAGGGGGCACAATTCAGCTCCTAACACCATCCCAGTGCTAAAAGTAATTTTTCCTCTTACGAATTCCAATACTTTAAATATATACAATTTCCTTAGGAATTATCTTAAAATAGTTTTCCAAGTGTATTATATTTATATGCATTTATCTCTAACTTCTGTACAGTGTAGATTTTTTGAGGGTGGTGACGTTGTATACAGCATAATCTAATAAATTAAAAGAGTCCCAATCCTGGATGCACTTCAGAGTCACTTGGTAAACTTTAGAAAATTAATCTCAGGATTCACTTCCAGAGATTCTGTCTTAGTTACCAGGAGAGTACAATGGCACTGCTATGTTTTAGAAGCTCTCCAGGTGATTCTAGTGCGTTCTCAACCAGGGTTGAGAACCACAGTTATAGTGGGAAGAGATGAGAGGGAAGGACCTTTGTCCATTGTGTATCATGGTGCATCTCAGGCAGTGCCAGACACATGGTAAGTGGCCAACGAATATTTGATGGAAGGAATCTGGTTTTCACCATTTTTTAGCTATTTGAGCTCTGTAAAAGTTCTTCAACTTCTCTAAACCTGTTTCCCATATTTATAAAATGGAGATAACAATACTTACCTTGATGGGGGTGGTTTTGGAGAACAAACGAGATGACAAATAAGTTATTTGTCACATGGTAGATGCTCATCAAACATTAACTCCCTTCCCTTCAAACATTTGTGTTCTCACCCTGTTTCTGACACTGGCAGGAATTCTGTGAGCACGATAATAAGGTGTGTGTGAAATATGTATTGAGTGAATGAATGAGATATAAATTAAATGATAGACAGTACTGAGTGATTTTAAACTGGGCCTAAAAAGGTAAATGATAATTAAAGTGATAATGTCTCATTTTAATTGCTGACTTTGTGGATTCCACTACCCCACGCTGGGGCAGAGATAAGACAGTAGATGTTAATCCCAGGATATGTTGCAATTATTTATGCTGTAATATTTCTGCCAGTACCTGCTGAATGAAAAAGAAAAACAGTTATAATTTACATGCATTCCCTCTCATTAAAAAGTACGCGTAGGACGTTACCCCAGCACCAACCTTCCTCAAGGAAAAAAAGGGGAGGATTGGCATCGGATGTTAGCTCAGGGCTGGTCCTCTTCGCAGAAAAAAAAATATATGCATGCGTAGTAATTAAGAAACTGGAATGTGATCAAATGAACTCATCTGGTCCCAAATCTTACTTGCAATTACATGGTTGATTTTCATTGAATCCCAGAGACCTTAACGGTCATTGTGTAGTGCTAAGACTAAATGGGGGAGGGGAGAAATGAGGGAAGGGAGAGAGAAACACGTTTTTGAACTGTCTCTTAAGTTGTGTATGTCGTGTGTATGTGTGTGTGTACACACACACACGTGCTTTGGTAACATACTGTTCCACATTCATGATGTTAAATTAAACCTGGCCCCGGTGTCATGACTTGGTCAGCTGGCAAAGGACAACTTCTATTTCTAAATTGTAGCTAATTGTTCATCTTCTGCTTCCTTTCTCTCTAGATATAAAGCATGGGAATTCTGATTTTTTTTCCTCCTTTCTTCTTCACATTACTCAGAAAATAAACATAAAGGGAACAAGTGAGTTTTTGCAAATAACTCTTGTAAATCTGTTTGAACAAGTAAAAATAGCCTGAGGAAAAATGCTGTCCTGCAAAGGCCTGGCTTCAGAAGAAACCTGCGTGTTCCATGACTCGAGGAGGGCGTGAGAAGATGGGCAGCTCTCCATGTTACACTGATTTGACTCAATAATAGCTAAGAAGTGGAAACACAAAACATGGATAACAAAATATGTAAAGCTTACCTGTTGACATTTCCTACAGAAGTCTGCTTGGATGAAAAATGATAAGGAAAGTCTATGCAGTGCTGCTATGAACACGAGACCTTAAATTTTAGCCTTACTGTGGAATTTGCTTCAATATGTTCAAGTTAACTAAGAACACTTCCTGTGAAGAGAATGGTTTTTTCTGGATTATTGTGATATTTATTTAAAATTCCCACTGTATAGAAATTAGTTCACTGGAAAATGTTTTTTTCCGCACCTGTGCTCTATGCATACTTTCTCTCGACAGGACCATTTTGGACACCTCAAATGCAGCTTTCAAACTAGACTCGTTACAGATGCAAAATTAGTTATCCTAAGCACATAGGGCTTGAAATCAGAAATATCTGGTTTCAGACATTTATCAGGTCTGAGAAAGGTAACACGAGGCATATGACATGCATTATGGGGGCAACATCCCATAATCAAGTACAGTATTTCTTCAGAAAAATGTGCTTATTCACTCTAAAGAAGATATGTAAAGATTACAAATGACCTTACGTTGATTCAGGTCAGTCTTAGCACCAACGAGCGGCACCAAACTTATTATTATTATTTTTTTTTTTTTTGAGGAAGATTGGCCCTGAGCTAACATCTGTTGCCAATCTTCCTCTCTTTCTTTTTTTTCCCTACAAAACCCCAGTACATAGTTGTATATCATAATTCTAGGCCCTTCTAGGTCTTCTATGTGGGGCACCACCTCAGCATGGCTTGATGAGTGGTGTGTAGGTCAGCGCCTGGGATCTGAACCAGCAAACCCCGGGCCTCTGAAGTGGAAGGTGCAAACCCAACCACTACGCCACTGGGCAAGTGCCAAAACTTATTTTTTAAATGTTAGCTTTGCAGAGCTGTTTAGATCTGACATCTTGGGTAAGGGGTGGTGAACTCTTTTTCTCCATTTCCTTTCTCAGCTGTCACTTTCTCTCTGTTATCTCCCTCTTCGTCCACTCTCCCAAGCTGACTAGTCCAGAGATCGTCTTTGCTTCTTGCCTCTACTAGAGCCTCCTTCTTATATCCGACATGTTGTTCATTTCCACAGCTCTCCCAGGCTGCTTACTCCTTCTCCCCTGATTTAGTGCAACAACAGTCCTTCTGACGGCTCTCCCTGTTTCTAGTCTCCACGTGTGCCAGGCTTTCCTTCTTTCAGCTATCTTTTGACAGCCTGTGTTCATGGTGAATCACTCTCAACTCACAGAGCCCCAAATGATTCCTTAAATTCTATGGTAACTAGAACTCTTGTTTCTTTCCCCGCACAAAGACTCCCTTTAATTTTCCAGATCACCATTAGAATGGGACACAAGAGTAAAGATCAAGATCTTCTACCCACAGTCCCAGCCACTACCATAACCTCTTGTTCACTTTCTCCCTACACCTTACCCTCTAGGGTTACCCAACCTTTCACTCTTCCCTAAGTACTCCATAAGCACTTCCTGGACTCGAAGCCATTGGTCATGAAACCTCTTCCTGAAATTATCCCTCCCCCCTTTTTTTTGGCCAGAGTTTCCACTTAGTAAACTCTTCTTTAATCTTGCAGAAAATTACTTTTACCTCTCACTGGGCTTTCATAATACTTTGAACATTTTTCAATTGTAGCCCTTAAACAGTGCATTGCAATTATTTCGATTATATGCTCTCCTCCCCACTGGGCTTCGTGAGGGCTGGGATTGGGTCTTATTCAGGTTTATATTTACACTGAGAGAAGAGAGTGCCAAATGCATTCGGAAAAAACTGTGTTGCACAAAATTAAACAGATCGTGTTTTTTTTTTTTTAAGTACAGGACTTCTTATTTCCTGAGCCATATGCAGAGATTCTTGTCCTCATAGTTCTCACAATTTTCTGACTTTCTCCCTATAGCAGGTTGAATGGTGGCCCCCCAAAAGATATGTCCACATCCTAATCCCTGGAACCTGGGAATGTGATGTTACTTGGAAAAAGGATTTTGCATATGTGTTAAGGATCTCAAGATGACATCATCCTAGATTATCAAGATGGGCTCTAGAACCAATGACAAACTTCCTTATAAGAGATAGAAGAGGAAAAGACATGCACACAGAGGAGAAGGCCGTGTGAAGACAAGGCAGAGATTGGACTGATGCAGCCACAAGCCAAGAAATGCCTAGAGCCACCAGAAGCTTGAAGAAACAAGGAAGGATTCTCTGCTAGAGCCTTTGGAGGGAATATGTTGCTGCCAACACCTTGATATGAGACTTCTGGCCTCCAGAACTGTCAGAGAATAAATTTTTGTTGTTATAAACCACTCAGTTTGTGGTATTTTGTTACGGCAGACCTAGGAAACTAATACCCTCTCCCTTTCTCTGTCCCTGCTGGTTGTTTTTTATATGTTGGTTTTCACATAACTCTACACCTGTTCTCTTGTTTTACACTCTAATCTAGAGTGACTCTAGATCACTAAGTCTTTTTTTTTCTGATCTGAATCTTTATTTCCTGTGCTCCAGGTCTGTATACCCAACTTCCTATCCACTATAAGCTGGCTATCCTACAGACACTGGCTATTTAAATTGAAGTCATATCTCCTTTTTTCCTACAAAACTGCTTCCTTTCCTGTGTGCACTATTTCTTGCGTGGTACCAGCATCACGAGGCCACTTGACGCTAATCTCCGACCTTGACTCCCATATCTTCTCAGTCTCACAAGTCCTTGTTGAGTATACTTTATTTTTTTATTTATCTTTTTATTATTGTTATTACACATACTGCATTGCATTGCTATTTATACATAATATTAAATTTACCATCTTAAACATTTTTAAGTGTACAGTTCAGTAGTGTTCAGTATATTCACATTGTTTTGCAACAGATCTCTAGATCTTTTTCGTCTGGCAACATTGAAACTCTATGCCCACCTCCCCCAATACTGAAATTCCCTCCCCTCCCTCCAGCCCTTGGCAACCACTTTTTTACTTTCTGTTTCTATGATTTTGACTACTTTCGATCCTTCATATGAGTAGAATCACATAGTATTTGTCCTTTTGTGCTTTATTTTTTTGTTTTGTTTTGTCTTGTGAGGAAGGTTGGCCCTGAGCTAACATCTGTTGCCAATCTTCCTCTATTTTTTACCTTTTTCTCCCCAAAGCCCTGGTACATAGTTGTGTATCATAGTTGTAGAGTTGTGGCTGTCCTATGTGGGACACCGCCTCAGCATATCTTGATGAGCGGGGAGTAGGTCCGTGCCCAGGATCCGAACTGGTGAACCCTGGGCCACCGATGCGGAACACATGAACTTAACCACTATGTCACCAGGCCAGCCCCTGTGCTTTATTTTTTAAATAGAACTTATTCTTTTAGTTATAGAACAATTTCGGACAAATTGAAATTATTGAGAAGTAGGAAGAAAGAAAAAATTAACTTGCCCCGGGTCCCATCATCTAAGACACTCACCATTAACTTAGTGCATTTAATTCCAGTCATTTTGTTATGCAATTTTTTTCACATTTTGATCAGAGCGTATGTAATTTTGTATACCCACAGAGCAATGACTGAGGAAATCTCGTTGCTTTTCAAAATTGTTGGTGTTTGTTTTTAGACACCCCTGAAACGTAATTCCTCATCTGTTACCCACAATCCCATAAATTAATTTCAAAATAGTACTTGCTTTTCATCTTCACTTTGACTTGAACCAAAGCCCAGACACTAAACTCGTTTTCCCCCTTATGTTCCTTCCCAGTGGAGCCATCATCATTAACATAGCGTGAGATGATGTATTCCCTTGTGAGAGCTACTCCACGTTGCCCAAACCTGCCGAAGAATTATCATATGCAATTGTTCCTGGAATGTCATTATTCACCTTAGATTTCACAGTTGATGTTAATATGAGAAGAATAAATTACTCACATACTGCCTAGCCTACAGTGAATTAGTTTCACAACACACACTCATGATCACAAAGCCAAAGATGCAAATGCTCTGCCTTCTATGACAATGTTTTTCACTACCGTATATTTCACTGCAATTTTTAAACTCTAAAGTGTCAAAATTTTAAACTTAATATCTTAATTGGAGATGATGTTAGATTATTCCATAAGACTTTTGAGAGAATAGTAGACTTTCTTCCTATAGTTGACACCGAAGTCAACTCTCTTCATCTTAGGGTGCAGTTAGCCTTCTCCACCGCAGCATGGGGTCAGTGACCTCAGGAAGCCTGGCTCCCTTTCTCCCCACCTCTCCTGTTTCCCCAGGTTATGCAACTGCTTTAGTCACTGATATTGTAAAAGATATTAATCTCTTGTCTACGTGATCAAAATGTGGGAAAATCTGATTTCAGATCATCAGCAACAAGATTGGAGTTGTTCAAAAGTGGAGACTAAAATAAATAAGACTCAAAAAGGTTAGAAATGGGTGAATTTGCGAGGTATGGTGTGTTGGCTCAAATGCACGTCTCCAGGTCTCTGCAACTTGAGCACGGTCAGCATGCCCAGAGAGTTGCATATGAGTTATCTGCGACCTACCTACCACCTGCAGACTTGTGGGAGCATCCAGTCCCACTCAGAGCTCTTTCATGACTCAGAGAGGTGTGGAATCCCATAAACTTCTCCCCACACGCCACTCACCAGCTTGGTGCTAACATTCAGGTCACTGAAGGGTTGCCTCAGCTGCTCTCAAATCATTTGGGTGCTGGTGCAACTCTTCCCTTAAAAATCCACGTGCCATGGTCCAATTCGGATAAAGTTTCCTGAGGATGACACTTGCCAAGATGCCCCAAGGTGAGCGCCCAGTGTTTTCCTACAAAAAGCAAGAAGTCCTGGTCTCCCTTATGGCAGACTGGGCCAGGTATGTTTTCAAGGAGCAATTTCTCCTGAATGTTAACCATCAGCAATTCACTTCAATCCTTTTCCCCAAGAGAAGGTCAATGTCGATAGGTTCAGGGGAAGTGTCCATTTTCACCAATCGAGCTGGACTTTTATAACACCCTGTCTTTATGGACTGTTTCCATAAAGAAACTGTCTTTATGGAATCAATAGGTTCTTGTCTTGGAGACTTCAATGACACAAAATTAAAAACTCTGGCACAGAGGAAATTGTTTACCTTTCTAGTTTTATTCCCAGGCCTCTAGTGGCTCCTAGCCATTACCTCTGATGGCAGGTACTGTTGAATCTTCTCTTTTTTGTAAGCGCTGGGGACTCTGGAAGTCCTGCCCTTTTTGTTGAGCTGTTTGTTGGGGAAGCTAGTTCTCCACATGTCATCCTATCCCAGGCATCGTTGAATCTGGCAAATAGAGGACAACATCTGAGTTTATAGTGACAATAGGTGGAAATACCAGCACTAATCAGCATGGGAGGTGCATGGAACAATGTGACAGAATGCTTCTAGAAGGCAGCACTAAAAATACAAGGCAAGTTGGCTCTCAGCAAGAGGGCAGTCTGTGGCAGGTAGCAGGGTCCCAGGCCCAGAGTCAGGGATCAAAGGCAAGACTCCCTTCTTTTAAGGAAGAAAACGTCTCACAAACACAAGATTGGGTTTGAGTCTTTTTAGAGGCGTTACTATGTAAGGACTGAGCCCTGAGGAGTGGCAGAGAAGCTTAGCCATCTGAATTAGGTTGAAAACTGAGCCTGGGGTCTTAAGAAGCAAGCAGACACAGTACAATAAAAACTGGTACCTGTTTCAGGCCTGGACAAGGTTGAGTTCATGCTAAATCCCAGGCTTGTGGTTAAGAGCAGGGTTTTTCAAATTTTATTGCACATTAAATGATTCACCTGAGGGTCTTTTGAAAAATGCAGATCCTGATTCAGCAAATCCAGAGCAGGTTCTGATAAAATCTGTATTGCTAACAAGTTTTCAGGTGACACAAATGCTTCTATCTGTGGACCACACTTCTCCTTGTCTTATTTTTTGCTTTTGTTGATTTGTCTTTATTCATTTTTTTTTTTAATTTTAGAGTAATTTTAGACTTACTGAGAAGCTGCAAATATAGGACAGAGAGTTCCCATATACTGTTCATCCCACTTCTCCTGAGGTTCACATCTTAGGTTCTGGTGTACATTTGTAAACTAAGAAATGAACATTGGTACAATACTAGTAACTAAACTATAGACTTTATTCAGATTTCTCCAATCTAATGTCCTTTTCTATTCTAGGGTCCAATTCAGGATCCCACACGTTATTTAGTTGTTGTTTCCTTAGTTTCCTCCAATCTCTGGCAGCTTCTCAATTTTTCCCTGTTATTCAAGACCTTGACAGTTCTGAAGAGTATTTTGTATTACATCCCTCAATTTTGTCTGATGCTTTCTCATGATTAGATTTGGGTTTGGCTGTTTAGGAAGAAGGCCACAGAGGTGGAGCCCCTTCTCACTGTGTCACAGCAGGGGGCACGTGGCATGGGCAGACTTAACACAGGTGACACTGAACTTGATCACTTTTGGTTACGGTGATGTCCACCGGGCTTCTAAAATTACTATTTTTCCCTTTCCATACTCTATTCTTTGGAAGTGAGTCTAAGTGTGGGCAATGGTTCTCAAACTTGAGTGCATATAAGAACAAGGAGGGCTCCTGATCTGGTCCCTGGCAATTCCGACTGAGAAAATCTAAGGGTGGAACACATGAGTTGGCATTTTTACAAATACAAGTCAAGCTTGGGAACCAGTGGGGCTAATGCTACTTTGCAATAATCTGGTGAATGTGTAACTGTGGCCTCGGGACAATGCTAAGGCAGCAGGTGGGGTTCAAACAGCTCCAACTGTGGGAAAAGAAGGGCAAGGGAGCCTGGGAACCCAGCAGGGGCTGAATCATAGGCCTTCAGCCTGCCTGGCTCTGAGCTTGCCGACTTTATTCATCCCTCCAGGAAGTCTCTCTATTATTTTGATTTGTCTGAATCACAGTATTGCTTGGAAGCGGACAGCTCTCAACTCCACGGCCAGCTGAAAGTTGGCAATCTGCTGAAACTCTGAAACAGAACAAAGCACAACATAGGACTATTTACCAGTATCAAGTAATTTATTTTATTGTCTAAATCTTAAAACCTTTACTATTCACCCAAAAGAAGTTGTATGGTTCTGAATATTTTAAAAGAAAACTTCCAGGGGGGAGAAGATAAAAAACTAGAGAAATAAGAAAAATGTTTTTCTTTCATGAACTTCAGAAAAAAATGTTAATTTATATAATTTTATTATATAATTATACTATTATTTACTATTATTTTCAGCCTTTTATTCTGTTATTGTAATCACTTATTACTTATAAAAGTTACCTCTATCTTTGGTAAATATGATGATAACTTTTAAGTAACTAAAAAATCCAGTGAAATACAGATAATTCCTTGTAAGTTTAAATGTTATTTTACACAATGAAATAAACTTCTTATTTTAAACATAAAATGACCTAAGATTTTTAAAAATTAGTTTCTCCTTTATTAGTTTCCTAGGGCTGCCATAACAAATTGTCACGACTTGACAGCTTAGATGGAAATTTATTCTCTTACAGTTTTGAAGGCCAGGAGTATGAAATTAATGTGTTGGCAGCCTTCTGGATGCTCTGAAGAAGAATCTATTCCATGCCTCTCTCCTAGCTTCTGGTGGCTTCCACCAGTACTCGGTATTCCTTGGCTTATGGCTGCCCTCATTTCTGCCTTAGTTGGTCTTCACGTGGCCTTGTCCTCTGTCTCTCTGTCTCAAATCTCTCTCTCCTCCTCTTATGAGGACATGTGTCATTGGACGTCCAGTGAAATCCAGGACTATCTCATCTATGATCCTTAATTTAATTACATCTGCAAAGACCCTATTTCCAAATAAGGTCATATTCACAAATACTGGGGGTTAGGGCTTGGACGTATCTTTTTGGGGACCATAATTCAACCCACTACACTTCCTAACTCTACTAAAAAATTTGAACAAGTGTGCGAAGAATATTGGCGTGGAGCAGTGCCATGTTATTGCTTGCTTGGGTGTCTGTGTGCCTCATTCCACAGTAGGGGAGGAAGATAAATCCTCTACCCTCTCTAGGTCCTTCTGGCTGGCCTAAGAATTAAATTGATATGAGACAGAACAACAGGAGAAAATCAAACAAAGCTTTATAACGTGTATACACGGAGAAACCCAGGAAAATCGAGCAACTCAGCCAGAACGGCAGAGGTTGTCATCTTAAATACCATCTTTGGCTAAAGACAAAGGAGGATGTTGGGGGTAGTGGTTTGAGACTTCAAAAGGGAGGAAGGCAATTCACAAAGAAATGGAAAAGCAAACGTTTGGTGAACAGAACTTTGATAAGAATGGGCTTACCTTGGGCCATCCCAGTGGCATAGCTGTTAAGTTTGCATGCTCCACTTCAGTGGCCCAGTGTTAGCAGGTTCAGATCGCGGGCGGGAACCGACACAGCGCTTGTCAAGCCACACTGTGGCAGCGTCCCATATAAAGCAGAGGAAGATAACACAGATGTTAGCCCAGGGCCAATCTTCCTCGGCAAAAAAGAGGAGGATTGGCAACAGATTTTAGCTTAGGGCTAATCTTCCTCCCAAAGAAAAAAAAAAAAGAATGGGCTTAGGAAGGACCCCAACAGTCTATCTATATACCCAGAGTTATCTATGGTGATGGCCTGTCCTGGGGACAGGCCTTAAATTCTTTTAGGCAGTTAGGGGGAAGGTCCAAGTTTCTTTCAGTCTTTTGTTCTATCAAGGCAAATAGACACACTTTGGGGTGGCCAATTTTGATCCCCTACACCAACCATTCACTTCCAGCTTCCTGTCTGCTGCCCACCTCCATCTGTTCATTTGAACAGTAGGGGCAGTGCAGAAACAGCCTGAGTCTCACAAATGGCCAGGTTGCCAGCTTTTTCCCATCGTCCTTGACCAGTACACTCTGAAGGGGGACCGAGGGCTGTACTCTTCCCAAGTTCACTAACATCCTACAAAGCCCAACTGATATAAGAAGAGAACCATGCAACTCTTTAGATTGCTATTTTCTGTTTGCCACAACACCTAAAAGTTTTGTGATGGACTTTCCCTATTTTCAATAATTTTCCTTTAAAAAGTCATTAAAGATAGTTTTCTTACAGCATGGTTTTAATCTAAGTGGATTAGAACTGTATGAAAAACCTAAAGGCTTACCATCATTGAGGTGACTAAAAGAGTGAGAGAGTCACGGCTATTTCTGAAGAAAGTTCTAGAATTTAATAGGACCACTAGCTACATGAGGTTAGACTCAGGCAGAAACAGACAACAGGACAGCCTTTTTACCATTTCTTTCCTAGTCAATTAATTTTTAATTCTTGTGTATTTCTGCCTTGCAGCACTCAGAGCAATTTTTAAAATATTTCCTGTATATTTGACGGATAACCATCTCTCTCATGGGACTTTTATAAGATGCCAGGGCTTGGCTCCTTATATTAAATTTTCTGTTGACATTATCCATAGCATAATTATAAAAATGTCTTTTCTTGATGAAAAAGATATGGAAAGAAAAACATTATCCACCACTCTTCTATCTCAAGCAAAGAAAGCCTACAAACACAATAGTTGTTATGATCCCGAGTTGTAAATAATCAGACTTGAGACTCTAAAACGGGGTTGGCAAACATTTTTCTGTACGGGGCCAGATAGTAAATATTTTAGGTTTGTGGGCCATGTGGTGTCTCTCACAACCTCTCAACTCTGCTATTGCAGTATGAAAGCAGCCGTAGACAATATGTAAAGAAACCAGTGTGGCTGTGTTCCAATAAAACTCTATTTACAGGTGAGGGCTGAATTTAGTACACAGATCATAGTTTGCCAATCCCTGCTCTAAAATATCAACCAGTTCTCCATGTTTCTATTATATAGATATGTATCCATATTGAAATATTAGGGAATTTAGCATAATTTCAGATTCCCTTTCATAATATTGGAAACATTTTGGACATATCTTTTATTAACCATTTTATACCCAGTGCCTAGCACAGGGGTCTTTCATTTAGTAGGCACTCAAATGTTTATTTAATGAATAGCAAATGAGTAAGGCCTGGGCTTTCCTAGCATGCTAACCTCTGCAGAGTGCCCACTACGCCTTGTCCAGCTCCAGTACACTTCAAATTGCCTAGTTGAAATAACTCAAGTTCAGTATGCCAAAACCCTGGAAACTCTCGTATGGTGGAACTCTCTTCTCTCCATCTCTGTAGGAAAGTTATGAGATCTGTACTTCTGTTATGGATCAATATAGTCACAATACTTTTCTTAGAAACAAACCTGATAGCTAGGTATATATCTATATTATATCTATATCAGTCAATCAGTCTGCTCATTGACAGCAATGGGGATGACGAGACTGAAGCTATACGGGCCAGGCGGCAGCATTTTACTGCCAGAAACCAGGGGATTGCAATTGCCATAACAACAGACACAGTTGAAGGGTAGCTAAGGGGGTTTGACCTGGAGGGAATCGTGGACATGATTAATAGAACATTGCATCCCTAGAGGAAAAAAGATGAATAGCCAATGAGGGTGCTGCTTAATATATACAATGAAAAGAAGGCAAGAATGGATGAACAGCAGGCTGAGGGTGGTCACCCCAATAGAAAGTCATGATACTTTGCCCAGATCCCAGACCTCAGCCAGTTTTCAGACCCAGAAACTACTGGCTGAAGAGGTGGCCAAATGCACAGGAGGAAGAATCTTGAAATACATGGTAAAAATACACCGTGTTAATTTCTCCCATTTTCCTCAAAAGAGATCTATGGTAATTTACTTGAGAAAATACATCCCGGGGAAAGAGGAATATCCAGTTATTTTGAGGCCATTGGGTTGAATTAACGTTGAATCATGGAGTTCAAAGCATCATGTTAGAATGGATGCAGACAGGGACCAGGTAATAAACAGAATCCTGGCCAAAGTCTGGCTCTCAGTAGGTCCAGTAGGTCTGTGGACACATCCAATGGTCACTTCCCCAGTCCCTGAAGGTATAATAGGGATTGATAAACTTGGCTGTTGGAGTGACCCCCCAACCTTGAATTCTTCTCATTCTACCAAAGGAGAGCTATCATAGTGAAGAAGGTAAAGTAGAAGCTTCTGAAACCACACGTCCACACTCCCACTCTTCCATCACCCCCCCCCAACAGTCCTGGCTAAGATGGTAAATCAAAAAATATTGCATTTGTTGGTGGTGATGGGGAGGAATGGCAGAAATTAGTGCTACTCTAAAAGATCTTAAGAATGCAGGGGGTGATGGTCCATATCAGAGTTTCACCAGTCCAACCAGTGCAGAAACCAGATGAATCTTAAAGAATGACTGTAGGCTGCTGTGAACTCAGATAACCGTGGCTACTGTGCTAGATGTGTTATCTTTGCTAGAGCAGATTACTATGGCCTCAGGTACACGGTATGCAGACATTGATTCGCCATACTTTTCTATCCCAATCAGGAAAGATCAGAAAAAGGATCAGAAACCATTTGTATTTACATGGAAGCCAATGTACAAGTACAGGTTTGTCTGGGGGCTACGTCACCTCTGCTCTCTGTCATAGTGTAATCAGATGAGATCTGAGCTGTCTGGACATCCTGTACAAGGTCATATTGATCACAGTGGTGAACAGGAAGTGGCCAGCATCCCAGCGGCATTGGTAAGACACATGCATTCCAGGGTGTGGGAGTTAAAGTTGGCAACAATTGAGGGAGCTTCCACTGTTGTAAAGTGTTTAGGGATCCAGTTGGGTCAAGGGCAAGAGAGGACATCTCTTCCAAAAGACATCTTGCCTTTCCACCAGAAAGAAGGAAAAAAAATTTCTGGTAAGATCCTTTAACTTATGGTGCAAACATATTCTACATCTAGGAATGCGCTCCAGCCCACATCCTGGGTCACATAAAAAGCTCATTGTTTTGAGTGGGGCCTGGAGCAGGAAGTCAGGGCTGCAGTACAAACAGTCCTGCTGCTGGGACCAAATGATCTAGAAAAGCCTATGCCATTGGAGGTGTTAGCGATGGGAAACGATGCAGTGTGGCATATAGATGAAGCCTGAGGGGGAGCATCACCAAACAGACCTCTGGAGTTTTGGAGCAAGGCCATCTGCCATAGAATCTTATATGCTTTTTGACAAAGAGTTCCTGGTGTGTCACTGGGGCCTAGTAGAGACAGAATTCTTAATTATAGGACACTACGTAACCATGCGTCTGGAACTGTCCATTATGATCTAGGTTCTGTCAGACCCACAGAGTCATAAATTCAGGCAGGCCCAGCAGCAGTCCAACATAAGATCAAAACTGTGCATCTGGGATCGAGGCTAAGCAGGACCAGCAGACTTGAGGTAACTGCATGAGCAGGTAGCCCAGACCCCGCTGTCACCCACCACAGTTGTTCCAGCACCCCTCCCTCAGATCACTCCTAGGACTATGTGGGGGTCCCATGTGACCAGCTGAAGGAATAGGACAAGCCTGATCATGTTGTATGAGTAGATCAGCTGGGTGTGTGAAAGCAAGCTGAGCATGGGCAGTGGTTTCATTATACTCAGGGAGGGAGGGAGCTTGAAAAACAACGGTGAGGAAAACTCATTTCAATGGGCAGAGCTCAGAGAGGTGCACTTGGTACTCATTTTGTGTGGAGGGAGCAGTGGCCTGAGCTGAGAACACATACGTACTTGTGGGTAGAGGGAATAGTCTGATAGGCTGGTCAGGGGTCTGGAAACAAAAGGACTGAAAATTTGGAGACAAGGAAGTTTGGCGTAGAGGAATATGGACGCCCTGAGGAGAGTGGGCATAATGTGTGAAGATTTCTGACTCACATGTTGACGGAAAACAGAAAGCATCCATAACAAGAAGGCAGTGAACAACCAAGGAGACACAACGACCAGGCCAGTTGACATTAGCCAGTCTTCGAATTGACATGATGGGTGGGCACATGAAGGGAGGGACCGCAGGGGCAGAGATAGAGCCATGCATGGCCTCTGTTTCACCGACACTTCTAAAAGTCTAACCTGCCAGCAATAGAGCCCAACTCTGAGCTCCCAATGTGGGAGCTTCAAGGAGATGATTTTCAACAGGTGATTTTTCTTATGTTGGAGGATCATTGTGCATCCAACATACGAGGCAACACCTTCAACATTTTCTTGAAAAATCCTAGGAATTTTAGCATCTTCAGTGCCTAATTTTAATACCTCTAGTACCTTCAGTGGTGGGTCATTTCCTGGCTTCAGTTTCATGCCTATTCAATTGAGTAAGCATACCTTTACAAATTGTACATATTAATAATAATAATAATAATAAAGCCATAATGTTAAACTGCCTAACATAAAGAAAGGAAAACAAACAGAAACAAACTATGGCAACTTTTCCAACCGTAGCTGGGACTTTAAATCAATGGTGTATGCAAAATTGCTTAGCCTCATATTGGGTCTATAATACTAGCTGCTCCAAAAATATTAGTTGAATAATTATCAGTAAGGCCACTGCCTCGATAAGAGCCTTTACAGATAATTACGGATGTAGGAAATTTAACATTTTCATGGGAATTGCTATACGATGCTGTATGTCCTTTCATGTCTTTAAAGAATTTTATAATTTCAGTTTTTATTAATAACTCTGTGTCAGCATGTGGACATCAAGCACTGCCTAGAATCAACAATGATGTCCTCAGGGCTGATGGCATGTACAAGGCTGTGTTTGTGTTTTACCTTAACCTCTGGTGTCTCCTCTTCTCTATTTGGTATATTTGCTGTTATATTTTTTGTCCTCTATTCTGATTCCTTACAGATATCAGTGGACATCAGAGTGTTACAGCCAAGATGGAAATGAACGGAGAGTAGCCTAAATTAAGGGGTATTTACTAGGAAAATATTTGGTGTTATCATGGCAATGACAACTCTCTAAGCTTATGGAAAATTGAGCTGGCATCTGGAAAACCATCAGTAACAAGGCTGTGCATGCGTGTGTCTGTGTGTGTGTGTTTGTGCCACAATCTCTTTTCTTCATTTTTTCTCTGTTCTATTTTCTTGCTCGTTACCTACATGGCTTAAAATGGTTGTCCCAGCCCTGACTAAACTTAACTTTAGTTCAAGTGCCAAATACCATCTATGAAGTCTCTATAGTTTTCAGTTCAACTTATCAAGAATGAGACTATGATATGACCTCAAAACAGGCAATAAATTAGCTTTTTTGATATCACTCTTGGTCAGAGAAAAAGAAAGATCTGGAGTACAGGGGTCCTATGGCATAAACATAGCTGCCTAGGTCCACCCCTTATAATTTGCTGTGTGTGTGTGTCAGTTCTTATGGAAGGAACTAGAGAGAATTTGTAATTTGTAATATCTAGTTTTGATCCTAAATTAGAGATGGAAAAATTATATCTAGTCCTCCTAAAAACTGTAGTATGTTTCCATTTTCATCCTGACTTACATTTGAGAGGGCTTTTCTTCTTTAGACGGTATTAAGGGAGGATGAAAGGATTAGAGTCCCTTATTTTTTTCCCTGACTGTTCTGTACTATCTACCAGAATTGTCCTAAGAACAGGTTCCAATACTATTTCAGGGAACACCAATAAACTCATCCATATAATGCTATTTTTCTTTAAGATCAACTTAGACAGAATGGTTGATCAGCTCCAGGGAACATGGAAATCCATTTCTTGTGAAAATTTTGAAGAATATATGAAAGAACTGGGTGAGCCATGTTTACTTGTGTATCACATCCAGTAAAAATGGGAGCTCTGACAGCACAGGACTTACTCTGTATGAAATTAGATTATTCTTAGACCCCTCCCTCCAATTTTTCACATAGAAACAATAAATATTGCTTCCGCACCTAGATATAGTTCTGTGCAAAACTAGGTTGGGAATGACATAATCCCCGCCCTCATGTAATTTACCATGGATTTACATAGATAAAACGTGCATATGCCATATACTAAACAGCAAATGATTTTAATAAATAATCATTTTGCAAGTATTTGCTTTTGATCTTTAAGGGATCTTCAGAATAGATCTTGTTTTCCAGCTTCTGATGGCTGCTGGCATTCCTTGGTGTGTGGCTGATCTTTGCTCCCGTTATCACATTGCTTTCTCCTTTCTGTAGTCTAATATCCAGCTTCCTCTTCTTATAGGAAAAGTTTCTTCTTATAAGGAAACTTGTGATTACATGTGAGGTCCACCTAGATAATCCAGAATAATCTCCCCATCTCATGATCCTTACATTAACCACATCTGCAAAGTCCCCTTTGGCATATAAAGTAACATTCACAGGTTCCAGAGATAAGGATGTGAACATCTTTGGAGGCCATTATCTAATCATATCTTGTCATCATGTATCACAATATGAATTCCACAAACCATATTATAGTATTTCCCCAATTTATCTTCTCTTAGCAATTTAACTTAGGTATTGCTGTATGTGTAATGCTATTTCTATAGGAAATACTCCTTTACGTATTGCATAAAGCTGTGTGCACAAGGATGTTCACTATAGCATTATTTATAATAGCAAAAAATGGAAACAAACTAAATGCCCATCCATAGGGGGGCAGATAAAAAAATTTTGGACTATACATATTATGGAATATTCTGTGGTTACGACAAAAATATATATCTATATGTATTGACATGGAAAATCTCCAAGACATACACGTAAGGGGAAAAAGCAAGTTGGAAAACAATAGTTATATTATAAAATTTATATTTTTTAGAAACTTATATATATAGTGGTGAAAGTTGCACAACATTGTGAATGTACTTAATGCCACTGAATTGTATAGATTAAAATCGTTAAAATGTTAAAAATAATAAATTTTACAAGTATTTAACTACAATAAAAAACATAATAGAGAAAATAAACCCTATATATGTGTACATATACAAATGCAAATGAAGAGATAAAGATCTGGAAGAATCCATGCCAAAGTATGTTGTTTGTATGTAAATTAACATATTTTTTAAAAAGGGAGATGGTTCATAGTTTTAATCCAATTTTCAAAGAGGTCTATGGACCAACAAGATTAATAACTACTGGACTAGAGAAACATGACAACTGCTACACAAAAACTAGAGACTGATATTTTTTTCTGCAAATACAATCTATTTTAACATATAATGGTGGCACTACCAGCTTTAGATATTTGAATTCATGTAGCACTAAATCTGTTTAACTCACAAGCCTCCTAGTTAAGAAAGAATTATACAGCTAACGTGAGTTCTTGGAGCCGACAACAGATTTAACCATTGCGTTCTTTTATCTGGTTTCCAGGAATAGGAAGAACCAGCAGGAAACTTGGCTGTCTGGCAAAACCCACTGTGACCATCAGTACAAAGGAAGATGTGATCACTATAAAAACCAAAAGCATCTTTAAGAATAATGAGATCTCCTTCAAACTGGGAGAAGAGTTTGAAGAAACCACACCAGGTGGCCATAAAACCAAGGTGAGGCCTTCAACACTCTTTCAGATAAATTTCATGAATGTTAATTTGAAATCATCCTAAATAAGAAATTATAGCAAACATATCAAAAATCTGTGTTAGATAAACTTTGGGCTAAAACCTAGGTCTGAGGACCATAAATTTAAATATATACACAAATCTTCTGGGATGCTTGTGAAAAATGCTTCTTTCTAGGTCCCATCCCTGGAGGCTCTGATATCTGGGGTGGGCACCTGAAAATTGTATTTTTAGCAACAATTCTGATGCAGGTGATCAGCAGACCACATTTTGAGAGTTATTTCTCTAGATTGTCTCTCAGAAACAAAAGTTCTGCCTTTCAATTTTGTAGCATTTTGACACATAAAATTATGATGAATAAAACTTATATTAGCTGGTATAGGAGAGATTATGCCATGGTAACATATTAATCACAAGCTCTCAGTAGCTTAACACAATGGGGATTTATTTCTAACTCATAGTACATATTCAGTGTTGGAGTGGAGTTGGGGAAATTTATGTATGTGTAGGGAGGGGGTGGGAATTGGGGGCATAGAGTATCTGCCCCTCTTAATTTCTCAGGGACCCAGGCCCAAGGAGGTTCAACTACCTTGTAGCTGGACAATCAGGTACTTGGGGTCTCCTCAGTCAACAAGATAGGGAAAGATACACTGGGGTTTTTATTGCCTCAGCCTGGAAGTGACACACACAGTTTCTTCGATCTTATGGGCTGCAACTGGAATACATAATTTACTTTTTATTTATATTTTATCTTTATTGTAAGTCCCCCCATTCCATAAGTCCCCCCAACCTCATAAGGTTGTTGTGAGGATTAAATCATGAATCAATATACGAAAATCTCTTTGAAGAGTGCCTCACACCATAGTGCTACATAAGTGGTAACTATTGTTGTGATTATTATTATCATTTTAATTATTTTTATATTGTTGGGGTAAAAAGAGGAAATGGGACTTCTCTCCTTTAAGTAAGATCTTACAGTGGGAGTTTGAATTAGCTTCACATGTATTTTTAAAGTTGAAACTTACTTGTGATTCTTTATGCAAAAAAATAATACTTTGCCTATACAATAAAATATAAAAAAGAATGTTTTACTTACCCTTCACAATAATATTATGATTTTACTCTTATAAAACTATTTTTTGCCAGAAGAATCAGCCAACAAATTTACTGTTGACAAAGTCTTAAAATAAATGGAATTGTAAACACCATTCTAAAACTATCTGAGAATAGCAAAACAACTGAAAAGAATTTGCCACATGATAAAATTTTAGAGTTCAAGCATGACAATCTGAGCTGAATTTGGTTTTGTGTGTTTTTCAGAGTATGGTAACCTTAAATAATGACTCCTTGGTTCAGGTTCAGGACTGGGAAGGCAAAGAGACCACTATAACGAGATGGTTGGTAGATGGGAAAATGGTGGTGGTGAGTGAGCTGTTTCTCATTAGTTTGTTCACCTATTATAACGTCTAGATATAAAATCACTCAGATAGCTTGTTTTAAAACAATGGAGGTGAATGTAATTTTTCTTTTCCTCTTGCTTTACAAGAGTGGGGGAAAACATTGGCAGATAGACATATCATCATAAATGTTATAAAATGTGCATGGATTGAGGAACTAAAAACCTAAAGAGAATTTAAGAAATTGTCTTGCCTGTTCTTTGACTTGTCTGTAAGCCAAAACAAGCATGTACTTTTGCAATAAAGATTTCAGCAGGAATTGAGAGTTGTTGCTAAACTTCTGCTCCACACCAGGATTAATTTCTCACTGTTTTCCAGGTCAACACCAAAGAACAGTGTGAAAAGGAAACTTAAACTAGGGATGCAAAGCTTAAATGGTGTCTATTTGGTGTAATGATGAGTTGACACAAATAAAAACTAACATTTATATGGCTACCACATCCCCATGTTTTCAGATATTATTTACCCAACCCTCACAATAATCCTGTGAGATAAGATTTATTAGCCCATTTCACAGGTGAGAAAATTGAGATTCAAACACTGACTTACCTAAGGATATTGAGCTAGAAAAATGTGGTGCCAGTATTAAAATCCAGGTTGGCTTAATTCCAAAGTCTATACTTTTTTGAGTCTATCCTGCTCCCTCTCAGCATCGCTTCCCAGGTCATGTCTCTCGCTTCTACAGAGTGGTGGGAAATATGTCAACGCTTCCCCTTCCCCCATACCCCCACCTCCACCAAAATTAATAAAAAGATAATTTAGGACATAATATAAAATAAGTTCTAAGGGAATATGCAATAATTGTGTGGAAGTAAAAAAAAAAAATCTATCCTCATTTCTCACCACCCGCCCCCGTATCCTTTATAATTAAGTGTTTGCTCACCTGTTCTGATAAAGAGCTGCAATTTTCTGATTTTGTCTATCTATTTATCTCCTTGCTCAAAACTTTGAAAACTTTTGCCTTTCTCAAGTAGGAGGACATCCTTCATGATTTCTTGTAAGGCAGGTCTAGTGGCAATGAGCTCCCTCAGCTTTCGTTGGTCTGAGGAAGCTTTCATTTCTCCATCATATCTGAAGGGCAGTTTCACTGGATAGAGTATTCTTGGCTGAAAGTTTTTGTCTTTCAGTATTTTGAATATTTCACTCCATTCTCTCCTGGCCTGTAAGGTTTCTGCTGAGAAACCCACTGAAAGGCTGGTGGGGGTTCCTTTGCAGGTTATTTTATTCTCTCTTGATGCCCTTAATATTTTTTCTTTGTCATTGACTTTTGACAATTTTACTATTATATGCCTTGGAGAAGGTCTTTTTGCACTGATGTAATTAGGAGTTCTATTAGCGTCATGTACTTGTAAGTCCAGTTCCTTCCCCAGGTTTGGGAAGTTCTCAGCTATTATTTCTTTGAACAAGCTCTCTGCTCCTTTCTCCTTCTCTTTGCCTTCTGGGATACCCATTATCCTTATGTTACTTTTCCTAATTGAGTTGGATATTTCTCAAAGGATTTCTTCATTTTTTAAAAAATCTTAGTTATCTCTCTGCCTCCGCCTGAATCATTTCTAGGTTTCTATCTTTGAGCTCACTGATTCCTCCATAGGGTCTGCTCGGCTTTTTTGCTTTCTACATTATTTTTTATCTCATTAATTGTGTTCTTCATATCCAGAATTCCTGTTTGGTTGTTTTTTTTAGAGCTTAAATCTCTTTGGTGAAGTTTTCCTTCTGTTCATTAATTTTATTCCTAAGGTCATTGAACTATCTTTCTGAGTTTTCTTGTAACTCATTGAGTTTCTTCATGACAGCTATTTGAATTCTCTGTCAGTTACATTGTAATCTTCTGTGACTTCAAGTTTGGTTTCTGGAGAGCTGTCATTCCCCTTCTGTTCTGCAGTGTTACTGTAGTGCTTCGTGGTCTTTGATGAATTGATCCTCTGCCAGTGCATTTGTGGTAGTAATCACCTTTCTTATCTGGGTACAGCTTTGGTTACTTTGGTTCTGAGCTGCTTCTGGTTGTATTTGAGAGCCTGCACTTTCCACCCTCCACTCTCTCTGCTAGAGGCATCATCAGTGCCCTCCTTGTTCCTCTGAGGTTGTTGGTGCCTTGCTGCTTATGATGTCACTGCAGTCTCAGGTGTCACCACTGGAGTCACCAGGCTGTAAGCACTTCTGCTGCTTCCAGGGTTGACTGGGACTCATGTTCCCCAACTTCCTTTCTGTGGGCTCTCCATGGGCTCTCCATGGGCTTGGTGCTGATTCCCCATGTACCACCTGCACTGCTGCTCCCAGGTTACCTGGAAGTGCTGGCAGCACCGCTGCCAGGGGTGCTGGGTTCATAGATGTCACTGTTGCTGTCGGGGGCCCAGGTTCTTGTACACATCCCCTGCTGCTGGTAGACCTGGTGTCTGGTGTGCCACCATTGGGGGCTGCGTCTCAGGTTCTGCTGTGGTTCCTGAAGCCTCAGGTTGCATGTGCCACCTGCCATGGCTGGGGGAGGAGTAGAAGCTAAGCTGCACATGTTGTTACTGGCCCTGCAGTCTCTGGTTGCTGGTGCCCAATAGTGTGCTCTTTGAGACGTCAAATCAGGGCACCCTGCTCCTGCTGGTGAAATCTGAGTTTTGGTTGCTGTCCCCACTGCTGGAGAGACCAGGGCCACTGCTAGGGGAGAAGGAGGGGGATGGGTCACCAGCTCTGCTCTGTGTCCTGAAACCTCAGGACATGTGTACCACCCACCGCCACCTGGGGGTGGAGAGGCCAAGCCACAAGTGCCACATTTGCCTGTGGTCGCTGGCATGCATGCTGGTATGAGGATACGCATCTTGGATCTCCACTGCTAGGGGACTCAGGGGGCTGCTTCCCTAGTTCCACTGTGTCCTGGAGGTCCAGTCCACCCACCTTCAGATGCATAGATACATGGATCTCTCAGGTGTTCTGGTGTTGTGTGCAGGGAGTCCTTTTTTGGTCACTAGATGTCTGATGGGTTGTAACTCAGAGGGGAGAGACAAAGGGGACGACTCACTCTGCCGTGATGCAGACGTCACTCTCTGCCCTCATTTCTTAATGATGTGTTATTTTTTCTTTCAACAATGAAGAGTACATTTCCTTATAAAGTAAGAAGTGGAGGACTAACATTATTTATTTTACTGCTGTTTATAATGACATCAACCACTAAGCAGATACATTTACACTTCATTAGGAAGAAAATTAGATTTAGAATCCAGAGATGTGGTTTTCCATCTCAGCCACTCAGTACTTATATCACTTTGGACAAGTCATTTATCCTCTCCAAGATTCAAGTTCCCTGCCTTCAAAATGTAGAAAGTGTTTTCACAGTTTTTTTGAGAGAATTAAATACCATCATGTATATACCCGTGCTCTGAAACCATAAAATACTACATCGATGTAAGTTACTATTAGCATTTGAAAAGTGTAGAGTATGTAAAATAGCAAAAATGCTTCAATGTAGGCATTTAAAGTGTTTTAATAAAGACTTTAAATTCCTACAAATACACTTTGTTTTTTTGTATATATATATACACACACAAATTTATATACACACACATCATATACACCGTATATATATACACACCATATATAATATATGATTTGCCATATGTGTGTGTGTGTATATATATATATATAAATATATATATGGCAAAATCAGCCAACAAATAGTTGCTATCTGTAATTGTCTGTACAGATCTCTTTCCAAGATTTTTAAGGAATGTATGTATGGCTAGTACTTATTTTGCGTTTTTCTAAACGTCAATTTCACCAACAATACTGAAATATCTTATCTTTTGTCTGCCTTCTAGGAAAGCGCCATGAACAGTGTTATCAGCACTCGGACGTATGAGAGAGTACAGACAAACTCGGTCTCCAACTCTTAAGCACTCCCAAACTGTGATCCAAACTGCTGAGGTGGTTTAGATATGACTCTGAAGTAAAATACTACAACTGCTGACACAAGAGAGCCTTTGCACAAGCGTCAACAATTTGGCTGCCCTGTTGAACATGCCTGTGTCACGTAGGACCTTGGCATTGGCAGCCATGAGAAGCCAGGACGATGTATCCTTTTCAACGCGGGGCTGCTGTAATACATTCAGAGTGGCACTTCGTGTTGTTTTTCTTCTTGTTAAGCATATGTCAATCCTTTATATTCAACACGATCTGCGCTATATTGGGAAAATAATGTTAATTTTTTAATAAACTAGTTAGGACATAGTGTGCCTCAAAAGTTACACCTCAACTTATGTGAAAGGGTAATAAACAGATCTGGAACCAGTCTAATATAATACCAAACTATTTTTACAGAGAACACCATAACCACTACCACCATCACTGAAAGCCAATACAGAGGAGAATATTCTGTTTTATTAGCACCGAACCTTAGGCACTTTAGGCCAGAAATGGATTTCAGAAACCGTGTGGACTGATCACTGCATCTCTTAGATGGAGAAACAGGCCCAAATTGGTTAACTGCACTTCAATATCACCCCAATGGTTTCAGGAGGAATTGGAACTAGAATTCACGCTTCCTAATTATTCACCTCACAACCGTAACAAAGGGAATTTAGGTAGAAACAGGTTCACAGTGTACAGTTATGAGTCAACTGTAACACTACATCTAACTAATGAATAAACAAGCTTCCGTGTGTCTTAAAATGTGTGGCAGGAGGCCACAGCTTAGTCCAGGTGTGGATGTGGAGTTTGGCCATTTGAACACGTGGCCTGTCATTTGCCTGAATTGACACATAGGGGGTCTTGATGCTCTAGTCAAAGTGAGAGAAGTGCTTGTTTATTTTTTTGGTGTACTGAAATGATGAAGAAGACAACCAAAGGCATAGAGAAACATCCTTCTGAGCTGCTTGGACTGCACAGAGAGGGGATTGCAGGCAGAGTTGGAAGGGGCATGTGCAACTCTGCGGCAGGGCCCAGGTAATAGCCTGCAGCACGGAGGCGAGACAGAAGCATCCTCCCTGTCAGGATGGACCCCAGCACTGCTCTGACATCTCAAGGGGCAGTGTCTCCGGGAGCTTCACAAACAGGGCTCCTGGTTTCGATGTTAGGGTTTCCTGTCTTCTGTGGAAGGAAGACACTCTTGTAGGCAGCAGAGTCAGTGCAGGAAGCCTTGTGGTGAAGGGATAGTTATCAGACACCAGCAGAATACAGGCAGGATACCCCTGATGACCCCCAGGAACCCCTGGGGCGGGGAGCAGGGGTGAACTTTGCAAGGGACTGGAGTTCTACATGAGCAAGTGCAGCCATGACATTTGGGTAACGATGTTAATATGATTTTGTAAACAATCTGATGAACTCTAGAGACTTTTGGCTACCCCCCCCGCCCCCCCAAAAAAACTCAGAAAAATACAACAGCAGCTAAAGTTTTCAGAAGTAAGCAGCACGCCTACCTTCTTCCCACCGCCTTTACCTGACTGACAATCATTAAAATAGAAAGTCACTCACTGTGACTGACGGAAGTGGAGCGTCCCTCAGGTATGGTCGGGCAATCCATCTCAAAACAAACCGAACCAGACTCACCGCTGCTCTGAAGAGATACTGTGGTTCAGGATTCACTGCACACTCGCCACGCACCAGGCACAGCATGAGAACTGGGGATGGAGGAGAGCTGAGTGCTCACTGCCCCTGACTGACTCAGAAGAGAAGGGACCTACTGGGAAAGTATCACTTGGGCATGCTATCTCAGGGAATTTGTAAATAACAGGTTGCAAAACAAATGTTTCCACCTAGAGAGGAAGATCTGGTACCACTTTCTGGGTGAATAATTGCCTTGCCCTGGAGGGAAGAAAACCGGCACTAAGGGTGTAGACGGAGCAACGAGGGGACCGCGGTTGGGGCGGGAGGCGCCCGATTGGGCTCGTGTGTGCTGTTTTCGGACGCCTGTCCTGGAGTGTCCGTCCTTCTCTGTTGCAGCCTCAGTACAGTTTGCACCAATTCAGTTCAATAATCGTTATTCAGGATATTTAGGGAATGGAGAGTTACTCCTAGAGAGGCATAACTTGTTCTTCCTAAGCTGGGAAAAGTTTGGGTTTTTAAAAAATCACATTCGTTGATTCAGATTCGGCCAAAATATTACTAGAATAGAAATCAGAGAGCCAGCCCTGATGGCCTAGTGGTTAAAGTTCGGCATGCTCCGCTTGGGTGGCTGGGGTTCCCCTCCGGGTCACAGAACCACACCATCCATCTGTCAGTTGCTATGCTGTGGGGGCGGCTCACATAGAACTAGAACAACTTACAACTACTACAACCATGCACTGGGGCTTTGGAGAAGGAAAAAAAAAAGAGGAAGATTGGCAACAGATGTTAGCTCAGGGTGACTCTTTCCCCGCAGATAAAAAAAAAAAAAAAAAGAAAAAGAAATCAGAAAACCCTGGGTTACAGAAAGAGAGGATATTTTGATTTTACTTAAACAGTGAAGTTAACGATGTTGAGTATTTTCTATCTAGTGAATAAGTGTGGGGAAACAATGTTCCATTTGAATAATTCAGTTGACAATAATCTAAGATGAAAAATAAAATTATAACAATGATAAAAGACTGGTTTTTGAGTAGTTATTAAGAGCTAGACACTGTGTATAGCACTTTCTATGCCTACCTCATCTTCCCTTCTGTGACGTATTTACAAAGGTATAAAATAAGACACAGAGGTTAAATATTTTGCCTAAAGATCCTCAGCTGATCAATACCAGGGCCAGAATTCAAAACTAGGTTTCTGTGACTCCAGGTCTATGTTCTTTAACCATGGTGCCAGAATGTCTCTCCAGAAATCAAGATAAATATTGTGAGAGTTTCTGTTAGAGTCTTTCTATGTGATAATAAGTATGATAAATAAATGCACAAATAAAACCATAACCTGAGAGACCAGCCCTACCTAAACCCTCATACCCAGAACTGATTAGAGATTACCTTTTGGAGTAGAACATTTAAGAAGCAGAAAACAGCCAAACCATGACTAATTCTGTATAAGACAGATTTGTCAGGAAATTCTTGCTCAATGCACTAAACAAAAGGAATAAAAGCTAAGAATCTGACACCATAGGAATTGGACTAAGAGAAAGAGAAGGTCCAGTGAGTTTTAGCTTACTACTTATAGACGAGAATTATGTTGGGAATAAGTTGAGAACACAGTTACATGTTATAATTTGGGAAATTTTCATATTGACACAGTGTGGAGATGTCATAGAAATATAATTTTAACGCTCGGCAGGGATCTGAGGATCTTCAATTAGAGTTTCCCATTTAAGAGACTAGGGAACCGAGGTACTCTTGAAGAGGATGGTGACAAGGTCTTGCCTGTGGTCATCCCGGTTCTGAGTGACCACTGGCGTGTTGTGTGGATTTGCTCTTAGCAATTACTGTAGACCATATGGAGTCCACCGGACAGAATCAGAAGAAAACTGAAGTCCCCATTATAGACCAACTTTAACCAGCATTGTTGATGAGATACGACATTTAATCAAACAAATATACTGAATTTAGTCCAGCACCAGATGTAAATACAACTCTTGCTGCCAGAAAGACTCATTTAAGTCTTATGGCAAAGAATTGTATCTTCCTTGTTTCATGATATGAGCACTTCTTTGCATACCCTGCAAAAATTACTGACTTAACTTTGTTTACCAGCAATTTTCAAACATTTTTTTTCAATCAATGGAAGCTATTGCCAAATAAATTGCATGCAGAGCGATAATGTGTAAAACACATCAATGCAGAACCCTCCTGTCTGTGCGGGAGGTCCCAGAACCCCATGAATGATTTCATTGGCCTTTCCCATGTTCAAGGAAGGTTCTAGAGGACACCTTTAATTCACTTCCTGTCTGCTGGCAGCCACTTTTATGAGAAACCTCGTGGGGTTGGGACCCAGACCTCTGAGGAGTCTCCAGATGGCTAGTGCTCTTGTCTCTGATGCGGTGCCATGAGGCTGGTTCTGAGAAGCTTGCTAAACGATGGCCTGAAATCAACTGCAGCTCCTGGAAACTCCTGCTGCTGGCAGACTGAAGAAATATGGTTGGGGTCATGCTGATAGGAACAAACAACATGACAGCTGAGTAAAGATATGAAAGAGTTAGGGAATGAGCCAGGCATATAAGCAGATCAATTAGGAAGCTCTAACAATATTTCAGGCACATGATCATGGTGACTTGCAATGTGGATGGCAAGAAGTCATAGGATTTGGGATAGATTTCTAAGTTAGAGTTAACAGAATTTACCGATGGATTGATGAGTGATTTAAAACTATTTGGTCTTAGATATTAGAAAGATGCATGTCATTAAGTGACATTACATCTAAACTATGCCAGAATGGTTGTCTGATTTTATAAATTCACTGCAAAACTAAACAGAGCAAGCCAGAACCAACTAAGCTGATCCCAAAGAGTGGCTAATTTATTTATTTAGAAAACATTAGAGAATTCCCTTTCTGGCCAAGATGGAGTAGCAGGGGTCAAATTTACCTGCCACCTGAATCAACAGAAAAAGGAACAAGTTATCTGAAACAATGGTTTTCAGGACACAGGACTTCAGGGAAAAAGAACAGGGATCCAGAGAGAAGGGAAACACGTGAGTGAGCCCAGTCATTGCCCCAGTCTCTTCGTGTACTCAGAGGGGCACCAGCACCAGCTCAGCAGCATGCCCTTTCCTCAGAAGTCTAGTCCCAGCTTCACGGGACGCCTCCTCCAAGCTTTTAAATTCTAAAAGCCCATTCCTTTCCCTTTGCCCCTGCAGCCATAGGGGTAGTAGCTGAGTCCTGCTGTTCACTATCTCTGTGTTACCTCCGTTTAGCTTTTTTAGTTCTCTAATACCAGCTTCAACAATTCCTGATATTAAAATCTCTCTGCTGTGTGGTTTCTACTTGTTCTGACTGTTGTAGAATGGCTAGGTGTCGAGCAATGTACGAAGTCATTTACACTTCTGCCTTACAGAAGTTGAATGATTTCCCCCAAGGTTATGAAGATGCGAATGGCCCATCCAGGATCCAAGATTACCTCATTATGAAGGCTTTGCTCTCCATCAATCACTAAGTAACACTGTAGTTGGATAAAAGGCTTTGAAAGAAAACTAAGGCTTTCAGCATTGCTCCTGGGATTAGGGCTAAAGCCAGGGGTATTTCTATTTATGTGTTACTTTTTACTTTAAATGATATTGAAGACTAGAGAAGGGATGGGAGAAGAATTTGATCTCACGAATTCTATAAATGTTATTTCCACACCTATTATCAAAAATTGGGACTTGCTGTTTGGTTTTTGGTGGTGGTGTTTGTGGCGACCCTTGAGTACCAAGCACAAGCTTGTCAAATGTGGAACATAGGAGCTCTTGCATGCAAGATGTAACATCTTGTGTTTGGCAATCTTTATTTTGCTAGTTCCCTTGAGGAGAATCTGTTTCAAAATAGTAAAGTCCTGGTAGGCCCTCAACTTGCAAACACTTGGCTGATGTAGAGCACCTCAAGTCAGCATGATTTTGAATCTAGATTTTAGCTCCTTTCTTCCCTTGCAATACTCCCCTTCATTTTTTTTCTCTTTTGTTTGTTTCCTAGAGAGTTATCGTTTCCTATACAAATATAAGAGTATAGAGAGTTAACATGTTGTGGTACTGATGGGAATCAACATCTCTTCCCAATTCTCTATTTCCAGCATCTACCTCCATTCCCACTACTTAAGAACTAGCAAAGGGGTAAAGCTATACCCTCTCCCACATTAGGAGCTCAAATACATTTTCCTAAAGAACAATGTTATGAAAATGGAGGGTATGCATTATTGAAATGAGCTTGTAATCAGACTATACTGCATGTAAAGATGAGATAAAAAGGAATTTGGGGACTTTGCTTCTAGCCATGATGTAGTGACAAGAATTAGACTTACCCTCACACCCTAAATGGCTAGAATACTGGACAAAATACATGAAGCAGCTATTTTCAGATATTGGAGAACAGGAAATACAGGACCATGACACCTTAGAGAATAGAAACACTTGAGGTGACCCCCTACCATTGCCCCAGTTTTTGGCCTGGGGACACTTCCCCAGTGGGCATGCAGGGAGAGGGATCATAAGAAGAGCACAATGGCCTCACTGAGTTGAGGAGACAGAGATTGGAAGGTAGGGGGTTTGAAGCAGCTGGAAGACGTGGGGCAGGCTTCTAGAGAGGAAGGATCCATAGAAAAAAGGAGCTCTAGAAACCTGTATTAAGGGTCTCCTTTATCCTTGGTAAAATCCTTAGCTGCCCATACGTAGAGTAAAACTTCATAGGCCAGGGAAAGAATGACCAGAGGGCTGAACATTGAAGAGCTCATACCGGGAAGGGAGTTGTTTAAGTTCTGGCCAGCCTGAGTGGAGATCCTCGGTACCCAACTAGGGCATTCAGAAGAGATCCCAGAAGGGTCCAGTTTTGGTACTAGGGCTAAACTATCCTGAGAGTAAAGATGAGGCTAGATCCACCTTAACAAATCTTAAAAACAAGCCTTGGAAGGATTAAGATGATCTGTCAGTAACTTAAATTCCTGTAAGAACAAAGACCAATACTCTTTAAAGAAAAACAAAATTCAGGCACTCAACAACATTACATTCACAATGTGTATTCACCCAATCAAAAATTATTAAACACGACAAGAAAAAGGAATGGAAAATGGGATCTATAATCAGGAAAATAAATCTTTCAACAGAAGCAGACCCTGAAATGAGAGATGATGGAATTAGCAGACACAGACTTTAAGATCACTTTACAAAATATAAATATGCTGACATGCTCAAGGATTTAGTAAAAATCTGAGCATAATGAGGAGATAAATGGAAGATAAAACTTCTAGAAATGAAAAGTACAATATCTGAAATGAATATTTGCTGGATAGAATTAAGAATAGAGTAGAAACTGCAGAAAGAAAGATTACTGAACTTGAAGACATAGCAATAGAATCTATCCAGGCTGAAGCACAGACAGAAACGAAGACTGGAAACTGCTTTTGGCTAAAGAGAGCTCCCTCGTCCAAGTTTAAATACATCCCAGGAGGGAGGGGCAGCTGCAACCCAATGACTGTTTGATGTAGGGGTACCTTCATTCCAGGATGCGGTCACAGCTGTGAGCCTCAGAGACCTACACTCTTAGCAGCTGTGGGGGCGGGATGTGTGCCTCAGTCCTGAAAAAGGGAGAAAGCAGGACACTTCCACATCCACTGTACTGTTTTGTTTTGTTTTTTTTAAGAATCTTGGAACTGACTATGGAGTGGTACAAAAAAACTCTGATTTATGCAAATCTCTCATGAAAAACCATTTAAAAAGAAAAATTCACAATGGTTTTTGTGTTTATTTTCAATGTAAGGCTTCTTCTAAATTCTCGTGTTTTCTAAAAGTTTGTAAAGTGAATTTACAATAACCATAAATTATTTAGAAACAAAGCTGCTTTACTTGATAAATAAACTCTAAAAGGGCAAGGATTTTTGTTGTCATTGTTAGTTTTGGCTCATTGTTGTCTCCCAAGTATCTAGAAAGTGCTGAGTACACCCAGAAGTGCTAAGTAAATGCTGAATGAATAATCAACACAAGAATTGGGCTTTATTACACACAAAATAGTATTTCCTACTGTTTTCCTCAAGGTGGTGCTGTGTACAGTGTAAAGGGTCACTTAAGCAATGTCGTGTTTTTCCCTAAGGTAGCCTTGGTATGCGATCAATTTTCTTTTAATATATGTCTTTTTTTCAACCTTCCTATCTTTTCAACCTCCTGATCTTTTAGATTTATGTTCTTTACTAGAAGGGGCTTATAAGATTGTTGGGGTATTGGCTTCCTTGCCTCTTCCTCCCACCACTTCTCTCTACCTAACTGTACAAGCAAACCTTCCTTTGAACACTTCTTGAAAGATTCTACATATACTGCTTAACTTCCACCTACTATGTCTACTGTTTATTACAGAAGGATTTCTCTGATAGACTTTGATACATTTAATGTTAGATTTTCCATTTCTCTGTCTCTTGTTTTTTCCAAATGTTTATTGTCCAGTATTTTTCCTGGTTCACATTTTAAACTGACTAGTCTGTTTTCTTTTTAATAATAGCTTTATTGAGATATAATTGACATAGAATAACTGCACATATTAAGTTATACAATTTGATATGTTTTGACTTATGCATACACTGGTGAAACCATCACCACAATCAGGATAATGAACACATCCATTACTCCCCAAAGTTTTCTAATTCCCCTTAGAAATTCCACCCCAGTCCATCCTTTCCTCTCCCCACCCTACCATCTGAAGGCAACAATTGATGTGCTTTCTGTCACTAGAGATTAGTTTTTATTATCTAGAGTTTTATGTAAGTGGAATCATCCATTATTTACTCTTTTTCTTCTGGCATCTTTCACTTATCATAATTGTGTGTATCATATTCATTCCTTTTTATTACTGCGTAGTATTACATTGTATGAATATACCACAATTTATTTATTCACTCATTTATTGATGTACTCTGGGGTTCTTTTGAGTTTTTGGCTATTACAAATAAAGCTGCTATGAACATTTGGCCACAGACTTTTCGTGGATACTTTCATTTCCCTTGAGTAAATATCCAGGTGTGGAATGGCTGGATCATATGGTAAATGCATGCTCAACTTTTAAAAAAACTGTCAAACTATTTTCCAAAGTGGATATACTATTCAACACTCCCACCAGCAGTGTATGAAAGTTCGTTTCTTCACATCGTTGTCAACACTTGGCATGGTCAGTCTTTTTAATGTAGCTATTCTAATATGAGTATAGTGGTGACTGGCCTGTTTTTATCATTAATTTCTTATATTTAGATACATTTTCAGTTTTTCACAAATTCCATAAAATCTTATATATACTGATCTTAATTATTAGACATAAAAGAGAAAATATATGAATGAAGAAAAATGTCTTTTTTTTTCTTTTGGTGAGGAAGATTCGCCCTAAGCTAACATCCATTGCCAATCTTCCTCTCTTTTTTTGGTTGAGAAAGATTAGCCCTGAGCTAACATCCGTGCCCATCTTCCTCTACTTTATGTGGGACGCCACCACAGCATGGCCTGACGAGTGGTACGTATGTCTGTGCCCAGGATCTGAGCCTGTGAACCCCGGGCCCCTGAGCAGAGCGCAGGAATTCAACCGCTACACCACCAGGCCAGCCCCCATAAAAATAATTTTTAATATTGATATTATTATGGTGGGAGGGACCTATGGTGGCAAAAAGGCGAGGGCCCATGAAGGTCATCATGCTGCCCTGCGTTGATCCATTCACTTTCAATATATTCGCTATTGTTTGATGCATTCATTTATCACTAACCTTTGTGTTCCAATACTTGTTTAAGACAGTGAATTCTAGTAAACTCCCTAGAAGAACGCTGCCAGACATAAACTTTTGATTGTTTTCTATTCATTTGCAAAATGGTGGCCAATGGAATGTTTCTCATGTCATTTGCTTCCTTAGCTCCCTCTTTGTCCCCTAGTCCCCACCCTTTCTTGCGCACTCCAGAACACTCAAACAATATCAGGCAGATGGCCAAGGAAACCTATTATGGGATCAAATAATTATTTGCAGTTGCAAATTTCATTAATATTCAGCCATTCAAGCAATTATAGAAAAGGGGAAAGTTAAGTTAATGGTGGACCGCTGAAAAGCAATGATCTTTTAGGAAGATTTATGCAATTCCTGTCTGCCTGCCACACGTGTTTACCTTAAATGCGGAGTAAAGCAATGCGTAGAGAACCGCTGGAGAAATATCAGGAATCCTTCTGAAAAGGCTGGTCCTCAAATCTGGGTGCCCCCTTGGCATCCCTAATCTCCAGTGAATTTTCCTATGCAATCGCCTATTCAGCAGATGAGTTTTCTCCTTCCAACTTCAAATGTGAATGCCACAAAGTTCCAAAGTGTAAGTTTAAAATAAGAGAATAACAGATAATTAAAAAAAAAGAGAGATGCCTGAAAACTGACAATTAGATAATATTTAAGATTGTCTTGTACCAACTTGAAGAGTAGGGTCTAGTTGTTTATTGCAATCCTACATTAAAAGGACTCTTGACTAGCGGCTTCAGATATAATTTAGCAGATAATCCTGATTTAAATAGAGGTGTCGTTTTGGGGGGAGGTTCAATGTCAAAAATACAACTTACTGCTTTCCCGTCCGTTTTGGGGCACCTTGGGAAGGGCTGACTTGATGACTACATCTGTTTTTTCATGCTCCACATTATCTTTCAAGCATGTGTATTTCCCTCGTAAGCCACAGACTGTTTTTTTCAACTTAGCATTTTTTTTTTTGTAATTTAATTAAAATTTCCTTGTTTTTAGGAAATACTTCATACTCTTTCTGATTCGAAGAGTCTAGAAATCTAGACACTGGACAGTTAACTGTATTTAGCTAATGAAGCCAAATGAGTTCAAATCTACTAGAGACTAAGTTTGAAGTCTTTTGAATAGCAGGCTTTTTGGAGGATCTATTTCACGATGATTGAATATGCATATTAAGGTGATTATAAAACTGTTTTGAAATGATAGTTTACATAGCTTTGATCAACATCATTGTCATAAACAAGGACAGTCCCTGCCCTCAAAGTGGGAGTCATAAAATAGGCTTAAGAAAAGTAGTCACCACAAAGCCATGGCTGCCTTGGGCCAAATCAGTGCTGGGACCTCAAATATTTTGAGTTCAGAGAAGAGACGGGGGTAAATTCTGGGTGGGAACAGTTGGGAACAGTTTCACAGAGGGGTTGAATCGTAAATGAGAGAAGGGATTGGAGAAGGGAACTTGGAAGAAGGCTGTGGTATAAACACAAGGAAGTAGGAATGGATCATCAGTAACGATTGATGAGAAAAAGAAATAATTGAATGTCAAGTTTTTCAACCATAGTGGACAGGAAGAGATAATTAGATGTAGCCTCCTAGCTCTAGGGAGGTAAGGTCTTATTATCCCATTTTGCAGATAGAACAACTGAGGCCAAAATGTCTGGAGAGGTTAAATGAGGTGACTAAGTCCTTAGTCCAGTGACGTTTTTTCAAACTTGACTGCTTAAGAACCACCTGAAGAGGGGCCGGTCCTGTGGTGTAAGCGGTTAAGTGCACGCGCTCTGCTGCGGCGGCCCGGGATTCGCCGGTTCGCCAGTTCAGATCCCGGGCACGAACCGATGCACCACTTGGCAAGCCATGCTGTGGCGGCATCCCATATAAAGTGGAGGAAAATGGGCACAGATGTTAGCCCAGGGCTAGTTTTCCTCAGTGAAAAAAGAGGAGGATTGGCAGATGTTAGTGCAGGGGTGATCTTCCTCACACACACAAAAAAAAAGAATCACCTAAAGATATTTTTAAACATGTCAAACCCTAGGGAGCCTGACTCAGTAGGTGGGAGTGGGGCTTGACATTTCCACTTTTACAAGACCCTCAGATGGTCTCCAAATGTGGGAACATCATTTGGGAGGTGGTGCTTTGATGTAATAGGTCATTGGGGATCATTCTGTGCCATATTCTTATCTTAAGACTAATCCTGATAAATTTTCGTCAGTTCTGGGTAGATGGGCAAATATTTGGTTTATCTTATCACTGGTATTCTTTACCCATTTTCCTAGTTTTCAAAAATTCCTTCATAGCCAGGAAATGGAGGCCTGCCATCACTGCCCAGGAATTTGAAAATACCTGCACGTATCTAAATCCAGGCTCCTTCAGATACAACGCTAATGATGAGGGTCTCATGGAAGACCTAGGAATATTGGAGAGAGCAGAATACTGAATCAAAAACCCTGGGCTTGAGTCCTGGTTTGCCACCTACTGCCTATCGATGCTTACATAAGTATTTTAACCCACATTTTAGATGATTACATAATGGGGCCAGTAAGACTTCCACTTTATTATATTGAAACATAATATTATGTTTATTTATTATTATTATGTAATATATGTAATAATATGTAATATTATTATTATGAAACATAATATTATATTGAAACATAATATTATAAAAAGAACAGGAGATTGTGTGGAAATTCTCTAAAACTATAAAGACCAACACAAATTTTTAAAAAATTATAACAAGGATTCAATTCAACACACTTTATTTAACTACTATTGTGTACCTACTATAAGTAAGCCAACTTCTGCTATAAGTAGAAATTACAGGGAAGTAGGATCTTCAGCCCCGCTCTTGAAAAGACGAAAATCCTCATTCCTATCATCTTTTGGTCCCTGACATTGATCAGAGAGTGAGGCCACCAAAAAGCAATACCCTGACTGTCCCCCCCGCCAAGGCTCAGACATGGAACAATTAGTGAGAGGGTTGAAAGGAATCATAAAGGTTTGTTTCCTTTTGCTCCCTCTTTTTTCTCTTCCTCTGTAGGCTGAAGAGCTTTGCGGACTCGTGTGTCTTCTTGGGAAGTACAACAGTCTGGGAAAGTTTAGTAAAGGCCATAGTAGGGGCCTGAGGAATTAAATATAGACCTGCTGGTGTATCTTGTTTGGGATCAGGTTCTTTTGGAGCAGTAAAATGTCTTTTTGAAGTTTCTGCACTTCACAATTTATCTCATTAGGGCCCAAGTCATGGCGGCGGTGGTGGATGGGGAGAATGTATATTTGGTTCCACTTAACGTACTTGTACTAAGCAGAGTGACAGGCAGCTACATTTAAAGCTAGATTCAAAGCAGGGAGGGAACCCTATCAAACAGGTTTCGAACGATGCACGTCGGGAGGTGATTGCTGAAATGGTATTTCAGAGAAGGGAGACTGCTACTGGCCAGGTGGGAGCAGGAGATAAGAGGATACATATTTTGGAAAAAAGCAAATGACAGCAAATGATGATCAGTAGTAAAGAGAATGGAGTAGGAAAAACCACAGGACCACAGATCCAGAAAACCTCTCCATGTGTCCTAATCAAGTTGCTTTAACTTCTAGCTCCCCTTTATCCCCATCCTAAGTCACCCTTTCTTCATTTTTCTTTCATTAGCATTAATTACATTAGCCTTCTAATTGGTCTCCTAGTCACAGGTGCCGGTCGCTCCTTCAACTAAGCCACTCTGCAACTAGAATTATCTTGTTAAAACTTGAATCTGATTTCACAACTAACTCCCCTACTGGAAAGACTTGATGGCTGTCCTGTTGCTGACAAATGCCTTCGCATGACCCACAGCTCCAGATCGACCCTCAGAGCCCCGGACCCGACACCTTACATGCTCGTCTTCACCCTCCCACACACTTTTGGCACTAAAACACGTGCTTTTTTCCCTAACCACCACACGTATATGCCTCTTCACGTTTAAGGATGCCCTAGAATGTCGTTACCCTCCTCCCCCCTCTGGCACGCTTGTAATATCCTGTAACACTTAGTTCAAGCGACACTTTCTCAGCAAATCTTTCTTGACTCTGAGGATGCTTTGGTCCTTCCCTAATAGTTATGGACTAAATACTTCTAGATTGCAGTGGGATTTTTCTTTTGAAGACTTTTCTGGAATTTCCAGGCCAAATGGGTGAGCAGCCCTATTATTGGCAGGTCTATGCTTAAAAATAAATTCTCTTCTTGGTCTCCCAGAAGGTAGATAGGATAGTTCACATGTGTCCTTGGGCCATTCTCTTTATGAACATTTAAATAATAGGAATTATGAGAAGGCTCACATTCTACCTCAGGCAGAAGCTCACCCTCTTTTGTACTTGCAAGTTCTTAAAAGGTCTCGTGCTGGAAGCCTGCCTATTTGTTCAACCACAGTTAATTAAAGCAAAAATTTTGAGCTGTTACCGTTACTCCCTTGAAAAATTTTCCAAGAGCATCTTTTCATCATTTAGAAACCAGTAAAATTTCCCTTCAGTGTATTCAACAGAGTTTCTTATGGAGCAAAGATCTTGAATAGGCAATCCCCTGGGGAATTCATTAAACCAGGAAAAAATACATAGTGGAGCCAGATCCACTTTAAGTGACAACTAACAGCATAATGTTCTGTGTCTGTAGAACTTTCTTTCCCCTTCAACTCCTTAATCTCATATAACTCACATAAACTATCTACACTGCAGTCATTAGATTTGAATTCTGATAAGTACACAAGACCCAAGAAGCCATTTTTCCATTGTTGTTTTTTTATTCATAATGATTAATTATTATTTACTTTATCCAAAGTTCTTACCCCATCCCAATTCTTCTCCCACCCCAAACAGGTTCATTATTGGATTAGATCCTTGTCATGCCCTATAAACCTCACTCTCTCTGGCAGATGAGCAAGAGGCAAAACGATGATCCTTACTTTCTGAACTGGAAGCACAGGTATTACATGGTTAAGGGAGTTCCTCTGGATTCTGAAGCAAATGAGAGGAGCTGGAAAAGGGCTCTGATGCAAGTGATTAGATGAAAGGGAATTCTTTGTCCCGTGTCAGGTGGTTTTCTGCATAACGCGCACCTTGTGGTGCACAGGTTAAGAAGTGCTGTGGTCATCTGTAGCCACCCCTTCTCAAGGCCATCTCTCAACAGCAGTAAGTTGCAAGAAAGAACTTCCTCTTTCATCTTAGCCTCTATGTTCTTCAAAATCCTTCTGCGGTAATTCCATTCAATAAATTGACAACTCAGCCATCCCTTTGTAATTACACCGGGAAAGGTTTGTGACTATTTCATTTCTTCAAGCAGCAGAAGGGTAGTTTACCAGGAAGGCGATATCAGGCAATGGTTCCTAAAGCTGATTAGCCTCCAACCCTTGGGGGGCTCTTGCCATGTCAGGACTCCCCACTCGACCCTAGGCCTTGAGATCTCCAGAGGGATGGGGCCTCAAAGGCTATTTTTCAAAAGTTCCCCAAGCTGGTTAGATGATTAGTGAAGTTTAAGAACCACTTGTCTAGTGGTCTCTTGCAGGGGTTCTCAAAGTCAGTCTCCCTTGGGGAGATTGTAAAAAGTGCAGATTTGATGTCCAACGCTAAGGGGTTCTGATTGCTGGGAGGGGTGTAGAAATAGGCATTTTTAACAAGCCCCTGAAACAGGTGGCTGGTGTAGCTCACCTTAAGAAACACGTCTCCATTCAGGATTTAGCAAAAAGGGAGCAGAAGGGCAAAGACTGCGACACGTTTGAGAGGTTCAGCAGTTGCCTATCCAGGGTCAGTTCCAAAGGTCTTCCAAAGGCCGCATCAACCTGCATCTGGGCCACACCAGTGACGGGGGGCGGGGGCAGAGTGGGTGGCTCTCAGGCACACACTGGGACTCCTGGTGTGTCTTGCTCAGGATTAGGCTGGGAGAATCCCAGTTAAAAAACACAGAGTTAGACGGACGCTCATCCCCTCCCTCCTGATCTGTTTCAACAGCTCCTCACTGGCCGTCTTACCTTTGAGGTCTCCTGGCTTGCCTTCCTCCCTTTCCCCAGTTGTTTGATTCCAGCTACAGTTTCTGCTAGAATGATTTTTATAAAAGGTAAATTGTGTTTCTTTATGCCTTAAACATCTTTAAATCTTCATAGCTTAAAAATCTTCTCAATAACTCACCCATACCAAATCCAGACTCCTCTGCAAAGGATCAAAAGCTATTGGTCACGTAGCCCCTTTGTACATTTCCAGCTTTGCCTTCCATCCTGGATCACATGGCACGAAGAAATGGCTGTGCTTGCAACATCCTTTCCATGACTGTTTGATGGACTCTTCAACTTTCAACCTCCAGCTAAAACACGAGTCACCCTGTCAAGGCTTCTACAGTTATTATTCTCTCTGATTCTTGCATATCCTTATGACGCTCGCCCGTCACACCTATTACTCTATATTACATTTTCTTATTTTAAAGTCTTGTCTCCCCCATAGACAGTAACCGTGTTTTAATGTTATCATTAACACTAATAAAAGTAAAAGTAATAATAGTAGCTATTATATATTAGCTAATTACTATTGCAAGGTTCTGTGCTTTATGCTTTATATGAGTTATCTCACATAATCCTTTTAACACCCTAAGAAATAAGCGCTACCCCCAGAAAACAGCAAGCTAACACAGAACACAGGTCTGACTCACTTGAAAGTAGGTGCTTAGTAAATCTTTGTTAAATGAATAAAACATTGATGTATAAATGAATGAATGAAAATGTGCTAACTTTTCAAAAAGGTTGCCAATCACACAGTTATGGCTGGTGCTAATTACGAAGCAATCTGCAAGTGTCCTGGACGGTTTTTCTATTTGTGGAGAGAGGAAAAAGGAGGCGCTAGAAGTGGCTTTTATTCTCTGAAAGTTGCTTCTTCAACAGTGAGCCTCAAAAGGATCTAGATGATAAACATTAAAATAAAATACATACATGAAGGAATTTGCAGAAAAAAAGACTTAAAAGCCCAATAGGGGAGGGGAGGGTGGGAACTGTGCATAGTTATTATAACCTGGTTAGGCCCTGGTCGGTCATTATACACTTTCCTGTGGTTGAGGCCACTTCATCCGCTCCTGGAGTCTCAGCTTTCCTGTCCCCAGGAAGCACAAGGGTCCCCACTTGGAGACAGCATCGTCACGCCCTCCGTTCTTGCAGCCCTGGCTCCAGAGCATCGATGTCTCAATTCTGTTAATTGGGCTTTCTTCTTGTTTCTGGGCCCCAGGGCCTACCTTGTAAATGAGTTCCAGTGATGAAATCCCTGTCTTACCCCTGTGGCTGGCTCTTGTTATTGTTAATCAGCCTTCTGGTCAAGTCTCAAGTAGTGTCCTGTCAATGGGATCCTGCTACCTGCCCCGGAGCCCCACTTGACAGCACCTGCTCACCTAGGTCTCCGAATGTGCTTGTCTGCGGCAGTAAGGCACATCCCCTGTGTTGTGAGATGTCATCTGGTTAAGTTGATGGTTGTCCATCGTCACCTGCCACAATCCATCCAGTTTTTGCAGGGGCTACACAGGTAGGTAAACTGAATAGGAATATGATAGGGACCCCAATCCCTGCATTCTTAAAGTCTTTGAGGCTGAAGCTAATAGCCACAATCCTTCTAGGAACGCAGTATTATTTATGATGTACTGAATTGGTTGCTGTGAAAGCCGGGGCAGAGGATCCAAGAGACAACGCCATTAAAAAAAATCTAAGACGCTTAAATGTATCCAATACACAATATTATAACTTCTAACGTGGTCTACATTGGGCTACAGTTTAGGGAAAACAGAATAACATTGGGAAAATAATATTTCAATATGGAAGAGAGCATACATATAAAACAAAGTCAACTCTATGTTGATGCTGGTTGAGTTGGTACCTGTGTGCCTTTGGAAAGCCATATAACATATTGGGGACCTATTTCCTCACTCATAAAATAAAGAGAACTCATTAGAGGTCAGTGAGAGCAGTATAATTCTATGATTTTTCTAATTATTTTCTTGGTATTATTGTAAAATTGTAGTAATTGAAGGAAACTAGAATAACAATTAAGAACAGTAAATTGGTGCAGCCACCATAGAAAACAGTAAGGAGTTTCCTCAAAAAATTAAAAATAGAAATACCATATGATCCAACAATTCTGCTTCTGGGTGTATATCTGAAGAACACGAAAACACTAGATCAAAAAGATATATGCACACCTATGTTCATTGTAGCATTATTTATAATAGCCAAGATATAGAAACAACATAAGTGTCCATCCATCAGTGGATAAATGGATAAAGAAGATGTGATACACACACACGCACACACACACACTAGAAGACTACTCGGCCATAAAAAAGGATGAAATCTTGCCATTTGTGACAACATGGATGGACCTTGAGGGTATCGTGCTAAGCGAAATAAGAACAGTAAATTTTTTAAGAACGGTATATCTTATATCCCATGAAGACTAATAGAACATTTTTGGAAAAATTAACTTAAAAACATCAAAAAGTAGACACTGCATATTACATGTAAAATTACCATATGTCTTCTTCTATATACTTAGAGTTTTTCATTTGCATTTACAAATCATGTTATGAGGCAAGTATCCAACAATTAAAAGGAATAATGTACTTTTAAGAAGATCTGTTCACTAAGGTTTTCTGTTCAAGATATTTTTGCAGCTATGAAATAGTTGGGTTGCACGCTGGGTTACTATTCTGTGACTTTTGAATAGAGTGTTATTTTTGAATAAAGACGATAATGTACCAGAATTTAAAAAAACCATGGCTATGGGAACTGAGAATGTGTCATGGACTTAATTTAAAATAGTCCATGCTCTGTAGCCCTAAGGAACTCAGAAGTATGTCAAAGGACAAGGGGGAAAAAGTCAAGAAGTGAGGGCAATGTCCCTGGGTGTGATTTGGGAGGAAGAATAACATTTGCAGAATTTGGCAAGATAACCAGGGGAAAGAGCAAGAGTGGAATAGCTGCTTCCAAGTTCTAGGGCAATCAGCAATCGGGAATCCAAACCCTGGAGAAACTCAGGTGAAGGGAAGTTCCACTTTGGCATCCCTGGGAATGCCGAAGCGCATAGTCTTGCCTGCTAATATTATTGAAAGGATGCTGATTCCTTCCTTTGGCGAACCCAAGAAAGAAAAAGAAATACATTTTATAAAACTCAGACACACTAGGGCAAAGCAAGGAAAAAAGAGTATTTCACATTAGATGTTTTCCTTAAGCCAGAACTCCTTTCTTTGAGGATTTAAGAAATAATTAGGAGGATTCTAAGGAACACAGGTATAGTCCAGGGAAGATGTTGGAGCAACAACACACATATAAAAATATAAACTTCAATGGTTGTTTGAAAAAGCACACGCTTCAATGCATAAATGAATGTACAACCTCTACAAAATTGTTACCAAAACATTAAATGAGTTCTTCAGGGGAAAAAGAAGACAAAGGAAATCCTTGAAAAAAAGATCAGCTCATGTCAAAGTAATTCAAGATTCTTCACACACATACATAGTGGTTAATCCCCTCAGAAATAATCAAGGGGTTGCCTTGATTTGTATTAGATGAAACTGCTGCTTCCTGGAGTTTTTCATTTACCAACATCTGACACTGGCAGCAATTTGTAGTAGGGACGTTCAAAGGAGTTTTTCAGCATTCGTTTTCATCGATATGCCTTTGAAGAATGACTGAGTCTTTATGTAGCAAAACAATTATTCTTGGTAGAATCCTTGCTCTATGTAATACTAAGGATCAGGAGGCAGCTTCGAGGTGTGTGCAATCATGGGAGGGTCATGAAAAGGGCAAATGGTCCCAATGGTGTAGCCTTAGGCATGGAAGTCATAATGTTAGGAAACACAATCCACAGTTCCCTGAATTTTAAATCAGATTTTATGCTAGATTTTTCTCTAAGTCTATTTCCATGTTAAAGGAACTCCTACACTATTTAAGTGCACCTTTGATTATGATCATATATTTATTGCAGATTTGCACTTAATTTGATTAGGCTACCTAGTTCCCTGACTGATAAACCCATTCATGCAACGCAGTCTTTAAAGTACATAAGGCGCATATTAGATTATTTATACACTTATGAGAATGAGAGGTCTAATAGAGTTAGAATCACAGTAAGTCTTGTTATCTCAGGAAAATGATATTTCAAACCTGTTTCCTACACTTACTAATAAAGAAAATCACCACCATTGGGAACTCTAAGTGCAAATTCTCAACCACCCAGAAGGCACAAAGGGGAAAATCATACTTTGTAAGGTCTTGATTGGTCTTGAGAGAGTAGTTATGACAAAAATATAGTCCCTGAAATTTTCCTTGCCTCATTTTTAGAAAGTGGATGAAAATACACGATTGAAGGATGGATACTCCACCCCTCTCTGGCTGGAATTTGAAAAGGTCCAACCATCTTCCCTAAGCCTTCTCAAGAGAAGTTTCTTCAAGCTCTCCACTCACACATCCATTTGATTTTTAGCAGAAGATCATGAACACTAATATTTGTACATAATGTTACATATTTCTTCCTTCAATTCACTTGCCTTTCCTAAACCAGGCCCTTGACAATCTTGCTTAGAAAGCCAGATACTCAGTCTGTCACCAAATATGTACTGAGTGATTACTGACTACTATGAACTAGGGCCTGTGCAGGGTTCTGGCTCTGGGTTCTGGTACTCAAGTTTGTGTTCTGCTGTCTACTTACCTGGTGCTCATGTTGACAATTTCAAATAATAATCCAATAATAAGCAAATAGTAAGCAATAATAAGCAAATAATAATGTACAAGAATGTTTACTAAAGTTTTTTTTTAACAATGAAATGTGGAGGTATTGGTTAAAATATGGCACATATACAAATGGAATAATTGGCAGCAATTTTTAAAAATTCAGTGTATTTATATTCATTGACATGAAGAGATGACATGAAGATGATATATTACTAAGTGAAGATGAAAATTATGGAAGAGTATGTATGTACAAAGTCTTGACGTATTATTCAATGTCTTTAATAAAAATTCATATACAGACACAGGAGGCGGAGTCAAGATGGCGGCGTAGGCAGACTCTGAACTCACCTCCTCCCGTGGACACAGCCAATTTACAACTACTCGTGGAAAAATTACCCCTGAGACAGAACTGAAAACTGGATGAGAGGAACTCCTGCAACAACGGACAATCCTAACTGGGGTGGAAGAGGCAGAGACTCCCTTCCGGAGAGAAAAACGCCGCCTTCACAAGCCGCCAGCTTCACGGCCGCCGGGAGCAGCTCACAGGTACGCAGCCTCCCTGGAGGCGCGGGGCCCTGAGCCGGGGAGCGCCCCTGCTGTGGGCATTTTGTGGACCCAGCACAATCGACACCAGTGGCATAATATCTGACTGTGCCCGCTACTAGAACATTGGGGAGCACCCCCAGCAAACCCGGTTCACAAAGAAACTAAAACTGGCTCTTAAAGGGCCCGTGCACAAACTCACCCGTTCCAGAAAGCATCCTAAAATCACCAGAAAGAAAGGTGCACACTGCTTTGGTGACAAGAGACTCACCTAATAGGCCCTGAGTGCATCTCGGTGAGGGGTGAGACCTCTCCAGGGACTGGGACATTGGCGGCGGCCATTGTTGTGGCCTGGTGTGAGCGTGCTGACACAGACGCCATTGGAGTTTTCCCTGAGACCTGCTAGCCCAGGGTCTGCTCCACCCGCTAGAGCACCGATTTAATCCAGCTCAGCCAGGGCAGGCAGCCCACCCTAGAGACTGGCCCCACCTAACAACAAGCCCTCAGGCAACGTGTGGGCCTGCATAGATTGGTGACTGGATTTTCTGCAGCCTGGCAACTGAGCTGACTTGAGCGGGGCAGGGTGTACACAAGGAGCGGGTGGAGAGTGTGGGGTGGTGGCGGAGTGTGTGGGGCTCCCGCCGTGGAGAGACTGGGTCCGCTTGGGGAGGTTGGGGCGCTCACACGGGGCAGGACTGTGTTGACTGTGTGTGTGGACCTCTGGGCGGCAGGGCTTGTCAGCTGCAGAAGACTTGTGCTTCTCAAAGACCCACATAGGAGGTTTGCCCCACCTTCCAAAGCCTGAAACAATTGGGTGCTCCTGTGCCTGAGGCCAGCCCCACCCAGCTGCAATCCTCAGAGAGCTGACAAGAGACCTAATAGGCTAGAGGCTTACAGCAACTGTAAGGTGCTGAGCCTAACAACCTGCCACGCTGGGGACCTACTCACTTAAAAGAAATACTGCAACACAAATGTGGCATTAGAACTTGCAGCCAACTGTGCTGGGGCTCTGCACACCTGATAAAGAGACTGAAGGGCCCACAACAACTACAAGCAGCTGAGCATTACAACAGCTGGCCAGGAGCATAACTCAGCCTCCCTGGGCACCTACAGGGAGAGCAAACAGGCCACAACAGAAGGACACACGTAGCCCACATAGGGGTCACCCCTGGAACATTGAGAACTGAGGGAAGCACACTGGAAGCCTCCTAAGCCATCACTTACATAAGGTCACCTATCCAAGAGCAGGAGACGTAGCTGACCTACCTAATACGTAGACACAAGCACAGGGAAAGAGGCAAAATGAGGAGGCAAAAGAATACATTCCAAGTAAGGGAACAGGACAAAACACCAGAAAAGGAACTAAGTGAAACAGAAATGAGCAACCTACCTGACAGAGAGTTCAAACTAAGAGTGTTAAGGATGCTCACTGATCTGGGGAGAAGAATAGATGAACTCAGTGAGAATGTCAACAAAGAAATGGAAGATATAAAAAAGAACCAATCAGAAATGAAGAATACAATACTGGAAATGAAAAACTCATTAGAGGGACTCAAAAGCAGAGTAGAGGATACAGAAGAACGGATCAGTGAGCTGGAAGAAAGACTAGAAGAAATTACCCAAGGTGAACAGGTAAAAGAGAAAAGAATTAAAAAGAGTGAGGACAGTCTAAGGGACCTCTGGGACAACATCAAGCGCACTAACATCCGTGTTATAGGTGTCCCGGAAGGAGAAGAGCGAGACAAGGGGGCAGAGAATCTATTTCAAGAAATAATAGATGAAAACTTCCCTAACCTAAGGAAGGAAACAGACATCCAGGTACAGGAGGCACAGAGAGCCCCAAACAAGATAAACCCAAAGAGGCCCACAACAAGACACATCATAATCAAAATGTCCAGAATTAAAGATAAAGAGAGAATCCTAAAAGCCGCAAGAGAATGTCAAGTTACATACAAAGGAAACCCCATAAGGCTATCAGCTGACTTCTCAGCAGAAACCTTACAGGCTAGAAGAGAATGGCACGATATATTTAAAGTGCTAAAAGGAAAAAACTTACAGCCAAGAATACTCTACCCGGCAAGGGTATGGGTCAAAATGGAAGGAGAGATCAAAATTTTCCCAGATAAGCAAAAATTAAAGGAGTTTGTCACCAAGAAACCAGTGTTACAAGAAATGTTAAAGGGACTGATTTAAGGGGAAAAGAGAAGACCACAAATAGGAAAAATTATCTATTTCAATGATTAGAACGTAATGGATACAAATGCACAAAAAAGAGGTTAGATATGATATCAAAAACATAAAAGGAGGGAGGAGGGTAGTTAAAGAGTACAGCTTTCAGACAGAGGTCAAACTAAAGTGACCATCAATTCTGTATAGAAGAAGTAAGGAACAGAGAAGGACTACTTAAACACTGAGGAAAAAAAAATAAAAAAGTTAAAAAATGGCAGTAAGTACATACTTATCAATAGCTACTTTAAACGTCAATGGACTAAATGCCCCAATTAAAAGGCATAGGGTGGCTGACTGGATAAACTACCAAGACCCATATATATGCTGCATACAAGAGACACACTTCAGACCTAAAGACACTCACAAACTGAAAGTGAAGGGATGGAAAAAGATACTCCACGCAAATGGCAATGAAAAGAAAGCTGGGGTAGCAGTACTCATATCAGACAAAATAGACTTTAAAACAAAAACTGTAAAAAGAGACAAAGAAGGGCATTACATAATGATCAAGGAACAATCCAACAAGAGGATATAACACTTGTAAATATCTACGCACTCCAATGTAGGTGCACCTAAATATATAAAGCAATTATTAACAGACATAAAAACAGAAATAGACAGTAACACAATAATAGTAGGGGACTTTAACACTCCACTTACACCAACAGATAGATCATCCAAACAGAAGATCAATAAGGAAACATTGGCCTTAAACGACACCTTAGAACAGATGGACCTAGTAGATATATACAGAGCATTCCATCCAAAAACCGAAGAATACACGTTCTTTTCAAATGCACATGGAACATTCTCCAAGATTGATCACATATTAGGCCACAAAACAAGTCTCCATAAATTTAAGAAGATTGAAATAATACCAAGCATCTTTTCTGACCACAACGGTATGAAACTAGAAATCAATTATAGGAAGAAAATCAGAAAAGCCACAAATACATGGAGATTAAACAAAATGCTACTGAACAACGACTGGGTTAACAAAGAAATCAAAGAAGAAATAAAAAAATACCTGGAGACAAACGAAAATGAAAATACGACATGCCAGAATTTATGGGATACAGCAAAAGCGGTTCTAAGAGGGAAGTTTATAGCGATACAGGCCTATCTCAACAAACAAGAAAAATCTCAAATAAACAATCTAAAAATGCACCTAAAGGAACTGGAAAAAGAAGAACAAACAAAGCCCAAAATCAGTAGAAGAAGGGAAATAATAAAAATCAGAGCAGAAATAAATGAAATAGAGACCAAAAAAACAATAGAAAAAATTAATAAAACCAAGAGCTGGTTCTTTGAAAAGATCAACAAAATAGACAAACCTTTAGCTAGACTCACCAAGAAAAAGAGAGAAGGCACAAATAAGTAAAATCAGAAATGAAAGAGGAGAGGTTACAACAGACACCTCAGAAATACAAAAGATTATAAGAGAATACTATGAAAAACTATATGCCAACCAATTCGACAATCTGGAAGAAATGGATAAATTCTTAGAATCATACAACCTTCCAAAACTGGATCAAGAAGAAGTGGAGAATTTGAATAGACCAATCACCAGTAAGGAGATCGAAACAGTAATCAAAAACCTCCCCAAAAATAAAAGTCCAGGACCAGACGGCTTCCCTGGTGAATTCTACCAAACATTCAAAGAAGACTTAATACCTATCCTTCTCAAACTCTTCCAAAAATTGAGGAGGGGAAGCTCCTAACTCATTCTACGAAGCTGACATTACCCTGATACCAAAACCAGACAAGGACAACACAAAAAAGAAAATTACAGGCCAATATCACTGATGAACATCGATCTGAAAATCCTCAACAAAATACTAGCAAATCGTGATACAACAATACGTTAAAACACCATGATCAAGTGGGATTTATTCCAGGGATGCAGGGATGGTTTAACATTCGCAAATCAATCAACGTAATACACCACATTAATAAAATGAAGAACAAAAATCACATGATCATCTCAATAGATGCAGAGAAAGCATTTGACAAGATCCAGCATCCATTTATGATAAAAACTCTGAATAAAATGGGTATAGAAGGAAAGTACCTCAACATAATAAAGACCATATATGAGAAACCCACAGCTAATATCATCCTCAATGGTGAAAAACTGAAAGCTATCCCTCTAAGAACAGGAACCAGACAAGGATGCCCACTGTCACCACTCCTATTTAACATAGTATTGGAAGTCCTAGCCAGAGCAATCAGGCAAGAGAAAGAAATAAAAGGGATCCAAATTGGAAAGGAAGAAGTGAAACTGTCACTATTTGCAGATGACATGATTTTATATATAGAAAACCCTAAAGAATCCACCAGAAATCTTTTAGAAGTAACAAACGAATATGGTAAAGTTGCAGGATACAAAGTCAACATACAAAAATCAGTTGCATTTCTGTACACTAACAACGAAGTAGCAGAAAGAGAAATTAAGAATACCATCCCATTTACAATTGCAACAAAAAGAATAAAATACCTAGGAATAAACTTAACCAAAGAGGTGAAAGATCTGTACACCGAAAACTATAAAACATTTCTGAAAGAAATTGAAGAAGACACAAAGAAATGGAAAGATATTCCGTGCTCTTGGATTAGAAGAATTAACATAGTTAAGATGTCCATACTTCCTAAAGCCATCTATAGATTCAATGCAATCCCTATCAAAGTTCCAACAACATTTTTCACAGAAATAGAACAAAGAATCCTAAAATTCATATGGAACAACAAAAGACCCCAAATAGCTAAAGGAATCCTGAGAAAAAAGAACAAAGCTGGAGGTATCACACTCCTGATATCAAAATATACTACAAAGCTATAGTAACCAAAACAGCATGGTACTGGCACAAAAACAGACACACAGATCAATGGAATAGAATCGAAAGCCCAGAAATAAACCCACACATCTATGGACAGCTAATCTTTGACAAAGGAGCCAAGAACATACAATGGGGAAAAGAAAGTCTCTTCAACAAATGGTGTTGGGAAAACTGGATAGCCATATGCAAAAATGAAAGTAGATCCTTACCTTACACCATACACAAAAATTAACTCCAAATGGATTAAAGACTTGAATGTAAGACCTGAAACTGTGAAAGTTCTAGAAGAAAACATAGGCAGTACGCTCTTCGACATCGGTCTTAGCAACATCTTTTCAAACACCACATCTGACCGGGCAAGAGAAACAATAGAAAAAATAAACAAATGGGACTACATCAAACTAAAGGCTTCTGCACAGCAAAGGAAACCATCAACAAAACGAAAAGACAACCTAACAATTGGGAGAAGATATTTGCAAACCATACATCTGATAAGGGCTTAATCTCCAAAATATATAAAGAACTCATGCATCTCAACAACAAAAACTACCAACCCAATTAAAAAATGGGCAAAAGACCGAACAGACATTTCTCCAAAGAAGATATACAGATGGCCAACAGACACATGAAAATATGTTCAAAATCACTAACTATCAGGAAATGCAAATCAAAACTACAATGAGATATCACCTCACGCCCGTCAGAATGGCTATAATTAACAAGACAGGAAACAACATGTGTTGGAGAGGATGTGGAGAGAAGGGAACTCTCATACACTGCTGGTGGGAGTGCAAACTGGTGCAGCCACTATGGAAAACAGTATGGAGATTCCTCAAAAATCAAGGATAGAACTACCATATGATCCAGCTATTCCACTGTTGGGTATTTATCCAAAGAACTTGAAAACACCAATTTGCAAAGGAACATGCACCCCTCAGTTCAGTGCACCCTTATTCACAATAGCCAAGACTTGAAGCAACCTAAGTGCCCATCAAGGGACGAATGGATAAAGAAGCTGTGGTATATATACACAATGGAATACTACTCAGCCATAAGAAATGACGAAATCCAGCCATTTGTGACAACATGGATGGACATTGAGGGTATAATGCAAAGTGAAATAAGTCAGAGGGAGAAGGCCAAATACCGTATGATTTCCTTCATTAAGTAGTAGATAATAACAACAATAAACAAACACATAGGGACAGAGATTGGATTGGTGGTTACCAGAGGGAAGGGGAGGGGGAGGGTGAAAGGGATAATTCGGTACATGTGTGTGGTGATGGGTTGTAATTAGTATTTTGGTGGTGAACATGATGTAGTCCATGCAGAAATAGAAGTACAATGATGTACACCTGAAATTTTTGCAATGTTATAAACCAATGTTACTGCAATAAAAAAAAAAAAAAAAAAAAAATTCATATACATATTCCATGTGTTAGTTTGCATATGTGTAGATAAATGACTGAAAGGATATTTATTGAATCATTAAAAGTGATGATCTGGAATAAATAAATAAACAATTTTTTATTCTGTGTATTTATATTGCTTGAATTTTTGTATCAAGCATATATTAATTTTTTAAAACACTAAAAAACATTCCCATTTGGAGAGGAAATTTTCTGGAGCAAAAGGAAGAGAGTATTAACATGATATCATTTCTTGAGAAAAAAAATTTCCTGTTTTGAATCACAGATATAAAGAAAACTCATTTTAAATTTTATGAATTTCTATGGTCTCAAGACTCAACTTTCACGCCAGCATCATTGCTGGGGAAACTCAACTTTTTGAGAGTTCTAAAACTAAAGATGACGGTAAGTAAGGCATTAGAGAAAGTTTTCCAATCCTTCCCAGCCCAGGACTCACACCCCAGTGTGCAGTTTGTCTTCTGGCCTATATTATTATTATTATTATTGTTATTATTATCACTACTACTAATGCTATTACCGGCTACCACATATTGAGTGAGGTACTATATGCCAGGCAACATATGCAAGGATGTGCTAGGCAACATGCAAAATTCTTGGCATTCAAGATTGCTAATTTAAACAATTCTATAAAAAAGAGTTTTCCAATTTTACAGATGAGAAAGCGGAGTGTCATAGAAATTAATTAGATTGCCAGATGTCCCAAGCTGGTGAACAGTGGAAAGAGAATTTCAACATGTCTTAACTCCAGAGCGCATGGATCTTTTTATTATATAACACAGTTTATAAGGCAACCATGATGTGTCACAAATACGTTGGTATTCAATGAATAAAAATTTTGAACTAATGACAAAATTACAAGGAATGATAGCATCTTTATAGCATAAAATCATTATCAAGAATCTTGTAACAAGGGAAATAATATCTAGATTTGGAGAATTTTGGCAAGCCACTGAATAGGCAGGAATGCACATTTCACCCAGTGGGAGAGGATTTTAGTCAAGAAGGAAGTTAACACCCAGATGGCAAATACAGTTCACAGATGCCTGACATTTGTGTTTCTTACGGGATCAGAGTTCACTAGGGGGAAGTCCCACAGTAAAAATGCCTCCCAGAAAGAATACTCTGTGTTTCCTTGTAATTAAAGTTGGTTTTGGATGAGCTGCTCCTGCTCTGTCTCTTTATCAGCATCAAGTCACTGTGAGCGCCTATTGTGGCATCTGCTTCTATGTGGTGTTTTCATTCCAGCACTTGGTTCTCATTTGGTCTACAACCTCAGGGTACCCATGTATTCACCCAAAGCACGCTTGCTCTCTTTCCCTTCCTCCCTCCTCCCTTTCCCCTATTCTTTTTCTCCTTCTTCTTTTTTTTTTTAATAATTTTATTTATTTATTTTCCCCCCAAAGCCCCAGTAGATAGTTGTATGTTATAGCTGCACATCCTTCTAGTTGCTGTATGTGGGACGTGGCCTCAGCATGGCCGGACAAGCGGTGCGTTGGTGCGCGCCCGGGGTTCCGAACCCGGGCCACCGGCAGTGGAGCGTGCGCACTTAACCGCTAAGCCACGGGGCCGGCCCTCTCCTTCTTTTCCTATTCCTCCTTCTGCCTGACCTCCTCTGCCTTCTTCTCTCTCTCAAACCTTATTTCTTAAGTATCCGCTGTGAACCAGAAACGCTGCACGCACAGAGCCCCCCTTCAGGATGCTCACAGTCCTCTTGTGCCTTCCTCTGCTAGTTTTATTCATTTTTATGCCACAGCATCAAGCACAGTGACTGCCACTTATTAGACATGTAATGAACACATGGCTGAATACCTCTTTGCATTTAGCTCTGTCTATGTAATTGAAATCCCACGATATGTGTGCAATTTTGAAAAGCATATAAAATGTAAGTGGGCTGAGGTTGGTAAAAATGAGGCTATGAACAGAAGTTTGGAAGAGAGACAGAGTGTGCTCATTCCTCATGGATGAAAACAGTTCTTAGAAGCACAAGTAGCCGTTTATATACTCCTACAACTTCGGGGGGCCAGCCTGGTTCTTCTGTCCTGTGGTATGTATCCCACCCCTGAAGTTTTTCCCTTGACTCTGTCACAAACAATTTTGGGAATTTATCAAGATCTTTTTAAAAAATGTAAATACTTCTAGTAATATGATGATATTATCTGTCATTTATACCTTAATACAATCTAAATCAATCTGATTGATTTCCTCCTAATTCAACAATGAACTATACAGAACTACCATGTCATGCAGAACGCTAAGTCTGGGGTGTCCAAGGATGAACGATACAACCCCTACCACCAAAGAGCTCGTAGCCAGGTACTAGAAAGGGAAAAACTTCATGTTGAGTGAACACAAAAAAGAGAACAAACGTGTGTGTGTGTGTGTGTGTGTGTGTTTGTCTGTCTCCCTGGATGTTTTCTTGGTGATGTCTTCTGATATCACAACTAGCTCTTTTGTACATTCCTTTCTGGTGTTCCTGGTTGATTTTTTCACTTTTGCTATAGTCACTTCTTCATAATGATGCTTGCCTCCTTAAACAAAGACAAAGTAGGGCACACTGCACATTCAGAAAGTGGTTTGCCAGCTCTTTTGTCAGAGCCTCCTTGTACCTACTACACTATGGATGAAGATCCTTTCATGAGTAAGAGGGCAAGTGAGGAAGTTATGCAACACCCTTGAAGCCACAACGCAAGTCTATAATTAGCCAGTATCTTTTTAACTGATGCATAGCCTACTGGCTTACTCACTCTTTCCAAAAGCATCACCATTTTGAAGTCAAAGAGTCAATGACAAGTCACTGTAACCTATGGTCAATGAATGGTACACAAACTGGTAGAGAGTAACCTTTGCCTCTTAAAACTAGGATGAGAAATGGAAAACAATTCCCATATTAAACGTTCCCAATAATCTGTGGAGGGAGAAAACCAAATAAAATATGCCTAAATTTCCCACCAGAGTTTCATCTTAAAACTCTAATAAGCCCCAAAACATTGGTAATAATAGTGCATTCATATAGGAACTTTGTTTCAACAAAAGGAGAGCCTTGGCATGGACCTGAACTTAACCCACCACTCACATGCTGTGAAAACACACTCCCTCTCATCACAGCTTTGTCTCACCTCCTTATTACCCAGAGATTGGGTATGTTTCCTCTTCAACTTAAAAATTTTCAGAAACATACACTCATTTCCTCTAAAAGAAAAAAACACAGGCAAAGGTCAGAGGGATGCATTCCATGGAAGCTGTCCATAGTAGAACAAAGTGCAAGGCAGGCGGCCTGAACCAGTGAGTGCCTGTTCCCAGTCAGCACTGCGGGTCTGGGGCCATATGCCCGGTCTCCACTTTTCCAAAGCAAAGAGGGACTCTAGTCACTGAAGACCCTTTCCCCACAGCTCTGGGGAAGGAGTCTGGCTTGTTATGTGCATTTTAATGCTGTATTTGAACATTTGTGAATAAAAGCATAGTTGCCCATGTGGAAATTCCTTTCATAACCAAAGGTGAATTTTCTCCTATGTATCTTGTTTATGGGGACTAGGCTCCTCCTGAAGGAAGGAGCTTCCCATACCCTCCCTATATCATTTCTAATTTCTTCCACTGCTTTCCATCACCTCACTGCCATTACCTTTGTTCAGCCCCTCACCATCTCTTAACTCTTGCCTTGTAGGGGAATTTACATTTGCTCCCTCTACCCTTTACAATCCACTCTTCCTAGTGCCACCGTATCTTTGTAAAAAGCAGATTTGAACCCATGGCTTTGTTGGTTTAAACCCTACACATGTGCATTAAGCATGATTATGTACCCTAAACCCATACCTCATTCCTTTTGTTAATTAATGCATTAATCCAGCAAATATCTGATGAATGAGTAAAGTGCTAGGAACTTTATGTCATGGATGAGATAAAGTTTAGGATGGAGAAGGGAGTCAGGAATGAGGGGATATTGGGGATGGGATGAAGGTGTTGCTTATCTTATAAAACTATATGCTAGCAAAAGATGCTAAAAGGGTAAAAAAAATAATTAGGAGAAACGTGTCTCTTGTGCACACACACAAAAATGGCCATATGAAGATGATTGTCAAAATAAAACATCTAAAAAGACTTTGTATTTTCCTTTGGTCCCAGGCTGGTACCTAGAATGGGAATTTGGGTCATTAAGGAGAGGCAGAAATCATGTCTTATTTATTATTATATTCTCTCACTACCCCTAGCACAGTGACTTGGACATTGTAGGTTTGCAAAAAAGGTGTTGTGAGAAATTTTTACCAGTGTGAGCTTTATACAATGAAACTAGGTTTGAAAATGTGAATAGTATAATTTCTACTCATGTTCAAGAAAGGAGGACCACTAAATTTTTGGTTAAATCTGAATTCTCTTCATTAATACATAGGGAGGATATTCTTCAAAAAGTGTTGAACCCCAGGTTGTATAATATTGAATTAATTTTAGTGTGATCCTCCTTACTAGGTACCATCTTATTCACATAGCAGTCCATCAACATTGTGGTGAAAGGTGATGGTTATTTGATGAGGGAATATTCTATCTTATCCATGCGGCAAGATTAAATCTTAGGAACTGAGATGAAGATAATTTATGGAGGAACTAAGCAGTTGCTTGTGTTCCAAGTTATACTGCAGAGTAGGTGCATAAAATATGAGGTTTGGGCCTCTGCATTAAATTTCTGGACAGCTTATTGTCTAGAAAGAAATCTCTACCTTACATGATACATAGCTTAGTGGACTTATGCATAGAAAGAATATTAGCATCCCACAGGATGGCCCATTTGTTTGGAACATAAATTGAGTTGCTTTTAAAGACAGCATCCCATCAAGTAACTCTGGTAAGCCTGTTTTGTTACTCTACACAACTGATAACATGAAATTTCTTTATGAAAACTCAACTACCTTCTCATATATTAATTCTTTCATTGCTATTTAAGTTACCAAGGTCCTTTACTATAGGTTACTACTATTGTTATTTATATGAAATCATTAAAGAAGCCAGTGGTTCTTTCTAGAAAATCTAAACCACGCCATTTCTCCAACAACTATTGGGCACTACGTATGTTGACATAGGAACTTGAGGCTACTGGCCCATAGAAATATTCTTGAAGTATTTTTACAGGAGTATTGCTAGACTCTCACTAACCTACCTAATTAGGATTTCCTTCATGCATTTTATTGAATACTTAATTACTTGATATCCATCAGTGAACAATCTAGATGAAAGTTCCTGCCTTAATGGAGCTTGCACTCTGCTCACCAGGAACATATATCTGTACTTTTGTCGTGGTTTATAGAAACATATATCTATACGTTTGTCATGGTTTAGCATTGGTGGTTGTGTTTGGGTGAAATTGTCATGAATAGGAATGGAACCAGCAATTCCTACTGTTCCCTGTGTCTGGAACATTCTCTTCTATGATCTTTTCATGGATGTTTTCTTCTCATCCTTCAGGTGCCAGCTCGGTTGTCTGCCTCCTGTGACCGAATTTCCTGGAGTGCCCCATCTAGTTTTGCCAACTCTCCCAGCAGTCATTACATCAGATTATCTTGTTCTGTTTTCTCTGAAACACGTCACTACCTCATGTTGGTTTATTTATTTATCTCCTTGTATATTATCTTCTCCAATACTAGAATGTAAGCTCCATGACAGCAAGCAAGAGACTGGTGTGGCTTGCTCATTATTGAATCCCCAGTAGCTAGCACAGTGCTTGACACATGTGTTGAAGAAACAAGTGAACCTTTGTGTCACCATGTTTCTCTCCAACAGAAACACCATGCATCTCTTTAGATTACATATATGAGCCACATATGTAATCTCAAATTTTCTAGGAGCCAGTTAAGAAAGTAAAAAAGAAAGTTTAAATTAATTTTAGTAATATATTTTATTTAACCCACTATATCTAAAATGTTGTCATTGCAACACATAATCAATGTAAAAAATTTTAATAAGATATTGAACATTTTTTCATATTGTCCTCAAAATACAGTGTGCATTTTATACTAACAGTATACCTCAATTCAGACTCTAAATTTTCTTTTGAAATGCTTGATCGACATTTAGATTTCATAAAATTTATAGTTAAAAAGGTAGATGCACATACTCAAGTTCTTCCACACGTATTTAAAAGTTTTCCAACAACTGAGTCAGGATCATTTCTTAAATTTTAATTAAAATTAAGTAAAATTAAAAATTCAGTTTCTCAGTCAGACTAGCCACATTTCAAGCATTCAAGAGCCACATGTGACTAGACACCCTAGTATTAGACAGTCCATCTCTAAAACAAATGTTTAAATCGCAGTGTTACAATACACATGATATATATTCAACCGTGATAATCATTTGAAATTGTGTGTGAAGAGTTTGTTACTAAAAGTAAAGCATCAACATATATTTTGAAAAGTAAACCATTATTCACAGACTAGGAGAAAATATTTGCAAAAGACACATCTGATAAAGGACTGTTATCCAAAATATACAAAAACTCTTAAAACTCAACAATAACAAACAACCCAATCAAAAAATAAGCCGAAGACCTTAACAGATACCTCACTGAAGAAGATGTACAGATGGCAAATAAGCATATGGAAAGATGCTCTACATCATAGGTCACCAGGGAAATGCAAACCAAAACAACAAGGAGATGCCGCTACACACTTATTAGAATGGCCTAACCCCAGGACACTGACGACACCAAATGCTGGTGAGCATGTGGAGCAACAGAATTCTCATTGATTGCTGGTGGGAATGCAAGATGGTACAGCTGCTTTGGAAGACAGTGTGGTGGTTTCTTACAAAACTAAACATACTCTTACCGTATCATGCTTCTTGGTATTTATCGAAAGGCGTTGAAAACTTATGCCCACGTAAAAACCTGCACGTGGATGTCTAGAGCAGCTTTATTCATGATTACCAAACCTTGAAAGCAACCAAGATGTCCTTCAGTAGGTGAATGGATAAATAAGCTGTAGCATGTCCAGACGATGAAATATTTTCAGCACTAAAAAGAAATGAGCTATTAAGCCGTGAAAAGACGTGGAAGAACCTTAAATGCATATTACTAAGTAGAAGAAACCAACTTAAAAGGCTACATACTGTATGGTTCAAACCATATGATATTCTGGAAAAGGCAAAACTATGGGGATATTAAACATAACAGCAGTTGCCAGGGGGCAGGTGGAGGGGTAGAGGCATGGGAGGGAGATGAGTAGGCAGGGCACAGAGGATTTTTAGGGCAGTGAAAATACTCTCTATGATATTATAATGATAGACACGTCATTATATTTTTGTCCAAACATACAGAACGTATAACACAAGAGTGAACCCTAAGGTAAATGATAGAGTTTTGGTGATTGTGATGTGTCAATGTAGGTTCATCCTTAGTAAAACATGGTCCATTCTGCTGAGTGACGTTGATAATGGGGAGGCTGTGCATGTGCGGGGGCAAGGAGTACATGAGGAGTCTCTGTACCTTCCTCTCAATTTTGTTGTAAACCTAAAACGTCTCTAAAAAAAAAAAATAGAGTTTAAAAACAAAACAAAAAAGTAAACCATTATTAATATAGAACATTGTTAAAGTTATCTCTGTGTTAAGACTGGTCATTTTTATTTACCTGTTCAATGGGAAACAGATGAACTTATACTAGCAAGATTACCCGAAATGGAACATCACCCACAGTCTGTGTATCTATACAACTGTCCAGAGTGGATGAACATTATTACTGTGCCATTAACAAATGCAGCAATTAAAAAGTACTATTGTAACATGACTTTATCAGGCCTTTATAGAAACTTGCCTGCCTATAGAAAATCCTGTCTTTTACAGAATCCTCTGCCTCAAACATTTCTGGGAAGCCTTCAGGATACTTACATGGGTCTGCGGATCAACCGTGTGCTCAGCAGATACTGTTCAGTGGGATACACAGGGTAGTGACTCATCCGTCCTCAATATTTTAATTTCTTTTTTTCTTTCCTAAAATCCAGGTATGTTCACGGGAGTTTGTGATACGTAGGAACATCTTCCATCATTCTGGCGTGGGGTGGGGGGAGTTGAAAACCATGACTACATTAGAAAAGTAATCTCATGAACTATTCACTATGTAAAAGAAGGAAATACGATTTTGACAGCTTGTGACCACACCACTTCTGATCGTTTTCAAGTAAAGCAACACCATTTAGATCCGGATAAATTTAGAGCTTATATAGTTCAAGAACTGAATGAATTTGCTCAGGGGAGTATATGTGGATTGGGGCCTGTTTTTTAAAGGGGTCTGTGGAAATCAACACTAAGCTTTCATTTAGAAGATGGAAAGAGTGAGGTTAAATTATTATTTATGAAATCTACAATCCAGATTCCTGGGGAATAACTGAATTTACTTTCTCTCTTTCATTCACGCAAAACATCTGACATGAGAAACCCAGGGTACTTTAAAACGTCGTTATTGGGGGCCAGCCCAGCAGTGTAGTGGTTAAGTTTGTGGGCTCCACTTCAGTGGCCTGAGGTCCGCAGGTTTGGATCCCAGGCGCGGACCTACACACCGCCCATCAAGCCATGCTGTGGCAGCATCCTACGTATAAAGTAGAGGAGGATGGGCACAGGTGTTAGCTCAGGACAGATCTTCCTCAGCAAAAAGGGGAGGATTGGTAATAGATGTTCGCTCAGGGTTAATCTTCCTCACAAAATAAATAAATAAATAAATAAATAAATAAATAAATAAATAAATAAATAAATAAATAAATAAATAAATAAATAAAATAAAAACAAATAAATAAATAAAATAAAAAAATAAAATGCCGTTACTTAGTTTGTTTTAATTACCAGGTAATTCCTGAGGGAGTACTGTCCCAAAAAGCCTTTGCAATTACTTAAGAATCTCCAAGGTAATTCCTATGTTCTTCAATTCAAAAGAACCACATAATTATAATTTTAATAGAATCTCCAGAAAAGGAGGTCAAAGTTCATCCCAAGATAATTACCCTACTCTACACTGAGACAAATAATGTATGAAAATAATAGGGGGAAATTCAATGCGCTGAGCATTAAACTGTCAAAACAGGAACGTTTAAAATATTCTAATGGTTAAAAATAATTTGTACTCTAAGTCCAATGACCATTTGCCAGGGAGAACCAAAGTTGAGAAATTTCTATTAAAAACATGACTCAGAGGAAAAAATGCGGAGGCTGGTAATGAAGGAAATGATCTGCTATCCCTCCCAATTGGTTGTTTCCAAGATCACATGTTCTGGGCATCTTTAAAAGGTAGTTATGTGGACTCAAGGGGGTCATAGCATCTTCCTGAAGGCTGCAGCTTCTTTCTCACCTGGAAGAAAAATCCTAGACAGCTCAAGAAATGTGTGATGCATTTGTAGGTACCTGGAAACTTGTCTCCAGTGAAAACTTTGACGACTACATGAAAGAAGTGGGTAAGGATATATGTTACGGGGTGACTGGATTTATAACTTTTTCTCTGGGGAAAAGGGGTTTATGGCAGGTTTTTTACTCTAGAAACATTGTCCAGGTATGAAATGCTGCTTTCTATATAGAGGCTATAAAAGTAGCAGGTGAGAATTATTTGTAGAAACATTCTAGACCAATGTCACAGCTAATGCTTCCTAAAGGTGAACCGATATGAAAAAGGGCTTAAATGGAGTTTTTATGGTCTACAGAAATGACAAGATCTTATTTGATTGCTAAACTTGGATATCTTTGGTTTACTTGGCTCGTTGCCTGTTTTTCTTTGATTCTCTCTTGCATATAAAACAAGCAATAACTTGGAAATAAAACCATATGTATTTTCTACAATGCAATTATTTACCTTTGAAACAGAAAACACTTTATTTCTCATCTTAATGTACTTTTTTTGAGTAAACATATGTTAACCAGTTATTTTATTGTCATAATGCCAATCCATTAAAACATGGTTATTTTGTGAGAGACAAAAATCTTAATTTCAGAAAATATGCTCCTTAAAGGGCTTAAATATTTCTTTGACTAGAAATTACATGGGATGTCATAGAATTATTGAGTAATTCAAAAGGAGAAAGTTAGATACGTAACATATCTCCTCCTTGATAATGGAGACTTTCTGGATTTTAGATTCTGCTGATGTTGTCAGCGTGCTGTATGAATGTTCTCCAGATAATTACTGAGGTGAAGCAAGGGAGAAGGGAGGCAGGTCTCACTCAGGCAGTTTCTACCTTAAAAGTCCCTCTTCTCACAGCCCTGTGCATGATCAAGTCATATCCAGGGGTAGTGAATTGGGAAGGGATTTTTTTTTCACAATATTTTTATTAGTGGCTTAGGATTTAAATCTCAAGACTTAACCTTCCTTTAAATTATGCAGTATATTTTTTGCTTGTCTGTAACTACTGTTTTCCTTGTTTATAGGTGAGAGGGAAATCAGGGACTTCAGCATGAGAGAGACCTACTTTTCTAGAATATCAACTAGCTGTGATTCATAAACTAATTAATATGTGCTGTATAGAAATGCCAGGATTTGAAGCTATTTAACTATTGATTTTTAGAAACATTTTACACTTTTAATATGTATATTTAAATTCTTTTATCACTGTGTTTTAAGATTATAAAGTAATGATGATAATGAAAGGCAGTAAGATACCTCCTGAAATTAGCTGCTCTAATCCATGATCAGCAGCAGGTATTGCCTTCATCAGCCAAATAAGAACAGAATCAAGCAAGAGGAGCACATGCTTTTTCCCAAGGTTGGCCATTCTGGAATCACATTCGACGTTACACCCATTCACTATTCTGACTCACTCCATGTGTTTGAGGTTATATTTTGAAACAGAGCCAGAACTTGATGAAACAACATAACGTCTTCCCATCTGTGGCTACTTTTCAGACAGGGAGCTACATCAGAGCCTCAGCATCACTTATTTTGTACAATATTTCTTTTCCTGATCCCCCTGTTTCTAACCTTTGGTATCTGTAAGTAGCCTTTCGTCAAAGTAGCTTAGATTTATGTATATATGTTTTAAAAAATCCAACACACTTATAACTGTTGTAAATTCTGTATAACATATGCAGCGACAGCAAGTTACCACTGTCTGTGTTACGTTGTAAATTGTTCATCCCATACCTTTCACAAGAAAAATATATTCCTCCTTTTTTTTAAAAAAAAAAAGGCAACTTAGGTGATTGGAAATCAAAGTATTAATTTCTAAACTTACTAAAATAGTGATTTCTTAAATTTTGAAGTTTTCACAATTGATGCTTAGACCCTCTTTAACATTTCCTATAATTTATTGGGAACACCATCACCATTCTAAAATAGTGTGAATGTAGGAAACATTTTGCTTTTTGGAGAAATTAATCAAAATCTTCATTTCACGGTGGAGTAAAGCCAAGAAAACTAGACTTGGCAGCAAATATTATAAAATGCAGTTTTTGTACACCCAAACAAATTATTTTTCAACTGAGTAACTCTACGTTGGCTCCCAAAATCCTATTGAGAGTTCTGTCTTTGACTGTGTATTAGATCATTTTTGTTATCTAAGAAGGAAAGGTCGAGGTGCCCCAAGTGTTTCATGAATTGAGCAAAATGATAGTGGTTCCCTAATGGTGGGGATGGCCAGTTAATTTGAGAGTACAGTGACTTTTTAAAAATATATATCTTCCAGAAGACTTAATCTGTGTACATATTCTTGTTGAAAATTAACAGGGGGTCTCCTGAGGAGTTGTATCTGGAATCCAGAAGGGGAAATTTAAAGAACAGACCTACATCTAATTGTGACCCATGTGTCTCTTTAAGTATTAGTCTTCTTTACTCTGCAGGAGCTGTTTAAATGAGGCCTTTCAGAAACTCACTGGTGTCTTTTTCCTTTTATGCACACATGTACCCACCTACACACACACACACACACACACACATACACACATATCCATATATACACTACAGCTCTGACTGAGATGAAGATGTGAGAGAAAATTGTAAACTGACATTTTTTTCTTTTCCCAACTGTAGGAGTGGGCTTTGCCACCAGGAAAGTGGCTGGCATGGCTAAACCCAACATGATCATCAGTGTGAATGGGGATGTGGTCACCATCAAATCAGAAAGTACCTTTAAAAATACTGAGATTTCCTTCAAACTGGGCCAGGAATTTGATGAAGTCACTGCAGATGACAGGAAAGTCAAGGTGAGGAATAAGGAATTGGAGCAGAGTAAAGCCCTGGTTTCTAAAGGACCACTGCCTATGAGAAGCCGTTTTGTACAAGGCGGCAAACTATTCCATCATAGGCCCATGGGCCCTGACCTCCTGAATCTAAATCATGTCGCCTTCAATAATTAGTTGGTGAATTTTTCCCCTTTTCATAAAGTTGTCATTATCTTACTATAAACGTAATTTATTTGACATACCATATATAGAGTATTTGAAGTGAATTAAAGTAACATAACATTACATAATGTTTATAAAAGGATGGAAGAAACAAAGGAAAAATATCATCTATAATACTATCATCTCAACATAAATGTTATTTATATTCCTTCACAGTATTTTTTCAAATGCATGTTTGTATAACATTCTGATCATAATGTATATATAATTTTGTATGCTGATGTTTTTGACACTCATTTTTTTCTTGTTGCAATGTATTCTTGTAATTTAGTATTACTAATGACCTTAAAGTATTCCCTCAAACAAAGGTGTTGTGTTTTTTATTTTATTTTCCTCCACCATCTACAAATCGTAATCATTTTCTATTACACCCGCAGAGCACCATAACCTTAGAGGGTGGTGTCCTCGTGCAGGTGCAGAAGTGGGATGGAAAATCAACCACCATAAAGAGAAAACGAGTGGATGAGAAGCTGGTGGTGGTGAGTACCTCCTGGCTACTTAATTCTAGATTCTACTGCTGGGTCATCTTATAATCATTATTCAAACTAAAGAAACAGTTCATCGCTCTTGCTTATTTAGAAAAAAATGGTGATGGGATGGGCTGGTGGCGTAGCAGTTAAGTTCATGTGCTCTTGGTGGCCCAGGGTTCACCGGTTCGGATTGTGGGCGAGGACCTACTCACCGCTCATCAAGCCATGCTGAGGTGGCTTCCCGCATAGAAGAGCTACAACTCTACAACTGTGATACACAACTATGTACTGGGGCTTTGGGGAGAAAAAAAAAAATGAGGAAGTTTGGCAACAGATGTTAGTGCAGGGTCAATCTTCCTCAAAAAAAAAAAAAAGAAAAAGGAAAAAAAAAAGATAATTCTATTGGGATTATGGTTTCCCTTTGGCACATGGCCTTCATGCTTTTAAACTCAGCCCAGGCCTGCTATCCCCCAGGAAGCATTCCCTGATCCCTCTCAGCACGTACCATATTGTATTATGCATTTCTACTTATATTTCTCACTCACCATATAGACTGTAAGTTTCCTCGAGGGGACAACTTGTATCTTCTCCGTCTTTTTATCCCCCTAATACAATATCAGATATGTGTATATGTATATATATATAGAAGCTCACAAGAAATATCTTTCAAATGAAAATTGCTCCCTTCCCAACACTGAATGAAACAGTAAATGAACCCATGGTTTAGTCTCATGATTGACCAAGAATTTTTGTGTGTGTCTAGGAATGCATCATGAAAGACATTACTTCTACCAGAGTTTATGAGAGAGCATAAAACAAGAGACATTGAGCTGGACTGCAGTTTGCACCGAACTCTATGACATTCTGTTGGCTATATTGTCCAAACATATATTGTTATTTTCCACTAATTGGGAAGCAACTAATTTTCCCCAAAACTTATTTTATTCGATGTGGTTGTGTTGGTTGAATAAAACTTTTTAGACTTAGAAGTTGATGTAATGATTTATTCATTGTGCCGGATAATTTCTTACTCATAACTCAATGAAGGGAATAGAAAATTGTATTATTGCTTTGTTTCTGGTATAAGTAATATGATTTTTCATAGTATTCCAAGGTAAAAAAATTAATATGTGTGAGTTTTCCATTGTCTTAGGAAGGAGATGATGAATATGTGCTATTACCGAGTATGATGTCCTCCTTTAGCATATCTATAGTCAAGCAACTCTCTCCAAGAACTAAGATAGTTTCAAATGAAGTGAAATTGTCCCCAGCCAGCTGGCTCAGATGCTGCCGTTTCACACCCGCCTGTCCCAGAGCAATGAGAGAGAGAAGCAGACTAGCGATGCATGTTGTAGAGAACGATTTCTAGACTACAATTTGTAACCTGAAAAAATATTGGTAAACCATGTCATCTCTGGAATCTCTCAAAACTTCAGTGCAAATAATTCCACGTGTATTCCAGAAAAGAGGTGACAGTCTTGTAATGAGTAACGATGCAAATGTTCTTTACAAGTTGGTTTACAAGTTTTTCTTTTTGTTACCAGTGCAGCTTTCTACTCAAATAAAATTTTGAATGTATTCTGGAACTTTTTGTTCAAATAAAATCTCCATGGAATCCCAATATATAAAACAGACAAAAATAATAATGAGGCTTCCCAGGTACGTGTGTGTGTGTTTGTGTGTGTGTGTATATGTGTGTGGTTGTGTGTGTGTAAGAGTTGTTTCTTCTGCCCTTTGTGGAAGCTTTGAAGTACCTCTACAGATCATTGGAGTTCCACGTACACAGATTGAAATTTCCAAACCACATAGTGACATTTTATTGTAAGCCAAAATCTGTTCAAGTGTGTGATACAATAAGTTGATATAATTCTGTCCGTGAAGCTTCCTTTAAAAATAAGTCCATTATTTGCTGAATACCTATCCTGTGTATAACACCAAGACATGGAGAGGCCAGGAGAGGTGGAATACGCTCCTGATCATGAGAATTTACTTTTCTTGCAAAAGCAGAGAATCAGACTCTCACTATGGGCTCTCTGGAGGACTGGAGAACTCAAAAAGATAAGATGTGTAGGGACTGATTAGGACAATTCTTGGTAAACCAATATTTATTAGGCACTGACTATGGAGATATACTTTACATGCTTTACTTCATTTATCATGAAAATAATCTTATGAGGAGGATTCAGTATTCCCTTATACAGATGAGAAAACTGAGGTTCAGAGTTTTAAATCTGTAAAGCTAAGTAGGGAATAGACGTAGGAATCTGAAATTCAAGAGGGCAATCCTGGCTGGGATATAGATCTAGGAGCCATCAGTATCCAAGTGGTAATTTAATTCATAAATGGTGATGAGATCATCCAAGAAGGAGGGAGAGTAGAAAGAAGAAAAGAGTTGAAAGTGTCCAAGTGGATGTCCCAGGCACCTCAACTCAACATTTTCTAAATTAAACCTATCATTATTGCCTCCTTCCCCCCATTCCCTGAAACTTGCTCGTTATCCTATTTTCCACATCTCAGTGAATGTCAGGATGTTTTGGCCATTTGCCCATTCCATACATCTTAAAATCATCCTTGAATATGCCTTCTTCCTCACTCCACAACATCTATTTTATAATATTTAATGTGAAAAATGTCATGCTGATTAACTTAACTATTAACTTAAAATTTCTTTAATGTTTGCTTTTCTCATTACCATTGCCAAACCACCATAATTTTTTCTTTAATTACTTCAAAGTTCTCCTAATAAATCTCCCTCTTTCAATTTCTATCCTTTCCTGTCTTTTCCAAGCCCTGTATACTTTATGAACGATATTTACGCAATGAAAATCTGACCTGGACACTCGCTGATTGAAACTTTTAAGTGGCTCCCATCGCATCCAGAGAAGGTCCAATCTCCTTAGCATGGCGTGTACATTTGTCTTACTTAGGTCTGCTTTTTCTTATCTAGGCTTGCTTTTTCTTATCTAACTCTCTGGTTTTATTATTGCTCTTGTTCTCTTCACACCTCTTACTTCAATCATACCAAACAATTTTCATACTCTTTCTTGCTTCCGGTTTTTGTTTTTAGATGGTTTTTGGGGTCATATTCTGCTCCTTCCTGTCTAGAACTCTCCCCTCCTTCCCGAGCTTTCCCCATACCTTAACGGTGCCTCTGCACTAATCCTTTACAAAGTTGCTTTAGGTACCACTCTTATGTATACATATTTGTGAATTTAGTTATTTTTGAAAATGTACTATTCAAGTTTAATTCTTATTTTTCAGTTGGTGTGGAAGCATAGACTAAGAATATCCAGTTCAATAAAATTTGCTAAATAAATCAGTTACTTGTTTCTATATTTTCACCATAAAACTAAGGCCATAGATACAAGAGATATCTTCAAGCACCACTTCTCCAATTTATCCTGCCAGGGACCACTTTGAAGCTCACATAATTTTCCATTGTTTGACATTGCTTCTGCCAACACACATATAGAAGCATAGGGAAGATTCTACTCTTAAAGTCAGAGAGGCAGGATCAAGTGGATACTTTTCAGAAAGGCAGATGTATGGACGTATAGTCCATCTGTTTTGAAGCAGATGCGAATAGTTCAAAAAACCACTCACTCCCTCTTTGGAAACAGTGAGAATCAGATAAAATAATGGGCCAGCAAACCCCTTCTTTTCTCCAATTCCCACTACTACTATCTTTGAGCTATAATTTCTGGTTTAGAAATACTTCTTCCAAAGCCCAAAGCATTATTGACTCAAATTTGTACTTGAAAATAATACATCAGTTTTGAGCAGGTGTCCTAGCTTCTTGCTTAGAATAGTGATTTTCACCCAAGTCATTGTTGTGACTTGAACCATTGTGTGGTATGCCACAATATGTAACTACCAATAATAAAGTACCCAAAATTTGCGAGTTATTTTATTTTCGAAAATAAATTACTCAAATTCAATATTACCCTGTAAAATATTTTTTTCTTATTTCTTTCTTGAATGGGAGAGAAAGGGGTTATCACTTTTACATGACGATTTCTCAAGGATTTGCGAAGCACTAGTAAAAGTTATCCCTCAGGTGTGTTGCTGCAGAGAAGAAAAATAGACTGCGAATTCTCAACTTGGAATGTGTAAGCCTCCCACATGGCCTTCAGGTGGTGATGTTTTCCATCTTTGGGGTCTAGCTTCTGAGCAGTGTGTTTATGGCACTCCTAACCAGAATCTATGGGTGCAGGAAACAGCGTGGTGAGGCAGTGAGGCACAGCACTTGGATAGCTTCTCAGTGAGCATCCCTCTGGTCAATAGACGTGGAAAACACCATTTTGACCTTACATCCAATTACGGATCTATCCATCCATTCATACACCAGCCCCATCTCAATCCAGAACACATTAAAATGATTTATACGTAGTTAAACAAACAGAAAATTGTAGGCAACAATAACAAATCAATCAGTTATTGAGAGCATTCAAAGGCAAGGATTGTGTCAGATATGTAGCTGTGTCCCCAGACCCAGGCACAATAAACAGGAGACTCAGAGCTTAATAAACAATTCTCAAGTGAGTGAGTGAACTCTTCCCTGTGCTGGGTGTGGTCTGGACCACAGAAAGAATGATGGCTCACGTTCATGCTCTCAATGTAGTAAAGAAGTAGCAGGAACACCGTCACAACACCTGAGAAAATTGTTCTGATATTTCCTCCTCCTCCTTTACCCCTCAGCCCCAAAACCTAGGAAGGATTAAACCCTTCCTCCCCATAACCTCAGAAAAATCTGTGTGTTCCTACTATTAACACAATATTACAACACTCTGGTTTTTCATCTTTCCCATTCACTAGGTTGTCACTGCCTCTAGAGCAGGACGGTTACATGTACATCCAGCAACTACCACGGTGCCTGAAACATGGTCATCACTCAATAAATTTTAATAGAATGAATAAAGACACAATATAGGGGAGGTCATGAATTATATGCTAAACTGCATGGTATATTCTATGGACTGAAGGAAGCCAGCGGTGAGTAGGACCAACAAGTGCTGGAGTAGTCAGGGAGGTTTTCAACCTAGAGGATGTATTTGAGCTGTCCCATGAAGGATAACTATAAAAATAATTACTAATTGTTTATTAATTAATTTTAAAGTAGAATAACTTGGCAAATATCATCTTAACCGAGTGATAAAAGAACGTCACCAGTAATTGGACAGATGAACATCATGTGCCTTCTGATATGAGACAACGAGAAGAACACAGTGTCATTACTATAATATTCTTGCCGAAAATGCATAACCTGAAATGAATCATGAAGAAACATCACCCTACTCCAACTGAGGTGTATTCTATAAAGTAACCAGGCTGTATGCTTCAAACCTGTCAAAGTCATGTGAGGAAAGGGTAAAGATAGCTTCCCAATTGGAGGAGACTAAAGAGCTGAATATGATGCATGATCGTGGACAGTTTTCTGAGCCAGAAGGAAAAGGGGAAAAAAGGTTTCCTTTTCTTGTGGCGAGAGGGAAAACTGTTGGGACAATTGCTAAGGTTTGAGCAGAGTCTGTGCCTTGGCTGATGATATTGTTATCAATGTTGATTTCCTGATTTTGATGAATGGTCTGTGCTAACATAGTAAAGGTCCTTATTTAGGGAGCAGTGGGGCAACATTTCTGCAACTTACTCTCGAATCATTCAGACAAAAAAACACCTAGACATACATATGGATGTATATATGTAAAGGGAGGGCAAATGTCTTAGAAAGTTGACGATTAGAGAATCTGGGCAAAAAATTTATGGGAAATTTTTGTGTTGTACTTGCAAATTTTCTGTAACTTTGAAATGATATAAAAATTAAGAGTAGCCAAAGAAACGTAAAAAAAATCCCCAAAATTATGAATGTTAATTATTGCATCTATATAAAATTTGACAATTGAGGGGCCGGCCTAGTGGCGTAGTGGTTATGTTTGCATGTTCTGCTTCGTTGGTCCAGGGTTCACCAGTTCAGATCATGAGTGTGGACCTACTCACCACTCATCAAGCCATGCTGAGACGGTGTCCCATATAGAAGAGCTACAGCTCTACAAGTATGATACACAACTATGTACCGGGGTTTTGGGGAGAGAAAAGAAAAAAGAGGAAGATTGGCAACAGATGTTAGCACAGGGCCAATCTTCCCCAGAAAACAAAACAAAACAAAAATTTGACAATTGAAATTTATTGAGAAACATAGTAAGAAATGTGATACTGAAGGGGCATCAATGTATGTGAAAAGAAAAATCTTAATAAACTTCACAAAAACTTGTGGAGAGAGCGTTCTAGGAAGACGGCAGAGTATGAAGCACCAGAAATCTGTCTCCCACCTAGAAAACAATTGCGCCAGCAGAATCTGCCTCACATTTTGGAGCTCTAGAGTCTATCAAAGGCTTACTTCTTCCAGGGAAAAGGATCGGAGTATAAATGTGGTTAAATCCAGTCATTCAGCTCTTAGCACAGTAACAGCTACCCATACTCCACCTTTCAGCCCCTCAGCAAGTAACTGTGCATATATTCCTGGAGGAGCTTACATACATCTTGTGGGAGCCAGGGTGGGCAGTGGCGACCCTGTCCTCCAAATATCAGGAATCTGTGCTCTAATCACTGATTGCTGCTTCTGATCACAGAAGTGCAGACAAAGAGTTGGTGGCCATTGTTGTTGCGCCTCCTTCCATATTGTGAGCTTCTCCCCCTCTGACTGCAGTGGCTCTCAGGGGATTTAAAGGGCTGGCATTTTCCCCCTCCCTTCATTGTTTGCTTTTTCCTCCTTTGGGAGCCAGACAATAAAGACTAGGACATTCAAATCAACTGCATATATGGAGGAAATTAGAAAGTCATTGTGTATGCCCAGGGAAAGGCACAGGCTCAGAAAAGACATAAGAAGGTGTTAAGTTTACACCTTAGGTGGAACCTTGGCACAGAGACAGCCTACAGCAATCAGCAAACAGGAAAGTATGGCCCATTTAAGGGAAAAATTAAACCAACAGAAACAGTCCCTGAGAAGGACCTGATGGTGGATCTACTCAACACACAGTAAAACAAGTGTCTGAAAGATGCTCAAAGAACCAAAGAAAGTTATGGCTAAAGTCAAGAAAACAATGTATGAACAAAATGGAAATATCAATAGAGAGAAAGCATGAAAAGAAACCAAAGGAATGTCTGGAATTGAAAAGAACAATAACTAAAATAAAAAATATACTAGGGGCTGGCCCCACGGCTGAGTGGTTAAAGTTCCATGTGCTCTGCTATGGCAGCCCAGGTTCAGATCCTGGGTTCAGACCTACTCCACTCATCAAGCCATGCTGTGGAGGCATCCCACATACAAAATAGAGGAAGACTGGCACAGACGTTAGCTCAGGGCAAATCTTCCTCGAGCAAAACAAAAAAAAAAAGAGGAAGATTGCCACTGGATGTTAGCTCAGGGCGAATCTCCCTAACCAAAAAAACAAAAAATACTAGAGGGACTCGAAGGCAGGCAGAACAAAGAACAAGTTAACTTGAAGATAGGATAATGGAAATTATCAAATCTGAGAAACAGAAAGAAAAAAGATTGAAGAAAAGTGATCAGAGCTAAGGAACCTGTGAGGCACCATCAGGTGGACCAACATATGCATTGTGGGAGTCCCAAAGGAGAAGAGAGAGACCAAGGGACAGAGAAAATATTTGGAGAAATAATGCCTGAAAACTTCCCAAATTTGATGAAAAACATGAATATAAACATCCAGAAAGCTCAACAAACTCCAAGTAGGCAGAACTCAAAAAGACCCACACCAAAACATTTAAAATCAATTTATCAAAAGACAAAGACAAAGAGAAAATCTTGAAAGCAGCAAAAGAGAATGATTTGTCACATACAAGGGATCCTCAATAAGATTGTCAGCAGATTTCTCATCAGAATCTTTGGAGGCCAGAAGACAATGGGCTGATATATTCAAAGTGCTAAAAGAATACAGTAAACCAAGAATCTTATATCAATCAAAACTGTCCTTCAAAAGTGAGGGAGAGGGCTGGCCAGGGGACGCAAGCGGTTATGTGCTCGCGCTCCACTGCGGCAGCTGGGGGGTTCACCAGTTCGGATCCTGGGCGCGCACCAATGCAGTGCTTAGCAAGCCATGCTGTGGCAGCACCCCATATAAAGTCGAGGAAGATAGGCATGAATGTTAGCCCAGGGCTGGTCTTCCTCAGCAAAAAAAGAGGAGGATTGGCAGATGTTAGCACAGGGCTTATCTCCTCACAAAAAACAAAAAAAAGTGAGGGAGAAATTAAGACGTTCTCAGAAGAACAAAAGCTGAGAGATTTGTTACCACTAGACCTGCCCTACAAGAAATCCTAAAGGGAGTCCTACAAGTTGAAAAGAAAGGACAAAAACAGTAACTCAAATCTGTATGAAGAAATAAAGACCTTAGTAAAGGTAAACACATGGGCAATTATAAAAGCTTGTATTACTGTAACAATGGTGTGTAACTTCACTTTTTCTTTTCTGTGTGATTCACTGATGTTAGAATGTTCAGGATGTTAAACGTAATCCCCACGGTAACTACAAAGAAAATAATTATAGAATATAAACAAAAGGAAATGATTATAGAATATACACAAAAGGAAATGACAAAGGAATTTAAATGTTTCATTACAAAAAATCAACTGAACACAAAAGAAAATAGAAAGGCAGGAAATGAGGGACAATAAAGCTATAAGATACATTGAAAACAACAAATGACAGAAGTAAATTCCTCCTTATCAGTAATTACTTTAACTATAAATGGATTAAATGCTCCAATCAAAAGACCAAGATTGGTAGAAAAGATTAAGAAACATGATCCAAATATATGCTGTCTACAAGAGACTCACTTTAGATCCAAAGACACAGATAGGTTGAAAATGAAAGGATAGAAAAGGATAAATATTAATCAAAAGAGAGTAGAGGTGGCTATACTAATAACATACAATGTAGACATATATTAATAAAAGTTTCAATATGGCAAGAAGAGTTAATAATTATAAACATTTACACAGCTAACAATAGATCAATAAAATATATGAAGCAAAAACTGACAGAACTGAAAGGAGAAATAGTTTTACAATAATAGTTCAAGACTTCAAAAACCCCACTCTCAACAATGGATAGAACAACCAGATAGAAGATAAGTAAGGAAATAGAGGACATGAAACACAATAAATCAACTAGATCTAACAGATATACACAGAACACTCTACTGAACAACAACAGAACACACATTCTTCTCGAGTGCACATAGAACATTCTCCAGGATAGAACACAAATTAAGTCTCAACAAACTTGAAAAGATAGATACCACACAAAAAGATAGATATCATTCTCCAACCATAATGGGATAAAATAAGAAATCAATAACAGAAGGAAAGTTGGAAAATTCACAAATTAGTGGAAATTAAACAGCACACTCAAACAAACAATGAATCAAAGAAGAAATCACAAAGGAGATTAGAAAATATTTAGAGATAAAAAAAACTAAAACACAATATACCAAAACTTATGGGATGCAGTGAAAGTATAGCTAAGGGGGAAATTTATAGCTATAAACACTTATATTGAAAAAGAAGAAAGATCTCAAATTAATAACCTAACTATACAACGTAAGAAAAGACCCCCTGCCCCAAAAAACTCTTAGAACTGGTAAATGAATTCAGCAGAGTAGCAGGATACAAAGTCAACATACAAAAATCAGTTGCATTTCTATACACTAACAATGAACAATCTGAAAAGTAAATTAAGAAAACAATTCCATTTACAACAGCATCAAGAAGATGCTTAGGAATTAACCAAGGAAGTGAAAGTTTTGTACAATGAAAACTATAAAATATTTCTAAAAGAAATTTTAAAAAGACATAAATAAATAAGAAGACATCCTATATTCATAAATTGGAAGACTTAATATTGTTAAGATGTCAATACTACTCAAAGCAATCTACAGATTTAACAGAATCCCTATCAAAATCCTAATGATGTTTTTTGCAGAAATAGAAAAACCCATCCTAAAATTCATATGGAATCTCAAGGAACCCCAAAGAGCCAAAACAATCCTGAAAAAGAAGAACAAAGTTGGAGTGCTCACATTTCCTGATTACAAAACTTACTACAAAGCTACTATAAGCAAAACAGTGTGGTACTGGCATAAAGACAGACATAACAGAACAATGGAATAAAATAGAGTCCAGAAATAAACCCTTGCATATATGGTCAAAAAAGATTTTCAACAAGTGTGTCAAGGCCATCAATGTATAGAAAACACCGCTTTCAACAAATGGTGCTGGGAAACCATTTGGACATCCACATGCAAAAGAATGAAGTTGGACCCTTACCTAACACCATATGCAAAAATTAACTCAAATGGGTCCATGACCTAAACGTAAGACATAAAACTACAAAACTCTTAGAAGAAAATATAGGACAAAAGTTTCACAACACTGGATTTGGCAGTGATTTCTTGAACATGACACCAAAGGCAACAGGCAACAAAAGAAAAAATAGACAAATTGGACTTCATGAAAATTAAAAATTTTGTGCAACAGAAGACAGTAGCAACAGAGTAAAAAGGCAATTCACAGAATGGGGGAAAATATTCACATATCATATATTTGATAAGAGATTAATACCCAGAATATAGAGAAAGCCCCTGAAACTCAACAGCAACAAAGAAACAAACAACCTGATTCAAAAATAGGCAAAGGACTTGAATAGACATTTCTCCAAAGAAGATATGGAAATGGCCAATAAGTACATGAAAAAATGTTCAACATCACTAATCATTAGTGATTATACAAATCGAAATTACAATGAGATACCACGTCACACCCATTAAGATGGCCACTATAAAAAAAAAAAACGCAGAAAATAACGTGTCGACAAAGATGTGGAGAAATTGGAACCCTTGCGCACTGTTGGTGGGAATGTAAAATTGTAGAGCTGCTGTGCAACACAGTATGGAAGTTCCTCAAAAAATTAAAAATAGAATTACCATGTGATATAGTTATTCTACTTCTGAGTGTATACCCAAAAGAATGGAAAGCAGGGTCTCAAAGAGATATTTGTACACCCGTTTTCATAGCAGCATTATTTGTAATAGCTAAAATGTAGAAGCAATCCAGTGTCCATTGACAGATGAATGGATAAGCAAAATGTGGTATTTACATACAATGGAACATTATTAGGTGTTAAAAAAGAGGGAAATTCTGAGATACGCTACAACATGGGTGAACCTTGAGGACACTATGCTAAGTGAAATAAGCCAGTCACAAAAAGATAAATACCATATGATTCCACTTATATGAGGTACTTAGAGTAGTCAAAATCATGGAGACAGAAAGTAGAATGGTGGCTGTCTGGGGCTAGAAGGAGAGGAGAATGGAGAGCATTCAGTGGGTATAGAGTTTCAGTCTTGCAAGATGAAAAGAGTTCTGGAGATAGATGGTGGTGATGGTTGCACAATAATATGAAGGTATTTAATACCGCTGAACTCTACATTTAAAAATGGTTAAGATAATTAATTTTATGTTATATGTATTTTACCAAAATTTTTTAAAAATAGAAAAAAATTTAGTGTGGCTCCAGCTAAAATATTATGTACAGCAATAAGTTACCAGACATATTCTGAATACTTCGTAGCTTCCAGTGTATATTTATCTTTACCAGTATCCCTCACCAATGGATAACGTAGCATCTCAAAACTAAAATTTATTAAAAACTACTTAATATCTAAAATGTTATAAGAAAGTTAATATAGAAAATAAGATATTAGAGCAGCATATAAAAATGAGGTAATGGAGAAATAAACATTGAAACTGTCATGAAAACAAGATATGTAACTGTTCTATAACAAATCGCTGTATTCTAGTTTCTTTACTAGGATTGACAATTAAGAATACTCTAACTTGAAATTTTTTACTTGAGGAAATGGTGCTTTTTTTTTTAAATCAAACAAAGGTGCCAAAATCTCATGGTGGTAGCAGCAGGAATAGCAGAGAACTTGCTTAGTTGAAAAGGGAGAATTGCGTGGTAATGAGAGACACTGAGCAAAGAGGAAGGGAGTCTGCGAGTCCCTCTCCCATCTGATGACCATGATGGAAGGCCCGCCATGTGAGCAGGTCAGGTGAGAGCAATGCATTAAAACCTTGTGTTTAGTCACTCATTCACAAAACATTTATGGCACACCTACAATGTACCAGGCACTGTCTTAGGGATACAGAAGTAAGAAATGTTTTCTTTGCTTGATACACTCATAAAATAGCTCAGGGGACAGCTGGAGGGTAACTAGTTGCAATACTATGAGAAAAATTCTCTAATGTACTTCTGTTAAAGTACAATTGAATCACATAATGGGGATCAACCACCTCTGAACCAGTTTCACGGAGGAAGAGGTGTTTGAGTTGGATCTGAAAAGATGGAAGATGCTGTGCATGAGGCCAATATCATAGGATACATGTAACTGGTTGTTTTGAGAGTCCGAATTAATCATTTTGGTGAAGCTGTTTACAAAAACTTATCAATTATGAAGGCTTAAGCTACAAGTAACAAAAACTCAGACACAAAATTGTTTAAATGATAATGGAATTTATTAATTCACATAATAAAAATTCCAAAATAAAGTGGTCTTCAGTTCCTCCCACTTTCCACTCTGCCATCCCCAGTTTGGCTTCATCTCTGAGTTGGTAACACAGTGGATGCAGCAGTTCTCAATACCATTTGTTAATGTCCTCCAGTCATCTGAGTCAATTCTGACTCCCAGTGACCCTGTGGACAGCAGAGCAGAACCATGCCGGGTCTTTTTGTGCCATCCTCTCACCTTCTGGTGCTGGATCAGACAACGCTCCACTGCTATTCATAGGTTTCATGGCCAATTTGTTCAGAAGTGGGTGGCCAGGTCCTTCTTCCTAGTCTGTCTAGTCTGGAAGCTCCAATGAAACCTGTCCACCATGGGTGACCCTGCTGCTATTTGAAATACCAGTGGCATAGCTTTCAGCATCACAGCAACACGCAGCCAACATAGTATGACAACTGACAGATGAGGCTTGTGGTTCCCTGACCTGAAACAAACCTGGGCCTTGGTGGTGAGAGCACCGAATCTTTACCACTAGACCACCAAGAGTTGGCTTCTAAATATCATACAAGAAAGCAAAATGTGCATCCCTCTAGCTCTCTCGTAGGGGTAAGGAAATTTTATAGAATCCAGAAATTTGATTTTCCCTTTTGTCATGGGCCAACTGAGTTCTAAAATGGGCCACAGGATTGATTTCTGAATCAATCAATGGCAGGGAATTGGAACAAAGATGGTTACACTCATGGGAAACCTTTGTCACACTGCCCCACTGGCAATCATGCATAGCTATGTATGCTTGCTCTTTCAAGCAGAGACTGCATACCCATCTAGAACCAGTAAAGCAAGGTCTAGTCGCTTGTTCTTTATTTGAACATCACCTCTGAGTGCACTCTCAACTGCTAAGGCACTTATTTCTAGCACAAGTCTGTTTCCTGTTTCCTCCAGTTTTGATGGGTTATTTGCTTTCCTCAGTTTCTTCCAGTTGCTCTTCTCCTGTTTTGCCCTCTAGATATTTTAACAAAAATACAATGCTGTAAACCTATAAAGACATTGCATTATAAATTTCTTCCTTATATGTTTTCATCAAAAGAAATTCTTTATCCAACTTAAGTTATAACTGTGATGCCAAAACATCATTCTTTTTTTTAACTTCTTTTTTCTACAAAGAGATGGTTTGAATAAATATCTCTTTGAATTGAAGGAATATTTGACACAGGCAGGTAATAGTATAACTATTCTTCTTCTGGTGCCTGGCACTCGCCTTATCCAGCCTTCTCCAAAACAGCTGGAATTCAAAGCTGTCATATAAATCTACAGCCTCTGAATCTAGTCCTTCTTAGTAAATTCAGTACCTGCCAAGTCCACTTCCATTACTTGGGTTGCATAAGATGATTTCAGAAGTAATTGCACAGAGATTTAAAATATCTGCTGCCTTTATCTTTCTTTTAGAATGCAGATATCAAAATACCATATTTCTCCCTAAAACTTCCCCTCACAATTTCAAGTGGTATCTTTTAATATCAAGATTACTTTGTAAGCCTAAATGATGAATTTTCCAAGCTTTAGCTCCATCTCCTTTTTAGGGCTTAAATCCCAAAACACTGTTCAACGGGAATCGTTACCTCTCTTCCCAGTATACAATTACTCTTGATTAACTGCAATGATAATGTTAATAATACCCTACACCTCACTCCAAGCAACTGTAGACATTTCAGGTACATTAAACTAATATCAACTCATCAGGCCTGCAAGGAAGGGAGGGGAAGACATTATTTTAATGAAGAGGGGACTCTGGCACCATGACTTGTCCAAACAAAAAACAGTTGAGCTGGACCAAGCAAAGAAGTCCTTGTATCAGGTGGGAGAACACCTCAGCCAGGTGTTCGTTAGACATTTGTTGGGATATTCCTTCAACGCTGACTCAGCACTCATAGGCAAAAGGCTGTTCTCTATTGAAAATTGCCTCCATTCCACAAGTAATATTTATCAGGTGACTCTCGGAGTGTAAATCTCTTTGCTAGAAGCTATAATCATTGACTTAAATTCAACTTTACATGTTAATTTTCTGTTTCTTAATTTGGAGGTAAATAAAATCAGTTGATGCTAGTGCCTAGAATATTTGGTCCTGCTGCTGTCCATTGGCTGCTTCAGAAGAGTCATGTGATGAGGATGCCTGTTAAATTAAGATACTGGTAGCACTGTATTGCCTGAGTTTCTTTGGCTTTTGGTCGTGAATGCCTCTTCTCTGCAAGCTTTCCATCATGATTGAGCCCTTCTTGGGAACCTGGAAGCTTGTCTCCAGTGAAAACTTTGAAGAATACATGAAACAACTGGGTGAGAAATACTATTACAAGATTTGGAAACTGGCAATGCATCTTGTGTTGGGTTTGCATTTTACAATGAATTTTCTTACAACTCTTTCTTTCTTTTGTGATCCTAGGGCATGTTCGTATGAAATTAGCAAAGTTTATGTATCTACTTTTGCTTCTTTTTATTACTAGTAATAATTATCTCTTTTTGGAATAATAGGCTCACAGATACTTCCTTCTAGTCATTATCCATATATTTAATCCCATTTATCCTTTCGAAAATACTTCATCCTAGTGCCTCAATAGAGTTTCTCTTTGGCTTGGTCATTTCATCAAATAACTTTTCCAAGCTTCAAATTTATAGACAGTAACAACTATCTATAATTAAATTTATCAACTAAATTTGTTTCAAGGTTTTCTTTAAGTTATAACTTGAAAGAGCAATAGCAACAAACGAAATTTCTAGTTAGTTAATTTTTAGGTTCTGATATACATGGGAGATGCTTTCAAAACATTATTTTGAAGAATTTCACATTTTTGATTGGAGAGATGGAATGTTTTTACTTGTGGAATGTCTCACCATTGGGTATTTCTCAAAGGTATAAACCCAATCCATCTTTAGTTCTTAGTTCGGTTGATTAAACATATTACAATGGCAAAACTATAAACAACTAAACTATTCTTTACTAATGCTAGAAGAACAGTAATTAATATTTAATTAAGTGATTTTTAATATTTAATTAAAAGAAACCTCTCTTGCAATAAAAAACTGTATATAAAGTCAAGAATTTGGGCCAGCTGGGTGGCATAGCAGTTGAGTTAGTACGTTCCGCTTCAGCAGCAGGGGTTCGCTGGTTCGGATCCTGGGCTCGGACCTACTCACTGCTCATCAAGCCATGCTGTGGTGGCATCCCACATAGAAGAACCTACAACGAGGATATACAACTATGTACTGGGGCTTTGGGGAGAAAAAAGAAAGAGAGGAAGATTGGCAACAGGTGTTAGCACGGGGCCAATATTCCTTAAAAAAAAAAAAAGTCAAGAATTTTTTTAAGCTTACCATTTTTTAACTTGGCAGAAATGATCAATGAATAATAAGAAGTCAATGTCCTCATAGTGTAATATTTATTCCTTTTTCATAGTCTGTATTAACTCTCTCAGGGAGTAATCAGAAACATGTTTCCCTACCTATTCACAGATTCGTAGACTCACTTGCTTTGAGTTTAAATTTGGGAGCATCCAAGAAACTTGGGGCTTATGGCGAGAGTAGCACTTGTTTGGATTGGGAGCTGGGCTTAGGCAGAGGGCAAGAGGGAAGAACAGCCGAGCACCTACCACGTACTACTATGATGCTAAATCCTTATTTAATCTCCCAACACACCTGTGAGGTGAGTACTATAGTTATCCACGTTTTACTATTGAGAAAGCTGAAGGTTAGAGAAGGAAATAATATCCCACGCCAGCACGTGGTGACGCTGGAGCCCGGGTTTTAACCACCTCACTGTTCCCTCTTCTGTGATCCACATCTAACATCTAACACTGCTTCTCTGCGGTCACCTGCATCCCATCGGTTCCACAATCTGAATGTGAAATCAAGTTTGATATGGAAACTGCGAGAGGGGTGGGCTCCTCTGTCCACCTAGTGCAGGAGTCAAGTTTGACCACGGACAATCCCCGACCCGAACAACAGGCTCAGGCTCCGAGCCACGCTGTCCAGTTTGCCTACTTCCTCTTTCCTCAGCCAGATCTGAGTTTAATCTGCAAGTAAGAGAGGAGCTTGGACTTTAGAAGTCATATTCTTTTACTTTGAAAATTGTATTTCTTGGTTTTTTAAGAAAAAAAAATATGCTGAAGTTCTTGGACAATTAGAAACTTGTGTTTCAATCTCAGCTCTGCTACTTAGCAGACACATCACCTAAAATAAGGCTCTCCACCCCTCTGGAACACAGTGTACTTGTCTCTAAAATGAGGGTAACAACACCCCCTGCACGTTGTTGTAACACTTCCCGAGGTAAAACTCAAGCATCTGATCACCTGAAAGACACTATACAAACGTGCATTTTAGATGAAGCGTAAGAATCTCCAAGATTTTAGATGAAGCACAATAGACGCTAAAAGTGAATTTAGCTTTTCAAAATGTCAAGTATAATTACTAGATATACCTTCTGATTGGGAGGGTCTGGCTCAATCCAACTATCACAAAGAGCATTGAAGAAATTACAGCCCATTATCCAAAACTGCAAAGGGGGAGGTATGCGGTCTTTTTATTGCTTTCCAAAAGGATTTTAGCACTTCTTAAATGTCTTAAGAAGGTGGTTGCTTTCTCTGTCTTACAGGAATGAGTGTTACAGCCCGGAACCTGGCGGGGTTAGCGAAGCCGACAATCATTATTAGTGCCAGTGAGGACAGGGGGAACATCAAAACGGAAAGTTCTTTCAAGAACTCAGATCTCCTTTAAGCTGGGAGAAGAATTTGATGAAACCACTGCTGACAACCGGCAAGTGAAGATAATAGCTAAATCTTCTTGGTGTTGCACAATCAGGAAAAAAACTAGAAACTGGTTCGGCATGGTTTATTCATACCTAATTTGATTAAGTACCAAGTCAGTTTGGGCTTGTTGTGTTAATTATATTGTACATCTCTAAAGTCAGCCCTTTTGCAAATTATTCTGATGGTTAACTGGGCCAAAAAATTCAACATATTTTCACTTCTTTTCTGATCTCTCTTTGTCATTGTATAAAAGAGCATATAGAAAAGAACAATTATTCACAAATAGTTTAGGTAGTGTTTGCCTGGGGGAGGAACACACTAATTGAATAGAGATTTCTCTAGTTTAATGGTATTAAATTATGTTAAGAACTGAGGTGAGGATTTTGGAGGAAAGAATTTTAAAACAGAAGTTAAAAAGTAGATGCCAATCTTATGTAGGTTAGAATGTAGTGAATTGCTATTTCTAACTGATTCATTTATGCATTTATAGAGCATCATAACAGTAGATGGTGGCTCAATGATTCATGTCCAAAAATGGCTTGGTAAAGAGACAACAATCAAAAGACAAATTGTAGATGGAAAAATGGTAGTGGTGAGTTTTCTCTAAAATGAATTTTTAGATGCTTCTATTCGATGCATGCCTTTCAAGTCCTTCAGTTGTTCTGTATCCTGAATTGAGGGCCTGAGGAAAGAGGGGTAGAGCAAGTTTAACCTGTCATCTACCCGCTCTAATAGATCCCCCTTTGCTTTTAGAAATATACCGTGAATAATACTGTCAGCACTCGAGTTTATGAAAAGGTATGAAGAAAGAGTCTACATCAGTGAAAACACGTTCACTAACGGGAAACTGGGACTTGAAGACGATGCCTCAGGGCCAGCGATTAAAAAAAATTGCTTAACATAAATTTGTTCAATAAAGCCATCAAATTAAGTGCAGTTTTGGAGCTGTGTGATGTTGAGGGTTGGGGACAATCTGAGAAATTAGTGAGGCAAGAAGCTACTTGCCTATGGTGTTACTGTAAGAACATCAAAGCCCCCTCAGCCTCTGCCCACTTGACTTCTGCAGTCCTTGAGTTCACTCCAGTGGACCCATTCCATCTAGGGTAAGCCATTCTGTCAACAGCGCTCTGTTGAAATTCATGTGACCTCCAGGGGGATACATTAAAGTCATCCGAATCTACTTCGGGCAACACAGATTTTGAAAACTAACATTGCTGACTTTTTATTTTTGCAGAAGGCTAGCTCTGCTTAAAGTAGTTAAAATAAATAGATAGGTAGGTAGGTAGGTAGGTAGGTAGATAGATAGATAGATAGATAGATAGATAGATAGATAGATAGATAGATAAATAGATAGAGTATAAAATAGAGCCTGGACATTATACACTGTGGTTGAATTATTATAGAAGAATATTTAAAACAATCATTGTCTTATTTATCCATAAACCCATTTAAAATAATCAGACCAGTGCAACTGTTACCATTGTTGACAACTTAGTCTTTGCAGAATGACATTTTATTAAATGCTAGTCCTGAATTTCTAAATGCCTAGTTAGAGTATAATAAACCTACAGTGTCCCTTAATGGTTTCACCAAGTACTGTTGCTATAAAGTACATTCAGGGCTTAGAGCAAAATAGAGTAATATAGGTAAAATGAAAGAGTAAATTCTAAGACACGAAGAGTGTCTTACAAATACCTAAGGGTATTTGTAACAGTGGGAGAAAGAAAAGGAGAAAGAGGAAGAATTATGTAAATATCGTGTTGCACCTTGAATTTAAAAATAGATAGTAATCAGCCAAAAATAAGTCCTGAGAATCATATTTAATATGTGCTAAAGGAGAACGTTCAAGTAATTTGTCATCTAAACCGGGTGAGAAGTGAAAAGTGGAAAGGGGCACCATCTATAATTACACCTGGACTACAGACAAACATGGGACTGTTCTTGGCAAATTGGAGGGTATGGTCACCTTGGTAAGGAGGAAATTGAAGGGTAATGTGGAAAAAGACTGAGCATGGTTTGGGGCAAGAACTGAATCCCTGGCCAAGGAAAGGAACGAGGGCTGTCATATTAAACTCTGAGACCTCTGAGCATACAGTGATGCACCTGAAGAGACGGGCTTGGCGGTGGCCACCCAGCTGTCGGATGTAGGCAGTGACAGTCATCCCCATGTGACTTGTCCCTGTCCTTCCTAAAGGACTCAAGTGTGTACAAAATGTAACCACGCTTGCTCTCCAGAAGGCAAAGAGGCCTCCAACCCCCAAGGTAGTGTCTTTTGCATGAAGGGGAGCACAGGCCGTGCCTCCATCATCAGAGGACAGTCTCTGCAAGGGGGCTGCAGGTGACAGCCCTTCAGCAACACCGCTGGTCAGGGCTTGAAGTGTTTTCTACAGCCTTTAGGAAGAAGATAGTACTCTAAAACGCACCAGGCACTTACTCATTTAAGTCTTTGGCTTTACAGAGACATAATTAAGAAGAGAAGAATACAGTTCTGAATTGTCAAGACTTACGTGACTTCTCATAAATGTCACAGCTCAAAGTACAAAGAACCTAAATGAGAAACAAAAGCCTGATGTTGAGTCTTTAGTAGATAGACTCAAACATAATATTCCTGAGGAAATCATTCATTCAGCAAGTTCTTACTCAGTGACCACTGTTTGTTCAATACCGTATTAGGTCTGAAAAACAGCAACGAGTTAGACATGGAATTCACAACTGCCTCATGATGTTACAAGTAGCAGAGGAGTCTTGAAATCCTATTGCTTTTATTTTTATTCTCAGTAAAATCATATCAAAATTTCTAAGAAAAAAATTCTTTAAAGTTTATGCTTATAATCATTAGTCTTTCCGAAGCACTTTCTCATGATCAGTATCTTGGTATATCTGACTTGCCTTCAAAAGTCATTATCTCTCTGTACGTAAATAACAGGTCGTATTTGTCAAGTTGTGTTGGAAATAAAGGAACTTTTCATTGTAGTAGGTTGAGCAATAAAAAGCCATTATTTATTCACTCTCCAAAAGGGTTTGAAATAAAGGGAATGAAAGTAGGTTTTATTAGCCACACAGAAAATATATTTTATTTTTGAAAAGATTAGCCTGAATAACTTAGTTGTAAACCATTATATTTCAAATGCACACTGAAGTTTGTAGGAAAGTATTAATTATCCAAAGAGTAATCATACTAACCCATGATTAGTACTATTATCAAAGAACAATTCACCAGATTTCTTTTGTTGTTGTTGTTGAGGAAGATTGTCCCTGAGCTAATATCTATGCCAATCTTCCTCTGTTTTGTATGTGGGTCACCGCCACAGCATGGCCACGAGTGGTGTAGGTCCAAGCCTGGGAACTGAACCAAGGCCGCCAAAGTGGAGCATGCCAAACTTAACCACTAGGCCACAGGGCTGGCCTCATCAGATTTCTTTTTTTGCTATCCAATACTATTTAGTAAATCACCCACAAAAAATAATCTGTTTTGGACATTCTTAGTGTATTTAATTTTCATACATTTTGCAGAAAAATGCAATAAACATAAAAAGACATGCTTCTCTTTGGCCATAAAAAGACAACTGACTATTCCAAAGATAGTAACCAAAAATAAATGGAAAATTAGGAAGAAGTATTAGGACATAACCTAATCCCCAAGGTGTAGATTATTAAGATTTCTATTTTGAACATTTAGAGGAAAATGTAGTCTGTCCATTTGGAATTTTGGTATCTAGATCCTGTGTAAATTTTGGCAAGGTGGGGAGGGACGATCTATCCACAGCCCCATGATAGAATGGGACTTGTCTGTTGCCCCAGAGACACACCACGGTGAAGTGGAACGAATAGGGTTTGAGAACAAATCAGAGCAGGACTTGAATCTTCCTTCTGCCATAGACAGCTATGTGAGCACACATGAGCTCTTAACCACTTTAGTTTTCTCCCTTGCAAAATAAAGGTTATCTACTTCACAGGTTGTGGGGAGGGTAAATCAGACCGTACGCAATGGACCAGCACAAGGAATTCGTCATGTTGTCTCATTTTTCCCGCACTCCCCTCCCAGATTACAGGCATACCTCAGAGATATTGTGGATTTGGTTCCACACCACCACAATAAAGCTAAGATCATAATAATATTTTGTTTCCCAGTGCATATAAAAGTCATGTTTACACTACACTGTGGTTTATTATGTGTAATAGTATTATGTCTTAAAAAAACAATGTACACACCTTAATTAAAAAATACTTCACTGCTAAAAGGTACTAACCATCATCTGAGCCTTCAGTGAGTCATAATCTGCTGTGAGATGTTGATTGCTGCTGACTGATCAGGGAGGTGGTTGCTATTGAAGTTTGCTGCATCTATTGACTCTTCCTTTCACAAACAATATCTCTATAGCATGCAATGCTCTTTGATAACATTTGACCCGCAGTAGAATTTCTTTCAAAATTTCTTTCAACCCTCTCAAACCGTGCTGCTGCTTTATAAACTAAGTTTATGTAATAATCTAAATCCTTTGTCATCATTTCAATAATCTTCACGGTATCTTCACCAGGAGTAAATTGCATCTCAAGAAACCACTTTCTTTGCTCATCCATAAGAAGCAACTCCTCATCTGTTAAAGTTTTATCATGAGATTGTAGCAATTCACTCACATCTTCAGCATCCACTTCAAATTCTAGTTCTCTTGCTATTTTCACTACACATGCAGTCACTTCCTCCACTGAAGTCTTGAATCCCTCAAAGTCATTCATGAAGTTTGGAGTTAACTTCTTCCAAGCTCCTGTTAGTGTTGATATTTTGACCTCTTCCCATGAATCACAAATGTTCTTACTAGCATCTAGAATGGTGAATCTTTTCCAGAAGGTTTTCAATTAACTTTGCCCAGATCCATCAGAGGAATCACTCTCTATGGCAGCTATAGCCTTACAAAATGTAGTCCTTAAATTATAAGTCTTAAGTCAAAATGACTCCTTGATCCATGGGCTGCAGAGTGGATGTTGTGTCAGCAGGCATGAAAACAATGTTAATCTCATTGTATGTCTCAAGCACAGCTCTTGGGTGACCAGGTGCATTGTCATTGAGCAGTAACATTTTGAAAGGAATCTTTTTTTCTGAGCAATAGGTCTCAACAATGGGCTTAAAATATTCAGTAAACCATGTTGTAAGCAGATGTGCTGTCATCCAGGCTTTGTTGTTACATTTATAGAGCACAGGCAGAGTAGACTTAGCATAATTCTTAAGGGCCCTAGGATTTTCAGAATGGTAAATGAGCATAGGCTTCAACTTAAAGTCACCAGCTGCATTAGCCCCTAACAAGGGAGTCAGCCTGTCCTTTGAATCTTTGAAGTCAGGCATTGACTTCTTTTCTCTAGCTACAAAAGTCCTAGATGGCATCTTCTTCCAATAGAAGACTGTTTCGTCTACATAGAAATCTGTTGTTTAGTGTGGCCACCTTCATTAATGATCTCAGCTAGATCTTCTGGAGAACTTGCTGCAGCCTCTACATCAGCACTTGCTGCTTCACGTTGAACTTGCATGTTATGGAGACAGCTTCTCTCCTTAAACCTCATGAACCAACCTCTGCTAGTTTTAGACTTTTCTTCTGCAGCATCCCCACCTCTCTCAGCCTTCACAGAATTGAAGAAAGTTAGGGCCTTGCTCCGGATTAGGCTTTGGCTTAAGGGGATGCTGTGGCTCGTTTGATCTTCTATCCAGACCACTAAAACTTTCTCCATATCAGCAATAAGGCTGTTTTGCTTTCTTATCATTTGTATGTTCACTGAAGTAACACTTTTCGTTTCCTTCAAGAACTTCTCCTTTGCATTCACAAGTTGGCTAACTGGCACAAGAAGCATAGCATTCAGCCTGTCTTGGCTTTTGACACGCGTTCCTCACTAAGCCTAATCATGTCTAGCTTTTGATTTCATGTGAGAGATGTGCAACTCTTCCTTTCCCTTGAACACTTAGAGGCCTAGTTTCAATATTGTTGTGTCTCAGGGAATAGGGTGTCCAAGGAGAGAAGATTGATGGGAAACGGCCAGTCAGTGGAGCAGTCAGAACACACACAACATTTGTCGATTAAGTTCGCTGTCTTATATGGGTGCCCCAAAACAATTACCATAGTAACATCAAAGATCACTGATCACGGATCACCATAACAAACATAATAATAATGAAAAAAGTTTGAAATATTGCGAGAATTACCAAAATGTGACACTGAGACACGAAGTGAGCAAATACTGCTGGAAAAATGGTGCCAATAGACTTGCTCAATGCACTGTTGCTACAAACCTTCAATCTGTAAAAAATGCAGTATCTGTGAAGTGCAATAAAGTGAAGTACAATAAAACTAGGTATGCCTGTACAGGGCAATTAGAATGCAAAGAATAGGAACAATGTAACTGGAGGGCGTGTGCACTAAACCCGTGGGCAGAACAAGCTGGAGCAGAAGGGAGTCTCAGAAGAGGTAAACTTTGAACAAGGTCTTGAAGCAACTACTTAGTTAAAAATGGGCTTTGAGGGGGGCCAGCCGGGTGGCGTAGCAGTTAGGTTCACACGCTCTACTTGGGTGGCCCAGGGTACACAGGTTCAGATCCCAGGCACAGACCTATGTGTCGCTCATCAAGCCATGCTGTGGCAGTGTCCCACATATAAAGTAGAGGAAGATGGGCACAGATGTTAGCTCAGGGCCAATCTTCCTCAGCAAAAAGAGGAGGATTGGCAACAGATGTTAGCTCAGGGCTAGTCTTCCTCACCAAAGAAAAAACAATATAGGCTTTGAGGAAAATGAGCAAGGAAAATGGATTCTGGTTTACTTTGTAAAATAGAGTTCAGATTTCAGTAGATGCTTATTAAAAGAAATACCTTTCAATACTTAAGTTACAAAGCAATTTCACAAAGTAGAATATGTAAATTACACTTTCTCTCAAAGCTTTGATGCCATCTCAATTATCCAAAAATAATTTTAAGACATAATCAAGGAAATGAAACAGGAAATAAAGTAGGCTCCCTGCGTAACACATGATTAGAAAATCACCTGAATTTTTATGAGTTTGTATTTGTTCCTTATGAAATAAAGCTAGGGACGCGCACACACACACGCACACACACACTTTTCTCTATGCTTTGCAAGTTAATTATTTTTAAGGGATTTCTTCCTCTCATCAGCTGTAAAGGAACAGATGGCTGAGTCCTAAAAAAGTATTTCCTTTGGCTCTTTGTGCTAGTGTCTGAAAAGTAGAGCCCACTTTAATGCTGTTAATATCACTTTCTCTCTAAGAGGAAATGCAAATCGAATAGAAAAACTGTGGCCAGCTCATTATACACTATAATGACTAGAGGAAGAAACTGAAATGCAGAAATTCTGTCTTCTATTTCCCCCACCCAGTGAATGAGGAACTTCAATTCTCAGGGGTTCTATTAGGAATAATGGTTTGGAATCTTGGGCTAGAATTTGGAAAAGAGATTGTGTGTGTTAGAGGGTAGTAAAAACAAAGCTAACTGCATTGTTTGGAGAAACCACAAACTACTTCTTCCTTCTCTTTATTAACATTCGACAAAAGAAAAGCTATTAACTACCTTCGGGCAGCACAAATGCAGCTGTCACCATAGTAACCAAAAGATCAAATATCCACTGGTGGCTAAGAAAGTTACAAGAAATGGCTTTCATTAAGAAAGGAATTTTAATCTCAGCATTGTTAAACTGAGAGAAAAACACTTATTTGAAACACAAAAGAGGAGACTATCAAGCCTGAGGTGTCATTGTCACCCTCTGTCAAATAGCTGTCTAGGAGAGTCATCAGATACCCCAGTGGCTGAGTTCTGAAGATAAACCAGATCATCAGTCTCATGGCATCTGGTGTCTAAGAAATCCCGTGAGGGGTCTTTCTGTAGTAATGCTTAACTGGCTCTTTAATAGCATTCTCACTATCTCCATCTGCAAATGATCAAAAATAACAATTGGATATTCTACTGTCTCTGAATGTTTGTTTAATGTCTGTCTTCCTAACTAGAGTATGAGGCCCCTGAGGGCAGGAACTGTTGCTGTTTCACTAGCCATGTTACTCTAGTGTCACCACAGTTCAATGAATTCATGTTGCGTAATCGACCGCGTGTGTGGAGGTGATAATATGTACAATGAATCTTGGAATTATCTTACGTGCACTTTCCTAGTGCTGCGATAAGATCATGTCATCCCGAACATGGAAAGAACCACCTGCTTTTACCACTGACTAAAAGAATGATTGAAAAAAGGAACGAGTCTTATCACTAAGTTTCACACTTAGGTATGACTCACAGCCTTTTCTCCTTCATGCCTCCATGAAAAAGGGAAGGAAGAGAAGGCACGGGAGGGAGAGGAGAGAAGGAAGTTTAGGAGAATAATATTATTGATCATAAGCACTAATTTTAGATGCTTTCATAATATTTATTATCTGATTTAATGCAAACAATAACCTTCAGAAGTAGAAAATTTTATATTTTCTTCATTCATTCATTCAGTCAACAAATGATTACCTACTGTGTACATACATGGTGTTATGTACCAAGGATACTCCATGGGTAAATCCCATGTTGTTCCCACTCACTCAAAACTTTAGTTGATGATATACATATTAAGGAAATATCCAAAATTAATAAAATTTGCCATTGCAGTAGCTGTTAAATGATGATACACTGGAAAAGGTTAAGAAAGATGACTGAGCTGAAATCTGAAGGATATCACCACAAAGGTAGGAAAATATGGCTGAGCTGAGATTTAAGGATTAAGCATATGGGAGTGGTTAAACATTCCAGGAGAAGAGAACAGCATGTGCAAGACCTCAGTAGAGACAAGCTGGAAATTAGTACCTTTTTTTCTATTCCCTGGAAGATTTTGTGTAAGACTGGTGTTATTTTTTTCCTTAAATATTTGTAAGAATTCATTGGCGAAGCCTGCAAGTCTGAAGTATCTTTGTGGGAGAAATTTTAATTATAGATTCAATGTTAATAGATTTGAGAATATTCACATTTTTTACTTCTTCCTTTATTATTTTTAGTAAATTGTATTTTCTAATGAATTTATAAATTTCTTTTAAATTTTCAAGTTTTTTGTCATGAAGTAGTTCATAATATTTTCTTATGATTTTTTAATAACTATAGGATGTATTGATATACTCTTTTTTATTCCTGAAATCAATAATTTTGTCTTCTCTATTTTTAAATCCATCTTGCTAAGATTTTGTCAGTTGTACTAGTTTTTAAAAAAACTTTTGGTTTTGATGATATTCTCAATAATATGCTTGTTTTATTAATATCTGCTCTGTTGATCATCTACTTTTGCTTTTTTGTGTTTTTTTTTTGTGAGGAAGATCAGCCCTGAGCTAACATCCATGCTAATCCTCCTCTTTTTGCTGAGGAAGACCAGATCTGAGCTAACATCTATTGCCAATCCTCCTCCTTTTTTTTTCCCCAAAGCCCCAGAAGATAGTTGTATGTCATAGTTGCATAGCCTTCTAGCTGCTGTATGTGGGACGCAGCCTCAGCATGGCTGGAGAAGCGGTGCATCGTGCGCGCCCGGGATCAGAACCCGGGCCGCCAGCAGCGGAGCGAGCGCACTTACCTGTTAAGCCACGGGGCTGGCCCTGATCATCTACTTCTGTTGTCTATTATTTCTTTTGCCTTTTGAGCAAATTTTCCCATCTCTTTTTGCTCTATTTATTTTCGGCTAGCAATGTGTATGAAAAATTGTGGAAATAAATTTAGACTCCAGGTGGCATTATCTTCTTTTGAGAGAGTTTATGTTTGTTTCTGGCTGGTAGCTAGGTTCACTAGCTGTCCCAGATCACACTAAACTAAAGAATTGAATTGATATTAGCACAGGTCTATTTCTAGTTCATCTTTTCTCCTATGCTGTAGCCTTTCAAAGTCCCAAATGACAGTGCGATGAGTAACCAGAAGTCTCCTTCATTGTTCCCCTAACCCTGTAACTCGATCATAAATATTCCTCAGACTTTTGCCTCTCAGTGGCCTCTTACAGAATTCATAGATTCCTAGAGAGGCAGCAGCCTCAAATATTGGGCTTGTTTCTCTAGGCTTTCTTTTTTGATCCAAATCATAGACCGTAAATTTTTCTCTGCCTTTTTGTCTCTCTGATGCCTTGAAGAATTTTTTTTAATTTCATGCATCTTTTCTAAATGTCACAGTTGGAAAGTTAGCTTAATTTCCTCATCTATCATGAGGAATACAAATTCTAAGGTTCATTTTTATTTTTTCAATTATTTTTTAAAAATGACCATTTTTATTGGTTATTCCTCCTAGTATATATGGTGTGCTTTTCCTGCCACCAATTATTATCACAATATTTCTATTTTACAAATAATTTCAGACGCACTAGAGTTGAAATTTCTTGCTTCAAACCTTTATCAAATCATGACTAGAATGTAAGTTCCATGAGGGCATGGAATTTTGTTCAATGACGTTTAACCAGAACCTTGAACAATGCCTAGCATTTAGTGGGTTTTCAATACTTTTGCAATTAAATGAATGACTCAGATTTTGGCATTCAAGTGGAGAACCATGACTTCTTTATTCATTTGCTACAGGTTGTTTATCACTTTTGCAAGTACACAATTGGATGTAGCTTGAAGACAATATTTACATGACATGTTATATGGAGCAAACTTTCCTTACCTCTTTTCTTTGGACCTCTGGATGTTCTTTTCAGTGTATGCTTCAAGTAGCTCCGTTAATCTTGAAAATTTACATAGGCAATAAATCAGTGAAAGGTGAACCCACCCTGTAGATACACTATGTCCATTTTATGAACATTTAGTTAAGTGTAAATATATGTGTCCAGTTATAATGTGATTCTGGTGTTTATTACCCATCTTTTCTCGTTCTCACTAGGAAGTCATATTGATGACTTTCTTAGTGAGAAGTGACTTAATATCTCAAGCCTGGTTCAGTCTGAATCTTCTCTCATTGCTTTGATCCGTGACTTTGACTCAGATATGGGCCTCAGAATTTCATCTTGGTCCAAATACAGCTGGTCAGTTCCAGCAGTCAGGTACATTGCTGATAAGTCTAAAATAGAAAATTATTTTCTTTGTCTAAAATTGCTTCAAAGTTATGTCTTGCCAATGTATAGCTCAATGTTTATATTTTAAACTCCACAGCTATTCTTATGTGCAATACAGAGATTACTGAAAACTCGTACAGCTCTCCTGTACCAGTCCCTCTGAATACAAAGGCTCAGCTCAAGTGGAAGGGTTTGAGAGCCCTTCATAGGCTTAGGCAGAACATCTAAATTTTTGTAGGCACAAGCGATACCACCGTTCATTTTAATTAAGAGTTTTGGATAAGAAAATAACACATCCACTAATCAAAATCTCTTTCTTTCATAGCTGCTTCTTCCATCCCAGTACAATGTACTCCCTCCAGTTACATTCTCGTGGGTCTAGGATTGGGTTAGTTGGTTAGCTGAGGAATTTTTTAGTCTTGATTTCATTCCCACTTTGAGTTATCCAGGCATGAGTAATGTAAGATGAGACTTGGACCTATTGTACATGATTCCACATTTTTGACCCAACTTGGACCCTAACCACATAATTGCAATGGTTATGGCATAGCTATGGCCTAGCTATGGCCTTGGTAACTTGACCTCTAGAGGCCAGCAATTCTACCTATTGTGAGTAAATTGATGATGGGATATTTTCATTGTTGTGAAGAGTGCCAACCTAAATATATAAAACCTGATAACATCAGTTGTCTCACAGCCAGGACTAATGCCAATGTGGAAATCCTGCTAGGAAAAGGTATGGCAGCAACTAGGTATTCCCAAGAGCAGCACTTATATTTAAAGTGGCTTTATATTTGCTCCCCCTGGTCAAAGACTGGGCTCTGATGGACCATAGGAGCCTGGATGCCTCATCTCTGTATTTCCACCTCTCTTGACTTTTCAGCCAAGAATGACTATCTCTATCCAGTCCTGGTGGAGATCACCTGATCTTTGGCCAGGGCCTCTGTGCACATATGGCATAGCAGGAGCTGTGTAAGATAACAGTCCAGAGTTAGGCACTGGGGAATAGTGCCAGGTTCAAATCCTGCCTCTCCTTATTCAAGTTTTGGGATCAAGTTACCTAATCTCCCCCAAGCTCCAGTTTTCTCTTATAAATGGACATAATAATAGTACCTAACTCTTGGAACTGTTGAAAGTATTAAATAATCTATACAAAGCACTTAGCACAGTGACTGGTTCATAGTGAGATCTCAACATACATTAGTATTATTTTTATAGAAAATTCTTTCTCTTTATAAAACTGTACATTTGTGTTAAAGGACTTAAACTCAAAGTTGTTGTATTAACTAAGAACCTGCTTAAATTGGACTCAAGGTTTTTTCTAGATAGAAATCTTTGCTGTGGTCAAAGAGCATGCTATAGTGCTATTTCTTGTCCGTCCCATGAATACCATTTCTGTGCTCTCTTGTAATAGACTGACTGTATTGTCTGCCTACTCAGCCTGCCTGGGATATGTGAACTATGCCAAGCCTCCCTTACCTATGAATACTTCCTCACACTGCTCCCTGCATTTCTCTCCCACAACATATTTGAGGCGGTTATCACAATACTCATGGCCATTTTCCTCTCTTTCTTCTTTCAGTAAGAATTCTTAATTGTGCAGACTCAGGATTGAAAGTGACTTAGATGCCAAGCGCACACACACACACACACATTCATTCATTCACGCTCATATAATTTAGTTCGGTATAGGATTCAACGTATGGAATCTTCCAAGGCCTCGAGGACCCAAACACTTCTTAAAAATGTAAGGTTGACCAGAAAGTTTTTTAAAGGTTCAAATAGGACTCTCATTGATTTTTATAAAAATTTTTAGAGACTAAAGGAAACATTATGTGAGGTTTTCTTTTGTCCTAATGGATGATTGAAGAGCCATTCATTGCCCAGTCCTGACACTGCTTTTCTCCATTGGGTCTCTGTGAGAGTCACATGTTTCCGACATCTTTGAAAAGAATCTTCGGAGGCTTCAGCATCTCATTTGAGTCTCCTGAACCTCACCTAGAACTGTGTTGAATTCTCATCCATCACAATGAGCAACAGATTCCTGGGCACCTGGAAGCTTGTCTCCAGTGAGAACTTCGATGAATACATGAAAGCTCTGGGTAAGAAATGTTCTTTGTGGTTTTGGTTGAGAAGATCCTTTTTGAGAACGCTGACTATTTCCTTCTAATTCTTTTTCCAGGAGTCTGGGGAAGTTTGCATAGGCTGAAGTACAATCCTCTTCTAGAATTAATCTTCTGCTGTGTCATTCAGAGAGTTTATTTGCATTCTGCTTGTGGCAATTTTAATATATTTTAACCTAAGGGAGAGTTGCTTAAATTCATGAGATTCCCACCAATTTTAAAGGCAGTTTCATATCAATAGGGCTTTGGATTCAGACCTGGAGGGAACCAATCTGAGAACCTTAATCAACCCATTCTCTGACTTTCCTGCAAGTTAGTTTTATAACAACTAAAGTGCTCATGAAATGAGGAGTTGGATATACTCAAGTTAATAGAACATCTCAATTTAAAATTTTGATATTTAGCTAAACCAGAAGTTTTCTTTCTCTACCTCTACATTGTCCGTTATGACATAGTTATGTAGATAGAGACTTTGTAGAAAGTAAATGCTTCATAAAGCAAGTTGTTCACAGTCTAGGGAAGTTACTGAGAGAAAAAGAGTTGGGTTGTGGCAGTGAAATCAAACTCAGCTACACTAACATCAGGCTTTCCTGGAGTCGGAGCAGTGCGTGAAGATGGAAAGTCCAGTCATTAGTGATATCACCTTTATTTTATACTGTTCCTGGAGAATGTTCCATAGATCTGAGCACAATAGGTGTGAAGAGTCTGGAAATTTTCAGAGCTGTATAAATATAATAGGGAGTGACACCAATGACCTCAGGTTGCTATGCTTGTCAAAGTGCCTGTAGCTTTACCTACCTGTTCAGAGAGCTTATGAGAAAGGTTCTATTTTTAGATAAAATGAGCAAAATCATGTCACGTTGCCTGGAGAGCTCTGAGAATTTATGGTGAGAGATCCATACGACGAGATTGGTTAGATTTATGGACTTGACAGCTGAGGAAGGAGAAAAATATAACAAAATCTCAATGAAAGTCTCCTAATTCTGTCATTTTCAAATGTTAAAGTGCATAAAAAGACCTAGGGGTTTGGCAAATTGTAGATTTTCAGGCTCTACTGCAGAGATTATAATTTAGTTTGAAAAACATTGCCCTAAATCATATAAAATAATAAAAGATTAATCAGAATTACGAGGAAGAATAGAGCTCACAATTCTTTATTTTCTGTAACTCTTCACTTCTCACACACACACACACACACAAAACTGACACATTTTTTTAGCCTTGGGTAATAATAGTAATAAAACTTAGTCTCATTTTATTTTTCAAATGCAGAAAATTTTTTTAAAACTCTTTTTATTTATCTCTGATCATTTGTAATGGGATAGATCTTGAAGGGTGATGGATAGTTTTTTCCTACCAGCTAGACTCAGGAGCCACAATAAAATTTCAGATATGAGATTCTACCAAGGATTTGGGGGGAGTTATTTTCTATATCCATAATATATTACTGACGAAAAAAAAATTATGGAACAATGTGTATCTGTCATAGTCTCATTTAAAAAATATCTATAATATCCATATGTACAAACCAAAATGTCTAGAATGATCCGCAGAAAACATTAATTAGTGATTTTCAATGGAGTGTGGGATTGGGTGTGGTAAAAGTGGATGACGTGCACCATTTGGTCTGAACACTTTTATCTTTAAAAATCACAGACATTACTGTTGTAATAACAAAACCTAAAATATTTGAGTCCATGGACATGCATTTCCATTAGGTGGTGAAACACGGGAGGAGGTCCTTAGTAGTGAATGATACTACCTGCCATCTACACGCCAGAGGCACAACTGAGCATAGAGTGTGTCCACCCATAGCCTCTCTAGGTATGGTCTCCTGGTCAACATAATCCTAACACAAAAATCTTGATTTTCAGGTGTGGGGTTAGCCACCAGAAAACTGGGAAATTTGGCCAAACCCACTGTGATCATCAGCAAGAAAGGAGATATTATAACCATCAGAACTGAAAGTACCTTTAAAAATACAGAGATCTCCTTCAAGCTTGGCCAAGAATTTGAAGAAACCACAGCTGACAATAGGAAAACAAAGGTAAACTTGAATGTTTCTCTTCAAAGTTGGCTCAGGCACCACTTGAGAGAGAGGATTGCTCCCGCTAGTGTTCAAAAGGGTGAACTACTCCGTCCTGTGGAAAATGAGGGTGCCTCGTCCAAGATGAAGACGGTTCAATATTGAGTGATCTGCTTCTTTAATCAACCAAAATCCAAGCAAATCAATTATGTGAACTTTTCTTTGCAGAGCGTTGTGACCTTGACAAGAGGCTCGTTGAATCAAGTTCAGAAATGGGATGACAAAGAGACAACAATAAAGAGGAAGTTGGTGGATGGGAAAATGGTAGCGGTAAGAGTATTTTCACTTCTAACTCAGAAATAATGCTATTTAAATAGAGAAATTGGTTATATTTTCAAAATATTCTTTTTCCTGTGGAATATAAGTGGGTAAGAATGGCTAAGAATAAAGTCGGAGTTAATGCTTGGGTGATATTGAAACCATAAGGACTCATCTTCACGTATTTTAGGTATAGGTCCAAGATTTTAGAAATAAAAAAGCCTATTTGTTATTTTTAGAAATCATAACACCTAAAAAATATAATAAAATTAAAGAAAATATGGGTAAATCTCACTAGTTTGGATTCACAAAAACAAAAGCAAATCTAAGTTTTAAAAGCAGTTCAATACCCAAAAAAAGGAGAATAAAAAAAACAAGGTATGGTATATTCACGTATTTGAATATCGTAGAGCAATTAAAATCAAATTTCCAAAGAACATTTAAGGACTCGAATAAGCCTTAATAAACTATTACGTGAAAAAAAGCTGAATATAATAAAAATTACATTTGATTCAGAAAAATAAAATAATAAAATAAAAGCAAAACAAACACCAAAAGGCTCAATTGTAGAATATTCGTAGATATCTAAGCATTTTGCTTTCAAGAATCCATAGTAACTTGGACAAAACTTTGTCAATAATTCAACCTCTGCTAACTGGAGACCTCTTTTAGTCGTCAGGTAAGAGTGAAGACCAAGGTTACATGAGATGACCTCCAATGGTTTTTTTGAAGTGTTAGGTTCTGTGCTTACTAATTAACACATACGTGGGATATAAATAGATTCATATAATGTTTTAAATGTTTCTTCCTTTGGTACGGAGGTTCTTATCCCTAGCTGCACAATAGATTTACAGGAGTAAGTACCAACATGGGGGCCCCAACACAGACCAAGGGAATGCAAATCTCTTGGGGGAGGAGGAGCCATCATTATTTTAAATGTTCCCCAGGTAATGCAAATGTGCAGATAGTTTTGAAAAACACCGTTTTAGTAGATTTAAATGCATGCAAATTGTGCATAAAAACTTCCCACTTTAAAAAATTCCTGTGCTGTAACATAGATCAACTTAAAAACTGTTTCTCCTACTTTAATGGTCATGATTCTGTATTACCAGAGACTGATCTACTGATATTTTATTCCTTTCTAAATTTAAACTTATAAGTTTGATTTTAATTTCTGTTATTTTTACCAATTTGCTGTCCCCTGTTTTGAGTTTTAGGTATTCAATTATCTCTCTCTCTTTTTTTTAAGGAATGTAAGATGAAGGATGTGGTCTGCACCAGAATTTACGAGAAGGTCTGAGAAAATCCTCATTGAAGTGATAGTTGACCATTTGATGTTGGAAATCAACTCCATGTCAAGGCCTGACTTCACCACAGTCTGCTTGTTTGTTTTTGCTTTTGTCTTAATAGATCAGATAGGCAAAGGCCTACACTGAGGATTAAGCTAAAATTCGGTGTTATTTAAACATTTTCAATTTGCATGCACATCTTTACTCTATTAAAGTATGTATATTGGCCAGACCTAAATAGTTGACAACGTCATTTAATTATCTGCGAAATTCTAACCTACTTTCTACTTGGTATATTTGAAATGATAGTGAAAGGAAGTCATAAGATAGTAGAAGGAAGTAAATATATTGATCAGGGGTGGCAAACTCAACTGCTTTCAGGGGCCAGGAGAGTCTGAGGAAGGAGGATCAGAATGAGGCAATCTAGAAGAAGGAGCTGTTTAAAAATGAGGAGTAAAAGGGGCAGCCTGTACTATACTCCAGCCAATTTTTTTAAATTGAGGGTTAATTTATAGACAGTGAAATGCACAGATATTCAAGGTAGAGTTCCTTTAATCCATTGTGATGAATGCCTTCACCCATATAAATTCACATCCTGATCAAGATATAGTACATTTCCTTAATCCCAGAATGTTTTCTCATGCTCCTTCCCAGTCAGTGTCCAGCTCTGTCCCACCTCCAACAAAAGCAAATAGTGATTCAGTTTCTATCACCACAGATTAGTTTTGCCCGTTCTCAGACTTCATATAAATGGAATCATACATTATGTGTTCTTTTCTGTCTGGCTTTTAAACCTCAGCATAATGCTTTTGAAATTCATCCGTATTGTTGCATGCAGCAGTAATTTGTTCCTTTTTATTGCTGAGTAGTATTCCATTGCATGGATATATCACAGTTTATTTATCCATTCTTCTCTTAAGACAACCGGGCTGTTTCCAATTTTTGGCTACTATGAATAAAACTGCTATAAACATTCTTGTATAAGGCTATTTGTGCACATATGAGTTCCTTTCTTTTGGATAAATAATGAGGCATGGAATTACTGGGTGCAGTTGATTTTTGACAGGCAGGAATAGGGGACCACTGTGCCCAAGCAATAATGAAACTATTTCAGATGTGTTATATGATTTAGCAAATGAGAAAATGTGTTGATGTTGTTAGGAGCCAGGATTTTCACTGTGGAAGAAGGAACTTACAAATATGGAATGAGGGAAGACAGGAAAGAAGCATGGGAGAATGGACTGGAATAGATATAAATCCATGGTTTCTAAAGCATGTGTATATATGTACATATAACTGCACATGCATACCTGCATATATTTATATGTGTGTATATATATGTATTTATGTGTATGTATATGTGTATATACATGCATTTATTTCCTAGCTCTATCTGCCCAAAGAGCTTAGAAGCAAAGATACCACAATAGGAATGAGTACATCTACCACCAGACCTTGGTGTATAATATCATTCCCCACTAAAAGGAATGAGGGTTCTTTGAAGAAATGGCTGATTCCAGTGTGAAGGCAGGGTAAGTACAAGATGAGCCTGAAATAATCTGTTATACCAGAAACTAAGAGAGTGTTCAAAAAAAATAATAGAGGCACATCACCAAAATATGGGAGCCAGCTTGAAGGTGTTCCCATTGGCCAAATCTGGGACAATTTGAAAAGCAAAATAATTGAGAAAAATCATAAATTATAAACCATTAGGGGGAAAAGTAAGAACGTATAAATCCATTATGATAATGAGAGATAGAGAGAGAGAGAGAGGAGGAGAAGGAGTGTCTTCTTCACTGTAGAATGCCATGGTCTGACGGGTAAATGTAGAACAAGTGCTGAAATTAGAAAATCATTTTTCAACCATTACGGTAAATATTGGCTCAGGCAAGAATTATCAGTGTATGCTAAAGCTACAGAGAAATTTCAATTAGGAGCAGGTTATTAGTTTGGTCTTAAAGTATCTCCTCACACATTGCTTATCAGTGTTGAGGAAGAAGAATTCTCCTCTACCCTTCAAACTTTCTTTTGTCTGGTCTAATAATCAAATCGACGTGAGACAGATTAACAGGAGAAAAACAAACTTAATTTCGTACATACAGGAACCCCACATACATAAGAGGTTTGAAGACAGAGAGGTAAAAGGAAGTATATATGCCATCCTGAGGCAAGGAATGGGATAGGGGCCTGGGGCTTCAGAGGAGAGGAGAGTAATTCACAGGACAAGAAGAAGAGCAGATGTGCAGTAATTAGAGGTTTGCCCTGCCATACAGATTGATCACACAAATTTATTTCTGGTAATAACTCTCATTATGGGCAAGGCCCCACTTTAAATTCTTTAGGGGAGAGGTAAAAGTTTCTCTTGGGCCTGCAGAATCTCGATTGCCTTTAGCTCAAAATAAGCCACATCCAAACTGACACACCTTGGGGAGGCCTGTTCTGAACCGCTTCATAAGGTACAAGTGAAAAAATAGTAACTATGCAGTAGAAAAATTGGACAACCTCTTGACTGGGTAATCAAAATTAACCTCACCGATGAGGGGCGGATGAACAGCATGTGCCTTCAAATGTGATACACTGAAAAGGAAACAGCACCACTTATGTCGTAATCTGGCCTGGAATCCGTATCTGGATCTAATCATGAGGAAACAGCAGACAAATTCCAAATGAGGAATGTTCTATGAAAAAATGGGAGGGGGTGTTGATTGAATTCTTCAAAAATGTCAATGTCGTAGAAGACAAAGGAAGGCTCTGTGGAAGTGTTCCAGGTTAAATTATACTAAAAATACGTGACAACTAAATACAGGAAGTGAGCCTAGACTGGATCCTGGTCCAGAGGTAAAATAAACGCTAGAAAGGACAAATTTCAAGGTTAATTGGCAAATTGAAATATAGGTGGTAAATTAGATTAGAAGTATACTGTAACTATGTAAGACACTATCCCTATTCTTGGGAAATATACACTGAAGTATTTTGGAGGTAATGGGCCATAATGATGCAATATAGTCTCAAAAAATTCAGAAAAAAGTATTGTGTGTGTGTTACATTACATACATACATATAGAAAGAGAGCAATTGATAAAGCAAATGGGGTAAAATTTAACAATACACAAATCTGAGCAAAAGCTACATGTGTTTTCTTTGAATTAATCTGATTCTTGCAACTTTTCTGCAAGGTGGAAGTTATTTCCAAATAAAATTTTTTTAAAAACCTGCACTCGGCAAGTCCTTCTCTGACTCTGACAGTGGTCTTGGAGGCATCATAACTGAGGTGTGGTTTTTTACTTATTTTTTGGCTCCCCACATAAACCCATAAAAAGGAGAGTTTAAAAACTGTGGTGCTATTTTTAGAGGTTTGTGGTAACATGACTGGCTATAAAATGTACTCCTCAATCAATATAATTGCTTTATAGAAATCGTGGGTATTTTTTGCTTTCATAACAGGAAAAGTGCAACCACACTGATAATGAGGAAGAAAATAATCTTTTAGGCAGGTGGTACATGTTGCTAGATTTGAAAATGATTTTCAAACAACCGGAAGAGGGTGGGGGTGAGGGGGCAACTAGAGTTCTGCAGTATTCAAAAACAGTCTCAGAAAATGATTTTGATTCTCTAGTTCTTTTTGATATAACGTGATGTTTAAGAGCAGTCAGACCGCCTAGTTCAAATTCCAATTTGCTATTTACTAGCTGTGTGTTATTGGCCGAGTTACTTACCCTCTCTGCCCCTCAGTTCCTCTATCTGTAAAAATGGAGATAATAGAACATACCTCAAAGAGTTGTAAAGAATAAATAAGTTTATGTATGTAAAGTGCTTAGAACAGTGCTTGCCACAGGAAAAGTATTATACATGTGTCTTTTGTTATCATTATTATTATTATCTTTGTGTGTGTGAGGAAGACTGGCTCTGAGCTAACACCCATTGCCAATCCTCCTCTTTTTGCCGAGGAAGATATTAGCTGTGAGCTAACATGCGTGCCCGTCTCCCTCTATTTTGTATATGGGATGCTGTCACAACATGGCTTGATAAGCTGTGTGTAGGTTCGCACCTGGGATCCGAACCTGTGAACCCCAGGCCGTCTAAACAGAGTGCGTGAACTTAACTGCTACACCACCAGGCTGGCTCCTGTTATTATCCTTTATTTGATAATATACGTGATGTTCAAACAGATCATTTTTATCCCTCAAAATGAAGAGAACTTTACAAGATCTTAAAGCTGTTGATGTTGATTTACACACCAAGTGACTAAATTTATTAAGAATATTATTTACACAAAATTAAAAACAATCAAGAAACCTATTAAGATGAATCCACAGAAAAGCTAACAAACATTGCTATGTAACTCTGTAATCTAAGCAACTTTTAAAAATGGCAATTGATGATTATCTCCTCTAACTTAAATAAGGTCTAAATAAATATATCTAATCCCCAAAGGATATGTAATTTATCTGATGTCAATTAGATAATAATTGGCATACCTGATGTCGTGCTCTTAGAAGCCATGTATGCTGGGGCTGGCTCAAGTAGTCTCATAAGAGCTGATTGTTAGATTTTCAGGAATTTGGCAAACATTGTTAAACCATTGGTAGCTTAAAATCAGCCATGATGGGAATATTTACACCTGGCAAATGGTCAAAACACAACCAATTATGGCTTTGTTTCTCGAAGAGCTGGTTTTAAACACTTATTGGCACACCACTGACTAGAAGTAGCATAGTACTTGGATTTTATTAACGAGAGTCTTAGTTTCATGTTGACCATAATATTTCTAATTTTTGACTACAGATTTATGTTGAAATTTCTTAAAAAGTCAGTCCTGTTTAGCTTTTAGAATGATTTCTTCTAAACCAGGTAGTACTTCTCTTTATATAGCTGACATTAACATCATCTGGAAGTTTTTAAACATACCAATACCAAGATTGCACCACAGACCCATTGAGTCTACACTATGGGTGATGGGTGAGAGTCAGGCATCAGTATTGTTCTTAAAACATGCCAGGTGATTCCAATGTGTGGCCGGTTTGAGAACCACCATGCCACAGTCTCTGAAAGTTAGAAATTTAATGCAGGTTATTATCATTTGGTGTCAATTAAAATCGAGTGAAAGGTCATTGAAGTCAGAAGTACCAAATGTCCCCAGCGTGACACTGAGTAACAGTGGGCAGTCAAAATACTACCATAAAATCAACTCAGACGTAACCAAGTCCTGTGTTAGGGAAGCAAGTGTTTACCTCTTCTCTTTGTTATTTCCCCAGGAGGTAACACAATTGGCCATTATCCATGACATATGGAAAAGTGAAGGTTTAAAAATAGCAAAATGTGGATCAAAAGGGAAAACAAAGCTACAAAATAATGCCAAACCTCTGCAAAATATAAATCATCTTTCAGCAGAATTTAGAAAGTAAGTTCAAATTACCCAAAAAAAAGTAATATGGGACTAATTTTTGAAATAGCATTTCCCACATTTTGCTATCTCTTAAAAAAAATCAGTTTTGGAATGCAAAATTTCTAGGTCCCAGTTATGTGGATTGGAATTTTGGCTCTATCTTTGAATCATAAGATCCTCCCTTTAGCTAACTAATTGACTGTTGTGCAACCATTTTAATTGGTCTGGTGGTGCAAAGTGAATATCTGAGTAGTACCAAAGGATTGATGCCTCTACAGTTAAAAGGTTTTGAAAACTAGATCTGTGACAAGTCTAAGTTTCACATCCATTCAGAAGACCAAATAATATCATTCCCTTGCTGGAAGCTCAGATGGACATGAATTTTTGCACGATCTCGCATTTGGCATTATAGTACTATTATTCACTTCTTTTTTGTGTGTGTGAGGAGGACCAGCCCTGAGCTAACATCCAATGCCAATCCTCCTCTTTTTTTTTTTTTTTTTTTTTGCTGAGGAAGACTGGTCCTGGGCTAACATCCATGCCCATCTTCCTCCACTTTATATGGATCACCGCCACAGCATGGCTTAACAAGCAGTGCGTCGGTGCACACCCAGGATCCAAATCGGCAAACTCCGGGCCTGGGCAGCAGAGTGCCCGAGCTTAACCACTTGCGCCACCGGGCTGGCCCCCAATACTATTATTCTTGATCTTCTATAATCGCATTTTTTCATATTATTAATGCATCATTAATGCATGTAAATTGTATTAAATAAGTTAATTAATGTAGAGTAAGTTGATAAGAGAGTTCAGTTTTAGGATTTCCAAAATAAATCATCAGTGGCTTGTGCCTCCTTAATATAATTTGGCATCTGAATATACTTACTGCACTGAAAGCCAGCAGAAATTTAGATTTTTATTGAAACCTATCTTGTATTATGCCACATTTTATTCATTTCAGTACCATCTCCCTCAGCTACACTGCATGCTGATGAAGGTGAGAACACATCCTAAACAGCTCTGTGTCTGTGAAAGTTTCCAAGAAAAGTACTGGTTTGCAGCAACTATTAATTAAATTCCCGACTGACACAGAAGGGTACAGGGCGTCTCTTGCATATTTCACGTAGAGAGACAATGGGAGTATGATAGCAAGAATCTCACAAGGGTAGCAGGAAAATATGGATTCGAACCCTGGCTTTGCCACTTATTACCTGTGTGACACTGTGTCACAAACTCTAACTGGTAATTTCCTAATTTGTACAATGGGGGCAGTAATGGCTACCCCACACAGTTGATGGGGGAGGCAAAAATATGATGCATGTGAAAGCATTTTGTAAAGTGGAAAGCATTTTTCACACATAAAATATTATTATTATGTCTATGCACATATAAATACGAATCCTTATTTTCAGCAGTAGGTTTTTTGTTTTGGGTTTTGCATTTTTTCTGTGTGTGAGAGTGCCCCAAATAATGTCTGTATATACAACCTTTTCTATTTACTAGGCTGCTGAGTGATTAGTTGTTAAAAGCAAAATAGAGTGAATAGAGTCAAATATATTAGAGTCTTGATTCATTCCACTAATATAGGGAAATAGGTAAGCTGCTGTTCAATAGAGTATGATTCAGCCTCTGAGGTCATGCACTTGGGTCCCGGTTCTATTGCCTCACAGATGGGAGACTTTGTGTAACTCATTTACCATTACATAACTCCAGTTCTCCATCTTCAAAAGAGGGGGCTCATCTGGATGATCTCTAAGATCTCAATGATTTCTTTTTTTTTTCTTCCCAAAGCCCCAGTGCATGATTGTATTCCCTAGTTGTAAGTCCTTCTAGTTCTATGTGAGCTGCCGCCACAGCATGGCAACTGACAGACGGGTACTGTGGTTCCGAGACCAGGAACTGAACCCGGGCTGCTGAAGCAGAGAGTGCCAAACTTTAACCACTAGGCCATCAGGGCTGTCTCTCAATTATTTCTAAATTTTATATCATTGTATCTAATAGAATTGGTTATTTAATACTGAAATCACCTTATTATGTTTGCAAACTTTTCTATTTCAATAGCTGCCTGCTTCCCAAATTTCCAGAGGTTTCATGTAGACGCATAAGCATTTTATATATATATATAATAATTTAAAGTGATATTTATATTCCCCATCCCATCCTGTTTCCCATCCAATAGATTCCTGGTCATCCTTCACGAGACATCAATCCCACGCTGACTTCCCTAAACTGCCTCCAATGAGGAGAATTTAATAACTCCCTCCACTGTGTCACCACAGCAATATAAAATGTATTGACATCTCTAATTCCAGATTGAGAACTCAATTGAAGAAATTTTAAATTTAAAATTTTTTAATGTTAAAAATTTCCATCCCACAGCATTTGAATCCTAGAAAAAGCTATGTAAATCTCTGCTAAATAAATGAAGGTATGAATGAGTACCACTTCACCAGTTCCGGCCACAGTATCCTGCACACAGAGGTCCCATCCAATGTTCAGTTTGGAAACAGATAGATAGATTTCACACGGGTTAGTCAAGGTAAATTCTTTTCCTCAGAATTTCACAGACAATGAACAATGAGATTATTGTTGGCCATTATAACATGTCATCACATATAACTTTCCCTTCTTTCCTCTTGAAATGGTGAGTGAGGTCTGGAATGTTAAACTGTAAACAGGAAGTCTGTCTGCTTCTGTTTCTCTGGTAAGCCACATGCATAACCCAGGGATGGTTAAATACCTGATTTAACAGGATTCCTGTTACTACCTGATTCCATCGGAAAGTGAAGGATTTTCGTATTAAGAAATCATAAAAGACAGGTGAGTCCAGGAACTGGTAATATGATTAAGATTTATTTCTGCTTGCAACATGGATTATAGATTAGATCTACCATTTCCAGCTACACACTCTGTATTTATCTTGTATAGAATTCACGTTAATTTTAGATTTTTGAATTGTGGATATGAGGGCAAAAACATTCCGGTAGAGAGGACTCAGGGAATATTCAGAAAAGCACAGAAGGAAACATCTTTCAGTTCTTTGTGTATTTGTGAGCTGTGTTTATAGCTCATTGAATCTAGAATTCCTGCAGGATTCATCAGAATCCACAGTCTTTCTGCTGATTTATATTAGTTTTGCTGATTCATCCAGTAGATGTATGAGATCATTTTTAATCAGATCATTCCACAGTCAGCAAATGTTTAAACTGAAGCATCTTCGCCTTCTTTGGGTCAAAACTCTCTGGTCATCCACAGGCAGTGGGTGAAAAATGGAGAGAAGGTACTTGAAATAACTCCCAGGTAAACACTGAAATAACTCACAAGCAAACAGAAAGGAACAGAAATCCATCCTGATGAGAGAGGCTCTCCTCTCTGGGGAAAGTAGAAAAAAACCAATACCGTTCAAACATTCAACTAGGTCTGTCACTATTTGAAGCATTTACTCTAGAAAGTAAAAGTATGGTTCATAAGCCACAAGAACATCCTAGCTGGCTTTCTTGACTCCAATGAATATAGCAAAAAACCCATGATTTCTACATGGTAATTGTTAACAACAGCAATATGTTACACACCACCTTAAACAAGTACCCTGCTCAGAAAATCACCGTCTAAATTCAACGGGCAGAGTCCTTCATTCAACAAATATGACTGTTGAAGAAAGAAGGATGAGAAAAGGCCCTGCCTTCAGAACCTCCTCAGTGAATGGGAGGCCAGAAGAGAGTGGAGGACAGGAACATGTTGCCGGAGATTAGTGGAGAACAAAAAGTGAAATATGAATGAGTTTTATGTTGTTGGATTTTTTTGTTTTTGTGTGTGTGTGAGGAAAATTAGCCCTGCGATAACACCTGTTGCCAATCTTCCTCTTTTTGCTGAGGAAGATTGGCCCTGGGCTAACATCTGTGCCCATCTTCCTCTCCATTATATGGGATGCCACCACAGCATGGCTTGACAAGCAGTGCATATGTCCACTCCCGGGATCCGAACCTGCGAACCCCGGGCCACCAAAACGGAGCCCGCAAACTTAACTGCTACGCCACCCGGTTGGCCCCTTATGTTGTTTTTTGAGGATAGGTTTAAGGAAGGTGGTTGACATGATCTTCCTAAGCATAGACATTGAGTGGTCCTGTGCCATATCACTCGCTCTCCTTCAACAAGAATTAAACCTGAAGGGTAAAGAAGACTCCTTCGAGGTTATATCATTGGCATTTCTATAGTCTGTACATTCGTAACACAACTTAAATCAACCTTTCCCTTACGACTGTGGTGTGGCTCAGCAGGGCCTGATATGAGGGCGAATTACCTGCCCTGCCCTGTGCTCATAGACTAGGATGCCCAAGGGTCTTCACGCTGACGATTGTCTCTTTCTTGTTTCGTTGGCGATCTCATCGACAATCGCGACCAAACAGATTTGACGAGGTCAGGGCTGTATAGGTACGTGGGAAATCCTCCTGCGAGAAAAGAGGACATCTGGCATTTCCCATTTTTTGGCAAAGTAGAAACCCTTATGTACTCAGTGCGGGTCTTTTCTGTTTTTACCAAATTACCTTGGTCTGGGAAGCCGCTGAAGTACAAACGTCAAATTCTACGTTTTCTTCTTTAAATAATCTACATGATTAGTAAAAGACGTTAACTGAGAGAGCCTGAAAAAGAAGGCTGAACCAATATCAAGATAAATTTTAAATTTTTAAAAAAGAATTTAATTAAAACTTACAGCTGCAGACTTACCTTAAGTACATTCCTTGGTGACACTATATTAATAGGGTAGGTTCTCGAAAGGAAATAAATCCTTTTTATAGAATAACACAGAATAAGTTGTTTTAGCTGGTACTTTTCAGTGTTTTAAAAATAATATTTTTCTTTTACGTCTATTGTCAAGCATCCGATGGAACAAAGGAAAGACTTCTTTATGTTAGTGTCTTAGAATTTAAGGAAATTAGATGGCAAAGAACTTGACAGAACCCACAGCACTCTGGCAAGTGGCAGCTCTGAGCTGTTCAGCTCAGATGATTTGGTCCCCTACTGCCCAAGAAATCAAATCACTTCCTCCAGTGACCCTATATCAACGTTGTTAAAAGATAAACTGAGGCATATTAAAAATTTTAACCATTTGAGGAAAAACAGATTCCAATTGGGCAGTGCCAAACCAGAAGTAGTTAGGAGCTCTCCACCAATGAGAACTAAGGGAAAGACTTTTACAGAACCAAAGCAGAAGGGAAGCAATGATTTATGGGCTATAGCTTAAGCATCTGCCTTATTTGGGAAAGCCAAGGTGGCTGTTTGTGATTGGCTGTCCTTAGGTCTTGACTTCTTAGCTTTGAGTTTGCTTCCTTAGGCTGCTGAGGCTTTAGAACTGCCTCAATCTAATGGTCTCCTTGTTTAATTAACGTAACAACACATACGGAATAAAGGAGGGGGAAAAAGGATTTTAAATGAATTGCAATATTTTTTAATAGTGTTTTGGGGGGACGTGTGAAAATTTATATCACTTCTCCTAAGTTACAGAAAGATGAATTTCAGTAGGCGATTGCTCACTTTTCTATTTCACTTTGCCTATGTAAAAAAAGTGTTAAATAATAATATTGAACTATAAGCTATACATGATTCTTAGTGCATTGTATATATAATCCTATTTTATTCTCACAATAACCTATAAAGTAAGTCCTTTTAAAAAATTCCTATTTTATAGATTGGGCAACTGAGGCACAGAGTGTGTTAGATCTTGTTCAAGGTCATACAACTAGCAAGTAGCAGATCTGGAATTTGAACCCGGGAAGCTTCCTCACAGCCAGTGCTCACGATCACCACACATACAGCCAAATACCAGGTTTCTCTCATTTGCATACCAAATATGATTATTAAATTGCATTTTTTAAGTCAATTTAAGCTAAGCTGAGCTATTAAATAGCTTAAGTTGACCTACTAAAAATACTTACTTTCAAAAATGTATTGTTTGACCTTCTATTCCACTTCTAGAAACTTAGTTTAGGGAAATTTGCAAATAGGTGCCAGTGAGGAAGATCAAGGAAAAGCCAGATTTTTAAAACATTTGAGTGTGTTTGTATATTAGAATATTATGTAGCAATTTAAAATAATGACATAGGTCTAGAGCCAGCGCTGATGGCCTAGTGGTTAAAGTCTGGTGCTCTCACCGCTTCAGCGGTCTGGGTTCAGTTCCAGGTCGCAGAACCACACCACCAGTCTGTCAGTTGCCATGCTACAGCAATGGCTCACATAGAAGAACTAGAAGGACTTACAACTAGGATGTACAACCATGCACTGGGGCTATGGGGAGGAAAAAAAAAAAAGGAGGAAAGTTGGTAACAGACATTAGCTCAGGGCAAATCTTTCCCTGCAAAAAAATATATATAATGATGTAGGTCTATATTTACTGACATGGAAAGATGACCTCAACATATTACTAGGCGAAGAAAGGATACAAAGTTAACTTGTATAGTTTTATCCCGTTTTTGGAAAAAATACACATACTAGTTGTAAATAGGTGTATATAGTGATTACATTAATAAATATTTATTAACTGTTTATTGTCATGCATGAAGCTATATGTTTTATATGTATTAATTCATGTAAATCTCAAAACAATCCCAGGTGATAGGTAGTATTTTTGTTTCCATTTTACAGACGAGGGAAAAGTGAAAGATTGAATAACTTGCCCAAGAATATGAAGAAAGCAATATCTTTAGCGTGCTCACAAAAAATGTTAATTATGATTATTTCTGGATGATGGAATTTAGGCGGGACTTAAGCATAATTTTTTGTATTTTAGATTTCCCCAAGTGAATATTAGTTATTAATATTTCATGAAAATATTTTTATTTTGAGAAATAAGCGTTTTGTTGTCTAATTTGCTCATTCTACAGACACCACAGAAAACTTTTACTAACACCAGATAATGTCTGGTAAAAAGAGAACTAGCTGAAATAAACTGTTTCCTCTATTGGGTCTCACACTATAGCCTACTTGATTGTGGCCATGACACTTCACAGGTATGTCAAGGGAGAGGTTTAGTGGGTTTATCCAGAGACTTTGTATATTTAGCAGAAGAAAAGAGGCCTTCTCTAGCTTGTAATCAGTTTGGAAGTTGTTCTTTCTATCACTTTCAGTCACTGGCTCCTGGAGTCAGATGAAGCATTGAAAGGGAGCGGCCATCCCAGCGGGTAAACCGTTGTTGGCAGGCATCCTGCAATGCCTTTTGGAGGAATAGGATATCTCTTTCATTTCCGTGCAATTAAGGGCAGAGATAGCTAAAGCTATAGAAATATACTTGGTGAAGACTCAGTACTAGACCTTTGAGCGATTACAGACTGAGAGACTGAGAATTTGCTACAATCGTTAAAAATCCCCGTACACAGAAGTGATCACTCCAGGGCGATAAAGCTTCACGTTGAACTTGAAACAGATATGGGTGCCAGCAACTACTACCAGTTTAAATATAGACTGCACCATCGCACAGACTTGCCCTTCAACCTCACTCGGCTAAGAGCCTCAAGGATTCTTCTTAAAGGAAATAGGAAATTAGTGATAGAACTAAACTATTGAGTATTTCTGTTTTCCTATATTCTCCATATTAAGGATTTTTAAAACTTTTATTGTAAAGTTTAACAAAAGTGTAGAACTAGGGTAGAGTTCTCATTATATAGCTGAGATACACTTAAACTGAGTTCTTTTCTGATTTTTTCTTCTTTTTTTAATATAAAACAGTAAGCTAAAGATAGACATTGGTGTAAACAGATATTTCACTATATGTTCCCCTATAGGCAGTTTTAACCAAGATTCTGGTTATCCAACTGGAATGACTAGGTAAGCAGCAAATCATAGCGAATGTTGCCTCAACCAAGTTTATGCCTATTTAGCTTTATTTCAAATCACAACAGCACATTTTCGTGAGTGGTTATTTTGGTAGCAAGAAAAGAGCCAAGACATCACTGTATCTCAAAAAAAAAATGTGCAACAAAATTGCACAATCGAATTCAGTCAGCAAGAGCTATATATCATGGCCCATACCTCTGTAGAATTATTACACTATCTTACGAGTTTTTCCATCAGCTCTTTGTTTAGAATGGTTTATTACAAATTTATTTTCTTCTTGCCTTCTCCCCCGCTTTTGAGAGCCAGCTTTCATAAATAGCTATAAATCATGTGAATCAACCTCAGTTACATGGAAAATTATTCTGAACAATGCATAATATCATGGCAGGCTACCAAATCGCTGTGAAAATGCCAGAAGGAAGTCATTTGGTTCTAAATGTGAATGATAAGGATGTTAGTTTACAATGTCCAATCAAGACGTGTCATACTAGGGTCTCTAGAGAATACTTTTTAAATATGGCTAAGGTCACAGGAGCAATGATCTTATCATCACTGGATCAGTTCCCAGTTGGCAGACTATGGACTGCTTCTTTTACAAACTGAATTTCTCTAGTTTGCTCCCATGTAGGTAGAAGGTCATGAGCAGGGCTGGCATGTTCCTGGTTAGGCACAATTTCTTCTATGTATCTCTTGCAGTGGATTTACTCCCCAAGAAATATGTTCAGTTAAGAACAAGCCATGTTCAGACACTTACCAGTATTAACAGAAAGATTTCTTCACAAGTTCCTGTTATGCCAACTCATTTCATAGGTATGGTACCAAGATTAAGGGATAACAGACAGGAAGGCTCTGTCTTCCTCACTCCCTTCGCCTATGTTACTCCCTCCCTTTACTCCATTCTCTTTGATCCATTGCTACTCAATGTGTAGTCCAGGGACTAGCAGTATGAGCATCCCCTGGGGGCTTTTAGAAATGCAGAATCTCAGTCCCCACCCAGATCTGCTGAATCAGAATCTGCATTTAACAAGATCTTCCAGGTGATTTCTGCGACCATGGAAGTGTATAGGACATCCTCCTAAAGATACACTTTGCCCTGCTGCCAGGGAGACTTAGGAGAATGGTCTCTTCTGGTATTTTCATTTCTACATCTCCACTGTCATCCAAGAAATTAACAATCTAGAATCAACCCTCTTCCCCTAAACCACACTAAGACAAATAAATGACAACCAACATTTGTTTAACCCTTTACAATTTACAACATGCTTTCATAATCATATCCACCTGATGTTGGCAGCATCCTAGAGAGAGAGGCAAGTGTTACAATTCTCATTTTATAGATTAGGAAATTGTGGTTGTTGGATGTTAAGCAACATGCTCCAAATCACACACAACTAGTTTTCTGACTCCAAATTTAGTGCTCCTTTTGTTACTATGTCATGATAACTGGACAGAAGACCTAAAAACAGAATGACAGGGGAAGAGAATAAATAGCACATAAAGTAGACGTGGAAGTCACCAGAAAGGGTTGGTGGAAAATTAATTACGTAATTTGTAGCCACCTTATCTAAGATTTCACCCCCTGATGACAGAGACATATAAACAAATCTACTAGATTTTCTTAAAGATATTCAGCCTCTTCCTGATTAGGAGCTAACCATAACCATTAGCAAGGGAAGACAGGAAAACAGGCTGTGCTTGTGCGAGCGCTCTCCGTTAGCGGTTCTCACAGCAGTCAGCAGGAGCCAGCTGGGAGCCAGGCAGTCAACTGCAGCCCCACCACAAGTCCTCTGGGACATTTCTGGCACCCTTTTCCACCTGGTCCACATGTTTCACATCAGTCAATCTGATATGGTATGACCCCAGGTTTTCTGAAGATATCTCTGTCTAGGCAAAAGCCACATTTGCTTTATGTATATTTCTACATTTGTCTGATTTTTCCCAAAGCTTACATACTATCCTTCCAAAATAGGAAACTTTCAGCTTCACTTTTTGGGATTTCCTCATTAGGAAAACATAGGCAAATTTTTCTGACTAGAGCTTCTCTGCCACAGCCATTGCCAGGCCTGGTCACCAATCTTCATGTGCTGAGAGCACACGTCCCACCATGTATGGAGCTGCATCCATGGCTCACGTGAAAAGATCAAATGTTTACCGTGGGCCATAGCCTCTGCGCCCAGGGGTTCTGGTCCAAACCGTGTGCAAGTCTTTATCAGGCCATCCATTAAAGGATAAAAGAATTAGAACTTTGAAAACACAAGTTTCATCTTCAAAGTCTCTCTAGGTTTTCCTTTCAAGCGTTTCAGGGTGAAAGGTGATTTGGCAATTTAGGAAGTTACTAAGTTTTGGAATGCAAACCTTCTTGATACAGTTTTCGAAATGTTTTCCTCAATATGTGAAGAAAGGGCTAGCACACAAAAGGGGTGGTCAGGTTTTCAAACCATATCTCAAGCATCTGTTCTCTAAGTGAGGGGATGCATTGAAAGCACGGAAGAGCTGACGCCATGGCAACGTGCTCAGCGCGATGGGATTTCCAGATATAGATGTGCACCGCTCTCTGGGGATTCGAGCTGGAAGAGAGCCCTACACTCAAGATGGAGAAAACAATCTTGCTTTAAATCCAGCAGAACTAGTAATGGATAATTCTTCCAATTATAAAGTAAACACATTCCCAGCTAAATATGGGAGAGACAGCCTGCCCATAAAATTAAAGCAAGATCTGTTTCAGGAGCACTCAGTCTAGCAACAGCCAGGATTACCTAAACAAGCTTGAAATTAATCATGTTCTAGATTTATTTTTGCTCTTTACATTTCAGTAATTTGTTCTATACATTTCTGAAACATATTATTTTAGCAGCTTCTACGTGTGTATATTCTCTCATGGCCATCAAACTCTTAATACTTGGTGTTGGTTTATTTTAATTTCTATTATTTAACTAATAAAAAAATAATGGAAGCCACAGTGAACATGAGGCGTTGTGGGCAACAGTTCTAAACCATGGAGGCTTTTCAGAGAATCACAAACAAATATGTTGGTTCTTATTGTTAACCTTACCATTTATGCTGAACGTGCCAACATATTTTCTGCCCCAGACCTTTATTTTCTCTGTCCGGAATTCTCTTCTCCCTCCTCTCTCCAAGTCTAGTGTCTTCTCTTCCTGGTCTCTGCTTTAATATTACCCTTTTAAAGAGGACTTCCATGACCACTTTAACTAAAATAGATGCCCCCTGTTATTCTTTATGAGAATATACTGTTTACTTATTTTATAGCTTTTATCATTATCTGTTATTACACTTTTGGTTTACTTGTTTATTGCCTGTCTCCCCCAACAACATGGAAAGTCTTCAGTGCAGGGGTCTTGTCTGCCGTTATTATCCTTGTATATCCAGCTTCTGGTCTAGAACAAAGTAGGTGCTTAATACATCTATGTTGAATGAAAGAATGCGCGTTTGACTTTTCCTTATTTGTTTAGCCCTGATATCAAGGCTTTAAAATTTTTCTGACTTCATTTTATTTATCATTCTTTAAACCAAACCCAAATTTTTCATCAAAATTTCTTTTACCTACACATACATATTATCAGTCAACATGGTCATTCTAGCCTGAGAGACATCTCTTGAATTTGAAAAATAAATAGTCCTCTTGATTCTCAAACCTGACTTGAAAATGGAAACAGCCACCTTTCTCCAAAGGATAAGGTTGTTGATGAAGAAGAAAACATTCACTTTTTAACCACTGGCTATAATGACAAAAATCAACTATTTTAAAAAATAATGCCAACTTTATGGTTTAGTTGGTTTTAAAGACTATTTCACTGATTTTAAAACTCCAATCTAAGATTCATCAAGTCAACAAATATTTCTTAAGCCTTCTTGTAGTTAATTTGATTGCTCCTACTTTGCAACTGTGGAGGTTTAGACACAGACAGCTTAGGCAATTCCTCAGAGTAACATCTACAGAACATCAGGAGTAGCTTTCCTCCGTCTAATTCACAATATACATAAATCCACAAGCCTGGGCTAATTTACAGAATATGCAGGTATCAGATTTGTATAGAGCTATCATCAAGCCTTCTGTCTCTTACTGAAGCAGAGGCTATTCATCATCCTCTAATATCTGTTCTTTCCTTTCCTCTCCTAGTAAGGAAATTGACTTGCAGTTGGACACATGACCACCAAGAATAAAGATGACACTTGCCCGCTCCTGTGATCATGTGATGTGACCAAATTCTGGCCAATGGGATATGAGTGAGAGTAGCCCACCTTATCTAAAGGGTGGGACATCATTAAAGAAGGGGCTTGCTCTCCTTTTCCCGTTAACTCTTCCTCATTTTCTGGAATGTGGACTTGGTAGTAAGCCATTTTGTACCACAGAGACGAGGGCAAGAACCTAGAAATAAAGGATACAGGAAATGAAGAGACCTGGAATCCCTGCTATCTTCCTAAAGGAAAGCTGCCGTATGGCTTAGACTTTAACATGAGAAAGAATAAATGTCCATCTTGTTTAAGGCACTGTTATTATAGCTGCCAAATCGACATGCCAAGTAGATTTGCCTACCTGGAATATGCCTACACAGAATTCTCATACATATCTTTTCCAAAATTCTAAATAAAAGAATTTATTCGATTTTAAGTTCAAATTGCTTTTTTCCCGCAGCCTTCTATTCTCCTCGGAAATCTGTGGGCATTTCCAAGGATATAGAATAATTGAATTCACCTCGGAATGAGAGCCATCTCCAGTGCAGTCATGGAGTGACTATTCGTGCTGGAAAGCGGCTTGAGATAACATTCTAAGTCAGATCAGGCTTTATTACAAGGAGTTGTTTTAATGTTGAGGGCAACTCTTCAGTAAGAGAAAATTTTTTTCTCCCAAAGAAGGTTGAGAAGAATAGATTGAGACAAGTATTTGAAACATGACTTTTGTATTTCAGAATACACCAGGATACAGAAATTCTTAACCCGAGTCTTTGTGATCAAATCTTCTGAGTTTCAGAATACAGAAGTATTTTGAGACTCTTGAAGTCAAACTTGCGCAGAAAACTCTGGAGGAGAAAGGAAAAATGCTTACATATTATCTGTTCCGAGAACATCTTTAAATTAATCAACCACTTTGAGAATCTTTCCTTATTCACAATTTAGAAGTAATGTTGCTGTGGATATTATCATATTCCTCAGAAACTGATGATTTCTGAACCCACAAGCTAATGTGGATTAGGTACCTACTATGGACTGAGTGCTTTGCATGCAGTAACAATTGTTTGTTTAGGAGGAAGCTGAGGCACAGAGAGATTAAATAAGTACTGAAGGTCCTACCACTGAACGGCTGCAGAGCCAGGCTGTCAAAATGACTCTAGAACTTTCAGTCTAGAAGATTATACTTCTGCAAGATGTAATCATAAGTCAGGAACTTGTTAGATTTCAGGAACTTGAAGACCCCAAAAACGGGTCAGTTACTGGCCACATGGACAACAAGCTCTCTTCTATCACAGCTTGGTCACTCCTGTCCCAAAACTCTGAGGCTGTGCTTTGTCCTATCGAAAGTAATTATCTGCATTACTCTGCCTGCAAGCTTGTGGGTCACATGTTGGGGAAAAATTTTTCATTTTTTTACCTGAAGTCTAATAATTATAACTATAGCCATTTGCATATTTAACCACAGGGTGTGACCTTTATTTTCTCTCATTTCCTGCTCATGTCCGTTCCCTTGCTATGCAAGCACAAAGGGATGACAGATCTGGAGCATATTCCTGGCTATCCATTGTACCAGAGATCTTTTGCTTCAATATATGGGCTTAGAAACTTTTGCACAATGAAGCCACAGTGTTTTCCAGTTTGGACATCAATCAGCATGCTTAAAATACCTTACACCATCCCCAAACAAAGATGCCTCTGTTCTTGACTGCTGGTTCAGAAATCCCCTTAGAACTGCTGGAAATAGAGGTAAGTGGAAAATTGGCTGCTGACAAATTCGCTGCTGTCAGCACTAGCCAACACACTGGACAAGGCCCAACTGAGAGTGCTGTGTCCTTTTCCAACCCTGACTTCAGGCTCCACTGGAACTGACTACATTTGTCCCAGAGACACCATGCCACAAAAGGAGTAGCTAGTGAGGTGTGAGCTGAATGCAAACAGAGCTAGTACACTTTCTATCAGAGTCCTGATTAGATGCATTCATTCACAGGTTCTGAAAGTTGCACAGCCTTTACAGGTCCTGGAATATTTCTTTAAATGTTAAATTTATGCATGCATGATTATCTTTCTGTGGCCTAGAGTTGTTACCCAAAGATTTCTTTGAACCATACTGAGAATAATATCATTTCCCCAGAACAAGAATTTCACGACTGGAAGGGAACAGCTCGTGCTAGTCATTGGTGCTTTTCATCAAATATTTGCAAGTTGCCCCTTTCTGGTCACACAGTAAGTCTGTTTGGTGGGGATATTCATGACTTTTCTTGCCATTGAGTTCTGAGTAGAAGGAACACGTGATGTTCTCAAGCTGTGTATTTAATTGCTGGTATAAGACGCTCCAGAATTCTCTTTGCTGTTTGGTGCAGCAATCAACAATGTTTGGCTACATTTTGTTGAGCTTGGATCCTTGAGAGGCTGTAATGAGTAAACATCCAAGCAACACTTAATAGAATGTGTCTTGAGTGAGAAATAATCCTTTGTTGTTTTAAGTCATTGACTATTTTTGGAGGTTATTTGCTATCACAGACTAATCATACTAACCTGATGTTTATAGAAACTAGAATGTAGAATTAGGATGGTGCACCAAACTAAAATGTATAGCATTGGTTTAGGAACCAAGCAATAGCTGGTGAGGAAACTATTAGTTGTAGGCCTAAAGGATGGCATTCTGTGTTTTTCAGTGGAAAACCTTTGGTAACTCCTTACCTGAAATAAATTTGAGGCAAATAATGCACTTAATAAACTCAAGGTCTTGGGAAGAGGTTTAAAAGCTGAATACTAGCAGCTTGTGTTGGTTGCACTGGGCAGCATTTGATGAGGTATTGAGTCTGAATCCTTAGGTGACTACCCAGATCCAAGATCTCCTCCAATCATGACGGACATGTAAGCACCTCTGCGCTTTTCTACAGCTAAAATTTGGGGCATGCTTGTTATCCCAGTAAAATCAAGCCTATGCTGATTTAAATGCAGTTTAATTAACCTCATTTTACAAATGAAAAAGCTTAAAGAGATTTGGTGGCTATTCCAATGTTTCAAAGCAGTTAAAGACAGAGATGACATGAACCAGTGGGTTTCATCACTGTAAACCACTGTTCTTTTTGGCACCAAACAGGACATTCTCCAAATAGAGAGATCTTTCTCCTTTAATCTCTGTTAGAGTTTCTGCACAAATGCTCTTTCGCCCACGAAGACTCTCCTGAGGAGACGCAGGACTTGCTCAAGAAGACAGGAACAGGAGGTCATAGTCTAATATTACAGTTCAAGGAGAAGGAAGATGAAACAGAAACCCCTGGGACACACACCGGAAATACACCGTTATTAATTCTTCAGAAACGAACATCTGAAAATGACAAGGAGAGATCTGAACTGTTTACGTGACTTCCAAAGTCAACACCGAAGGGTGGAGAGTTTACATACAAGAAACAAATAAACATTCAGAAATTAAATATAAACCTTGTACTTGGCGAGCAGTATCTCAGACTCTGCCGAGTGTTTCAAAAGAACTTGTGTCTCTCCGTGTTTTCATGTCTTACCTCCTAGTGAGTAAAACCACAAAAAAAGCTTGAGGTCGATTGAGCAGGAATGCTTGATAGAACTCAGCCTGTCTTGATTTGTGAATGGGAATAATGGCAGTCTTTCCAAGAGATCAATGGATGGTTTTGAGGGGATGCCTGCTGGTTTCTCACACAAAATGTATGTTTCCCAGGAGAACGTTTAACGAAGTCTCCACTGCAGCATGCTCCTACCATTCCATATGTAGAGGGATTCTTCATCAATTTAGCAGCAGAATGACAAGTAATCATTGAGATAGCAGCAAGTTATTTCAGTCAAACATGTGTATCCTCACAGGAGCCAGGAAAATCATCAAAAAGTGAGCTCTCAGAAGAGATTTTTCAGATTCTAATTTTCTTCTCCGAAACGAGAGAAACTTACGCTCCTTGAGAGTTCAGGTGAATGAATAGGACTGAAAACATACTTGAAATTAACACACACAAAAAAATAGAGGCCCATAATGAAATGATTATGACTAACTTTCTTACTCTCTCCTCAGCCCCCCTCCAACCACAAAGAAATGTAAACAAATGAAGGCAAAGATTCTTAACATAAAATTCCATTTTTCATGCAGTTTCTCACGAAACACGACAGATTATTTTATAGCCATGCTTTGATGGTACTTCAGCATTTTAATGAGCACTTCTAACAATACTAATGCAATACACAGCCAAGGAGACGGCCAGCTCCTCTCTTTCCGCATCAGTGAAGCCTCATCTTGTTCTTCTAACTTTGGAAATATCTCCCTTCCTCTACTGCTCCTTCTCCTTCCCTCAGGAGCATTTCTGTATCTTTTTCATCAAATTCATTTCTCATTTCCCTATAGAAACTGGGCACGATGTCTATGTTTTCCCCAGAGCATATATTAGTCTTTGAGATTTGTTCTTGTCATTGATTATAAATATGCCGGGGTGGACATATCAGTTTTCAAACAAAAAATATTTCTTTTTTTAAAAAATAGCATGTTTTGTGTTTTCTGTAAGGGAAATTTTGTTAGTATTTTCTTTCCTGAAGTCCTAGGTAGGTTCAACACTGACAAAACCCTGAGCAAAGTTCAAATCACCAAACCGTAGTAATGTACAGAAGGGTTCTTCGGAAATTCTTTCTTTTCTTCGCAATCACCCTACCACTGTTTTTCACTCACTTATCCCAAATGAAATAATATTATACCACCGACAGCTTTTCCCTACTTAAACCTGGTTCCATTTAGGTAGCATTAAAGAGAAATCACTGAGAAAATTCAAATGAATATTCTTTTCCTACACAAATGCACCAAGAGAAGAATGATTGGACTGATTTTATTTAAATACTATAGAAGAAAGTCAAGTTCTTCTTATTATTGTTACCAACATTATTTAAACCAGAAATTGGCACTAAGACCTGTGAACCTAATCTAGCCAGCTGCCTGTTTTTCTTGGGCTCACAAGCTAAGAATACCTTCTACACTTTTAATGGTTTTAAAAAACTAAAAGAAGAATACTATTTTGTGACACAAGAAAATTATATAAAATTGATAGATTAGTGTTCCTAAAATTAGTGTTCCTAAATAAAGTTTCACTGGAACACAGTCACACTCATTCATTCCATATTGTCCATGGTTGTTTTCCTACTACAATGACAGAGCTGAGGAGCTGCACCAGAGACCATATGGCCCCCAAAGCTGAGAATATTTACTATCTCATCCTTTACAGAGAAGTTTGCCAACATCTAAGCTATCCAACTTCACTGTTTAAAGATAATAAAAGAGGTTATGTGTTCTGAGTAAATCATCAGATTTTGTTTTGAAATCAGAATAAAAGAGAAAACATAACACAATAAAGACTTGGCTATTTCTCTGTAGAAAAGATGGAAGCTAAAATTATAAAAGGAACAAGGAATTTGGAATCAGAAGACCAAGATTAAACCCAAGCGCCTCTACACATTGGCGTTTTGACCAAGTCACTTTACCTTTCTTTCATTCATTCATTCAAAAATTTCCTGAGTGCCTCATCCATGCCAGGCCGGATGAAGACACGGAGAATACAACAGTGAACAAAACATGGACTCTGTCCTCAAAAGGCCTCAGGTTTGTTGTGAGGGTTAAATACAAAATGTGCTTGAAAATACTCTGTAAAATTTAAAGCACTATATAAAAATTAGTGATTATTCATATATTTTGAAGCCACAATTACGTAGGATTTTTGTCTGAGGTCTGAGCCAGACCTTGTAGAGCTTAGGAGAAATTTAGAATCCTTTCGCTGCCCTTTCCAAGGCAAGGGGTGTTCTACTCCACTGTCTAAGTTTTAATGCCTTTGTCTTAATGTCATCTCAGCTACGCAATCCCTATTCTTTAATGACTTGGTACTTATTTAGCATTTGATTCAACCACATTACTCTATTCATCCTGCACATACGATGCACTTCAAGAACCAAATTCAGTGACAACATTGGTCATAACTGGCTTCTTGCTTATCTTTTGGTAGGCTAAAGTGTAGACTTTCTTTTAAAAAAAAATTATTGGGAGAACACATTTATCTTGGAAAAATAAACAGCTAAGGTATGTTGCCATTTAAGGATAGCGAGGTATCATCATTATGCAACAGCTGCTGAGTAAACACTTTCCTCTAAGAAGTATTTAGGTTTTATATTAAAGTTTTTGATGAGAGTAGTTGAGTAAAAGCTAAGCTTATATTTTCTGATAAAGAAATACTTATTAAATACTGTTGCTTAAAATATCCATTCTGCATTAAAGATGCTTTTACTTATTGAATAAGAAATAGCATTATGTAGAAAGGTACTTCAAAATATTCTTACTTTTAATTCCTTTGGCTTCTTTATCAAGTTAGTCAACAAAACTCAGTATATCAAGTTCATTCTCCAGGTAAGATTGGTTTTCTTTTCAAACTTGTACATATTTTGAAGTGAATTTCTAATATTCATGCTACTCACAGAATCTGTGTCTTATTTCCCATATAAAGAATAATTTAATTGGCAATTATTACCTACAATAAAATTTGCATTATGAATTAATTTTTTCCTCCTAAAATGTTGATTTTGTCCTTTTAAACAAAAAGTAAGAAGCCACTGGTGTTTTCTGTTAAGTGGTTTTACAAACATAGATAGTAAGTAATTTCATATCTCTCTTCATATTATTTTTCCATAACCTCTGTTAAAGGGTATAATAATCAGGCAATGTTGTTATATTAGAATATTATATGTGTGGGAGATCAAGATTTGGCCACCCTGAAATATACCCCTTTACCTTGATTGTTTTCTCTGAGGGACATTTGACCTCTCCCACTAACTGCCTAAAGAATTTGACATGGTGGCTCCTTCCTGGAACAGATCTTCTATCATGATGGCTGTAAAGATAATGTAGGATAGAGGTTACAATAGGAAAGGCACCAAGCCTCTTTTATCAAAAACTCTGTCTCTCCCTGACCACATTATCTATAGATGACCCTGAAAAGAATTGTCTTTCTGCTCTCTGAAGTCCCAGGCCACTACCCACCCCCAACACGCTCCTCGCCTTTAGCTGCAATACTTAAGCAAGCAGCTTAGACAGAGGGATGAGTTGCTCATTTCTGAGTTTCTCCCATGTATACATGTTATTAACCTTGGTATTATTTTCTCCTGCTAACCTGTCTTGTTAATTATTTGGCCAGCCAGAAGAACCTTAAGGAAAAGGGCTGAGGGAGATTCTGCCTCTTCCCCTGACACATGCTACACCACTAGGGGAAAGATGCGAGGATGATAAGGAACTCTTCAGGACTTGGCCAATATCCTCACCTTCTCTACGAAAACCACACCAGCTCTCTTTTAACCACCAAAACCAACACAAATAAACAGGCCTGGGAGAGCTAAGTGACTAAGAATTCTATGATTCATTCATATTTTGGTGCTAGGTATTAGAAAGGCACTCTTTTAAACTAACATAAAAAGAAGTGGAAATTTTTATTTCATCCAGAGACCTTCCCTTAAATCTCACTACTCAGACCCCACCGTCTGTAAGAACATCCCTAACTCCTGCTAGAGAAGGAACTTTCAGCAAGGCATCAGATCAGCTTCCCTTCTCCTAAATGCCCCAAATCGTGCCAATTACATCAACGTAGAGCTCTGTATACCGTTCAGGAGCCAGGTGGCTGTGCATATTCGCAGTAAGAATCAAACCAATTATGATCGTACATTCTAGCGTCTGTATTACGCAGTGTTGCACTAGATGACTTTATTAAACCATGTTCATTATAAATGCTTCCTTTACAGTCCTTTCCCCTCAGAGCAGAGTTACTTGCTCAAAGCTTTAACTCTGCTATGATAGTTAACCTTTCTGGGGTCATGGTTTCACTTGAGAAGCTGATGAAAAACATGAACTCTTTCTCACGGAAAGGGCACATACATCTGCCTATGCTCATAAAATTCTCAATAGCATGTCGGCGCCTTCACGGACTTCACCTCTGCAGCCGGCTCCACTAAATCACTTCCACCTGAGGGAATTCCATGCCTCCGCTGCATCTTAGATACGTAATTAAGGCCTATTGAGGAAGCAAGTAGCTACTCCTGCTTGTATTTTCCTCTGTACTCTTTTTCAGTAAACCATCTGAGCAGCACAGCAGGGTGGAGCTCATCCCTGATAACGTGCAGGAAGAAAGCTGTCATCTCTAGCCTTTCCACGACCTGGGGGAACTAGCGTCCAACCAATGAGCTGGCTCTTGGCCAATTTTTATCTGAACGGAACCTCAAGCTTGGGGATGCTTTTTCAGGAGATAAAACAATGCCGTATAATTTCTTTACTATTCCACCCTGATAATCCCCAGCTTTGATTTCCCAGGAGCTAAGTGGATGAGACTTTTCTCCTTCTAAGACTGGAGTAATATAGAATGCCAAAACTTAGACTCACTGAAGAGGAATGGAGGAGCTGGAACTATGCAAAACAACTCTTGCAGCGTTCGTGTCCCACCCACTCCCCTCTGGAAACTTTGTTCCCCTCCCAGGCGTGTACTGTGATCAACATTTACCCGGGACCTACCCTCTACAACAGGGCTTCAAAATGTTTGGTTTTCTCCTCGAAAATATTCTCTTGTGATAAACCGAAAAGAAAGGGTCAAACAGCCGTAGAGAGATGATGTACCTATCTAAATCATTATTACAGTAATATCGAAGTTTTACATTTGGTGGCAGAGGTATTTTGGGGAAGATAAGACTTCCAGCATTTAAAAATCTGTTTAGCAGCCCCGTGTGTGAGGTGAGCTCTTGTTCCTGCCAAAGGGATCTAGAGAATCTCAGTGCAAAGTGGAAGGGAGTTATATTGTCGATTGGATGATTTCCATGCCAGTGCCAAGAATAAATCTAGAAGACATGGAAGAAGTTTGGGGTACTTCTTTTCCCAACATTTTGAGAAAATAGGTCAATGTTGCCTTCCCAAATGTAAAAGAAGCCTCGAGCTCCTATACCTTATCAAGTATCTTTAAGATTCCCTTCATGTGCCTCATTTTACAGTAACACCAGAAAGTATTTCCATTTCATTTTTTTTTTACAGCAACACCACAAGTCAGTTTCTCTCCTTCCCTCGGATGACTACCCCATCTCTACTCCGTATCTTCTTTTTTTTTTTTTTTTAAAGATTTTATTTATTTATTTTTTTCCCCCCAAAGCCCCAGTAGATAGTTGTATGTCACAGCTGCACATCCTTCTAGTTGCTGTATGTGGGACGCGGCCTGAGCATAGCCGGAGAAGTGGTGTGTCGGTGCGCGGCCAGGATCCGAACCCCGGGCCGCCAGCAGCGGAGCGCGAGCACTTAACCGCTAAGCCACGGGGCCGGCCCTCTACTCCGTATCTTCTGATCAAACAGCTCATAGCTCTTTCCATGTACAATCCTTCTTTGAGCTCTTTTAATTCTCTAGCCACTGCAGGCCGTTTTTCAAAAGGTGAGGTAACAAAACCTTGATTCGCTTCCCTTTGGTTCAGAAAAACATGTCCTGTGTCACGCAAACCCCAGAGATTTCTCTAGAGCTGCCTGCCAGAAGTCATCATCATCATCGCAATTGAACTCTGGCTATCCGTCATCACATCAAGTGGACGGGAACAATACCCCTGCAGCTGCAGAATCAAAACATGCCCCCAGTGTTTTTTGTTATTGTTTAAAAATAGTAAAATGAAAAAAAAGACTGTGCATAGTATAGTTTATCAAAGGAGAAGGGAAGTTTGGCAAGGAACTGGTAATATAATTGCACAGGAACTCATAGAGTTCTTAAATTCCTCAACTTTTTAATGTGTTTAATAAAAAAATGATAATCGGTTCATAAAATTTGCATCTCCAGACTCACAGTTACGGTGGTGCCCTTTCCTTTCTAACCACATCATTCCTTTAATCTCCCTTTCACTCCTCCCTATTATTTAATCTCAATGTCTAATCTAGCAACGAAACCCATGAGTTCTTCTATGAATTGTTTCACTTGACCAGGAGAGCATAAGTGCCACTCAGTAAATGTTTCCTAAGTGCCTCCTCTCTTATATTTCCCCTAAATACAAACTCTCAAGAAAACTAAATGAAAGGAGAATTAAAAACACTTTAAAACAAGACTCTTTGTTTAAGGTATTCCATATACTAGCATATGGTAATAAGTGTGACATTGGTTTTCTTAATTTCAGATAAATTGATAAATAATTTTATTTTTTATTTAATAGAGTATAAGTTAATATAACCAGTTTTTAATTATTTCAACAGCTTCAAAAATTAGCTTTAAGAAAGTAAAGCTTTGACTTTCAGATTCCAAGATTTGTTCCTGGAAGTTTGACAGCCTGGTTCTTATGAACTGGATCAATTTCATGATTTTTCATGACACTCATTACCTGATTTTATTTAGGCTTCTCTGGATTTATTATAGGACCTACTAGTGAAAAGAATTTATTTTTCATGGCTAGTTTACATTTTTCCCATCACATCAATTCATAATAATTTTTGATAGAATTCCTAGTAACACAATATCAGAGATGTGTGTTTCTTTTGAGTGAATTTCTACCAGCAGTGTTATATAATTTCTGCTAAAAATTCCTTAATTGTTCCTTAAATGCTATAGACACAGACATTTATGTGAATAACCCCAGAGACTAAAATCATCATGGTTTCAGCATCAAACGAAGGAATTCATAATGACAATTGTCCTTTTTCATAGTAGATTTTGTAACTTGACCAATTCAAACTTCTCTTACAGATTTTCCTTGGAGAACAATGATGCCCATGCTACAAGGACTATTTATGTGTGCTAAGTATGGATGCTGGAGATTCAGTAAATAAATCAGTCAATCTACCTTGAAGAAATGGCCTGAATCCTCAATGGAAAAAGAAGCATCTATGTGGATCCAATGTGCCAAAGAAATCTCCATTTCTGCCAATATCTGAAGCAATTTCCTTCACCATTGAGAGAGCTGGTTGAACAATTTGCTTCTTTCTTTCTCCTCTCAACCCCACCCCCCTGCTTGAATTCTTGCCAGAGGGGAGGGGCTTTCTCAGAATCGGAGTATGGGCTTGGTTCTAGTTCCTTGTTGTTTATTCTGCCCATTGTGTCCCAAAAGAGTTCCCAGAAAACTAAGTGCCTAAGACTAAGTGAATTCAGAAAAAAGAGCTCTAAGGAGCCGGCAAGGAGTAACCACAGCATCTGCTCCAGCTTCTGCATAAAATTGAGAAAACAACAACTGCCTGAGGCTGAATCACCAGGATCCATTTTTACTTATTTATTTTTTTCCACAAGGAGACTCAATTGTTACAGTCCATCTTTGCCTCCCTGATTTGCAATGCCCATTCTGTCGTAAATCAGGTTTCCATATATGTGTGAGTCTGTTTGCTGGGCTCTCTATTCTGGCCTATATGAATATGAAAAGATGCCCTTCCTCGTTAGTCATAGTAATGCATATTAAAGCCATTTCATATCCACCAAGTTGGCAAAATTAAAAAGCTGGGATCATTGGAACTCTTATCGCCCATAAATTTAGTCCAACACAACTGGGTTATTCCCACAAAAAGTGGGTGGAAGATAAGCGTGGTAAGATGTGTAGCCTGTGCCAAATGATTTGGATAAGAGTGACAGGACAGTAGGGAGGAAGAGAGAGAACTACTACATCATATCCTCCTCAGGGCATGGGACTGGAGAGCTGGGAACAGCAGCACTAAACCCACTTCTCCATTTATAGTGTGGAGGCAGACAGATTATTTGTGAAAAAACTAATCCAGTTCCAAATTTAACCTGTCTTTCAGAGAGAGAAACAATTGAGATTTTTTTTAACTTTTTATTTGAAAAGGAAATCTTTCAATTGAATATTCTTCTGATACTGTCACCAGATACTGTAAATTTACTGCAAGCTCAAAGAAATGGGTAACAGCTGAATTTACTTACTGCGAGGAATAAAGCAAGCTGAGAACCTCAAACAGATGACTAAATTTAGGGAGGTTGAGGAAGTAACTTTGTGTTACTAACAAAATCAAACACGATTCTTCACAGCTTGGTTTGTGGAAATATAAGAAAGAGCTAATTTCATGATATAATTTGGAGAAATTTTATGGAAAGGTTAAGGAGGTTATCTCTAAAGCACTCAACCAAAAATGTAACCAATGAAAATGATTCTGCGAACATGGGACTTATGACTTGTTTTTAAATTATATTGGAGTAAAGAAAGAGTGATATTTTAATTATCAGTGCACTCAGAAGGATAAGTGGGCCTCCTCATGAAGACACACACACAAGAATTGGGTAATAAAATTACCAGTGCATCATTAGTACTTCGTAGGGGCCATTTGTGCTCTGACTGTCCAGTCTGTTGTCCTGAGAGCAGGGAGGGTCATTTGGCTCTCTCAGTGTCCTGCCCTGACCACAAAGCCATCCAACTCCTTTTGTCCTGGTTCCCTGCTTAATGTGTCCACTGCAAACCTTGATTTGCTTACTTAGCAACTGTTTGTTTAATTATTTTAATCTCCTTCTGTGATAACTTTTAAAAAATAATTCTTAGGTAGCCTTTATCATATTGTATTATAGTCATTTTCTTTTTAAAGTATTGTTATTGTAAAGTGTATCACATATGTGAAAAATCATATAGATTTATAGGTATAGTTAAAAAATAATTTTGGGGTCCCACCCAGTGGCATAGCAGTTAAGTTCACGCACTCTGCTTCGGGCAGGGTTCGCAGGTTCGGATCCTGGGCGCAGACTTAATGCACTGCTTATCAAGCCATGCTGTGGTGGCGTCCCACTTATAAAGTAGAGGAAGATGGATGTGGATGTTAGCCCAGGGCTAATCTTCCTCAGCAAAAAGAGGAGGATTGGCAACAGATGTTAGCTCAGGGCTAATCTTCCTCACTAAAAAAGAAAGAAGGAAGGAAGGAAGGAAGGAAGGAAGGAAGGAAGGAAGTAAAGAGGGAGGGAGGGAGAGAGAAAGAGACAAAGAGAGAAAGAGAAAGAAAGAAAGAAAGAAAGAAAGAAAGAAAGAAAGAAAGAAAGAAAGAAAGAAAGAAAGAAAAGAAAGAAAGAAAGAAAGAAAAGAAAGAAAGAAAGAAAGAAAGAAAGAAAGAAAGAAAGAAAGAAAGAAAGAAAGAAAGAAAGAAAGAAAGAAAGAAAGAAAGAAAGAAAGAAAGAAAGAAAGAAAGAAAGAAAGAAAGAAAGAAAGAAAGAAAGAAAATAAAGAAAGAATTTTTAATAAAAGTACCCACTACACAGGTTAGAAACCTCTATCATGTCTTCTTCTCATCCCAACCAACTCCAGAGATAACCATCATCCTGCATTTTAAGTTAATCATATCCTTGCCTTTCTTTACAGTTTAATGACTTCTGTATATATCCCTAAATCATCTATTCTACACACTTTATGTATTCTTTGGTGACTGCTTCTTCCTCTCATGGTGTATTTTTGAGATTTCTCCATGTTGATGCATGTACTGAAGTTAATTCAGTTCCACTGCTGTGTATCTTCCATGGTATGAATGGAACATAAGTTATTTATCCAGGCTATCAGGGACAGGCATTTGGTTTCTTTCCAGGTTTTTAGTTAACAAACAATGCTGTTGTGAACGTTCTTGTATATGCCTCCTGGTAGACATGTGCAAGAGTTCTTAGAGGAATATATCTAGGAATTGAATTACTGAGTTAGAGAGTTCAAACTTACTAGGCGAGGCCAAGCCTTTCTAAAATAGTTTTATCAGTTTACACTCTCACCAGCAATGGGTAAATATCTCTATTGTTTCCTACCTGTGTAAACACCTGATATTATCCGGCTTTTTAATTTTTCCTACTTGGTGGATATGAAATGGGTTTAATAAGCATTACTATGACTAATGAGGAAGGGCATCTTTTCATATTTGTATAGGCCAGAACAGAGAGCCCAGGAAACAGACTCACACATATACGGAAACCTGATTTATGACAGAATGGGCATTGCAAATCAGGGAGGCAAAGATGAACTGTAGCAATCGATTCTCTTTGTGGAAAAAATAAATAAATAAGTAAAAATGGATCCCTACCTCACTTCATGCACAAAATCTCAGTTTGAAGTGGATTGAAGATATAATTAAAAGGAAAGACTAATAAAACTTTTAGAAGATGATTTAGGAGAATACTTGTATTATTACAGAGTCTTAAAGGATTTCTTTAACAAGACATAAGAAGCACAAATGTTATCAGAAAAATATTGATAAATTCAACTACATTAAAATTAAGTATATCCTTGACTCACTGATCTGCATTAGCTACTATGTCAAAAATCCATTTTCCATGTATGTGTGAGTTTGTTTCTGGACACTTTCAGTTTTATTTGTCTATGTGGCTCTCTCTTCACCAATATCATACTGTCTTAATTAAAATAGCTTTATAGTGATTTCTGATAAGGAAAGTCCCTCAGTGTTGTTCTTTTTCTTTAAAAGTGGTCATTCATGGCCCTTTGGCCTTCCATTTAAATTTTAAAATCAATTTGTCATATTTCCACAAAGAGAACCCTGTTGGAAATTTTTTTTATTGATGTCATAATAGTTTATAACATTGTGTAATTTCAGTTGCACATTATTGTTTGTCAGTCACCATATAAATGGGCCACTTCACCCTTTGTGCCTGTTCGAACTTTTATTGGAATTACTTTAGTCTGAAGATCAGTTTGGGGAAAGGTGAAATCTTTATCATACTCAGTTTCTATCCAAGGACGTGGTATATCTATTCATTTATTTCAGTCTTCTTTTATGCCTTTAACAATAGTTTACAGTTTTTACCTTAAAAGTCCTAAGTCCTTTAAATTTCTTATCACTTTTATAAAATATTAAAGATTTTATTTATTTTATTTTTTCCCCCCAAAGCCCCAGTGGATAGTTGTGTGTCGTAGCTGCACATCCTTCTAGTTGCTGTACGTGGGACTCGGCCTCAGGATGAACAGAGAAGTGGTGCCTCGATGTGCACCCGGGATCCGAACCCGGGCCGCCAGCATCGCAGCGCGCGCACTTAACCACCAAGCCACAGGGCCGGCCCTAAAATATTATTTTTTTAAAAATTATATTTTGTGTTGTAAAGAAAATCAAGTAACTTTCTATATTGATTTTGTTTTAAGCAACTTTTCTAAACTCTTTCTCATTCTAATAATAGAATCTTTTGGATTTTCTACATAGATTTTATTCACTTATTTAATAATATTTACTAAATGCCTCCTCTGTTCCAGGCACCATTCAAGACCCAGGGGATTCAGTGGTGAATAAAAAAGAAAAAAATCCTTGCTGAAATGGAGTTTATATTCTCGTAGGAAGAGACAGATAATAAATAAATAAAATATACAGCTGCTGGATGGCAAGAAATGCTTTGGAGAAAATAAAGTAAGACAGGGAGATGGAGAACACTAGAAGGAAGAGGAGGGGAGAAGTGTTTAATTTTTAAATAGGGTAGTCAGAGAGGGCTACTCTGAGAAAGAGACATTTTTGCAGGGATCTGAAGGAATGAGTTACACAGGGAACCTTGGAGGAGTGCTGTAGGCAGAGAGAACAGCAAGTGAAGAGGCTCAGAGGTAGAAGCTGGACTAGTTTCTTTGAGTGACAGCAAGAGGGCAGTGAGGCTGGGCAGGACACAAAGAAATGAGGTCAGAGGTGTGACCCAGGACCAGACAGTGCAGGGCCTCATAGACTATCGCATTGTCTGTCACTTCATCCTTTCTAATCTGAGTATTTGTTAATATCTTTTTCTGATCATTCTGCATTGTCTATGATACCCAGTAGAATGTTGAAGAAGAATGTTGAAGTGATAGAAGCCATCCTTGCTTTATCCATAATCTTAAAAGGAATGTTTTCAATATGTCACCGTTAATTATGGTGTTGGCTGCAGTTAAGAAAGTTTTCTTCTAATTCCCAGTTTACTAAGAGGTTTTTTTTTTTATCATGACAATATTAAATTTTATCAACATGTTTTTTGCACATAATGGTATGATCATCTATTCAAGTGTGAATTAAATCAATTAATTTTCCAATATTAAACCAACTTTGCATTCCTTGGATGAACCCAGCATGTCAATGATGCATTAAAAACACACACGCGTGAGTGCATGCGCATGCACATTGCTAGATTTAAATGGTTTAAGATTATGCACTTGAATTCATGAGTGAGATTGATCTGTAATACATATTTCCTGTACTGCTTGGGAGTTTTGTGTGAAGGGTGTTCTAATCTCACAAACTGGAAAATATTCCCTATTTCTCATTCTCTACACGTTTTCATTGGATATCTATCGTTTGCTTCTTGAATGGTTGGCAGAACTCGCCAGTGGAACTATTTGACACTGAAATTTTTCTTTATGAAAAAATTTATGGACGATTTATAAATACTGTTTGCATTTAATAATTATTAGATTATTCAGATTTTTTTTGTCAGGTTATAAGTATTGTGCTGACTTTATAAAAAAATTTTGGAGGTTTGTGTCTTTTTCTATATTTCAAAAGAGTTTCCATATCTTTCAGGATATCTGTTTCCTAACTATCTGGACCTAGTAACGTTTTATGCATGAGATGCATGTGAAGTAGGGTATAATTTTTTGACAATTTTCTCTATTTTGTATAAGGGGTCTTTTACATTTTCTTTTTTTTATGGGGTCTGTTTTTACTAGTTTCTCTTTTCCTTGTTTACCCATTTAATTCAGTTTTAAAAATGTATTTTCATAAAATTAAGCATAATATCTCTAACGACATTTATTTCTTTTGTATTTATGGTTTTAGTGCCACTTTTTTTCTTAATTTATGCATTTTTAATCTAACTTTGAACATGTTAACTAATAGTTTGTCTTATTTCTGTAAATAACGAGAGCTTTGACTTGTTAGTTTTCCCATTTTTTGAGTATTTTATTAACTTCTCATTTATTATTAATAATTTCTTTCTGTTTGTCTTAAGTTTATTTCATTATTTTATTTTTTAATTTATCAAATTGACTACATCATTCGTTTGTTCATTTTCGTTTACTCGTGTTTATCAACATAATTTTTTAAGACTGAGTTTTTCCCTAAACATTTTAGAATTATCCCATAGCTTCAGATATGTAAGGTTTTATTAATACTATTTTATAGAGATTCTTCAATGTGGGTTTTGATTTCTTCTTTTATCTGAGTTTCATATTAATTTTCAGACTATGGGGATTAGTATTCATTTTTTGTTTTGTTCTGTGATTAATTTTTTGTTTTATTGCAATTTGACCAGATAATGTTCTCTGTGCTCTTTCTACCTTTGGTAATTAATCATGATATTCTTTGTAGCAAAATTAGTGGTCAATTTCTGTAACTGTTTCATGGACTCTTAGGTTTTTCATATCCTTATTTATTTTTTGATGAGTTGATTAGTCATGAGCTACAAGAGCCTACTACTGTGTTTCCATCTCTTTCTCCTTGCAGTTCTGGTATTTCTTAACTTATGATTTATGTCATGCCGTGTTAATTGATGCATACATGTTCTTCATTGTGGATCATAATGTTTATCACTATAAAATTCCCTCCGTTGCCTCATTTAATTCATTTTGCTCTGAACTCAGATTTGACTGATACAAATGTGACAATCTTTACTTTCTTCTTGTTTGCATTTGCTTGGGTGGCATTTGCTTTTCCTTTTATTGTCAGCTTCTCTGAAAGACTTTATCAATCTCTTCTTAAAGCAATGGATTTGCTTAATATATGCAACAGATATTTGAGAAGAAATAACCCACAAAGATGTTTTAGCTTTTAAAAGGACAGCCAAAATTCTTGAGAAAATTTTCTAGTTCAGATTTCTTCCTTGTAAGGAATAAAGTAAAATGGCCCAGAGCCACCAAAGCATATTTCCTATGCCCCAGAGGGACGGAGAAGCTAAAGGTTACATGATTTTCCCACAAAGAAATATGGAGGAAACTCTCTTCATGGTGGTATATTTGTTTCTTTTTGAGCAAAATTAATCATTCCATTTCTTTTTAATTACTTCAAAGCAGAAAATGAATTGTCAGACCAATTTTGACTAGTGGGAATATAACAGCACACTGGGTTAAGTTAGGCTTCTTATGGTCTATCCTTGCTTAAAAATATTTTTGAAGATAAACCAAATTCTTGTGGATTTATTGAAATTGTGTTATTTAATTACTATTCTCTACCTGTTTCTGTCCTTCTGTCAATATTTTCCTCCTAAAAAGTCATCATCGCCATCATCATAATCATATTCTACAAGGGCCCATTCATTTATTCATTTAAAAATATTTATTGAGCTGTGTACTGTCAGATGCTGTATATAAAGTCATTATCTCCTTTAATCCTCACAAATTTGTGAGAGGTTGTTATCAAACCATTCTTACAATTGAGGCTCCCTAGGCTCAGTGATCTGAAGAATGTTACAGATCCTAAGTTCATGCAGTTCATAAATGACAGAGCCGTGATTTGAACCCAGATCTGTCCAACTCCAAATTCTTTCCTTTTTCAATACACCTTGTATCCTCCCTGCTACACACAGAAAGAAATTATATAGAAATATCGGTAGGAAATATCAACACTCCAGACTGTAATTTGAGATTTTATAATCTTCTGTGATGATATTTTAGCTATTCCTTGCTTAAAAACAAAAAAGGCCTATTTGAATAAAACAGTACTAAATGGTACTTAGAGAGACCATGAGTATCCATTTTTCTGACTACTCTAACTTCTCTCTTTAAATCTAAATAGACCATTGGATATCTGTAATACTTGCCCAAACTACCTTTTCCCCTAAAAGAAGAGCTTTTCCATAGTGGTGTTTTCATGGTATGCTCTTTGCTGTTCTCAAAAATCTTACAACAATAGCCAAATAATACACATTTCTGCATCTGTGGAAAGACACTAAGCAATCAAACACATTAAAGTGTATGTGTATGGGCTGTGGAAGAGTAGGACTAGGGCTCAGGAATAATGCAGGAAGATAGTGAAAAAAATATAAAATAAAACAGAACTGGTGCCAGCCCCATGGCGCAAGTGGTTAAGTGCGTGCGTTCCACTTCAGCAGCCCGGGTTTCACAGGTTCGGATCCTGGGCTCACACCAACGCACTGCTTGTCAAGCAGTGGTGTGGCGGCATCCCATATAAAATAGAGGAAGATAGGCATGGATGTTAGCTCAGGGCCAATCTTCGTCAGCAACAAAAAAAAAAAAAAAGAGGAGGATTGGCATCGAATGTTAGCTCAGGGCTGATCTTCCTCACAAAAAATAAATAAATAAATAAATAAGAAGAAAAAAAACAGAACTTGCATAGACTGATGAAAAACAAACAAAAAACAATGAGGACATTGCCCAATTGTGCAGCAGAACGCTCAGCACCCACAGCTGACTCAGGGCTCAGGAAAAACACAAACACACACATACTCACACACACCCAGACATACAGTCTCCCCAAGGATCATTCTGATAACAAACTCTGTATGCAATATTTAGCATCTTCCCCATTTGCCTTGACAACCAAGAAGCTCAAAGTCAATTATAGCAATTATTTTAACTCTCCCGGTAAACATCTCTTATGTCTACTTTTTGCCTTGAAATAGATTTTCTATTTATGTTTTTAATAGTTATATCTGTGCATTTAGGTACAAGGTATGACAACTCCTTTATCAAAATGAGTTACAAACACATAAGGTAATTTCATATGTCTGCTACAATAAATTTATCAGGTGGTATTAGTTTCCCCATTTAACAGATGAGCGACTGATGAAAATTTCTGATGCTAGGAAATCTTACGTACTTTCTCTCTTAATCCATTGGGGCTGCTATAACAAAACACCATAAACTGGGTGGCTTTTAACAACAATCATTTATTTCTCACAGTTCTGGGGGCTGGGAAGTCCAAGATCATGGCACAGGCAGACGTGGTGCCTGGTGAGAGCCCCCTTCCACATAGACCAATGTCTTTTCACTGTGTGCTCACATGGTAGAAGGGATAAGGGGGCTTCATCAGGCTTCTTTTATGAAATCACTAATCCCATCCATTGACTTAATCGTCTCCCAAAGCCTCCACTTCCTCAGACCATCACCTTGAGGGTTAGGATTTCAACATATGGATTTTGGGGGGGACACAGACATTCAGACCATAGCACTTGCCTTTCAGCAAAGATCTTGCTCAGTCCAATCAAGAATGGCATGCACCAAAGGGCATCCCCAGGCTGTCAGAGGAAGCAGCCCTCAGTATACTCGCTGCCGTACATAGGGCAGGGAGAAGTAAGAAATATGTCCAGGTATCTTGTGGATTCTACAATCTCCATCACAAGAGTACTACTGTCACCAACTAGGTGCCTCGAGAAACTCAAGGATGGGTTTGGAAGCAATTAACTGTTTTTCCAAGTTGTTTCTTTTCCTTTTGTATGTTAAGGAGATGTAACCAGAGTGTCCTGAAACTGACCAAGCCTCACCACAAGAGCTATGCGCATGACCTTTGCCTTATTTGAATGCAAAGATCTCTCCAGGAGGAGCTTAGGCCTCATTATGTGGAAGCACGTTCTCCAACTGAGCCTGTGCAAGCGAATACCAACCTCTCCCTTTTGAAAATTCATTCCCCAACAGAAATAAAAGTTCCTGCTTCCCTTTGTTGGGGGACGCCATGACTTTGGAAATGATTCCTTATGGCCACCTATTTGCTGCAAATACACTTTACTTTGTGAGACAACTTCCACTGGCGTAGAGTCGTCTTGAACGCACCAGGAGGCGAGCTCATTTGGTTTGGTAACACTACCTAAAAGTATTTTAAACATTGCATTAATTCTGAACCATTGGATCTTACAAAATAAGTAAAATTAATTTACATATTAATAAATAATTAAAATGATAGACTATTTGATTATTTTACTGCCTAAAAAAGCATGTTTCACTATACTCTGCTCAATAATATAAAATGTGTATTGATGGCTCCCTTCCAACAGAACTAGAGTATGCCATTAGATACCTTTGGTGGAGTTTTTCTCTGTCTCACTTCAACTGATGGTGTTTACCTATTTCAGAATAATGTTGGTCATTGTTCACAGCTGGAGAACATTGATTGATGTATTGTGTGATCAGCTTGGGTTAGCGTAACAAAATACCATAGACTGGGTGGCTTAAAACAACAGAAATTTACTTTCTCACACGTGGGGAGGCTGAAAGTCTGAGATCAGGGTGCCGGCATGGTTCAGTTCCGGTTAAGAGCTCTCTTCCTGGCTTGCAGATGGCCACCTTCTCACTGTGTCCTCACATGGCAGAGAGAGAGAGACAGACAGAGAGACAGAGTGCAAGGGGGCTCAGGTATCTTTTCTTATAAGGGTGCCAATCACATCATGAGGGCCCCACCCTCCCAACCTCATCTAAACCTAATTACCTCCCAAAGGACCCATCTCCAAATACCCTCACTTTGGGGATTGGGTTTCAACCTATGAACTGGGGGTGGGGCGAGGACACAATTCAGTCTATAGCAATTGATTAGCAAGAATTAGAATTCTCCCCCTTCCTCTGCTTCATGCCATTCCCAAACCGTGGGTGATAGTCCTCCCTATTAAGGTCACCTATTTGACACCATATTTTCCTTGTACTTTGTTATTAAGCATAAGTATCTTGCTTCCCTATACTATCTTTCTATCATCCATTTATCTTTGTTCTGTAAACAGCAACCTGATTCTCCCTTGGAAAACCCACCTCTCTGTTCACAGAGAATGTGGTATGGATTAGCCTGACCCTACTCTGACTCCAGAGTTGGATACTCAACTCCAGTACAATCCAGGCAGTGTATTCCATCCCTCCCCTCATGCTGATTAAATGAGAGTTAAGCATGGACTAAATTCAGGTCAGTGAATTTATGCCAATTTCCATCAGAAAAACTAGGGAAGAATAGCTCTTTTTGGGTTGCTGTTGCTAAGAGAACATGGTCTACAACTGGGCTGCTGGGAACCATCTCATCCCCTTAATGGAAGCCAATGGGTGAGAATGAAGCTAAGATAAAGGACTGAAGAGATAAACAACAGAAATACACTCTCAGTAACATCATTTAAATCCGTGGGTCCAGCAGTATCTGAAGGTTACCATTGGACTTGTCCCTTAGAAAAGCCAATTATCGTAGTGTGCATTCACCTAGAAATAGTTCCTGAGGCAAGGACTATAGTGCAAGTAATTTATTTAGGAATCGATCCCAGAAAATACCAGTAGGGGATGGAGAAGCGAGGTTGGGGAGAGAAAAGAGACAATAAAGGGTGCATTATCAAGCAAGCTGTCATTTTGGGCAACTGAAACTCAATCCCACAAGGGAACTCTGGGACCTGGTATAGAACACAGCCCCCAGTTATCCTATCTGAGAGGCAAGGGGGCTGGGGTGTTTATCCAGCAACTCCAGTCGCTAGTTGATGAATGCTCCTAATTGTTAATTCTAGAGCACTTCTGCCTCCCCCACATAAGACCAAAACAGCCTGCAGACAGAGTCACAGGTGCTGGAAATCAGAAGTCAGGCCAGTGAGAACAGAAGCAGGGGGTGTTTTTGGCAGTGAGCTGAACAATCAATTCCCTATTTTCCTCAAGTCTGCTTGAACTGGGTTTCTGTCACAGAAACTGAAGAGCTCTGATTAAAACCATACACCAGCCAGATGTGAGTTCTCAAGGTCATGGATTCTGTCTCTGGTGCTTCCCTTAATTCAATTTTTTACTAATAAACCACACAGTAAAACTTCCACAGCTGATCTTTTTTGTGTGTGTGTGAGGAAGATCAGCCCTGAGCTAACATCCATGCTAATCCTCCTCTTTTTGCTGAGGAAGACTGACTTTGAGCTAACATCCACTGCCAATCCTCCTCCTTTTTATCCCCAAAGCCCCAGTAGATAGTTGTACGCCATAGTTGCACATCCTTCTAGTTGCTGTGTATGGGACGCGGCCTCAGCGTGGCCGGAGAAGCGGTGCGTCGGTGCGCACCTGGATCCAAACCCCGGGCCGCCAGCAGCGGAGCGCGCGCACCTAACCACTAAGCCACTGGGCCGGCCCCCACAGCTGATCTTTAAGAGCACACTTTGACCACTGATTCCAGCAATTTTTTTTTTTTAAGAAGCAAGAAAATGTCACACAAGCAGAGCTATAGTTAACCAGAAATATAAACTATTTTCCCCCTAGGCCCTTGAAATTAATGGGAAAGAGACAAAATGTTCACTCAAAACGCAGAGAACAAGAATTTGCTCATAAAAGCATCTGTAGAAACGTGTCTTGGGGTCAGTATACAATCTGTTCAACCTGCTACTACATCTACAACTAAAACCACATTGATCTCAATACAACAGCAATTTATCTGCAGAAGGACTAATTATATTCCTTGTTTAAAAGTGAAGAAAAAATCAGAGAGTATTTTTTCCCGATTTTTTTATTGCGATAAAATACATATAAAATTTACCATCTTAATGATTTTTGAGTGGCCAGCTCAGTGGCATTAAGTACATCCATACTGTTATGCAACCATCACCACCATCCATCTCTGAATTCTTATCATCCTGCAAAACTGAAACCCTATATCCATTAAATAATAACTCCCCATTCTTCCTTCCTCCCTGTTCCTGGCCACCATAATTCTACTTTCTGTCTCTGATTTTGACTACTCTAAGTGCCTCATATAAGTAGAGTTATACAGTATTTGTCCTTTTCTGGTTAGCTTATTTCACTTACTGTAACACACTCAAGCTTCATCCGTGTCTTAGCATATGCAAAATCTCCTTCATTTTTCAGGCTGAATAACGTTTCAGTCTATGTATCTCTTTTTTGGTTACTATTTGCAAGGAATGTCTTTCTATATTATTCCATTTTTAACTGATTTGTGTCTTTGGATCTAAAGTGAGTCTCTTGTAGACAGCATATAGTTGGATCATGTTTTTTTTTTTTAAATCTACTCAGCCAACTTCTGTCATTTAATTGGAGAGTATAATTCTTTTACATTGAAAGTAATTACTGATAAGAAGGGACTGGCTTCTGTCATTTTGCTATTTGTTTCTATATACCTTATCGCTTTTTTCCCTCATTTCCTGCATCACTGTCTTCTTTTGTGTTTAGTTGATTTTTTGTGTGTGGTGAAACATTTTTAATTCTCTTCTCACTTCCTTTTATGTGTACTCTGTAGCTATTTTCTTTGTGGTTACCATGTGGTTACATTTAACATCCTAAAGTTACAACACTCTAATTTGAATTTATACTAGCTTAACTTCAATAACGTACAAAAACTCTGCTCCTTTATAGACCCCTCCCCAGCCCTTCAGTTGTTAATGTCACAAAATTACATCTTTATGTACTATGTGTCCAAAACATAAACTAATATTTGTTTTTTAATGTATTCGTTTGTTAAATTATCTAAAAAAAATGCAGAGTTACAAATCAAAGTTACAATCATCCTAGCTTTTATAATTGCCCATGTATTTACCTCTACTGCAATCTTTATTTCTTTATGCAGCTTCAAATTACAGTCTCATGTCCTTTCATGTCACCCTGCAGGATTCCCTTGAGCATTTCTTTCAGGTCAGTCTGGCTGTAACAAAATCCTTCAGCTTTTCTTTATCTGGAAATGTCTTAATTTCTCCTTCACCCTTTACTTTTTTTTTTTTTGAGGAAGATTGGCCCTGCACTAACATCTGTTGCCAATCTTCCCCTTTTTCTTTTTTCTCCTTGAAGCCCCAGTATATAGTCGTATATCATGGTTGTAGAGTTGTAGCTCTTCTATATGGGACGCCGCCACAGCATGGCTTGATGAGCGGTGAGTAGGTCCGTGCCCAGGATCTGAACCACCGGACCCTGGGCCACCGAAGCGGAACGCACGAACTCAACTGCTACGCCACCAGGCCAGCGCCTCTCCTTCACTTTTGAAGGACAATTTTGCCAGATGACTCTTTGTGGACAATTTTGTTTTGTTTTGTTTTGTTTATTCCTTTTAGCAGTATAAATATATCAGCCTATTGCCTTCTGGCCTCCAAAGTTTTCTAGTGAGAAATCTGCTGATTATCTTGCTGAGGATCCCTTGTGTGTGAAGAGTCTCTTCTCTCTTGCTGCTTTTAAGATTCTCTCTCTGTCTTTGGCTTTTGACAGTTTGATTATAATGTGCTTCAGTGTGGGTCTCTTTGAGTTCATCTTACTTGGAGTTTGTTGAAATTCTTAGATGTTTATACCCATGTATTTCATCAAATTTAGGAAATTTTCAGCCATTATTTCTTCAAATATTCCCTCTGCCCCTTTCTCTCTCTCTTCTCCTTCTGGGACTCCCAATACGCACACATTGTCCACTTGATGGTGTGCCATAGGTCCCTTAGGCTCTGTTCACTTTTCTTCAATCATTTTTTTTTCTGTTTCACAGACTTGGTCATTTCCATTTTCCTATCTCAAGTTTGCTGCTTCTTTCTTCAGCCTGCTCAAATCTGACTTTGAATTCCTCTAGTGAATTTTTCATTTCAGTTATTGTGCTTCTAGCTCCAGAATTTATTTTTGGACTCATCTCAGATTTTCTATCCCTTTATTGATATTTCCATTTTATTTGCACGTCATTTTTCTTTACTTTCTTCATGTCTCCCTTTAGCTCTTTGAGCATCTTTCAGACACTTGTTTTAGTCTTTATCCAGTAAATCTGCCATCAGATCTTCCTCAGGGACAGTTTCTGTGGGTTTATTTTTTTCCTTTGAATGGAATATACTTTCTTGTTTCTTTGTATACCTTGTGATTTTTTTTGTTTAAAACTGAACATTTGAATCCAATAATGTGGTAACTCTGGAAATCAGATTCTCCTCCTTCCCCAGGGTGTGCTGTTTGTTGTTGTTGTTTTGTTTTGATTGCGTAGGGTGTCTCTGTGCCAAGGATCAGCCTGAGGTGTAAACTTAAGGTCTTTTCATGTTTTTTCTGAGCTCATGCCTTTCTCTGGGCGTGGATGGGGATTTTCTAATTTCCCCCATACACGCAGTTTCTTTTGAATGTCTTTCATGTCTGGGTCCCAAAAGAGAAAAATGAAAGAGGGATAGAGAAGGTGCTGGCCCTTTAAATCCCCTGGAAGTCACTTCAGCCTGAGTATAAGGGACTTGCAGCAACATGGGGAGATGCAGCAACAACAGCTGCCTGCTCCGTGTGACTCTAAGATCTGAAGAAGCAATCAGAGATCAGAACACAGATCTCTGGTATTGGGGGGACAGGGTCTTATTTCCCATTCTGGCTCCTGAAAACTATATGCAAGCTGCTCCAGGAATACAACCACAGCTGCCAGACAGGGCCAGGGGTGTGGGATGGGTAACTGTGGCCCCGGCCAAGCCTTCAACAGACTCCAGGGTTCCAAAATAGTTATATCAGACATATTCTGCCAGTGCAGTTGTCTGGGTAGGGAGATGGATTCCTGATGTGTCCTCCTCCACCGTCTTCCCAGAATCCTCCTCCCAGAGGGTATCTTTTAATGCAAGATAATAGATGGGTATAATTAGGACCAATAGCAGTGGACACAGTATGAAAAATTTAAACACAAGATTATATTATTTCCAGCATTTGTGCCCAAGCACACACAGACTCCCAGTCAGCAGTCTTCTCCAATGACTCGGAAGTGAAGGGTCTATCCAATTCAGACACGTTTGACTAGCTTTATTTAGCAGGATTTTTTTTACAGTTAGAGGTCAGTAGTTAATTGAGTTGCGTCACTCTATTTTTAAACATAAAGATAATACAATAGGAGCTACAGCAATGGAGATTTTGGCAAAATAAGCATTCAGTGTAGTTGTTGCCTCCTCGGTCCTCTGGAGTTTATCAAGCAAACTTGGCAGGATGCTATCCCCATATTCAGCAGGAGGCTCCAGCCCTAGGGAAGGCACGCAGCGCTCAATGTCCTAAGGGACCGCTCTCTCAGAAAAACAGCTGAAGACGCTCCAGTTAGAGCTCCATTCTCTGAGAAATGAAATGAAGCCCAGAAGGTTAATAGATGAATCTGTGTAATCAGAGACCAGCCCAGTGCTGATCTCGACCCTCTGTTCCACAGCTGATGGCAAAGACATTGTCAACACTGTCTCCTTCTCTGAATGCCCCTAGAACGTGTTTTCACATCTGATCACTCGGCTTTTTATGCAATTGCCCTGCATTTAAAAGACAGCCTCCAGCAGGCCATTAATTTATTTTGTGGTTTCTAATAGTTTGAAAGCAAGAACACTGAAGTTTGATGTGCAAATTCAAGGGATTCCCAACTTATTATCCACCTGGATTTCCAGTACCTAAAAAAAAAATAGTCAGGGCCGGCCCTGTGGCTTAGCGGTTAAGTGCACGCGCTCTGCTGCTGGCGGCCCGGGGTTCGAATCCTAGGTGTGCACCGACACACGGCTTCCCTGGCCATGCTGAGGCCACGTCCCACATACAGCAACTAGAAGGATGTGCAACTATGACATACAACTATCTACTGGGGATTTGGGGGGGAAAAAAAAAGGAGGAGGATTGGCAATAGATGTTAGCTCAGAGCCGGTCTTCCTCAGCAAAAAGAGGAGGATTGGCATGGATGTTAGCTCAGGGCTGATCTTCGTCACACACACACACAAAATAGTCAGATGTCTAAATTGCTTTTCCTATAGGTATAATGTGTTGCATGCAGGTGAGATTACAGACAGCCCTAAAAGTCTTATTAACTAGTATGTTACTATCTGACTGTAGAACCCAACCCAGTCACCTATATGACAAATATGACAAAAAGACCCAACTACAGAGGCTAGAGGACCAAGTCCCACTGCATAGGGAGCTCTGAGATCCATTTTCTATGAGTTGGTACATAAACCTGAGGAGTTTGGGAGCTTTGGAGAAAATGAGAACTGGGGTCAAATTCTTGAGTGGGGACTAGAGTTTACATAGGGACTGGTACTTGAACAGACAATAAGAGCTAAAAAGACCTGGGGCCCCAGTTTTGTATGACAACCTCAGGTAATTTTTTTAATGCTCAGACCTATTCCTAAATCTTCCCCTTTCTTTTAGTCTTCTTGGGACTTGGCAGAAAGCTTTGTTGTTACTGAAAATATAGACACTTTAAGACAAGAAGGAAGAAAGGAAGTACTTCAGGCAAGAGCTAAGTGGAGAATTTTGTGCCACTCACGTTAAAAAAAATAACACAGACAAAAATTGGTACAACCACACTTGGGAAAACTGGCAGTATCTACCAAAGCTGAACATACACTTTCCTATGATCTAGTATTTCCACTTCTAGGTATATACCCAACAGAAATGCATACATATATTCACCAAAGAATGTACTAGAATGTTCATGAAAACTCTATTAATAATTAAAGATTTGAAACTGCCCAAATGTCTCTAAAGAGTAGAAAGGCTATAAAAATTGTGATTTATTTATATGATGGAATACTCCACAGCAACAAGAATAAATGGCATGCAACAATATGGATGAACCTCACAAAGATAATGCTGAGTGAAATAAGCCATGCACAAAAGATTATATACTGTATGATACCATTTACATGAAATGCCAAAGGTAAAACTAATGGATACTAAGCCAGGATAGTGGTTTCCATTGGGAATTGTAATGACTGGGAGGGGGCCCTGGGGGGGAACCTGATTATGTTGTTTCTTGGTTATGAGAGTAGCTCAGTTTGAAAATATTCCTCACACTGTATACTAATGATATGTGCACTTTCCTGTATGTATATTATACTTCAATAAAAATTTATATGTGTGTGTCTTATTTTGTTTTGTTTTTACAGCATGCAAACAAAAGTATTGCTTTATACAGCTGGTTGGTGTAACTCACCTCCAGGCAAATGAACCTCCTCTTGCCCCTGAGTGACTGGTACTTTGTCTCTTGATCGCTAAGTCTCCCTGATTTTCAATCTGATCATTCAGGTAAATACTCAGAGTCAGTTGCCTTGACACTTGCCTCCTGGACAATTCCCACAGCTTCTCTTTTCTCCCCAGTTGCCTTCATGTTCACCACCACCTTCACCGTCATGTTGATATCTTGCCCCAGGAGTGATGGAGACACCTGTCAGCTCAAGTACAGATTAATCCACCGGGGCACCTACATTCTCCATCCTCCGCCTTCTGTTCTGAGTCTACACATTTAGTGCTAACACCTGCCCGCACAGTCTATCAGCAACTGCTTACATCCAGCCCCGTGCGGGTACCGTGTGTATCCCCAGGGTTGGCCACCTCTGCCTGTCACGTTGTTATGTCAGGCCCCTGCAGATGAGATCAGAGCCTCGTTACCCCTCCCTGTCCTTGCAGCAAACACAATAAAGCAAAATAACTACAAATTCTCTATCCAATCACATGTTGCCCACGGCTCAGCAGTCAGCATTTATAAATGTGCTGATCTGTGACCAGATACTAATCTGGTTCTTTCTGTATAGAGGGAAATATCACAATAAGTTCAATGAGCTCCCATGAGAACTGCCCAAATCAAAAGGCGTTTTGTTTCTATTTAGACCGCACAATACCCTGTTTGATAAACTAGCTGTGCTAAGCAGTGGCTGAACAACTGAATTTAGCCTCATGGAAGCCTGGCTTTGGCTTATGATGAATATGGAATAGGATACAACTTAATTCCTGGAGAGTTCTGAGTCCCCCCCAACTCAAGAGGTACTGTTTTCCAGGGAAAAAAAGAACAAGACAACTTGAACCATCTATATCCCTCCCTTGCTGCTTGTCATGTATGTGAAGAACCAAGAACGTGTCCCGGCTGGAAAAGAGGGTGCTCTAGGATTTTAAAATAATTAAAAATGATCAAACCCAGTAACTTTATGCAAATAGAAGTTGGTCTATAAATGTCTCCATTGGGTATCCAGTTCTGTAAGTTTCCTAAGAGAGGGATGGACAACCCAGAATTAGAATGCTGGCGATCACTTATGTTTCTTAAATTTAGACTTCATTTTGTTTTTATTATCTTTATTTAAAGGTTAAGTTACACTCAAGATTCATCTTCAGCAAATATAGTTAACTATAAATAAGTGTATAACGAATTACATACACCTGCACACACAGAGAGAAAGACTCGATCAGTTACTGCTCGCACAGGGAGTTGCCGATAATGAACCAGCTAAAGATAACCGGGTCATGCCCAAACCTGTCACCTCCAGTGTTTCTCATCCCCCCGTTATGTTCCTTCAGATACCAAGGACTTTTCAGTCTGCCCTAGTTATAATTTCAGTAACCCTTCCTTCATAGTAAGCCAGCAAGGCTAATGCTTTAGTTTTCTACAGAAACAGGACGTAAAATGTATTCCTTTGGGATCGTGCAGAGTGCCGCAGGAGACGGCTCCAGAAGAAGGGGAATGTGCTGGTGACATATTTTGCTTCCCATGCATTTTTTTTCTTGAGGATTAGCTGATATGTTCCCAGCCTCTTCACCCTGCACAGAAGTGCTTTTCAATTGACGGATCCCAGTAGTCTCAACCTGACCTTGGTCTCGAGGAACAATTCTGATCTTGGAGAGGAATGACTTTGGCACGTCCAGTCCAATCCCACAAAGTCCTACATGATCTGCCCCATTCTGGCCTGCTCCTTGCCTCTCTGGTCTCATCTCCCACTGCTCACGCACTTGATTGCTTCCCTCGAGCCATAAAAACCTCCCTGCTTTCTAGAAAATTTCTGATCCACTCCAGCCTCAGACCCTCAGAGCCTTTGCACCTGCTGTTCCCTCTGCTTCCTCCCCCAGATATCTGCAGGGATCACTCCATTACCCTTTCATTAGTCTTTATTCAATTGTCACCTTAGTGATGTCTTCCCTGACCACTCTTTAAAATCACAACTCTTTCCAATGCTTACTATCTCCCTTTATTTTTCTTTAAAGTATTTAACATCACCCAGCACACTGTGTAATTCACTTATCTTTCTTTTCTTTATTTCCTCTCTCCTCTTACTACTAGCTACATGAGAATAGGAATCTTTGTCTCTTTTTGTGTTATTCCTGGCATCCAAGAGTGTACCTGTCACAGAGAAGACATTCAATAATCAATTGTTGAATAAGTGCATGATTTAGTTATGCAGGCCTGACAAATGGGCTTCTCCCTTATTGCCTAGGCCTGGATCTTGCTGTGGCAACTTACCTTCAATATCAACACCTCTAGGACTAGTCCTGCTCTCTTAGGGCTTAGATCCTGACCCTGAATCCCTACCTAGGTTTATCTTCTGTTGTCTCCTACAGACTTTTCCATAATTCCTGCACCCTGAATTTCTGAGCACTTCTATTCCTGGATTTTCTCATCATTGTAGTGTGCTTGTCTGTAGGATCATTCATTGCCTGGTCTTCATTTAGTCAACAACTCATTTTTTCAGCGACTTCTATATGGACTGAGAGTTATACAGTACCCTAGGGACAAAAAGATGACGAGGACACAACCCTCAGATATCTAGGTGTTCTGATTGCCTTAAAACCCTGTTTGTCTTTCAGCTTAGATCTTTAGTTCTTCCGGAACAGCTCTGTTCATCTTTAAAGATGAGGGTCTAGTTTCAGGTCCAAATGTTCTCCATCCCATTGTAACTAACAAGTCAGGCCTCAGACAGTCTAAAATTAGAGGCCAGCCCTGTATAATGTATACTGCAAAAAACACGAGAACACCTGAGAACCCTATATTGTTGATCTTCTACTTATTAATTCTTTCCTTAGGTTATTTTTAGAAATACTGACCACATTTTTTTTAAACAAATTCAAAATATCTTACTTAGCAAACCACTTTTTCCTTCCTCTTTTCCTTTAGGACATTCTTCACTTAGCAACTTAGGCAATACCAAGCTTGTTCAAACAGCCGAGGGTTTAGCTCTTATAAATCTGAAACTCACCCTTTGGCTTAGAAGTGGAAAAACTTGTGCCTTCTTAGGCTCCCCTGTTGTGTTTGTACAAGTTACTGCATCAGGTATTTTAATTACTGAAAATCATTACTTTCTACAAAGAACTTTACTTAGAGAAGGATCATGAGATACACTCTATTTCATGAGAAACCAACAGTTGCTCTGAAAAACAGAGCCTAATTCAATGTGAAGGTCGTTTAACAGCCCATCAGATAACTCTGTCAAATCCATTCTTTATCTGGTTATTGCTGACACTTAGTGTTTTGAGTTCACAAGCTGTCTACCACCAAACACATTAATTGAATGCAAATGTCATCAACTTCTCTGCTCTCTTTTCCCAAGAAGAATGTTAGATGGGAAATACCCTGTGCTTCAACATTACTTACAAGCTATATGAGCGCATTTATCAGTCCAGTGGTTAATTTTTCCATCACCATTTCAGTCATGCTCCAATAATACCACACACAGTTCACAGACCCAGAAGAAATGTGTTCAGGATTTTTTAATCTCTCAGCTCACACTCTGCCCACTACACACGAGTGAAGTGTTTTGTTTTTTCACAAACACATTATAACCAAGAATTAACTTTCTCCGACTACAAATCCAAGTGGAATGAATTGTACTGTAAATAATTACTTTCCTTAATCCGAGAAATGGCGTGGCCACCACCACCACTTAGGTGAAGGCTAAGGAAAGGCAGCCAGAGCAGAGCTGCTGGTTCTGTCAACCCTCAGGGCAGGGTCTGGGGCCACTGACCTCCCAGTTCAGGCTAGAGGGAGTTTATATTCCCAAGTATTCTAAGCTTTCAGCCCTAAAAAAAAAAAAAAAAAAAATTCTCAAAATAGCATGGTTCTTTTATTTATTTATTTTGTGAGGAGATCAGCCCTGTGCTGCTAACATCTGCCAATCCTCCTCTTTTTTTGCTGAGGAAGACTGGCCCTGGGCTAACATCTGTGCCCATCTTCCTCCACTTTACATGGGACGCCGCCACAGCATGGCTTGGCAAGCAGTGCGTTGGTGCACGCCCAGGATCCGAACCGGCGAACCCCGGGCCGCCACAGCGGAGCGCGCGCACTTAACCGCTTGCGCCACCGGGCCGGCCCCCAGCATGGTTCTTTTAGAATTGTAACCTAATAAACATTCCCTAGAAAAGCTTTATTGTTTCTGGACCTCACAGAACTCACAATTTCCATCATCTGAAAGCAGTGAGAGAGTGAATTGAATCATTTTAAGGCCCAAGCAATAGACCCCACTTCCTTCTTTCATTCTTCTGGATTATTCCACGAATAATGTTTTCTCTCTGAAATCTTCACTCCTTTCCTCTCTGACAATTATTTTTCCCAGACGATTTTCTCTGTGATCTTAATAAAACCTTCTCAGATACTGCTACCTTATCAAGCCCTCAATGGATCTTCCATTCGTTTCGTTGCTAAAATCTTCACAGAACAGTCAAAATGCCCAGTGCCTTCATTCCTCACCTCACAGTTGCTTCTTGCCTCCTGTAGTTTGAATCCACAGTCTCCAATTATGAAGTTTTAAACACCGAAAGCATTCTACCAAGTCCTCAGGCTTCTTCAACATTCGACACTGTCGATTTCCCCTCCTCCGTGAAGTTTTCCCCTCTTGGTTTCTTTTACTAAATACTGGGATTTTGCCTGAGAATTTTGACTTTATTCCTCCCATTCATTCTCCTTTCTCCATTCTCCCTTAAACAGAGGCACTTCCCAAGATTCAGTCATTGGTCTTCTTGTCCTTTTCTCTGGCATGCTCTACCTTGGCGATCTCATCAAAGGCTTCCACCGTCACCTCTAAAGCAAATCACTCTTGGTTTTATCTCCTGCTCTGACATTTCTTCTGAGATCTGAACCCACATTCCAATTGCTTCCTGTTCACCATCATGAAACTATCAAAGCTGCACCATCAATAAACATCTTCTACACCAAACTCATTGTTTTCCCAGAAGCTGTTTCTACTCTCCCATTTTCTGTCTGGATAAATGTCACCTGAGTGTGCACGTCACTCCATAGAGAAACCTTTGAGTAATGGAGTTACCTCCCTTCTCTCCTTCAACTAGTAGTTAAACCCTGTTAGCTCTACCTCCACGCTGTTGTCCATAACTATCCCCTCCATCTTGTCCTGTCAGCTGTCTTCTCATTCAGGCCCTCCTCTGCTCCTCAGGCACATCTGCAGTATCTGCGAAGCAAGGTGCCCTTGCTCCTGGTTCTCCTTTCATACGTTCACTCAGTTTGAGTCCGGGATTATCATTCTATGGCAAAACTAGTCCTAAATGGCTCCCTCTACTGGATGAAGTTCAAACTCTTTGGCCACCTTTCAAGCCTTGATTGCTTCACGCCGTCTTGTATAGCCTACACTCTGGCCACATTTTTCACTTACGGTTCCCAAATGCACTCTCAAGCCTCTATGCTTTTTGTAATTCTATTCTCTTTGCCTAGGATATTCTCCCCACTCTCCCATTTTATCTGGGAAACTCTTAGTTACTGGCCCAGGTCCAGCTTAAAATTCGAATCCTCTTCATACTCTTCCCTGTGTCTTCCACCATCACCTCATGAGTAGAGGCCATTGCTCCTCATCTGTACTCCCATAGGGCTTTTTTTTTTTTTTGTTTAATTTTTTGTTTATTGCGGTAACGTTGGTTTATAACATTGTAACAATTTCAGGTGTACATCATTGTACTTCTATTTCTGCATGGACTACATCATGTTCACCACCAAAATACTAATCACAACCCATCACCACACACATGTACCGAATTATCCCTTTCACCCTCCTCCCTCCCCCCTTCCCCTCTGGTAACCACCAATCCAATCCCATAGGGCTTTGTAGACTGCAAACACTTTCAATGTTGAGGCTTCGTCTTATTTAGGACCTAACTCAGTGATTGATATGTAGCAGGTACTCCGTGAGATCACTGGCTTTGCAAATATGTATTGAGTGCTTGCCATATAGTGGGCACTAAAATTTTAAATGTTGACAATACAATGGTGGAAAAAGTAGACACAATTCCCACCTTCACAGGGTATATAGCTTAGGGAGAAATTATAATAGACAACCACTCTAACGAAATAACAAGTGTTTCTTTAGCTTCATTGCATTTCCTGTGCCTTGTACAATCTTGATTAAGCCAAGAGAGTAACTTATATATGAATTTGCTAGTTTCCTGCGCTACTAATGAATGCATAATTCTCTGGTAATAAGTTTAGACATCATTAGGAAAAATTAACATTATAGTGATCTGATGCCTAAAGCTTGCCTTTTTTTTTTTTTTTCTTAAGCAAAGGATGAGGACTGAAGAAGGGATAGAGGAATATGGTAAATATTAAGGTTCACATGTGTATAAGTGTGTTTTTCTGAGGAGTTGGAAGGATATAAGTGAAAGGGAAAAGATGAACATGTTAGGAGAGGCTGAAGAGGCACGATGCTGAGAAAAACAGGGTGCTGAGTAGGAGTTGAAGCCACATCTGCTGTTACATCTTTTGGCAACTTTCCTGGTGGTCCCAGAAATCACAGGTTTTGTATCCAATATCCTGCAACATTACTGAGTTTTCTAGCAGCCGGCTGGACTTTTCCAGGCATTGGTTAGGTCTGCAATTGCTTTGTTAGGCAAGCTGAACAAAAGGCAGACACTCAGTTCTATTGAAAATGAGGACAGTGTTAATTAATTTAGAAAAAGAGAGGAAGGAGGCAACTCTTAGTGGTACTTGGAATTCATTGTAATTGATGATTAAAATTTCCATAGGATTTTCCCTTAGGTGCAAGATACTTTATAGACTGCTTGGTGCTGCTAATCTTCATAACATATGTTCTTTAATTTAAAGAGGTAATTTAATGTTACCATTTATCTCACCTAAAAACATCGCAATGTTGTTATCAAAACCATACTGTTATAAAGGCTGAGATAAATCATGTGGCAGATGGTGGTTTACACATGCCGAACCATAACCAGGCTTAGAGTCACACCAAACAACCCACTGACATTCCCAAGCAGGACAGGAAGGCTTAAGTAGCACTTTATCAGAGAATCTTTCTCTCGCACAAATTGGAAGGCTCTCAGAACACAACCAGTTGTCTGCTCCTGATGACTATTAATGAGAACTCTGAATTGAGAACCAGCCAGAACCTCTTTGCTCTCCTTTCCTGGTCCCCATGGTCCCCTCCATTTGGTCAGGTCCCCTCCTAGCATGACGAATAGTGTTAGTAACATTTCCTGACCAACTTCCCGGTTAAGGCTCTCCCGAGAAAGCCAAACACTGGGTCCTCTGTCATCCTTCCAATTGCATTTCATTCCACAGTTGAGATTTCTTTGCTGTAGACACAACTTCTTTGAACACAAGAGATCAGAAAAAGCGAGTGTGGTACAGAGAGGGAATGAAGGATAAACATAGGTATAAAAATAAAAACGTTTCAAAATGAGATCAAATGGAAGACCAGAGAAGTAATTTCAAAGGAGAAAAAGATGAGTGTTAATATGTCTAAGCCTTTAGGATGTGTCAGGTACTCTATTAAACATCTTACATCTATTGTCTCATTTAATTCTCAAATCAACTACTTATGAAGTAGGTACTTTTATTATTCCCATTGTACAGCTATGGAAAAATATTCAGAGAAGTCAAGTAACTTAAGAACACATACGTAGTAAGTAAGTGAAGGAGTGGAGGCTTGAATCTGGCTTTAGATGAAGCCAAAGGTTTGGCTTTTAGCAGTTTTGAGTATTGCTCTCACTAATTCTAGAATCAGTGATATTTCAGTAGTTATATAAACAAATGCAAGAATGTCTTAGATGCTTACATAATATTTATTAACCCCAGAATGGAGCTCTAATAAAAGAGAATGTTCTTTTCAAAAGCCTTATTCGGAAGGAGACACTGACTGCAATGATTCTCCCCCCAAGTCTACTCCACATTTCTGTTTTTAACAGTCTGGGGGCTCTATGGCAGGGGGGCCACATCACATGCCTTCTGCACTCTGCACCTCTTTTCCAGGCTCCCCTGAGTCTGGAGGGGACCAGACTGCATGAGTGAACTAGGACCACGCCCCCAGCTACTTAACTCGTTTAAAGCTGTGCTGTCTACAAAGCGCTGTCCTCACGCACCGCTGTGTCATGATCCACTAGGAATTTGTCGCTAAAATAGAGTTCAAACCCCCAACCAAGAAATTTCTACATAAATTAGAACAAAACAATTTAAAAATGACCATTTATTGAACACTTATCTTATGTCAAAAGTGCTAAGAACTACAAACATCTCATTCCATTCTCATTAAATCTCTAAGACCAGTGTTTTTATCTCCACTGTGCAGATAAGAAAATTAGGCCTTGGAGGTTAAACAATTTGCCTCAGAGCCTTACTGCCATAGGTGTCACTCTTAATCCTTGATACTATAGTTCCTCTCACTCGTAAGCAGGCACTGTTTTCATGAGTGGTGTAGCAAAGGGACACTTCAGAGAGAACCATCAATTGGAGTATGCATGTGGGAATGTGCGGCACATATGACACCTATTTATCATAGGTATCAAAGTGATATTAAAACAAACCTCTGTTCTTGAGGCGAAAACAGAGGACTAAGAAATACAATTTGCTGTTGGCTCCATAGTCTAATTCCTGGATGGATATCTTTGGAAAGAAATTCACCTCTGTTTCTTCAATTTACTACTAGGAAAGGAAGAATATTTAATATCGATTCCTCATAGTAATGTTTTAAGAAAAGCTAAGGTATGGAACAATCATTTGAAAATATTTTTCATTTGATAGATTAATCTGTCAGTATCATGCCATGTTGAGGTGTTTAAACTTTACTCTTTAAGCAATTAATTGCTGCTGGAGGTTCCGAGGAGAAGCATAACATGACCAAACTGGGGCGGGAGGGATGGGAAACACTGGTAGAACTATGTAGAATGGATGGAAAGGAGTAAACTTTCTCTAAGTGCGCTGATATGACAGCAAGGTTATAAAGTGTGTCTGAAGCACAGGAGGCTGGGTGTGGATTGAGTGAGGGAAGATGGTAAAGGAAATGGTCGTGTGGGAGTGCACGGGGAGAAAAGAAGCTTCTGGACCTGGGACCTGCAAGTGAGGTGGAGGACGCTGCACCACCCCACTGCTCTTACAGTCTTGGAAATATCCAAACAACACGATTACTTGAAATTCCAACCAGGAGACTTAAGATTTGATGGTAATATGAAATGGGTGTGTATTAATACTCTTCTTAGAAGGGAATACATAACAGCTGATTCAGAAGTCATACTTTTCAAGATCCTTTCTAGCTTTATGAAAACAGGTTCTTTTCAATGTTTTGGCCAACATCTGGAAGGAGGAGCATCACTTAGGGCAGAGTACAAAGCTATACAGTGTGCTGGCTTCCAAAAAGATACCCGCGCAAAGCTTCTCGGATTAATTTTTTTCCTCCTATCTCTCAGAAGAAATCAGATGAGAATTTGAAAACTGGTTATAAAATTTAACTACTGTGTGGCCTTGGCCAAGTCACCTAAATTCACTGAGTCACAGTTTTCTTGTTTCTGAAACGGAACAATCATAGCAATAATTTTAAAGGGATTTTATGATCATGAAGTGAGTACAATCCATGTACAGCCAGAGTTCATATTTTAGTGTCACTACATTTTAGCTGTATGAGTAACGGTTATTGTATGTTTGAAGGACAAAATCTGCTCTGAAAGATTGTGAAGGTCAAAGGAGAGATGGCCCTATGAAGGTATGCGTGTACTTCTTTTGCTATTCCTTGGATGGTATTTATTCTTTAGGTATAGGAAGACCAAATTAACTAGCATCTAATTATTCACTTTTCTGGTTTGGATTTTAGAAAGAACTTTGAATCTCTTGGATTAGAAGAACTTTTAAGAAAAAAATAGCTAACATGCCACAGCACCAAATTGGCGCTGTGAATAAAACAGCATGACATGAAGAGCGATATTTAGAAAAGAGGTCTTCAATTCCTGTAGAAATACTGATGCCACACTAATTTTTACGTTACATATGTCAATCATGTTGCCCTTTCGACAGGAATGCTCTGTGTTGGTGGGCATGCAAATTCTTTTATTCTAATTTGTTATTTGTTACAATAAAATCTCTGTCTGCTTCATTATTCCCCTTAATAGGGTAGGGAACTGAAAGTCAGTTGGCTCACACCGTGACACAGAGTGAGTCACGTAGGGAGAACCAAGTTTGTAGTGGGGTCATGTGCTCAGGCCAGTTACCTCACACGGCCTGCAGCATGGAAATCACCTCTGTTCTGTGCTGCCACACACAGCAGTGTCTTCTTGCCCTCATCTGATTTTTTTCTCTCTAACCCATCTCTCACTCCTTTTTCCCAACTGCACTGTTACTGCAAAGGACAGACTCTCCAACCATCTTTCTGCTCTAGTCTGAGGCTGTGTTAAAGGACACACATAGAAACTTTGGATAGTGGTGTGAACTCACATTAGAAAACATCTCCCACACCACACACACACAACATACAAAACACACACATACACACACACACACACAAACTTCTGGCAGAAGTCTATGCAACAATATTTGAAGCCAGGTACCTGTAGAGTACTGCAGATATTAAACCAACTTGCTGTTTTTCCTCTTTAACTTGAGGGGTGACTCAGGGGTCTGCAGGAGTTATGAGTTTGTTTTCCAGAGGATTTGTGAGCCTGTTTTGCAGAAGATGAAGAATGCCTTTGGGGAGGTTGCGATTACCAGATGGCTGTGGCCGGCCCTCAGCAGCTATTGAAGCCCAGAAGTCAGATTGCCCAGGGGCTTATCAGGAGTGACCCCTTTGTTGCCCCGAAGCTCCTCCTGCCAAGTCTCTTAGCTCTATAAAACCCTCCTGCTTTCTGTTCTTGGGGAAGTGGATTTGAGCAAATTCAGGCTCCCACCTACTCGTTTTGGCCAAGTCCAACCTTTCTCCATCTCCAAGCACCGATGTCTCAGTGTTTGTCTTGCTGGGCATGGGGCACACGAATTTGAGATTAAGGAGTTGATATCATATTCAGATTGTGTCTAGGATCTCAGCATTGTCCCCTTCTATAAACCATTTCAAGCTTGTCTATATTATTACTGGAAAAAATAATTAATGCCTTTCCTGGACCCTGCCTTTCTCCACTGCTCTCTTGCACCTTACTTTTATCTCCAAACTTTTTGAAAAGGAGCATTCCCATATCCATCCATCACCCAAAACTGTCCTGGTAGTGATCCTTATAGATTCCTCCCTCTCTCTCACCCTGAATCCCGTCATCTATTGAATATTATTCCATCAACAAGTTCTGTTATTTCCAATATGTTTTGAATCCTTTTCCTTCCTATGACTGCACTTGTTAAGACATATATTATTGCTTGTCCTAATAACCGCAGCAATAGCCTAATTGGTCTGCCTGTTTCCCATCTTCTATCCCTGAAGGCTATCCTCCTCACGCTGTTAGAGAGTGTTCTAGAAAGCCATGTCACTTCCATAGTGAAAATCCCTGGGTGATTCTCATATACGGCAACATTTCCTGAGCATGTTTGATCATCAGAATCACTAAACATTTAGATTATGTGGCCCAGCCCTAGAATGTCAGAGTAATTCATATGATCAGAGGAGGCTGGGAAATATTGACAGATTAAATACTGTCAAATAATGTCTAAATTCCCTTGTAGGGTGCTCAAAGTTCCCCACAACCTCATTCCTACTTCTGTCTCCAGTTTTGTCCTGCTATTTCCTAATGCCCTCTCCAAACATACCCTTCCCCCACTTCCTATGCCCCAGTCGCCCACCTCTTAGTTGGGTTAAATCCGCTCCTCTTTGCTAATATAGTACTCGAAGCCTTCCTCTATCCCTGATTCAGTTACAGTCAAGTGATCCGGCACCCTGACTGACAGCTGTTCGGGTCCCTGCTTGCTCATTGATAGCACTGCTTTTTCAGTCAGGGTTCCTAGATGCATGCAACAGAAACTGACCCTGGTGGACTTACTGAGAAAGAGAATTTACTGAAAGGACGTACAGTAGCTCACAGAATTGACAGAAAACAGGCAAGAATCAAGGAAGGCTAGACGGTGAAGGTCATTCTACAGCAACAATCTTGTTACCTGCTTTGATACCTGCTGTTGGACACTTGGTGCTGCCAGAGCTGGATTCCTGATGTGTCTGCTCTCCTCACAGACAGTTTCTCAGCTGACCTTGTGTTTGCACTATTGTCTCAAGTCCAGACAGATGCTTCTCCTTGTTTGACCTGAGTCATGTGCTCACATTCTAGCTCAGTGGCTCTTAAAGTGTAATCCAAACCAGCAGCATCAATATCACCTGGGAACTTGCTAGAAATGTAAATGCTCAAATCCCCTAGGGGGCGGGGCTCAGCAATCTGTTTTTAAAAGGTTTCCATGTGATCCTGATGCGCAGTGAGTTTTGATAACTACTGTTATAGCTACAACAAGGCAGGAGAACTTGCCTCTTAATTTCCAGAGTGGGACCAATGCCTGTATGCTGGAAAGAGAGGAACGGTGTTCAGATGTTGAATAGCATAGAAACAAAACCAACAATAAGAGGCACGTGTCTACTGTACATTTTTTACAACCCTCAATTTCAGGAAGACTAAGAATTTACCTAATATCAAAAAGATAAATCCTAGAACAACTCAAACTCAGTAACACCTGGCCCTACTTCACTGCATTCCATATTTTACTACCTCTCCTGTCAAACGTAGGTACCTGATGTCCATTTCAATTTCATCAACATGAACATGACCTTACACCTTAAAATCAGATATGAAAGTAGCTTTGATTATTGTGTTGTTTTAATATCACCTGCTGATTAAAGCTTTGTCTACAGTTCAGATGAATAAGGGGTGCTGCTTTTCCTGACAGCTATTTCTGCAGAATTTATAGGATTAACCATGTAAATACTTGATTTTGATTCAGCTGACATCTCAAAACACCCATTGGTCCTATTTGACTTCATCAACCTCAAAAACAAAATGATATTGTCTATACATTTCTGTTTACCTTGGTGCACAATAAATCATCTTTCCACTTGAAAATAGTAATATTATGATTGCTTTTGTTATTAGGTAATATTCATTGAGTGCTTGCCACACACTACACACCATTTTTAGTTCTTCACATGTATTAAGTCATTTATTGTCACAACCCTAACATTTAGGTACTAATTCATCCTCTTTTCATAGGAAGCAACTGAGAAAAATTGAGATTAAATAATGTCGACAAAGTCACACAGCTAATAAGTGGTGAAGCTGAGATTTTATTCCAGGCAGTTGGCTTCATACTAGGCATGCTAAGCATAAGGTGACCAACCGTCCCAGTGTTTCTGGGACTGAGGGGTTTCCCAGGATGCAGGACTTTTCAGTGCTAAAATTGGGATAGTCGCAGGCAAACTGGGAAGGTTGATCACACTGCAGCTACTATGCTGTTATACAAAATAAATTTGTGTCCTTCTTTCCCCCCGGAATGCCATTATAGTATACCGTGCTAACGGCTAACTCCCAGAGTTCCAGCACACAGTGGACCCATGTGGCCATACGGGGGCATAAGGGTCTCGGGCTTCTCTACTCCACTTCCATCATTCCAGAGTGTCCATCACTTAACGTCAACACTTAATGTTCCGTCTCGGGAGACAGGACCCACTCTACAGAGCTGTGCTGTTCTGGAGATGCCCCTGGACTTCCCCAAATATTCCAGCACGAACTAGGGCAAGAGATTCCAAGAATTTGACTCAACACAATTGCTCCACACAAGAAGAACAAAAACTTTTTAACAAAAACTTCAACCAGTGAGCATCAAGTTTGCAGTTGGGAGTTATAAAGGGAACAGAACAAAGAACTGGAGAGAAAGATAATGAGGAAAGGAAGATAGAGCAGCTAGAAAATTTAGTGGTGAGTTAAGTTACTTAGCTGTTCAAGACCAAGGAAGACAGCGCCCACAGTGCTCCTCAAACACCCTCATCATTTTATAGCTGCACAGAAGGGAGTGTCCCCATCTGCAGACCAGCTGGTGGCAGTAATTCTCACCTCCAAACCTCAGGAAGGACCAACCTTCAGCCTCCAAATGTGAAATTGTGAGAACTTCCTTCCTGATTGTGACCCCTCTGTTACCTGAGCTATCTAGTAGTTAGATATCTAAATACTGAAATTTAGAAGAAAGGATCCTTGAATAATCTCTTCTGCCCCCACTCCCATCTCCACAGACAATCCCTTTAATTATTTATCTGTTTCTTGTAGTAGCTACTTTTTAAAATGGCTTTTACCTCTAAATAAGAACCTTATGCAGCTAGTTCTAGATTTCTCCTTTTGTTTTTCGGTGAGGAAGATTCGCCTGAGCTAACATCCATTGCCAATCCTCCTCCTTTTTCTTTTTTCTTTTTTTTTTTTTGGTGAGGAAGATTCGCCCTGAGCTAACATCTGTGCCAATCTTCCTCTATTTTGTATGTGGGATGCCCCCACAGCATAACTGATGAGTGGAGTAGGTCCACGCCTGGGATCCAAACCTGTGAACCTAGGGCCACCAAAACAGAGTGTGAGGAACTTGAATCACTCTGCCATGGGACCAGCCCCCTAGATTTCCCTGGTTTTGATGTTATCTATTGGCGTCATCTATCTGTTGAGATATGTTGTTTGTTAATATGAAGAAAAGGTAAGACCTCAAAGGTTCTTGGATCACACTTTGAGAACTGCTGTTCTGGCTCTGTGGTCATTTCTCCTTTTCAATTTTACTATTTTCTTTTTCTGGAATTTCATAGTTATATGTTGAACCTCAAGTATTGATATTCCATAACTCTAGATTTTTCCCTCTATTTTACAATTTTTTGTGTGTGTGAGGAAGATTAGCCCTGAGCTAACATCTGTTGCCAATCCTCCTCTTTTTTTGCTGAGGAAGACTGGCCCTGGGCTAAGGTCCATGCCCATCTTCCTCTACTTTATATGGGACGCTGCCACAGCATGGCTTAACAAGCGTTGCATATGTCCACACCAGGGATCTGAACCTGTGAACCCCGGGCCGCCAAAATGGAGTAGACAAACAACCACTACACCACCGGGCTGGTCCCTATTTTACAATTTTTAATCCTTGTATAATACTTTCTAGAACATTTCTTCAATTTGAATTTCTACTGATCCATTGATTTTTGTGTGTGCGTGGAAAAAATTTTTGAAGAGCTCTTTCTTGTTTCCCGGGTAAGTACTTAGTATCCCACTCTTTTTCTTTCTTTCTTTTTAACGAACAGAAAATTCTGGTGAAACCTTCTAAGGGTAACAATGAGAGTTTTTAAAAAATTCTTTTCTATTCCTTGTAATTTTTTTGCTTTTCTCAATGGCCATTTTTAAGACTGAGGCAACAGAAAGCTCATTGAGGGGGCGCGGTTTGTGGATGGGACTTGTCAATTATCGAACTTAGGTCTGAGATGACTGGGCAAGAATTGGTCATTTCACTGGAGACAGCTAAACGCCTGAGTGGGGTGGACTTTATTTGGAGGGCCTTGATATCTTTATAGAAAAGCTCTTCACTTCTGGCCAGGAGTGGAAGCAATGTCCACGGGATGTTGTAATTGGAGATTGTAATAATTGTCCGATTTATCTTCTTCACAGAATTGTTATGATTAATAAAATGAGACAATGTTTATGAAATTGTCTCATAAACTGTTTAATACACATATTAAGTATAATTTTCCTAGATAATAAACTAACTTATATATACTTTAGACTTTTCTTTTCAAGATAGACTTGTGGAAGAGATATTATATTCACATGGTTCCAAAGTCAAGAGAGTCAAAATGAACAGTACAGGAAAATGATCGCTTCCCCACTGCCCCAACCCATGTCCCTATCTCCTAGCAATGTATAGGAGTCACTATTTCCACATAGCCTTGGCAGTGGAGTGAGTTGTCAAATTTCTGGATTTTTGCCATTCTAAAAGAAGTGAAAAATAGTAATCATGATTGTTCTGGTCATCTATTGCTATATTTCAAAAGACCACCCTGAATCAGCCCTTAAAGGCTTAAAATGAAACAATCATTTAATTTGCTCATAAATCTTCAATTTTGGCAGAACTTAATGAGGACAGCTCATCTCTGCTCCGTGTAATGTTAGCTGGGACTGGTCAACCGAAGCTGGACGGTCTCCTTCCAAGATGGCGTACTCACATGGCTGGCAAGTTGGTCCTGACTGCTGCCTCTTGTCCACATGGGCCTCCCCACTGGGAGGCTTCTGGTCCCTCACGGCATCATGGCTGGGTTCTAAGAGAAAGAGACAGGAAGTGGAAACTGCCAGTTTCTTGAAGCCTTTGCCCAGAAACTGGCCCAGCAACACCTCTGCTGTATTCTGTTGTCAGAAACTTATAGACCCCAGATTCAAGGGAAAGAGACACGTCCTGATGGAAGGGGATCCAAATGATTCTGGGACCATATTTTGAAACTGTAAGTGTGGTAATGTTTGAATTAGCAATTCTTTTATTATGAGTGCAAATGAGCATCTTTTTACAAGTCTAAAGGTCGTCCATATTGCCTGAACTGAACTATCTGTTCATATCTTTTGCCTATTTTTTCCCTATATGTTTAACAGACATTTTCTTATTTATTTCAAGGGTATTTCTATATTAAGAGAGAGGTGAGCCTTTCCTTTGTGATATGAGTTACAAATAATTTTTCCCAGGTTGTCATTTATCTCTCTTTTTTTTTTTAAAGATTTTATTTTTTCCCCCCAAAGCCCCAGTGGATAGTTGTATGTCGTAGCTGCACATCCTTCTAGTTGCTGTATGTGGGACTCGGCCTCAGGATGAACGGAGAAGTGGTGCCTCGATGCGCACCCGGGATTCGAACCCAGGCCGCCAGCATTGCAGCGCGCGCACTTAACCGCCAAGCCACAGGGCCGGCCCTCTCTCTCTTTTTAATTTGCTTATAGTATTTTTATCCCGTGCAGAAGGTTTTTTTTAATGTAGTTGAATTTTACCATCTTTTATTTTATAGCTTATGGATTTGAGTCTATAATTAGAAAGACCTTCCTCCTTTATAGGAGTTTACTCATGTTTTTACCTTGTATTTTTATTTTTTTTAATTTTTTACATTTGAAACACTGATTCATTCAGAGTAATTTATCTTCATAGATGCATGAGGTATGTTTCTTTTTCCAAATGAACTTGAGAATCACCTCCATGAGATCTTATCCCTCCATTTAAAAAAAAAAAAGAAACAACAACAAAAAAGAAACCGTTGGCCTTTTTATTGGGATCGTGCTAAATTTACAAACTGACTTAGGGAAAATTGACACTCATATGATGAATGTGCCTATCCAAGAATGGTGTATTTTCTTATTTCTTCAAGTATTATTTTGTGCCCTCAGAAGTGTTCAAACGTTTTCTCATATAGATTTTTCGTATTGCTTTGTAATTTTTTCTTATTTTTTATTTTTATTGCTACTGCAAATGAAATCTGTGCTTCTGTCTCTTCCTCTTGTTGTATACACGAAGCCCATTGACTTATCATTATTCATTTTGTGCCATATTATATTACTAAATTTTCTTATTGTTTGAAGTAATTTTAAAGTTTAGTTATCTTGCAACTTTTAAGTATGAAATAATGTTTTCAGTGAAGGTAATCTTAACTTCTCCTTTTAGTATCTGAACGTCTAATTTTTCTTTTCTTAAATGCATTGGTTAATATTCGAGTCCAATGTGAAACAGCAGTGTGCCAGTGGACATTATTTAACTTTTTCCTGACTTCAACGGAACGCTTCTTGAGTTTTCCCATAGAACACGATGCTGGGTCAATGCTTTTTTTCAGCCTTGTTTACAAGGATCATATGCTTTTTCTCCTCGGCTCTATAAAATGATGACTTACAGCTCATAATATTGACTTAACGTAACTTTCTAGAATAAATCCACTTGGTAATGATCTACTATTCTTTTAAGGAACTAATGAGTTTTATTTGTTATTATTTTATTTGGATTCTTTACTTTATTGGATTGGTCTATAGATTTTCTTGTTTGTGATCTTTGTCTTTCCTTTGGTATTAATGTTATACTCCCTTCACGAAATGCACTTAGGGACTTTCCTTTTTTGCTATGAACTGAAACAATTTAAATAACATTGGAATTATATGTTCTCTAAAGGTTTTATAGAATTCCCCTTGGAAAACATTTGAAGGAATAAAAGCAACTTTTGGACTACTTTTTCTATTTCTCCTTTAGAAATCTATCTGCCTAATTTTTGTCTTTGGTTGAGTTTTGGTAAGTTATATTTTTCAAAATATTCTTTATTTCATCCAGGTTTTCAAAATTACTTGTGAGAAGTTAAACCAAAAAACTCTTAGGACTCTTTTTATTTCCTCTTTTTGTGTGAATATACCTTAACATTTGTGGTCTGAGAATTTTATAAGCTCATTTCCGTGACTTGAAAGGTTAAACTATTTCTATTTTTATCTCCAGCTTTGGAAAGAAAAATTTCCCCTAAAATATTAAGCTTCTGGGCTTTATTCAATTCTTGCCACAATACTCTATGATAGATTTATTCAGATAATTTTATCCTCTTATGAATATTAAAATCTACTTTAACTGGATTAAAATGCAATTCTTTCCTAGAAGGACATCTTGGTGAGTATGTCCTTAGTGTCTTAATCGTGAAATAAGGTCACAAGCTCTTCTCAATCCCTCCCTGAGAATGCATAAGACAGAGCTCATGCTATAAACAACCTTTGAAGAAAATGTAAAGGAGTTTATTTAATCTGAAAGACCACCAATAAAAGTTTATGAATGCAATCAACTTGTAAGCTATCTGCTCGAATGGAGGGTCTTAGCACATTAATTAAACATTACAGGGAACTTGAGATTTCATATCACTCAGATTTATAATAACCAGTGTTTAGCACATATACTCCAATAAATACATTATTTTTCCACTAGCCTTGTATTTCTTGCAGGACAATAATAAGCTAATTTATTTACTTCAGGTATTTATTTTCATTTATATAGGGAAGAGAGAATATCTTTCCCTAATTTAAGAACATACAGGCAGCATGAGTTACTGCTTTCTTCTAAGTCTTGTAACAGTTGTCTCTCTGTTTTCAAAAATATTGTAACAGATGAGAAACGCAGGCCCTGGGAGGCTTCCTGTCTTTCTCTGGGCCACACAGTTACTAATGACTGAGCTGAGTCTACAGCCCAAGTTTCTTGACTCCTTACCTCTTAGATCTCACAGTTTAGTAGTGAAGATAAATATGTGAGGCATATACAGGGAAGTCCATCATAATGAAAACCTGAACAGGGCCTGGAAGGCTGAGCAGGCTTTGTGGGAGAATGGAAGGCTCCCAACCAGAAGGGACCACCAGAGCAAAGACTCGGGGATAAGGTATCCGGGAGCAGAGACCCAGGACTCTTCCAGAAACTGGATAGCATTATGCTACGTGAAATAAGCCAGACATGGAAAGATAAACACTGCACGATCTCACTTATATGTGGAATCTAAAGTGGTCAAATTCATGGAAGCAGAGAGTAGAATGGTGGTTGCCAGGGGTGGGAGAAATGAGGAGATGTTTGTCAAAGGGTACAAAGTTTCAGTCATGCAAGAGGAAAGAGTGTTGGAGATATAATATACAGCATGGTGACCATAGTTAACAATACTGTGTTATATTCTTGAAATTTCCTCAGAGGGTAGATCTTAAATTGTCTTTGCACCATACACACACACACCCCCACACACTAGTTACTAAGGAGAGGTGATGGATATGTTATTTAGCTTGATTGTGGTGATCTTTTCACAATGTACACACATATCAAAACATCAGGGCCGGCCCCGTGGCTTAGCGGTTAAGTGCGCACGCTCCACTGCTGGCGGCCCGGGTTCGGATCCCGGGCGCGCACCGACGCACCGCTTCTCCGACCATGCTGAGGCCACGTCCCACATACAGCAACTAGAAGGACGTGCAGCTATGACATACAACTATCTACTGGGGCTTTGGGGGAAAAATAAATAAATAAAATTAAAAAAAAAATCAAGTCACATCTTAAATTTATACAATTTTTATGTGTCAAAGATATCTCAATAAATTTTAAAAAAAGTGAAAGTGGATAGTAGGCATGGCTGGAGCAGAGGGTATGTGCCTGGAGTAGGAAAAAAAATGAAGGAAAGAGACTGGGGAGAGATCATGAGAGTTTTTAACCACAGACTGAGGAAATGGAACTTTTTCTCTGTGTGATAGGAAGCTTTAGACACATCCCTCTCGGGAGGCAAGCTGGAGGATTGGGTCTCAGGATAGAAGGAGATTTACTATATTTACTTCGTACTCCTTGAAGGTTTTACTAGGTGCATTTATTGCTTTTTAGAGAGAAAAAATTTCAAACAAAAATGAGTTATTAAAACCATCACAACAGAGAAAGATTATCTGAGCAGGCAACCACCACGAAGGAAAAAGTAAGAATCCTGTGTTTATTAATGAGGCCAAACTTCAGTTAAAAGGTTCATATTTTTTTTTACTTGAAGGGGCTGTCCTAGAAGGTGGGTCAAAAAAGCGATTTAACTTTGAGAACTTATGGACTGTTTCTTCTCTTGGGTAAGGGGCAGACGGAGGAGGAAGGAAGTTAGCTCAGGGAGAAACATTATCTCTGAGACCTGAAACAATCAACATGATTTGTTAATTCCCTATCAGGCAATAATTCAGGCTCCAAAGAGAGAGAGACTCAATATCCCTAGTGCCATATAACCTCATTCATGAATAATAAAGACAAAAACAGCTGTCAGAACAGGGCCAGCGGGGAGAACGAGTTTAGAGGATATAATTAATTGAATGCGTACACCAAGAATGTCACGGTTTTTCACTTTTTGAGTATAAAGTCAGTGAGTAAGCCAGCCAGTCACTCATCACCCGTCAAAAAGTAGGCAAAGAGCAGAGCTAGGTGGGAGATTAGAAACCTAGGAATCCTGGGGGAAAGCAGGCTGCAGCTGAGAGGGCTTGACCCGGAGGGGCTAGAAAGTCTCTGGGTCCAGGATGCTTACAACGAAACACTCACACCCAAAATCTAGTTAATAGTAGAGACTTTGTGATATTTAATCTCTGTGTAATCAGCAGACTGGATTTGAATTGTGTCTGAGTTCTCATGAAGATTCTGTGAGAAAGGATATCAAGACAGTGAAACAAGCCATCTCCGTACACAGCTAGTGCAAAATTCCATAAGTCAACTTTCCTCTCTGGACTTAATGGCATGGAGATGGCCCTTCTGTAGTGAAGAATTAGTTCAACTGATACCAGTCTTCAATTAAGCAAGAAATTTTACTTTAAAATCCAGCTGGCACTCATTTTTGGTTGTTTATTCCATAGCGTTTGCTGTCTTTTAAATGACTTCAGCGAGCTGCCGGGCTGTTCCTCACGTGAATCCTTTCCAGCACCTGAGATGCTGCCCTGAGATGCACGTCCTGACACTACAAAATCGTGAAGTAACGGATTTTCAGTAACTGGTTTCTAAGACGGAAGGAAGAAAAGAAGGGAGGAAGGGAAGGAGAAAGGAAGAGATAGAGAGAGAGAGACGGAATGAACAAATCAACTACAAATCCTACAGAAGCCCTTCTGTTCATATTTTTTTGTTTTTGGCTTTATTTTCCCATCCCAGTAACATTTGTTAAGAATGTGGTAATACATTTTAAAGGCTATTCTATCTTAATATCTCCTTACAATAATAATAACTTTCCATAAAAGCTTCAATTTTAATTTAGGAATTTTAAGGAAGGATGGATGTCCACAGCAACAAAATTGACAGAGGTGCCTTTTTAAAAAAACCAGGCACCCCATCTGTAGTGCACTGCCCGGGTCACATCCGCTCTTGTCTGAGCAGATTGGTCACGGACACGAAGCAACGACAGGAATTGGTGAACTTTTCAGGCAGAAAGTCCTTCAGTGGAAGATGCAGAAATGATGGAAGATCAGCCGTTATTTTCCTTTTACGGTTAGATGTTCTGTGGTCTTGTTAAGTAGATCATAGTGATTGTTTTCTTCATTATCCAATCAAAGCAAGACAGAAAAGGCTCCTTAACCAACAGACACAAATGAAATATTTTCAAAACCTTCTTTTGGAAAAATATATTGAAAAGAAGAAGCTAACAGAGAAATAAGTATGACTAAAGACAGCCTATAATTGTTAGCCGACAGCTAATAGCTGAAACCATCTGGCTTCAGCCCTGGTGGCCGGTGTGGTGGGTTTCCTCGCTAGATTTCACCAAAAATTTTATATCTTGCCCACCAAACTGTGAAAAGCTAAGCGTGTAGGAAATAAACAATGAAAGAAAAAAAAAACCTATGGTTTCCTTTTGGGCTTTTCTCTTTTTTTTTTTTTTTTTCTTTTAAATGTAAGTAGTTAGATAGCCAAACAAATATTGACAGGCTCTTTTGCATGCACAAATAGGACAATATTATATTTAAATGTCTATTTCACCCTCTGAACTATGTCATCTTTAAGACTAATTTTTCCCCTCACTTTTAAGAGTTTACTGATTTGCTCCAAGGTTTACATTAACTTTTTTCATTAATCAATAATTTACATTATTTTTAATAATTTGTATCTCTTTGTGAGAATCTAACAAAATCTTAAGTTTACAGGTGACTATTATTCAATAGTGGCAAAAATAGAAATTATTTTCCCAAGAGGTTTGTAATTAAATTCCCGAGTGTTTTCAGCTCACTTCCCTGCATCTCAATAACCTCATCTATAAAATAAAAAAAGCTTGGATGGATAATTTTAAAGGATAATTCTGTTCCTAAAATATCTATCTTTCTTAGATTTATGTAGTTTAAATAGACTATTTTCTTTCTTCTTTAACTTGGTGGACTACTTTATTTGGCACCTGACACAAGATTTCCTTTAAACATTTATAATGTTTCACCATCAACTTTTCCTGTAATTATATTCCCACATTTTATTTATTTTTTATGAGATATAATTGACATATAACATTATGTTAGTTTCAGGTGTTCAACATAACGATTTGACATATGTGTATATTGCAAAATGATCATCACACTAAGTCTAGTTGATATCCATCACCACACATTGTTACAATATTTTTCCTTGTGATGAGAATTTTTTTTTTTTGGTGAGGAAGATTGGCCCTGAGCTCACATCTATTGCCAATCTTCCTCTTTTTGCTGAGGAAGATTGGCTCTGAGCTAACATCTGTGCCCATCTTCCTCTATTTTGTATGTGGGATGCCACCACAGCATGGCTTGATGAGCGGTGCATCTGTCGGCGCCTGGGATTTGAAGCTACAAAACCCGGGTTGCCAAAGCTGAGCATGAGAACTTAACCACTATGCCACCAGGCCGGCTCCTGATGAGAACTTTTAAGATCTACTCTCTTATCAACTTTCAAATATACAATACAGTGTTATTAACTATAGTCCCACATTTTAAACCACATCATCCATTTCTTTCTCTTTGGCCACAGAGAAGATCTCCTTTTGATGATCATAAGTAGACCAAACCATTGATGAATTTTGATTATCCAAAGTGTCTCTCGCTTCATTGAGGCAAGATTTATGCACTCAGTTCTAACGGTTAGCAAAGAAGAAACACCTGTACTTCAGCAGGTCCAGACGAGAGCATCCCTGGTGTCCACAGTGAGGCACAGGTGCTGCCGTGTAAGCACAGACAACAATGTTTAGGAATTGCTTTGGAAAGATGATTTGCTGAGCAGTTGTATTTGGTAATTTATTAAAAGTTAAATAACTGAAGCTGACAATCACAGGAAGAATACACCAAGGGTGAGCACAGCCATTCCTTCATAATAGTGTGATGGTGAGAGGGAACCTCATTACCAGAGTTAACTCGATTGAGTGTACCCCCATCTAGTTCCCATCTCCACAGCCAGAGCTCTTGGGGATCTTTAAGCTACTTCTTAACCAATATCAAGCCAGTTACATTAGAAGTAGGAGGCAACACTGAAGTTCAAAACACAGGGAAACTAAAAGGAAGAATTACATTACACAAAACAGACTAATAATTTACTTCCAAAATGTGGCGTGGCAAATATTGTCCCCCAATATTTGTCATCTCTTTATTTCATGGTTATTGAAATAAATTACTAAAAATGGAAACCTCCACTTTTTTGCTGGGCAAATGGTTTTGGACATTCAAACTACATTTCCCAGCCTCCCTTGCAGTTTGGTGTGGTCGTACGGTTCTGATTATGTTTTGGCCAATGAGACGTAAGTGGAAGTTTTCTCCAGCAGCTTCTCTAAGACTCCTTATGAATGAGGTCGACCCACTTGTTGCCACCCTTCTTCATCCCTTCCTCCTTTCTACTGCCTGGAGCCCGGGTGGCTGGACCATGAGGATAAGAGCACACACAAGGGAAGGTAGCCTGGTGAGCTGGGATAAGGCAGAGTCCCTGAGCACACCATGGATCAGGCTGTCATATCTACTGTGCAGCGTGCACCCCTGGCCTTTATGTGAAAGAAATAAAATTCCATTTTGTATAATCCATTGGTATTTTAGGACTTCGTAACATGCAGTGAAACCCAATCTCAACATATATGGGTGGCAAGTCAAAATATAACGGAATTTTGTACAAGGTTTATGTAAAGCCATGTGTGACAGATCCAAAAATGGGCTCTAAAGTAACTAGAAAGAGTTATAGTACGTTCCTAATCTTCAGGGCTGAGAGCCAGAAGCTCAACTGTCATCCAGCAAACCATCCCTGTGGTCTTAACTGGGGACGTAATCCTGTTCTGGATGATCATAGGTCTGAGTTGCTGTATTAATTCCTATTAACTTCTGGGGACTTTATGCAGAACATCCTAATAGCTAAGACTAATGCCCCAGGACTACCAAAATACCTATAAGTAATTCTAATCACGCCTCTCCATACTTACCTCAGAAAATGTCTGTTTTCCAGATGATCCTATGCATGAGTAAAACAACTGTGAAAGACTGGCTCTCTGTGAAAGATTGCCTCTCCTGGATATGGGGGTAAAAATTTGACTAGTGTATTTGATTGGTTAAATCATTCCATCCCAGTGTTCCACTGACTGAATGTTAGCAGTAGACGCTCTGCTGTAATCTCAAAGGGGGTAAATATTCAGAAGGTGATGGAATTTTCCACCACTTCTGTATCGGTTTGGATCTGCCCAACTCTTTCTGTTGGACATTGTTTTCCATTTCCTAAGTGGATCAGAGATTTCCATCATTTATATTGATTTCCTTTGTTCACCTAAGGAATTTTGACAAAAACAAAAATAGTCCACATTGAAAAGCTGTCTTCCTCATAACCCCCTATTGTTATCTCTCAGGTTGACAGAAAAAAAATGCTTCCTTGAATATTTCAGGATATCCTTTCTTCTCCTAGTGTCTTGTTCTTGCATGTAGAAAGCAGCTTTCTAGCTTAGTGTTGTCTGTATAAATCGTTTACTGACATGCAGTGAATTGAATGAATTTTAAGCAACACCACCTTATTTCTTGCCTTGCAGTCACTAACTGTAGTATTTTTTTCATTGATATCTTACACACTAATGACATCATCCGTTTCTAGTTTCAATAACTTACTTGCCTGACTTGGCATTAATTTGTTATCTTGTTTCACTACGTACCATTGCTAGTGGGAATACAAGATGCTGCAGCCACTGGGGAAAATGATTTGGCAGTTCTTCAGGAATTTAAATAGAGAGTACTATATGACCCAACAATTCCACTCCCAGGTACATACCCAAAAGAAACAAAACTTTATGTCCACACAAACCTGTACATGAATCTTTATAGCAGCCTTATTCATAATAGCTAAAAAGTAGAAACAATTGAAATTTCCATCAACTGATGAATGGATAACAAATGTGGAATAATTATACAATGGAATATTATTCAGCCGTACAAAGGAATGAAGTACTGATACAGCCTACAACATGAATGAACATAGAAAATATTATGCTAAGTAAAAGAAGCCAGACACAAAAGGCCATATATTGTGATTCTATTTTTATGAAATGTCCAGAATAGGCACATCTATAGGGACTGAAAGTAGATTAGTGGTTGCCGGGGATTTGGAAAGGGAGGAGATGGAAACAGAATTACTTTTGGGGTTGTGATAATGTTCTGTTATTAGATAGTGGTGATGATTGTACAACTTGGTGACTATATTAAAAACCACTGAATTATAAATTTAAAAAAATAAACTAAAAAGTATATATATATATATGAACTTGCCATCTCACTAACTAGAGACATTCAACCTGAGAAGGGTACAAGATGAGAGATTGGAAGAGAAAAAAAATCTGATAGATAAGGTGGTGTCATGTCATCCTGAGCAGAAAGGAAAAGAAATCTTTCCAGTCGGCTTTCCCTTCCTTCTCAAGCCCTATTCTTTCTGAGCTGCACTGGGAAAGGGGAAGCAGCATGCGTGTGGCAAGGGTGACAGAGTACGTAAAATCACCCGTTACATCCCGATCTATCACCGGAGTGTAAAAATTTAGGATAATCACTCCAGGCTGGCCGCCGACAGTTATAGAAAGTGTCAGGAAAGGGAGGAGGAGGAATATTTGCTAGCTGGTATTAATAAAGAGCAAAGGCTCATACATCATGTCAGCACATAAACATCTCATCCCAGTCTACCCAAACAAAAGCCCACTAGACAGAGTCAAAATCTTCCACGTGCATCCCTTTCATTCCAATGACCTCTACAGCTGGGTCCCTTGATCTAGACCTGAGCACATGCCCTTCAGTTTTATGCTTTGTGGTCATAAGATAAGAGACCTTCTCACCTTCCTCCCCGCCATGCAAGGTTGACTGGCATTATTCTGGAGAGTAAGCAGTTCCAGGCTGCACTTAGGAGCAATAGCCCATTCCTTTGTACCTAATAGACCCAATGGACTTTCAGGGTAAAAATGGAGAACTTCGCTGAGGAGCCGGAGACCAGCAGGCAGCTGACTATTCTGAATGTGGAGCTTCAGCCACTGCCAGGAGATGCCCAGACATGACCCATCATCTGTGTCGCCTCTACTGTCATTCATACTCCCTGAGCAATTGTCTGGAACCTTCCCAGCCCACCTACTATTTGCCCCAGATGCTGCAATCTGGAGATGCTGAGCTCCTTCTGTTCAGGCAGTGAAGTGGGAGCAATCTCTTTCCTCCTCTCAGTCTTTATAGATCTAGGGCAGAAATGGGCAGTGTCCATCTTGCATTTCACAGCCTGGGAGCTATACTAGGCAACCTGGCCTTTGAGACAAGCAGTCTTGATTCTTCCTCCCTAGGACAATTTATGTCATTAACCTCTTCGAACTTCAAATTCCTTCTCTGGAAAATGATCATAAGGATGCCTAATTCAAAAAGTTGTTGTTTGGATAAAATGAAGACAATTACTGCAGAATATCTAGCCCAGTACTGGCTCCTTGTCTATTTATAATGAATGCTGCCATTATTACTGAGGTTCTTGTTGTATTTTTAACTACAGAGTCCTGGATAGGAAGGCAGGCCCATTCACTAAAACTCAAGTCTTGAAATTAACAATTTGCAGAATGACCAAAATTTATCAACTGCAGTTTTAATAAAAATATTTTATTTTTATTATTAATTTTACTTCATCTCAACCCTTGACTACATGTCTTTTTAATATTCCATGTGACGAAATGGGAAGTATTCATCAAGCACTTTTACATACTGAAGTACATCGGTTATCTCGAGGAAAATACTTGTGTGATTGTTTGAATTGCAACTGGTCACTTTTTCATGTAACACCATTTTTACTTGAAAGAATCACTGATAGAAAAACTACAGTTATTTAAACTTGAGCATTTGGCAGATACTTTCTCAAAAATGAACAAAGCAAGTTTGTCACTTCAAGGAAAACAACTGACAGAACTTGTTGCCAATAATAAAATTTGATCTTGGAAGAAAAATTAGAATTTTGGAAAACTAATATCTGCCCCTGTGAGTCTTCCAACTTCCCAATAATCAAAGAATTTTGTGATGAAATAAGTGGTGATATTAAATAATGGGATTTTTAAAAATAAACTATTTTATTTTTGATTACATGGAATCAAATATATTCTTTTGTCTGTTGGCTAAACTAAGCTTGATTGGGTGAGCTATTACTACCCAGTGTGGTAAGGGTTTGTTGCAAGGGATAGATTTGGTTAAAGATAGAAGCATAGGGACCCACCTGGTGGCGTAGTGGTTAAATTTGTGTGCTCCGCTTCAGCGGCCTGGAGTTCACAGGTTCAGATCCCAGGCATGTACCTATGCACTGCTTATCAAGCCATGCTGTGGCAGGCGTCCCACATATAAAAAAAAAAGTACAGGAAGATGGCACAGATGTTAGCCTAGTGCCAATCTTCCTCAGCAAAAAGAGGATTGGCAATAGACGTTAGCTCAGGGTTAATCTTCCTCACCAAAAAATAAAATAAAAAGATAGTTGCATAGAATTAATATGCTCCTTCCTATAGCACAGCAGTGAGATTTTGCCTCCATTCATTCACCCATCTGCAGGGCAGCCCTGCTGGGATTTTATTTCCCCTCTATTGAAGGCCCTTACTATTCACCTAGAGGAGGCACAAATGGAAAGACACATGGGCTTTGGGACCTGGGCTCAGAATGGCCTGAGACTCTCTGAAATCACTTACTGTCTGTGAGATCTTGCAAAATTTACCAAACTTTCCCGATGGGAAGCATCTGAATTATAGGGATGACTATACCAGCTTCATTGAGTTGCAGAGAAGAGCATGTGAGATCAGATATGCAAAGGTACAGTGCTTGATAAATAGTGGGTGCCTAATAACAGTGGTAGCACCCCCTTTGCCTATAAAAAGTCCCCCCTGGGCTGACCTTCCTTCCTCCTTCCCTTTGATATATCTGGCCTGACCACACTGCCTTTGAGAAACCTGATCTCCTTAAACCAATAAGTGAACCCCTGGGGCCGAGTGATGCATAGGGTTGTACAGGATTGAGTGTTTGTGGTTTGCTACTTATCTGAGTCATTTGTGCTTATGTATTCCACCACTGACTTTCTTACTGACACACAGATAAGATTAAACCTGTTTCTTCATTAGAAAAAAATTCCCTTCCTTATTTTGACAACTTTGTAAAAACTGGCTCATGAGTCATTTTTCATAACCTTTCCCGTTTTACCGACATTTTATGATTTATAATTACTGCCAATGGCAAACTCCTATGGTTGGCAGCACCTAAACAAAACAGCTGCCAAGTGTTCAAGGCAGCTGCATTTCTGAAATATACAGTGCCAGAGATCGGATCTTTTGATGAAATCATATGAATCTAGTAGCTAGTCTCATAGTGGTTTCTAAACAATTGTTCTCTGAAAATTCCCTGAAGTTTATTTCCCTTACGTCTTTTCAGCCTTTTAATTAGGCGCTTAGTTATGATCTCTAGCCTGGAAATAGGGGATCTCTTGGGAAACTCATCGGTCCTTAGTGCATCCGTGCAATATTCCCCAACGCAATATCCATATCTTAATCCCTGGCAGACCCAAGGCAAACTGTGTTGAGTAATATGTACCAAAGGCTGTGGTCACGAGATTTCTCACCAAGGGTTTATATACACCATACAAGAGATTTCCCAACATTTGTCACCTCCATGGAAAGAGTCTAGAAACTAGCAAAATTATTGGGGACGCCAAATTAGAGAATGAAGGGATCTGAAAGGTTACTCTTTGAGAATATTGAGAACTTTGGAATGGTTGTTTTTGAGATGCCATGTGTAAATTGTCACTAGAGAAGCCTTTTCTTAGGGCAGAAGGAAAAAAAGGTAGAGATAGAGAGAAAGTGCCTTCCTACCAGTGAGCAGGGAGTTAGGAGAGGGTTAGGAGAGAACAGCGGCGCACGACCGACATTTTACCACTCACTTTGCTGCCGTGTGTTTCTCTGTCCCAACACTTCTTTGTGCTGTTTTCTGCAGCTTCCTGTGTGGGGGAGTGTGGTTCCTCAACCTGAACATGAAGCCACGCAGAAGGTAAAAGGAGCAATGGCAGAGCCACTCTTTTGCCTGCTCAAAGCACTCTCATTTTCCAGAGTAAAGGGAATGTCATTTCTGACAAATAAGCTTTTGAGATTATTTCTATTTAACTGGTTTGCAGAATGGACTTGAACTAGCTGATTAGCATGTGATGGTCTAAATACCATTTTCCCAAGGGAAAATGCAGGTACGTTAGGGTTAATTGTGCTTACCTAGTAACACTCATGGCAAAGCAGATCATTCCAATAGTTCAAGTTCAGAGGTATGAGATGATAGAAACTTGAACATTTACTCTTGTCTTTTTCCTTTTTTATTTTCTCTTTCTTTCTTTCTCTTTCTTTCTTTCTTTCTTTTTTTCTTTCTTTCTTTCTCTCTTTCTCTCTTTCTTTCTCTCTTTGTTTGGAATAAATGTCAAGTCATAATGTGAAAATAGTAAAATAATCCATTGGAAAATTTAACAGCACTTATTGAATATTGATGATATTCTCTAGGTACTCAACACTTCTTATCTAATAACCCCAGAGTGCTTGCTTGTAGCTATCATAACATAAATGCGTAACACGTTTTGTTAGCCTAATAAGACTATAAAGTCATTTCCAATTTAAAGAAATAAAGATGACAATGCACGAGAAACACTTTTCGGTCGCACTGAATCTCTTTGGTTGTTGTTATGACAAAACTTCCTGCTTCAGACCTGTAATAAGATCACCACGGGGGCCAGGAGTAGAGGAGGAAACTGTGGTTTTAGTTACGAGCACTCATCCATAATGCCCACCCAATCAGGGTAGCTATGGGGTTCCCCTTCCTCCATTTATAAGCCCTTCTGCATACTTCTTGCTAATTGAATTGACAGCCAAAATAATAAGGAGACCCTGAGACCTAGAGAAGCCAGGAGCTATTTTAGCAACCACTGCACCGGACCCAGAGTATCTCATGCTGTCGTGTTTGCATACCTTGAAATTAAATAAAAGAAAGTCAGCATCTAGATATACAAGCATTTAGAAATACTATCCGCTGTTTGCTTGGTTTCTAACAGATGTTAATCTCCCTGTTGTATCTGTAAGTGGCAGTCTATGCCCAGAGCCAACAGCAAGCTCTTTGTGAGCGCTGCTCTGCCGGGTCAGCAGTGAGGGCAGCGTTCTGCACCACGGCCCAGGCTGGGGGGGCAGCGCTGGGGTGCTGTCAGACTGGCTCTTGTTCGGATCAGGCCATTTCTCAGCCTTGCTATTGGCCTACAGAGCAGCTTCCTGCTGCCGTGGAACAAAGCCGTGTCCTGTTGGCTGGGCAGTACCTGGTGTCAAGAATCCTCCATTCACCGTCTAACTCGGTCCTCATCACACCACTTTTACTATCCGACACGGCCAGCGATGTGGACACCTCAGCACATTTCTGGAGAAAAAGAATAAGTTTCAAAGATCACAGAGGATGTGTTTGTATAGCTCTCAAGCCCATCAGAAAACTGCCAAAGGCCACAGTCTTTGCACAAAGTCAGGGAGAAAGAGAGATAAACAGCAAATTACCTTCTCTTTAATATGGGAGATGAAGTATGTGCTGTGTTGCTAAGATGGTTAAGAGAGCAGCCAGACCTCTTGGAAGCCGATGCTTTTTGAAATAGAGAATTTCCAAATGCAAATGTCCCTGATAGCGAGATTAATTTCTTCTCGCACCCCTGTGCATTCTGGATGTGGCATGTTTCCTGGCTAAGGCCTGGGGCATCCTCCCAAGGTGCAGCTTGCCAAAGGATACCTTAGCATATCGCGCCTTGCCTCTCCCCATGCTCCAGACTTTGGAAAGAAAGAGAGGCAGTCTGCTTTCATCCATTACCAACTACAGAACATAAAAGTTTATTTGGGTCAGTCACGTCTTCCCCCTTTAAGTCAACAGAAGTCTAATCCGATGCAGATGGAGACAAACTCATCTCTCAGCAATGAATGTCTGGTGTGAAATAACCCAGAGGAGTGCCAACCTGGGTCCAAAGAAAAAATAATCCTTTTTATAATAAAGTTATTATATATAAAGAGTGTATCCTCCGAGATAGTGTTTAGACTCTGCTGCAAGTCCTAATCACTCCCACTCTCTCTAGCCAGCTGTCAGCAAGTCAGCTTCAGACACTGATGGCCCCCTCTCTGAGAAGAAGATTCCTTCCACCCTACCCGAGTTCTTGGGAAGAGGGGGAAGGCGAGAAGTCACACAGTCCTCCGTATGCTAAATAACTTCACAGGTGGCCTGATACACCCCTTCCTCCCCTCCTCTTCCCCACACTTCTTCCCTCTGCCTCCTCCTCTAACTCTTCTCCTCACTGGTAGCATCTCCAGAAGATAAGAAAAACAGTTGATCACAATGTTGTTGTTACTACCCAGCAAGTATTTCAGATAATTTCCAGCTTTGAATCAAAAAGATACTGGTTTGTGAGCAACTGAACTGAAAGGCAAATTTGGGGGTAATCTTAATTTACTGAAACAGTTTAATTAGCAGTACTGTACAGTGGTACACCTGGACTTGAGAACCAGCCTGGGTCCAGATTCTCCTCTCACTCTTACTAGCTACTGACCTTGACTTTCGTGGAAGCTTCCACAGCCTCACCTTCCTCATGTGTAGTGAGAGAGATTCAAGAATTAATTGAGATAATCTATATAAAGATCTTATTATGTTCCTGGCACATAATAATTGTTTAATAAATGTTAGTTATTATTGATAAATTCCAAACCTATAACATCTCCCTACCAACAATGTCAGATTTAAGGGCCAAAAAAATATTAATAGCAAAATCCTCAACGAGTTTTGGAAGACTAAGATTGAGGTGGAAGAAATGAAACCTCTAAATAAAATAAATGTGTTAAATAGCATATGACAAAGCCAGTATTTTTCCGTGAAAGGACTTTATACTTTGTAGTAAACCTGAAATCAGGAACTTCACGGAATTAATAAAGGTCAGACCTCAGGACATAATATCTGCAACCTTGGTATTGTCATTTGAGCCTAACAAAATCATTGATCTTCTCACAAACCAAGCTGTTCCTACATATGAAACAGGGTTGAACATGCTTTTTGGTCCCAGAAAAAGATACTACAAACTAGATACTAGGGATGAATAACAAACATCCCTCCTGCTAGGGGCTGATTGTGTCCCCCTAAAATATATGTTTAAACCCTAACCCCTAATACATCAGTATAGGACTTTACTTGGAAATAGGGTCTTTACAAATATAAATTAAAATAAGCTCATCAGGGTAGGCTTTAACCCACGTAAGTACTCGACTTGTGTACTTATATAAAGGGGAAATTTGGACCCAGAGACAGACACACACACATAGGGAACACCATGTGAGCACGAAGGCAGAGATTCTGATGGCTCAGAGGGGAATCTGCTCCTTGCTTCTCTCCTAGCTCCTGCAGGTTTACTGGCAATCTTGGGTGTTCTTTGGCTTGTCGATGTGTCACCTGGATCTCTCAAGGTGCCAACACCTTGATCTTGGATTTCTAGTCTCCAGAACTGTGAGACAATAAATTTCTGTTGTTTAAACCACCTAGTTTGTAGTATTTTGTCACAGCAGCCCTAACAAGCTAATATACACGGGAATCTCAACCATGATTATATTAAAATTATATTGATCATATTGAAAATTATATTGAAGACTCACAGATTCCCAGTCCTAGCAAAAAAATACATGCTCTTAAAATTCCACTTGTTTTCTTAAACTATTCTTGCTCCTGCACCAGCAGCAGCCTGGACCTCTCTTGTTGCTGCTGCGTTGTTTGCTATTTTATATTCTGTTAGGTGCCCATTAGCTTTTCTGTTGTTATTGTCGTTCTGTTTGTTTTTCACCCTATTACATCTTTAAAATGATTGACATGCAGGGCCAGCTCCTGTGGCCTACTGGTTAAGTTTGGTGAATTTCACTTTGGCGGCCTGGGTTCAGTTCCCAGGCATGGACCTACACCACTCATCTGTCAGTGACCGTACTGTGGCAGCAGCTCACATGCAAAAAGAGGAAGATTGGCAGCGGATGCTAGCTCAGGGTGAATCTTCCTCAGCAAAAAAAGAAAGATTGACATGCAGCCTTATTTTGAATTTCACTAGTTAAGATTGAGAATCAGCTCAGTCTGGAAAGCAAGTGGTAGACTCGGCTTAAAGCAACACACTTAGATCCACGCATCCACAAGGGCTGCAAAGTCTCCCAGAAGCACTGGGTTGGTTCAACATTGAATGTGGAGTCAAGTTAATTATAACCTAGTGTCTTACCTACACCATCCCTCTGACTTACTTTCACCTTGATCATACTTCCAGCTGCTAGCATGACTCATCTATCTGGTCTTTTCTCCCATATGAGGATGAATCTTGTAGAAGACATTTGCCATTTTTTGGCTCTCCAGCATCCAACAACTCCCTGCAGTCAACACTCTAACTTCTCATTAGGGGAAGTCCCTTATACTAATATCCTTTTTGGGAAATTCCCCATCTCTGACAGCCTCCTCCCTGGAGTGAAGGGACTCCAATCCTTCCTGGCCGTTTTGTATACTCAGCTCATCAGGCCTCCTTTCTGGCACTTGGACTCCTGAGCAAATAACAAATCTTTTTGGATTTCAGAGTCATCCCAGCAGCAACACAAAGTCCAGATGGTTTCTACATCATGTTTCCTGCTGTCGGGCCTCTGGAGCTGCCTGGAACTGCCAGTTTCCCAAGACGGATGCTCCAGCTTCTTGTTGATACTTGAGCCTCTGATATGCTTCCAATATGTTCTGGCTTTCTTTTTCTTTTTTTTTCTTTTTCTTTTTCTTTTTCTCTTCTTTCCTTCCTTCCTTCCTTTTTTTTTTTTTTCCTCTTTCTCCCCCTTCCCTTTTTCCCTCTCTTGTCTTTTCCTTCTTTTCTTTCTTTTTGACTTAAGATGACCAGAGTTCACGTCTGTGACTTGCAGCCGAGAAACATGACAGATTCAAGGGCTAATGAAGAGAGAACACCAGACTAGGTCACAGCTTCACCTCATATGAGCAGTGAGATATTAGGAAAATTTCCTAGCCAATCTAAGCCTCTTTGCTCATGTGGAGTGTAAGTCTAATATCTGTCTTCCTAACCTCTGAGGCTTGTTGTGCAATCAGAGAAAGCTTCCTGTTATTGTTAAGCATGATGCAAATGCAAATAGGATAATGATGATGATGAAGATACTAAAGATGGTGAAGATACTCCACTAGAGTCTCATAAGATAAATATGCAGGGAAAAAAGTATATAGAGATGAGATGAAGGTGTAATACTTAATTTGCTTTAAAAAATTACATAATAGATTTCTTTCCGAGTATCAGAATAAAATATTTGAAAATCACGTTACATTTTAATGAACAAAGAGAGTCATTCTGTTACCACACAAAGATGAGGTTCTCCTACCCGATGCACATTAAAAAAAGCCAATTGTTACAGCATCAGCTTTTGGGAAAAGAATACAGCTTTATTGTGAGATCAATCTGGAAGGAGATGATAAATAAATGGCAAGCAATAGAGATATTGGAAGCCATTTGGTGTAAAACTAATTCGGCCTAACCTTGTTTTTCCAAAAGAGCCTGACGTGGCTGTTGAACATGCATTGTATATCTGCTTTAAGCATTTACTGTGTCCCAAAGACAAGAACAAAGCCCTTAAAGATAAAGTAACTTCCCCCACATCAGCATTTCCTTAAGGATAAGCATGTCTCCCTAGGCTAGGGATTGATTTCTGACCTGCTGTGACCACACAGCTCGAGACCACAGACCTGCTCCCTGCTGTGTTCAATTGCTGTGTGAACTGCTGTGCAAAGCAATCTCATGACTATTGTAAAAGGGACATCCCAATCATATATGATACATGCTCTTGGACAGTATATAACCATTCTGTACACCCCACTTTTTCAGTGCCCTTCCTTCCTTGGGGAAGGAAGGCCCCAGGCTAGTCCTCAGATCTGGCTCATAATAAACTCAACCCAATTTTGATTTATAGGTTGATTATGGATTATTTGCATCAATAGAAACAGCACTCTCAACTCTGTCTCCCCATCAAAGATATGGGGTAAGGTTTAAGGGATCAGGGAAGGCAGGCTGGTATGTGGAAGCCCCGGCAGGATGAGTTTTGATTGGCAGATCAAAATTTTCTCTTCTGTGCATGCTCCTGGCTGGCTCGCTGCCCCTGAAAAATAGCTTTAGCATCCTGCTGTTAGGATGGGGTCAGTTATGGGAGGTTACCAGGAAAGGCACAGTAAACAAGGGTAAAGTTGTTACACAGATTTAAGTGATTGCCTTCTCCATTGATGAGAGTCTCTAGAGATTCAATCATCACCTCCCTCCTGGCACAGAGAGGGAGGCACCCTTACAAATGGAGATTTCTCTTACAAATTTAAATTTCCCTTCCAAGAGGGTAACTTCTACTAGGTTTTCAGAGCTTTTCTGTGTCTGCTGTTTTTTTAATAATCACCAGCTCAAAATAGCCCCTATGCCACAGAGGCCTATTTTGGGGTGGCAAATTCTGTTTCTGGTCCTGTGGTTACAATTCCTTAAAGGATGCGTTTAGTACCATATAAATAACACTCCTCTTGATTTATTTGCCTTGTAAATGTGGATTTCTTTATTTCAGATTTTCTTAAGGGGAATTCTCTCTGTGTGTGTTGCAGCTAAATCCCCCAGCCCACCCCTAACAGACTGTATAACCATACCCCAAAAATGCAATGCCTGTGAGAGCATTTGTTTATATATTAATGGTTGTCTATGTTTTTTCAATAAACATATTTATTGACTTATATGTTCAGAAATGTACACAAATCATAAAGGTAAAGTTTATTGAATTATCACAAAGGGAATACATCCATATAAACACCAGCTAGATCAAGAAATTGCACATTCCTAGAGCCCCAGAAAATGCCCTCACATCCCTCCCAGGCCATTGTTTAACTGTCTGAATTGCCCTGCATTTTAACACCACAGAATAATTTTTCCTATTTTTGAATTTTATATAAGTAGAATTATAAACTATGAGTCACTTTGAATGAGACTTCTATAGATCAACATTATATATATGAGATTCATTCAGGTTGTTGAGTAGAGCAGTGTTTCCTTCATTACTTTGAGTTTTGGCATTGTATAAATATACTACAATGGGTTTATTCCTTCAACACTTTACAGAAGTTTGAAATGTTTCCAATATGAGGCGGTTACAAATGATCAAATGACATTGTTTTGAACATCTTTTTTTTGGTGAGGAAGCCGATGGGGTTGTTCAAGGCAGGTCGCCCCAAGATGTGCCACTCTGGTATGTGGATTATTTCAAGCTGAAGACAATAAAGATTCAGAAGACTTTGAAAGAAACTTTGACTTCCACCTCACTAACTGCCTAAAAGAATTTAAGATAGAAGGCCTGTACCCAGGACAAGCCATCACCATAGATAACTCTGGGTAACAATAGACTGGGAGGGTCCTTGCTAAGCCCATTCTTATCAAAGTTCTGTTTACCAAACATTTACACTTGTAAGGGAAATCTCAATTTGTAAAGGTATCTCCCCCTCTGTACCAGGAAGAAGGGGAGATGACCTCATCTCTAGAAACTTAGTGCAGAAGGCGAGGCCTTAAATCTGAGTAATAACTTTACTCTTGTTTACTGTGCTTTTCTGGTAATCTCTCATAACTGACCCCCCCACCCCCAACATCCTCTTTTGTCTTTACCTGAATGAATATGCTATTTAAGATTATGACCTCTGCCATTTGTCAAGTTACCCATTTTTTCCAGGTTTCTCCCATGTATACACATTGTACAACTTTGTTTGATTTTCTCCTACTATTTGGTCTCATGTCAGTTTACTTTGTAGCCCAGCCAGAAAGGACTCAGAGTGGGTAGAGAATAGTCTTCCTCCTCTTCAAAGGTTAGCCCTGAGCTAACATTTGTTGCCAATCCTCCTCTGCTTGCTAAGGAAGATTGGCCCTGAGCTAACACCTCTGCCCATCTTCCTCTACTTTATATGTGGGATGCCTGCCACAGCATGGCTTGATGAGCAGGGAGTAGGTCTGCTCCTGGGAGCTGAACCTGCAACCCCTGGGCCACTGAGGCAGAACGTGCGAACTTAGCCACTATACCACCAGGCCAGGCCCTGAACTTTCTTTACTATCTCTTGGTGTACATATGCATTTCTGTTGGATATTTGCCTAGGAATGTAATTTCTGGATCATCCAGTATGAGTATGTTCAAATTTTGCAGACATAAAATAGTTTTCCCAAAGAAATGTGGACCACCAGCAGTGTCCTGCATCCTTGTCAATACTTGGCATTATCAGTTATTTTAAATTCTAGCTATTCTGGTGGGGTTTCGTGTTACCTCCTTATAGTTTTAATCTGTATTCTCTTGATCCTAAGCACAGAAAAAAGAAAAATTACATCATTTTTCATTATTCACACTCAGGGATATGTAGAGACAAACTGTACTCAAAGAGAGCTCAACACATTACAGCCTTGCTCACAAAATGAACATACATCCCTGAATCTGCATGTGTGTAGGAGATCAAGTGTAGGACTGGGGAGTTCTTCAAACAGCTCCTATACAGGATTCAATGTTCGTGAAAGGATAAGTAATAAAAACGGCTAATTTGAAACTTACATATATTGTAAAAATTCAGCAATAACACAACTGTTTAGAACCTAGAACAACAAAAGCTTTTTTCAGGGAGGAGTATTTTATCGTGAAGTTTGTTAAAATTGCTAAAATTTTTTAATTTGGTACATGGAAATATTCAAGAGCAGACCACCTAGCTGATTTTATTATCATTTTTAAGACAATACATTGACTTATTGCCTGCACTCGGAGTGGACCACTCTCACTGCCCCATCCTTGGTTGCCACTAAAGGGATTTTATACCTATTTGGGGATGCTAATAGGTTAAGAGTTGAAAATTTGCCAGTGTTTTATCTCTGTACTAATGCAGACTAGTAGTATTAATTGTTTCTAAACAGTTTAGTATTAATATTTACTAAGCCAAGCATTAAGTTGTAAATCAGATGTTCTCTGTGTTTTCTTTGCCTTGTTTCTGAGCTTAGAAGAAAAACTTTCAGTCTTTTACCATTATGATATCTACTGTGGATTTTTTATATATGGTGTTTATTATGTTGAGGTTTCTATTCCTATTTTGTTGAGTGTTTTTATCATGAAAGGGGCTTTGAATTTTGTCAAATACTTTTTCTGCAGCAATTAAGATTATCCTATGGTTTTTTCCCTTCGTTTTGTTGATGTGGCATATTACATTGATCAATTTTTATATGTTGAACCAACCTTGTATTCCAGGAATAATTACCACTTGGTCATGGTGTATAATCCTTTTTCTTTTTTTCCTGATGCCCTAAATTATTTCCACCTCCTTTCCTAATTTATCTCCCCTAGTTTGAATGGGTTTCTGTGCCTTAAAACTCAAAGGACCTGGTGCGAAGTGATGGTCCAGTAAGATTTCATGAGACCATATTCCTGTTTTTCCCCCCAACTTTCTTTCTATATTGTATCAGTTATATGGTAATTATTTAATCTCTTTACTATGACATACCATGGTAGAATGTGCTATCCTGGATTAACATAATTGTGCTCCTTTATTGACTATTAATATGACTTTTTCAAAAGTCCTGGACACTGTAAACAGAAACTATTTTAAGTTAATGCTCAGGAATGTCATTCACAGAACTGCAGGGGTTAGTTAATGGAGACTAAAATTCTGCACTGCTAATGAAGCATGATATTTAAGAGTTAAATAGAATTGTCTATGAGGTTTCAGTGTTGAGCTCTAGGAAGCAAATATTTTATGCAATTACAAAGTAAGAAAAACTGTCCAAATATTATTTATTGCCTTACAATATTTAGCACTTTATTAACTCTCAATAATTACTATTATTTACTAAATATTACTATTATTGAGGTAAAGTACTATATGAAATAACTATTATAAAGTCATTATTTATACATATCATATATAAATTTATTATTATATAATAATTCAAATATTAACTACCTAAATTTCATATACACCATCCATTGCATGATAGTATATAATACTTTTCCCTATATAATTACCAGGATTTAGTTGTATTAGTCTTTTGAACTAGTAGTACTAACAATTAGTCATCATTTACTAAATAATAAATATGTAGAAAATGATTTTAATTATATGTGAACACTCTCCCATCTCTCCCACTCCAGCTCCAGGCTAGGGTCCCTGGAGGAACTGGGCCATAATTACCACATTTCCATGCTTCTCTGAGAGATCTACAGTTAGTGATACTTGAGCTGAATCTTGAAGAGTGGGTAAGAGTTAGTTAGGGAAAGAAAGAGTAAAAGGGTTTCCAGGGAAGGGCCAACAGATGAGAATACCTAGAGATGTCTGGCACCTCAAAGGGTGGTTGATTGGAAGGGCTGGGGGCTGGCTGGTCTGCCTCTGTCACCCTTCATAGTCTCACATCCCTGGGTCTCTTTCCAAGAGGCCTCTCTCTTCAGCAAGCTAGTCAGACTTCTTTAATGGTGGCTGGCTTCTCAGAGAGAAAAAGCAGGATTTTCCAGGCCTCTTAACAGCTAGATCAAAAGTTGCAGTCATTTTTGCCACATTCTGTTGGTCAATGCGACTGACAAGGTCAGCACAGATGCAAGGAGAAGAGGCTTAGTGTTTACTTCTTGATGAGAGGACCGACATGTCTATAAGGATGGAAGGAACTAGATACTACTATACGAAACAGGATTGTTCCTTGAGACTTGGGAATGGGGACATCCTGGGTTAGCCATATCTCTTCTATTTTTAAACGTCATTATGTTTTGAACTACATTATTCAATAATTGCATTTCTTTTATTATATGAATAGGAAAAAGAAAAGGAAAAAAAAAAAAAGAAGTCCCTCACCAGGAAATCTGCTTTTTAAGTTTCCCAAACCAATTAAGAATATACTCAAGTCTCACCTATTTCATATTATCCATAAAACAATCAAAAGTTAATAGGAATTTACCTATGCCTGTTAGAATATTTATTTCACTACTAAAATCATCTAAAGTATCAAATTCTAGACATCTACTGTGTATATTAATAATCTTAAAGAAACTGTCTAAAACAGAATTGTGGCTCATGAGATGAATCATTTTTATTAGATTTTATGTCAGATGGAGTTCAATTTTAGAAAACAGATACCACTCCAGGTACTTAAGAAGAAAGGGATTTTATACAGTGAATTAGGTACGTACGAACTCACTGGAAATGTTGGAGGAGCAAGATCTAGCATGCTGCAGACCAACACTGCAGAATTTGCCCACCAAGGGAATGCTAATAGGAAGCTGGCATGTCTAGAAGCAACAGTCTCAATTGGACCACCATCTTGGTCATGATGTAGGGAAAGTGTATTTCCTACAATTGTTGACCGGGATTGGAGGATAGGGAAGCTACCACCTGAACTGTTGGCTTCAGGACCATGCATGCATAATGAGGAGTATAAGGACAAGTACAAATTAAAAATAAGAAAAAAAGTTTAATTCTTCCTATTGAAAGAAGTGTAGCAAGTCTCCCTTTTTCTTAGAGCATTGACTTTAGAAAACTTGTAATTTCTCTGCTTCTTTGAAACATGTGTAACTCTTTTTAAAAGCTCAATATGCCTCTTGCCGATTTTATAACCCAGGAATTTCCTCAAGGACCTGGAAACCAACTCTTTGAAATGTTATCATCAAGGGAGATAGCACCCCTATCTCCCAGTTTCCGTGGGAGGGTAGGAGCTGAACTTCAGCTGGTGCCTGGCTCCAAGTTGCAAAGCTACCTTCTGTCATAATGATACGAGAAATTTATTTTTCCTTTGGATAAAGGCAATGAGCAAACACAGGTGGCTGCCCCAATTGCCAGGTGAATTTAGGTTCAACTTTGTATGGTAAATGGTACTGTCGTGTCCTCTTACCTGAGGACTAGTTACTATATATCTTGAGAATGTGTATGGAATGGGTTGTGTCTACTTGGCTATATAAAAGGGTGAAATTGCTTTATGTCTTTGCAATCTCTTAGCAGATTATCTGTAATTCACATCATATTCTGGTTTATGCTTATTCAATAATAAAACTGTTTTCTTTCTCTTCTACCTCTATAGAGAGGTTTTCTGCGTTGGCAGGAGATGTTGTTTTTATATTTCCCCAACACAACATGCCACTGCCTCTGTGTCTCTGTCCCCACATACTTTTTTCACTAATTCAAGTCTTGCATGAGTGCCTCTGATAGGCAAAACTTAAATCACATCCAGAACCATAATTTTGGATGAGTCTGGGGCATGCAGTTTTTAGCTTTCCAACCCTGACAATATATGTTTCATCCAAAAGAATAAAGTCGTAAATTTTTAGACAAGTAGTGAATAAAGCTTTATAAAAATTATGTCATTTAAATGAGCTTAAATCTCTCCTTTAAATCTTGGAAGAACTCCAATATCTGATTTTTTTCTGACCACAAGCTGCAGCTAATACCTGCCTCAGTACATACCAGGTGTCAATGATAATAAATGACCGGTTTTGAGCATCTGCCCTGGGGCAGGCCCTGAGCTGATCACTATTTTTAGCTATCACAACAACCCTGGAAGTTGAGCACAATTATTTGGATTTTACTCGTGAAGAAACTGAATGAGTTTCAAACAGATGACATGTCCTGCCTGAAACCATACAACTAGAAAGTAGGAGACTGCAGATTGAAATATAGACTTTGATACATTCCCCTTCTTGTTTCGTGATTTCCCCTTTCCACTCACAGGGTCCTAGACAAACCTAGTGGGGTTTACTCCTGCCATACCACACAGAGTCTCAATATTATTACCAGAGTTAAGAAAATGTTGTCAAGATAAAGAGGTAGAGACTCGTCCAGATGTGGCTTAACTCAGCAGACGCTGCCCCTTCTCTCCAGCTGGTGCCTGACTGCTTCCCTGGATGGACAATGGGTGGAGGCAAGACAGACTCAAAGCCTGGCTCCGCCTTTCCCCAGCAGGCCCATGTCGAGTAGGTTACTCAACTTTTCTGAGCCTCAACTCTCAAATTTATAAAACAGAGATAAAAATAGAGTCTGCTTCACAGATTTGTGAGGACTAAATGAGATAACACACACAAAGCACCTGCTCTGTAGACTGCACCAAATAAAGGTTAGCACTCAGGATGATTCTATGATGATCAAACTTAGCACTTCACAGAGCAGCACAGCAGAATGTTTCCTCTAGTATCTTTCATTCATTGGTCATGAATATGCCCTCTGGGAAACAAGCAAATAAGCAATCATGCTCGGTCCTCCATGTAACAACTCTTTGAACGTTTGAAGATACATTTCCCTCTATTTTCCCCTCTCCAGGCTAGTACTTCATAGTCCCTTCCATTGACCGTGATATGGTTGTCAGACTTAATGCTATACTGTTTGCCCTTTAAACACTCTCTAGATCTCGTCACTCAGAACAATACAGGGCTCAGAAGTGAACACAATACTCCAAATATGCTATGCCAATGCAGAAAACTGAAAGTGTTAACCTCCCTTGGTCTGGGCACAATTAACTTAGCCTAATGTGGCTTAGCTTTAAACAGCCTCATTACGCTGTTCACCCATATGAAATTAGTGTCTGCCAACTTCCCCTGCCCAACACACACTCAAACTACTCTGTAGCCTGTTCTCCTTAATTCTACATATGGACATTTTTTTTAATGTTGGCATTTACAGTTTATTTCACAACAGTTTTGACTATCATCTCAGTCTGTCAAGAGCTTTTTAATCTTGATTTCATTACTTAATATATCAGCAAGCTGTCTGGATTAGCTACAGTTAGGTTTGGCTATGAATATCATGACACTAAGATACCATAACTTGGACAAAATAGGAATTTATTTCTATCTTATGTGAACAAAGACCATAAATAGACACTTCAGGACTAGAGTGGTGACTCTGATCCTCAGGGGCCTTGGTCCCTTAGGCTGTGTTCTATCATCCTAAACACGTCTTCCACTTGATAGTCCAAGAGGAAGGCTGGAGCTTCAGCTGTCACATCCACTCTCCAATCAATAGGAAGTAGGAAAGAGCCAAGAAGTTCATCTACCATTCATCTGTTCATCTATTTAAGATGACCTCCCAAAAGTGTCATTCCATATGGCGTTATATGGTCTACATACCTGCGAGAAATGATTTCTTACATAGACCAGAATTTTGCCTCTGGTACCTTTCATTCATTTGTTAGAACGTATCCACATGGCCGCACCTCCCTGCAAGGGCAGCTGAGAAATGCAATCTCTATTCTGGGCAACTATGTTTCAGGCTAAAAAGAGTAATTCTATTATTCAGCAGGCAAGAACAGGTATTGGGGGACAACTAGTAGTTTCTTCCACACCCTTGGAGATTTGTGTTTTTAGTAAATGCGAGAGCCTTCTTTCTATGACTTTATTCACATCACTGTGATGTTAAAGATTTTTATCAGTCTTTAAGAGGACCCAGGCGTGGGCACATTCAGCAAGTGAAAGCTCCTTCTATGTCCCGCAGTGAAAAGTGCCTTAGTCATATAATTCACTCTACAAGAATCCCCTAAATATAGCAAGACTGGGGGTGGAGGGGTGCAGGACTCGGTGGGGTTGGTAATGTCAAAGCATATCCTCCACAACTGAGGAAGCAGGACAGGATTGTAGAATATGCATGCCCTTGCTTTTTTTTTTCTTTTTTGTGAGGAAGATCAGCCCTGAGCTAACATCCATGCCAATCCTCGTTTTTTTTTTTTTTTGCTGTGGAAGACCTACCCTGTGCTAACATCTATTGCCAATCCTCCTCCTTTTTTTACCCCCTTTTTTCCCCCCAAAGCCCCAGTAGATAGTTGTATGTCATAGTGGCACATCCTTCTAGTTGCTGTATGTGGGACGCGGCCTCAGCATGGCCAGACAAGCGGTGAATTGGTGCGCGCCCGGGATCCGAACCCGGGCCTCCAGTAGCAGAGCGCTCACACTTAACCATTAAGCCACGGGGCCTGCCCCGCATTCCCTTGCTTTTATTGTCATTTTCTCTTTAACACTTCAGCCTGTAGCTCTCACTTGATTTCTTTCTGCTAAATTAAAGTGGTTAAAACCAAACTCTTTCTAGCTTGTTATCTCTACATTTTCAGTTCTGTATCTCAGACGTACAACCCTCTTAAATGCAAGAACGTTCCCAGGACACCTTTAGGTACCAAGTGGAATAAAATGTCATAGACTCCACTTAAGGTTCAGCAGAGCAGTGGAATTGTGTGGAGGAAGTTGTTAAAATGCAGATTCCGATTCAGTAGGTCTGGGATGGAGCCTGAGATTCTGCCGTTCTAAAAATCTCCTTGGTGATGTCAATGCTGCTGGTCCTTAGACACACTTTGAGAAGTGAGGAAATTAGACTACGCATTCCATGAGACCACAGACCCTGATGCTGTATTCTCATATCCCCAAAACCTAGCAGTGTATGTGGCACCATAAATATTTTTTGAATCAATAATATCACATATGGCTCCATAAGACAACATAAGCTATCTATGGAAAGTAAAATTCAACTGAATTTACTTCTATTCATAATTACCATGCAATAAGCATCTACTTCATGCCATGAACTATACTTGACAATTTAAGGCCATTAACTATTTAGTGTTGACAAAAATCCTCTGAGTTATTATTTCCATATTGAAAATGAGGAAACTGAGAATTAGAGAGATTAATTTGCCCAAAGTCCCAAAGCTAGAAAATGTTAAAAATGATAGAGCAGAGAGCATAACAGATCTACGCAATTCTAAGGTCCACTGTGTTCGGCTGTCTCCTCCTTCTACAAAGGAAAAACTCCTGACCCTCATAGGCCTATGTTCTTTTGACAGACTATTTCCCATCCTTCTGCTCAAGTTGCAGAGAGAGCATCCCTTTACCAGCTCTGGAAACAGAGGAGGTGAGGGGGCTGTACCAAAGCTATAGGCCCCGACACAGCCCATGACCAGTGGTTTCTAGTTTGCCGGTAGACCTAACACACAGCCTCCGCTCAGAGCAAGCAAGGCTCCAGAGCGCCAAGCATCACCTAACCCTCCACGCTGCTCTGAGTCCAGCCTTATTCACTGTCCCTTACACAAGCAACATTTGGGGGAAGTGCTTATACCCCAAATATATTGGTTTGACTTATCACTAACACTCAGAGCTCGTTTAGATTTCAACAGTAAGATTTTTTTCTTTTATTTGGGTCACTGCATGCATGAAATTATTACAAGTTTTTATTTCCTTACCTGACCTCTTCATTGTGCTAAGTTGAAGATAGTGAATGAAAAAAAAAAAGAGTTTACTAGGTGATTTCTCAAAATAAATAAATAATTCATCTGTAAGAGTGTGTGTGGTAGATTAAAAATGGCCACAAATTCTTGGCAGCTCCTCCCATCAAGAGGTGGAATCTATTTCCACTCTCCCTAGATCTGGGCTGGCCTTGTGATTTGCTTTGACCAGTAGAATGCAACAGAAGCGATGTGTGAGTTCTGAGTCTGGGTCTCAGGAAGCCTTGTAACTTCCATTCTTGCCCTCTTGGGACACTGCAGCCATGAGAACCAGCCCAGGCTGACCTGTGGGAGAAGAAGAGACCACATGGAGCTGAGACAGCCATCCTAGCAGAGGCCCGCTAGACCACCTAGCTGCCAGCCAACCTGCCCACAAACTGTGGCCTCATGAGTGACTCCAAGCAAGCACAACTGCCCAGCTGAGCTCAGACCAAATGGCCACAGAACTGGGAGTAAATAAAATGTCTGCTGCTATAATAGATAATTGATACAGTGTGTAATATTCACCCTACATGTTACTATAGAGATTGGAAACCATGATTGTAACACACCTAGCCCAGGCCCTGGCATGTACTATGTGCTCAGTAAATGTCAGATGTGTTATTATTTTTCAACAAATTGTGTATTTCAGAAGTTGTGGCGAGTTAAAAGTTAAATGCATTTTATAAGACCAACGTATAGATGTTATACTTAATAAACTAGAGTTAGAAATAAAAGTTTACATTGAAATCTTAGGTAATCTAATGATAATTACATTCATTACAGAAAAGCAATGGATTAAATAGAAAGAAGGTGTGAATTGCAGTCACCTAATCCAGTCCTTGATGGCTTGACTGAAGTCAAGCCATGGTTGACAGTGTTTTCAAGGTTTCAAAGGGGAAAATATTCCGAGGTTTCCCTTTGTGACTTTTTCCTCCATTAGGCGTGAGTTCTCCCTCATGTCTAGACAAAGTCTGCTTTATAAAGAAACTTATTATCTGGCTGCTTGCTCAACCGAAATGCAGAGCTCATTGCCATATTCCTGTTACTACTGTGCAAACAGTTAAAGTTCTCTCGATGTTAATTCTATCAAGACTGGTTTTGTGAAGACAGATCTGATTGGCAATCTTGTGGTGAGTCCCATCCTGATAAATTAACTTATCTCAGGAAAAGTTACTCTCACAACAGCCCTGTGATGCAGGCAGATAAGATATTTTCCATCCTGTTTCTTTGTTTGCTTATTATTTTAACCTTACTCTATTAATACAGGAGAAAATTGACATTCAAGGAAATTGAATAATTTTTCTAAAATAAGAGAGAGAAATAGTACAAAGTAGAGTTGTATTCTAATCCTCCATAGTCAACTGACTACAAATTGAGTGTTCTTTTTACTATTTCACTAATTGTGATGACATTGAAAGCAGAGCTGTTCACTTAACCCATGCATTCTCAATAGGGACAATGTGACCCACTAGCAAAAATTGGTTCTTGGGGGGGGTGAAAATTTTTTTTAGATATTACAATGGTTTATGGCCTTCTAAAGGGCCACAGAACACAAACAGATATATAGAATATCTGCGATATTAAAGTTTTATAGAGGGTAAGGTTGATTAGGAAAAAAATGCCTAAAATGGCTCCTTAAGGAAGCGATCGATAATGAAAAGAAGGTTAAGAAACACTGACAACTTTTTTTTCTTTTTTTAATTGAGGTATTATGAAATTGGAAGGTATTTCAAGTGTACAACGTGATGATTTCATATATGTATACATTGTGAAAGGAGTCCCCTCAATGAGTCATTCACACATCCATCATTTCACATATTTACCCCCTTTATTTTTTTTTGGTGAGAGGATTTAAGTTCTACTCTCTTAGCAAGTTTCAGTTATACAATACAGCATTATTAACTATAGTCACCATGTTAGACATTAGATCCTCAGACCTTATTCATCTTACAGCTGAAAGTTTGTACTCTTTTACCAACTTCCTGTTTCCCTCACTTCCCAGCCCCTGGCAACCACTTTTCTGCTCTCTGTATCTCTAAGTTTGACTTTTTTTTTTGATTCCATATATAAGGGATATCATACAGTATTTGTCTTTGTCTGGCTTATTTCACTTAGCATAAGTTCATCCAGGTTCATCCATGTTGTCAAAATCTCCAGGATTTTCATCTTTTTAAGGCTGAATTATATATATATATATATTTACTTTATCCATTCATTTTATATCACGTTTACTTTATCCATTCATCCAATGACAGACTTAGGTTGTTTCCATACCTTGACTATTGTGAATAATGCTGCAATGAACGTGGGAGTACAGCTATCTCTTGAGATAATGGTTTTATTTCTATTGTATATCAGAAGTGGGATTGCTGGGTCATATGGTAGTTCTAGTATTAATTTTTTGAGGAACTTCCATACTGTTTTTCATAGTGGTGATACCAATTTACATTCCTAACAACAATGCCCAAGTGTTCCTTTTTCTCCACATCCTCACCAACATATGTTATCGCTTGTCTTTTTGGTAATAGTCATCCTAACAGGTATTGGGTGACGTCTCATTGTGGTTTTGATTTGCATTTCCCTGATGGTTAGTGATGTTGAGCACCTTTTTATGTACCTGTTAGCCATTTGTATGTCTTCTGTGGAAAAATGTCTATTCAGGTCCTTTGCTCATTCTTTAATTATTTGTTTTTTTGCTATTGAGTTGCAGGAGTTCCTTGTATATTCTGAATATTAATCCCTTATTTAATATATGGTTTGCAAATATTTTCTCCCATTTTATTGGTTGCATTTTCATTTTCTTGATGGTTTCCATTGCTTTGCAGAAGCTTTTTGGTTTGATGTAGTCCCACTTTTTATTTTTGCTTTTGTTGCCTTTGCTTTTGCTGTCAAACCCAAGAAATCATTGCCAAAACCAATGTCAAGGAGCTTACCCCCTATGTTTTCTTCTAGGAGTTTTATGGTTTTAGGTCTTGTGTTCAAGTCTTTAATCTATTTTGAGTTGATTTTTGTGTATGGTGTAAGATAGCGGTCCCGTTTCATTCTTTTGCATGTGGCTGTCCAGTTTTCCCAACACCATTTATTGAGGAGACTATTCTTTCACCCTTGTATATTCCTGCCTCCTTTGTCATAAATTAATTGACCATATATGCATGGAGTTATTTCTGGGCTCTCTATTCTTGTTCCGTTGATCTGTGTGTCTGTTTTTACGCCAATACCATACTCTTTTGACTACTATAGTTTTGTAATATAGTTTGAAGTCAGGAACTGTGGGCTTCCAGCTTTATTCTTCTTTCTCAAAATTGCTTTGACTATTTAGGGTCTTCTGTGGTTCCATACAAATTTTAGGATTACTTTTTCTCTTTCCATGAAAAAAGACATTGGAATTTTGATAGAGATTGTATTGAATCTGTAGATCACGTTAAGCAGTATGGATATTTTAACAATAATAATTCTTCCAATTCATGAGCATGGAATATCTTTCCATTTATTTGTATATTCAATTTCTTTCACCAACATCTTATACTTTTCAGTGTACAGATCTTTCACCTCCGTGGTTAAACTTATTCCTAAGTATTTTATTCTTTTTGATACAGTTGTGAATGGTACTGTTTTCTTAATTTCTCTTTCTAATAGTTTGTTGTTAGTGTATAAAAATGCAACTGATTTTTGTAAATTTATTTTGTATTCTTCAAGTTTACTAAATTTTTTATTAGTTCTAATAGTTATTTGGTAGAGTCTTTAGGGTTTTCTATATATAATGTCATGTCATCTGCAAACAGAAATAGTATTACTTCTTCCTTTCCAATTTGGATTCCTTTTATTTCTTTATCTTGTCTGATTACTCTGGCTAGGAATTCTGGTACTGTGTTAAATAAAAGTGGTGAAAGTGGGCATCCTTGTCTTGTTCCAGATCTTAGAGAAAAAACTTTCATCTTTTCTCCACGAGTATGAAGTTAGCTGTGGGCTTGTCATACATGGCCTTCATTATGTTGAAGTATGTTCCCTGTATTCCCAGTTTGTTGAGACTCTTATCATGAAAGGATGTTGAATTTTGTCTAATGCTTTTTCTTCATCTGTGGAGATGATCATATGATTTTTTATCCTTCATTTTGTTAATATGGTATATCACATTGATTGATTTGCAGATATTGAAACATCCTTGCATCCCTGGAATAAATACCACTTGATGATGGTATATGATCTTTTTAATGTCATTGAATTTGGTTTGCTAACATTTTGTTGAGGATTTTTGCATCTATGTTCATCAGGGATATTGCCTATAATTTTCTTTTCTTGTAGTTTCCTTGTCTGGTTTGATATCAGAGTAATTCTAGCCTAGTAAAATGAGTTTGGAAGTGTTCTCTCCTCTTCTATTTTTTGGAAGAGTTTGAGAAGGATATGTATTAAGTCTTCTTTGAATGTTTGGTAGAATTCACCAGGGAAGCTGGTCTTGTCCTCGATTTTTGTTTTTTGGGAGGTTTTCGATTACTGTTTCAATCTCCTTACTGATGATTGGTCTATTCAGATTATCTATTTCTTCTTGATTCAGTTTTGGAAGGTTGTGTGATTCTAAGAATTTATCCATTTCTTCTAGATTATCCAATTTGTTGGTGTATAGCTTTTCATAGCATTCTCTTATAATCTTTTGTATTTTTGAGGTGTCCGTTGTAATTTCTCCTCTTTCATTTCTGACTTTATTTATTTGAGCCTTCTCTCTTTTTTTCTTGGTGAGTGTGGCTAACAGTTTGTCAATTTTGTTTATCTTTTCAAAGAACTAGCTCTTAGTTTCATTGATTTTTTCTACTGTTTTTTAAGTCTCTATTTCATTTATTTCTGCTCTAATTTTTATTATTTCCTTCCTTCTACTGATTTCGGCCTTTATTTGTTCTTCTTTTTCTGGTTCCTTTAGGTGTACTGTTAGAGATTATGTATTTGAGATTTTTCTTATTTGTTGAGGTAGACCTGTACTGCTATAAACTTCCCTCTTAGAACTGCTTTTGCTGTATCCCATAAATTTTGGCATCTCGTATTTTCATTTTCATTTGTCTCCAGGTATTTTTTGATTTCTCCTTTGAGTTCTTCATTGACCCAATAATTGTTCAGTAGCATTTTGTTTAATCTCCACATATTTGTGGCTTTTCCAATTTTCTTCCTATAGTTGATTTCTAGTTTCATACCGTTGTGGTCAAAAAAGATGCTTGGTATTATTTCAATCTTATATTTATGGAGACTTGTTTTGTGGCCTAATATGTGATCAATCCTGGAGAATGTTCCATGTGCATTTGAAAAGAAGGTGTATTCTTTGGGTTTTGGATGGAATGTTCTGTATATATCTACTAAGTCCATCTGGTCTATTGTGTCCTTTAAGGCCAATGTTTCCTTATTGATCTTCTGTTTGGATGATCTATCTATTGATGTAAGTGGAGTGTTAAAGTTCCTTACTATTATTGTGTTGCTGTCTATTTCTCCTTTTATGTTTGTTAATAATTACTTTATCTACTTAGGTGCTCCTATGTTGGGTGCATAGATATTTACAAGCGTTATGTCCTCTTGTTGGATTGCTCCCTTTATCATTATGTAGTGCCCTTCTTTGTCTCTTGTTACAGTTTTTGTTTTAAAGTCATTTTTGTCTGATATAAGTTGCTACCCTAGCTTTCTTTTCATTGCCATTTGCATCAAGTATCTTTTTCCATCCCTTCACTTTTGGTTTGTGAGTGTCTTTTGGTCTGAAATACGTGTCTTTTATGCAGCATATATATTGGGTCTTGTTTTTCATCCAATCAGTCACCCTATGTCTTTTGATTGGAACATTTAGTCCATTGACATTTAAAGTAGCTATTCTAAGAATATTCTTATTGCCATTTTGTTACTTTTTTTCTTGGTGTTTTAGTAGTTCTTCTCTGTCCCTTTCTTCTTTTCTTGCTCTCTTCCTTTGTGGTTTGATGGCTTCCTTTAGTATTATGTTTGGGTTCCTTTCTCTTAATTTTCTGTGTATTTATTATAGGTTTATGGTTTGTGATTACCATGATGCTCATATATAATAACTTACATATATAGCAATCTATGTTCAGTTGATGGTCTCTTAAGTTTGACCTCTTGCTAAAAGGTCTACTCTTTTACTCCTCTCCTCCCACATTTTATGTTTTAGATATCATATTTAACGTCTTTTTGTGTATGTGTATCTGTTACCCTCTTATCATGGAAATAGATAATTTTATTACTTTTATCTTTTCACCTTCATATTAGCTTCATAGGTGGTTGATCTGCTACCTTTACCATACATTTGCCCTTACCAGTGATTTTATTGTTTTGTTTTGTTTTGTTTCTTGGTAATTTTATTATTCCTATTTGTGGTCTTTTCTTTTCCACTTAAATGGTTCCCTTTAGCATTTCTTGTAAGGCGACAGCTACTTTAAAAATACAAGATTTTCACTGCTTTTATATCCAAATGACTAAGCTAATTTCCTTTTCATCTTGGTGAGAGCAATAACAGTCTTTTTACTTAGAATCTTTTTACTTAGTCTTTTAACTTAGAATAATAGTCTTTTTACTTAGTCTTTTGACTTAGAATACCAAGAGATCAACTACATCTTTTCATTAAATATAGTCATCTTCTTTAAAAAAAAATCAGTGAAAGATGTGTATAGGTCTGGTTGACTTGCAATACAAAGAAAAGCTAAATGGAACAGTTATTCCATCTATCTGAATTAAAATGCAGTCTGCAAATTCTGTATAACGGGGTCTAGAAGGAACTAGTCCTGCAGAATCCCAAGGTACACAGATTTGCCCCTTTGACAAACCATTCATACACCAAGATTTCAATTTTTGTTTTTCTTTGATTTTGTGACTTTTTCTGAACGTTCTATTCTGAGTGTGAATCACATGTAAATGGGAGCTAATATGTGGGGCCAAGCGATATAAGACTGCACATGGCAAGTCAAGATGTTCAGGGGCTCATTTTAAGAGAAAGCTTATTTTTACACCTTTGAGGCATTTGTGTGAATACTTATGACACCTAGTGGTCAAAAATTGGGCAGTGGGATATTTAAGGAAGAGAAAGTGGGAATGGCCTGAAGGAGAAAAGGCTGTGGATAAAGGAAGAACTGCTTTTTAGCAGAACACTTACCCATAAAGGTGTTTAGTTATGAGATCCCTGCTTAAGAAGAATCAATTTGAAGAAATCGGAAAATACAAGGGGTGAAGTGATCCTGAAAAAGAGAAAGACTCTAAAGAATCTGGAAATATGCCATCTACAGAGAATGAGGAGGAACTTCATGCATTTGTATTCTTCCCATCCAACAGTACAGAAAACAAGCATTAGGGAACTTCTGTCACCTGCTGCGGCTCAGTCGGGCAGATCCACACTGGTCTTGAGGATGGGTGAACTGACAGGTCAACATCTTTTTATTTCCTATATATTGACACAGTCTTAAAAAAATGTTTCCAATAAAACTAAACTCTCAATTATTCCTGATAAGTCTAGCTTAAAAAACCTCCAAAGAGAAGAGATGTGAATCTGTGGTTCCTTTTCAATAAAAACAGTAGATTACCTCCTTCTTAAAAAACAGTGAGAATCAGAAAGATAGTAATAATAAAAAGAGGAGATGCATAGAGTTCGAATGGATTTGAAAAAATAATTTACTGGAGAGGACAGGTGGGAATGAGCATTACTGTTTACAAGGACAGCCCTGTTAATAATATTTCTAGAAGTGGTTACAAGTGACCATTCCTTTTGGTTCCTCTTTCAACTTTTTGGCATTTCCCAATGAAATCCATCCTAGGAACTTTATCACAGAAGGTTTATCAGCTCTGTTATCCATTTCTCTACATATATTGAATATATTCCATCTTTTGAAACAAACCATAACCAATTGCTTATATTTCTATCTGAAGAATATTCTAGAATATCAGCTGCTCTTATCAAAATGTCTCTTACAAGCTGCAGGGATGGTGTTGGATGGAGTTATGTAAGTCCTCTCTTTTTGAAAGCAAAGCCCTAAACATTCTGGTATCTATGCCTTGCCTAAGAAGGATGATCCCATTAACATTAACCTAGTTATTAATTTCTGTATTTAAATTAGCTTGAAACTTCTCAAGAATTATCTATCATTTTGAATTACCTATACTACTATTCCCTTTCATTGTTGTAAATAGCCAAGAACTGGGAGACTCTAGAATCCTTTCCAGACACAGAGAATTGTCTGAGAATTGGCTCAGTGGATACAGATTTCCTATAGCTTTGAAGCCAAAGAGTTTAAATTGGAGTTAGTTGCTGGGCAAAGAGAAAGAGAGAGAGAAAGAAAGAAATCAAGTTCTCAGAATCCAATGTCTAGTAAACAAGTTTTCAGGAACTAAGAGAAGCCAAAATACCCTTATGTGTTAAGTTTCTCTTGAATGCCTGAAGGAGAAAAGGCCGTAGATAAAGGAAGTCTGGAAATCGAGAGCACGGGACCCAGCAGAGGCTCCACTGTTCACCGTCTGTGTATCAAGTCACACAAACATTCTGGGTCTTTCTTTCTTCATCTTATAAAATGAAGATATTTTACCAGATGATATCTAACTAAGGTCCCCTCCGGCTTCAGAATTTGATTTTTTTAATAGTTTATTTTCTCTACTTCTTCTTGTTTTATTTTCTCTGCTAATTATGCTCCTCAAGTTCCCAGTTCGCTCCTCAAGTTCCCAGTTCAATACCCTTTGAGATTTGAACCAAGAAGAGAATAGGAAAACAGAGATGATATCTGTTTTCTCACTGAGATGAGAAAAGAGAAAATAGAAAAATATACCAGAAGATTATCTTGAAAAAGAAAGAAATACTGTTTCAAAGAAAAATAAATAAATCATGAATTTAATTTAGACAGTGACATATAATGTTAGTTTTATGTGATAAGTACAATGTTATTTTATGACATTTTTAAACATAACTGGTTTGAAAGTTAGGAATTGGTAATTTAGTGTTTTATAGGTGGGAAGAGAGTAGGTTTAAGGACTTAAATGTTCACAAAGCTAGAAATTGCTTTTAAACAACTCTACACATTTCCAGAGAGATTCAAATATCTGATATGGGGTTGAATTCTCTTTAGGTTCCTTCTAGCCCTGAAAATTTAAGATTCTATATTTCTTTCTCCTGGATTTTTCTACAAAATTGTCCTTCCAAGTCCTTGTGGGCTTGGAATTGATTCCATGACACCTATTTGCTGAAGAAAGCCAGAATATGTCACCCTAAAATATACATTTTTGACATAAAAATTATTTTGGGCTGAAGGCAATTAAGAAGCAGTAAATGCAGAAAAAGATCCTCCTTTTCTGCATAAATGCAGGAAATAAATTCTCCTTTTACTGGAGACGACTATTATCAGCTCAGAGAGGGCACCAGAAGAATCTGCAAACAAACCTTGTTAAACCAACGCTTATCTTCCTAGTTACTTCTTCACCATTTGCTGCCTCTAGCCCAAACTCTTTGTCTTGTCAATTATTCACAAATTTATCATTTCTTTGCCTAAAAGTTTTTTAAAAGCTTCCTGTTCTGGTCACTTCGTCCAGTCTTCATTCTCCTGTGAAGGCTCTCATATATGTAAAAATTCAACAAAATGTGTGTGTTCTTCTCCTGTTACTCTATCTTTGCCAGTTTAATTTTCAGATGCAGCCAGGCACCCTCAGAGGAGCACAGAAAACTTTTTCCTCCCTTACATTGCCAACCCATGAGAACAGGAAAGCCAATTCGTGGACTAATGAAGATTGAAAGGTGAGAATTAGGAATAAAGATTATTTTCACTGTTTTTACCATTTTTAAATTTACCTGGTGAGGAAACAGTGAAGTGTAGGTAGCCTGGAAACAGTAAGAAATAAGAAACAGAAGGGTAAGCAGACTAATATTTCTAGCCAATGTCTGGAAAAAAAATCAACGTTTTATTTGTTTGTTTTTAGAAGAAACTCTGTTTTTTGCACTCTAGCCCCTTCCCATTCATTCAAGAGACTCATTCACGTGGCGTTCAAGTACTATTTGCCGGTGGGTGGTGTGGCTTGTGTATTTACAGCAGCACTTCTTAGGAAGTGCTCAAGTAAATCCTGTGGCTGAGAAGATTCCTGGACTCGAGGAGCACAGATTGTTCCAGTTCCTGTGATATTTGTTTAACGCATAAACAAAAACGTGAGAGCACACACTCCACGCACACAGTTCAGAGAATATCTGCTGTGCTGTACCAGCAGATATTTTGATGTAAGAGTGCTAAAAATAAAGAGGCAAAGAGATGCGGCCTAATCTGCTAGGGTTCCTTTTTCAAATAATAAATTTACCATAGAACTACTCCGTTAGCCTGCCTTTGTTGAGGCTTATTTTAGGGCCTAGTTCAATACACTCGACTAGCAGAGAATTAGGGAGTTTAAAGAAATCTAAACCACGTATATTACTTATGTATTATACTGTCGTATATGAATTCTGTTCAAAATGATTCCTGTGTATGTTTAGATAGCATCTTTGTTTCCATGTCAGTCTATTGTATGGTAAATCTACTGAGGGCAGGGAGCATTTCTAACCCAATGAGACTTGCCTCAAATAAAATTTCAGTCTATAATAGTAATTTCATGCATACCACACTATCACCCCATTTTCCCCACCATCTTGTCAGCCAGCAAAAACTCCCCTGTTTGACAACATACCAGACTATGAGCTCTTGTCAGTTTCTTGTGATCCCCAAACCCATCACATATCTCTATCCTGAGCAATTGGGCCCGTGTCTGCCTTCCCTGTAATGAATCTTCCCTTCTGTGACATGTTAGCAAAACGACCTTCCAGGAACCTACCTCACAATTGTTCCACTTTCTCTGAGACTGCTTTTCTAGAAAGGAATGCTACTGATTTATAGGCCCATCTGCTTATCCCAGAAACAGCCTTTTTAGAACACATTCTAGTCTTTGTGGATTTTAGCAGCAGGCACTCCAGTGTCAAGCACATCCTTTAGAAAATGTGCTGGCTTCCAGATGAAATTGAGCACAACGCCATGAATTCCACTCCTCTCATGAGTGATAACGATATTTGTACTGGCAAATGGTTATTAGTTTTCTTGGGGAGTTATTGTAAAGGATTACGTACAAACACGTACTCATATCGTCGACTGAAATAGAGAGCCTCGGTGACACTAGTGAAGGAGTTTATTCAATCATCAGCGTGAGGAGTTTGAACCCTGGGAAAACAGTTCAGCAGATGCTCTGATGCGACCCGCTCCGAGGGTGCGAGTTTAAGTGTAGCTTATGTCTCTTTCACAAATAGTGTATGTTCAGGGAAGATGAAAAGAAAAAAAACTTACATCTAGATTTCACATATGTCAAACAAAAAAGGGATAGAGTATATCTGGGCTTTTCTCTAGATTATGTGTTGAAGGTGACATAAACAAGAATTCCTCAGTTATACATCAAACAAGTTCAGAGATGCTGACATTAGCTATGTGTGGAGGGAGCAAGGACCAGTGTTGTTAATTATTCCCTCAATCTCCAAGAAATGCCGCTGGAAAATGTGAGAGCAAGGCACCCTTTATCTCTTCCTGCTGTGGATCTGTCCACTGGCATCTTCAGTCATGAGGTGTGGGGTTGCAAGGTCATTTTGACACAGGCTGAAGATGGCCTGCACGGCTGCTTCACAGGACAGAAGGGATTTTATTGTATGGACTTAGAGCCTACGCAGTTTGCTTGTTAGATTCCCTGTTAGACCATGTAGAGGGGTCCCCACAATCTGTCCACAATATCCGCTCAAAGAATTCCAGCATTCTTATCAGGGGCAGAATAATTTTAAATGTCAGGTAGCAGAGATAGCATCTGCTGGACCTTGCTCTACTTATCGTCAAGTCACCTCTCTCTCTCCTTGGTCCTATTAGGAGCTTTCAGCAGCTCAATCTGATGATCTGCATTTTCACACTTAGACTCTGGATTCCCTTTAAATTGAATAAAACAACATAGCCTGGACTTTGGTTATCTATAAAAGCAAAAGACTGAAGATAATCCACACGACAATTAATTGAACCTTTTTGAAGTAAATGTGTAATTATTAAAAAGAACAAGTCAATTCCATATGCATTGATAAGGATCTATCTCCAAGATAGGCTGTTAAACTAATAAAGCAAAGTACAGAGATGCAGGTATAATTATGCCTGCTTTTACAGAGAATGTTGCTAGAAAGATAAACCAGAAATACCGTGATAGCCTCTGGAAAGGAGACCTGACTGGTTGGGCACAGGGGTCGTAGATAGTCATTGTTTACTATATAATCTTTTGCATTTTGTAATATGTGCATTGAATTTTTTTACAGATTCAAAATGATTTATTAATTTTTTAAAAACCACATAGGTACTGGAATTAGACTTGGGCTAGTGTCCTGATATGGTTGCCAGATAAAATACAGGACATCCAGTTAAATTTGAAATGCAGGTAAACAATGAATAAGTTTAAATATAAGTATGTCCCAAATATTGCATGAAACATACTATACTAAAAAATTATCTGCTGTTTGTCCAAAATTCAAATTTAAGTGGGCGCCTTGTATTTTTATGTGTTCAATATGGCAACCCTAGGTCCTGATTCCACCATTTATTTTGTTGCTGACTCTGGAAAGTGAGTCAGCTTCCTCTGGAGCAGAAGGGAGGAGAGGAAGGCCAGCGAGGAGGAGACCTCAGGCTCAGCCTGGTCCTGCAGGGGAAGTCCAGAGGGTAAGTTCCCCCTTGAGTTGTCCCAATCTGCACCAGGGAGCTGTGCTCACGTGCCGCACTCCGCTGGGCAGCACTGGGGGGAAAGGAGGGGAACAAACCTCAGGCCTCTCCAGCCCTCTGCCTGTGCAAGTAAAATGCCTCCAGTAGTCCGAGGACGGTCTGCCCCAGAAGAGCCACAGCTGCGGCTGCTGGAAGCACACCAAAGCAGGGGGAAAGAAAGAAACTGTAAAAACACATCCGAAGGAACAAGGAGAAGTAGGTCACCGGGAGCGATGGTGAGCGGGGCCACTCCTTTTCCTGCCTCTGGTTCCTGCCCCTCTACATTCCTCCTGTTGGGTACCCAGTGGTACGTAAGGGCTGTCACTCTGTGGTACCCACCACCTCCTGAAGGACAGGACCCTGCACTTAGCTTTGCCTTCAAGAGACCGTTCCATGCTCTCTCCGGCTAGAATCTTCCGAGTGAGGTGGTTCGTGGTAGGACCAGTGGATTCCATGGACATGTACACTGTGTCACACCTCATCTACCATCAAGTGGGTCCCTTGACCCGAGGCAATGTTGTTTCAGCAGATCAGACCCTTAGATAGTGGTGTCATTGGAAGTCCTGCAGCAAGAAGGGAAACCCCATGTCTGGAAAATGTGTCTGTCTAATCAGGATAAATTCAGGCATGGATCACTCCAAGGAAGGGCCGGAGAAATCCCTGCTGTATACATCCCCTGCAGTATTGCAGGGAATTCTGACTACCCGTTGCTGCCTGTCACATATGCACCCCGATCCCTGGTTTAAACAACAATCGCTGTGTTATCTCTCATGGTTTCCATGGGTCAGGAATTCCCCGGAGCTCAGCATGGCTGTTCTGAGTTCTCCAGAAGCAGACCCTGAGGCAAGAATTTTTGTGTAAGCAATTTGTTAAAGGAAGTGCTCTGTAAAGACCTGTAAGGGCATGGGAGGAGAGGCAGCAGGAGCGGGAAGAGGGGGAAACCAAGGCAGAGTGTGATCTCTGGCAGTGTTCTGCAGAGGCCCGGCTCAGCCTGATCCGCAGGGCAACGCTGGAGGGTCCGTTACATCTCAGAGTTGTCCCCGCCTGATGCTGGGATCCTGACGGGGGGTGAGGGGGGGGGTTCCCGTGGCGAGGTACCAGGCGCAGGGCACACTTTTGGACATGCCTGGCTCTCTACAGGTGCAGCTCCAGTGTCCCCTTCAAATTGCCTGTAAGCCTCTGTTTCTTGATTTGGAAAAAGGAAACAATATTTGTTTCTACCTCATTTTTCAGGATTAAATGAAATTATTCATATAAATTTCCTATCTCAGTATCTGTCACCACTGCAAGAACAGTACTGAAACTCCTTTGGAGCAAGGGTTATCCAAAATATCCTCTTGGTTTCACGTGCCCTATTTCCTCTAAATTCTGCACGACAAATATTTCATCACAGGCAGATAAATTCCCTTAACTATCAAAAACAAATGTGGGCTTCAGGAACTTCTGAATGGGTCCGGACAGTAACACATTAAAGGAGTTTCAGGGAAGCCCATTGTAGATTCTAGCACCTCACTGTCCTCTGACCAAAAACCTGGTGCCAGACTCTTCTAAGTCAGCCTACACTCCGAGACGCTTCGTGCTAGCTTATCGGGGTTTGTTGTTGTCAGTAATATTTTACTATAGTGGTAGAAAATTAACATTTCAATCTTATATAGCTATCTTTCTAAAACTAGGTTTTCTTTTTAAAAATATATGAATATTTTCATGTTGAACATATTTCTAGACATTCAGAACCCAACCTGGCACATGTAAAAGCCTTCAAAAAATTTTGCTGAATCAATGAATTAATGAATATTAGTCATAATAATTGGGGGAAGGGAGGATAATTACAAATCCATAATCTCTTATCCACCAACCCAAAATCCAAAAAGCTCTGAAAAGTGATTTTTTTTTCATAATATAGTTGGTGGCAAACCTAACTGGATCTGAACTCATTTAGCAGGAGAGCCGGAGGTAAGCTGATGCAGGGCTGTGTATAGTGTCTATCTGTCCCACTTTGTGTGAATATTCACATGTTTCATTGCAAATACACTAATGTGTGTGATTACCAGGTACTGCCTCCAGCTGCCTCTGGGAGAGTTATATAATATACCGGTTACTATGTGGATATCATATATGCAGTATATTAACTTTCTAAAATGCAAAACAAATTCTGAATTAAAAAATATATCTGGTCCAAGGGATTGAAATATGAGTGTCTACCTTGTACTATGACTCTGTCTCATTGTAAACCCTCCAGGCATGTCCCAGCAGACTTGGATGAAATCCCTGATCTTTCCCATGACTCTAAGGCCTCGCAGGACCGGCCCACGCCCACCCTCTCCAGCTCTGTCTTTCCCCACCACGTGCTCCGTCAGGCCGCACACCAAGCAGCTTCCTGCTCTCTTGGCTGTTTGACTTTGTTACTCCTTCTGCTGGAAGCACTCTCCACTGTTTCTCTCCTGCCTGGCTCCTTTTCTTCCTTCAGGTTTCAACTTAAATTTCTCCTCCCCATGGAGGCCATCCCTAACGCTCCCATTATTGGTTCCTGCTGTTCCTCTCTATCAAGCAGCCTGTTCAGTCCTTCACAACTACGTGAACCTATAATAATTACATGAGTTTTTGTTTGTTGCCCATCCCTCCCTCCAAACTCTAAACTCCACGAAGGCAAGGACTTCTCACCTTTATGCAATTCTGTATGCCCCAACCTTAGCACGATGTCTGCCGCATTGTAGGGGCTCAACATACATTTGCTGAATTGAGTGAATGAATGAATGAATCAATTAATCCATCTCAGACATGTTGACATGGGGATTGGACCCAAAGACCTCACCAGCTAACTAATCAAAGTTAATATGATAAGGGAGAACTGATTTGTTAATGATATATATAAGGTATATATAAATTTTGTCTTGGTATAAAGGAAGTGTTTCTCCTAGATCCAAAAAGAATGATTGGAGGTGTACAGATTCCAGATATAATGAAGTAAGAGACATGATAGAGGTAATGTGATTAGCCTCTACTTGGCAAACACTCTGATGGCATTTTTATGAAATTATCTCTTGGACTTGTTGCCTTCATTAACATTGTGTTGCCTCATTCTGCTCTGGTGCCTTATTTTATATTTTAATATATGTCTTTGTGCCCCTGGTAAGTGGAACTGAGACTATTTCCCCATCAACTGTCCACGCCTACAGAATCAACATTGATTTAAATTTTCTGGGATACTAGAATTACTGCCTATTTCCAGAAAAAATAATTTAAGATCTTATCAGAACGTTCTACTGGTGTGCGAAATCATTTCAACGTGAAATCAGAAAGCTTTGAAATTATCTCATCTGTGTCATGATGGTCTCTCCAAGGTTTCTGGGTGTGGTTCCCATCTCGTAAAATGAAGCATTATTCAGGTCAACCTCCAGAACTGGCCATTCTCCAAAAGTCTGCCTGTTCCGGGAAGGGTGGCATTTTTTTTTTCTCCCTGTGCTTCTGCTCTGCATGGCCAGGGGAGGAAGCTGAGTTTAGTGGTTAGTGCAAGAGACTTGAGTCAGCAAGCTTAGTTTCTCTATTTGGTTGTGTGATTTGCTGAAAACCTTTGTCAAACCAACTCTGTCTAAATCATGAAAGAAGTCTTTGTTCTCTTATGTGTAACTTTTTCCAAATGTCTGTGTGCACACTGTCTTCATCGCCATTGTTCTGAAACTCTGAAACATAGCCCTGGAATTTTTCTCCCTTGTATTTCTTTTAGTAATGATCTTGTTAGAGAATCCATAAACCAACAAACCAACCAAGCAAGAAACAAATTAAACCAAATACCAGGGCCTCGGTGGCATTTCCACGCAGGTTACACACGACCTAGCAGGGCCATCTACACAGATGAGAAGGAGAACGGAGCCCCTGGAGTTGTGTCCAAGTAAATACCACGGCCTAACACGAAGCCCAGCAAACCAGAAAGGGCAAAATCGTTCCATCATATACAAAATATTGGTCCTTAAATTGGTCCTTTACGGTTGACTTGAGAACCAACATTTCCCTCCCTTTAGACATGTCATTATAAAAAGGAAAAAAAATGTGTTCCTTGCTAAAGTAGGTAAAGCGCCTCTTGGGGGCAAAATATTTTGTAAGGTAGAAGTTTCCTTAATCAGCTGCTAATACATCCTACAACTTTGTGAGATCAGCTTTGTCTGCAGCCATGCAATACTGGACCTGTGTTATAAGAAAGGCTGAGTGCATGCTATGGGGCCCTAACTAAAGGGTAAATATTTCAAAAATATTTTTAAATGACTTTATTACATCAATGTATAAGAATGCTCACTGAACCATTGTTAATAACACTGAAACATTTTCAAAAACTTAAACATTTATCAATAGGAAATTGATAAAATAAATAATAGAGTTGAAGTAAAGTTAAATATTATGAAGTTAAAAAAGCAATGTGAATCTATATTTCTTTGACTTTAAAAAAACAAGTAATGCCAATAGAATACTATGTTGTATGATCCCATGTATACAATATTTTGGGTCTATATGCATATAAATGTGAAAAGAATTATTTGAATGTATCATAACCAGATATTAATATTGATTTCTATGGAAGTGAGACTTTCAGGGCTATTTATTTTCTTCTTTGTACTTTTCTGTCGTGCTTTCTAACATAACTATTTATCATTAAAATATAAATAAAGCTATTTGCATCAAAATGTTTTTGCATTTTTCTTGCTATAGATAGATAAGCAAGTAAATAAAAAATTAAACATCACCCCAATCCCAAGAGATAACCATTGTTAACATTTTTCTATATCTTTCTATTTGTGTGATATATATGCACATGTATATCACACAAATGAGACAATCATGTACATAATATTTTGTAGTCAAGATTTTTTTTTTTTTCACTTTACAGTGCATTTTGAAGCTTGTTCCAAGCTCTTGGTAGGCTTTTTATTTTTTCAAATGCCCGTTAGTATTTTATTGTATGGGCATACTGTGATTAGTTAACCAATCCTTCGTTTCTAGACAGTTATGTGCTAATGTAAAGAGCACTCTCATGAACGTCCTCATAATTAAATTTTCAACTATTAAGAACTCTTTTCCTAAGACAATAGAAGATGAAGTCAGCCCATCTACCATCAGACAAAGGCCAATCATTTCCTTTGTGGCCAAAAGCACTGCTCAGACTCTCAGCCTCTTCTTCTGGACCCACAAATAAATGCTCCAGGGCAGAACCGGCCCTGTCAATTGAACTTGTCTTTCTGGATTCCCAGATCTAGGCCATAGAATTCCTCACTATTTAGCTCTTTATCGCTTTAAGGAAATTTTTAAAAATATTTTATCCAGTATTTTCAGTTGTTTTTAGTAAGTTATTCCAAATATAAGTTTTCCATTACTGAAAGTGAAACTAGGGTGTTTTTTTAAAAGTCATCTGTCTTTTCCTGCTTGAGACCCTCCATGGTTTCCCTTGACCCTCAGATAAACCCAGATCCCTCACCAGCAGCCACCAGGCCCCACATGCTCTCTTTCCTACCCAAATCCCAGACTACTTCTTGTCTCACATTGCTCTTCTTTCAAGAAGCTTCTGTCACTCTGCCACTCTGCCTGTCTCCACAGGGCTTTTGTAGTTCTAACCCCTGTCGATACAAATAATCCATAAGCAATCTATAAATCAAAATTGAGTTGAATTTATTATGAGCCAAATGTGAGGACCATATAGCCCGGGAGAATCCTTTCACAAAAGAATGGAGCACTCCCAAGAAGTGGGAGGTACAGAGCAGTTATATACCATCAAAGAGCATGTATCACATATGATTGCAATGCCCCTTATATAGTAGACACGACATTGCCCTGATGGACACAGTAGGTAGCAGGTCTGTTGTCTCAAGCTGGATGGTCACAGAGTGAGCTCAGCAATCAATTCCTAGCCTAGGGAGAGATGCTTATCCTTACGGAAATGCTGATGTGGGAGAAGTTACTTTATCTTAAGGGCATTGTTCTTGTCTTTGGGACATAGTAAATGCTTAAAGCAGATATATAATGCATGCTCAATGGCCATGTCAGGCCCTTTTGGAACAGCAAGGTCAGGCTGAATTAGTTTTACACCAAATGGCTTCCTCATACATTCCAATATATCCTGTTGCTTGCCATTTGTTTATCACCCCTCTGCCTAGAACACTATGCCCCCTAATGTCACTTGCCTACCTTCTGCTCGTCATTCAGGTCTCAGTGCAAACATTGGCCTTTCTGACCATCCATCTAATGCAGCTTCAACCCGACTCACTCCTTATCACACTAGTTGGTTTAATTTTTTTCCTGCTGCATTTACCACCTGACGCCACTTGTTTTCATCATGTATGTTCTGTCTTCTCACACTAGAATGTCCGTTTCATGAAAAAGGACCCTGACCCTGCTCTCTATCTTTTTCACCATATCATGTGTCACTAGCACTTTAAAAAAGTGCTCTTTTAAAAGTATTGTGATTCTTTTTTCAGGCATTTTCAATGTAGTGTGGGAGAAGGAGGTAGGCGAGGGGGAAACAGAATTGATCCTAAGTAAATGTTCACTTATGTGGACAGATTGTGGGGACCCCTCTCCCTGGCCTAACAGGCAAATCTAACGAGCAAACTGCATGGGTTCTAAGTCTGTACAATAAAATCCATTCTGTCCTGTGAGGCAGCCATGCAGGCCATCTTCAGCCTGTGTCAAAATGACCTTGCAACCCCACACCTCATGACTGAAGACGCCAGTGGACAGATCCACAGCAGGAAGAGATAAAGGGTAACTTGCTCTCACATTTCCCAGCTGCATTTCTTGGAGATTGAGGGAATAATTGACAACCCTGGTCCTTGCCTCCCTCCGCACTTAGATAACGTCGGCATCTCTGAACTTGTTTGATGTATAACCAAGGAATTCTTGTTTATGTCACCTTCAATGTATAATCTAGAGAAAAGACCAGATATACTCTATCTCTTTTCTTTGACATATATGAAATCTGGTTGTAAGATATTTTTCCTCTTCCCTGCACATACACTGTTTGTGAAAGAGATATAAGTTGCACTTAAACACACCCCTCAGAGCAGTTTCACCAGAGCCTCTGTTGAACTGTTTCTCTGGGGTTTGAACTCCTCACACTGATTATTGAATAAACTCCTTCACTAATGTCACTCTTTATTCTTTATTTATTATTAATGTCGACTCTTTATTTCAGTCGACACTTATGATCTGGTGACAGAGCCTGGCAGACCAGATGTCATAAGACTTGAGTTATTTTCCAGTTGCTGTGGGATCAGAGACGAGTCATACCTCCCTGCGTTTCACGACATTTCGAAACACGTGTCACTCAGCTTTTTAAACCGGTTCACCAGCTTCATCAGTTCTCCCTACTGACCCACATCACACATGACCCACCATCAGCAGTGAATTCTAACACTAAAAAAGGAGAACAGTGAGGACACGGAACCCAGGGGAAAGCCAGAATTATTCTCATAAACTTAAAAGTGAATTTAAAATACAACAGACATTAATAATCACTGATTAATAAGCAGCAAGAATTGAGTAATACCCTAAGTCGAGCTGGCAGCATTAAAACCGAGGTGTTAAATAGCTGGTTCTCAACCCTTTTATGGTCGTAGCACAATTTCAAATACCAGAATTTTGATAAAACAGTTGAAGAGATTAAGACTCAAGAAACCATTGAATAAGCTAATAATAAATGCAACAAAATTATGCTAGCATGTAACGAAGCCTCATATTCCCTACAAAGATCTCACAGTCGTGATTCACCATAATCGTTCATCCTCAGGCTCAGATCTTGTTTGAAGAGAATGATTGATGCCTTCGCAGAGCTTGAGGACAGGATCCAAAAGTTCAGTCATTGCTCGTCTGTACATTCTCCTTCGGTGAGGGTTTATGTTAAACCATCTTACTTGTAGTGAAACAAACAAATTATTATTGAGCATCTTCTGTGTGGCAGGTTGTTTCCGAATTGAGTGATAGAGAGAGAGCATTGTAACAGCAAAGTCCGTTCCTCATGGAGCTTACTGTCCAGCGGGAGGGACAAAAAATAACCAAAAAATTGTTTAAAAAACAAAAAACCAAGTAAAGGATTGGGGATAAGGTCAGGGGCAGCAGAGGGGAATAGAGAATACGGGGGAGGAGTGGTAACTATTACACATGGTGTTGTCTGGAGATGACTCATTGCCGGGGTGATATTTGAGAAAAGACCTGAAGAAGTGAGAAAGCCTGGGCTGCAGATTGCTGAGAGAAGATTGTTACAGGCAGAGGCAACAACAGGTGCAAAAGCCCTCAGGCGGAGCACACTTGTGTCAACAATGGCCAGTGGCTGGAGGGAAATGTTTGAGAGGAGAGTGGTAGGAGAAGAAATCAGGAGGGGATGTGGGGGGCTTGGGGGACATAGGCGAGATCAGATAGGACCTCTGCAAAGACTTTGGCTTCTACTCTGAGTGACATGAGAAGCCAGTGGAGCGTTCTCAACAGAGGAGTACGTATTTTAACCTGTTTTTTAAAATGATAGCTCTGGGAGAATAAAAATGCAAACACGAAGAGCAGAGGAGAGATGGTGGTGGTGTTTGAACCAGGGTGGTATCTATGGAAGAGGTGAAAAGTAATTGAATTCTAAATATATTCTGAGGGTAAAGCTGAAATAATTTGCTAATGGGTTAGATATGGTATGGGAAAGAAAGATAGGAATTGATGACTCCCAGGCTTTTAGCCTGGGAATTAGAAAAAATGACATTCTTATGGATTGATATCGTGAATACTACAAGAGGAGTAGGTTTTAAATCAAAAACAAGAAATTTGAGGGGCCAGCCCAGTGGCATAGCAGTTAAGAGCGCGTGCTCTGCTTCGGGACCCGGGGTTCACAAGTTTGGATCCCGGGCTCACACCAACGCACCGCTTGTCAAGCCATGCTGTGGCGGCGTGCCCTATAAAAAAGTAGAGGAAGATGGGCATGGATGTTAGCCCAGGGCCAATCTTCCTCAGCAAAAAAAAAAAAAAAGAAGAAGAAATTTGATTTTGGAAAACATGAGGTTAGCATCCTGTGCTGTCCAAATCAGCAGTCACTAATCCTATGTGGGTATTTAAATTTACATCATAATTAATTAAAGTTAAAAAAATTAAAATTTTAGTTCCTCAGTTGCACCTGCCACATTTCAAGTGCTCAATACCCACCCACACGTGGCTAGTGGCCACCGTATTGGACAGAGATGTTAGAGCATTTCCATCATCACAGAGAGTTCCACTGGGGAGGACTGGGGAGACACGAAGCCTTTACGATGTGCTGGGCCCTGCGCTACGTGCTTTACATGCACTACTTCATGTGATGTTTAACAACTCTATGAGTCAGGCAGTGTTGCATCTTTCTACAAAGAAGGTAACTAGGGTTCAGAAGTTAAGTAACTTGCCCCCAGTCACATCATTATTAACGGGTAGACACAGAACTGGATTCCAGGACTGTCTGCTTCCAAAGCCCAAGCACTTACATCATCACACTATATTTTAGGGAGATTAAACTAGTTTGAAATTAAACATGACATCCACAGGGAAATGTCCAGTAGGTTATCGGCAACAAAGTGTCAAAGAATAGAAAACAGGAGATCTGATAGCTCTGTGGTAAAAGTGAATCTCCTAAGAGATCCTGTGTGTTGTAGAAACTAAACAGAACACATTCCAGCATACTACCAGTTAAGAGAAAATAAAAATATTCAACGAAGGCACTAGTTTATACCTTTTGATAAGGGGTCAATCTACATGAAAGGATTGCTTAGCAGAAAGGGCTTACTTGACACCAAATAACATAAGACTGAGAATCATTGCTCTACCCAGTGGTTCTCAACTAAACATGGTACCACACCCTTACAGGACATCTGGAAATGTATGGGGTGTTAGGGGTAGAATGAGGGGTTCCATGAGCATTTTGTTCTCTTTCCAAAAATGTCAACAGTTGCCCCACAAAAGAAACATGAGCCTACTGTGATACTCAAGAGATACTCCTCAGTCCATAAACTAAAGCAGTATGGGCATTAGAACACGGTGGCTAGCAGCACAGGTTTTATAGTCACATGAACTTGTGCTCCAATCTGTTCCGAATTGTACCTATGGCTTGGGACCATTACCTAGACTCTGAGCCTTAGTTTTCTCATCTAAATAATGCAGAAAAAAATAATTAATACACATCATCTAGGGCAGTTCTGAGAATTACAAAACTTCAAGTACTTGGCCCAGTGTTTAGCTCAGGAAGTCATGTCAATGTACACTATTATTAGAAGTGGAAAAAGAGGATAAAGAGGAACTCGAGAATGGAGATTAAAATAAGATGGAAATTCAAATAGAAAAGAAAATCTAGAGCAGCACTGTCCGATAAAAAAACATGGACACAAAAATGCCAGCACATGTAATTTTAAGATTTTCCCTAGCCACATTAAAAAACGTAATACACAGATAAAATTAATTTTATGAATATATAATATTTAGGTTACCAACTATATCCAAAAATGTTATTTCAATATGTAATAATATTTAAAAAAGAGGCATTTTACTTTTGTATCAAGTCCTTGAAATCCAACGTGTATTTTACTTACAGCACGGCTCAGCTCAGACTAGCCACATTTCAAGTGTCCAACAGCCTCATGTGGCTCATGGCTACAGATTGCACAACACAGGGCAAGAGTATCAGTGAGTCAAACTCTTTTACTGATGGCTGACTTTCAGTAATTCTTCAGATTCTTACAGGCTAACATTTCAGTGCATGGAGGGTGGTTTCAGAAAAGTCTCAATTATTGCATTAAGGGACTTGAGACTCAGGATCTTTATACAAGCCAAGAAGAGGCACTGTTGCAGAATGATTGAACAGTCATTGACTGGACTCGACGAGATGTAGATTCCCAATCCAGCTCTGCTATTTCCTATGTCCGGGAACAGGTTAACTAGTCAAACACCTGTTTTCTTAGTTGCAGAATAGAGATAACGGCATCAGCTCCTCTAAGTTTTGTTCTGAGGATAATGCATACAAAGCTTTAGCCTAGCGCCTACAAGCTATTTCTCCAAGTACGAACTGCAGATATTTGTATTTGGGTTCGAGAAATAGAACAGGAGTTCAGTAGAATTCTGGTTATTCTTTATATTCACACACAAGAAGTATTTTAGAGCTGTCCTGCTTTTACAGCTTTTGTTCATGAGCACATTGTGTTCTTCCACAGCTAGGAGTGTTTCTCTTCACAGTGAGGGCAATGATTTGTCCTCAAGCTCAGACATACCTCAACCTCTAGAAGACTGCCTGGCACAGGGTGGGTTCTCAGAAAGTTTATTAAATGAATTTTTGGTGGCAGAATTCCTAAATAATAGTTATAAGTATACCATGAAAAGTACGATCATTAGTCAAAGATGGCAACTTAACCTTTATTCTAATATTTAAATTATAAAGTTTACATAGCTATTTTTTAATGAGAACAGTCTCTGCCAGAAACTTAAGATCGTTGAGTTGATACACAGTTCAAACAGTGTAGGGCAAGCTTAGATCATTGGTAGCGTACCTGCCACAGAAGTAGCTCTACATATAAATTACTTTAATCTCAAGATAGTACCCTTAAGACTATCCCAGAATTTATTCAACTCAGAATTATTAAAAGTCATCACTAATTTCCTGTAAAGTTAAAAAAAGCATAGAACACTGGTATAGCACAAACACATTTATTTACTAACCAAAGGGATAATCCTAATTACACCAACACACTGAAATTGTTGCATGCAAAATGTTTGTGATAAAGATAATTGTACACCGTAATGAAAAAAAAAGAAGCAATGTGAAGATTTGCTCATTGAACTGAGCTTGTTCATCCTCACAGCTAATTCCTGTCCAAAAGGATGATGGAATTTCTACTCGACTTTTTCATAGACCCGAGTGCAGGTGACATTGTTCATGACGCATATCTAGGAGAAAGAACGATATTAAAGAGTTAGATTACCCTTGCACCCCAGAGCAATTGTAGTAGTTAAATGCTGAGATCAGAATCCTACAAAACCTGTAATGTACTTCACAGATGAAGAAAATGCGTTTCAGGATTCCTGGGTTGGAAAGCTAGAACCTGCTCTTTTGTTTATGATGTGTGTATGCTTCACTGAAAACTAAAGTACTGATCTGTGACATCTAAATTATTCATCTAATCTTGGTCAATATTATTCCTCATTTTAAAGAAATAGAAAAATGTATGCCCAAGAGGGCACTGGTGGCTTGCCAAGATTATACTCTAACGGAGAAGCACAGCATGGACTAAACCCAGCTCCGTCTCCGTCCTCCGCCACATCACTTCACCTCTCTAGCCCCACAAAGGCCTTTCTTAGTTATTAGTGTTCTAGCATTTAACTTGTTATTTTGCATTTTTTTATCCCACACCTAGTTCTCCTCACCATCAGTGACAGAGAACAGAGACATGAACTATGAAGACAAACAAGAACCCAGTAAGACATAAGTCATTTGGCACTTACCACCACTAATTTCCCATCTTCCAATTTTCTCGTTATTGTGCTTTCCTTCCCATCCCATTCCTGATGTTGAACCAACGCGCCGTCTGTAAAGTTGCAGACAGTCTGCAAAAATAAAGTACACTTCTTAATCTCCCAAAATACATTACAAGAAAGTTTCCATGACTCATAACCTCCTCGATCAACATTTTTCCATCTTCTCCTTTCTGGTCTACTTCATTAACCCGTACCCATCTTATTCATAATAGTTTATGTTTTTCAATCTAGACACACATAAGGGACACTCATTCTCTCTCTGGTCCTTCAACTACTTTTATAAAATAGACAAAGTTATGAAGCTGGAACTTTCACTAATTTGTCCAAGCTCAATTCATAAAATAACTTGAGACTTTTTCATTAAGTTCTTGCCTGTAAACAGTAAGAATGTTATTAATACAATGTATCATTCTAGAAATGTGTGATTTTATAATATAAGCATGACCAACCTGAGTTTTTCTGCCATCAGCTGTAGTTTCTTCAAACTTCTCTCCCAGGTTACAGGAAAACTGTGTTGTTTTCAAAGTGCTCTCAGTTTTTACGCTGAGGTTATTGCCGTCAACAGTGATGATACAATCTGGTTTGGCCATTGCACCCATTTTCCGCAGAGCCATTCCCACTCCTGGAGAACGTTATATCATGTTAGACAACAGGAAGACCAGAGTTATAGTTTACACAATAAAAGTAGTCATTCAACTGTAATTACTATGCTATGCATATTTTCACTTATCAATAACTACTGTAAACACATATCCAGTGCTCACCAGGTGCCAGCACTTGACATATATTAATTCACGGAAACCTTACAAGAACAACCCTGTGAGAGGCGCATAGCACCGTCCCCATTTTACACGTGAGAAAGTGAGGCACTGAAGAAACTTACCCAAGCTCATTCAGCTAGAAAGTGACGGAGCTGGGAGCCAATGCCCAGGCAGTTTGGCTCCAAATCTCAGCTCTTGGCCACCATGCTCTGCTGGCCTTCAGAAAGTTAGGGAAGAAATCCAGACTTCTAAAATTGATTTCTCATTTCTGCCAACCATTGTATTATATGACTTCAGAACATAGTCTGGCACACAAAAGGCCCTGGATAAATATTTGAGTAACAGACTACACAAAACAGAAATCAATCCTGAGATACTCAAATAGAACAATGTTTTAAGAATAGCACAATCCTGATGTAATTAAATGGAAAAAACCTTACCCTCAATCATAGAAAACACTTTATAGCTGTGTAACTTAATTACCATATTGATATATTTAATTTATAATCTGTGTATTTCCCCTTGGTGTTAACATCTAGAAGGAAACTTAGATCTAGGCTAAATCCCAGTTTCACAGATGAGGAGACTACAACCTAGGCAGAGTAACTGGCTTGATAAGGAACACTCAGCCAGGTTGAAATGTCCCCTGGGAGCCTTTTCTTTTGCCAGCTCAGGGTTGGTGCCTTGTGTTGTTGGTTGAGTCATTATTTATTCTCACTTTGGACAAATAAAGGGCTCTGCTCTTTCCACACTTCGACTGTTCTCTAATGAACTGAGCCTTGACAACCTTCATGACTCTAGAACCCTGGAAACCAGCCATCCTATAAACACATTCGCCTTCAATGGGCAGAGAAATGGCATTCTCTATTTGGTGCTCACACAGGTGAACATACACAGATGCTGCATTTCTTGGACATGAGTGCAGTCAACAGCTTTTTCCAGAGTCATCTCGATCTAGGTTTACAGTGAAAGCAAAGAAAAAAACACTGTCTTCCAGTTTTACTCACAGTATCATAAATACACTCAAAATTCACCATAAAACCAGCATTACCCAGTCATCATCTTGCATAAAGGCTAGTGAAGGAGTGCTTCTGAAGTGCCTCAGGGACTTGGTTTCAACAGAGGGTCTTTGCAGTGACTTGTGCCCCAGAGAGCAGCCATGTGAACATTTGTGAGATGGCGTCTTCTAGAGCACCGTCACAGTCCCAGTTGGTTAGGGCTGGAAGGCCCCTTCCAGATAGGACCCATGGTAGGCTACTCCATCCCACTTCCTAGGGGCCTGCGACAAAGGTCCATTTTTCTTTGCTAATCTACCCAATGTGTCAACCAGCAGGCAATCGTTGTCACCGGCTTAGGAAAGGACAATAATAGAAAATAATGCACAATTTTGAGTGAGAGAGACTTAGGCTCCTTTGGAAGGCTTGAAGAAGTCAAGGGCCTTCTGCAGGACCACGCCCATCTTGGGTGCCGTTAGAAAGCAGCTGCAGGAGGGCCCGGCGGTTTCTGACTGCGGTTGGCCAACAACGTCCACTCACTGCCTCTTTGCCCCTCACACTCAAGATGCAGCCGCGCTCGGCCACCCCCGGGCACCCTCGGCCTCGTCGCGCTCCTCCCACAGGCCACCCGCCCACTGCCGCCCCCCAGCGGGGCAAGGCCAGCAGCTCAGCGCTGCCGGCGCCGCGCCTCCGAGCGCCCCTCTGGGACCTGGACGTGAGGATGCCCCGACGCTCCTCGGGGATCTGCACCAACCCAAAGGGCCCGGCCCACCCGGTGAGCGCGGGCAGAGCACCCGGGGGTGGGGGAGACGGGACCGAGAGCGGAATGAGAGCCGAAGCTGCAGCCCCTTCAGGGCCTCTGCTGGAAACCGCGCGCCGGCACCGCGTCCCCGTGGGGAAGAGGGCGGGGGCCCGGCGCGCCGTCTGGGAACAAAAGAGGCGGCAGTGCGCGTGCAGCCGCGATGGGGCTAGCGGGAGAGGCAGGCTGGTGGCGGGAGGAGGGATGCTGCGCGGTGGGCAAGAACACGTGGGAAAGCTAAAGGCGCCGCCTGGAGGGGCTCGAAGCTTGGGCCGGGAAGGGGGGAGCGCACAGGAAGCAGCGCGGGGGTCGCCGCGTGGGCGAGGGGACCGGAGCAGGGCGCCGGGCGGACCACGCGGCACATCTCGGGATTCGGCGGCGGCGCGCACGCTGCTCTCCCGGCCGCCTGCCCGCGCGGCGCAGCGCAGCCCGGCACCCACGGGCCGCGTGGTGCGGGTGCAGGATGGAAGAGGCGCACAGAGGTTGGGGGCAGGCGACCGAGCGCGCCCGGACGCTGAGCCCGGCGCGCTGAAGGGGACTAGGGACAGACAGACAGACACACGCCACTTTGCAGGCGCCGCCGGGCCGGAAGCCTCACCTACTTCCTTCATGTACTCGTCAAAGCCTTTGCTCTCCACCAAGCGCCATCTTCCTACCAGCTGCTGAATGGTGGCCATGGTGGGCGCCGGCGGCGTGCGCAGCGAGGAAAGGAGAGTCGGCGGTGGGGAGCGCGGCGTGCGGGCCCCCGGCACCGCCGCGCTTTATAAAGGCGGTGCGCGCGCGGGCCGGCGCCGGGCAGCCAATGGGAGGCGGGGCGGCGCCGGGCAGCCAATGGGAAGCGCGCCTCGCCCGGCCCCCGCCCCGCCCCGCGCGCGCCCCAGGGCCCGGCTCCCGGGGCTCCACCTGCCGCGCCGCAGGAGCCCCGCCGGCGCCTCCAGCGAGTGGAGACTCGCCCGGCGCGCCCCGCGCCGCCCGCACGCCGGGCCCTGCACGTCCCCGCGCCCCCGCACACCCGGGGGCCCAGAGGGGCCAGCGCGGGGCCCGCCCGCCTCCCCGGCCAGCCGCCGCCCTTTTCCATTCAAAATACCCCAAGGAATTGATGGGCCCTCGCTGGGCTGGGGCCGCAGGAATTGGTTGATGCCTGGTTTGGTTGACTCAGGTGAGTATGTACCTGCGTTGAGTTAGACAATTTTATCCGAAAGCGCAGGGTGGGTGGAGGTGTCCCAGGAAGTTCGGTTTCCAAACTAAAAGTCCATAGGAGGTTTCAGCTCGAGTGACTGTCGTTGCTATTAAATGTTCCCACTCAAGAATTCTTGCTAGTTTCTACTGCCAGCTGAGTGAGCCCTCCACAACTTCTTCTCAGACTCGAGTCTTTAGACTCCAGCACATTTCCTCCTCACCTTTCCTCATCATAATACCCGACATTTGTGTGTAGAACGTTATAATTTTCCAGGTGTATTTGTCGCATGTCTTACTTTGTGCTCCTGGGTCCCTGTGGGAGTGACTTGGGTGGAGGCGAAGAAGTTGCCCCCCAGAGAGGCCAGCCGCCTTGATGGAGATGAGGTCCGTTTATTGTGCTAGATGCTGTGCTTCCTGGACGCTATATGTCCATTAATTCTGCTCAATCCTCTAAATGTTTGCTCAAGAGCATTATCCCAGTTTTTTGAAATAAGGCAGAGAAAGTTCACCGAGTGGGAGAACCAGTATCCCTGTCCAGGTCCTTGTCACTCAAGACCTTGTGAAATAGGACCACACCTGGCTGCGTCTAGCTCACTGTGCTCCCGGGGGAGCTGAGAGTAGAGGCTCCAGTCCCCTGCACCATACCAAGATACTCGTTCTTGTACCATCCTTAACAAACTGAAATCTGAGGTTGGCTTGTCATCTCCTGGTGTGCCTCAGGACATTTACTCCCTGCACTGTACCCCTTTTATTTCAAGTCCTTGCCTTAGTTTTAGGGTGACTCCAGTTTCCTTGTGATACCATGTTAATACTGAGTGACTCAGGCCATGTAGTTGTGCCACTAAGGGCCTGCCTTTCCCACACCTGAGGCTCCGCTGCTCAGAAAACGTGCATGTTCTGAGGGTGGCTGAGTGTGCCATTTGCTCAGTGATGCAAGTGCTTTCTTCCAGACACCTAAGGCAGCGCCCCCCTCCTAGAGAGGCAGCTCCTGTGTGTTTGCACTTGAGTTCTTAATGTGCTGATTTAACATGTTTTATCCGTTTTTGTATAGAACATGGTAATAGTAGCCAGGATTCCGTACTGGAATCCTAATTTTTAGATTATCATAAGCAACACGTTACAGCAATAACAAAAGGAGAATGGTACTACAGTACTAAATACTTAAGTTACTTCAGAAATAGTTTTTAAACCGGAGGCATTACCTAAGACAACTTTGAAACACACTCTTTGATGTGATAAGTGGAAATAATCCTTTTGTGGTTAAAAGGCATCAACAAACAAAACAGAAAGATATAGGCCAAAATACCTGTTAGTGTCTCCTATGGAACCAAGGAGAAGGTCATGGTGATTGCTCTGCTACTGTGGGCAACACACTTAACCCCTTGTTCTCTGATGCTTCTCATCTGTAGTATGTATAGAAAGAGATTGGGGTAGATGATTTCTAATGTTCCTCAAGCCCTAAATTCAGATTCCCTTCCTTCCTTCCTTCCTTCCTTCCTTCCTTCCTTCCTTCCTTCCTTCCTTCCTTTCTCCCTCTCTCTCTCTCCCTCTCCCTCTCCCTCGCTCCCTCTCTCTCTTTCTTTTTTTTGCAAAAGGATCTAATTTTTTTTTCAGGTGAACATCATTATATTTTGATTTCTGTGTAGACAACATCATATTGACCACCCAAAGACTAATTACCATCCATCACCGTACACATGTGCCCTATTACCTCTTCCTTATTTAAGAGTAATGCATGGGGCCAGCCCTGTGGCGTAGTGGTTAAGTTCACACGCTCTGCTTTGGCCGCCTGGGGTTCGCAGGTTCTAATCCCGTGTGCAGACATACACCACTCATCAAGCCAGGCTGTGGCAATGTCCCACATACAAAATAGAGGAAGATGGGCAACAGGTGTTATCTCAGGGCCACTCTTCCTTACAAAAAAAAAAAAGAGAGAGAGTAATGGTAATAGATTTCAAGATCTAACTGCTAACTAAAGTCCTGTTCCAGGCTACTTAACTTGGACCCAATATGAGGTGTAAAAACCAAAAATGTTGTGAAAACAATTCTGATTAAAGTCTTTTATGACTTTATGGGATGGTTGAGTATCCCTTCATTGGAAAAAAAGGAGGAGAATTATCACTGGATTAAGATTAATTACATTACAATACAGGGAATGTAAGGAACAATAGTTTGGTCCCAGCCTATCCTTACAAACGTAAGTAACTGTGCTGGGCACTGGTTTTAGTAGCAGCACAGAGCAGTGTAAGTGTCACACCATGTCTTCATGCCGGAGGGTAACAACACATTGTTCTTATGGACGAAAATGGTTAAGAATCAAGAATTACTAACAACTCTTCCCCCAGTGGCTCTAGAGCACTGCCATTTGTAAAACAGATACAATTTTACTTAATCTCTCTGACCCTCAGTTTTCTCATCTATGAAATTAAGGAGGTAAGAATTAGACTAAATGAGGGACCAGCCCTGTGGCCTGGTGGTTAAGTTCATGTGCTCCACTTCGATGGCCCAGATTTGGATCCCGGGCACAGTCCTACACCACTCAACAGTGGCCATGCTGTGGCAGCGACCCGCATACAAAATAGAAGAAGATGGGCACAGATGTTAGCTCAGGGTGATTCTTCCCCAGCAAAAAAAAAAAAAAAAAAGAATTAGACTAAATGATTTCTTAGGTCCCTTTTGGCTTATGAAGTACCTCTGCGGTAGTTCATGGCCCTGAAAAATATACTCAAAATTACTCTATTTCCATCTAGTGGTAAAACAGAATATTTCTCTTAGGTTTTGTTTGATAAGTGTTAGTAGCTTGTCAGCTTCACATTCCACAATCACACACATAGTTTTGGTGTGTATTATGTAATTTTATTTAAAGACAGCTTCCTAGTTACAGTTTGTGTAGATAAATGTGCTTTCTACAAAGTTGATGTTAGTATATAATCACTTCCTGAGGACAGCAAGCATTGGTGGCCAAGAAGTGTGCAGTTGGTAGAGAAAGAGAGCACCACGTTAAATGAATCATTGCAGAGAATGCACAAAGCAATCCATGCCCGCAGAATCGAGTCTTCTCTAACTATATGCCCAGATTAATCAATAAAGGGGGGGAGAAAAGCAAATCACCTGGGGATCTTGTTGAAATGCAGATTCTAATTCAGTAGGTCCAGAGTAGGGCACAAGATCATGCATTTCTAACAAACTCCCAGGTGGTGTCTGTGCTACTGGTCTGGGGACCATGCTTTGAGTGGCACAGCTGTAAAATATGCAACAATCTGCGTGTGACTCTGCCACGTCAGGGTGACTTGCACCTCAGTGCTTAAGTATTTTCTGATTATATCTGCATAAAAATATATAGAAAAGACAGGAATTTGGAAAACTCTAGAAATTATCTTACTCAACATTTGGACTTTTTTTCTAATTAGGTTGAGGCAACTATTTTTCTGTCTCCTCACCAGGAAGCATGATAGGAGGCTTCAAATGAGGTAGGGGTGGATAATATATGTGTTTAACCTAGTTTCTCCCTTAAATTTTATAACCAGTTTTTTGACCCTGACTCTTCCTGGCTTGTCTTGCTCTAGACATGCTTTGCCTACCCAACTTAAGACCAGATCTTCCTTAAGAAAATCTCCTTTGGAATCAGTTCGAAAAGAAAATCGTAGTAAGTAGATAAAGCCTGGATCTGCCTCTTGTCGGTTGTCCACAGCAGCAAAAATTCCCAGATGAGAATAAGGTCTGGGAGCTATGCAGCTTAAGTCACACCCTGAATACTAAGTTCTAGATCCTTCAATGTATCCAGCCACAAGCTGCCATCCATCAGTGGAAGGTGATTTTGTTTTTGGAAATAAGATTATTTCTTATTAAAGCACTTACACATATGGAGTTATTTTATGAACTTTGTTCTTTTACTTAAAGCAGTTTGATTCTTATACAACATGACTGCAAATGGCTCACCATTAAAACTTTCCATTTGCCTAAATAATCCATCATTAATATGTGCTTGCGAAATGACTGGATGTGAGAATAGCTGGAGGGAAAACGAGACATTGCAAAAGTTACGATAATTAAAGGTGATTGGTTTCAAAATAAGGCAGAGGGCATAATGGCTCATTTCAGTGTAAGATCAACTTGTTTCCCTTACTTCCATAGATCTCCCTACTGTCCAGACTTTTGTATTATTGGATATTATATTTGTCATTAGCTCATGGCAACAGATTGCAGAAATATGTGGTTTGGGCTAATCCTGTCATGCCTCATGTGGGCAGTGCTCAAAATGTTCCAGTTCTAAAAACACAACACCTAAGGGGGCAGCTTGAAGTGGAACAGGAGGATGCTTACAAAGCCACCCCAGTAAACACAAAATCTTAGTAAGAACACTGTGCTTACCAGGCAACACAGCCTCAGAATAAATCTCCTAGCAACCCCAACCTCCTCAAGCCCACCTCCAACGAAATTACCACTCGTGATGTACATTATATTATATACAAAGTCTGGGGTCGCCCCAGCCCCAAACATACAGACAAATTCATAAAAATTGTAAGAACAAAAAAACCTCCAAACAAGATTTTTCCACTGGAAAAGGCCAAATTCTTTTCTTGCAGATTATATACTTGCCCATTTTTCAGTCCCACCTTCCATATGATATTCTGTGATTTGTTGTTCTTTCCCCAGATTCAAACACCATTTGATCACTTTGCTTTATTGATATTTATCCACAGGAATGAATGATTTTTCATATCAAATCTACAAAACCACAGGGTTGCTTACTTCTGAGCCATTTATCCTGATGGGTGAGTCCCATAGCTCCCTTTTGCCTGAATTAGCTTTTAAGAAGAGTCATCAGAATTTATTTATCTACCTAAGTCCAACTGAAGACGCTTTCTAGATCCTACCTCTGGTCCCCTTCACTTGGTGGTGGGAAGAGCCACTCTATAATCCCTCAGAAGCCTGTCCAGTGCTGCAAAAACATCATCGAGGTGATTCGGTGCACTCCTCTAAAGGAGCCAGGAGGCAGGCTAGAGACCTTTTGTTCACCCACCCGTACACACCCCAGGGTGCTTTTTGTTCACCTGTTCCCTTCTGCATTGACCAAACTTCAATACATAAATTCATTAGTGTGTAGTGAAAGGTTTGTTTTACTCTCCCATACATTTCCCCAGGCTGTCTTGCCTCTTGTATTCCTGAATTTCTCCTTTTACAGCAATACTTTCTCAATTAAGTGACTCACTGTTAATAATGGAAAACCAATTTGAGTTTCCAGTGAACCACATTCTGTTTTCTAGGTTGGCTAAATGCTGTGACTTCATACAGGAACTGGGAGGCTGAGTGGGTGTTACCATTGACGGCAACCATGGTCTTGGTTTGGGTCTATTTTCGAAGGTGAGATAAAGAAAATTTGTGCCACAAATCTCAAATCTTGTCACTTATCTTGCAGCCTCAAAATACATAGTTAATCCCTCAGGACAAAGCTGGAGTTTCTAACGGCTTTTCTGCCCTGGGTGGTTAGTAGAATTGAGCACACAGTTTTTTGCATAGTGCAAAATATTGTGATCATGCGTCCCAATTTGCCTGGACAGGTCGGAGTTATGCTTGTTGTCCTGGTGTAATTATGAACAGTGCTCTCTTTTACTCCAAGTGTCTCAAATTGAATGATGTTGGATGAAGAGTTGTGAAATTTAATTCTCACCTATCAGGCAGCTCCAGAGCCTAAATTTCACATATGGCATTATCATGGCACTCTAGTATCATCTAATGTACAACCTGAAGGTTGCTGTACAGGAGGGAAGACATGCTGTGGGGCCATATTCAGTCTTTCCCTACTCTCATGGCATTATACAAATATGTCACGTGTGGACTATTCTGCATGCCCACAAATGGAGGGCAAGCAGAGCTGTCCACAGATAACAGATTCCTTTGATTCAAGTCAGCCTACATTTTTAGACCGTCTAATAATTTTGTGGAATAGGACCTAGTCCTTATTTTCAAGGAGTTTGTTACCTAAGCTTATACCAGTTAAAGAACTGCATTTGTTTTTTTTTAACCAATATTTATGAAAAATTTTTCTGTTTTAGTTCAGCACACTCTGAAAATTCCCAAGTATTAAATGGCTTTGAAAAATATCAGACAATGTCATTTTATCTTTATAATATTAAGTGAATTTTCGAAGAAGATACCACAGAGTCTTTGGGTGGGGGAGGCGGTACATAGTCCTATTGCTTTCAATTATATCTGGAAACTCTAGCTTTTTGTCTGTCTGTCTGTTAGAACAGGCCGTCTCTCTGACAGGAACCAGGTGGATGTACTAAATGGATACATCTTGTTTAAAACTAATGTGACAAATGCTGCAAAGCCACCTGAGGTAAACCTGGCTCAGATTAGAAAGATCTTGTCTGAGAAGTTCTGGGTTCGATATTATGAAGCAACCCACATCACTACCCGACTCTCCCTATGTTTTAGAGTTAGTTCATCACACTGGCATGATTTAGTTCATAAACTGAAACTTGGTTGATCCTAAGGTTGTGATGTATGGTAAGATACACAATTTGCATAATAAAATCTGCCACTGTACAAATCAAAACAGAGATCCCCCACCACCCCAGTTTGTTGTTAGTGCCTTGGAGTCAATTCCAACTCTAGTGACCCTGTATACAACAGGGTAGAAACTTCTGGTGCTTGGAGCTACTCGTAGGGTTTTCATGGCCAATTTTTTTTTTGGAAGTGGGTGGCCAGGTCCTTCTTCCTAGTCGGTCTGAGTCTGGAAGCTCCGCAGAAACCTGTTCACCGTGAATGACCCTGCTGGTATTTGAAATCCCAGTGGTATACCTTTCAGCATTGTAGTAACACACAGCCACCACAGTATGACAACTGACGGGTGGGTGGTGTGGTTTCCTGACCAGGAACCAAGCCTGGGCGCAGTGGTGAGAGCACCGAATCTTAACCACCAGACTACCAGGGCCGGCTTGTAAAGGACCACAAATCCTGCTGTGTTCTCTTTCTCATGTCATTGACATCCTCTTTTGAGAGAAGAGACTCAGAGATTTCTACCACACATACTCTGATGCCCTTGACTTTCAGTAGAAACCGTATGTGGTTCCTAGGGGAAGATTATGGCTCTGTTATGAGGAGTTTTATTGTATTTGTTGCATGGTATAAAATATTATCACTTCTGCAGCTATAGTATCAGTACCTCATACAAGTGATAAAAACTCTAGTCAGTCTAGAAAGACAGATAGATGTATTTAATGAACCTTCTGAGGAGCCACAGACCCAAACCAGTCTTGCAAGGAATCACTTAAACTGAAATATATCCTGGAACTCTCTTCTCCTCTACTATTCTAGAATAGGACCAGCTTCCAGTAACAGGAAAGAATGTCATTTACTACCGTCCCTTTGAATGTTACTTACTATATGAAAGTTACTTTATGTCATTTACTAAATGAAAAGAAAGGTTTTTTCTCAAATTGAATATCTTTACATTATATTGTATTTTTGCATTTGGGTTGACATAATTATTTCTGAGATATATTTACACAAACAAAAGTTTGGCTCCGTTATGGAACAAAAAATCATAACTGCCTAATATCTCACTTGAAAGCAAGTGGGGATATAAATCATAATTGGAAACGAATAAAATAAAAATCACTTCGGAATTCAGCAGACCTTATATTTATCCCTTTCCAATAAACACGAATAGTGACACTACATTTTGTGAAAAATGTAATAGGTTTCCTTTTGCTTTAAGCTTTGCTGAGCTGTTGGCACCTCTCGTTTTGTAGGGCCAGGCTCTAGTTCATTCTCACGCTAATCTTTCTCAACCTGAAGCCTAAGGCCTTGGTGCTCTGAGGGAACCGAGCTAGTTGGAGTCACTAATGCATATACAGAAGCAAAACTTGATCCCTGGCGCCCACACCCAGCCATGTAATTTTTAATTGCGTATTTTGGCAGTAATTTCTGGTCAGACCTGATCTTGGCCCAATTAGCTGTCACTTGAGCAGACATATTATTAGTAAATTCTTTAAAGTTACATAGTTTCATTTCTGAATATGGATTTGGGACTTGGATTCAGAATTAAAGGGGAATCTTAAAATCCTAGAGTTTGGAGGAATTATAGGTGTCTTCTACTTCAGCTAAAGCCCATGAAGATCCCCTTTAAAAAACAAAACAAAACAAAATGAAAAAAAACAAAAAACAAAAAAAAAGAATTGACCTGCTAGATTCATCGCTATTATCATTGAAATAACTACTATGGCTTACAAAAAAAAAAAATTCCCTCAATACAAATAAATCCAACTCTACTTAAATCCTTCTGGTGATAGAGGCCTCACTTCCTCACCAAGAAGCCCATTCCATGTTTTAATAGTTCTAATCGGGAGAATGCCATTATCTCTATTGTGCTGAAATCTGCTTCCAGTAATTTCTGGCTATTGGTTTTAGTTTGACCCTCTGAAATAACATAGACTGTCTGCTCATTTATTCTCCCATGGTGGTCCCATAAAGCCTATAAGTATTTGATGATAATATTTCATCCACATAAAAAATTGCCTAGAGACCCAAATATATTATATATAAAATACTTGAAAGAAAGAAAGAACTATACATAAAATTCTATAAAATATATATTATGTGTGTATGTGTGTATATGTGTGCGTGTGAGAGAGAGAGGTATCAATTACAGCAAAAATAATAGTGAAAAACAAAAATAATTCCAATAACGTTTTCAATTTAGGATAAGCTAGAGGCTAGGAAGGATCAAATAATAATGACTTTGACTTGTTTCACCATACTATCACAAAACATTCCAAAAAGAGTCATTTCCACTCTACTTACATAATTAGATTATTTGCATAATACAACTGCAGTTGTTGCCTGAATGAAGTATATTCAGTAATTATTTAAGTATTTTAAAACATACTTCATAGAGAGAAATAGTAAAATGAAAAATAAGAGGAGGATTAGCATAAAAATTAAATTTTTTCTGTCAATTCATAGTTGGTCTATGAAAATAATAGTTAATAATTGATGATTATAACAATACAAATGTATAGATTTTAAGTAGCTATGGGAAATTGAACACTATGGTTAGTTATGCAATTAATTGTTTCTCAGGGAACCATATATATAACAACAATGTGTATCATATAAACAAACACAATTTGCTCACTATTTAAACTGTAACAGGGTCTTTTAGGATTCTTAGAGAAATTTTTTTTTAAAAATGTCATAATCTTTGTGACCTCAATTCCCCTTTGTCTTCATTTGAATTGAAAAAGATTATTTTAAAAAGGTTATTTAAAAATCGAATTAGAGCAGCTTTTGTCTCTATCATAACTCTACGTTTCAATATTTTAAGATAGGCCAGGCAAAGAAACACTAGCGTCACTCATAAAACAATAATTTTATTAAGTATCCACCCTAAAGGCACAATGGTATAGTTGAAAGACCAGTGGCCTAGGATGTAGGAGACCCTCTTTCTAGACTTTACTCTGCTACAAAATAACTGTATAAACTTAGATTTTTGTTTGTCATCTGTAAAATGAGAACCGAATAGGGGCCGTCCCTGAGGTATAATGGTTAAGTTCAGCATGCTCTGCTTCAGTGGCCAGGGTTCATGGGTTCAAATCCCAGGCACGGACCTACAGCACTTGTCAGCCATGCTGTGGTGGCGACCCACATACAGAATAGAGGAAGATTGGCACAGATGTTAGCTCAGGGCAAATCTTCCTCAGGAAGAAAAAGGAAAATGAGAACAGAGTATATCAAAATTTCAAGGATGTATATATTAATTTCACAGAGCATTTCTTGAACAACCTCAAAAGAAAGCTGCATTGACAAAAACAACAACAAAAAAGCCCTAATTGTGTCCTTTAATCATTTGTCATCTAATTTAAGGCTGAAATATAACGGTTGAAAACTCAAATATATACCATTGACTGTTTTCAGACTCAGACTCCTGGGCAAATTTCATAATAGAATCTTTATTATTGTGGCCCAGCCCCCTTCTGCCCAGCAAGATCCTGCGGAAGGAAGTGTTATGAGCAGAGAGAGGGAAGAGTTCCTTGAGTCAAGGAAACTGCGAGTGAGAAATTCTCAGTGATTGCGGGATGCCATTCTCCAAAGAATCCACAGTAACATCTCATGAAAAAAATAATGGGTTTTAAATATTCACTAAGTACAAAATAAATTTCAGATACATTTAAATTTAGTATCAGATGTCAATAAGTTTCAGATCAAACCATTGCAGTCAAATAAGACTTCTACCCTTTCTTTTTCCTCTCTTCCTCAGCACTACAGCAGCCAGAGGTAGCCTCGTGGAGGCGGGAAGAGAGTCTCCACCTTTCCCTACTGGAGGTTTCCCAATCTGTGCAGAAGCTGGGGGAGGGGAGGACACTGATTTCTGCTTGCACAGTGAGAAGCCCCACTCTTTAAACCTACCGATTACACCTGTGTTGACTTACACCTGTGAAGATGTGCAAGGGGCACTCCCATTCTCTCACGCTTCGTCCTTCTTCCTTAACCTCACTCTCGCTTTCCTTCTTTTTTCCCACCTACTGGAGATTTCTACCATTTCTTGAAAATTTTGCCAGAGTCTATGCCAAATGTATTAGATAAATCAATTAAGTCAACCGATGCCCCTGAAAGCAAATGGCAAGAGGACAGCGCCAGCGAATTTGAACATGAAAACCTCACTTTCAGGTTACTGGGGGATTTTTTACTATCACCAGATACTAGATGATGACCGTGCCATTCTGCACATGATTCCATGGGCTGAAGAAAAGGTAATTAAGAATATTGATGCTCTATTAGAGATTAGTGACCATTCATGTAATTAATATAAAAAGACAACCAAGAGGCTGAGAATGGATTTTGTGGTCAAAGAAACTTTGGGTACTGGAAATACCGAGGAGATTAAGCCTCTGTTAATCTTCTATTTATTATTCAGAGATTACATCACCTTTTCCTCTTCATCTACTTAAGGGACGTGAACCAAGGATGGGAGATTCTCTTTGAAGGCTGCAAGTTTAACTCGCTTGTTTAGTTTCTCTTCACCATCAGCAAGAAGAAGAATTATAGGTACATATATATTACTTACAAGTAAATTCAAGAATGTCATTCTCTTTTCTTCTCCACACCATCTCCACACTCTCACTGAACTTTTCAAAGACAAGTTAAAGTAATAGATCTATTGCATTTTGCAAACTTATTTGTGGAATTGTCCCTGGTACCCAGGATTATCTAAGGTAAATGATCATCTCTCACAGCTTTTCTCTTAACTAAGTAAAGAGTAGGTATAGCTTGAAAGAGTTTATGAAATAAGATTATTAGGATTTTTAAGAAACTTTTATAAAAGGTTTTGACCTACTTAAAAGAGATGGGTCAGAAGGTTTAGCACCGGGCCGGCCCCATGGCTTAGCGGTTCAGTGCGCACGCTCTGCTACTGGTGGCCCGGGTTCAGATCCCGGGCGCGCACCGACGCACTGCTTCTCCGGCCATGCTGAGGCTGTGTCCCACATACAGCAACTAGAAGGATGTGCAGCTATGACGTACAACTATCTACTGGGTCTTTGGGGAAATAAAGGAGGAGGATTGGCAATAGATGTTAGCTCAGAGCCAGTCTTCCTCAGCAAAAAAAGGAGGATTAGCATGGATGTTAGCTCAGGGCTGATCTTCCTCACAAAAAAAAAAAAAAAAAAGAAGGTTAGCACTTGTTGTCAGCTCTATTAACACTATCTTCTAGAGCGGTGCTTTGCAGAAGCTCTGGTATCTTCAGAACTTCCATCCAAACACTATGAGAAACATTAAAGACATTAAAAAGACCTCAGCCTTCATTTTTGCTGTGACTGCAGCACAGCATCCAGGCTTAATGTGCCTCCACCTTCTAAATGGCTTACTTTGACATTGCTCTTTTCAGACTAGTGAATCAACAATACTAAGATGATTTTAAAGTGGTTACTCTGAGATGAGATCATCACACTGGTGCCCTGCCATATGTTATTAAATTGTCCCAGTTCACAGCAAATTCCAGAAAGCACTCTCAGCTAGAGTGCTAACACTTGCAGCTAGGGAGTAGGTCACAAAGACAAGAGTCCAAGAAGACAGCTGAGTCATCCTGGGTGGAATATATAAAATCCCTATGCTGCACTAGGACAGAGGTAATGCTTCCTCTGAGCTCCTAACCTTTTTAACAAACATCAAAAAGTAGGACTAAGGGGCCGGCCAGGTGGCGTAGGGTTAAGTTCGAGCTTTCCGCTTTGGCTGCTCAGAGTCCACCAGTTCAGCTCCTGGGCTCGGACCTACTCACCACTCATCAAGCAACGCTGAGGAGGCGTCCCACATAGAAGAGCTACAACTCTACAGCTATGATACACAACTATGTACTGGGGCTTTGGGGAGAAAAAAAGAAAAAGAGGAAGATTGGGAACAGATGTTAGTGCAGGGCCAATCTTCCTCAAAAAAAAAAAAAGTAGGACTAAAATGTAGAATGGAAACCCTCATTCATGGCTAGTAAGATTGGCAATTAGTACAACCACTTTGGAAATCTGTTTGGAATTATCTACTAAAGTTGAACATTTATACCAAGAGATGTACAAAAAGGTTCACGGTCGTGTTATTTGTAAGAGCTCCCAAATGGAAATAGCTCAGATGTTCATCAACAGTGGAACGGGTTTTTAGTGCGGTGTAGTCACACGATAGAATAGCATTCAACAATGACAACGGAAGAGCCACAGCTACTCGCAGCACTTGAGTGAATTCTACAAACACGATGTTGAGTGAAAGAATCCACACACAGATTAAAAACCTGAATATTCTACTCATAAAAAAATTCAAAAATAGGTAAAACTAATCTATGATGTTAGAAGCCAAGACGATAGTTTCTTGGGAAGCAGAGAAAGAGGAGTCCTTGGGAAGGGAAGGAGGGGGCTTCAGAGCGCTGGCAAAGTTTTCTGTCTGGAAGAGGCTCGCACCAATGGGTTCATGTCGTGATATGTCACCCAGCTGTGTTCTTAAGATTTGTGCATTCTTCTCTGTCTAGTGTTAGGCTTTAATTAAGAATGTTTATTTTATTTTATTTTTTTTTATAATTCTATTTATTTATTTATTTTTCCCCCCAAAGCCCCAGTAGATAGTTGTCTGTCATAGTTGCACATCCTTCTAGTTGCTGTATGTGGGATGCGGCCTCAGCATGGCCGGAGAAGTGGTGCGTCAGTGCGCGCCCGGGATCCGAACCCAGGCCACCAGCAGCGGAGCGCGTGCACTTAACCACTAAGCCACGGGCCGGCCCCGAATGTTTATTTTTAAAAAGAAAATATAAGCATTAGAGAAAGAACTATGAAATGTCTTAAGTATGTAGGGAAAAAAATAGTACCAGTTCAATAAAATTCTGCATATATTATTCATCCTAGCTTATGAAATAGTCCTCAAATTATTTTAATTCATTCAGGGATATCTAACTTGGTAGTTTTTCCTTTGTCGATTTTAACCCGTCAGCTGAGCGCAGCTAGAGTTGGTTGAGTTCACCAATTAGGGAGGTGGATTTTGAGGGGGCCACATAATAACTTTTGATCTTCCACTATACAAGGTTACACTGACAGCTGCGAGAGTGATATGTAACCAAGAAATATCTGAAGGTTCTTTTTGGAGGCTGCATGGCGGGGTGGAAAAAGTGTGGAAGTTGGAGCCGGGTGGAACTGAATTTGAATTTTAGCTCCGCCACATACTAGTTGTATGATCGTGAGCAAGTCACTTACATTCTCTGCTTCCTCATCTTTAAAGGAGGACCATAATATCCATTTAAATGGGGACTATATCACATATGTGTATATTACAAATGGCACATATTGTTTCGTGGGTGGTAACTATTATGAATAGAATTACCTAACTTATTTGCTAACAAAGTAAATAAACTGAACCAATATAAAATGTAAATTTTATTTTGGTCTTAAGGTTTTTACCCATTCAAAATGTTCCAAAAGCATAGTTTTAGGCCCCAGCAAATAACTAGTCTGTCTCAAAATGTCTGAGTTGGTATTCTCTGTGATCCTAGATGGTTTCTTCAGAATCTAAGCCACTCAAATGCGCCTATGGCTGACTTGGTACTACAAATATAACTAATGTCCCCCATATGGGGACTTCAGACCCCTTCGGTGACTCTCCCTTGAACTGTTACCATGAACTGCTTCTGGAAAAGAACAAAGTGGAGAGGAGAGTAGGAAATGAGCACTGGAACGGCAAAAAGAGCGTTCCTATTAACAAATAGGGTCAAGGGAAGACAATACGTAATTCCTACATATGCCTATAATCCGTTGAAAGGAGTATGTGGAATAGGATCTGGTGCGTGGCATCTTATAGGGCAGTTTAGACAGACGTCAGCTGTACAGCCAGCAGCACACAGCCTAAGCATTACTATCTTAAAGCTGCAGTTTCTTATCTTTACAAAAGATATAATTAGAGCTTTTCAATTTTTCTTTAAAAAAAAAGAAATGGTTTAATCCTTTAATTCTTAAAAAAGATTTCATTAGTTTCTCTGTTTGTTGTTTGTTTTGTACATTTTCAAAAAAATACATCAGTCTGAAACTACTTATGGGGGATGGAGAGTTGTGGAATTAATACAGACCACTTTCTCTTTCGTGAGCCCAAAGTCTATTAGAAATGATGTCGTCTGTCTTAGGGGCTTTGCATTCCATTTAAATCACTCCCTGTTACAACCACAGATCTTTACGGGTAAAAGAGACCTCAGGAGCTTTTTCTGGTCCAGTAGCCATAAAGTCAAAAACTTACTGTCTCCATCTTACCTGTCTCTGAAACTTCCTCCAAAAAATTTTTTGACCTAAAAGTATTGACATTGACATAATTTAATTAAACATGTGTGAAACTACAGTGTTCCAGAATCTAAAATTGATATAATTAAAGTGAAATGCAAAGTGTGCACCTCTGATACCATTTTTTAATGTTACACTCCATCACTTCTGTTTAATATCAAATCACAAGAGATATTTTTTGTCTGTTAATTGCATTTTACATGCCCTTCATCATTGGCCTCAAACCAATTAAATTTGAGAAAAAATTATTGAAGCAAGCAGTATGGTCCAAAATAATCAAGTTCACTACAGTTGCTTTCACTCAGTGATGTCTCTAGCAGATAAATTACCACTCATTGTTTCGTTCTATTATAGCTATTTCATTCTCAAAAATACTTGAAGTAAAAACTGATGGATCTAGAGAAAGATTTTTATTTTCAGAATATTTGTGAAAATCTAGCAAAAAGAAAGCTGCTTATTTCTAATACTGTATTACAGAAATTTTTATTCTTTAAATAAAGCATATATTATTAGTGAACTCTAAAAATGAAATTAATAATTTTTCAGTTTTAATTATCCTGCTTCCATGTGTCTCGTGTACCACAAAGTGTTCTTGGCAGTTTGATGCTTCAGAGAGTCTCTGTAGACTTAGAAGTGACTTAGAAGTAAAGGACCTGAGAATCTGACTGCTAGTCAGTAAGAAACCTAACTCATGATATTTTTGAATATTGGGTTGAATCATATAAAATTGCCATGTTCGTAGGTTAAAAATGGTCAAATCCAGGGGCCGGCCCCATGGTGTAGTGGTTAAGTTCGGCATGCTCCACTTTCGCGGCCCGGGTTTGTGGGTTCGGATCCTGGGTGCAGACCTGCAGCACTCATCAGCCATGCGCTGGTGGCAGTCCACATACAAAGTAGAGGAAGATTGTCACAGATGTTAGCTCAGGGCCAATCTTCCTCAAGCAAAAAAAAAAAAAGAGAGAGGACGATTGGCAACAGATTCGGGGCGAATCTTCCTCAGGCAAAAAAAAAAAGGTCAAATCCAGGCAATTTCATATAATACAATGCAGTAGCTGATGGGTTTTGAATACAGGCATCTTGGTGTACCTGGAAACATTGTGGGGTTCTTTCACCATTAAATCGATGTGAATATACATTTTGGAACTATTCTCCAATCAAGGGCTCTCTTGTTTACTGCTCTCCATCTTTTCCCTTATCCATTTATTCCTTTATCCTCTGAGTGGATGGCTTCTATTTGATCAACCCAATGGAAACTCCTCTCTCCAAAATCACTGATGATCCTTCAGGAAACGGCCAAATCCAAACCCTCCCCTTATCGCCTCAGCCTCTCTACAGCCTTGGAGAATTTGATCACTTTCTCCTTTAAAGTTGTCCCTTCTTTCGTATCTGTGGCACTGCATTACTTGCTTCTTGACTTGCCTCTCTCAGTTTTTCTCTTTTCCGTTCACCACCTAAATGAAGGCATTCCGTTAGTCTCCATCTTTTTTCTTGCTCAATAGATTTATACTTTCACCCTAATCTCCTTCACCCTGAGCAAATGAGCCCCCTTTCTGCTTTCTGGCCCCTGGAACATACACGCAATACACTCTTACCTGTTGCTGCGACTGCCATCTCTCCTTTCCTCTTCCTCAGTAAAGAGGTGCCCCTCTTCCTCCACTATTACCCACCTTGTGCTTTCACCTGCCTTCCGACCATCCCAGGGACACTGCTCGCTGAGCTCCTCACTCATCCTACACCCTCCACCCCTTCCTATAGGCTCTTTCCCCTCAATATATAAACTTGCTTGATTTTCTCCTATGATATACAGAAAAGAAAAATCTCTTGACACTATGCCACCTTCTAGCTACTGCCCTATCTTAAATATTCTAACTTGTTTTCATCTTCATTTCCTATAACTTTTATTACCAAATGTCTGAGGTCAGGCACCTCCAGAAGGTGACTCTGATAAGAACTTGATGGTAGTAGCTTATTTGGGAGAGAATCCCAGCTAGGGGAATGGGGAAGTGAGTCAGGGAAGGGAAAGAGCCAACACAGGATGTGTCAGTGCCTAGGGTATTGCTGGGGGAAACTGTGACTTGACTCATTGGGGATATTTGAGAAACTATGTAGAACATGTCTGAGAGTTTTGCCTCCTTGGGGGGCTGGCAATACTGGGGAACTTACTAATCAGCTCTCATCCTGGATCATTGAGGGTTGTTCCTGAGAGCATGAACTCTGTAGCACTTCCGGCCAGCTCCTGCTGGCCGCAAAGGCAGAAAGTAGCAGTGGTTGCAGTAGGAAGCCATCAGCAGATGTGGGAATGGTGGGCCGAAGGGGTGTGGGAGGAGCACCAACTGTGTCTGCTACACCCATCGTAATTGGCCTTCTTTCACCACTTCACATTTATGGTGAGGGGCCAATGATCTCATAATTGCCACGCCTAACGAGATCTCTTTGTCCTCGTGCCCCCGATCTTTCTGTTTGCAGCATTTGGGTCTTCAGTCCTCATCGTCCTGGATATTTTCCTTTCTGTGGCTTCTGAGAAGCCACACTTTCTGTCTTCTTCTACCTCTATACCATTTTTGTCTCCTTTTCAGCTGTCTCTTCTCCAAGGGTTGATGCTTTACAGGGCTCTGCTTTGGATTTCTCATTTTACACACTATTCCTAAGACATCTCTTCCAATTTTGTGACTCCCACAACCACCTACACGATGCTGACTTCTGAATGTGTGTGTCCAGCCTGGACTCTTCTCCTGAGGTTGCAGCCATATATCAGATTGCGTTCCACGCTTCCACTTCCCAGAGTGCCTGATCATATTAGCCTGACTGTCAGAAGTCCTCGATCCCAGTGTTCACAAAACAAAAGTGCTGTCTTTCCTTAAAGACACATGTTCTTCTGCCCATATTCCTTCTTAGCTAACCAGTAACACAACTGAAAACCTGGGAGTCGTTCGAGTCTTTCCCTTTTTCCTTACTCTTCACATCCAATTAGTGACCCACCCCTGTCAATTTTATCTTCGTAATGCACTCCGGTTCATTCACTCCCGCTCTTTGTCTTCATCCCATCTCAGTTCCCTCTCCTTACCCATGTCTCACCTCTAGCCTCACCTCGTCACTCTGTAACCTTCACACTACTGCTAGGATGGTGTTTCAAAAACATGAATCTGATCAATTGCTTACAGAAAAAGTCCAAATTCCTCACTAGAATATGAAGGGCCTCCAGGAGCTGGCCCCAACTGGCCTCTCCAGCCTCATGATTCACTATTTCTTCTCCCTGCTCACCCTGTACTCTAACCATTATAATTTCCAAATTGTTCCATTCGGTTCCAAATCTCTATGAATTTCTTTATTTAACTGATACTTTATAGCATATATCATGCTATGTAATCTAAGAATTTTACAAATATTAAATTATTTAACTCTCATTACAACCCTATGCTATATGAACTGTTATTATCCCCATTTTATAGACAAGAAAATTGAGGTTCAGAAAGGTTAAGTGACTTGACCAACGTCACACAGCTAGTGAGTGGCAGAGCCAGGATCCTAATCCAGACAGTATGGCTCCAGAGTCATTGCTGTCAACTCCTCTACCACAGTGAGGGGGATTTGTTAATCTCATTCTTTGTCTGGAACCTCCTCACCCCACTTTCAGTGGGTCCTTCTCAATCGAATCTTTCTTGACCCTTCACTACTTTGATAGACTTGACCTCGTTGTCTCCTTTGAACCCCCTCTATAATGAGTACAAACATACTTAACACTTATTCCCATATGTGTCTTCCTTTAGTATCAACTTCTTGAAGGCCTCTCCTTCACCAGTTCCTGTAATTTTTTCTGACCCTAAATGTTGAAAGTTCCAAAGTTAAAGCCTTTAAGCTCTTTTTCTATCTATCCACACCCATTGTCTTGATGATTTCATCCACTTCAGGCTGCAAACACCATCTGTACAGGACAACTCCCACATTTATATCTCCTGCTTAAAATTCTGTCCTGACCTCCAGACTCGTACATAAAACAGCCTCCTCTATGACTTCAGTTGGCTGTCTAAGGGGTATCTCATGGTTAACGTGTCCAAACAAAATTCCTGGTCCTTCCTCCTTCCCAACAACGTCCATCTCAGGCTTCTCCATCCCAGACAGTGATGACACCAGGCTTCCAACTGCTCAGAGCAAAAACGTCGAGTCATCTTCTATTTCCCTTTTCTTTCATGCACCACAATCAGTCAACAAGTCCTGTTGGCTCTGCTTTCTAAATATGTCCAGAAGGCAACCATTCCATTGCTCTCCACTTCCGCTGCCATTAACCCGGCCCAAGTCACCCTCATTTCTTATCTGAACTAGACTTGTAACTGCTTCTATTCTGGCTACTTTATTTTTCCCAGTGGAAGCCTGAGTGATACTATTAGAATTTGTCATATCTTGTCACACCTCCACTAAAATCCCTCCAGTAGGATCTCATCTCCCTCTTAGTGGAAGCCAAAGTCACGTCACCAGCCTACAAATCCTACCCAGCTGGTCCCTGTTACCCCGACCTCCTTTCCTTCTCCTCTACCCCCGCTTAGTCTGTTGCAGAAACACCAGCCTTCTTGCCATTCTTCCAGTGCTCTAGGCATGTTCCCACCCCGGGACCTTTGCACTTAGTGTTCCTTGCTGCTCTGCCTGGAACATTTGTTCTCCGTATACCCTTGTTCCTTTACCTGCATCTGGTCTTTGTGCAAAAGTTATTTTCTCAGTGAGTCCTTCCCTGATCACCCTGTTTAAAATTGAAACCCCTAACTCTAACATTCTCTGGCTTCTTTCTAGGCTTACTTTTCTCCTCTCACCATCTAACAGTATACATTTTACTTTTATATTCTGTCTCTCCCCACTAGGATCTAAATTTCCTCTGAGTTCGTTGCTCCGAGCCCAGCACCAGGCATTGCCTGTCATGTAATAAGGACTCCAAAAATGTTGGCCATTGTTCTCAGCCTGTAGCCCAGTGCCTGGAACATATTAGGTCTTTGATAAATCCTATTGAATGGATTAGTACATTTGTGATTGAATATATTCTTTTTATCATGTATCTAAACTATCCTGAGATCTCTCTGAAGATAACTCCAATCTCTATTTCTATTCCAAACCTCTCTCCAAACCTTAAAGTTGCAATACCAACAGCCTCTTGTTTCTCACATCCTGGATGGTGTAGCATCTCCAACTCTCACAGTCTAAAGTAAAACTCATCTCTGGACACGCAACCCCCAAGCTCAATTAGCTTTCTGATTCTTTTATTTCTGTTCAAGTCATTATTATCCCTTTGTCATCAGTCATTTTTGTATCCACTGACTTCTATATCCCAAAATCCAAATAATTATCAAACCCCGAGAATCTACCTAGACAGTGTTTCTCCGGTTTGTCTTTTTCTTTCATTCCCACTGATAACATCCTCATCAGACCTCAGCTATCTCTTTATTCTGTCAATCCAGTCAGCCATTCAGTTCTCCATCCATCTCTTTATACATCAGCAAAGGTTTATTGAGTCTCCACTGTACTAGGTACTTGGCTCATATAGTACAGAATGTGCCATAAAATAGTTTCCTTGATCAGGAAAAATGTCACTTGCTAAGACAAATTGATACATTATCTTTGTTTCAATCCTTCAACTATATTATTAACATTAGTTTGTAGGACTGGATAAGCAAAGCCACATCTTGAATCCGTGCCAGTCAAAAGCCATTTATATCTTCCTGAAGCTAAAGGCAGGGATCTAATATACTTCACTCGCCATCTGCGTATTGGTCCTTTACCCCTGAGAATATGTTCCATTGTGTTTTGTAAACATTATGTCCTGCTCGCAATTGTCCTGGACAATTACAGTTGACAGTTTGTACTTCTTCTAGTGCTATGGTAAAGGACATCATTCAGCTCAGAGCTACACGACTCAGTTCCTCCTGTGACTACACATGTTGTGTACCCAAATGGCCACTTCTAGGAAACGCCAAAGCATCTACATGTTGGTCTCAGTTCCCCTCTGATCTTGGTAAGGGATTGTATTCTGTATTATTAGATTTATTTACATGCTTCTGTTAACACCCCTCTCCCCAGAAGCTTATGTTTAATGAGAACAGGATCTGTATGTTAGTAATATCTTGTACCTTCAACATTGTTTGAACATATTAGGGTGTCTGTGCATGTTGAAAGTAATTGAATAGAATTGCTTACAGGTTACACTCATTGTGAACATATAAAGCTGTTTGACGTTGTATATAGCTGTATATAACATGGACAGTAGAAACTATACATCCAAACAATAGTATTTTCTAAAGGATGAGTCAAGAGGCCATTCCTTCTTTGATTCAGCCAATAAGGAGGAAAAATTACCCTTATCTTTAAGGGTTAGGATTATAACATCAGCTCCCTCTGTTGATCATTTTAGAAATGACATGGCACTTGAAGCTATTTTACAAAATAGAAGACCCCCTCAACAGTAAAATGTTAATTAAACTGGAACAAGCCAATGAAGATACATTTGAAATTTTTTTTTTAATTTTTATTTATTTATTTTTCCCCCAAAGCCCCAGTAGATAGTTGTATGTCACAGTTGCACATCCTTCTAGTTGCTGTATATGGGACGCGGCCTCAGCATGGCCGGAGAAGCGGTGCGTCGGTGCGTGCCCGGGATCCGAACCCGGGCCGCCAGCAGCGTAGCGCGCACACTTAACCACTAAGCCACAGGGCCGGCCCTGAAATTTTATCTATTTGAGACTGTCATTCTGAATATATAAGAAGGAAATCAATAATATGATATTAAGTGGCAATTTCATAGAGTGTCTCCTTCTCTGTCGATTATTAGGATCAACAAACATATACTGTGTTTAGGAGATTCAAAGATAATGAAATCTAACATAAGCATATAATTTCAGGCTCTCCAAAGACCGTGGTTATTGAGTTTTAGCCTGCATCGGGATAATCTGGACAAGTGCTTCTCCAGCTTTGGCATGCAACAGAAATCACCTGCAGGGCCTGATAAGACATGGATTGCTGGGTCCAACCCACAGCATTTCTTTCTTTCTTTCTTTTTTTTTTTTTGCTGAAGAAGACCGGCCCTGAGCTAACATCCGTGCCCATCTTCCTCCACTTTATATGGGACGCCGCCACAGCACTGCTTGGCCTGCCAAGCAGTGTGTCGGTGCGCACCCGGGATCTGAACCAGCGAACCCCGGGCCGCCGCCCGCACTTAACCGCTTGCGCCACTGGGCCAGCCCCAACCCGCAGCATTTCTGATCCGGTAAGTTTGTGTTGGAGCTAAGAATTTGCATTTCTCATATTCTGAGAACCACAACTCTAGACTGTTGCTACTAAATGTGATCTACAAGACAGTAGCAGCAGCAGCAGCACCTGAGAGATTTGAGCCACACAGAATCTCAGGCCCACCCCAGACCTACTTTCTCTAATGATTCCTGAGTGATTCGTATGCACATTCAAGTTTGAGAGGCATTGGCTTAGGTCAGGGGTGGCAAACTTTTTCGGTAACGGGCTAGATAGTAAACATTTTAAGACTTACGGGCATAGAGTCTCTGCCACAACTACTGAACTTCACCATCTTAGCACAAAAGCAGCCATAGACTGAGTGTGAATGTGTGCCAATAAAACTTTATTTACAAAAACAGACAGTGGGCTGGATTTGGTCCCCTGGTCCTAGTTCATCAACTTCTGGCTTAGAATGTGTGTGTTTGTGGGTTATGTTGTATTTTATTTTTTAAATGTAGTTTCACTTCCCACAGAGTCTGTTCCAGTAGTTCTAGGGTTGGACCTGCTATTTGTATTTTCAACAAACACCTGAGGAAATTTTGATTCAGGTGGTCAGCAAATCATACTTTGGGAAACACTTTCACCCATCATTTTCCTTTGCAATATCGAATTATTTTATTAGATATTTATGGTTTTCTTTTAAATAGCTCGTAAAAAGAAAAATAAAACTCTCTGATCTATTCATCTTTTCAACAGCACTCTTCCGTGTTCTTCCAAATGTTGGCCACACTAGGGTTGGGCTGGTACAAATTAGATGTATGTTTCCCCAACAGAGCAAACTGAACACCGTAAGGAAGCTGGGCTCCTGGAAGTGTTGCTGCTGCACACATTTTCCCATAAGGAAAGAGGGCACACTGCATGCACATTTAAGCAGGAAACTCATTGCAGAAGAAAATTAGAAGCAATGAGAAGTGCAGATCCTTCTCCTTTATTGCTGCTCTAATTTTTTCAAACTAGAACTCAACTGCTACAGCTAAAGTCCTCAGGGAATAGTTTTATGATTAAAGCCAAAAAACAGTATTGTGCATTTACTTGCTCTCAATTCTATATCAAGCAGAGAAAGGGAGGAAAACAAAGACAGCTGTGAAATGGACTTTGTTCTCATTCTCTAAATGGCTAGTTGCTTCTTTTATAAAAGTAGATTTGAGTTGACATTTTATGTCTTAATAACCTATCCTTTCTCACCAACTCTCCTTTCCGCCCAGAAGCACTAGCTCTGTAATAAGTCTATGAACTTTTCTGTTGCCATTCTTCTTATTTGGCTTAACAGAGTTCTGGGCATTATCCTACACCATACACAAAAATTAACTCAAAATGAATTAAAGACTTGAATGTAAGATCAGAAACCGTGAAACTTCTAGAAGAAACCATTGGCAGTACGCTCTTTGACATCGATCTTAGCAGCATATTTCCAAGCACCATGTCTGACCGGGCAAGGGAAACAATGGAAAAAATAAACAAACAGAACTACATCAAACTAAAAAGCTTCTGCACAGCAAAGGAAACCATCAACAAGACAAAAAGACAACCTAAGAATTGGGAGAAGATATTTGCAAACCGTATATCAGATCAGAGGTTAATATTCAAAATTTATAAAGAATTATACATCTCAACCACAAAAAAACTAAGAACCCAGTTAAAAAATGGGCAAAAGATCTAAACAGACATTTCTCCAAAGAAGATATACAGATGGCCAACAGGCTCATGAAAAGACGTTCAATGTCGCTACTTATCAGGGAAACGCAAATCAAAACTACAATGAGGTATCACCTCCTGCCCATCAGAATGCCTATATTTAACAAGACAGGAAAAGACAAGTGTTGGAGAGGATGTGGAGAGAAGGGAACTCTCATACACCGCTGGAGGGGGTGCAAACTGGTGCAGCCACAGTGGAAAACAGTAGGGAGATTCCCCAAAAAATTAAGAATAGAACTACCATACGATCCAGCTATTCCACTGCTGGTTGTTTATCCAAAGAACATGAAAACATGAAGGTGTAAAGATATATGAACCCTTATGTTCATTGCAGCATTATTCACAATAGCCAAGACTTGGAAGCAACCCAGGTGCCCACTGAGGGACGAATGGATAAAGAAGATGTGGTATATATACACAATGGAATACTACTCAGCCATAAAAACAGATGAAACCTTGCCATTTGTGACAACATGGATGGACATTGAGGGTATTATGCTAAGCAAAGTAAGACTGAGGGAGAAGGTCAAATACCGTGTGATCTCACTCACAAGTGGAAGATAAAAACAACAACAAACAATCACATAGAGACAGAGATTGGGTTGGTGGTTACCCGAGGGGAAGGGGGGAGGGAGGAGAGCGAAAAGCGTGACAGGGCACATGTGCATGGTGATGGACTGTAATTAGTTTGAGTGGTGAACTTGATGTAATCTACACACAAATCAAAATATAATGATGTACACCCGAAATTTATATAATGTTATAAAGCAATGTTACCACAATAAAAGAAAGAAACAGCAGTACTAGACCCAGATGAGTAACGGCTCCAGATATGGGAATTACTAGGCCCAAGCTGAGGAGTCCAGCTCCTGCTTAAGAACCTTCGAGCTATAGACTGAATGTTGGTGTCCCCCAAAATTCCTATGTTGAAGACCTAATGCCCAATGCGATGGTGTTGGGTGGGGCCTCTGGTATTTAATTAGGTTTAGATGACCTCACAGGATGGAGCCCCATGATGGAATTAGTGCCCTTATTAAAAGAGGAAGAGACTAGACCCTACTTGCTCTCTGCCCTGTGAGGACACCATGAAAAGCCGGCCATCCATGAACCAGGAAGCAGACCCTCACGAGACACTGAATCTGCCAGCACCTTGATCTCAAACTCCCAGCCTCCAGGACTGTGAGAAATAAATGTGTGTTGTTTAAACCAAAAAAAAAAAAAAAACGAGTTCTGGGAAGCAATACATGGAAAGAAATTTAATTTTTAATGAACAGATATGAAAATTACAAACATTGTGTTTTTAATATATTTTTTAAAGATGTGTTTTTCTCAAAGTATGTAAAAACATGTCTAGATTTTTCTTAGCCATTTTTTCCAGCTGGCTTAAAGTGTAGTTTTAAATTGTGAGGTCGTTGAGGATTAATTTTTTTTTTATAATTCTTTCCTAATTATTAAAACAATACTTTTTATTGTTAAAATTTTTAAATCAGATAAACAACAAAAGAAGTCATGTATAACACCACTAGCCAAAGATAGTCTCTACTAACTTAAAAAAATAATAATTTGAGGTGACATTCATATAACATAAAATTAACCATTTTAAAGTGAAAGATTCAGTGGTGTTTAATACATTCACAGTATTGTGCAAACACCACCTCTATTTAGTTCTAAAACATTTCCATCACTCCAAAGTAAGACCTCTTGCCCATGAAGCATTCTCCTCATTCCCTGTCTCCACAGCCCCTGACAATCACCAATCTGTGTTCTGTGTCTGGGTTTATCTATTCTGGATATTTCCTATAAATGGAATCATACAATATGTGACCTTGTGTGTCTGGCTTCTTTCACTCAGCATGTTTGTGAGGTTCATGCATGTTATTGCATGCATCACTACTTAATTCCTTTTCATGACTCAATAATATTCCAGTGTATAAATATTCCACATTTGTTTATACATTTATTCATTGATTGACATTTAACTGTTTCCTCCTTTTGGCTATTGTGAATAATGCTGCAATGAACACCATATGCATGTACTTGTTTGAGTACCTGTTTTCAATTCTTTTGGGTATATATCTAGCAACAGATTGCTGGGTCATATGGCAATTCTATGTTTAACTTTTTGAGGAACTGCCAAACTGTTTTCTGTAGTGGCTGAACCATTTTGCATTTCCACCAGCAATGTACAAGCATTCTAATTTCTCCACATCCTTGTCAACACTTATTTTTTTGCATTTTTTAAAATTATAGCCATCCTTGTGGGTGTGAAGTGATACTTAACTGTGGTTTTGATTTGTATTTCCCTAGTGACTGATAATGTTGAACATCTCTCAATGTGTTTGTTAGTCATTTGTATTATCTTCTTTGGAGAAGTGTTTATTCATGTCCTTTCCTCGTTTTTTAAATGGATTATCTTTTTGTTGTTGAGTTGTAACATTTCTTTACGTATTCTGGATACTAGACGCTTATCAGATATATGATTTGGAAATATTTTCTCACATTCTGTAGATTGTCTTTTCACTTTCTTGATAATGTCCTTTAGTGCACAAAAGTCTTTAATTTTGATGAAGTCCGAAGCGTCTATTTTTTCTTGTGTCGCTTATGCTTTTAGGGGTCATATCTAAGAATCCATTTCCCAATCCAAGGTCATGAAAATTTACTCCTACTTTTTTTCCAAGAGTTTTATGGTTTTAGCTCATATTTAGGTTGTTGATACATTTTGAGTTCATTTTTGTATATGCTGGGAAGTAGGGGTCCAAATCCATTCATTAGCATGTGGATATCCAGTTGTCCCAGAGCCATTTCTGAAGAGACTATTGTTCCCCCCTGTTATGAGAGGTTTGGGGATTCGATCGGAGATGTAAAAGACACTTTCCACTCCAAACAAATGGACTGAAGGTATATTTTATTATATAGAGGATAGTAAAGGCGATAGTCCGCAAACAGATCCGAATAGGTCAAATAATAAGAGGGAAAAAACACCAGCTCGACTGGAAAGGGAAAACACCCACATGGGCTGAGATAGCAGCAGATCCAAATAGGTCATATAATAAGAGGGAAAAGCATCAAATCGATCGGAAAGGGAAACGCCAGATCGACTGAAGGGAAATGACACAAATCAACCGGAAAGAGAAACACCAGGTTCACCGAAAAGAGAACACATCAAATCAGTTACTTTACAGTAAATCAATTACTCACAACATCCGCGCCCCACTGCCGGGAGAGTCCTGTCAATGGACACGGCTGGGGGGGAATCACACGTCCTGGGCAAAGCGTCCCTTCCACAGGTGGAACTCTCACCAGGTCTCAGTCTCCAGCAGTTTATATAAGCAGTCACAGAGTTTGCAGAGGAAGCATCTAGTGTTCCCAAGCACAAATGGTTATCAGTGGTGTACGTGCACTGAGCCCCTTGGCTAACGTCCCAGCCCAGTAGTTGTGTACGTGCATTGTTCTCTTTGGTTATCATCCTAGCCCAGCACAGATGGCCAGTCCATCCCGTGCTGCGACGCTCCAAGAGCCTTGAAATGTTACAACTTGCAACTCTCTCCGTGGGAGAAGGGCCAGTTCCCACCACGCAGAAAGCAGCTTTTATATTTCTTTTTGTGCTGGTGGCTGTAGGTCAATGGAACGGCCAAACACGGCTGTACTCATGTCAAGACACCCCCTTAAATGGTCTTGGAACCGTTGTTTAAAAAAATTGGCCATAGATGTATGAATTTATTTCTGGACTCTTGATTCTATTTTACTGGTCTATATGTCTGTCCTTATGCCATTACCACACTGTTTTGGTTGTGGTAGCTTTATAGTTAAGTTTTGAATTTAGGAAGTGTGAGTCCTCCAACTTTGTTCTTTTTATAGATTATTTTGGCTATTTGGAGATCCAGTGAATTTGAAAATCTGCTTTTCTATTTCTGCAAAAAATACCATTGCAATTTTGATAAGTATTACATTGAATCTGTAGATCTCTTTGGGTGGTATAGATATCTTAACAACATTAAGTCTTCCAATCCATGAACACAGGATGTCTCTCCATTTATTTAGGTCTTTAAAAAAAATTTTTGAGCAATGTTTTGTAGTTTTCAGTGTGATTATTTGTTTAGGATAAATTTCTGAAGATAGAATACATTGGGTTAAAGAGTATACAAAATTCTAAATATATATTTTCCCTTAGAAAGTTTTGCCAAATTACACTTCCATTCAATCTTTATCAGTTTGAGGGCTAGAAAATTGTATTTCTCTGCTTTAAATTTCACTTCTTTTATTCTTGGTGATATTGTTTTCATGCGCTTATTGGTCATTTATAATTCTTAGTCAGGAACATTTATTTGTAAACATGCCTGCATAATGACTGACTTTTTAAATTGGATTTACAGAAGTTATATATCTCGTTGCAATAAACCAATATGAATGAAAGTGAGAACATCATTATTGTTATTTTTTCATCAGTGATATTGAGTATCTCCCATAATATCTTTACTCATATACAACAAAGCATATTAATCTCACAGCCCCTTCATTTTAATTTTGTGGATAATTAATAAATCGGAATATTTGAGAAGAGAGGATAGTTTGATTTGTCTTTTACTATGTATTCTGCCTTGAACTATGACTCCATATCTAAACAGTATGACTTCAGCAACTAAAGATGAATAAACTTCTTTGGTACAAGGTACACCCCATGTTCCTACTTCAACTGGCACTGCAGTTGAGGTTTACAGAATTTTAGAGCTGGAAGAGACCTCAGAGACCATTTAGTGTAGCTCTCTCATTTTATAGATGACAAGCCTGTGGCCCAGTCTGGTGATATAATTCAACAGAGGGCACAGTCAGTCAGGGGCAGGATCCAAGATACCACGGGCCCTCCAATAACCTATAGCTGTGTCTGGAGTAGCCATCAAAACAGTGTAAGAGCTGAAAGCCCATGTGCGCCCTCTGCAGGTCTCAGGGCTAAAAAGAGCTGCTACAATCCAATCACTCGTTACAACAGGTACTGGGGAAAAATAGGGACCCTTCCAGCTTTGCAAAATGTGTTTTTCTTGCCACAAAAAAACCCCAGCTAAGGCTATGCAAATATTTCAGGTACTTCAGGGCAAACATTTCCTCCTTCTAAATCTTCTTTTCACTTATATTAATACAGCCATCAAAGAAGGCAGAATCTTGTAGCAGTCAGGAGCCTGAACCCCAGATTTAGAGTTTCTGAGCTTGACTTCTGGCTCAATCATTTGCCAGCTACATACACGTTCAAGCCTCACTGTTTCATCTGTAAAATGGAGATAATAATAGTCATAATATCCGCAACTAATAGGATAGTTGTGGAAATAAAAAGAAGTAATGCACATAAACTACTTACTAGTGATTAGCATATGACAATGGTGAAGACAAATGGCTGTAAGCACTCTTTAAAATATTAATAAATGGGAGAATGTGTGCAGACTGCAGCTCATTCACTTAATCTCCTGTGGTAGACAGAAAAAAAAAAGGCCTTTGCAGTACCTGAAATTGTTGACTATTTTAAATTTTGCAGCATTGTTTTGTTGTGTTTATACTCTTGCAGATGGAGCATTTTAAAGACATGTCACTTGGATTTTTCTTTAACAACATGTATGTTTCTTTAACAATTCTAGATATAAGATAATATGCTCATTATAAAGTTATTCAAGACTTAGAACATGGGAATAATAATAGTTCAAGAATCTAACATACATTTTGAAGACTAAAAATTAACTTCAACACAATAAGTTTATTCAAAAAGTTGATAAAGTTTACGTATGCCATTTTAACTGTAATTTGGAAACAGGTTTCAATAAAATAGTAAGAAATTACAGACTCCTGAATTAGATCAATATGAAGAATACTTTATTTTATTATCTTACATTTATTAATAAATATAGTGAAAATTCAGATAAAAATTAACAGAATATGAAACAAAGGCAATAAAGATGAGAAATTATTCTGACATCTGGAAGCTAATTATAATATTTTAAAATTTCAGATCATACCAAGAGCCACAATTAATTAAAATGAAGAGATAAATTTTGAAAAGAAATAATGAATAAGCTTTTGGATTATTTGATAATCAAATTAGTAAAGAGAAGTAAATTATATCAACACACTGAAAAAAGATATAAATTTCTTGCTGATTTGATAGGAAATACCAACATTGATTTTATACCAACATAAGATTCATAATATGCTACTACAAAGGGGGTACTGATAGCAAACTAGGTAATGAGTGTTGTCAATGCAAGAGTATTTGAAATTGGTCACTACTTGAGTAAAATGGAAATGCCCAGAAATCTTACCATTTGTCATATAAAGAAGTAACCAAAAGAGCCAAGAATATACAGCGGGAAAAGGAATGTCTCTTCAATAACTGGTGTTGGGAAAACTGGACGGCCACATACAAAAGAACGAAACTGGACTACTATTTTACACCAAACAGAAAAATTAATTCAAAATGGATTAAAGACTTGAATGTAAGACCTGAAACCATAAAACTCCTAGAAGGAAGCATTGGCAGTAAGCTCCTTGACATCAGTCTTGGCAACGATTTTTGGGATCTGACTCCAAAAGCAAAAGCAACTAAAGCAAAATAAACAAGTAAGACTACATCAAACTAAAAATCTTCTACACAGCAAAGGAGATCATCAACAAAATGAAAAGGCAACCTACTAAATGGGAGAATATATTTGCAAATCATATATCTGATAAGGGGTTAATATCTAAAATATTATAAACAACTCAATAGCAAAAAAACAAACAATCCAATTAAACAATGGGCAGAGGATCTGAATACACATTTTTCCAAAGACATAGGTGGCCAGCAGGTACATGAAAAGATGCTCAGCATCACTAATCATCAGAGAAATGAAAATCAAAACCATGATAAGATATCACCTCGCACCTTTAGAATGGCTATTATCAAAAAGACAAAAAATAATAAGTGTTGGAAGGATGTGGAGAAAAGGGAATCCTTGTCCACTGCTGGTGGGAATGTAAATTGGTGCAGCCAATATGGAAAACAGAATGGAAGTTCCTCAAAAAATTAAAAATATAACTACCATATGATCCAGTAATTCCACTTCTGGGTATTTGAAGAAAACAAAACACTAACTTGAAAAGCTATATGCACCCCCTTGTTCATTGCAGCATTATTTACAATAGCCAAGACATGGAAACAACTCAAATGTCCATTGATGGATGAATGGATAAAGATGTGGTGTATATATATATATATACAACAGAATATTTTTCAGCCATAAAAAAGAGTGAAATCTTGCCGTTTGAAACAACATGGATGGACCTTGAGGGCATTATGCTAAGTGAACTAAGACAGAGAAAGAAAAATACTATAGGATCTCACTTCTATATGGAATTAAAACAAAACAAAACAAAACAAAACCCAAGCTCATAGACACAGAGAACAGATTGGTGATTGCCAGAGCTGAGGGGTGAGGGGGTGAAATGGGTGAAGGGGATCAAAAGGTACAAACTTACAGTTACAAAATAAATAAGTCATGGAGATGTAATGTACAGCATGGTGACTATAGTTAATAATACTGTATTGCATATTTGAAAGTTGCTAAGAAAGTAAATCTTAAAAGTCCTCATCAGGGGCCGGCCCTGTGGCTTAGCGGTTAAGTGCTCGAGCTCCGCTACTGGCGGCCCGGGTTCAGATCCCAGGCGCCCACTGACGCACAGCTTCTCCGGCCATGCTGAGGCTGCGACCCACATACAGCAACTAGAAGGATGTGCAGCTGTGACGTACAACTATCTACTGGGGCTTTGGGGAAGAAAAGGAGGATTGGCAATAGATGTTAGCTCAGGGCCGGTCTTCCTCAGCAAAAAGAGGAGGATTGGCATGGATGTTAGCTCAGGGCTGATCTTCCTCACATAAAACAAAAAGTCCTCATCACAAGAAAAAAAAATTTTAGTAACTATATATGGTGGCAGATGTTAACTAGACTTATTATGGTGATCATTTTACAGTATATATAAATATCAAATCATTATGTTGTACACCTAAAAGTAGTATAATGGTGTATATCAATTGTACCTCAGTTTAACAACAAAAAAGTATTCAAAGAGTATGCAGCCAAAAATGCTAGGAAAGTATTATTATAGAGTTGCATCTGGCAGTTAATTAATTTGAATAATTATATTTTTTTGTGGATTTTGTGATGCTGGGGGGTATATGTCAGCTTTTTAAAATGTGTAATTTGTTGTGTTTTTTCCTCAATTGAAATAAAGATTCATTTTCATAGCTAATTCTGTATTTATTATTTTTATTATTTTGTATAAATAAGAACTCCCAGATTGTATAAATTTCAAGCCCCCCAAATCTGGATCTGCCCCTGGGTTGGGGAGATATGAAGGATCAAGAGAAAGAAATTGAGGGGCCTCCATTCTGAGGGGGTCTCAGGTGCCACTGACTTCTCCTCACGGTTGCTGACCAAGCTTCCATGGCCTGTCAGGTCACGGAGTGCTGTGGACCTGTCACAGCGTACCCACCTTTCCCCTCTTATTTACTACAGCTATTCATGCAGTTACAGCAACGGCTGTCTGCCAGAACACTGAACTGAGGGCGCAGTGTGTACGGAATAAGAGTACAGGTGGCCGCAGGTAAAAGGCAAGCATAGTGATTAGTGCCAAAGAAAGAGAGTGTTTAGTCAAATGTGAGGATGCCTCTTGAGCATATAAAAGAGCCTGGGCAAGGCAGAACGACATAATGCTAAGGCATTATGAGACAGGTGTTAGTGGATCCCAACTTGACTGGTGGTGACTACTGAATTTCTACGTAGGTTGGTTATCCGCTTGAAAGGTGAAGGTAGGAGACATGTAAACTGAGTCTGCATAGCTAGATCCAGCTTTTATTTAAACTGTACGTTACTTGGGGTGGCTTGCAGCAAGGGGGTTGCTGACGAAGACTCTGTGGCCCGTGGGGTGGGGTAAAGCACCTCCTTGCCCATGCCATCTTGGGGAGTCTGCCCTGACCCCTTGACACCTTGCTGCAAAACATTAGCTATAGGTTGTACTTGTTGCTGAATTGTTTAGCTTGTTTTGTTTTGTTAATCCCTTAAAATGTGCCACCAAAAGTTTAAGAATGTTAAAGTGTGTGTAAACACAAAACTGTAAGGAAACTATTTTGAGTTCAAATGTAAGATCTAACTTTGGAGCAATTAACTCCAGAGATGGCTTCGTTCATACAAGGTTCTCTGTTCTGTAGTAAATGATGGACTTTACACGATCCTTCAACACAAATTCATTTTCACCCACCTCGTAGGTCCAGGCAAGGTGCTTCCAACTGAGCATGCAAAGAACAAGATGCAGTTACGTGAGCTTTCTATCCGAGCTCATTAAGCAGGAGCCAAGCAACTATACTGTGCGCAATGTATGGTAAGTGCTTTGGGAAAGACAAGGCTGATAGGAATGTAAGTATGCTGACTCTGTTGTTCTGGAAGGGACTGGAGGGAAAAGAGCTTTTGTTTCTTATGGAAGTAGAATCACTGCCTAAGAGAAAAGGAAGGGAAGGAGGAAATTATCCCATGGTGAGAATGAAGGTTAATTGCTTATTTCTTCCTCTGGGATGCTTTTGTAAAGCGTGTAATTCTTTTATCTTCGGAGGCCTGACATTTTTAAATTAATTTATACCAATGTCCTAGTGTTTTAATATACTTTTTCTTATGGTAGAAAAATATGCTTTACAAGTGGGAACAAAAACAGAGAAGGGTGAAAAGGACGTTATGGCAGCTGAAAACTTACTTGTCTCATGTCATGATTTTGCTGAAAATCAGCTAAGATTGCATCCGTTCACCTTTACTCCATTTTAAGAAAAATCTGTTCCTTTAAAAAAAAATCTTTAAATAAGCAATCCTACACGTTTATTTACTTAGACAAAATCCTCAAATGTTATTTTTGAAAACCGATTAAGGTTTAATTTAAGCCCTACTTTTAACAGACAAGCATTTTTGCTATGAGTTTTGCAGAGAGCTTAGAAATCTCCTTGATATTTGTAAATCTCATTGAGACTGTCACACAGTAGGAGCCAAACCATATCTTGGTTTGCATATAATTTTCTGCACAGCTAATAACCTGAAACGGTTAAGAGCTAATCATCCCGGCATGGCTGTGCCTGCTGTGCGAAGCTTGGCAGAAGGTAATTGCAGCTTAAAGTATCAGAGGAAAGAAGGAAAGAAGATGTATTATTATTCCCTTTGTAGAGAACAGGGACCATTGTAGGAAAGATTTATATAACCGTGATTTCTGAATTATTTATCCTGTGTCACAAATGTCACAGTGCTTTTAGTGAGGTTTTTGGTTATTACTTAACATGAGTGTTAAGAGGCACAGTCTCCTAATAAAATTTAAGTCATTGGCTCTCCTTTCAAGGATGGAAGATAACGGAATTGTTATTGCAGCCGTTGCATTCCACAGACCTGGGAAGTACAGCCAAGAAAAAAACCCACAGAAGAAAAAAGCTAGGCAGTTCCAAAGAAGTGGGGGCTACATTCCATATGGCCCGCTGTGGCGCAGAGCAGATGGCCTGGGCAGCATGCTAGAAGAGCTGACAGGAGCCAGCAGGCAGCCAGAGAAGGTGCCCGCGGAAGCCTGCCGTGTGAGAAGGGTTTCCATCACTTAGGGCAAGGAAAAGTGATGATTTTTATGTTTCTGAGTCTTTGCTTGATGCATTTCCAGGAGTGAAATAAAATGGCAGGAGGGCAGATGTGAGGATAAGGTGGAATAATCTTTCGGGAGGTTTATGGGTGCCAGAAGCCTAAGAAAACAGCTCTGGTTGCTAAAGGAGAATTCTAACATCTCGCGGATAATAGCTGACTTTTGTGTAGTGCTTTATATGCCAGGCTTTTCAAATGTCACAACTTTACTAGGTAGGTCCTAATTTTGTTCCCAATTTAAAATGAGGAAATGGGGCCCCAAGAGAGAGGCTTGACCATTTGTCCTCAGTGAGTCATCGAGCCGCTCCTGACTGCAGAGTTCATGCGTAGCCCTGACTCTGGGCCACTTCTCCGGGAGACCTGTACTTGCTGATAAGCAGGTCAGGTCTCCTTCTCTATTATACACATACAGGGAAGGATGGAAGTCATTCATTCATTCAACAAACATTTACTGCACATCTGTAATGTGCCCAGTGCCATTGAGACTGAATGGATATTTGAGGTGTGACAGGTTTATAACCCAGTGATTCTCAATAAAAAAAAATGTCCCTCCATCTAGAGAATTCACTTTCACAGTCCTTCTAAGTTAATATTTTAACAAGAACAGTGCCAATCGTATAGCCTGCTCTACGATTTGTGATGGCTTGCTTCGGCATGCTGCTCCTCGCCCCTCTCTGGCCTTGCCTCCCCCTCCTCAGAGACATGTGCCTTCTGCCCCCTGCCAAGCTGGATCACACCCCTTCCCCCCAACACACCCACACTTGCCTTCTTTGGCTTCTTTGATGATTCTCGTCTTTCTACCTGGAACTCATCACTCTCATTCACCTCAAACCCTTGTCCAAGTTAAACACAAACTTCCTCCACGAAACTGTCTCAGGACTTCGCCCACAGGCCACAACCAGAAGCGCGCTCCCCTCCCTGGGGACTCGCAGGATGCCTTGTCCACACCTCTGGGGACACTGGGTACGTTTTGTCAGCGTTGTGATCATTTTGTGCTACTCTCACCAACCCTTCTTGTTGGGGAGGTTTTGGGGGGAAGGATTTTAGTCTGTCCATCTTTGTGTGCCCCAGAATCCAGCAATGTGTTGAATAGATGGCTGAATAAATAACCTTCATTGAACACAATTCTTCTGTTTATTAAAGACAATCCTGTGGTTAAAAACTAAATTATGCCAGATTTTGGGAAGACATATCACTATCCAAGACCAATCAGAGATGAATAACTTTGTTCTAGAACATTATGATAGACAGTCCCCAAAAGACAGGTGCCATAAATGGGGAAATTTTCAGTTTTTTTGGTGAAATTTGTCCATTTTTTCCGGAAGTGATTGCAGTGACTTTCTGTTTATCCAAGCCTCATTCCTATAGCTGTTACTTTTCTAATCTCTCAGCCCCTACTATTCCCTCCAAGTTCTGGCCCTCATCACCTCCGTCCTGTATTCTTGCATTAACTGCACAAATGGGCTCGCTCTCTCTACTGCAAACCACTTCCCTCAAGAATATAAAGTGATCTTTCTAAAATATTACTCTGAATAGGCAATAGACCGCATTGGTTAAGAGGCCGGGCTCTGCAGTCAACAATACTCAGGTCTGTATCTCAGTTTGGCCACTTACTAGCTGTGTGACTTTGGACAAATTACTTAACTTCTCCAAGCCTCATTTTCGACTTCCATATTATTTAAGAAAACAACTATACTGTCTCATAGCATTGTTGTGAAAATTTCTCATGTAAGCTTCTCAAGTAATATGCCTGGGATGAATTACTGAATGCTATCATTTTAATATCATTCCTTTGCTTTAAAACAAAAAAAACAAGAAGAAAATTTTAAATGGCTCCTAATAGGTTACAATAAAAATACACACTTCTTGGCTTGGAATATAAAACCTTTCATAATCTAGCCTCATTCTATCTTTACAGCATGATTTCCTGCTCCTTCCTTCTATGTAAGCCCTCCCTTCAGGCACAAAGAATTTTTCAATTTTTCCGTGACATTCCCTTTCACGTCTATGAATTTGTTGGCCTCTCTGACTCAAATTCTGCTGAAGCCCACCTGTTAAACTCCTACCTCATTCAAGACTGAAGTATAAGTTCCTTTGTGAGTTCTTCTTATTACCCCAGACAGACTTAAGTCCTCCATTTGCTCCCAAAGCCATGCTATTCTTACTTCTGTTAAGGTAAGTTTCATATGGCAATGACATTGCTTATTTGTCTTTTTCTCATTAAGTTATAACATCCTTTTAAGAATGTGTCTCATTAATGTCTGGTTAGATAACACTAGTGGAAGTGACTGGCATAGAGTAAAATTCCATAAATATTTGTAAAGTGAATTAATAAATGTATAAATGAATAAATCCAGGAATCATTCTTTGTGGAAGAATATGAAGTCAGCGAACACACATTGGGCCCAAGTATTTCACTTATAAAATGAAATGGCAAAATACACACACACATACACACATGGATGCATAAAGAAACAAACAATAAAAAATAAAGGAAATAATTTAACATCAGGGAATCGTTTTAGAAAATAGTATGTTTTCTGTGCTTGCTCAGTCCAATCTTCTAAAGCCTTTCTTCACATCTTTAATAAGATCTGGGCCGTCAAAGGTCATGATGGTGACCTGGACCTATTACAAGTCAAAACCCATTTTCTGGTTACCTTTCTATTGAGAAGACATTCAGTTTATTACAAATACTCCAATTCTCGGTCCATCAGAGCTTACTATAATAAGAAAGTCAATAGGGATTATACTTGTGGGACTCATAAAAGCAAATAATCCTAGACAAAGGAAAACCTTTATGCTCAAAGATTTACTTTGTGTTATTACATATAACCACAAAAAAAATTACAAACAAGCTAAATGCCTAAAATATAATGATGTTAAATACCCTATGGCACATTTATTCAGTGGGATTCTTCTTTTTCAAATTATGTTTTTAATGTGCATATAGTATAATGGGAAAATACTTACAATATATTAAATTTTAAAATCAAGGTATATAACTGCAAATAGATAAGGATCACAACCATGTAATAAAAATAATGTACAGACAAAACACTGTAAAAAATACATCAAATATTAATAATTTCTGGGTAGTCGAACCATAAATTTTTTTTCATTTTTTAGTAATTTCTAAATGTTCTTTAATGAAATCTATTATTATTATAAAAATATTACTTAATTTTTTTAATCCACAAGCATATTTTGATGGATTAACCCTGCCAACTCAAACCGTTAGGCCAATTTAGTCCAATGTACATTAGAAGCCTCTATGAGTCACTCAGCCTTCTTAAAAAGTAGCTCTACGATATTAGCTAAGCTTTTGTTTCAACTCAGCAAGCTTCAATGGAGCATCTACTGTGTGAAGTCTTTGTGTTAGTCATGGGGTCGGGAGAGAGAAGATACAAAGATAATACACACTATCTCACAGCGGGCATTTCATGCTCTAGTTATGCAGCTCCCCGATTCCCGATTCTCTCCAGGGCAGCCTGTCTGTGTCAAACGTTCTAATAGAGATGAGAGCAAGGGCTACATGGGATTTAACTCCGCTTGACAGAACTAGAGAAGTGTGTGCGGGAAGCTGACATTTGAGTTGGGAGTTAAGGATTGTGAAGTGTAAAAATGTGAGGCAGAATATTCCAGAAAGAGGAAGAAAGGCATTAAAATGCATGTGGAGTAATGAGTTGTCTGCTGTGATGGGAATATTCAGTATGAAGTGGAGAAAGACTTGGAATGAGGCAAGCATAATTGCAATAATGCATTTGTTGGCAGCGCACACAAAAAGCCTACATAAACGTAATCCTCTTTCAAGCTTTAAATGTTATATACTTAACTTATTCTGAAATCCTCATATATCCACTACTTGATTTCCCATGCTTTGGCCTACTTTTGTTTTCAGTTCTGAACTTGCATAATTATAGTTATTATTATAAATATAATAACAACATCAAATCTTTATTGAAGATTTACCTGTGCCAGGCACTCTGCTAAGCATTTTCCATATGTTATCTCACTTGAGCCTCATGAAAATCACAGGAGGTAGGTCCTTATCCCCATTCTACAGATAAATAAACTGAGTTGCAGAAATAGTAAATAATTTTACCAAGGTCACACAGATAGTAGGTAGGAATGAAAGGATGTGAAGGCCAAAACTGATCACATGACTCATTAAATTAAAATTAATTCTCCGGCTTGAGCAGACCAAACAAGGTAATGCCCTACCAGTGTAGTTCAGGAAGGAGGTCACTAGATGGCAGAACGGGCCCAGCTTGGGTAGAGTTTGGACTGGGTGCAGTCCAATCTTGGAAGCCAGTTATGGGATTTAGCAATGGTTAGAAATAGCTGTTTCCCTTCAAATTAAGCAGACTGCGATTGGAATAACATTCCTCCCTATGTAGTTAAGGCTTAAGAGGAAAATTGATCATTTTTCAAATGAGAATCACAAACATAATCAAAATAATTTCCACATATATGGATATGTGTAAGCTACAAAAGAAGACTAAAGAGGATACAAGTCTTCTCGTTGCTTCCTTCACAGAAGAGGGGGCTACCGTAAGCCTGGCTAATTTAGCTGAAGATATATCTGGTTTCAAGTGGCCATACCCTTATCTGCTACCGTTAACTCTAGGGTGGTACACCTTGTCTTAGGGAATAAATACCCACAAGGGCTGAGAGAGGAACTTAATACCCCAGAGAAGGTCTGACTTAGCCACCACACATCTACCCTGGGTTGACTTTTACATTTTCCTTCACCCTGTCAGATTTTCAACTACTTAACTTAGGTTAAATAGGTACAAATATTTAACAGGGATAATTAAAGAGAAATATCACCCAAAAAATAAATTTAAGAGGCAGAACCTGATTTTGTCGTCTGTCATCTGTTATTCAGTTCTTTAGTCAGGTTGAAGCCAAAACACAAGCAAACTTTACTCAAAGACCTAAAATGATTATATCTACTAATAGCACTGACTTTAAGGAGATTCACTCTTAGAAGGATTTCCCGCCCAACTTATGAGTGTGAATAGACCAAAGGGACTCACCTACAATCCTTGGGATAAAACACAGTTTCCTACCCAAATCACCATATACTGGGACTTTTGTGAAAATGAAGGATTCATGATGGGGACACTCTAAACGTGTAAGGGACACATCAGGCCAAGGCACGTAAGTTCCATTCACGACTTAACCACACAAACCATGACAATCCTTGACTCTCCATTTCCCATTTCATAGAAACAGCATAACCCTGCAGCAGCTCACTTCCCCTCTCATGGCCCCTGACCATCCCCCAACCCTATTTAAATGAAAAAAAAAAAAATCCTAGCCAGAAAACATGTCACTGAAGAACACAAAGAAGAATTTGTAATTCCAAAATGAAATGAGAAGAACCATTCAGAGCCATGTTGAGTGAACCAGAAAGTATGTCACTCATTGTCATTTCGCTAGAGCATGCCCCAGAGGCCATTCTTTTAAATAGGAACAAAAAGTCTATCTTCTTCCTCCTTCTCCCCTTCTTCTTTAAAAGGAAGAAATACTAATTTTTGCATCAGATTCCAGAGTATTTATAGGGATATATATATATAACATCAGCTTTATTGAGATATTATTAATATAAAATAAAATTCACCAGTTTTAAGTGTATACTTTGATGAGCTTTGACAAACGTGTACTGTTGTGTTTGCACCACCATGATTGTGAATATTTCTCATGACTCCAAAGGTTACACATGCCCTTGTGCAAACAAGTCCCTTCCTCCGTCTCCCTTTCCCAGCTCCTCAGCTCCCTACAGCAAGTACTCTACTTTCTGTCTATAGTTTTTCTTTTCCTAGAATATCATATAAATGGAATCATACAGCATGCAGCCTTGTTGGCCTGGCTTCCTTCACTCAATGTAGTGTTTTTAAAGTTCACCTGTGATATTGCATGTATCAGTGGAGTTTTCTTGTTGCTGAGTGATATTTCATTATATAGACATGCTACTGTTTGTTTATCCATTCGCCAACAACAAATATTTTCTTGTTTTTAGTTTTTAGCTACAATGAATAAAGCTGTTAGGAACATTCAAACACAAGTCTTTGCGTGAACACATGTTTCCATTTATCTTGGGTGAATTCCTAGGAGTGAGATTGCTGGGTCTTCTGGTAAATGTATGTTTAACTTGGTAAGAATCTCTGCCACAGTTTAGATAGGGATATGTCTACAATGTGTGGTTCTTCTTTTCTAAATCCATGTGTCTGGAATAGTAAGACAGCAGAGGGCTGCTCCACGGAGAAGGAGCAGAGCCAATGCCCTGTCTCTGGATTTTCAGACATTTACTATCATTTGTATCTTGTTCTTGGCCAGAGAATGATAAGATAGCAAGACTTTTAGCCAAGCCTGAGAAGATATAGCTGTCAAATGGTGCTGCCTCTCCCTCACACATCTCAGCCCATGGGCCTAACCCTCTTTCTCTAATGCGTTTTACCAGCAGCTTTGCATTGGGATCAGAGATGCCAGAACCGCTGATAATAAAGCCGTTCTTGGCTTTTCTTTGTCAGTGTTTCTCTGCATGTACTTCTCCCTTGGGAAAACCAAAGTAGAAGATATGCTAGCAGCAAGGTGATATTCACATTACTGAATCCCCTAGCCAAATGCTCTCCAATTGCACCCTTCACGGACCCTAATAACCAACACCTGTATATAGTAGTATTTGGAGCCTAATATTGCACGTTAATATTGTATATCATTCTGTAGTTCCAGAAGTCAGAATTTGTGATGTCTCAGACTGAATTTAGAACTTGAAAATCAGAATTTGGAAAATCTAGGACTGAAAAGAGAAACTAATAATAAATGCACAGGAAGCTTTCGCTTTGACTGTATTTAATATGTATTTACTAGCATCTACTAGGTACTAAGGACTGTTTTAGGCACTGGGTATACAGCAGCGAACAAGACAGAAAAGGTTTAGTTTTCACAGAGCTTATTTTTTAATGGGACGGGAAGATAACCAGTTCATCAATGAATGGGCAAACACACACACACACACACACACACACCAAGAAAAATATCAATACCGGGCAAATAACAAAACCAGGATGACGTGTGAGCAGGGATTCAGGGAAGCCTCTCTGAAGAAGTCAGCTATATACAGATCAGGGAAAGTACATTCCTGGGCCAAAGAAGTCCCTAGTGCAAATGTTCTAGGTCCAACAATCCTGAGGTCAGAAGAAAGCTGCCATGGCAGAGCCTGGGGTGGGAGGGGAGAGTGCGCCTGAGCTGGAGCAGGCAAGATCTCCTCCGCCAGGGTGAGGAGTCGAGATTTTATACTGTCTCCAAACTCAAGGATTATTTTACCCCGCAGTTGAAAAATGTAAGACCTTAGAAGAAAATTAAAGGGATTGAGGCTGAGAATGAATTTATGAAAGTCTAATGAAAATGTTTATGTTCAATAAACGAAATAATAAAACAGAGCAAAAACACTTATCTTGCCTTCTAAAGACATCACCTTCCTTGCCCTCTTCTTTGGTGCCACCCCCCAATTTATTATCCAACCACTTCTTCATATTCTTACAGATCTTCCTTCAAGTTTACTTTTATTTTATATTTTATTTTATTTGCAGCAGTGGAGTAGCTCATAAATTTTTGTCTGTGCCCCAATGTTATGCTAATTTATGCAAATGAATAATTATGTTTTTGAAAAGTTCCCACTGTGACACACAATATCAATATGTGACATTTAAGCATTAAATCACAACATAAACAGCATGGAGAGCATTTATTTTCATGAGATAGTAAAAGTGGGACAGATCACGTTGAGCACAGTAAGCCAAAGGGCAGAGAAGCAAGAGGCCAATAGTTTGTCCCATCTCCTTGAGACAGGGGGGAGGCAGGCTGCTCAGATGGAGCTGACTTCATTTCACAACTTGGAATTCCCAGCAGTTTGCAGATATTTAAAACAAAAATATCATGGCTTATATGTGGTACACAGAAGTAAATCTATGAATGCTAAAATACCATAATAGGGAATTTTGTGGTCAGGAAGGGCTTACTTGATTGAAATTCTTAGTAAAGAAATGCTATCCTTGGTAGATGTCATTTCAAAGGAATTTAAGATTAAAAGATAATTGAGTCTGTAAAGTTTCAGTTTATTCCCCATTAATCCCAACTAATTATAATTGTTATTATAATAGTGATTTACTATAAACCTACATGGCCAAGCACTATACTAGGAATATATATATATTATACACATACATATACACATATACATATACATGTATATATAACATACAAATATATATAACGTCATTTAATCCTCCCAATAATCTTGTGCAGAAATTGAGGTTTAGGAATATTAACTAACTTGTCCAATATCACACTTGCCAGCGATCCCGCGGTCAGAGTTTCAGTCCGAGTCTGTCGAAGTTCAGAGCTCCTGAGCTCCACACACGACTGTCTCAGAATGAGGACACACCTGGAAAATGGTCCTCTGGGGCAGACTATAAAAGCTATTCAAAAAGGAGATTACATCTTCTGAGTCGGCTGGAGACATATTTTCCCATTTCTACTCACTCATTCATTCAACCAGTATTTGCTGAGCACTCGCTACAGGCCGGGCTCTATTCTGTGCATGGAAATCTACATCAATGAACAGAACGTAGTCTCTCCTCTCCAGAGTTTACTTTAGAGCAGGGGAGACATATTCGTTTCCTAGGGCCGTCATAACAAATTACTCCAAACTGGGTGTATCACACCAACGAAATCTATTTTCTCACAGTGCTGAGGCCAGAAGTCTGAAATGAAGGTGTTGGCAGGACTGAGCTCCTTCTAAAGGCTCTAGAGGAGGATCCTTGGCCGTAGCTGCATGACTCCAATCTCTGCCTCGTTCTTCACGTGGCCTTTCCCTGTATGTCGTCTCCCCTCTCTTCTCTTACGAGGACACCTGTCATTGGAGTTAGGACCCCCCCCCAGCCCCCAGGTAATCCAGGACAATCTCATCTCAAGATCCTTAATTACATCTGCAAAGATCCTTTTTCCAAACAGGGTCACGTACACAGGTTCTAGGAATTAGGACATGGACATATCTTCTTGAGGGACCACATTCAACCCACTACCGATAAACAATTTTTAAAAATAAAGAACAAATATATAGTGACAATGAATCCAATAGAGAAAAATAAAACAGGGAAGAGGAACAGCAAGTACAGGGATGGGGTGTTTTATTGGATAATGACTGGAAGGTCTCATTGAGAAGGTGCCATTTTAGAACACCTAAAGAGAGTGACAGAGAAATCTATGTGGCGACTAGGTTGTGGCAGAGGTGGTTAGCTCCTTACCAGAATCTTCCTACCCTCCTGGCCCACTCTGAACTACATTTCCCAGCTTCCCTGCTATCAGCCCTGACCGTGTGACTTGGTTCTAGTTGATGCAACATGAGTGGACGTGATGACTGCCATGTTCAGCCTGTCCAATGAAAAGCTCCCACATGAACGTCCCTATGCTCTTTTCTCCTGGTTCGCTGTAAGGGAGCACCCTCCAGAGCAACCTTGGAAGCCTCATGTTGAACACAGAGAACCGTCTTCAGCCTGGGTTCCAGATGACAACATGGAAGAACAGCTCCCCACTGAGCTGTTCACCTGCCCCACACTGTAGACGAGGAAGACAATGTCCACCCTGTCTGAGGCATTATGGAATTTGGGATCTATTCATTACAGCAATTATCACTCCTTAAGGAATACACAGGAGAAGAGCATTAAAGGCAGCAGGTAGAAAGCCCTGACACAAGGGCATGCTCAGTGTGTTCGAAGAGAAGTAGGATGGCCAATATGGCTGGAAGGGAGTGGGCAGTGAGGAAAGTCTTAGAAGATGACATCGGAGAAGCCAGGGACCACACCATGTGGTGTGGTCTGCCCACAGCAGACCACTGTAAATTTGGAAGCCTTTGCAGAACTTAATTGAGGAGTGACACACTAATCCGAAAGGCCTATGCCGGCTGCTGTAAGGAAAGTAGAGCGTAGAGAAGCATATGCTGCAGCAGGGAGACCAGCTGGGAAGCTACCGCGGCAACCAAACAAGAGTTGACAGTGGCCGGGTCTAGGCTCGCAGCAGTCAAGGTGGGAGGAGTGGGTAGGTGAGAATATGTTTTAGAGGTAGAGCCATCGGGACCTCCTGAGAGGTTGGGTATGGGGCATGAGAGGATGGGAGGGCATGAGGATGACTCTAAGGTTTTTGGCTGACCAACTGGAAGGATGGAGGTGCCGTGTACTCTGTTCAATAAAGACAACACTGATAATATCTCGTGTACACTGACAGTAATAATGGCACAGGTTTTACAGAGCCAAAGAAGCATCTGGCTTAAGAATCCTTGAAGAGCAATAATAGGACTAAAGAAGGTATGTATCCTCCCTTCTTTGAAATGCTCTCTGAGTGTGCTTCCATCCTCCCACACTAAAGGTTTTTTTTCCTTTTAAATGTTGTCGTCTATTCTATGTTTGACGCTTGTGTGGTTTTACTGTGTTATTTTTAAGTCCACATTAGTGGCTTCTGTCTCTCTAAAGAACAGGTTTACAAAAAGCAGGAGCCATTTCTATTTGAATATTTATGTACCGTCTACCTAGGTACCTAATACCATTAATTATGAACTTAAATATTTTTTGAAAACTGAGCATATCACCATTTTGATGTATAAAAGAATGTGTTCAAAGAAACAGTCTGCTGTAGATAACCCACCCAGCCCAGAGAGTGGTCCCCCAAGAAACAGAAGGATCCAGCAGGTTATCATGACTTCTTTAGTAAGAAGAGAAGATTCTAGAAATAATCATAGAAGATAATTTCCCCTCTACTCCCAGAAAGTGCAAATTCCTTGGAGATAAAAACTAAGCCCAATATATATTTCACAATACAAGGAATCCTTTTCTCCTGCTTTCTAGCCAGTAAACAGACATTATTCCCAAATAAGTGATGTTAGCCTTTTCTTACTAGTCAATAAAAGTGGTCAATTTAAAAGCAATCTTTTAAATTGCAACAGAAGAAAGTCATTCAAAAAAGAAATATTGACAGGTGAATTCATTCACGCAAAAGTTCCTTTGCAATAGGTATAGGCAAAGTACACCTGAAAAGAATTTTTTTAAATGAATAGCCCCAATCGTTTCTGGATACAGGTCTGAGCAGGACATGGGCTCTTGGATTGTCATCCTCTGGGTCACTGGCTCAGGAAAAGGAGCAGGATCTGGAGGATAGCACCGAATTCAATACTTTTCAGCAAATGTTTATGGAGCACATAGTAATACAAGGCAATCTGCCGGATATTCAAAGGTGAAGACCCAGTCCCTCTCCTCAGTAGAGAGAGTGGACATCAAAACTAGACTTAATTTCCTATTTTCACCTGTGTTATTTAGGGTAGGCTTATTGCACTACAAACCAATCCAAAGTGCGTAATGCCTCCAAACAACAGAGGTTCCGTTTTCTCTAACTTTATAGTCCAAGGTTGAGTTTCCTTTTCAGATCACCTTCTGTGTGGTCATTCATGGACCAAGGCTCCTTCCATCTTGTGGCTCCTCTCTTCCCTCAGTGCTCTTGTCTTCTCTGGTCAGTCACAAGAGGGGACAGAGCATACGTAGACTTGTGGGGGAGTTTTTATGAAAATCTTAGAGAAGAAACACATTTCTTCCCACATTCCATTAGCTAGAACTCAGTCACATGGCCACAATCAACAGTGGAGGGTGAGAAAGATAGTCGGGTGCCTAGGAAGAAAAGGAAATGGGTTATGGAGAACACATCACAGATTGAAAACTGATTTATTTCAAAACATGAAAATCTCTGTTGTTGGTGGAATCTTGGCCATCAGTCTTTATATATTACTGTCTGACTTTGTTGATTTATTTATAAGAAAACATCACCCAGCCAAAGATAATAAAAAGAAAGATAAAAATATCTTGAAGCATTCGTAAGAATGTTTGAAATGGAATTTTCAAATTCTTTTGTTAGTTCCTCGTGATTTATTATGTTAAGGAAAAGTTATGCATCTCTTATATCCTATTTTTAGATAATAATTTTATGGGGCCCTCCAGTTCTTCTGGACTTTGCATAAGTTCATCATCTCCAGTCTTTCCTGGACCTCTAATCTTGATAGTAAATCAGTCATCCTGGAGAGCAAAACAGAAGGAGATCTAAATGTGGTATAATGAAGTGGGAGGTTCATCAGCTAGATCTTAACTGTCTCCAAAACGATGGCTGCAGAGAGAAACTATTGTCTCTAGGTTGAATGAATAATATGCCTCTCATAGGTGTACTGTTTTCATTTTGCTGGATTTTTTTCCAATCCATGTAGATAAAATTAAGGACAAATTCAATTCAAAGGTTTTGATTATGAATTTTCAGTTGCATAATAAAATTCTTTAATTTCTTTTATATTAAAAAGGAGGTCTTAGTATTCAATAAGACTGTAAACGAAAGCTTCAGTCCATGTTCTAGGGGAAAAATGAAAGTAAGAAGCCCATTGCAGTGTGATTCTACTCAACGAATGGGGGAAATCCACACGTGGGCACATACACACCTGGAACAAACATAAACAGAGCCTGGCACAGCCCCACACACACCCTCACCCCCAAGTAAATCACCGTTGTTGACTATGTCAGGGCATGTTTAGGCCCTCACATTCCACTATCACCATCACCCAACAATATATTTCAGAGAAACATCAGTACCAGTCACTCTTCCTAAAGCCACTAGCTGCAGTTCAGGACAGTTCTAGAAGGGTGATAAAAGGGAAAGAAGGCAAATCCAGAAGGTGTGTTTTGCATCTCAGTGCATTGCTACTATTTCCTTGGGTATAAGAAAAGGAGACAGCTTAGCCTTGAGTGGGACCTCAGAACCGTGTGCCAACCCAGAGTGCTTATACGAATAGTGATTAGTGATGGTGATTTAGTGATGGTCTATAAACTTGCGATTCAAAACACGGTCCCTCACAAAACAGCATTAGCGTCTCCTGAGAGCTTGTAAGATATGAGAAATATCAGGCCCCGCCCAAGAGTGACTAAATCCGAATCCGATTTTAACAAGCTCACCAGGTGATTTATATGCACATGAACGCATTATATGTGAATCTATAGGTGATCTATGATGCATCTATAATGCATTAGATGCACATCTGGGAATCACTGATCTATAGGTTTCTGCGTCGTCTTTGCCACGGTTTCATCTCCTGTTAATTTAACATGATCTTCGATGTGAAAACTCCATTGCGTTTTGTTGATATCTCTTTATTAGCCCCACTAAGAGGAGCAGTCACTAGTCATGCAATCCAACTTATTTAAATAGGCCTATTAATTAGGACTCAAATGCTTCGTCTAGGATTAATCTAGTTGATTTCTTGGGCAGAGAAAACTTACTTGATTTACAAAGGATACAAGATTGGGATGGTGGGGTGAAGGGGCAGAGCCAGTAATCCTGGTTTTCTTCAAAATCTACTTGTACTAAATATTTTTAAATCTTTTACTATTTAATAATTATAGTCAGCAAAATGAAATTTTATCTTGTTGCTAAAAATTCACTCTCAGTTATTAAAGTTATGACAGGAAAATGATAAACGATTACAGCATGCATATTTATTTACTTGATTGGAAAATCCTACAGCATGCATAGTAAATACTGTTTCAAGAGGGATTAATAGAAACTCTACCAGGTTCATATGCATTTATGTAAACCAATTTATTAATGCCAAAGATTACCAAAACACATTTTAAACATTTTTTATTTTTGTTGTGACATTTTATGCATAGCGTTATTCAAAAATTATTGACATACTTTAATTGGCCAAGGGTACAACTGAAACTATTGTCCTTGAGAGTTCTTTCATGCCTCTGGAAGTACAAGCCTAAGGCAACACTACAATTAGTATGAGTGGATTCTACTCTTTAAAAAATGTGAGACCAATTATTCTCATGACTGATGAAGTCCCAAATAACCTTAAGTGTTCCCACAATATATCAAGGATGTTTCTTCTGTAGAAAGTGCCACGAACTTATCCAAATATGTCTTATGAAAAAGAGGATTTTCCCACAGTAGACAGAGGAAGTGCATGTTAAAAGGCAAGTACTGATATGCAATATGAAGCATGTGACCTACTTAATTCTGTGCCCTTGGGACATGCAATGTGTTTGCAAAGCAGGGAAAGCCTTAAAGGTCATCTTTGAGGAGCACAAATCAGATGTAAGAGGGAGGACGAAGGAATCATGGTTGTGTGGCATCTTAACGAGATGAAGCATCCTGTCACATCTCTACAGTTTATGGCTATTGATGATGACCACAAGCCCCCAAGGGAAGAGGCAGAAATGCTTATTAAAACAGTGAGAAGCACACTGCCTTTACAAACGGAATATGCTGCAACGGAAGGATATTAACCTAGAATTGGATTGGGCTTTTTCCCCCTTAGATTATAAAATTTGTAAGTAAAATAAAATTACATGTTCCTATTACAATCTTCAGTCCCCTTTGGGGAACGAGAGGCAAGGATCATAGTTCTTTGCCAAATTATATCCTCAAAAGAACTGTCCACAAAATAAAATTCTTAAAAACCTCTCTCTTGTCAGTAATCCATGGAGAATTGCAGAGCCCCCCACGTGGCACAGAAGGCACCACACCCAGAGCCCCTGGGGGTGCTGATCCTCTCTATGCCTCAGATGGCACAAAATAATTTGAGCAAAATAGTTGCCTCCTCACAAGTTCAGTGTCCATATCTCTAAAGAGGCATTTCCCAAAATAAATGTGTGCTTTTAATGAATTACAAATGTGCATACAAAAGAGGCACTTCATGGATGCAATCCCAGAAATTATAAATGGAACAACTACAATGACTATCAAAGTGAGCCCAATGCTCACAAAAAATAATAGCCAGTACTTAATATTTTTCTCTGAGGATCTTAGAGCACTTTATGAGCATGGAAATGTTTCTCTTTTTAGTAAAAGAGTCCTTTAAAAGTCTGTTCCTGAATGTTGAGCGAAATAAATTACAGTCATTTCAGCAAACTATTGTGTAATTGTCAGTATTCTATTCACCGTGCATCAAACTGTTTATCCGAGTGCATTTTTTTATGAAGCTATGTGAGAACATTTTCTGTTTTTCTTTCAGGTTATATTAATTCATCTCTGGATTCTTAGATTCAATTAAAATATCCTTCCTTAGATTTTACATTGATTAAATAGACCAGAAAAAGAAATATACACTACAGTTGAATTTTAATGCATAAGCAGTAGTTGTAAAGCTTTGCACCTGTATGGGTTTTATGCCCTTATATATTTAAGAAGCCATATTTTACTGAGAAAGATTACATCTAGGAGGTTGGCCAGTCCTTTCTTTAAACCGTGTGCTATCTACTTATTTTCTTTTGGGGGGAGAGAGGAGTTTAAATCAGGTTTGCGGAAGTATACTTTATATACAATGAAATGTTTCCTTTTAAGTGTACAGATCAATGAATTTTTATAAATGTACATATAGTTATGTTACCACCACCACAAACAAGATATGTAATATTTTTATCATCCCAAAACGTTCCCTCATGTCCCTCAGCAATCACCTCCCCCACCCCCAGCTGCTGGCAACCACTGATCTGCTTTCCATCCTTATGGTTTAGCTTTTTCTAGACTGTCATATGGAATCCTACCATAAGTGGTCATTTGAATCTAGCTTCTTTCACTTAGCATCATGTTTTTGAGATTCACTCATGCTGTTCCCTGTATCAGTTCATCCCTTTTTATTGCTGAGTGGTATTTCACTGCACAGACGTACCACACTCAGTTTATCCATGCACCAGTTGATGAGTTGTTTCCAGTGTGGGCGATTATGAATAAAATTGCTATAACCATTCACATCCAGATCTTAGTTTGGGCATACAAATTTATTTCTCTTGGATAAATACCTGGGAGTGGGACTGCTGGTAGTAAGTATATGTTTAACTTGTAAGAAACTGACACACCATCATCCCAAGTGGTTACACCATTTTGTATTTGCACTAGCAATGCATGAGAAGCACAGTCTCTCCACATCCTCACTCACACTTACATTATCAACCTTTTTCATTTTAGCCACACTAGGTATGTAGTAGTACGTATCTCATTGCGGTTTTAATTTGCATTTCCCTAATGACGAATGATGTTAAGCATATTTTCATGAGCTTATTGGTCATTTGTATATCTTCTTTGCTGAAATGTCTCTTGAAATATTTTTCCCATTTTTGAGTGTATTGTTTGTCTTTTTATTATTGATTTGTAAGAGTTCTACATAATTCGGGATACAAGTCTTATCAAATGAATGTTTGTAAATATTTGCTCCCTGTCTGAGGCTTTTTTTTTCATTTTCTTAATAGTTTCTTTAGAAAAACATAAATTTTTAATTTGATGAAATTTAATTAATTTATAATTTTTTCTCTTATGATTTATGGTTTTTGCACTTCCTTTCTTTTTTCATATGCTCACAATGTCTAAAGACTGTCTCCTGAATATTAGCTAAAATAAAACAACCCTAATACGTTCTCCCGCCCTATTCCTATTTTAATTCATCTCATATCAGGGAAATTTAGACAATGTATTAGCTTCTTATTGCTGCTGTAACATATTCCCATGAATTTGTTGGCTTATAACAACACAAATTTATCATCTTATAATTTTGGAGGTCAGAAGTCTAAAATGGTTCTTACTGGGCTGAAGTCAAGGTGTCAGCAGGGCTGTGTTCCTTTCTGCAGACTCTAAGAAAGAACCTATTGTTTTTTCCAGGTTCTAGAAGCTCCCTACCTGCCTTGGCTTGTGGCTCCTTCCTCCATCTTCAAAGCCGGTCCTTTTCACATCAAGTCACTCTGACCTTCTCTTCTGCCTCTCTCTTCCACTTTTGGTGACCCTTGTGATTACATGGGTCCCACCTGGATAATCCTGAATTATCTTCCCTTCTTAAGGTCACAGATTAATGACCTTAATTCCATTTACATCCCTAATTTCTCCTTGCCATATAACACAACATATTCACAGGTTCTGGGGGTTAGAGCACAGACGTCTTTGGGAGTCCATTATCCTGCCTACCACAGGCAACATGGTAAGAAGTCAGACTGAAAGCATCTGTGCTGCCACAACCTCTAGCCTTTTTTTTTTTTTTTTTTGGTGAGGAAGATTAGCCCTGAGCTAACATCCATTGCCAATCTTCCTCTTTTTGACGAGGAAGATTGGCCCTGGGCTAATATCTGTGCCCATCGTCCTCTACTTTATATGTGGGATGCCACCACAGCATGGCTTGGTAAGTGGTGCATAGGTCCATGCCCACCATCAGAACCTGTGAACCTGGGCAGCCAAAGTGGAGCGTGAGAACTTAACCACTACGCCACCCGGCCAGCCCCTAGCCTATCTTTTTATAGTACTTAAGAGACACGCTGCACAGCACCAACTCCTTTGCTTGTCCGCCCTCAACCCTTAAATTGTGAGCTCTTTGAGAAAAGGGTCTGGATATTTTCCCTCTGTAGCCCCTAAACACTTAGGCTTGCCATATAAAAGGTAGTCAAAAAATATTTGGTAGTTGATGAATGAATGAATGAGTGAAATTTCTTCAAATCAACCTCTTGATCTTGCTCACATCTATTTTCAGCACAATACTTGATGCTGAACGGGTTAAATTTTAGATCTATTGCTTATTTGCTCTGTGACTTTCAGTTTCTGTGCTAGACTTGTGTTGCAGCTGTAACAAATTACCACAAACTTAGCAACTTAAAAGGATACCCATTTGCTATCTCAGGGTTCCGCAGTCCAGGTCTGGCATGGCTCCCCTGGGCCTCCTGCTTCATGTCTCACAAGGCCAAAATGCAGGCGTCCGCCAGGCTGGGCTCTGGCCTGGTGAGCTTAGGGAGGATTCATCTCCTTGTGGTTGTTGGGTTGAGGTCCCTGTATACTTGCTGGCGATCACCCAGCATCCACCGTCTGCTCGTAGGGGCTGCCCACACTCACATGGCCCCTCCGTCTTCAAAGCTGCAAGAGCAAGTCTGAGTCCTTCCCACACTTCAATTCTCTCTACATTTCTGACTCTGCCTTTAAAGGCTCATGTGATTAGATCAGGCCTATTTGGATAATCTCCATGTCTAAGGTCTACTGACTTGGGACTTTAATTACAACTGTGAAACCCCTTCATGGTACTACATAGATTAGCATCTGATAAACAACCAGGGGACTGGAATCTTGGGGTGGAGGGGGGAGACCTTTAGATTTCTGCCTAACTTACCTAGCTGTACCCTATTTCCCCTTTACAAACAGTGAGAGCGGGAACTACCCGGACCTCCTTTATTGCTACGGGAATTAAATGTCATAATCCATGTAATATGCCTAGTGCAGAGCCAAGAGTATAGTTGGAATTTAAAATATATTCATTTTCTTACAAAAGTATATTCATTTTCACAAATGTCTACATTGTTTTCCTATTATTCCAAGAACTTAGAGCAAACTGTGTACAAGAATAAACTTCCCTTTTTTTGTGTGTGTGTGTGTGAGGAGGGCTAGCCCTGAACTAACATTCGATGCCAATCCTCCCCTTTTTTCTTGAGGAAGATTGGCGCTGAGCTAACATCCGTGCCCATCTTTCTCTCCTTTGTATGGAACACTGCCACAGCATGGCTTGACAAGCGGTGCGTAGGTGCGTGCCCAGGATCCGAACCTGCGAACCCCGGGCAGCCACAGCAGAGCCGCCTCTGCACTTAACCTCTGCACCACCGAGCCGGTCCCAAACTTGCCTCTTTTTAATAGTTAAAGTTGAATTTACTCTCTGAAGAATCTGTATTTTGCATGAAAAATAAAGTATTTTTCCATTTGCATTTACATGTGGTGTTTTACACATCATTTTTGACATATTTGCAGACTTAGAATACTACGTGTTCTAGGCACAATCTAAAAAATCAAATAGTCTTATCTGCTTTACCATTAGTAACAGGTTTTCTAGGAAGTTTTACTGCTCCAATTAATTTTTATTATTTCCTACCTTCATTATAAGGCAACTAGTGGTTTGCATTTTCCTTGTACCAGGAGTTAATTTCATCTCCCTAATACAGCCCTTAATTTACTAAAGAATCTTCCTGGGTCTTTGATGTGGAAAGACAAATGACCAACAGCTGTTCTCACCAGAGAGTTCCTCATCCCTGACAGGGGCTGAGTGAGTTAATCTCCAAAACGGTTGACCTTCTGATGGCTGGGTTGAGGGCTTTTAACAGGTAAAACACTTATAAAAGAATGAATTGGATATTTCTGTCTCCAAATATTACGTCTTTTTCTCATCAGGCCTTTGCTTCCCTAATTACTCTGTCTTTCACGTAAAATGAGAAGACAGGTTTCTAACAAGATAACTGTGGTTTTCAGTTATTTCCAGGGTTCTTCCTACATTCTATTTTATGAAATGAGTTTTTAAATCGTGAACAATTCATCTATTAATATATTAACAGTGACAAATGTGTTTGTTAACTGTATATTTATGTAAAAATATTCAAGTTAATTCAAAATAAAAATACTAATAACTCCCCTGGAATCTCTTTTTCTTTTTCCTTTTCCTGTTTTTGTTTTGTTTTTAGAAAGGACATTTGTTATACTTACATTTGTACCATTTTTAAAAGAATTTTCCATTATTTCATTTGGTCCTCACCACAGCCACTTTGAGAGGTCAGATGAGTATTATTATTATTCCGTTTTACCACTGAGGAAATGCGCTTAGAGAGGATAATTAATTTGGTTATTTTCATGGTAGCTGGGAAGAAGCATCCTCTGATTTTCATCCTGCGTTCTTTCCTCTTTGTAATGTGGCAATTATGTTTGAAATTTGCAATTATATTTGAAACATCTCTAAGTTGACAGACTCCCCTTTAAGTGTAAACTATTTAGCCACGTGTTAAGCTTTGCTAATTTGTGTTAATGCACTCTATCCTAAAAAAAATAAAAAAGCAAGATCCATTCTACAGAAAACCTAAGATTTTGTGTATAAACGTGAAATTTAAAATTCTATTTGTGATATACGTTATAATTAAAAATGCATTCATTATTATCATGTTCCCATGGTAAATTGCAATAACTTTTCTTTAAATCTCCTACTATGTTTTAATTCTAACTTTGAAACCCTAATTTTTCTCCCATAGCGCGGAAAGGTATCTTAGCTACACTAAATACTATCGTGCCATTTTTGGAAGTTAATAAAAACTAGAGCGACTATAAAATTTATCATCAAAACAAGGACACTTTTGAGAGTGAGAGAAATACTACTAATAATTATTCTAGAACAGCAGGCATAACCCAGGGTGGGCCCCAGGATACTATATGGTCACTCTAATAATGACCCCACTAGCCTCCAACCTCCAAGATGTCCAGTTTCTTTAGTGATAACAACCTTTATCTTCATTAACCTTCTCTTAAGCTGCCTCAGTTTAAGACTGGACATTGGACGTTATCATCACCCAAAACTGCTTCATCTCCAAATTTTGAGCCCACAAATTGTTCTTTCCTCTTTCCCTTCCCACTGCCTCACTATTACCAATTCTGCCTTTTGTCCTCCAGTCCCTGTGCCACCTCTGTTCTCCCAGCCCATCCCCCAGGCTGCAGGCTCCTTTGTCTCTGACACAGACTCTTCCCTATGGGTAGCCATTTCAGTACAGCTCTCTCTAGAAGCCTTGATCTCTTCTACACCGTGTCATCCCAATGGACCCAACTTTTCAGTTCTTCACCCTGAGTATTCAGATTCTCTCTTCCCTTCCTATCGTGAGGCTGTTGGGCATAACTGGAGAAAGTCACAAAACGAAACTTGTTTGTTTTGGTTTTTGTTTTTCAAATTCATCATGTCTATTAGCACCTGGCCCCTCTCTTCTATTTAACAATCTTTTGATTCATTATTAATTTGCTTTCTTCCACACTCCTCAGGAATAAATCAGACAATTTCTGCCTTCCAGGAGAATACAAACAGTAGGACAGATAGTCATGGGTACAAAAAGTGCAATTAAGAATTATAAAGTTAGCAGTATGTTGGAGCACGGTGGGGTCATAAATAAAGAATGGGATGATTCAAGAGGGATGAAATGAGCCAGGAAAGGTTTCATAGAGGGTTACTGATTGAACTAAGACTTGAAAGATGAATAGGCATTCTCAAGTGGCAAGGGAGTGGGATGAAAGGATATTCCAGGCAGAAGGAGCATCATGATCAAAGGCAGGGAGCTATGAATAGCCTGATATACTTGGAGGACTGCAAACATTTCTGAATTGTGAATTGTGGGCTTCAGATGAGGCTGGAGAAATTTCATGCCATGATAAGAAATTTGACCATTATACAGAAGATAACGCAGAGCCACTGCCTAACCAGAAGACTGATGTGGTTAGTTTAACATTGTAGAAATATCACTTTAGAGGTGAAGAGGAGGAGGATAGATAGGAAAGATGCAAGACATGAGCCTGTGGTTGTAATTAAGAGACTATTTCAGATGCTTGGGTGAGAGATGGTGGGAGAGGAGGAAAAAGACAAGTGAAAAATTAAGGATGGAGGATGGGGAGATCTGGGTTTTGAATTAGATGCCAGTGAGGACTAAGTGAGGAGACTCAATGACCCCCTAGGATCTGATAGGTGTTACTGACTTGGAGAGCAATTCAACAAATGTGGAAATGCAAGAGAAGTTACACATTCATGGAAATAATGATGGATGCGGTTTTATGGATGTGGTAGGAGCCTGTAGTGAACGTCGTGCTGGGCAACGCAGGTTCCCCTTCAAGGTTGAAGTACTTACTCTCCGCACTCTGGGAGTAGGAGGTTTCTCACCCAAGTCAAGCCTCTTTTCTGAGGGCAGCCTTCATCCAGTGCTGGTCAGTGCAGGGGTATAAAGGCCCAGTCCCTTCACCCCAACTAGGGACAATACTGAAGGACCAGCCCAGCTTCAGAGCTCCTCGCAAAATTACCCGAGGCTTTCCGAATGCATTACAACTCAACTTCTCCTTCCATCCAAAATGCTTCCTTCTTTCCCCTTCTAAAGATGTTGTTCCCAAGAGCACTCCCTCACAGACACCCTACATGCAAATTCTTCGTGTGCTTTTTCAGGGATCCCAACCTACAACAGTGCTTTGGGTTGACTGAAGTGGAAACATCATAGCACTTGAGCCCAGAACAGATGCCGGAATTTGGGCGAAAATGTTAACTGAGACCATTAGACTGAATGCGTGCACTCAGAGAAGACACACAGAGTCACTAGGAGGGTCAGAGAAGCTCAAGGTGTATCAACACTTAAATAAAGTGTCAGGAGAAGGAAAGCTAACAAAGAAGCCCGAAGAACAATGTTTGGAGGGGTAACAGAATCAAAAGAGGGTGTTATTCAGGAAGCCAAAGGAGGAAGGAAGTGGTCAATAGTGTTAGATGCAAGAGAGAGATATCAAATGAAATCAAGACTTAAAAAGAATCAGTGATGGTAACAATTAGGGGACCAGTTGGCACTTGGAAGGAGCCATTCGTCCAGTGGTAAGGGCAAACCAGTTTACACTGTCTGCAGTGGGTTCATGGTTTAAACGGTCAGCCTGGTTCTGAGGAGGAGAGCATTATGGTAGTAATGAAAAAGGAAAGCAGCACTGGGATTTGTGTGTGAATCTATATGGGTGTGTAGTTTGTCTCAGTACAGGAGACAGCTGACCTTCACCTTCTCCAGGAATCTGTCCCTAATCCCTCTGCTAACAGCTGCCTCCTCTGACTCCTAAGATTTCACCCGTCCCCTTCGCATGTCCTTGTCATTTTCTTGCTTGTATATTATTTATGGATATGACTTTTATATACTTTATTAGTCTTTAACTTTTCCTGGGAAAAATTCATGAAGAAATTACCTTTGAATAGTTAAAACCATCTTTAATCCCCTACACAGTGGTACCCAATAGTGGGTGCCCAATTAATACTTGTTAGAAAAGATGATGAGTGACTCAAACAAGAAGAGAAGTTGGATATGTTGAATCACTAAGCTGCCTTCCACTCTAAGACCTTATTTTGAGGAAAAGTCAGAAAAAAGAAATTATTGCCATCTGCAGACAAAACAAACTCATGGAACCCAGAGCCAGTAATATTGATAAGCAGGCAGGCTTGAGAAGATTGCTTCTAAACTAAGCTAGTTCTTTTGGTCAGAAACAAGACATCTAATTAAAAATGCCAATTAGCCCCCTTGTGTTACCAATGGATGCAATAATGTGACATATACTGAAGCATTTCATAGCTTAGTCTCCAGCGGTATTCAGAGTTTTGAAGATATTTGTTTGATTAGTAAACATATTTCCTAATGAACTAATATCTGAGAATCAATCCAAGTAGGTTCAATTTATTTGTTATAATTTTCCTAAACCATACCAACTCTAGTATAGTTTTTTGGTTAAGAAAAATCATAGGGTGGAACTCAGAAAATATTTGTAACCTTAGCATTCAGCACAGCCTCTTAATATTTCCTTTCAAAAGCAAGTTCCAAACCACTGGACGGGAGAAAGTAGAAGAAAGAGGAAATCTCTATATTCAGTTTCTAAAATCTCTGAGTGAATGAACCAGAGCAGGATTCAAGCAGTGGTACTTCTATCGTTTTCAATTGTGTCTTTTCAATTGCTTCATCCTACACACAAAAAAACAACACACTCTTCAGGGAAATTAAAATTTTCTGTAGGTGGGTTTTCTTATTCATTTTCCTGCTAATGAGGATAAATCTAGGATGATCGTGCAAAATTTGGCGTATTTCACATGGAGTTATTTTATTAGCGTTCAAGTTTCCTTCTAGATTTGGTCCTTCTCAGGGAAACCAAGATTTATGAACCTAATTAAGCGTACATATCACCCAGCCAAAGTGGGAAAAAGGAAAAAACCACTTTTTCAATTTATGATTCTCTTATTTGTACTTTCCCTAGAGGGGTTAGTTGGCTTCAGAATCAGAACAAGCATTTCTAATTGGTGAAACAAAAGAGTGATACTTGAAGTCATCAGTTGTGACAAGCCGCAGATGATAAATTAGGCAGTTAGGATGTGGAAAAAATATCAAGTAGATAATAGTTAGAGATACACCATTGCATTGGAGATGCAATTTTCAGACAAAATGAACTATTTTTCCAAATATTTTTAGAAAAATTTAAAAATTCTTTGAATATAAACTAGAGCCATTTTAAGAAATAACAAACTAAACCAAAATTTATAATATTAATTTTGTCTATGATATTTAGAGAATACTAATAAAGTCAGAAATGACTGAATGTTATATTTTGGTTTAGGGAAAAAAACATAACACCCTGAAATTTACTTTATTTGAATTAAAATATTCATGAAGAGTATAAAGCTTAGAATGCATAAAATTTGGCTGTAAGATATAGGTGCATATCATAATGTATGAAATATGTAAAAGCATTTAGTAAATTTCAGAAAGAAGATAAATTTGAGAGATATTGCTTTACTTATGAGAAGATTTTTACCATAAATTACAGGAGCAATAGTTATTTTGAAGACATGTTATCAGCCTATCTATCAAGTCATCCATTTACGTTGGTTGGGTTCAAATTTAAGCTGAAGAAAGTCACCCATCACCCCTTGTCCCTCTCTCCAAATGCTGAACATCTTATTCTAGAACCCTAGATCAGCAAACCCTGTTCCTCTACAGAGCCCCTCTAAAGTTCAAGATCTAGCTGGTTTGGGAACATGTGTCTATCACCACATCATATGGGCAGCATGAAGCTTCACAACTTGTGAACGAGCTGAGGGAACATGACTTACAACCAACTGCAAGGGACAGCCCAGTTACTACGGTGAAATGAATGGGCACTCTGAGGGGGATGCGAGTGGAGGAATATGGGCATGGAAAGGGACAAGGGATTCTCCAGAAGAGGCAGTCTCATGGTGGACTTCCTCTGGGCGCAAGAACTTCTATGTTACCATACGAATGGGGATCTAGTGTTGATCCTAAAGAGTTGCAGGCACGGCAGCTGGTCGCTGGAATCCCCTAGTGGGGCAGATCTCCACTTCTATGTGAAGAATTTTGTTCTCACTCTGGCTCCCACCCACTCTGTAAACATGATGGATCCCATCACCGCTGAAAATGAGACCCCAGTTGTATTTCCCCGAAACAGCAAGAGAAGCAGAGTGGTAGCTGAGCATGGAAGAAGCTAGAATTCTGGGTTATCCACAGGCCAAAGCCAATTTCTATCCTGAACAGCAATAAGCAACATTTTAGATCTCCATGAGGTCTTCAGAGATCATTTCCTTTTCTTCTTTGCTCTGCCTTAGCTGTATTTCCCTATCAGCTGAGACGACTTAGAATCTGAAGAAACCCAACTGACACAAGGATATTTTAATTAACAGGCTGTAACAATTTTCCCTTCCTTATTGTCATTTCAAAGTTTTCCTGGCTTTTTTCACTTTCTTTACTGAATTTTTTCCTTTCTTTACTCAAAAATTTGTTTTTTTATACAACAGTCCCAGGCAAATCAATGTTTTAATCCATTCATGTTATCTTCTAGTTCACGTATGTATTTCATTTTTATAATGTAAACCAATAATGTGGATTGACTTTTATATTCTCTAAATTATACCTTTCTTTCCAGTGTGCTATAGATTTTTTAAAACCTTAGTTCTCATCCTCCCCACTTTGTCTGCTTACACCGTGAATATAACCACCAGCAGCCTGTAAAAGTCCTTCCTTCTCTTTCTCCATGCTCATACAGTCATTTGAAAATATCTATATACTACACTTTCATATATAAGGCTTTTTGTCAACTTTTGTCCTACAGAAGTGGAGCCATTCTGTAAGCATTTCTCTGCATCTAAATTTTCTCACTGAATAATGGAAATGCAGCTTGATGGCATAGATTTACTTATTCTTTCTTGTGGTTGCTTAAAAATCCGTGTATGGATGTATCACAATGCATGCAATTATTTTCCTATTGACGGACAATCACTTGCTAACCTTTTTCTTCTGCAAACAATCCTACAGAAAAAGGGTTTTTTAACCATATATTCTAAGGTATCAAAGCTTTTGTTTCTATGTGATAGATTCACAGGAATAGAATTTCTAGGTTGAAGGGTATTATCTAGAAATAGATGCTACCATATTGCTTCCTCCAAAAAAGGGTAGTACAATTCACGTTTCCGCCAGAAGTCTATGGAAATACTATCTTGTCCAAATCCTTACAAACACTGGATATTATCACTTCTAAAATTCTACTAATATAATGGATAAGAAGTAATATTTCATAGCTAAAATTGTTTCTACACATGTATATTGTTTGAGTCACTTGGATTTCCTTTTCTATGAATTGTCATTTATAACTTTTACCTATTTATATAATTTGGTTATTTTTTTCTTACAAATATGTATAAATATGCATAGTAGCCCTTTGTATATTATAAATATTATCCCTGTATCAATAATGTGCATTGTAAATATTCTTTCCTTATAAACTTCATTTTTGTTTTTAAGATATAATTTGCTATAAACCATTTTAAATATTTTTATGTAGTCAAAATATTTTGTCCTTTCTTTACAGCTTTTATATATTTCCTAATTTATTTAAATTAGGAAATCTTCCCCAAATTTTAATTGTTTTTTTATTTTAAATATTTACTCTATACTGACTTTATTCCTCCAGATATATCTAAGAATTAGCCATATTTTAATTGGATTAGCATGAAATTTATACCAATAATTTGTTGTAATTGACAATCTATAAAACTTTGAGCCTTCTCATCCAAGATTAAGGGATACACCTTCATTAATTTAATCTTTTATATCTTTAAGGAAAGAAATATGTAACTCTATTAATGTAAGCCCTTCTATTTGGTTAGATTTATGTCAAAATGACATAATATTGTTTGCTATTGTAATTGACATTTCTTTCCTGTTATATTTTCAAACATCATTACAAGTAAATAGAAAAATGAATGATTTGCTGTATTTATTTTATAATCAATCACTTTAATGAACTCTTTTACTATATCTAAAAATTTTTTGTTATTGCTTTCTTGCAATCTAAAAGTAAATAGCCATATTCTTAGCATAAAATGATACTCCTGTCTCCTCAAATCTCATAATTGCATCTCTTATTTCTTTTTGTTGCCTTACTACATAGGCAGTAGTATTTAAAGTTTTTTAATTTTTTTTTTTTTATGAGGAAGATCAGCCCTGAGCTAACATCCATGCTAATCCTCCTCTTTTTGCTGAGGAAGACCAGCTCTGAGCTAACATCTGTTGCCAATCCTCCTCCCTTTCTTCCCCAAACCCCTAGTAGATAGTTGTATGTTATAGTTGCACATCCCTCTAGTTGCTGTATGTGGGACGCCGCCTCAGCATGGCCAGAGACACTGTGCGTTGGTGTGCACCCGGGATCCGAACCCGAGCCGCCAGTATCCGAGCGCACACACTTAACCGCTAAGCCACGGGGCCGGCCCAGGCAGTAGTATTAAAATACAAATGATAATGGCCATCACTGTGTTGTTATTTACTTTGTTAGGAATGCTTATTGTTTAAGCATTAAGCAACCTCTGTTAAGGATGAGGTTGACTATTGCTTGAGCAGAGCAAGATAAAGACATATAGAGGCTTCAGGTAAGACAAGATTATGATGCTGCCGTTCAATATGCAATTCAAAACAGAAACAGTATTGTCACGGGCACCGGTTGGATTGGTGTGGTGAGGTCCCAGGTTCTTGGTCCACAGACACAAAAGAATTTGAGAGCAGACACCCAGTGGAAGTTTTAACAGAGGAGGATTTATTAGGAAAGTGAAAGTACATCCCCAAGTGGGGGAGTGGGCAGGCTCAAGGGAGCAACTGCCTCAAAGTTGCGGTGGTCGGTGGATTTGGAAGGTCGGGTCCCCGGGGGTGGGTGAGGGTCTTGGAAGGTGGACCAACCCGGGCATTGTCTCCACCCACACATCAGGAGGGGGAGATTTTTTCCTTACATAGGCATCTCCAGAACTGTCATGGTGGTGATCCCCCACAGGGGGGTAAAAACCACAATGCAAATGAGGGTATAATGAGGCTTGGGGCTACTCTGGGTCAGGGTCAGGGGGAGTGCTGCACTGCTGAAGAGTCGTTGCCCAGTAATTACCACGCTGCACCTGGTGGAGTGACCGTGCTCCAGCTCATATCTAGCTTCCTGCCTATCTCAGTATTAAACTGTAAAATACTGCCAAGAAATTCAACAATTCTATTTTCTCAAGATGACTACTTACGTGGGTGTTTTGCAAATACTAAGAACCAAATTCTTTGGTTCTTTACATACGTATTTAGTTGGCCTACTGAAAAATTCTGCACTGAACTTGAGATAACATTCTTTGTCATGTTAAGGAAAAATTCTTCCATTTTAAGATAACTAAATGCTTTTGGTCAGAAATTTATGTTGAATCCTTTCAAATGCCTCTTTAGCATCTATCAAGTTTATCACTTTTTTGTCTTTATTGATGTGATGGATTATATTAACATATTTCTTAATAGTCAAGAATGCTTGTATTCTTTAATAAACTATATATTAATATTTACATGAAAAAATATTTAAATACATAAATAAAATATATCTTATATATTCACTTAAAATGAGAGATTCAGTTTATCAATAATTTATTTAGAAATTTTTAATCTATTTGTTAAAAGAGTTTTAACAAATAATTTTATTGTATTTTTTTGTATTTTATACAATCCTGTTTTAGTTTTGGAACTAATATTGCACTAGATATTTAAAATGAACTGATAATCTATCCATGATGTTCTATTCTCTGGAACAATTCATGTAGTAAGTGAATTATCTGCTGAAGTTCTGAAATAACTAATCATGTAATTTGTGACTCTTCATTAAAGGCACTTAGGGGCCTTTTTTTCCCCAATTCTATCATAATATTCATCTTCTTGACTTTCTGTGTTCCTTTTGAGTCAATTTAAGCAATTTACAGTTTACTCAAAAGTCATGTTTCATTGGTATTTCAATTTTATTATTATCAAATAGTTTTGTTATTTTTCTATATTCAGCCTAGTCAAGTAGTGGTGCATTTTATTATATTTTTAGAGAATCAAATTATGAATTTATTTATTAATTTGAATGGTTTGTAGTTTTAATTTATTTTAATTTTTATTATTACTTCATTCTTTCTCAATGCTTCCTAAGTTGAGTGCTCAATTTGATGTTTCCCAAACTGCTCAGAAGAGCACTGCTCTGAGACGTACATGTGTATTCTACAAAAAGAATTTTCTCTGATCAAATAGTTTGGGAAATAGTGAATATTATATTTTCTCTTAGACCTTCACAATGCTCATTATCATGTTAAAGATACTGAGGAATTCTGAAGTTCAAAAAAAATGTATAGCTTTTTTAACACAGCATTTTCCTTTCCAAATTATTTTTACCACAGAAACACTTTCTATAGTATAGTATACTTTAGTATAGAATAGTATAGTATAGTATGTATACTTTCTATAGTATAGTGTACTTTCTGTAGTATACACTAACATTTTGTGACATAGTGTTGTGCAGGACACCAGTCTGGGAAATTCTGGCTTCAGGTTTGTACTCCTTTTTGCTTGCCTATTTTTTTTTTTTTTTTTTTTTTTTTTTGGTGAAGAATATTGGCCCTGAGCTAACATCTATTGCCAATCTTCATCTTTTTGCTTGAGGAAGATTTGCCCTGACCTAACATCTGTGCCAATCTTCCTCTCTTTTGTATGCGGGTCACCACCACAGCATGGCTGATGAGTGGAGTAGGTCCGTGCCCAGGATCCAAACCTCTGAACCCAGGCTGCCGAAGCGTAGCACGAAGAATTTAATCACCAGGCCACAGGGCTGGCCACTTTGCTTGCTTATTAATGAAAGCATTTAATGATATGAGTTTGTCTCTGGATACTTCTTTGACTGCATCTCATATGTTTTAATATGTAATGCTTTCCATTGTCATTTTCTTGAATTCTTTGATTCAAGAATTATATAAGGGAGTTTTGTTTTGCTTTTTGTTTTTTTTTTGGCTGAGAAAGAGTCTCCCTGAGCTAACATCCATTGCCAATCTTCCCTTTTTTTTTTGCTTGAGAAAGATTAACCCTGAGCTAATATCTGTGCCAATCTTCCTCTATTTTGTATGTGGGTTGCCGCCACAGCATGGCTGCCAACGAGTGGTGTAGGTCTGTGCCCAGGATCCAAACCCACGAACCTGGGCTGCTGAAGCAGAGCACATGGAACTTTAAGCACTCGGCCACGGAGCCAGCCCCTGTAAGGGAGTTTTTAATGTTCACACAGTTAGGTTTGTGGTTATATTTTGTTAATAAAGACTAATTTTATTGCATATATGGTCTGTGTAATTTTTGCTTTGGAGAACTTAATGTGCTTTTTTGGATACTGTAGGTAATGATTTTTTTAAAAAATATTCACAGATCCTGGGAAAAATGTATTTTCTCTTTATAATGTACAGAGGCTGTGTACATTATATACATATATATCAATAAATCAATATTATTAATTGAACATTATTAAAACTCTCTATATCCCTTTATTGACCTGCCTGTTTGATCTGTCAAAAAGTGAGTGAAATATATTAAAGAGATGTGGAAGAACTGGACGTATTTCTATTTCTCCTTATATTTCTATCAGTGCTTTTCTTTATATATTTTAGGCAAACTACTTATTATGATTATCACATCGTCATCACCTCCACCCCAGCCTCCCGTCGTTCCCCATCCCCCAGCCCTGGTTTACTTTCTTCTATACACTCATCTGTTTGGTTGACCACTGTATCCTTAGCATCGAGCAGAGTATATGGCACTTAGTGTGCACTTTATAAACATGTGAATTAGTAAATCAGTTATATTCTATAGCATATCAAAAAGACCCTCTGCCCATTTTAATGCTGATCTAGTTTCTTTGTATTTGTATTTGTCTACTATGCTCTTACTCATCTTGTGCTTTTATTCTAAATGAATAGCTTTGCATTAGGTCTATTTACTCACAAAATTCTGCTTGTAAATGGGATAGTTTAATTAAGTTAATTAGCTCAATCTGAAAATCTCCTTTAACAGGGTCATTTCATTTTTTAATTGATTATTAACTAATAGCTTTCACATTAATTTTTTACTCTAACTCTATATCATGCCATTGGCCACTTTAAACTTTTAAGAACATATTTAACCAAATTCTTTGCATTACCAAGAATAAAATTTTCTATTGATCAGTATGCATTACCTTTTTTCCCCTACTCTACTCCTCTCTTCTTATATTTGAAGTTGTAATATGTGATTCTAGACCAGTTTCTTCTTACAATTAATTGTTCTATATTATTCATCTTCTACTTGAATAATTTTTACTATTTTGTACTTGCGCACATCATTTCCTTTGCTTGGTTGAGAAATGGACATTTCATGGTAAATTGCTCCCGAGAAAAAAATCTACAACGAATAGCAAAGAAACTGAAGCATGCTTGTGGAGGTTTCAGGAATCCAGAGAGATATCAGAGCATGGAACTCAGACTTCACCAAAATACATCAACTCAGTTGCCAGGCAGTTAGTACGAGCGAATGAGGAGAGGAAGAGGCTGGAACATCTAGTGGTTGTTCGCCACTCAACTGTCACTGGGCTTTACCTCTTAAAGTGAGGAAGTGTGAGCAAAGGGCGATCTCTCCACCCACAGCACACCAAGACTGGTCAGTGTGTGTTCACTCTGAACACAGAGGCCATGCTTAGACATTCCAGTTGGGAATGCAGACTATGCTTACTACATTACACACCAAAATTGAATCCACATGCTCCTGACTTCAAGGAAATCTGCTCACCCCTTTCCCTATCCCAGGTTACACAAAATTCAGCAAAAACATATGCATACTCGGATAAAGTTCCACCAGTGCTGCGCCCCATAGACAGGAGGACAGAATTATTCCAAAGGGAATGACCAAATTGCCCTGTTCCCAGGATCACGCTTCCAGTGCCTGGGGAAAAATTCTTTGATATATCCAGACAGTTTTCTACGCAGAGGGAGACATTGTACTGGGGGCCCTGCCTCAGGAGAGAGACTCAGGTACCTGAGGTTAAGATTATATGTCAAAATTGTACACGGGGAGTGGGGGGGGATGGAATTTGGGAGTAAATTTTCTTTCCTGGGTTGTGAAGAATTCCTAGGGAAAAAGTGGGACAGGATAATTTATTCATATATTAATTTTAAAACTTAAGACACTTCATTTTTTATATTAGAAATTTTCTGTTCATTTTATTGAATTTGATCTGACAATAATTTATGATTAAGCCTAAAGGGCCTAACCCAGAACTGGCACACAGAAAACACTCAATAAATATTGTTGACTGATTTTCTAGACTCTTCAAAGGCTTCTTTCTAGAGAACTAATTGTTAAAAGTTTGGTGCCAACCTTACATGGTGTGAAACTGATTTATCTCTGGGATTTGTGATCCAGCAAGACTCAAGTTTTGCTCCACGGGGATGTGAGTAACCATCGGGCTGTATTAGAAGCTTGCACCGAATTGGGCTATTGCATCCAAATGGAGGTGTGATGAGGCACTTCCATACTCCATGCCACTCTCCTCTTGACCTCACATCAATACAAATCTTCCTGTATTCTTTCCTTAGCTCAGTTAGGCCCTGGGTTGACATTAGCAAAATTGACCTAGAAATTACAGATAATAGCAGCAAGAAAAGTTTTTAACAGGCGAGACAGTGTTATTTAGTCATTTTCTATAATGCCCTTTTTGTTACTATTATTTCACTCTCTTTATTCTATTTGCCACCCCTTGTCAAAGCACTGAGGCCTGTGAGACTACTATAAAGCACCCTTACCCCCAAAAGAGGAGCCTTCTTAAAGTGTCATCATTCTGCACAATAACCTTCAAGGTCAGTTATTTAATGATTTTATGTTCCAAGGAGAAATGGGAGACTCTAGGTAAGTGCCCTTCTCCAGACAAATCAGGAGCATGGCTGGCGATACTTTTGGCTCCCAGTTCATTCAATTGGAAAACAATGCACTCCCCTGGCTCTGATTGCTGCAAGGATCATCCAGAAGGTGTAATGCAGTGTTCTGGTTGTGGGCAGGTATTTTAACTGTAGTAAATGAGCATACTTATCCTTCTAGGTGACCCATCAGTGGGCCTTGGTCTTTTGACTTAGCTAAGCAGTAAGGTTTGCATCAGGAAAAAGTCCAGGACCCTACATGGGATTCCAATAATGAGAGGCTTTTTGTCTAGAAGCTTTCAATCAGCATTAACGTGGAAAACTCAAAAGTACACTTCTTGCCGTATGTGGAGCAGAATAACCTGGTTAGTGAATATGGAACCTGTCCTACTAGCACCTAAGCACCTTTGGCCATAGTCCCAACAAACCTTAGTGACTGTCCAAGGTCAAGTTTTGTCAATACTTCGGTGGAAGTCATCCAGAGAAAACGACAGGTGTGGCAAGAGATATGTTGATGATTCAGTAGTTGATGTTCTCCCTTCTGAGTCAATAATTAATCCCAGCATGCTACTGTTGGCATTCTGAAGGCTTCTGTAATTTGCATGGCTGAAAAATTAGACTCAGTTGAAACTATTGATCATAAAGGTAGTCAAGAGAAAACAATGAACCTGGTTGTAACTACATTTCAGAATTAATTGGCTACCTAAGTCTTGTCAAGTTCTTCAGGATTTTCTGTAGACAAATTTTTGCCTTAATTTCTCCATAAAATTATAATTAATTTCCTTGAAAAATTAGTGTGGACATTATAACTGTGAAGTAGCATCTTGACAGTGTTGTGGGAATAGTTTTCTCATGGTGGAGAATTGCTTGAGTTTCCCCCCAAAAAGAAGTCCATGTCTGAGCTGTTTGCAGATGGCCAATGAGGCTCGGCCACTTATGTCTCTGAGTGGCTACAGAGATTCTTCTCTTCAGGGAAAGGCACAATTCTGAAGAAACAGCAGCTGAAATGTGTATGCCTTTTTGCCCTAATCTTTTTAGCTTATATTTAGAACGTTGATGCTTAAGTTTCTTAATTACACCCTCTTTTTATGGAACCATAAATTCTTGACATTTACGACCAATATTCTCACCACTCTTCCTGCGTAAAGGTTGAACAGGACAGCTGTATTAAGTAACAACAGTAAACATAGCCTGGATTTTTCCTGGTTCATAGTCCAGATGATACATTCTAGGTTAACATGTTCATGATAGCAAAATTTTCAAGCAGCTGAAGAAAATCACTTTCAATAGGGATTTGTAAGGAGAAGAGACTAATCTAAAGGAAAGATGTGGGGGTGTCCAGTTGATCTGGACATACTGGCCCTAGCAAGTAATATCTTTTGATGGAAGCCCACTATTATTTGACAGAGCCGGGAACTTGCTAAATTAAGAAACCACTTGGGGGCCGGCCCCGTGGCTTAGCTGGTAAGTGCCGTCGCGGTCTGCTACTGGCGGCCCGGGATCGGTCCCGGGCGCGCACTGAGGCACTGCTTCTCCGGCCATGCTGAGGCCACGTCCCACATACAGCAACTAGAAGGATGGGCAACTATGACATACAACTATCTACTGGGGCTTTGGGGAAGAAAAAAAGGAGGAGGATTGGCAATAGATGTTAGCTCAGAGCCGCTCTTCCTCAGCAAAAAGAGGAGGATTAGCACAGATGTTAGCTCAGGGCTGATCTCCCTCACCAAAAAAAAAAAAAGAAACCACTTGGAAGCTATGCAGAAGCTTTTTAGTTTGATATAGCCCCACTTTTTATTTTGCTTTTGTTGCCTTTGCTTTTGGTGTCAAATCCAAAATAATTATTGCCAAGACCAATGTCAAGGAGCTTATCCTCTGTGTTTTCTTCTAGGAGTTTTATGACAGTTCATTGTTAGCATTGATGTGTATAGAAATGCAACTGATTTTTTATATTGATTTTGTATCCTACAACCTTACTGCATTTATTAGCGTTAGTTTATTAGTTCTAACAGTTTTTTGGTGGAGTCTTTAGAGTTTTTTCTATATAATATTACATCATCTGCAAATAGAGAGTTTTACTTCTTCATTTCCTATTTGGATGATTTTTATTTATCTTGCCTAATTGCTCTGGCTAGGACTTCTAGAAAAAGTTAAATAAAAGTTATGAGAGTGGATTTCCTTGTCTTGTTTCTGATCTTAGCAGAAAAGCTTTCAGCTTTTCAAAGTTGAGTAAGATGTTAGCTGTGGATATGTCATATATAGACTTTATTATCTTAAGGTACTTTCCCTCTATACACAGTGTGTTTAGAGGTTTTTTTTTTATCATGAATGGATGTTGAATTTTGTCAAATGCTTTTTCTCTATCTATTGAGATGATCATATGATTTTTATCTCTCATTTTGTTAACGTGGTATATCATATTGATTTGTGGATATTAAATCATTCTTGTGTTCCTGGAATAAATCCTATTTGATCATGGTGTGTGATTCTTTTAACATACTGTTGAATTTGATTTGCTAACATTTTGTTGAAAATTTTTGCATCTATGTTCATCAGGGACATAGGCCTATGATTTTTTTCTTGTGGTCTCTTTGTCTGGTTTTGGTATCAGGATAATACTGACCTTGGGAAATTTGTTTGGAAGTGTTCCCTCTTCATCAATTTTTTTTTTGAAGAGTTTGAGAAGGATTGCTATTATTTCTTCTTTAAATATTTGGTAGAATTCACCAGTGAAACTATTTGGTTCTGGACTCTTATTTCTTGGAAGGTTTTTGATTACTGATTTAATCTCCTTACTAGTAATTGATCTATACAGATTTTCTATCTCATGATTCAGTCTTGGTAGGTTGTGTGTTTCTAGGAATTTAACCATTTCTTCTAGGTTGTTTAATTTGTTGGCATATTATTTATCATAGCAGTCTCTTATGATCCTTTGGATTTCTGTAGTATCAGTTGCATGTTTCCTACTTCATTTCTAATTTTACTTATTCAAGTCCTCTCTCTATTTTTTCTTGGTAAGTCTAGCTAAAGGCTTATCTATTTCATTTATCTTTTCAAAAATAACAGCTCTTCGTTTGATTAATTTTTTCTACTGTCTATTTAGTCTCTATGTCATTTATTTATGCTTTGATCTCGGTTATTTTCTTCCTTCTGCTATCCTTGGGCTTAGTGTTTTCTTTTTCTAGTTTCTTGAGGTGTAGAGGTAGGTTATTTATTTCAGATTTTTCTTATTTTTTAATATAAGCATTTATCACTGTGAACTTCCCTCTTAGAATTGCTTTTGCTGCATCCCATAAGTTTCAGTATGTTGTATTCCATTTTCATTTGTCTCAAGATATTTTTTGATTTCTCTTTTGATTTCTTCATTGACCCTTTGGCTGTCAGTAGCATGTTGCTTACTCTCCACATATTTTCAAATTTTCCAGTTTTCTTCTTGTAATTGGATCTTGGATCTTGTAACTGGATTTCCCAGTTTAGGGAAGTTTCCAGCTATTATTTCCTTGAATAAGCTTTCTTCTCCTTTCTCTCTCTCTTCTCCTTCTGAGACCCCTACAATGTGAATATTGATCTGTTTGATCAGGTCCCATAAGTCCCTTAAGCTATCTTCACTTTTTGTTTTTCGTGAGGAAGATCAGCTCTGAGCTAACATCCATGCCAGTCCTCCTCTTTTTGCTGAGGAAGATCAGCCCTGAGCTAACATCTATTGCCAATCCTCCTCCTTTTTGTTTCCCTTTTTTTCCCCAAAGCCCCAGTAGATAGTTGTATGTCATAGTTGCACATCCTTCTAGTTGCTGTATGTGGGACGCCGCCTCAACGTGGTCTGACAAACAGTGTGTCAGTGCGCGCCTGGGATCTGAACCCAGGCTTCCAGTAGCAGAGCATGTGCACTTAACCGCTAAGCCACAGGGCTGGCCCCTATCTTCACTTTTTTTTATTATTTTTTGTTTTTGCTGCCCTGATTGGATCAATTCCACTGCACTGTCTTCACGTTTGTTGATCCTTTCTTCCGCTTGATCTAGTCTGTTGTTGAACCCCTCTATTGAATTTTTTTAGTTCAGTTATTTTTTTTTTTCTGTTGCTGAGGAAGATTCACTCTGAGCTAACCTCTGTGCCAATCCTCCTATTTTTGCTGAGGAAGATTGGCCCTGGGCTAACATCCGTGCCCATCTTCCTCTATTTTATATGTGGGACGCCTGCCACAGCATGGCTTGATAAGCAGTGCATAGGTCTGTGCCCAGGATTCGAACCCATGAACCCCAGGCCGCCAAAACAGAGCATGTGAAATTAACCACTATGCCACCAGGCTAGCCCCTAGTTCAGTTATTTTATTCTTCAACTCTGTGATTTCTGTTTTTTACTTTCTTATATTTTCTATCTCTTTATTGAAATTCTGACTCTGTTCATGTATTGTTCTTCTGCCCTCATTGAGAACTTTTATAACCACTATTTTGAACTCTTTTTTTTTTTTTAAAGATTTTATTTATTCATTTTTTTCCCCCCAAAGCCCCAGTAGATAGTTGTATGTCATAGGTTCACATCCTTCTAGTTGCTGTACGTGGGACTTGGCCTCGCGTTGGACGGAGAAGTGGTGCCTTGGGGCATGCCCGGGATCCGAACCCGGGCCGCCAGCATCAGAGCGCGCACACTTAACCACCAAGCCACGGAGCCGGCCCCTATTTTGAACTCTTTATGAGGTAAATCACTTATCTCCACTTCATTAAGAACTGTTTCTGGAGTTTTATCTTGTTTTTTTGTTTGGAATACATTCCTCTGCTTCTTCAATTTACTTGAATCTCTGTATTGGTTTCTGTGCATCAAATAAAATACCCATCTCTCCTAGTCTTGATGGAGTAGTCTCATGTAGGAGATGAAACTTATCATTCAGCCTGGTCTGAGCTCTTCGTTGTCTCTCAAACCTTTGTGATTGTTCTGGCTGCCTTCTTTGTTCTTAGCGGCTTCCAATAGTTCATGGTGTGCCAAGACCTTTCAGTGTTCCAAGGGGAGGAGCTCAGTCAGCACCTTAATGCAGGCTGCCTGGAAGCCAGAACTTCAGGCAGCAGATTTTAAATTATCCAATTAGACCTATTTCAGGGAAAGACTGGAAGATGAGTATTTCTGTCTGCTCCCTCTGCACTGAGCCCTGGGCAGATAGCCACATTCAGTCCTTATAAACCTGTTAAGAACTGTTTCTTTTTTTTGCTATACTCTTATGAGTTTCATGAACACAAGCCCTATTGGCTTTCAGAGCTAGGTTTTTGGGGGCCTCATCCCTCAGGTGGATATCATAAAAGTTGGGGGGCTAAATGTTGCGTCCAAACCCTTTGCTCCTCAGGAAGAAGTTGGGAGTTGTAAGTTCCCTCCCAAATGTATGGCATTGTGCCAGTGGTAGGGTTTATGGCAAGATAGTGTCTCAGCCTTTCTTACCCATTTTGATGTGGGTATTTTCTCATTAATATGATGTGTAGGAGTCACTCAGCTAGTTTTTGGATTTCTTTCAGAGGGTACTGCTCCATGTGTAGCTGTAGATTTAGTATCTCCATGGGAGGAGGTGAGTTCAGGAGACTTCTATGTCACCATCTTGGACCAGAACTCAATATTTAAAAAAAAAAAAATTAATTTCAGAGCTAGAAGGGGCCTTAGAGATTACCTAGTTCACACTTGAAGTTTAAAGTAGGAAAATCAGGGGTTTATATGACTGCCCTTCCTCAAAGATATTCCCCAGGAAACCATGAAGAGGAACATAAGACAGTGTATGTTCATGACAACTCTAAGAAAAGGGGCAATGAAGCAGATTTGTTCAGAGATCATAGCCAGTCTCTTGGTAGTTAGGCCTTCTTCTGATTCTAAGGCTGTCTCTTAAATTTTTCCACTGTGATGTCTTTTCCCAGATCATGCTTGTTTGAATATTTTATGAACTGCTTCCCCTGAAATATGCCTGCTTTCTCTTCCCTTTCTCTCAGTACAGGAGAGTAGACTGGCTAATCTAATAGACTCACTATGAGAAAATCTTTTAATTGTTAATACTAATATGCTATGTCCTTAATGTTACATTTTAACAACTGCTATCCATGATTTAATCCAATGTTTTTTAAATTATTTAAAAAATAAAAATAAAAAAATCTTTATCTAACTCATGTCCCTTTGGTGACGTGGGTGAGGAGGGCCTACATAATGGCTAGTAATAATATGGAGGGCTCATGTATTACTTCTATAATTTTGGAAAAGTGAGTGGAAAAAACCATGGGTATTTATTTAAAATAAGCTTCCTTAAAAGCCACCATATTTTAGTTGGTCTTACAAGCTTTTTCTAAGCAGGAGAATTAGGAGGTGGGGTAGTATGTGTAGGAAGGAATAAGGAGACACATTAGAAAAGAAAGGAAGTATTGAATAAGAACGAGGAACAATGTCATTAAGAAAGGACAAAATAATTATATATAGTGGAAGCAGAATGCTGTTCTTGTCAAATGAGAAGGAACATTTAAATGCTTGCTTGAAATTAGAGACCTAGTAGTTAAAATTAGTAAAATATTCTTGAGAAAAAATAACCACTTCCAAAATTTTGCTGGCAATTTAGTGTTATATTATGTGTTATTCACGGTAACCTAGAAAAAAATTTTGGCCTAGGAAGAGATTTTTTAAAAGGTGATTAATATAAGTTCCTTACTTTATAGGTGTGGAAACTAAGGCACAGAGACTTTAAGTGACTTGCTTAAGATCAATCAGTTATAGAACTGACATGTGAATAAATAGCCCCTAATCTAATGCTCTGTAGTAGGCTGAATAATGGCAACCCAAAGATATCCACATCATAATCCCCAGAACCTGGGAATATGTTACCTTAAATATTAAAAGAGACTTTGCAGATGTGATTAAATTAATGATTGTGAGATGGGAAGATTATCCTGGTTTACCTGGGTTGGTCCAATGTAATTACAAGGGTCCTTGTAACAGAAAGACAGAAGGGTCAGAAGCAGAAAAGAGATGTGATGATGGAAGCAAAGCTCGAAGTGATGTGCTTTGAAGATGGAGGAAGGGACCATAGCCAAGGAATACAGTGGCCTTGAGAAGCTAGAAAAGTCAAGGGAGTAACTCTCCGCTAGAGCCTCCAAAAGCAATGAAGACTTGCCAAACCTTGATTTTAGTCCATAAAACCCATTTCAGATTTCTGACCTCCAGAAACATAAGATAATAAATTTGTGTTATTTTCAGCCACAAGCATCATGTTAATTTGTTATGGCAGCAGAGGAAACTCATACATGTTCTTTCCATTTAAAGAGCTTACTTCCTTTCTTTAAAAGAATCATGACTGTTATTAAAAGAAGCAAAGAAATCCAGGAACTTTGCTGAAAATTCAAGTTGTTACCAGATAAACTGTGGGGCAGACAGAAGAACCAACTGGCTGGTTTTTCCACAGGCTAACATATGAACTAAACTGCCTATTTTAAATGTTTTAAAAAAACAACCAAGTTTAAAATAATGTCAAAAATATGGTAAAAGAATTTTAAAATAAAATGAAAAAACTACTGTGTTGGGAATCATTCTGTTGCAAGAAAACTAACTCTGGCTAGCTTAGGTAAAATGGAAACTAGAGGCTAGAAGAGAAGCCAAACTTGAAATCTTTCGAGAATCAAGGTGACCACTCTCTCTTTCTGTCTCACTCTGTGTAGTCTCTTAGTTGTCCCTCTCTTTGTGCACAGGCTTACCTGCAGCCTCACTTTTTTCATTCCAGTTGATCATGGGTTAAACATGGCCTCTCCAATTCTTACTTTTTCTGTTATCTCAGTTGGAGTCTAGCAGACACCAACTAGAGTCACTTCTTTCAAATACAATCTTTAAGGAGAGAAAAATGTGATTTGTCCAGTGGGAACAGATCCCTATCCAATCATTTAGGACTGATTGGGTTGCATGTGACCAGTCATGGGACTGTAGGTTCCCGTGTTCCTGCTCATTAAAGGCTGCACTGGCGCACCATCAGATGAGGGGAATGTGCAGTAAAAGCCAAGTGACCAATATGTCAATTACATCTCTAAACATAAAGGATAGAGCTGGATTCAGACATAAATTTATAACATTAACTGCTAGTCTTGTTTTAAAAAGAGGAAATATATGAATTAACATTTTAATTAAAGAAGTAAAAGGATTCATAATCGATCAAAGTAATATAAAACAAAACACATCAATAAAAAACCAAGGTCAAGGAAGCATCAAATTAATAATAATAAAGGATTAATAAAGATAATGGCAAAAATTAGTGCATTAGAAAATAGGCAAAATTCAGAATCAATCACTTGGGTAAAATAGATGTTCAAAATATTTATAGAATGAAGTGAATGAAACAATGAACCCTCAGTAAGTCAAATAAAAAAAAATGGACAGTCAACACAGGTAGATAGCATTACAAATAAGAAATAAAATAAAACCACAGATAGCTAAAAGTATTAGAAAAGCAAGAGAACACCATGGACAACATATGGAAAAAGACGAATATTATTTATAAAATGACAAAAGAATTACTCCAATTCAAATAGAAAACCAGTGACCCAGACTTTTTAATGTAAATAATAGCTCTCCGCCCAAACTTTTTCTTGCCTACTACCCAGGAGACAAAAACTACCAAGTAATATCTTTTGATGGAAGGCCACTGTGATTTGACACAGCTGACTCTACATTATGACCAGCCATTATCCATTCCTTCCTCACCCATTTCCATCTCCCAAACTAATAAAGCCTCATGTAGCCAGTGAGTTGTTTGAGCCTTCTAATAAAATGCTGTTTTCATCAAATAACAACTGTGGAAAACGTTAGGATTTGCATCCACATTTTTCCTTTCCTTGAAGTTATTGCTCATCTGAAATTTTAATGTCTTAACTAGATAAGGTCCTCTGGTACCTCAACAATATTGGAAATTGAACTGGAGAGAAATCCTTGATCAAATACAAGGAAGATAGAGGAAATTAACCTGATTCCAAGATTAATCTTTGTAAGTCAGTTTGGTAGCAGAGCAAAGGGGCTGGAGATCTCAGATGAGACATGGACACCCTCAATGATCGAATCCCTTGGGAAGGGCCTGGTGTCCAGGTTCCAGAGAGCAGGCAGAACGTGAGGTCAGGCACAGGTAGGCACTAAATCCTTGCATGCGATGTGTGGTGGGAAGTGGGGAGGTGGGTCATGCTACCCAGGTGGTAGGTAGAGGTCAGGCACAAGGTAGGTACATATTGTTCTCCAGTGATGCCCATTCCTAGCAATAATCACACTTGTGTGGGGAGAAAGGGAAACAAGGTCTAACTAACTCTCTTTTTCTCCCCTCACAGTAACCTGCTGAGGCTATTAATGTATTTCCTGCCTTTCAGGATTTATTCAGGAAGTGAAAGGAGGCAATAGAAAAGCAAAGACTGACTCTCACAACTAGTCCTTCTTTCCAGAAACCAAGATCCTTCCTCCTGAGATATTCCTTTTAATTCCAAACTGTGAACATCACAGCATCTGGAGAAACCAAGAGTGCTTAAAAGACTTGTCAGAGATTAAATAAAGGCTATAGGTGGCAATCTCATACAGGAAGGAGAATAAGCTTAAGTGGATATTTTTAAAAACTCAGTTATTGCTTTATCTCTTTTGCTAGTACATACAATTTCCATCAACAGGAATTAGCCCAAGTATGCCAAAAATAGCAAGAGCCAAGATTGATAAATTTCTTTGGCTTTGTGCAGTACTTATTTTCTATACTTCCATTATCCTAACTCTGAATTTGGTCTGAAAATACATTATGATTAATGTCTAACACAGCACAGCTTATGATGTGGTTATAGACTCCTCAGGGAACAGAATTAAACCATCAAACCCATTTTCTAAGTCTAGGGTGAAAGGTTAATGGATTTACTAAAATGCTAAACAAATTCAAAGTAGTATCCCTTGGAGAGAGAGATGAGGAAAAGCATCAAATGCTTGTCTGGACAAATTCCGAAAATATTCTAAATAACGTTAAAGGAACTGGAGAAAAATGACCGAGGCTAAACAATTAAATAATGATGAGTCCTTTGTTACTGCCCTCCACTGAGGATTTCCCAGCAAATTTGAGTTTTTATCTTGTTTCTTGGAAGGCATGGAATAGTAAGTCAACAGCAAATGTTATCTACATTTAGCAGATGGTAGAGATGAGACTCTGCAGAAAAAGTGATATGCTCAGCTTCTCACATCAGTAGTAGGAAGAGGGGATAATATTCAGAACCTGGGAAGCCAACTACATTACTCATTACCTGGACCATCCTTTGTCTCTGAGAATCAAAAATATTATATTGAATTAGTTGAATATATAAAAGTTATTGTCCTTCAGAAAATCTGGGCTCAATTGTAAATGGTGTAGTAGGTTACATTATCGTTTAAAAATATCCATCCTCCTCCCTACCTCCACAGGAGTATTCTTCCCTGTCTTTCAACTGTGGGCTTGCCCATGTGACTTGCTTTGACCAATGGGCTGTTGGAAAATATGCCAACAGCAAGAGCTTGAAATATGCTTGTGCAATTGTCTTCCTGTGCCTCTGCCATTGCTGTAAAAAGAGATTCCTCTGTGTATCTGTTTGCCCTAGAATAAAGATAAGTGGAGCCAACCAGAGCCAAGCCTGTCACTCAAAGCAGAGCCATGCAACCAAGTCTACATGGTCCAGCTCTCACCACCAAGCTGACCCACATAAGCACTTAGTGTTGAATGTCACTGGGATTTTATGTTTGCACAGTAATTGACCAAACATGAGAATTATGTGGTCTACAGTCTAGGGTCTGAAGATGGTTGATTTCCTTTTTGCTCTGTTTCCTGAGCTGCTTTTCCTATTTTTAACTCATAAGGCTTAATTCCCCCAGGCTAAGCTGATTTGCTCCAGCTCCCAGCCATTTCTCTAATTTTGCACTCGGTTTAGTTGCCTTTACTACTGCTCCAATATTTACAACTTAAATTACCATACCCTCTGTGTCCCACATTGATTGGCTTTTGCTGCTGTTGCTCAGAGCAATCCATAGAATCCCCAGGAAGATAAATGGGCTTAAGGCATTTACAGATTTTGTGTCTGCATATTTTTGCTCTTCTGCTAGATTCAGAGAAAGGCAGTTTTGAGGCCACTATTTGTTCAGGATAGGTTTTATCACTGTGAAAATCTTATTTTCAGGTAACATTCAGAAAATAACTACTTTTTAAATTACAGTCTGAGTAGAATCTCATATGAATGGAGCTGATGGAATTTAAAATTACTTTACATTACAAGTCAACTTATATAGATATATATATTGATAAAATGTACCTAAGGGGATGTAATTCAGACTTTCAAATTGCAGGCTTCTCAATCTCAGCACTATTGTCATTTTGTCCCAGATAATTCTTTGCTGTGAGAGGCTGACCTGTGTGTTCTAGGACATTTAGCAGCATTCCTAGCATCTACCTATAAAAGCCAATGGCACCTCTTCCTGATTTGTGGCAACCAAAAATATTTTTAGACATTTCCAAATGCCCCTGGGCAAAATTACCCCAGTTGGGGGGTCATTGAAATAGAGGATATTTATTTTCACTTATCAACTAAAGGTAACTAACTCAGAAACTTCTCTATTCTCCCTTTTCTCCCCAAGGACTTTACTAATCTGTCTAAGCTCTATACTTTCTCTGAAAGAAAGGGAGTTATTCACTCCTCATATCTGTTGAAGTTTAAAGAAATGTTCCATTGCACTGAAGTCCAGTTACAATGCAATAGTAAATGTCAAAGCAACATTTATGGACATGAACTCTTAAACAGACAGGGCCTGGTGAACATAGCATCACTTATGCTAACTTTTTGGTCTCACAGTGCATTTTGCAGCCAGATCAAGAGAACACAGTAACAAGGGGTCACATGTCTGAGCCTGCACATAGTCTTATTATATAGATTTGGACATCATAACGGTATTCATTAAAGTGATATTTTACCTTTATATCACTTTTCTCAATTGTATAGATGCAAAAGTAGGAAATTTCTCTCCTGATTTGAAGAAGTTTTGCGCTCCGAAAGAGCTACAACCAGTCTGATTCTTATAATTAGACAGGATAAGATTTCTTGCATGAAAACACTATAATCATGTTTTGTTTTCAACAAAGAACCATCTGTTTTCCAAAGGATGCACTCCCAGGCATGCAATATTTCATTTAGATATTACGGTGTTGCTGTATTTTTCTTGCCATGTGAACCAAAGTCATCTCAAGTGTAAAGTCCTCAAGCCTTGTATTGCAGTAAGGTTATTTCCTTCTCCAATGTTAGTTTTAAGGCAGCATGTCAATATTTTATGCATAGAGTGACATAGAAAATATGGTAGTAATTAAAACAGTTTATCATAGAGCCAACTACATTGGCAGATGGTGAACGCCTCTTCACTGACAAGCTTCAAGCAGAGGCTATAAAGTCAAGGATGTTTACTCGGAGAGGGCATTAGCCAATCTAATCTCCACTGTTCCCACCAAGTCTAATTTTCTATTATTCTTATTTTTAAACATTCTAATTTCATTCAATTAACCTTTTAACTATTCTTGGAAAGTAAGGGCTGCAAGAGGTAATGCGTAACATTTATGACATACATTATCTCATTTTACCCTCCTCAAGTTCTTATAAAATGAGTATCATCATTTCCATTTTACAGACGGAGAAACTGAAGCTTAGAAAGATAAAGTACCTCTTCCAACTCAGTGTAAAAGCAGAGATTTAAGCCCAGGTCCAATCTGACTACACTGTCACTACTCTAATGTGGAGACTAGAGGTCAGAGTCATTATCATATGATGAGTTTGTAGCCAAATCATAATATACAAGCCACAGATTTTTGCCACACACAACAAACTGTTTCTCCATCCTTCTTAAAATTCTGTGCCTTGTATCACTTATGACAAAGTTCTACGTTAAACAAAAAACTGATAGGCAATGAAGAGAACCATATTAATGTCATGCTACAAATGAAACTTTGCTCTCTAGTTCTTAAATGATTGTATTGGTTCAAAAATATAATTCAATTTTTTACACAAAAAATTCGGTTAAAAGGGAAGAATAAAGCCTTATCATTTTAATTTTGCTATTTCTTTTAAAACTGCATATACCAATGAGTGGCATGGTTTGTGTGTGTGTATTTGCACGTAATTTGTAAGAAATAAGTTTTGAGTCTTAGATTTCATATTCGTGTCATTCCTTTCCATACCTTCAGAAAGATTTGTAGAGAAACACAAATGAAAATAGATCAAGAACCTCGTTTAAGATACAACTATTTTCCTCATGGAAGTCAGAAAACTATAAAATGAGATGGTTCGTTGCAATACATATATAATTTCAGAGCAAGATGAGGAAACATAATACTAAAAGCATGCACTAGAAATGCTATTTCTGTATAAAAATAATGAAATGTCAGGATCAAGAGGAATCCCATAAATCAGTTATTCACTACTGCTTCTTAGTTTATTACACGAAATTCATGCAGCTATGGATCTGAGACCTTTTCTCCTAGTAAACCTACAATCGACTCAATTGACACAATTTCACTCTCTCATAAAAAGAAAAAGCCATCCTATCCAAATTACATGATTCAGTTTGATCCATTATTTGACCTTTCCTTAGCTCATATTGCTTGTTCATAGTTTCAAGCTTTTGAAAGCTGGCTTGACTTATAAAAGTGTTTTCCTTACGGCAAACAAAATAAAGCAAGACAATTCCCCAGGGCACGCTGTTGTATTTATATCTCATTTTGTTCCAAAGGATATTTGAGAAGACTTACAAAATGATGTGTAAGAATATGACAATATTAAAAGAGATAAGTCAGAGCCAAAGAAAATAATAACAAGAGGGCAAACTTTATAATGTGATTTACTTAAAAAGTGAAGGTGATTGACCGCTTAGTCCTTACTACTTAAGATTATAAACAAAAGAATCAACTCCGAATATGCTTGGCTTGTTTTACTTTACTAGGCCATTTCTCTCTGCTTATAGCCCACTCTTACTTATCTCATCTAAAGGCTTTCTGGAAGAACGCCCAGTTAGTAGCAGTGAAATAGTAGTAGGTACTGTTTATTGAGCTCCTCCTCTGTGCTACATACCCCCAAAACGCCACTCATGACATGTGGTCACACTCTAAGCTGAATCCAATTCAACTAGTAGACATTTGTGTACTGTTTTTCATTTTTTTCCTGCACATTTATTTCTTGTGTGCCCTATGAGTGTAAGCCCTTCAGGGGCGAAGACAAGATATTTTGCTCCTTTATATTGCTCACAATGCCAATGCTACCATCCCACCCTCTCAAAAAAAAAAGAAAGAAAAGCTTTGTTACAAAAGCAATCTGTGGGAAGAGTAGACTTTGCCCATCTTTGTCGTGTGTGTGTGTGTGTGTGTGTGTGTGTGTGTGTGTGTGTGTCCTATTCTAAGTGTACTCATTATGGACCCTCAATACCAACCCCAGAGCCTGTAAATAAAACAAGACCTTGCAAGGAGAGTGGAAAGAGGGTATTATGCGTTGAATTGTGTCCCTCCCAAAATTCATGGGTTGAAGTCCTAACCCCAGAACCTCAGACCTTATTTAGAGATTGGGTCTTCACAGAGGTAATCAAGTTAAAATTAGGTCATTAGGGTGGGGCGTAATCCAATACGACTGGTGTCCTGATAAGAAGAAGAAATTTGGACACAGACACACACAGATGGAAGACAATGTGAAGACACAGGCAGCAAATGGTATATACAAGCCCAGGAGAGAGACCTGGACCACATCCTTCCATCACGGCCCTCAGAAGGAACAAACACTGCCGACACCTTGATGGCAGACTTCTAGCCTCCAGAACTGTGAGATAGTACATTTCTGTTGTTTAAACCACCTCTTCCGTGATAGCCTTGGAAACTAATAAAGAAGTATTTTTGATTGTGCTTTTTTGTGTGTTTTTTAACTTGCAGCAGCTAGGTATTTTTTGAGGATGTCTGAATTCACTGAAATAAGAATTGTCTATATTTGTATTTATACATAGCAAACTATTAAGAATATATACACAGTAGGGTCTGATGTCAATATTTAGCTCCTACTCACTGATTAATGGATGGTAATCTTTAACTCATGTTTCCTAGAGAATAATATACATTCTGCTCCAGTCTGAATGATAAAATTTATGGTATCATCATCATCAACAACAACATTTTGTTGAGGTTTTACTCTGTGACTCTTACTGTTCTAAGCGCTTTATGTTAAATCATTTAATCCTCACAATTACACTAGGAGAGAAACACTATTATCTCCACATCTTGCTGCTTTGCACACTGTCTCTTCTTTCTTCAGGCTTTTACTAGCAACCACAGACAGTTCTAGTCTTCCCGTATGTATTTGCCTAAAGTACATTCTTTTAAGAACTAATGGTTGGTAGCTACTTTTCTCAGAGAGCTTTCAGTCTCTCCAATTTATTCTGCAAACTGCTGTATATTAACATTATAAGTTAGTGAAGGTTTTTCATGAGAATGCTGGTCCAGATGTTACAGATCACCTATTTCAGAATCACCCAACTACTCATTTAAAATTCTGTTTCCAGGGCCCTGTCCCAGCCCTAACGTGTTAACTTCTATTGGTAGGGCCCTGTAAACTGCATTTGCAAACAAAACTCTTGGGTGATTCTTCTACACACTCAAATTTGAGAACCATGGTCTATTTTGCAAATGCCACTTGAGTTTTTACTGAAGATTAATTTAGTTGATTAATTAATTAATAAAGACCTTGCCTATTTATCTACTGGAAGAACCTGTAGAAATGATAAAAGGATAAACATAAAATTACAATAAAATTTTAAAAATCAATGCAGCTTCAAAGCAGATTACGTGCACACTGTTAGGAGACAAGGAAAGCAAGCATTAATACTCAACGAATGAGCCTGAAAACATCACCAATCCATCTGCTTTACATTAAATGTCTCATTAAGGAGGATAATTATGGCATGTGGTTACCGACCCTGTGGATTTCACCAATTATTTCATAATACTGCAATCCGAGTTACAAGTTCAGAGCGTGTATTGACAATGAAATCTAATGGACCAGAAAGAAGAAAAGAATTAATTATAAAAGATACGTTATTCTCATTATTTCAGAAAATTTTCCATCAATTTGAAGTTTTAGAAGTCAGTTGTTTCGTAGGAAAGGCTACATATTACTAAGTTTCTTATGGGTGACAGGAAGAGGCATCTTATGATAGTCAACCTCTAAGATACCCCCAATGATGCTCACCTCCTGGTATTCATACCTTTGTCTCATCGCCTCCAATACTGAATAGGGCTGACACATCTAACCAGTAGGATATTGCAAAAAAAATGATGAAGGGGGACATCTGAGGCTAGGTTATATAAGACACTGTGGTGTTTTCTCTCTTGAACTACTTACTGTGGAGCAGGCCCCCTGCCATGCTGCAGGGACACTTAAGTAGCCTTTGGAAAGACCCATGTGGAGAAGAACAGAGGTCTCCTACCAAAAGCCAGTGCAAACTTTCTACGCATGTGAGTGAGCCATCTGGCAAACAAAGCCTCCATCCCCAGTCAAGCTTTCAGAAACTGCAACCTCAGTTGTTCTCTTGTTGGCAACCTCATACGAGACCCCAAACCAGAACATCGCAACTAAGCTACTCCTGAATTCCTAACCCACAGAAATTGTGTGATATGGCAAATGTTTATTTTTGTTTTAGGATATTTTGTCATATAGCAATAGATAATTAGTACAGATATAAATGCAATAATCCTAAGGATGTTTGAATAATACTAGAATATCATTTGACACTATTAATCTATCTGTCTTTGCTTAGGTCTCCAAATCCAGGTTCCATTTTCACTTTTCCACCATTTTTTCACATAGTTCCTTCTCCTTCTCCTTTGCTTTCTTCTTTCTCCTCCTACGTCTTATGCATGGCCATTTCTCAGAGATCTACTATTCATTCTCATTGGTTCATTTATCCCATATCAGTCATTTTCTCTATGAGGATGGTTTTCAAATCATTTCTACAGCCTTGAATGCCTCTATTAGGCTACAATATACAATTGCCATTTGAACATTTCCACTCAGATGTTCAAATTCAACACACTGCCATTGGATTTGTCTTCTTGTCTTTAAAATTGATTGTCCTCTTCTGACTTCACATCTATTAGCACAGCCATTCTTCTCTCAATTGATAAACCATCAAACACTTAATTCTCTAACTCTTCATTCATTTTTCTCTTGATGTCCATGTCCTATCTTTCAATTCTGTGAATTTATGCTTCATAATATCTTAAAATTTCCCTAGTTCTTTTCATTCCTATTACCTGACTCACCACCAGATCCTTTGGAGCTGATAATTACAATAGCCCCATGAGGTGATAATTGCAGTAACCGCCTTACCAACTCTTCTTGACTCCAACATTTCTTCACTTCTATCTGTCACACATATGACTATCAAATTAATCTTTCTAGACACTACATCCATTCCTCTTCCATTCACAAATTGTTTATGGTAATTTCTTATCCCTAATTTTACCTTCCCCAACCCCTTCTCCAATTACTGCATTATTTTAATACTCCTCAACTGAGCTGGAATTTTACTACCACTCTAACATGCCAAATACAGTTCCTCCTCCATATACCTTGCCCAGTCCATTCCCCACTCACTAATGACCTCCTTAGTCTCTCTGCATATTCATAATATCTAAATTCTTATCATGTATCACAACCCAGCTCAAGTCTCACATTTCTAATAGATTTTTCCTGATCTCTCTGGTTCATAAAATGTTGCCAGCCTATACACCCAAAGGCATAATTAATATAAAGGCAGTATTAGTCTGGAATTAACAGGGAATGATACTATCTATAACAGTTCTCTGAACTACTATTACTTGCTACTTGTTGCATTCGTTTAGCAATAAACAACACATATCTTTGTATTTTTGACCAATGATGGTCTAGCTCAGCAAGAATCAGCTGAAACCTCTGGATATTCCATAATTCCACCTAAAATTATGACTGCATGTTGGTCATTAATAAACTAGATCTAACCAGATCATGCCAAGAGTGTTGGGTCAGAGTAAATTTGTTATAATTTAAAATAGGAAGAGAGTGGCACTGCCTATAATGGTTTTTCTTGCCATAGTTCAATAGTGTAATGCTTAATCAATTAAATTATACTTTTTATACAACACTTTATTAATAAGAGAGAGCAGTGATATCTTTCTCTTAAATTAAAATAATTTTATATGTCCCTGAAATCTCTTAAATGGTAGCCCTAAGGGCCAAGCCCACATAATGGTATTTCTCTAACAGCACCAACATAGAACATCTACCAAAGCCCAAAGAGCATCTCATGAAGTCGTTTATGATTTATCCAACTCCAAAATACTGACAACAATATGCTGGAACTTTTTCATGTTTATGAGTCTCTTCTCCCTCCACAGATTACTTGTCTCTGAAAGCCAGAAATCAGGTTCAATAATTCACTCAATAAATGTTTTCTCAACATTAGTTCATGAATGATTCACTGAAAGATGTGAAGCAAAAACGTATGAAACAGACAGATTTCTGAGCTGCAAGCAACAGAAATGAACCCTGGCCAATTTAAGGAGAAAAGGAAAACAATATATTGAAAAGTTGTTGCGTGGCACACAGAATCATGTAGAAGCCTGGAGAACCAGGCTCAGAAAATAGTCAGGAACAAGAGTCAGCAGGACCATGACATGAAACTGGCTGGGCAAGAACACTGATGGCATATATCTGATGACTGGACTCTGGAGGCCACTCCTGGAACTGTTGCCTGGGAGACTGGATCTTGCGACCTCTTTTTGCTCTGGATTCAAATTCTGTAGTGAGCACGTCTGATTGGGCTGGCCCGGGTTATGTTTATGTACCCCAGCAGCAGGAGTCTGGGAAAACAGTGACGATTCTTTTCAGCGTCAATAGCAAGAGGAAAACAGGCCAAACATAGGAATGAGATTCAGATGCCAGACAACACAAATAACTTTTTTAAAAAAGGATATATATACATTCACTACAACGTATTATGATCATCTTGAACTTTAGAAAGATCATCCCAACAGGAATATTGAGAATAGATTATAGAGGCAAAATTGGAGTTTCAATTTGAAGGTGCAGGTAAAATATTATGAAGGGGATAGGAAGGAAACAATGGATTTGAGAGAAAGTAAAGTGAAAACTTGACAAAACCTGGAGAACAATTGGACTTGATAAGAGGTTTGTCAACTACTGCTCTTATATTTCTGAGCTGGGGGACCATGTGAATTAAAACAGAAAATTCAAGAGTATCAGCACATTTAGGGAAGATGCTAAATATCAGTTAGGGGAGTGTTAAGTATAACACATAGTTTAAATATGGCTGTAAATTCTTTGCAGTTTTTCTTAGCAAGACATGGAGTCTATTTCCCCACTCCTTGAAATATAGCTGGTTGTATGGTTTGCTTTGACCAACAGAATGTGGCAGAAGTAGCATGTGACTGCAAGTCTCAGCAACAAGCAGTTTTGCATTTTCTACTCTCAGCCTGTTGGAACATTGTCATCACCTTGTGACAAAGCCCAAGCTAGCCTCCTGAGGATGAGAGACTACAGGAGAAAAAGAAGTCCAGCCACTCCAGCACTCTGAGCTGAGCCTCCAGATATGTGAATGAGGCCATTCAGGACCAGCCAATCCCCAGCCAACCCATCACCTGACTGCAGCCACCTACGTAACCCCAGGCTAGACCTGCAGAAGAACCACCCAGCTGAGCCCCAAATTACAGAATCATGAGCAAATAAATTATTGCTTTTTTAAGATACTATGTCTTGGGATGGTTTATTATACAGCAATAGAGCATATATACAGCAATAGAGAACTGATACATTGCCAGTAGAATATGAGGGGAAAATGTCCATTTGGGTTTGGGTACGAGTCTAAGAGCACCTGAGAGAGGTAATATGACCATCAAGATGGTGGTCGGTGCCAAAGACTGCATGAGACCATCCAGCATGAGGTCACACAGTTTCAGTCATGGGCAAAGGTGATAATTCAAACCAACACTCCAGACATGAGTAGAGAAAAGAAACTAGTAAAGGAAATTGTAAAAGAGTAGCCAGTGATGATTCAAGCAAAGCCGTTAGATTAGACAACTAGGATGCCATGAGTGACCTTGGTGGAAACAATTTGCATTTTTTGGAGAGTTGGTGTAAAAGCCAGATGGTGATGGGTTTAGTCATCAATAGAAAGTTGATGGCAGAAAAAAAGGCAGTAAGTGGAGATATTTCTTTGCAAATATTTTCGTATGACTGAAAGCAAAAGATAGGGTAGAGTTGTGGTTTTTTCAAAAGGTGGAAAAGATAGCAGCATGTTTATAAAATGGCATGAAACTTCAAAGAGGTACTTAAATTATTCAAAGATTCAATGATGATGTGAGGTCCCTGAGGAAAAAGTAAGGGAAGGCAGTAAGCACAAGGGTAAAGAGACTACTTTCTTTCAGGAAGAAGAGCTGCACACCCACCGACCCTGGAATGAAGACTAGAACAGGGATCAGAACAGCTGATTCCTGGGAATGGGGCCAAGGTCTGGGGGGTGGGGAAGGTACATCTACAGTAAATTAAGCGCCAGGTGGGAGCAGGAAAGAGAAGTAGTTTCTGCCTAAGATCCTCCATTTTCTCTGTTAAGTTAGAGATGATTTACCTTCCAACGTGGGGATATATGAAGGTCTAGGAGACCCAAGGAAAATGGCAAATGTCTGAATAGGGAATGAGAGAGAGTGTCTGTGGTGGTTTAAATATGGCCACAAATCCTTCGCAGTTCTTCTTAGCAAGAACTAGAGTCTGTTTCCCCAACCCTTGAAATCCAGTTGGTCTTATGAGTTGCTTCGACCAATAGAATGTGGCTGAAAGAAATGTGACTGGCAAGTCTAAGAGATCTGAGTTCAAATACCGGCTCTGCCAATTATCAGCTGAGTGACCTATGGGAAGTATATTTGTTCATTCATTCATTCATTCATTCAGCACCTAGTTGTTGAATAGCAGACTCTCACACATGCCAGGTAGTGTGCAAAGTATTATATAGACAGCAGTGAAAGAAAAAAGAGGCAGCAATATGGTCACTATTCGCTATGGTCTGAATGTTTATGTCCCCTCAAAATTCATCTGTTGAAACCCTAACACCCAATGTGATGGTTTAGGAGGTGGGGCCTTTGGGAGATGCTTAGGTCATGAGGGTGGAGCTCTCATGAATGGGATTAGTGCTTTTATGAAAGAGACCCCACAGAGCCCCCCAGCCCCTTCCACCCTGTGAGGTCACCACGAGAAGTCAACAGTCTGCAACCCGGAAGAGGGCCTTCATCAGAACCCAGCCATGCTGGCGCCCTAATCTTGGACTTCCAGCATCCAGAACTGTGAGAAACAAGTTTCCGATGTTTATGAGCCCCCAGTCTGTGGTATTTTGTATAGCAGGCTGAACAGACAAAGATGCTACCTTAACGGAATTTATAGTTCTTGGAAATTACTTGTTCTGTGTCTCAGTTGTCTTGGCTGAGAAACGTGTCCTAAAAAATGTAATTATACTGGGGGCCAGTCCGATGGCACAAGCTGTTAAGTGCGCGCGCTCTGCTGCAGCGGCCCAGAGTTCGCCGGTTCGGATCCCAGACGTGCACCGACGCCCGCTTGTCAAGCCATGCTGTGGTGGCGTCCCATATAAAGTGGAGGAAGGTGGGCATGGATGTTAGCCCAGGGCCAGTCTTCCTCAGCAAAAAGAGGAGGATTGGCAAATGTTAGCTCAGGGCCGATCTTCCTCACAAAAAAAAAAAAATGTAATTATACTGACAATAGCTAACACTTAGTGAATGTAAACTGTGTGTGGGACACCATTCTTAACCGTATTATCTCATTCTACGTTCCCAAGAACACTAAGGGTAGGTACTCTTATTTTTCCCATTTTAGAGATAAGAAAATTGAGATGAGGTCAAGATGTTAAATAACTTATCCAAAGTCACATAGCCAGTAAGTCATGGAGCTGGACTTCAAATAGGAGCAAAATGACTCCAAAGCCTCTCTTCCTTCCCATAGGGAAGTTTTAAATAAACTAATCAATTGATGTGAGTGATTGTTATTATTATTGCCATGACTGTTGCTCAGCTGAGACTGGGAACGATTCATCTGTAGTGGTGCCAAGTCTCACCACTTGTATGATACTGGTTTACTATCAGTACTCAGTAAGGAGGAAAGAAGACAGACATTTGGATTGATCTGGGGCTGGGCTTTTCTTGGGCAGATATAGTGGATGGTTATGGAAATCGTGTACTACCAAGAGTTTGTTAAAATAAACATCATGTGTGGGCCAGGCTGGAAACAGAAGGAAACCTACGCCAAGAACAATGTGATAAATTGGGGGAAAATTAAGTTTGAAGAGAATAGAATCTCAAGTAAGTATAAGAATACTTGTAGTTGATATATGAAATGAAAGAACAGGGAAGATAGTAGGTTGTGGTGCATGAGTGAGTTAATGATGATGTGGTGGATCCCCTGAGTTAATGTGCCAGGAGTGGATCATACAGTCTATGCACCAAGTACTCACGCGATAAGAATGTGGGCACGAAACAGGGCCATAATGGAATCTTGGTAAGAAAGTTCTTTTGGTACTTGAACAAAGCCTATTTCTGAGTAGAAGCAAACTTTTGTTGATGGCATTAATGAGGGAATTCATCATTGCTTATAGAGAAACTTAAAATTTCCTTGTAAAACGTAGTGACATTGAGTCAGCATTTACGTCTTCTCTTTTTGAAAATTATCCAAAAAACAAAAAGCAACAAGGAACACAAGGGGAAGGAAAGCAAAATACCTCAAACTCTATTTTTGGTACCATTTTTAGTGAAACTAGGAGACAGATAAAACTCCAGACTCCATAGAGGTGGGAAGATCACCACCAAAAGCAGTAGAGACTAGGGGAAGAAGGGGATTTAAAATAACGTGCAGAAAGAACTCGGTAGCAGCAGATCTCACAAAAAGTCATCAAAATAAATTTCTTGAAGGCGAGGGGAACACATGAGATACTAAACCTAAACCTTTTGCTGTAATGAGAACAGGGGCAACCAAATAGCAGGATGAGGTTCCTGGATCTGCCTTGGATCCAAGAGGCAGAGAAGGTGAGATTAGATGGGAATCAGACACACACTAGCCATATTTGCAGGAAGCAGTCCATTTTCATCAGAAGAAAAGAAAGACTTTTCATTGTAAAAAATACCATAGCTGCCTATCTCCACAAGCTGGGGAGAAATACAGACTCATTGAACTGGATCACAAGAAAAAGTCGAGATAGCCTGATACATGAGCTTGACTCGTCCCTATCATGCAAACAACCGATCTGAGGAAAATGCTCATACTTTCTGATAAGTGATTAAAATGGCGCTAATACAGGAACCACATCAAAAAATCTACTGATGAAAAAGAAGTAAGGAAAGGAACAGAAAAACAAATGGAAGATGAAAAACTCACCAGAAAGAAGTTGCCATGGAACAGAAAAAAAATTATGATCAAATATTTTGCAATGGGGCCAGCCCCGTGGGCTAGTGGTTAAGTTCAGCACGCTCCGCTTCGGCAGCCCGGGTTCGTGCGTTCAGGTCCCAGGTGCAGACCTAACCACTGTCAGCCACGCTGTGGTGGTGACCCACATACAAAATAGAAGAAGATTGGCACAGATATTAGCTCAGGGCTAATCTTCCTCCGCAAAAATAAAAAATAAAGCATCAGTGGTACTAGGCCAATTGCAGTTATTTAAAAATATATATATTTTGCAATGAATTAAAGGGGGAAAAAGTCTAATGAAGCAATCATCTCTATGAAACAAGCGCATGAGACAGAAATGCAGTAACAGACAATAAGATAACAAAAAGGGATGAAATATGAACTAGTGGAGTTTAGGAATAATGGAGGAAAAAAATATAATCATAATAGAAATAAATGTAAAATTTGGAGGGGATTCAAGGGTAGTAAACACCTCTGAAAGGCCCATGATGGACACAGAGATTAAAAACTTAAAAAGTAAGCAAAATGAAAATAGAAATAGTTATTCAAAAAAACTTTTCTGAAATGACTTTATACATACTGAAAATTTACCGTTTCCCAGAGTAAACTGACTCACAATGATCCATACTGAGAAATATACTAATGAAGTTAGTATACTTTTAAAACAAAGAAAACTCTTTGGGCGCTCAGGAGAAAAGGTCTTAAATTGGTCTCAGACTTTTCTACACCTTCCAACGTCAGAACACAGTGGAGGAACTCCTACAAAATCTCCAAGGAAAAATTGTGACTTAAGCATTTTATACCCAGCCTAACTGCTTTTCAGTTGTAAGGACAACAAACAAATTTTTCTGAACATTCAAGAATTCAGGGAATATTGTTCCCACAGACCCTTATTAAGGAATCAACTAGAGGAAAAACTTCAGCCAACCACCAACAGTGAGCATTACACCTAAATAACTGTAAGACTAAGACTAAAATAAATATCGGAAATAGAGTGACAAACTGGAAACATTATAATCTCTGAGAAATTATAAAAGATACAATGAGAAAAGAGTATAGAAGGGGAGAGGGAAGAGGAGGTTAGAGATAGAATAAGTGCCTTAGCCTGCGTTCCCTAGAAAGCAGAGGGGCAACAAAGGTTCCTGTGCATGTACTTCATGGGAGAATGTGATGTAAAGAATGAGAGTGAGGGATGGGAGAATAGAAACAGAAGGAAGGAGGGTCCATACAAAGGTCCTATCAAGTCATACATCACAACAGACCCCACCAACTGACCCAACACCACTCATTGAAATTTCCACCTCCACCCTACCGATTTGGGGTGCCACCTTTTTTATATGCTAAATTCTCCTTTTATTTTAGACCTATTTCTGGTTTTACTATTTGATTCCATTGAACTGTCATTCTATTCAGGTACCAGTGCCACATTGTTTTTGTTAGTGAACATTTAAAATATGTTTGAATACACAAAAGAGCTAGTCCTCTTCACGACTCTCCAAATTTTTCTTGACAATTTTTGTTTTTAATTTTTCCATTTGAACTTTAGTGCCAGCTTGTCTGATTCCAAAATAAAAATGCTGTTGCTATGTTTACTGAATCCCATCTTTATGATGTTGATTTTTCCTCTCCAAGAAATTTCTATATATTCCATATATTCATCTTCTTTTGTGTGTTTCAGTAGCACTTAAAAATGTTCTTTATAAAGATCTTTATATAGCTCTCATGCTTATTCCTAAACATTTTATTTTTCTTGTCAAATAGAGTTTTTTCTTCCCTTTTATCAAATATATAACATTGATGTCTGTAGCCTGTTTACTCACAACCTTACTATGTCGTCTTATTTTGGTTGGGCTCTTTGAGTTTTTGCCATGGAATCTGACCTGTGTCTATATTGAATCTTAACTTTGATAGATTTAAAGTGCCTTGAAGTCAAGAGCTACAGTAATCCTCTGCGTTTGATAAATGGTGTTATTTGAACCCAGATCACATCTTCTATGAAAGCATTATTCCATCCTATTCAGGCATGCGAAGTAATGTTATGATTGCTGTTGATTTGTTTGCTTTTCTTCAATATTGAAAACAATGCTCAGCTGTTAATTTTTATTATCATCAAGTAATCCATAGGTATTCTGGAAGCATATTTACTATAGTTTAGAACTTTATCAAAAGAGGATATATGTGGTTTTATTTTTTAAAAATTTCAGTTATTCTGGGATATGTCTTCTCTTTTACCCTGAAACATCCAACTGATTTCCACACGTGCCTCAGGCTGTACCAAATCCTTCTTGAGCGCCCGGGATCATAAGCACCAGCTATTGGGAGCCGGGAATGTAAATATCAGGGAAAAGCTGAAAGGATCAAGCAACTATCATTGATCAGAGGCAGATAGGTGAATTGATGCTAGCATATATATATAAATCACAGTGGTCAGAAACCAAGCATATAGACAATAATTTAGGAGGGAGTGGCAGTATTTAATAGAGGATAAGAAAAATCAATGATAGAAAGACCAGCAGAAACATCGTATATAATTCATGAAAGACAAGAAGCAAATTGTCCAACAAAAAAGGAAGGAACTTTCAGTAAATTTGATGGTCTGTTATGCAGCTGTTAAAATGACAACTCTGATAATTAGGTAGAAACATTGAAATGTATTTACAAAATGATTCTAAGTGAATAAAATATATGACAATGACTACATATTCAGTATTATTATTTCTAATAAAAATCAACTACATGTGGACAAATTTTTTTTTTTTTTTTGGTGAGGAAGATCAGCCCTGAGCTAACATCTGTGCTAATCCTCCTCCTCTTTTTTCCCCCAAAGCCCCAGTAGATAGTTGTATGTCACAGTTGCACATCCTTCTAGTTGCTATATGTGGGACGCGGCCTCAGCATGGCCGGAGAAGCGGTGCATCAGTGTGCGCCTGGGATCCGAACCCGGGCCGCCAGTGGCGGAGTGAGTGCACTTAACCGCTAAGCCATCGGGCTGGCCCCACATGTGGACAAAATTTGTAAGAGAATATGAAGAATTAAATGGTAGAGAGTTGGGATCATGTTAAGATTAAGAAAATCAACTTTTCCTTGATTTGACAATAATTTTTAAATTTTATTATTATGAGTTTAAGAGAATGGGCAAAGGGATGACAACAAGAAGAGCTTTTAACTAGGGCAGGCATTTGCCTCAGTGAAGACATTTTATATACCTCCTGTTATCATTACTAACAGCTAGTATTTATCATATTCTCATATTATCATATGATCATATCACATCATGTTCTGTATGCTAAGTCCTTAACGCAAAAATCAGTCCTTAATCACAGTTAGTTTCAGCTTGGCATAGATCATTCCTTGTACTCCGGTAAAAAATAGATAAACTGAGAGTACATGCCATATACGGAGAGAGAAAAAGAGAGAGAGAGACCAAAACAAAGGCATTTTATGCTATTCTCTCTAGAAGAAAATGAAAGAAATATATGAGGTGACATTGGCCCTCAAGGCACTGAGGACTTAGCTGGGTGGGGAAGGGGGAGGGATGGACCTGAAATAATCAGCAGTAAAATAGTCTGTTTTCTGTTGCCTCGAAGTGCAGTAACAGATTAAAAAAGAAAATAAACACATAAAAGCAACGCCACTGGTATTTCTTAACAGCAGCGTTGGAATTTGTGGCAGAAGAGTTCTTTAGTTGGGCAGGACTGTCCCATGTATTGCAAGATGGTTTAAACCCCTGGCCTATGTCTTTTAAGTGCTAGTTTTCCTCAGCCATTATGTCAAACAAAATTAAATTAAATTAATTTTAAGTGCCCCCACACCTTTATTTACAAATTGAGATTCATTAGACCAAACGTTTTCAAATTCTAGCGTTCCAAAGAATCTTCATTGCTTTGGTTTGTGCTATTCAGCTTATGGATATTGAAAACTACAGTAAAAAATAATAATACTATGTACATCCAAAGACTGTGTATATACCCTTAGACATCTTTGACCCCTCTTCTCTCATCTCCCACATCAGATCAATTGACACATTCTGTCTGCTCTACCTTTAAAACCATATTCACAGTGCAGTCACTTCTGCACTTCGCTACCGCACCATGTCATACGAGCTCCCACCATTGCTCACCTGGATTATTGCAGTGGTATTTTGTTATGGACTGAATGTTTGTGTCCCCCGAAATTCATATTTTGAAGTCCTAACCCCCAGTGTGATGGTATGGGGCCTTTGGGAGGTAATTAGTGTTGGATAAGGTCATGAGCGTGGGGCCTCGGGACACAAGAGAGAGCCTGCTCTTACCATCTCTATGCACACGCCCAGGAAAGGCCATGTGAGCACACAGCAAGACAGCAGCCACCTATAACAAAGAGAAGAGGCCTCAGAATGAAACCTACCCTGCCAGCACCTTGATCTTGGACTTCCAGCCTTCAGATCTGTGAGCAATAAATGTCTGCAGTGTAGGCCCCCAGCCCATGGTGTTTGTTACAGCAGCCAAGCAGACAAGTATGCCTCCCACCCAGTCTTCCTGGTGCCCACTTGCCTTGTTCAGTCCATTCTCAGCACAGCAGTGACAGTGATTCTGGTGAAAATGTAAATCAGATTATATCACTTTCTCCTCAAAGCACTCTAATGACTTCTTTTCCCAGTAGAGTTTAAAAAAGGTCATTACTTGGCCCTTTGTGACTTGGGCCCTATGAGCACTTTGACACGGCCTTTTAATACCCTTCACCCACTCCTCTCCCACCACACTGGCTTGCCGCTCCTCCAATGTGCCAGGTCTATTCATGCCACCAGGCCTTTGCACAATCTGTTCCATGTCTGGAGAGCTCCTCCTCACTCATGCAGGTCTCAATTCAAATGTCCCTGGCTGCCTTAGCTAAGCGTCAACGCCCTTTCCTTTCATACATCTACTTCCTATCTCTTTCCTTTTTTTTTTTTTTTTTTTGTGAGGAAGCTTGGCCATGAGCTAACATCCATTGCCAATCTTCCTCTTTTTGATGAGGAAGATTGGCCCTGAGCTAACATCTGTGCCCATCTTCCTCCATTTTGTATATGGGATGCCTCTACAGCATGGCTTGACAAGTGGCGTGTAGGTCCATGCCCAGGATCCGAACCCACGAACCCAAGGCCACTGAAGCAGAGCGTGCAAACTCAACCACTGTGCCACAGGGCCTGCCCCCTTTATCTCTTTTCTTTAATTTACTTTTTTCCTTGTCACTTATTGCTTTTTTAACATATTATACGTCATACTTATTTTTCTTGTTTACTGTGGGCTCCCTTTCCCACATATAAGCTCTATGAGGACCAGGGTTTTCTTTTTCTTTGTTGTTCACTGCTGTATACCCAGTATCTAGAACAGAGTTTCTCAACTTTTTTTTTTTCATTATTGCTCCCCTAAGAAGACTTTTTCAGACATTTTTTCAGACATTTGTCTTTATAGTTCCACTGCCTTTTGAGTACTTAGAACATATAGTATGTACCCAATAAAGACAGTTTAAATGAATAAAGGCTGGCTTTATTCAGGAGGAGTTTATGGAGAATCTAGAACTTGAATAGACTGAAAGTATATGTTAAATTTGCATAAGAGAAATACTTCTCAGTTGAGAGAATATTAAGGAAGGAAGAAAAGTTGTCAATTGTACATTGAAGAACACAGAGAAACCCTATTGAGTATATAAAAAAAATGTCTGATTATGAAAAGCCTTAAAAACAAATCACAGGAGTTTGGACTAAAAGCTAAAAGCAAAAAGAGACCATTATAGGAATTTATGGAGTGGAGTAACATAATGAAAATTGTCTTTTAGGAAAATTGGCCTGGCAACAGTGAAAACGATGAACCAGAAAGAGGAGAGAGTGCAAGTATGTAGATTCACTAGGAGACTGCCAGTAACTGGATGTGCATTGAAGAGACGACAATTGTAATGGGGCAGAATGGAAAGGTTGAGGATACTTCCAAAGAGAACATGCAGAGCATATTCTCAGTAAGAGCCTTTGGCTACAAGTAACAGAAGCTGGCTTAAACAACAAGGAAAAGTATTGACTCCCATTGCTGGACATCCAAAAGTAGTGCACCTGTTAGGACAGATTTAATTTAGTTTCCCCAGCTCCATTTCCTTGAGATTCATTTGACTCAATCCCCTCCCTTTGTTGGCTTTATCCCCAAGGTGATATTAACATAACAACCTCCCTTCCAGAAGTCACATTCACTCATGAATAAATCCTGAGAAAACGCAATAAAAAAAAAAAAAGAGAATTACTTCTGAAAGTTCTCCCAAAAGAGTAAGGAAGAATTTCCCCAGAATGCCCAACAAATCTTTCCTCGAATCTCAGAGAATTGAACTGGTTTGTATGACAATTGCTGAATCAATTGGGCAAAAGGAGAAAATTCCCCTTAGACCATTCTGGTGCGTTCCCGGCCTTGGGAGGGGATTCAACTTCTTCTGAGCCATATGTTCTGCCTAGGAGAAGATTAGCTGACAGGTTAATCAAGTGGACAGTGAGCAATGACCCTGGGACCTAGAGGAAATACCAGAGCCGGAAACAGATATTTAGATGTCATCCATATATACGTGAATGAGTGCACCCAGACAGTGAATATAGGAAAAGGACAGATGATAAGTCTTGTCCTCAGATGGAGGAAGGAGGAAAAAGAGATCCTAGTGGATTAAAAAAAAGAGCAGTCAGAGAGATCAAAGGAGTGGTAAATGTAGTATAATCATGGAAGTTGAAAGAAGAAAAATTCCAGGAAGAATGTGTACAATGGTACAAAGACATCATGTAGAAGAAGACCGACAAAGCCAGGTTTTGGGCTAAAAAGAAATGAGAAGTATGCGAAGAAGTCAATAAAAGATTCATGAACAATTTCCAAATAGTAGCAAAGGCCAAGTTCAAGTCATCAGCATAAATCTGCAACAGATCAGGTCAACTGGGTTCCTCTCGCAAGCCAATATGACTTCTGCACAGAAGACAACAACAAACAAAGGATGACCCCATCCTTGGGGATGGTATTGGGTTTGGGAAAAGCTAAAGTAGTGAGAGAATTTAGAGACCTGATAAAGCAGTATTAAATAATTAACTATGGAATTTAAAGTGGAGAAGGAATTGTAAGCCAAAGGGTGCTAAGGGACTGATAGTCCTCCTTATCAGGTGACACAGCCAGCCTTTGGTTCTGTTTAATTAGATCTGCGGTATAACACAGCAGCCTTACTAGATTTGTGTCTTTGTTTGAGGTCCTTTGAAAGCAGAGCTTAAAATAAGGACTTGGGCCCCAGCAGTTTATATGGGAGGCAAGTCTAGGAAGAAGAAGAGAGAGGAGAGGGAAGTGAGACAGGGAAGTGATACAAACCCATAAAGTGTATATTACTGATGCAGCTATAGTGCGATGTAGCCAGCCCTGGTGGTCTAGTGGGTAAGACCTGGGTTCGTTTCCCAGTCAGAGAACCACACCATGGTCTGTCGGTTGTCACACCATGGCGGCTGCAAGTTGCTGTGATGCTGAAAGCTATGCCACTGGTATTTCAAATACCAGCGGGGTCACCCAGGGTGGACAGGTTTCAGCAGAGCTTCCAGACCAAGACAGACTGGGAAGAAGGACCTGGCCACCTACTTCTGCAAAAATAAAAAATTGGCCATGAAAACTCTATGAATAGCAGTGGAGCATTGTCTGAGCCAGTGCTAGAAGGTGAGAGGTGGTAGAAAAAGACCGAGCAGGGTCCACTCTGCTGTCCACGGGGTTGCTAGGAGTCAGAATTGACTCTATGGCACTAACAATAAATTGTAGTTCAGTGTAGTTACCAGCATCCCACACTCAAGTGGTGGTGTCTCTGTTTCTCTGCCCCGGAGCTTTCTCTGAAGCCCAGCAACAGACACAGCCTGGCATTGCAGAGATGTTGACACCCCTGGAGCAACCCTCAACGAGCAGGAGATGGCACTGGGTCAATAAGGGCCTGCTCTTGGTTACCACCGTAGACAACTGAGACTCAGTTCATCTGGGGACACACAGAGGAACCATACAGAAGGCCCTCAGGATTGTCCCATCCGTGAACAGGAAGTTTGTACACGGGTGGAGGGTTGCCTGCAGGTGTCAACGCCTGCAGAATCCCAGGCTGCACCTGCACAGATGTTTCAGAGAAAGCCGAGGCAGAAAAGCAGAGAGCCACTACCTCTTGTGGTGGTGAGACGCTTGCAATTGCAGCCCACTGTCCACCACAGCTGTCCACCACAGCTGCTCTGAGATCCGTCACCCGAGGAGCCGTGGCGCAGGCATCACACGGCTGCTCCACCGGGGTTTCTCCACAGCAGCACTATTGACATTTGGACCAGACGATTCTTTGTCGTGGGGGCTGCCCTGTGCAGTGTAAGATGTTTAGCAGCATCCCTGGCTTTTCATCCCTAGGTACCACTTGCCCTGTGCCCAGTTGTAACAATGAAAAACGTCTCCAGACCTTGCTGAATGTCCCCAGGAAAGAAAATTATCTTCAGTTGAGAACCACTATGTACCACTGTGTAAACTTGGGCAAGTGGCTTCATTTCTCCAAATCTCAGCTTCTCATCTGTAAAATGAGGAAAATATAGTACCACCCTCGTGGGCTTTGGGGAGGATTAAATGAGACAGTGAACAGTAAGCCCTGAGCAGAGTACCTGGCACATAGTATATGTTTAATAATAATAATAACAATAATAATGTAGAAAACTTCTGTACTTTGTTGTTTTTTTATGGCTGGAATTCAAGGATTATTTTCCCCTTCTTTGATTAACAATAATGATAGTAAGGTACTTATTCGTAATATCTGCTTCAGCAAACGGATCAGAAGCTGAATCTCAATGTGAATAAAGCAAAGTGAAAAAGGTCGGCATCAATTACTTTTGATCTTCTTCCATCACCAAACACCAATTAACTAACGCTCTGACGTTAAACTTGACTACGTGTCATTTTGTCGTAGCTAGGTGAACATGGTGTGTGAAGGAAATTTAAAAACTCTGCTCAAAGAGGGAATAGAAAATTAGAATATTGCATTCAAGAATAATCTTGCAGAGTTTACACTTCAGTGTTATACAAAATGCAGATTTAAAATGTACATTTACTCAAACAAATTTTTTGAACATAGTCCTCAATCTCAGACTTAAAGGCATGAATATTTCAGGTTTATTAGCATAAACTGAATATCGGCATGCAAACACTGAAATGAATTTAAGGAAATTGTTAATGATTCATTACATCGCGTAATTAGATTTTTCTGTGATCAGAGCAAATGCATTATTAGCAAAAACAATTATGCACTGATACAATGAAAAACCCCTCTCAGGGAAAAGTCGTTAGTGTAATAAAAAGGACGTTTCTCGGGGGCTTCTCCTGTACTTTCATAGACTCCATCACAAACAGCTGTTGCCATCTGCCAGGGAGAGTCTTTGGCAGAGATGCTGGACAAACCTCTGCCAAACCCTCATGTGTTGAAAATGTGTACCCCAGAATGCTCAGAGACTGAATATCTTTGAGAGGTAGCAAGTGAATCTCCAGTGAGAATGAATCCCTCATTCTTAAGGGATTGCAGGAGAAAAATAAAACAAGGTAAGCATAAAACGTATATTCATGGGAAATTGCTTTTGTGGCTTCTGCTTCCGTCTCTTTGAAACTTTTAGAGGATGTGCGCTTTTGCCCACAGTGGACTCATTGTTCAAACCTACTGCATTGTATTGTGACTACTTTTTAATGTGTCTTTGAACTCTTCAAGTGCTGGTGCCAAGACATTGTCATTTTCATATCCTCAGGACCTGGCACAGAGCACTCAATAAATGATCAGTGAGTGAATGAGTGGATAAAAATGTCGGTTTGTCCAGCTCACCACGACTGGTGTAACAGACTCTAAGACCAGTTAAGAACTTCAAATATCAATCTGAGTGTTCACAGGGATATCTTCGTAAGCGCTGTACCTCAGAACCACTGAACCTTCCTTTCATGGCAGAGCCTTCCTAGAATAGATACAGTCTGTAGCACAGGAAATGAGGCAATCATGGGTAGACACTGAATACCCGGAGCCACATGACACAGACCAGATCTACACCCCAAAGAAAAAAAGCTTAGGCAAACTTCTAGATCACTGAAACAGAAAAAGATGTTTGCCAGAGATTTCCAGATAACTCAGGCAAAGTGTAATTTTTTTCTGCTTGAGTTAACAGTATAATTGCCTCAGCTCTCCACTTGTCTATTCACGTTCAGACATAGCTTCAGATAAAATAATTTGAGGCAGAGAGTCCTCGGGCAATGAAAGAGAAGGAGCCCAGAGACAAAGGAGGAACCTTCAAAACTAGCTCAACCGTGTCGCAGAACAGCCTGAACGCATCCAGGTGGCAGTCTGGAAATTACGAAGGGGAACTGGATCTAGGAAATGCTGATTTGAATTTTACAAATAAGAATGTGAGCTATTTTTACAGTGCGAAGCCTTTGATTTTACCTTAACTTACCGATATTTCAAAAGCAAATCCATGTAGATCAATTGTCTCTAGTTCATTTCGGTGGATGATGACTTCCAAGAGGCTTATCTGTAAGAATTCAATCTGGAAAGCTTAAAATAAGAGGTGGTAAGGATGGAATGGTTTTTAAAACGAGGTTTAAATAAGAATACTGTCTCCCAGGAAATGATTTTGAATAACAAAAAAATCAAATCAAATACAGTAGTCGTGCGTTGATGTTGTCTCTGATGTCCTGGCTCTGAGAGTGTGCTAGAAAAGGAATAGTATATGAACGCATGCCTTCCGGGGCTTCCATTATGGGCCTCTGTTCTATTTCATCCACGACAACTCACCCGCTACGGCCCTGGTCCTGTTTACAGCAGCCGAGAGCTTCAGATGATGACTGATCACAGCAGAGTCCTAAAATCTGACAGAAAACTAAGCAGGCACTGTATAAATTAAAATGAAATTATCTGTGAGAAAGCTTTGTAAACGGCCACACACCGTGCAAATCTGAGTTATTATGGCACAGAAGGCTCGTGGGAGTCTTTTTTTTTTTTTAATTTTAACAAAATGATGTGACTAATTACAAGGATAAAACCTCATTAAATCTTTCAACCTGATCTTCCTTTTTAATTATTGGAAGCTTATTTATTTTCTGAGAGGAGATTTCTTTTTCCGAAACCAGATCTTTCCCTGCTGTGACTGGATTTCACAGAGATCCCTGAGATGCCTCACCTCTGGAATTGCTTGAGTCCAAGGAAGATGGGATTAGTCCATCTGCCTTAAAGGAATTCACCATGGAAACCACAGAACACGAAAAAAAATGAGTGAGATGAAAGCAAATCAAGATCAGTGCAGACTCTTGAACACAGGTAGGTAAAATCACAGCTAGGGTTCCACCCACTTACTTAGGATCCTATCCCTGGGCCTTGAAATTACAGTCGTGGAGTCCGATGTGGGGCACAAAAATGAAATGGCTTTGTTATATTAAGCTAAATGACCTGAAAAATAATTTTTTTTCCCTGCAGACTTAATCTTTTTTTTCCAGACCTACTAGTTTAAAAATGATTTGTAAAGCTGATATAAATTTTAAAATACATTACATAAGTGTTCGTGCATTTAAAAAGTAGGCCCCAGGAGTCAGTAAGACAGTTGTGAATGACAGGATAAACCAAATTGTCAATGATATTCTTTGCGTTGTTTTTTTTTCATTGTTTAGGAAATTTTTTTTTCCTTCAAATTTGCTGCTCTGGGAGAGGAAAATGTGTGCATTTAGATGTCTCAGCAAACGAAATAATTTTAATATTAAATTCTTTTGAAAAATTGGTTTCTGAACTTTTTAATTATGTCTCTCATCGGTTAAAAAATAAAAGTTTAGGGCCTGCCTGGTGGCGTAGTGGTTGAATTCGTGTGCTACACTTCAGCTGTCCAGAGTTTGCAGGTTCAGATCCCAGGTGCGGACCTACGTACAGCTTATCAAGCCATGCTGTGGCGGGGGTCCCATATAAAGTTGAGGAAGATGGGCGTGGATGTTAGCCCAGGGCCAGTCTTCCTCAGCAAAAAGAGGAGGATTGGCAATGGATGTTAGCTCAAGGCTGGTCTTCCTCACAAAAAAAAAAAAAAAAATTTTGAGCATGTCCCCACCAGATCTGTATTAAAACATTTATAAAAATAGATATTTTACAGATGTTTCAATAAAAGTATTTCATCCTAAGAAGAGATAATCAACCCCATATCTAGGATAGTTTTTGTAATTAGCTTTGATGGACTTAAGAACAGCACATACTATTCAGCCCTTACTTCCTTACTTGTTTTCTTTTCCTTCCTGTGCCCTTGGGCTTTCATTGCTTCTTCAGTTGCTCCTAGATGCCTGTGTTGCTACCCCAAGTCCCATTTGGGACATACTCATACTTTGAGCACATTACACTGCAGTTTGCAGCAATTTTATCTCCGTAGAGAACAGTTTTTCCAACTAGGACTTAGTCAAATTCAATTTGAATGAAATTTAGTGGGTTAATCAAATTCTCTTGACTGAAATTTTGTAGCATTAAGTATTTTATGAAATGAGCAGTTTATTATCACACATTTAAATTTCTTTATTCAAAAATTTGGGTCACAATATTGCTCGAGTAAGGTATACTTGGGAATATCTATTTTCATTCTTACCAGTTTCATTTTCTTTTAGATTTTTTAAAGAAACAAGATCAAAGGACTCACCATTGTATTCATACTGGTGCTACAGTTCCCAAAATATTCTTCAAGATGGGGGTTAAGGAGGGGTCGGCCCAGTGGTGTAGTGGTTCAGTTCTCCAGCTCTGCTTCGCCATCCTGGGGTTCGTAGGTTCAGATCCTGGGCACGGACCGACACACCACTTATCAAGCCATGCTGTGGCGGCGTCCCATATAAAGTGGAGGAAGATGGGCATGGATGTTAGCCCAGGGCCAATCTTTCTCAGCAAAAAGAGGAGGATTGGCAACAAATATTAGCTCAGGGCTAATCTTCCTCACTAAAAAAAATAATAATAAAGAAAATATGTTTTAAAAAAAAAAATGGGGGCCGGCCCCGTGGCTTGGCGCCTAAGTGTTCGCGCTCCGATACTGGCGGCCGGGGTTTGGATCCCGGGCGCACACCGATGCACCGCTTCTCCAGCCATGCTGAGGCCGCATCCCACATACAGCAACTAGAAGGATGTGCAACTATGACATACAACTATCTACTGGGGCTTTGGGGAAGAAAAAAAAAAAGGAGGAGGATTGGCAATGGATGTCAGCTCAGAGCCGGTTTCCCTCAGCAAAAAGAGGAGAATTAGCATGGATGATAGCTCAGGGCTGATCTTCCTCACAAAAATAAATAAATAAATAGATGGGGGTTAAGGAGGATCAGAATGGAAACCTATTATCTTTTTTGTGGTTGCTCTTTAAAACACTTTAAACCATACTTAATAAAATAAGTTCACTCAAAAATGTTTAAATATTTAGATGTTACATGTTACTACAATTGGAAATGCTATGGGAAAATTATATTTCAAAATGATTCTGAATGATCTCAAACACACACACAGGCGCGTGCTCGCGCGCTCACACACACGCCCATGACTTTTTTCCCAGATGCTAAGAGCCTGTAGTAGGCTGGTGGCCCTACGATTAAGAGTCACCTTGATAAGTGCAAAGGATTGGAATGAGATCTTCCAGTCACATCTGACTTAACCCCCAACATGGTCCAAAAATATCCTCTTTATTCCTGCAGTGAAAATTTTATAATGTATTTAAAAATCAAATAAAAACAACTTTTAGAATCATGTAGTCATGACAACATGATCCACACATCACATGGCTTTCCTTTCCGTAGATAACCAAGAGTTGGAGCTGTCTTCTGTTTTTGACCACATTTCTGATGTAAGTTTAGTTGGTCATATTAGATGACAACTCAATCAACGCTTTTCAATGCTCAGCCCTTTTTATTTAATGGATTATTTTCCCTTTCAATTTTTAGTAACAGCTGAATGAGGAGGGGCCTGAGATGCTGCTCCTATCATGAGAGGAGGAAAATGCATTCTATCAAATGTTCAAATGTGCCTATTCTTAGGTTTTATTCTAACTAATTTAATAACATTAAAAATTAATCTCCTCCGCTCTTTAGAAAAGTGAAAATTTTGGATGAGGGATTGGAGAAAAGATTTATGTGCATATTTAATTATTCAGTTATTTATGTCTGTCCCTGCCCCTAGAGCTGTAAATCAGAGTCGACAGGGCTTGGTGCTCTGTGACAGTGACGGGGCATTTGGAAATCTGTAATGGGTTGCTGTAAAGCATAGGTATTACCCCACATCTTTATCATAATTTCCCAGGGCAAAGGGAAACCATCTTTCTAAGGGTGGATGGTGTATTTCATAGGACTTTCGCTACAGCCAGTTTCACAATGTATTACACAAGCTTTGTTCCTAACGTACCAAACATTTCCCTCACTCATTGCTAGCCAACCTCTGCTGATTTAAGAAGAAATAATCAAGGGAGACATATCCCTTCTTCAATTTCATCTGCTCCTCACCTTCCTGCTCCCCCCAAGCTCATCCCCTTCTTGAAAACAACTTGCTGCTGAGATTTAACTGCTGGCATCCTCAGCCGACCTCAGAAAGCTGCCATGGCAAAGCCCAATGCTCCTGCAGGTGCAGGTTGGAGGCATCCTAGCCTCTGACCTTCTCCTACAGAGCTTCAAAAACACCCTCATACACACAGTGGTCACGAGGTTAGATACCACGAGGCCCTGTGGTAGCGTTTTCTCCCTCTGAAAGTCTTTTCAGGATTTGAGTAAATTTCTGAGAGGCAAGTAAAGAAACCTAGGTTGGAGTAGCCAACCAGGGACTAGGAGCCAGAAGCAGGTCTGGATTAGGAAGGTTTCAGCGGCTGACAGCAATAGGACTCTGCATTCTCCACTGCTGTTGAGTGAAGGGTGGAAAGAAGGATCATAAAGATTAATCACTTCTGACCATAAAGCAGGTTCTCACTTCATTGGCAGCCGGACATTTGTGTAATCCTTTCCCCTTCTCCCTTTCTCCACATTCCTGATTTAGAGTGAAGATATCGGAGGAAAAGGAGGAGATGGAGTAGGGGACGGGCAGAGGCTGGGGCTCAGTGTGAAAACGCTATAATTTCACACTCTCATTTTCAGCTGTCCACTTCCTGTGTTTCTGCTGTCCTCCCCCAAACACTTCCCTATTTTTACTGTAAGGTTGAATGAACTGGAACGTTCTCTGGAGGATCTTTGCCTATTTCACAGGATCTTTCTATTAATAGAAAACTATTTCACGATCGTAAAAAAAAAACAAAGAATTGGTAAAATGGTCAGGCTATACACTCTTCTTAACCTAAACGTTGTCACTTTTAGGGGCTTTGTAACACTTCCTCCAGTCACCTCCCCAGATTTCGTATGATATTGGTAGTCGCTGTTGTTCATCAAAACAGAGGCAGATCACCCTGCATATTTATTATTCAAAAAAAAAAAATTGGTGGCCTATTTATAGCTGAAAATCGTTGTCCTATAGAAGAATGGGGAAGAGGGTCATCTTGTGCCAGGGCTCAAGCAGGAGATGATGACGAGCCTAAGGACCACATGATGGGCTGCCTCCCTTCATCTCTGATTATCCTGATGCATTGGCTCTTCATTCTGTCAGGAATTTTTGAAAGAAAACCAACACATCAGAGACAAAATTGAATGCATTAATTCTGGTCTTTCAAGCCTCAAATATTAACGTAGCAACGAATCTGATGGAAGGGACCGGGCTGAGGGGGAGGGGGTGATACCACAGCTGCACAACTGCGTGTCGTAATCACTGCTGTATCTTCTGGGCTTTATATGTGATAGTTCTCTGCGCTGAGCACTGCATATTGATTTGGAGGGAAGAAAATGCGTTTCTGAATACATGAGGCCTTTCTGGTATACTTAGAACAATTCACTTCCCTTTTTTATTCTTTTCTGATTTATTTTCTAACTTCAACGTTCACGTGACTCACTTATTTTTAATATGTTTTTACGTAATTTATTAGGCAGGATATTTGATGCGGTAAGCATACAAAAAAATTTAAATTAAATTAGAGATGAATTTCTTCTTAATAAGATCCAGATTCAAACACTCAGGTTTCAATGTTCTGACATGGCGTGCAGGAGATTTATGTAAATCATCCTACTCAGAGGTCTAGAAGGTACAAGGGGGCAACGATTATGCTAAAAAGACAGCACTTCGATTCCATCGTGAGTCTCTTCAGTTGTTGGAACGTCAGTGAGAGGTTGTGACATGAGACAAGGAGAGTAACCGCTGGCTGCTGCTCCTGTGCCCCCCACATTTCCACCTCGGCTGCAGACGTGAGGCTGGGCGGTGGGAAGCTGTGCTTGAATGAGGGCGATCCGTGCGGAGGGCTGGAGAGCAAGCAGCACCGTCTCGGGCACGCTGTTACCTTAGAGTCCCCGCACAGTGCCAGCCAGCTCCGTTTGCTCCAATCCTCCTATCCGAGAGGGTACAACGAGCTAGCGGATGTGACCAAGCTTCAGAAGAGCACCCTACGAGCTAACTTCTCTCCTCTGGGATGATAGGTAGCTCCCATCTATTGAGTGCCCAATGCTCCGGGCGTGACTCCGGATGCTTGATATAAGAAGCTCATTCAATACTTAAACAACCCTGCGAGGTAGGCTTTATATTATTATTCCCATTTTAGAGATCAGGAGACTGAGGCTTAGGAAGATGAAGTTACTGACCCAAGCTCACATGGCTGGAAAGAAATAACACCGAGATTCTAACTCATGCTCTTAACCAAGCGTAGCCATCACTGGTCTTGAATCTCCCAAGGCTGCCTCCCGACATGCTGTCATGATGCGGAGCAGGCGGTTGGTGTCTCAAGAGATGAGCCGGGATCTGTCATCGGAGGACCTGCGTCCACTCCCCTGCTCTGCCTGTCTCTAGTACGGGATCAGAGTGTCAGGCTGTTCCCTCACCACTTGCCGGTAAAATGGGGAAAATTAGACATACCACAATGGACCACTGTAAGAATTAAATTCATTTTCCAAGCAGAGTACTTGGTATATAATAGGTGTTCCATTAATGTTCGTTGAGTCTGAGTCTTGGGTGATTTAATTCTGTAAAGAAAATATATTTGTATATTGGGTATAGTTTCTCATTAAATAGCAACTTGATAACCTCTCAGTTCACCTTTAATTGCAATTTGATAAGTTTGTCAGTTCGTCTCAGTTTGTCTTTGAGAACATGGTTCTCTACCTTATTCTGATCTTGGACATTGATACCCCTACATTTGCTTCCGCATTTAGAGCTCACATTCTCAGCTGCACACTCAGACATCTGTCAGGAAGATGCAAGTGCTTGGCCCAGAGTCCCCACAGCAGGAGCTCAGTGACAGGATGTTGAGCTGAATCCTGGGCTGGTCCGTGAACTATGCCCATGCTTACGTTGGGCACCCATTTCCTGATCCAACCTCCTGGGCCATGCAAGTTTCCTTGGCTGTTTGAGGCTCCGCCCAGCATATAGTCTGCAGAGCACTTCAGTGTGCGTACCTCAAGAAGGAGGAGGTGTTGCTGGCAGCGTAGCCAGAATGGGAAGATAAATTGCACAGGGTGACAGAAAGAGAGGCAAAGGCCAAGGAGAGAGAGCAGGTGCGGCATGCAGGGACAACCCTTCCCAGAGATGACGGGCTGCCCCTGGACACGATGAAGTGAGGTATGCTTGTGTGCTGTGGGACAGAGGGACCATGAGAATATTCCAAGCTTTTGTGACCATGGAAAAAGCTGCAGAGAACCAGCAGATCTCAGGACCTTTGCACATGCGCTGTTGAAATGCTCTCATACTCCAGGCTATGCAGCTCGTCTTCTCCTCAAGAGCCTTCTCTGACTTCCTATTTAAAGCAGTCACTGTCACTCCCATGATATTGTGTCATCTTAACAGCACCTTATCAGGGTCTGAAATCAAATTGTTTATTGCGCTACTTGTTCTCTGATTTCTAGAGTGCAAGCTTCTCACTGCTGCCTTCCCAATGTCCAGAATGACTCAGTGCATGTTTATGAAATGAATGAATGTTACCAGTGACATTTCACCTCCTTTTAGGCTGTTAATTTCCTCCTTATTCTAGGAACTCTCCACTCAGATATCCCATTTTTATTCCAAGCCAAGCCTCAAAAATTGAGCCTCAAATCCTTCTTTCAGTTCCCAAAAGAACCCAGACATTTCCATCTCACAGCTTCGCGTGTTGTTGCCTCTGGGTGGACCACCGAGCACCTCAATTCTCTCCTCCTCCCCTGCCAGATTCTCTGCTCGAAGGATGGCTGGCTGCTTCCCATCCAAATTCAATGTCATTCCTGAGAGAGGACTTCCCTGATGACCAATCCTTCATTAGTTTCTACCAGAACAGTTTGGACTGTTTGTTCTTTTTTCATATAACATTATATTTGTTTCAAGTGTGCAACACAATGATTCAATATACGTATATATTGTGAAATGATCCCCCAATAAGTCTAGTTAACATTCATCACCACACATAGGGCCAAATTTTTTGTAACAAAAGGTACAAACCTTCCCGTTATAAAATAATTAAATCCTGGAGATGTAATGTACTGCATGGTGACTATAGTTAATAATGCTGTACTGTATATTTGAAAGTTTCTAAGAGAATAAATCTTAAAAGTTCTCATCAGAAGAAAAAATTGGATTTCTTTTGTTTGTTCGTTGGTGTTGTTCAAGTCAGTTACTTATCTATTTATTTGTTTCTTATCTATGCCCCCCACTAGATTCCAAGTTTCCTTAGGGCAGAGACTGAATATTTTATTTTATAATGCACGCTTAGGATATAGCACAATGCCTAGAACATAGTGGGTTCTAAATGAATGGTTGAATGAATGAATGAATGGTCTTACATCATTCTGTCCACACTTGGATTAAGAGGTAAATCTTACTTTCAAACTTATTAATAACTATAACTCCTTGCCTCTTTTAATTTCTAGATAGACTATCCCTCTGCTAAAGGACAAGCTAGAATTCTACTTTGTCCGTGTGGCTTCTCTAAACATTCCAGCCACAGCCTCCTTTCCCTCTGCCAGACTCCTTCATTTACTTGACACACTGGTGCTGAGTGCTGTAAGGGATAGAGAGATGCATGGGGGATGGTTCCTGACCTCAGAGAGGTTTGAATATTTATCGCATACTTTTGGATTTGAGTGTACTTCATATGTGTCAAATGAATAAATGAACGAGCTTAACGATAGATTTGTTGGCCTCTCACCTCCTTATTTTTCATGATATTAAACACAAACACATAGCTTCTTCCCATAATCTTCCTGGGAATGCTCAAGAAAGATCATCTTTCCAGAAGAATCCGGAGTGATCTATTCCCCTTCCAGAGTTGACGCTGGGAAATTAAATAGCTTCTTAGCATCTCCTAAGTCTGATTTGAACTCTACTAATTCATTATATTTAGATGAACTTCCTGAAAACCACACCCTCTTCTATTTAAATGTAAGCACGCAAACATATTCTTAGCCAAAGGTAAAGGTTTTCAGTTAGGTTTTAGTCGTGTGAAATAACATTCTTTCACTGGTTCAGATAACAATGTTTAGTCTCTTTCCCTTCTTCTCTCCCTGGTTTCTCAAAGCCGTATATGGCAGCACTGCATTTGTGTCACCACTAATCTGAAACCAAGTTTGAAATGAAATCCAGATTTGTTTCCCATGCGTCATCCATTACCTACAACCCTCGAAAAAAGTTTTGTGTTGGTAGTATAAAAACAAGTCGTTAAAATGTGGGAAAAGCAGTTAATCTGTTGACTGTTTTGTCTATACGGTGCTCCACCTGGTTTAAGTGATTTTCCTCTGCCTTAGATAAATGGAGCCGTTGTCTTGGCACAAGGGATGGCCTATCAATTTTCTGTAACATTTCTCAGCTCTATTCTTTCCAGCGCTATTTTGTATCACCCTCATCTGCAGGCTCCTAAAACTGCCTTCTCATTCTAGTTTCTCCTCCTCGTTTCTGCCCCACCCATTTCAGCCACAAAGATCAAATGCCGGTATCCTTTACATACAGGTAACCTCCAGGTCCCTCCTGTTCACGAGCTCATCGACTCACACTTCCCAAGAACAGACTCGAGGGGGCTCACCAGCCGTCCTCATCTCCTGTAATGTTCTGGTTATGTTTTCCACTTAACGGAAACCAACCTGTTTTTCAGCCTCTGCCGTCCACTCACTAACTCAGTTGTGCCATCTCCTCGGTAAGTCTTTCATCAAGACCTGTCCGTTCCGCCTACATAACATATTGCAGCTCTGAGGGCTTCTTGCCAACCTCAGTGCTACGACCTTGGTCCAACCTGCCATGGCATCTTTCCTGAACTTCCATAACAGACTCCTCGACAAGGCCTCCCCACCCTCCTCCTCACACCGCCTCTGCACAGTAACAGCAAACAACTCTGCAAATGTACTTTATAAAAGATAAATCAGGGGCTGGCCCGGTGGCGTTGTAGTTAAGTTCGAGCATTCCGCTTCAGCGGCCCAGGGTTCATGTGTTCCTATCCTGGGCACAGACCTACACACCGCTTGTCAAGCCATGCTGTGGCGGCATCCCATATAAAGTAGAGGAAGATGGGCACGGATGTTAGCCCAGGGCCAATCTTCTTCAGGAAAAAGGGGAGGATTGGCAACAGATGTTAGCTCAGGGCTAATCTTCCTCACCAAAAAAAAACAGATCACGTCACTCCCCTGTCTAACATGTCTGATGGCTTCCCTTTGAGACGAGGATAAAATCCAAACTTCCTACCTTGGCCTACAAGGTCCTGTGTGACCTGACACCTCCTACCCCTTCACCTCTGGCTCCGTCAATTGATTCTGCACTCACTGGCCTGTCTGGCTCTTTAGAAACACCAAGCTCATTCCCTTTGCAGGACAAGACTAGCTCTTTCTTCCCCCTGAGGTTCTCTCCCTGCATCTTCACCCAGCTTCCTGCTTCTCGTGGTCTCGTGATCAATTCAAATGTCACCTCCGAGAGGCCAGGCCCCTCGAGTTAAGCAACTTCGGTCTTCACTCCGTGTGGCGGATCCACTTTTGTTGTGTCGTCAGCACTCGTTTGTGTGTGAAATCGTCACACTTATTTGTGTCTTGTTTATCTCTCCTCCCTCAGAATGTAAGCTGCCTGCGGTCAGGCTCACCGTGAGAATTATTCACCACTGCATCTCTAGCACCTGATACAGAGTCTAGCACCTAGCTGGCATTCTTTTCCTTCATTCAACAAAAACATATTTAGCAACTACTCTATGTCAACCACTGTCCCGGGCACTAGGATATAGGCTGTGAATAAAATTGAAAAGTTTCTGTTCTCAGGGGGTCTCTATTACATTTGGGGTAGGGCTGGTGCACACTGTAAAAAAAACTTGTTAATAAGCAAGTCAATAGATACTATATCAGGTGATAAGAAGCACTCTTAAAAAAATAATAAAGCAGGAAAGGGACTAAGAGGTGCCAGCAGGAACATCCTCCCTAAAAAAAAATAAACAGGAGGAATTACTCCTGCCTTTGTTTCCACTTTAAATACACTTTTTTTTCCGCACTCTGATCACATTTATCATAGTTCTATGTTCACATGACTTTCTTCCTGTGAACTCATTTGACTCTGAGTTCTAAGTTAGTGATGATTTTATGCTTATGCGTATGATTCTTGGTGCCTGGCATATCGGAAGACTCAATAAATGCAATTAAATAAAAGAATAAATTAATTAATTAACGGTTATATTTTCTATTCTTACCCTCTGGAATTTCTTCTGTGTAAAACTTCATGAAAGAACGTTCTTAGGAGACCTAGAGAAAATATTTATCATTTAACCCTTCACATACAGTCAGGGCTGCCTTTGCTGTCTCTGTGTATCAGTATATAGAAGGAACACCTAGTAACTGCTGTCTATTTTTAATTTGTTGAAGCATTCTCTGCATCTGGTTGGACGAAGGTCTGCCCCATTTCCTTCAGGCCACAGTGCTAGGGGTTATGCTCATTTACCCTTTAGGTGACACACACTACATTTGTGCACATAAAGGAGATGCACAATACACATTATGCACTAATTTGGGTTCCTTTGTTACACAGAAAACAGTTACAGAGCAGAAATTGTGTATTTTGTACTTCTAATCTGGGTCCTTGGCACCCAGCCACACATCAGGGATAAATCCAATTTTCTTACAGAAATACTGTGATACATTTGAGGTCCTTCTCTGCAATGACATTTCACTGCTTTCCGAGATAAGCACAAGCAAACGTCTTTCTTTTTCAGCGCTTCTGGTGTATTTCAATATCAGAAGCAATAAAAGGCTTTAAGCCTTTTTTTATTCTTAAAGAATTAGTTCCCGGGTTGCATCTTTGATATGGCTAAGGAAACCAGAGATAAAAAAAAATAATGAAATCTGATTCTATATCCATATAACGGATATTAAAAGGAAAATTAAGTTTTTCTCAAATAATTTGAAGAGTGGGAAAGCACATCAAGAGAGCAAATACTTCAGTACCAGCCAGGCAGTTCATTTCATTATAAAGATATCTCTCGTATTCCTACGAACCAGAGAGAAAACAAAGAGCCTATTTCTCTAGTAAAAGAGTATAATGACTATTGTTACAGGATAGAGAAGAGGAAGAGATGATTTCTTTGCACATTATACCGGATTTCAAAATACATGTGGTTTCCTGCTAGAAACTTAATTTCTAGTCTCATCTCAGAACAGTTTAGGTTGGGCTGTCATAGATTTCCTGTGTTCCTCTCTGCTGGTATGTACACAAAAATAGAAAGCAAAAAGAAAATGCTTCTTGGCCAAAATATATTGTATTGTGTTTCAAGTGTCAGGTAAGAGGAAAAACAACTGCATCCTTAGTTAACTCTCTACACCACATTCAGTGTTTTGTTTTTTTTTTAAGCAATTGGAGTCTTTTTTTTTTTTTTTTTTTTTTTGGTGAGGGAGATCAGCCCTGAGCTAACATTCGTGCTAATCCTCCTCTTTTTGCTGAGGAAGACCGGCTCTGAGCTAACATCTATTGCCAATCCTCCTCCTTTTTTTTTTTCTTCCCCAAAGCCCCAGTAGATAGTTGTATGTCATAGTTGCACATCCTTCTAGTTGCTGTATGTGGGATGCGGCCTCAGCGTGGCCGGAGAAGTGGTGCATCTGTGCGCGCCCGGGATCTGAACCCGGGCTGCCAGGAGCGGAGCGCTCGCACTTAACCGCTAAGCCACAGGGCTGGCCTTCCACATTCGGTTTTTACGCCCTGCAGAATATCTTGCTAACAGCTGGCCAGAGACCCTTTGGATTGAGCCCTTATTTGGCGAGTGTGATCCGAGCATCTGGAGAAGATCTATGTCTTGTAAAACAGTCAGGGAAAAATCAATACAAGTATGCAATCTATATGGAAAGCAGTGTGGAATCACTTTTGTTTCAGGCAATATAAGGGCTACCATTTCACGAGTCCTGGAAATGTGGGTCTTTCATGCCAGTCTGCCACTGGTGTGGGAACCACTAATGGATCCAATGAATCATGTTGTAGCTGGCTCATAAATGGGATCCTTTGGAATGCTCAGCAAATAAAGCTTCCATTATTCATCCATCTTTGACTCGCCATTGTACACAGTCCACATCTTGTTTGCTAAGCCCATGAAAAGAAGTTCTTAATGATGAACACTATCATCAAGAATTTTTCATTTATTTAGAGTTTTAATTAGTACAGGTGTTTGGAGATAGAAATTCTCAGATGTGGTCAATTATCTCCGCTCTTCTGTAGGTTAGAGAAGGATGCACACGTGTAGAATAAAATTGCGTCAAATTGGATTGGAATGTTTTGACAGCACGATACAGCAAAAGGTTACACTGGTATTATAAAGCAGGAGAGCGTAACAAGCAATTTACAATGGCTGCAGAGACACAACCTTGAATTACAATGAATAGAGCGAGCTGGCTATTAAAAATGTATAGTAGTTAATAAAACTGCATTTGATTAGATAAAGATCTGGGGGATCATTTCTAATGGATCATGGATAATGGTTCTCTTACAGCCAAGTGGATTTTTTTCTTTATTTTGATTTATAATACCTGCTCTTCGACGGATTTTCCAGGCATATGTATAGCAGCCCAACAGAATTCAAATTCGTCAAATGGTCAAGAGAGCCCGTGTCCACTTTTATCAGGAAGATCCTGAGTTAACAGATGTGCTTTGCGTAACGCCCTGAAGGACAACAGGTTTAGATTTTTCTGAATCAAAAGAAAGCAAAATTCCAGAGCATTACATTTCTTTATAAAACTCTCCTGCTCTCAGTCCTTAAGTAAAAGAAAACTCAGATAATTCTCAATCTTGACTTTAGAATAAAACATCTTTCCTTAAGCCTGAAAGATAATTGAATGTCAATCCAAGAGAATGGCAAAGGTGTGTTATTTTCACTATTTAAAAAAGTGTTTTGGGGCTGGCCCAGTGGCGAAGCAGTTAAGTGCGCGCGCTCCCCTTCGGCGGCCTGGGGTTTGCAGTTTCCTGTCCTGTGCGCGCACTGACGCACTGCTTGTCAAGCCATGCTGTGGCGGAGTCCCATGTAAAGTAGAGGAGGATGTTAGCTCAGGGCCAGTCTTCCTCAGCAAAAAGAGGAGGACTGGCATCAGATGTTAGCTCAGGGCTGATCTTCCTCACACACAAAAAAAGTGAGTGTTTTTAAGAGAGATAGGAAAAGAGTGTGTGGGTGGATTTGAAATGGGTTAGATCAGATCTGAGAGGATGTCATTGACAAAACAAAAGAAAATAAAAGTAATTATCATACTAGGGAGTAATGATGTTTTCAAAGTGTTTTCATGTCTTTTTTTTTATGTTCAAGGTATCCTTTTAAAAAGAAAGAAAATTTTGTCCCCACGTTACAAATTAGAAGAAACCAGATATCTAGTTGTGAAAAAAAACTTCATAATAAGAGAATATAAATGATCGAAGATTGGAAACAGTGCTTTGAAACATTCTTTTGTTATCATTCAAACATTAGCATTTCCTTCCAATGGCCTTGATTGTGAAATATTTCTGAGACAGCTATATAAAATAGTCAAGGACTATCCCAATGTTCCCTTCACACTGTACCAACCCCTACCTCCACCACATTCATTTTTTCCCCAACACCACCCATCTCTACTTCCCATATCACATATTATACACATGCGTAAAACCACACATACACAGAAAACAGTATAGTGGTTAAGAGAAAAAATATTCATGTTAACATATTTAAGAAACATATTTACGCTAAGATCATTAAATATGTGAAAAATGTTCATCCTCAATAATAACCAAAAAAAAAGCAAACAAATGAGATATTTCCCCACTATCCGAATCACAAATTTTGTCTGTGTGTGTGTATGTGAGGAAGATTAGCCCTGAGATAACATCTGTTGCCAATCCTCCTCTTTTTGCTGAGGAAGATTGGCCCTGGGCTAACATCCGTGCCCATCTTCCTCTACTTTATATGTGACACCGCCACAGCATGGCTTGATAAGCGGTGTGTATGTCCGAGCCTGGGATTCAAACCTGCCAACTCCGGGCCGCCAAAGCAGAGTGTGGGAACTTAACCACTACACCACCAGGCCGGCCCCCACAAAAATGTTTTAAATTAATAACAACTAGTTTTTGCAAAGATGTGAGTAAAGGGAAGATCTTATGTCATACACTGGTAAAAATATAAATTTGTACAACCCCCTATTGGCAGCGTCTATTAAAGTGTATGCATATACTGTGTGTACACATATAACATATATACATATATCATATATGATATATGTATGCATATATTTTATAGCACTGTTTTCCTCAGGGGGATAAAGATGCACAAATAAGGAAAGGTATCACTTTCTTAAAGGATTGCTATAATATATTTTTTATATAAAAAATTGCAGAACATTATTTATAAGATGATCTACATTAAGAAAAGAAATATGCACACTAAACAAACAACTATATATATAAAGGAACTACATAAACTAAAGTGTTCATAGCAGTTACCTTTAGGAATGGAAGTTATCTGAAGAATTACGCTATATTATTTTTACATGGTAAAATTAAGGTTAATTTTAATTTCTTTGTATGTGTTTCTCTACATTTTTCAAATTGAATGTATATCACAAGCCATATTGTGTCCTTGAGAAATATGTATATCATGAATGTTGGAGTCAGACAGTCATAGTTTGGGTCCTGGCTCCATCACGTGAGTATCTTAGATTTCCTGAACCTTTGTTTCCTCAACTACAAAATAAGGGTAAGCTTTGTTCTTATGCGTGAAGTTGTAGGGTTAATGAGATAATGCAGGATAATCCATGAAAATGCTTATTGTGGCAACTCTTGCATAGAAAGCTCAATAGATATTAGATGTTGTTATTATTATTGCCAAGTCCAGTTTATCTGGCTTATCAGACAAATTTTAATCCCAGTCCATTCTTAAACCAAGTAGGATCCTAGTCTCCCTTGTTCTCATAGAAGTTTGCATTTGCTCTCACATATCACTTACTTCTCCACTCAAAACACTGCATTTCCTTTGCCTTGCCCCTTCACTGGAAAACTCTTGTCTGGTCTCTGTTTTCCTACATTTATTCAGATAGAGCTGCCCCCACCACTCTCTGCTCATCGACTGCAGCTGATTTCATTGGAATTCTATTCAGGGCAGAACCCCAAACCATCCCACTCCTTGTTCTCTCTATCTGTCCCTTCCCTCCTAACTGAATGATGAGTCTTGCTTTTTATTGGAGTTGGACCCAGGAGCCCTGGTATCTCCTAGAACTTGTTGCTCCTATGATGTCTATAAAATGGAAGAATGATCACTTTAAAAAAGATTGCACAGAAAGCATCAATGTGACCACAGAAATATTATGCTCAGGAACCATGATTGAGCTACTTATGAAGGACAAAGAGAGAGATGGATCCCATTTTGGAAAATATTTTCATATTTTGAGTATGTTCCTTAGAATCTTTACTGCAACATTTCACTGTTAACTAGAACACAAACCAAAGTCTCCCCATCTCTGCAGCCCGCCATTGCAACCTCGGGTGCTCACCGCAATGGCCCTTCTTGACTCTGCATGTAGACACTCTGTGCTGATGGGAGAACAGCCAAGTGGAGAATGGGAGGAATAAGTGCTCTTTTCAATTGGCAGAATTTTAATTCTTTTTTCCTTCTGAACAAACAATATGCTATGTGATGGATTGTTCATCCAAGATTTCTCTCAGAAACACATGAGTTTCATTAATTTTCTTAGAGTTAGTAACTGGGTAATGTACAGACAAACATGTTTGCCTCCTGATGGTAGCAGAAAATAATCTGCAGGTGTAATAAAATAGTCCATCTTATTGCAATAAAAAGCAAGAAAACCAGAACAGTGAGACTGGATGCTTTCCATAGCTTACGTCCCTTAAGACCGGCAGTGCCTGATGGTTTGCAAAGCACTTTCACATATATTATTTCATTCAAGGAAAAGAAATGCATATTCTATAAGGGCCATTCCTGAGAGAAAATAAAATGTCAAGTAAATGAAAACTATTCCTAGACGGAATAATTCAGGGAGCTGCTCTGTCAAAATAGTGAACCACTTCTCCTGAAGTTTTCCTCCTGAAACGGAGGAGCCAAAAAAAAAATCAAATCACTGTCACTGAGGGGCTTACTAAATTTTTCCTATTATGTTCATGATTCAGGGACGGTAATTTGTTCCGTATTTGTTAGAATTGGAAATAAGACGATAAATAGGCATCCCAGCTCTCAGGTACCCTGCGGAATTTCAGTGCTTTGACACCTGAGGCAAAATGCACATTCACTAGTTGGCGGTGTAATGACTTTTCTGTGCCTTCTGATTCCATCCACATTCCACTCGCGACATGATAACCGCCCCATCTTTGCCTCTGTGTTCCTTCTGCTCCAGCCAAGACAGGGCCTCCCTTTGACAAAAATGTGTGCATTCCTGCCTCTAAGTCTTTGCTCCCCACATCATTCTTCACATCTAAAATAATCTTTCTTCCCCCAAGAACTTTCCCCAGCTACTCTGAGCTACAATCTCCTTTCTTTGTTTTCTAATAGTTCATATCATTTATTCATTCAGTCAGTCAACAATTATTTAATAAGAATCAACTGTAGGGGCAGGCCCGGGCGTAGCGGTTAAGTGCATGCGCTCTGCTGCTGGTGGCCCGGGTTCGGATCCCGAGCGCGCACCGATGCACCGCTTGTCAGGACATGCTGTGGCGGCATCCCATATAAAGTGGGGGAAAATGGGCACAGATGTTAGCCAAGGGCCAGTCTTCCCCAGCAAAAAGAGGAGGATTGGCAGATGTTAGCTCAGGGCTGATCTTCCTCACACACACACACAAAAAAGAATCAACTGTAAACAAGGCATCATGCTAGACACTGGAAATAAAATAATTAAAGGGATAAACAAGATCTCTGCTGGTGAGGAGATTACATTCTCTGCGGGAAGAACAGCCAATAAACACATACACAATAAAAGATTACTTTAGGTACTGCTGAGAGCTATGAAGATCTATAACGGGGTGATATGAGAAAGTGGCTAAAGGGGAGATTGATAGCTTGGATTGGGAGGGTCAGGGAGGGCTCCACTGAGGAGATGACGTCTGAGCTGAGACACGAATGAAAAAAAGAGCCAGTCCTGCAAAGATGGGGTGCAAAGTGTCCCAGGCAGACTGGACAACATCTGCAAAGGTCCTAAGGAGGGACCAAGCATGGCAGTTTCCAGAAACAGAAAGAAGGGTGGTATGGCCAAGATAGGAGCAAGGGGAAGCCCAGTAGAGATGGATCTGGGAGGCAGGCTAGTGCTGGATTGTGTAAGGACTTTGGCTTTTACTCTGGCTGCATCCAGAAGCCGTGGGAGGGTTTTAGGCAGGAAATGATGAGATATGACTTGGTTTTTTTTGAAAGATCTCTCTGGCTTCTGGGGAAAGAATGGACCGTGGGGGTACAAAATTAGAATGAAGGAGACCATTTAGGAGGTTGCTGCAGGTCCAGGGGGAACAAGTGAGGTCTGGACTCAGCTTGTGTGGTGAAGATGGACAAAGCTGACAGATTTGGGATATATTTTGCAGGTTAACCCATCAGGACTTATGGGTAAATTAAATGCAGAAGGGGAAAGAAACTCAAGTTCATGTTTTACCGTGTCGTAATTAAGCTGTTTAATGTGTGCTTGTATATGTATTCCCACCTAGATTATAATTACTTTGCAACCAGAAATTAGTTATATCCTACTTTTTTTTTTTGCCTCAGCCACAGAAACGAGAACGACCCTTTGCAAAAACAAGCGCACGATAAAAACTTGTTAACTTGAATTCGGTTAATATTTTTACTTCTATTGTGGGGCCAAAAATAGTCTATCCAACAGACCATTGCAAAGCAGAGTCTCCCCTATTTTTTTCTCCGCGTCCCTTCACCTCCTGCTACTTTTTCAGTCTCTGTAATTCTGTGATTTCTTGGCAACCACCCTGCGCTGATCAGATCTCTGCTTCTGTCACAGTGCCCATTTCCTTGCTTACTGCACACCACACTTACGCAGCTCCCTGCCGCCGCGTACTCTGCACTCACGCTCTGCCAGGGCCTCTGCTGGGTGATGGAGATGCAAAGAGAAACACGAGGAGGCCTAAGGAACATTGTCTAGAGTTCACGTAAGAACCAGGTGGGAGAAGCCTGGACCACATGGATACACGTAAGAAAGAAAAGGAAGAATTACACAGGAAAACACAGATCTGATTCTCTCCTTTAGAGCTGAGCTCTCTAAAGGCTGCAGAAAAAGGACTCTCCATCTGCTCCCCTGCCCCTTATCTCTCAACTTTTCTAGACACTATGTGCTTCAAGTTCCAAGAGAAGGAATCTTAATCTCTCCTGAGAGGCCAAGAGGACTCAGGAAGCACGTGTGCAGAAATGTTTTTGGGGTTGCTTTGATAATTCTATCTTTTTTCCCCATCCTCTCCCCTGTCAAACAAATGTCCTTTCCTGCATTTGGGTTAATTTCTTTCCAATAAATATTCATCAAATTGCAACTACTCTGTACAAGACCCCAGAAGGGTCCTAGAGATGTAGTCCCTGTCCTCTAGATCTCCGAGGAAAAGACATAAAACAAAGTAAAATGAAATCCATGCTAAATAGACAGCTGCACCATAGGACGTTTGAGCACAAAGGAAAGGTGATGCACCTGACTAGATGGCTCAAGAAAGACGTCTCAGAGGAGAAGGAGTCTGCAGGGATATGGAAAGGTGAGAAGAGTTCTGAGTGGCTGAGAAGGAGAGGATGAAGGTGTAAGACCAGCTGAAGCAAGAGCTCAGAGGCATCACACTGTACTGGCACTCTGGGGGATGGTGTGAAGTTGTCTGGCTGGAGAATAGGAATCAGAAGGAGATGCACTCAAAGTAGGCAGTGCAAATGTATCCAATGTCAAGGTTTCAGAAACCTTTGATGCACGTTGGACATTATTCTGTAGCCAACAGGGAGCTATTGCAGACTCTCAGATAAGGGAGTGACATGAGCTGATCCAGAATAAGGAAGATATTTCTGAAATATGTGTGTTGGCCACAGGAATGCCCCGCTCAGATCTCCCTTCAAGAGAATCTCTTAGGGAGCAGAAATGATTGGCAGTCTCCAGCAGGCACTCCTTTGGGTTCCCTCCAATGGTGAATAACCCAAAGCCACCCTTCCTGAGCAACAGGGAGCCTCTTCAATGGGAAACTTTGTCTTGGGTATTTCCTATAGGTCTGGCTGAGACTGTCTCAACATTGCGCTGCGGTCTGAGGATCTATGTACCCAATCCTTCCTTCTCTTTCTCCTTTCACAGGTGTCAGTTTTGCAGGGCAGTCTGAAGCCTCCCCCATCTACTCCTGCTCCCTCTCCTTGTATTCCGCATAGACAATGCCCCAAATAAATTTCTTGCACACTTGCCGTCGGCTTCCTAGAGGACCCAGACTGACACAGCTGGCGAAGCAAGAAGGGTGAGCAGCCCTGACCCATTTTAGGGGTCACATCCAGAGCAGCCCAGACTGGTCAGCACCAACAGGGCAGAAGGAGGAACTATTGCTAAACACTCCATATTTAGTTTATCTATAAATTCATATTCTTTCACTCTGATTGTTGATATGTTTATCAACAAGAGAAGGGAACATTTTTTATGACAAAAAAAAGAGTAGGTTTTGCTTGATCATCTGCAATATCCTGTGGGAGAAGGGATTATGCCTATTACTTTGAAATCACTCAATCATCAATGTGTTTTTCGTCTATGGTGGGCAGGGATAAATATTGGTGGTTTTGTCACTGCTGAGTCTTTGCCTGTGTTTTTTTTTTTTTTTTTCTTTTGTGTCCCTGCAGTTGTGTTTTCCAGTAATTTATTGTGGGACTGACCTAGTAACTCAGGTCAAGAAGGTCTTTGTTATTGAAAGTTCGAAACATTTATGCCTTTTTATTGAAATCAATAACAACATGAAATAACATTTCAAGTGATCAAAATTTTCTAATTAAAGAATACTAAAACCATTTATTCATATACTATGGGACATGACCCTGAAGAGTGTCTACAGAGAACACAGTTAGACTGGCAATCTTTCTCCTAATATTTTCACATAAGGAATCATAGCTATATAAAAGTGCTTAGCAAAAAAAATTAATCAATAGTTTATTTAAGAAAATGATCCTCCTCTCTATCCCAAAATACTTTTAATGTTTAACAAGAGAATAGTAATCATAATGTATAAGGCAAGTTCAATAATTTCCAAACATTCTACGTTTTTAACAGGTTACTTTAATATTTAACTTATGGAGGATTCATAGTGGACTTCATATTCTGACTTCCTAAGTTGCCATTTGTTTCTCTACTAAATATAAACATATCAACAATCAGAGTGAAAGAATATGAATTTATAGATAAACTAAATATGGAGTGTTTAGCAATAGTTCTCAGCTACTCTGATTTGATGAAAACAAAAATTATTTTATATTTAAGAAAAACCAGGTGGAACCACTAAACTGTGGTACATTTGAGCTGACTGTATGATCACCCAGTTAAAGATGTTTCAAAATCTATAATAACTTGATAGCAATTATACATTTATGTATAAATATGGATTTTTTCAACTAAAAAGAGGTTGTTTGTTTATCCCTTATGATCTTTCTAAACTCTGCCGTGTAAATTTGTTTCATAACTGATTTTTATCTCCACATCCTGTGAAGTGCTTTTGTTTATAATATTCTTTTTGAAGTCAAGGAAAGCTTTGCAGATGAAAGAGATGGCACAATCTTGTCCTTTCAGACTGTAAAGTAAATAAAGGGGGTTGACCATTTGATCAGTAGCTGTCACTCTGAAGTAATTTTCCACCAAGTCCGGAATCTTGGAATTATTCGAGAAAGAACAGTCACCACTAGCAACCTTTATAAACCACGTGGAGAACTGAGTGGCTGGTTGCTTTTGGCATGCCCAGGAGTTCACATTCCAGCAGTGTGCAGGCCCTTTGAAATCTAAGCCACAAGGAGAGCTCCAATTATCCCCTGATGCCTATATCCCTCTTCTTGGCTCCAAGAGCCTTAGTTTTCTTTGTTAATCTGTGTGCCCATTTCCCAGCAATGGCCACAGCTGGACTAAGCCAGTTATGGACTTCTGTTCTCCATGCTGTTAGCTTCTCTTGCAGTGAGTGGTAGCCAGGAAAAGAGCAACAGAAATCTGTTGTGGGGGCTCCCGAGGCAGGGAACAGATGTGCTGGTGCCACCCTTGCTCCTTCCTTGTGGCTTGAATGCAGATGTGAGATCAGAACCCGAAGCAGCCATCCTGCCACCATGAGAGAAAGGCTAAGGGAGTGACAGACACACCGGCCCCCACACCATTCAGCCACTGAACCAACTCCCTCAGCCTCCTGTATTTAGACTTTATTTAGAGAAAGACTTTATTTATCCTGTATTTAGAGAAAAAATAAACCTATTTGTTTAGGCCATTTCTCTTCCCTTCTTATCACTTACAGTAAAAGGCATTTCTCCCTGAAACAGACTGAAATCACCTGCTTTTCCAGCCTCATTTCCTCTACCCTATTCCTCAAGTTACGAAATCTATTCACATTCTGCATATTTAATGATGGACACACAAACTCTTTCCCTCCAAAATCCTGCTCATCAAAACAACTCAGCTCAAATAAGAAACTTTCCCCCAACTCCTCACCTCTTCCTTTCCCCCGTGCGCCCTTAGTGCTTTGCACCAGCCTCATGCTTACCGACCAGGCTAAGGGGTCCTTGAGGAAAGGACTCAGTTGCTCTTCTTTGAATTACCTCAACACAATTACACCATTCTCAGTACCTAGCACAGTACCAGCAACACTGGGACATGTGTGTTACATTTGTTAAATCTTACATTCTCTAGATTCCTTGAAGACACAACCTTGGTCTCATCTTGGATTTTTCATTGAGAGGGTTTCCTTTGGTTCTAAGTGACGTCATACTCTCCTTCCACCTGGCACTCCCAGATTAGGGGAAAGAAACATACTGCAACACTTTTCTTGAAGGACACTTTTATAATAGCAATTAAAATTTTAAATATATATAATTTTTGATCCAGCAATTCCAGTTCTAGAAAGTTATCCCAGAGATATATCATACAAGTGGCCAAAGATGTCTGCACTAGATATTGATTAAGGCATCGCTCATAACAGCAAAAAGTGAAAAGAGGCTATGTGGCCACTAGCAAGAGATGAGTCCAATCAATTAGGCCACATCCACTTAGAGACTACTATGCCACTATTCAAAAGAACCAGAAAAATCTATATATGGGGCATGTAAGGATTGCAAGATACATCACTGAGGAAAATAAACCCTGTCGTGGAAGTGTATATTCTTATCCCTTTTTTTGTAAAAAATACTTATATACATTGAAAAAAGTCAAGATGAATAAACTGTAGCTTATAAACCGTGGTTAGTTTTGACGTTGGGACTTTTACTCTCTTAGGTTTAGATATCAGTATTGTATGAATTTCTATAATCCATACATATATAGTATTTATCATCCAAAACAAATTACTAAAGACACAGATCTTCTCTGGTATGTGTTTCCAATAACGGTCAGAGGCCGAGAGCATCTGCAGGGGTGCTGCCTCCAGGCAGAAACGAGGAAATGCGGGGACGGTTTGAATGCAGGGTAGAGAGGGGCTGGAAATGGGGCAGCAAGACCGGAGGGTCAGGGAACAAGAATACATGATGAGAGCTGTCCAAAAATGGAACAAGTTGCATTGTGAGGTAGTGAGCTTCCCATTCATCCAACTGTGCAAGCAAGAGACCTCAGAGTGTTCCTTTATGCCTTTCTTTCCCTCATTCCCCAAGATTCCTCTAACGCATACACTTTTCTCCATCTCTACCGACACCGCTCTAGTCCAGGTAACCAACCTCTCCTGCTCGAACCATTAGAATAACTTTCTAATTAGCATCCCTGCATCAAGTGTGGTAGGCAGAATTTTGGCCCCCATGACCTTTGCCCCTGTTATCACAGGGAGATCCTGCACAGAGAACCCAGCTGGGCTGTGCAGCGCCCAGACCCCTGACCTACAGCAACTCCAGTATTTTTCTAGACTGCTTCCTCTGCAGTAATTTGTTTCGGCAGAAACAGAAAACTAACACATCAACCCTGGCCCATCTCTGGTCTATTCTTCCAAACACAATGAGAGTGATTTTTTTTTTTCCCAACGTACAGATCTGATCAAGACATACCTGTTTACAACCCTAATGAGCTTCCTACTCCTCCTTGGGGACATTGCAAATTCCTTAACATAGCCTTCATGTCTCGCATGGTTTTCAGCTCCCACAAATCTCTCCAACTTCTTCTACAAGCCCCTAACTCTGCAATTCAGCCACTCTGGCCTTCTTTTATTTACTCATACCGCCATGCTCCCTCCTGCCTCAGGGCCTTTGCACAAGCTGTTTCCTCTGTCTAGAATGTTCTTTTCTCTCCTCTTCATCTTCTGCCCACTACCAGAAGTCTTTCGTGACCTCTCTGACTAAATCAAACACAGAAATTTTAGGTTCCTGTGGAATTACATCTCTCTCCTTCCAAGCGATTGTCATGGTTATGATGGTTTGAGTGATGACTGACAATTATGTGTCTCCTACACTAAGCTGTAACCTCCATAAGGACAGGGAGTGTGCGAGTCCTTCCTCACCATCGTATCAGTAGCTCTTAGCAGCGTGTCTGAAACATAATCAGTTCTCAAATATTATTTCCTGGTTGAATAACGGAATCAATGAGTTACCTGAATCAATGAATTGGAGCTCCAGGAAGGAACAGATGAGACAACACCAGCCACCAGTAGAAAGCTGAGTCAAGGACCACACGTTATCCTACCGGTTCTCAGATGGCACGATGTTACGTATTCGGTGTCCATGCAAAGCGTGATAACCTTCTTTAATTTCACATTACCCAGGGAACTTCGTTTTTCTATTGAAAATGGCTGCCAAAACATCACTTTATGACCAATGTATGTCCTGTTTCACCAGATAAATTTCATAAATATTTAATGGGTAATGACCAAGTGGAAGACACTGTACTGTGTGTCCCAAATGATATAAACATGCCCTTGATTATTAATATACCCACTTTATGTATTGAACTTCACACTTTATAAAATATACTTTTGCTTGCATTATCTCCTTGAATCCTCACAATAACTTTGTAAAACACTTGTATATTTTTATAGCCTTATTCAATTCAGCACAGAGCAAATCAGAGATTCGCTGCTCAGAGGTTAACTGACATGTTTAAGTTCAAAAAACTTGGAAGCGACAGAACTGTATCTCAGGTCTTCCTGCCCCACTCCAGGTTTTAACAGCATAGATTTTCCAGCTAGGAACTAAGCCTTGCCCTTCCCTGTGAATTTCCCTTCTCTCCATCCCTCCTCCCTGGTACCCAGCCCAAGTGCCTCAGAAGTGGTCTGGACAACCATCCACCACACCTGGTGTAATTTCTATTTACATCTGCCGCTGCGCTTCCCAAAGATAAGAAGGTGAACCATGGTGGGCAATCAATACTGTTTGTCCAATAGATTGTCTACTTTACCCTCACACTTCACACTCAAAAAGTAAGCAATTACTTGAGCTTTAAGCTCCTCAGGTTTGAGAATATAAATTCTACATAAGAAGCATTCTATTTATTATTTTTGGATTGGCTTTAGAATATGCCCCTTTTTGAATAATTAATAGCTAGAGGGGAAAGTCTTGTGTAATACTTGAGAGATGTGCTTTTTTCCTATGAATTTACATTATGATACCACAGAGTAGTGTGGAGTGGGCCTTACCCAGAATGACTGGAACATAGTTGGCATGTTGAATGGAGCTCAGAGATAAACTTTCTGCTTAACTGGAGTGGGTATAATATTCCAATGATTCTGCTGAATGCACTGGAAAATCCAAAAGAAGTTCCAAAAACGGTTTTAAATAACCATTTCTGGAATAAGGGCACAGCCTCACCTTATAATTACTCTATAAGAAATTATTCTCATATGGATTCTTCCGGTATGTTCTATTTTCAAAAAGAAACAAGAGTGGAATTAATAAGCCAAAGGGCACAAACATCTTCCTTATAAGTATTATTTCTTCCTGATTGTTACAGTAATGCCTGCTTCTGTAGAAAATACAGAAAGTACATAAAAGTGTCCAGAGGGAGAGAAAAAATTTGCTTATAATGATCATTATATTACCCTGAGGCAAATACTGTTAACATCTTGACATTTTCATCTCCACGTACTCTTGTTTATTTTTCTTAGTTGAAACATAGTCTATTTTTTCCACTTAACGTTATGTATTTTTTTTCACCAGTAAAACATTTGTTTCAATGCTTTTAATTAAAGGCACTAACCTCTCTGTGTTACAATTTAAAAGTTTGCCCAATTGATGTAACCATTGTTAAAAATTTGGTATGCACCTTCCTTATTTGTTCCTTTAATAAACTAACATATAGTATACGTGAATTACCATTGCTATTATTGTTGTTTTTACAAAAATGGAATCATATACATAACTAATTTTATTCTTAACAACATATCATTACATTTTCCCAAATTCCTTCATATAGATCTACCTCATTCTATCAAATAGCTACATACTATTCCATAGAGTGGAAGTACAGTAATTTACGAAATCATCTCCCATGGATGAACACTCAGGATCTTTTTCCTTATTTTTTCTGTTATAAGAAAGAAAGCAACAAAAATCATATTAAATATATTTAAATAATGGCACTTATATTTTTAGAAAATATTTCTTTGCTAATTAGAAATTTAACTAACAAATACAGCTGGGTTCTTTCCATTGTTTTCCATGAAGGCATGGTCCATATTTGTCTGGTTCATTGCTCTTTTGCCCAAACAGAACATAGAACATGGCATATAGAAAGTTTGAATCAAATAATATTTGCTGAAGTGGACTGAACAGATAACACTATTGCGGGAGCCCCGAATTTAAAAGCGGTCAGTGTGGAAGCTGCGACATAGGAGGTTCAGGTAGGACCCCAGAGTCAGGGCTTAACTAGGACATTCACAAATCCACCATCTGCATCCAGATTGGCCACTAACGGGCAGTATGTGTTTGAACTCAGCCTCCTTCCATTCTATTTTTTCTTTACTTATAAATTGGTTAAATGACATGCTTCTCATGTTGCAGAGACATGTCCCATTTTAATATACATTTTATTCTTATCAAGTGTTGATAATATTGTAATATAGTAAGTTCCTTTAGCATTAAAGTAATCCATTAAAATTATATGTTTGTAATTATGAGAGTATTCATTGACATCTCTTTATAGCACATTTCACATGCAGAGGATGAAACGATTATTAAATTAAATTCTTCCCACTCATTGACTTGTCTATAAAATATTCAAAGTCTATGTGAGAACTAGTTCCATTAGTCCACAGTCATCCTGAAAAACACATGGCACCATCAGAGGGGTAATGAAAGAAGGCAATGTGAATGAATCTGTATAAACCCATCTATTTGAGCAGGAAAACCAGAGGTCCCCTGGGGTAGGGTCAACAATTTCTTGAACATCAGAGATCAAGGGTACTCAATAATTAATGCCTTTTTTCCCTCGCTTGAACTCCAAATAAACTGACATAGAGAAGTTAGGTAGATGGAGGCCATAATCTAGCATTTATTACCAATAAAGATGTTATTGGAGGATGTGACTTACATCCCTGGGCAAGTAGGCTTCTCAATACCATAGGCTCCCCCTCTCTGCTGCAGGCGGCGCTCGACTTCGGAAGCAGATCAGTCTGTAATACAAACAGGAGAGAAGGGACAGAGCAGAGCGCTCGGTTCCTACTGGCAGCTCACCTAAAAGAGAGGAGGAGGGGGTGGGTTGTACACGCCTTTCTTTTTGCAACCTCACCAGTCAGATAAGTCATTCTCCCTCCCTGAGTGGGAAGCAGTAAGGGAAGAAGAGAGCCCAGAGAGTTTATACCAGTGGAACCCCTTCCACAGGGAGGAAAATATCAGGTATGGGAAAGACGAGCTTCCCCCTCACTGCTCACTATTGAAAACACATTTTTTTTGCTTATACACACATTGCTGCCTTTTACAGGGATTAGAGTTTGGAGCAAGCAAACGATCTGTGCATCCTCTGGCCGCCTCCACAAAAGACACCACACACACCACACAGGTGAGCACAACACTTTTGCCAAAGCGCGTGGTGAGGGCATTTCTGGACATCATGAGCTACAAGTGGCCCTCATTGGAAAATTGTGTTTGGGGTCTAGACTTTAAATTCTTAACCCGTTTACAGTGCATTTTGGAAAATAACCTCTTACTTAGTTTATTTTGAAAAGAGACCATGGAAATTAATGCAGTTCACGATTCCATATATGCTTTTAAAATGTTCACAATATTATACATTTTTCCTGCTGACATCCCTATGTTCTTTCTTTTTAATAAACATATTTATTCAAAGCATTTGTTGAACACTTTTAATAACATTTACGAGTACCAGCAATGATCCAAAACTTACAAGGAAAGTATTATCAAACCTATTTTGCAAACGAGAAAATTAAGGTCCAGATAGATAATTTGTTTAGGGTGATACACAGGGAGGAAAGGAAAATTGTATTCGAACCCAGCTCTTCCCCAACTCTCCATCCTATTTACTTACACAGGTGTCTATCATGCTGGATAAAAATTACTTGTAGTTGGGATCATGGCTTCTATTTATTCATTTTTTTTTTCTATCCACAGTAAAACACACCATGCTCTCAGTAAGTAGGTTTTCAGTAAATATTTAAATTTAGGTAAATAAACTATCATGAAATTCTAGATATGGAAGATGCATAGAAATATTCCAGTTTGAAACTGTCATTTTATAATTTAGAAAATTAAAGCCCAGAGAAGATCTTCAAGTTTACATAGCAAGGAGAGGATCAGATCCAAACAGAAATATAACTCCTCGTTATGTGGCCTTCCAGCTCTTCCTGCTCCCATCTCCCCTTCACCATGGGAGTCATGCAAGTGACAAGAGGCTTGTCATGGATTATGGTGGCTTAGCCAGCCGCTGCTCCTCCTGGGACAAGAGACCTGAGGGAACAGAGGTCACGCCTGTGTCACGGAGTCAGAAAGACTTACAGGAAGGAAAACAACAATCACAAAACATCACATTTATTAGAGAAGAAGCAGAAAATAGCGGCTAAATGCACAGACCCTGGAACCACATGGCTTGAGTTAAAATGTGAAGAGGTGATCTGCTACTTACTAGCTGCGTGATCTCGGACAATTTACTTAGCCTGCGTGTGCCTCGGTTTCTTCATCTGTAAAATGGGAATGTGGGACCTCACACCATCTTTGTGAAACATAAAGGAGTTACGTGTATAAAATGCACAGACCCCACTGGGCACAGAGGAAGCACCATTGGTTGTTATTGGAACACTTTCTAGGTTCCAGAGGCAGTGCCAAATGTTTAAAAACCGCTAGTTTTATTCGTCTTATTATTAAATATTAAGTAAGGTAAGTCATTGCTACATTTTATAAATGAGGAATTTTGAGAGAGAGAGCGAATAAGCAACTTGACTAAGATGCTCGTACCTGCCGGTGGAGCATAGAAACCGGGGTTACCTTCCCCCAGAGCCCAAGCTGCTAACCACGGCGCTGGGAGATTAATCTCGTTGTCGGCTCTCTCTGCTACAATAAAGAAAAATCTGCATTGTAGTCCCTCTTGTAGCAGGTACAGAACTCTCTAGCCAAGCCAAAGCCACTTTTTTCTAATCAAGTCTCGATCAATTCTTCTGTGGCCCCAGGAAGGTGAGCCTACAGTGGCCATATCACCCCTAACTTGGAAGCATCTAGATTAGCTCAGACACTGCTCTGAAATTCTGAATGTTTGAAATTATTGTAAGTGGATCTCAAAAGGGAACTGATCTGGACTCCCTTGGAATTAAATACTGTTGAAATAATTAAAATCAGGCCAACTTTGAGGCCTTGTCTTGAAAAGGCGAGTCATCCAGGTGTCTCCCACTCAAGAGCATATGCATACGAAAGCTTGTGTGGAACAGACACGCAGGGTCAGGAACATATCGCTGTTTATCCAGGAGTCTTTTAAAAGGGAAGGACCATGAACCTTTCGCTTAACTGCAAAATGGCCACTAAAGTCACCTGGTCTGTCTCTGAGAAAGTGTCACAAGTAGTGTCTAAAATTAAGACTCCAGGAAACACTCATTTCTGTCAGTGTTTGCCATTTAGATAAAGCTCCTAGGGAAATGTGTTCAGAACCAGCCTATCAACACATGTTTATTATTGAGTTTGTTATGTACTCAGCTCTGGGTTAAATAAACTTTGAGCTTCCTACATGTATGAGGGGAATTTAAAGCTCTTCATAGACATGATTGCACATTGTCAAACAGAGCGTTACAGCAATGACTGCTCCCTCACTCCAGTCACTCTCACTTTTAGAGATTCTGTTAGTAATAAAGTAAAAGTCTGGTGTGCTAGAAAAGCAAGTAATTACTTCTGAAGAGTAACATTAAATCGGATAAAATAAAACAAGATTTCTCTCTCTGTTCTCCCTCTGAAATAAATTGTTGGCTGGTATCCCCCATAGTCATTAAAAACTCCTCTGGCTGCAAAGTTGCTGTTTCCTTTCTGATTTATAACATGAAGGAGATTCAGAGCGAGTCCAGCCACAACTCAATAGGGCTAATTAAATTTTAACCACTGGACAAGCAATACAATTATTTTTATGCTCTTGAGATTTCTTTTTTTTAATGTAGCTTGTTTCTGTTTTTGTCAATACTTGAAGTCTATTTCTTATCCCTTTTAAGGGTGTATCTTAAATTAATTTAGATTCCTAACCTTTCTTTTCAGTATAAGTGATTCTTCTTTGGCAAGAAGACATTGGGTTTAATTACTAGCGTAAACATAAGGCTAAATGAACAATTCTAAGATGAGTGACAAGCACACCAGCATGATAGAGCCTGATTCGGAACTTCAATGGCTACATCACTACAAACAATTCTAAGATGAGTGACAAGCACACCAGCATGTTAGAGCCTGATTCGGAACTTCAATGGCTACATCACTACATCACACATCCATATAATGGTCAGAACTGGAAATGACCAGTAGCTCTTAACACATAAGGAGAGCGTGATAAGCTAAGTAATAGGCTTGGAAAGCCAAAGGAGGTGGATTTTCAATTTCAGTTCCGGTCCTGACTTACTCTGAGACCCTAGGAATGATGCTTATCTATGGCTTAGCTTTTGCCATTTGTGAAATGAGGAGAGAAAAAGGAATATTAAAGTCATGTCCAGAGACACAAGACAGTTAAATAGGCATGAAATGCAAGGTGAGAATTATAATTAATAAGTATTTATTTGTACATCATCATATCAACTATAAAGCAAGTCATTAGTATTTAGGAATTTTAAGACGATTCACTAGGCATGGTTTGAAATTCAAAGATGTAGAAAATGTGGACTTTACTCCCAAATCCTACAGTCCAGCTGGAGAGACAGGATGTGCATACTAAAATTTGTTGATTATTTCACTGCCCATCAATCAACATTGCAGACTGACCGATACAGACATAATCTCCTGATATAATTGCTCTCTTCTTCATCTTGAGATGGTGATGTCATCTCTGCTCTATATGTTAATCAAAGCTATAAATAAGACAACACAAAAACGTGGTGTGTTTTTAAGTGCACTATGTAATATTGTGTTCTGACACCAACCGGGTTTCCTACAATTCAATTCAATTCTGATACTAACTGGAGTTAGCATCAGATCCCACAAGTTGGGCAAGATCCCCAACAATATTGCCCTTACGTAAGACGCCAGCTGCAAGTGGGTTCCTCAGGCTTCTTGTACGTCTCTGTGACTTGGCTACAAATTCAGAGGTTCCCACAAACCTCCCTCAGATGCTATAATTCACTAGAATGACTCATAGAACTCAGGAAAGCATTACACTTATGGTTACTGTTTTGTTTTAAAGGAACAGCCAGATGAGGAGGTACCTAGGGTAAGTCTGAGAGAGTGCCAAGTGTAGGAGCTTCAGTCCCTGTGGAGTCAGGGTGCACCACCCTCCCAGAACATCAACATGTTCACCAACCAGGAGGATCCCCAGGCCTTGATGTCTTGAGTTTTGTATCAGGGTTTCATTAGGTAGGCATGATTGATTAAAGCATTGGCCGGCCATGTGATTGAACTCAATCTCCAGCCGCCCTCCCCAGAAGTCAGGGGGTGGGGCTGAACATTCCCACCTTCTAAGGGCACAGTTGGTTTCCCTTCACATCTCATTAGCATAAACTCAGCTATGGTCCAATGGGGTTCATTATGAGTATCATAAGACACTCCTATCACTCAAGAAATTCCAAGTGTTTTTGAAGGTTTGTGCCAGGAACCAGGGACAGTTTAGAAGTGCTACGTGAATGACATGGGCAGTGGGGTTACAGAAGCTCCCGGGAGGAGAGACATCTCCAGCCGGGGAGCTAGGATGATCAAAGTCAACTTCATGGACAGGCTGTGGAGTGGTATGAATAAATTAGGCATTGGAGTATGGCTGTTATTTGAGGGACAGAGACGAGAGAGGAGAACTTGAGTAAAATACAGCAGCAAAACAAAAGCGAGAAAGTACAAAGAGTAATGAAGCAACAAAGAGCAAACCAGTGTGAACAAAGTAGAAGATTTGGGGTAGGGTATAGTGAAAGACAAAACAGATTGAATAATTCCTATATACTCAAGGCTCCTCTTTTTTTTTTTCTTTTTTTTTTTTTTTTGGCAGGGGAAGATTCACCCTAAGCTAACATCTGTTGCCAATCTTCCTCCTTGTTTCTTCTTTTTCCCCTCCAAAGCCCCAGTACAGAGTTGTATATTCTAGTTGTAAGTTCTTCTGGTTCTTCTATGTGAGCTGCCACCGCACCATGGCTACTGACAGATGAGAGGAGTGGTTCTGCGCCCAGGGTACCAAACCCAGGCCGACAAAGCGGAGTATGCAGAACTTAACCACCAAGCCATCAGAGCTTGCTCTCAAGGCTCTTTTAATTAAGAAGTCCAATCATATATTTTCAGAAAAATTTATAATTATTAATAGGGACAAAGCAAACTACTATCAGACTGCCTATAACTGATTTCGAAATGGAATAGTCTACTATTTTCTAAAAAAAAAAGAAAATAAAACAAAAAACCTTTTAGAATGGCACTGTAGCTGGTTGGATACTGAACATTCCTTGAATAAGTGATCTGGACAAAGTATGTCAAAGGAATATAAATAATATTTGAAATTGCTGTTACTGGCTTTACAAACCAAAATAATGTCTCTTGGGCTCAGCTGTCCCCTTGTATATATAAACAAGACAGCCCCTATACTTTGTTTCTTTTCTAGCCAAGAGAAATTAGCTCCCACGGCTTCAGACAGCTGTCACGCATCTCTCTGACTGCCGCCACATGAGTGTCGGGCTCTGCGGATCATTACCAACACCAACATCTGGCTCTGCTTTCTTTCTTTCAAACAGGGCTTAATTTCCCTCTAAGTTTCCAGAAACAGGAAATACCATGTGCACTTCAGTGGAATTTGGGATTAAATATTTCTAAAACCAACTGCTGTTTTTACAAGACATCTTGGAGCGATGGTTTATTTTATGGCTTTTGCCCCTTGGAATTCTCTCTACAAGAATTGCTGTGAAATCTCCAAGGTCCCTTGCCTTTCCATCAGGCTAGGATCGTGTTTTTATTCATTCCCAAAAGAATATGTTTGAGACTCCACTGAAGTTCTGACCGCCAACCACACAAGTAAAATCTCAAATTCCAGAAGTTTTTGTCAGCTGTTCAGAACAGTAGGTTTGACCACTGCCAAGTGTGTGGAAACTTTGGGGAACCCTCACTCTCACTAGCCCTTGCTAGTATTGACCATCATGCCTCTCCAGAAGGTGTTCTCTTCTTTGGGAGTAGGGAAGAAAAGAGAGTTCAGCAGAAACTGAATGCTCTTTCTTCCTAAGAAAGTAGGACTAGATGAATGGCTGACTCTTTCAGAGAATAATAATAGCTACTACTATTATTCCCATTTTCCAGATAAGGAACTTTATGTAGAATGAGGAAGAAAGCCATGTAAACAGTACATAAGCATATGCCTCCACTTCTAAATGGGCTTCTGGCCCAAAGAGAAAGCCACAGTACACCGAATTTCCTCTCCCTGTCATCTTCTGTCCCTCTATAACAAGAGACAGCCTCCACTCCAGTCTCAGTACAAGACTGAGAGCAGAAAATCTATTTGCTGAAAAACTGTTGAGAGGGTGGGGATGGAGGAAGAAGATGTACAACAGGGCAGGAAATGACAGAAATGCTTTAGCCACTAAGAGCCTTTCACATCTGTCTGACTCTGGAGCCTGTGCCACTAGCTTCTCGAGGAAGTGAAACTCTCATTAACTTTATACATCTTCCTTTCTCAATCCGAATTTTTGTTTGTTGACTGGCAAATGATCTACGACTAATGAAACACACAGTTTTCTCTGATGCTTACTTAAAATATGTTTGCAAGAATTGTACTATATGTAAGTAAGAATTAAAAACCCAACATAAGGAATCCCTGCCAACATTCTGAGTATCCACATCAGTTTTACAGCCACAAATCTTGAGCGATGATGTCAGGATAGAAACTTAAGGAATGTGTAAGGTCAGGATGACAAAGGTTGATGGGAATATCCATTCTTTAATCTGTAATATAAAGACATTTCCTTAAGGGGCTCTCTGTTTTCACTTCTGTATGTACTGTCTCTCTTCCCACCATAATTTCTTTCTCCCAGTAGAAAGATGTGGACATGTCAAGTCCTAAATCCTGCCTTTTCCTCTGCAGTACAGTACAAGGCCACAGAGTAACATTAGCAGGCTTTACCTTGATCTCCCCTGAAAGCCTTTTCTACACGATTCCCCTGTTCTCAGAGGAGCCCTAAAGTCATTCTTAAGTCTTCTGATGGAAAAGAAAAGCACGCCTTTAAAAACGACCATTAATCATTGCTTACATTAAAATGATAAAATGGACATTCAGAGACATCAAGCTGCAGATTTTAACTCTAAGAGAGAAAAAAAGCTACCACTAACAACCAGCATTTATTAGGAACCTGCTATGTGCTTGAAGCTACTGTCACTCCGTGTTGGGTAATCAAAGACAGCAACCACGTGATTACAGATGATGGATGGAGATGCTGGGAGCCGGAGCCAGACAGTTCTGTGTGGTTCTGACTGTGAACGTGGTCTCTATTCTGTTAGTGGGCAACTTGGTTGGGAGGGAGGGGTAGGTTATTCTCAGAGATTAAGAGTGAATGTACATTTCTGTAGCAGTTCTTTAAAGCTTTTATCTATTTTTAAGGTATTTATAATCTGTTTATTAATCTCTGATCATTCTTTCCTATAGATTAAGTCAAACGTGGGACTCAACACTTGAAGTCCAGGCAAGCACTAAGCTGCAGGCACAGTTACAACTGCTATTTTTCTTCTTGGTCACAGACTCATACTTCTCCCAACTTTATCTCAGAGGCTACTGATGTCCAGTCTTCACCCGCCTCTGCTCCTCAGCCACCAAAGGCCATAGCCAGTCTTCCTCTTCCGTCTCTAAATTCCATCCTCCCCAGCCCTAAACCCCACTCTTACCCTTGGGCCAGAATCCATCCTCACCTGGAACCTATTTCCTTTCAGGCTTGGAGTTACAATGAACACTATATTAACTTATTTGTGGGTTTAAAAAACTTTTTGGAGCTAGCCTGAAAATCCAGATCATTTATTATATTGACTGCTCTAAGTCCTAAACAAATTATTCAGAACACATAATTCAGAGGTACACATTTGAAATGCAACTTGGTAAATTTCCTGTGTTAGGGCCAGAGGAATCGGGCTTTCCAATAGTTTTCAAAAGTTTCCCAGGAAAAGAAGACAGAACGTTAATCTCCCATCCCCACTCCCACCCCCACCCCACATCCCACCGGGGATTCGGTTAGGGTTTCCAGTGAAGATACCAGCAGCTGCATGTGTTCAAACAAAGCAAACTGTGTAATAAACCATGTCTAAAAATCAAGCACAACTGGGATTAATGTTAATGGCAACCTTATTTTTCCCTAGTGAAATCTAATTCTCTGCTCCCACTTCTGTCTCAGCTTTGCCAGTCACCTTGGATTCCCACAGTTCTCTCATCTGGACTATAACCATGAAGGAGGCAGAGGTCGCAAGATTTTCAGGTCAAAGAATCCCTGCGGGTGAAATGGATGAGCAAAGGTAACTAACAAATACGGAGAATTGGGGGGCCAAAACTTCTCAGGTCAGTGAGAAGCCTGTGATTCTTAGCAGAAACAGTTTAATAAAAATCTGTAGGAACAGCTTCTTGAATGAGCAGAGAATAGGTTTGACGGAGTCAATAGCATCTATATATTTGAAATCCTCACTATTGGGACTTTTGGAGGTATTGAATGAAGAAATTCTCAGCCAAAGAGCAGGCTTTGCTGACCCATAAGGAATACAGACCTCGAAGAAAAAAAACCTAGCTGCTATTCCTGCCAGACAACAATAGCAGCTAATGAGAAACAAATTCTAGATCAGATACAGTCAATATTGTCAATATTAAGCCAATATTACACATTTCATGTGTTTAATGCCAATAATAGTGGCTCACAATACAATGGCAGTGGGACATACTAATTAACTTTTTATATAATGAAATCCTGTATCTCAAAATCAATATGCAAATGAATTCGTATACTGTGCAGATAAATATTTTGATTGGAGCTCCCTCATTTACAGAGAATTCTCTTTTAATTAGGCATTCATTTCTCCCTTTTTTATTTCAAATGGCACAGAAGAGCAGCTCTAATGTGAGAGCTACACTGGAAGTAGAGATAAAGGTGGGGAGGACATGGTTTACAGTGTAGTGTTCCCAGGCAAACCTCTGGATTGGGAGATTGCATATCAATATCACACACTTTCTTCCAAAACTGTACTCAGATTGGAAGCACAGTCCGTAGCATTTACCGCAAGCATAAGAATTGTTCCTGACACTTCTGCTTCTATATCAAGGAGTGGTTTTGAAATACATTTGAGTTCTATTTTACAGATGGCAAATCCTGGTATGAAAAATTTGAAAACGAAAAACCATCTTCAGTATGTCGTTTGGTGACAGAAGAGCAGAGGAAAAGGACAGAGGCTTGAAGCTGGTTCTTGCCTGGATTTTGTCTAAATCACTTAGTGTCTTTGGGCCTGGATAAAATGAGGATGGTAATTACACTTGTCACCAGAAAATATGAGTGCTGCTCTTTGAAGCTCTCGGTGAAGCCTGCACTATGTGACTGCAAAGCCTAGGACTGGGATGCTCTTAGAAGAACATTTTGCATCCCAATTTGCGGAGCTGCAAAACTGGGGTGAAGACACAAAATGTATTTCCTCCCTACAAAAATGAAAGCCTTTCTAACTCAAAATTTAGGCACAGCCTTTAAAGGATGTAAATAGTGAACACAGAAACCATTTTCTTTGTAAGATCTGAATCATTGTTTTCCTTGGTTACAGACGCTACGCCCAACACTCAGCTCTGTACTCTTGTTCAAGTTCCGCTGTTTGAGTAAGTCAACGTCCAGAGCATCCTTTTTTAAATCTGTAAAATGGGCATAATATCATTTTTATCCAATTTGAGACCATTGTGAGATTTCAATGAGGTAATGGATGTGACGTGCCATACATTCATAAGGTCTTGAACACCTGAGTTTCACCTTGTCCTACCAGACAGGAGGCCCAGCCTGGTCCCTGGATCCTCTTCTCCAAGATGCCTGTCCAGGCTCTAGGTTGAGCCCAAGGTTTCTTCCTCCTATATAAGCTTCCCCTTGCAACACATTATCTACCAGGCCATCTCAAATCCCTTACTCCATCACTGTGCTCCCTATTCCGACACCTCCTCTCCTAATGATCCTTCTTCCCCCGCCAACTTTAAGCCTCCTTTAACAATATGTGTAATGAATACAGAGTGTGTGTTGTGTGTGTGTGTTTAATATGATTTACATATTTTTCCTACTAAATAAAATAATGCATAATAATCGTAGAAAATTTGGACTAGTCAAACAAAACACCAGTTGGACTTGGACTTGGAGTCAGATGTCCTTACTTCTATTCCTGCAAAAGTTTATTCTCAACTCCAGGTTACTGGTCTAATATTCTGAAGTTCGGTCCCCGTAACACCTACATCGGACTTGTCTAGAGCACTTCTTAGCACTGGAATTCCTGAGCCCCACCTTTGCCCAGCGGCTGCACCAGAACCTCCGTGTGCAGGGCGTGGGAATGTGCCCTGCATTTTTGAAAAGCTACTCAGGTGATTCTCACGCAGACCAACGTTTCAGAAGCTCTGCTCCAGCCTCTAGACCACACTTTGAGCAGCAAGGATGGGGCGGTCTGGACCTGCAGCGCTGGCATCATCCAAGAGCTTGTTAGAAATAAAGAGTCTCCCCTTAGCGCCCAGACCTACTGAATCACAATCTGCATTTAAACAAAAATGCCCAGAAGGTTGTCACCCACTAACGGTCTGAGCAGCTCTGCTGTATACCCCTCCTTCGGCGTCACTAGGGAAGCTTTACAATCTACAGATACCTGGGCCCCACCCAGAGATTCTCACGTACTTGCTCTGGATTCCGGGGTGCGGCCGGGGCAAAGGGCTCTTACAAGCTTCCCGAGTTATTTTAACCTTCAGCCAAGGTGGAGGACCATTGTCCCTAAATCGAGCCCTCTAAGGTTAAGCTACACCCTGACTTACACCGGCTTTTGTGGGCTGGCCCAGCGTGCTCTGGACCGCTGAGAGTAAACAGTGGTTCCTAAGGCACAATGGACTCTGGGGACAAACAAGTTCCAGCGCCCAGCTTGAGGCCGGCCACCCTCGAGGCGGGAGACTTCCCGTGCCCTGGGCGCCCGGCCCCGCCCGGGTCCCCCGGCCCCGCCCGGCCGGCGCCCCCTCCCCGCCCCTGCCCGCCCCTCCCGCGGGGTGACGTGCCGCAGCGGGCCGGCTCATGCGCACTCGCGCCCGCGCCCGCACGGCCGCTGCGCCTCGGCGGCTGTCATCCTCGGTGCGCGCTGCGGTGCCCGCGCGCGCCGGCGATGTGACCCGGCGCCCGGAGCGGGCTGGCGGCTCTGCGGGCGCCGGCGCCTCGGCTGTTCCCTGGCCGCGGCCCTGCTGGAGCCGCGATCCCCGCGGAGCCGGAGACGCGCTCGGGGTCGGCGGCGGCTGCCGCGCTCGGGTCCGCGCGGCCGGTGCCGCCTGGGCGCCGCCGCCTCCCCGCCGCCGGCGGTGCGCCCTGCCCGGGTCCCCGCGCCGGCACGGCGGAGCCCCGGCGGCTGGTGCAGAGCGCCGCGCCTCGCCCGCGCCCAGCGCCGCCCGGGCAGCGCGGGCCCCCGGGGAGGCTCCCGTCTCCGCGTCCCGGTAAGTTGGCTGTAGTTTCCGAAGTTGGAGGGAGCCGCGGGAAGAGGAGGTTCATTTTTATGATCTGCATGTTGTGGGAGGAGGGGGCGGCACCGCTGGGTAGCGGGGCTCCAGCTTGGGGAGTTCGGGGTGCGGAGAAGCGGACACGGCCGCGGGGAGAGGGTGCAGTCCGGGGCGGGTGGCTCCGGCCTCTGACGAATGTGCTCTAAGAGGACAGGTGCTCCGAGGGCACTTCGCCTGCTGCCGAATGCACGTTCCGAGCTTCTTGACTCTGTGTGTGTGTGTTGCGGGTTTGGGAGTGCGTGCAGGGTCTTGTCACCTCTGTCCTAAGTCCTCAGGGGAGTGACTCCTGTCATATTCCTGGATGCGCTGGACCTTTGGGGATGGGAGCTAAGCCGTTCCTTCCCAGGCCTCCAGGCTTCCCGCGCATCCCACTTGGCTCTTCCCCTAGGTAGAAGTTGCCAACGTTTCCATTAATTGGATCCCAGTCCTTTAGGGAAAAAACAACTTACATGTCACTCCAGCGTTCTGTGCTATAAGGCAAAGAAAAGGAGAAATCCACTCTGTGGATGTGATTTCATGCACTTTAAGAATGCGGGCTAGTCTTAAAGAAATAGGCTTCAGAGGATGACCCTTGTGTTTCTCCCTGACTGTCCTGCGACTCTTATGTAAGCCTCCCATAGGGAGAACTCTGCCTCTGCAGTGGCTGCAGCTGTGGCCCTCCATTCCATTTGCTTAAGCTCTGGCTTGAACAATATTTAATGAAAATGCTGACATGATATAGCCGCCTGTAGTCTGAAACAGAGTGCGCTCTTCAAATTGGAGTGTTTTCTCCTAATAGGGAGCCTGCGAGGAAAAACCCAGTATATTTTTCAAGGCATCTCCAGGATATTAGACACATAAATCATGTTTTAAAATAGCATGCATTGTGCAGAGAGCTTGCAGAGGACCCCTTTTGAACACATCCCCTTTGTTTTAGAAAGAGTGGAAATTGTTCATGCCAGACAATTGTTGAGAGTTAAACGTCTGAAAGTTAAGTGTACCAATGGGCTTAATTATCTTAATAAACAAAGAGCATGATTTATAGGTAGCTGCCCTGTCCTACTTTGAAGGATAGAATTCTTTAACCTTTCTTTCTTATCTGTCCCCCAGAGATTCCTTTAAAGCAGAGCAATAGATTATCATCATTGATATTTAATGTTTGAGTTGACTAACTTTGTAAAAGGAATATTTTGAAATACTGTATAGTACTGAAGTAACTGTTAAGACAGGGAATATTAGAAATAAGGAGACTATTCAGATTATTTGATATAGTAGTCATTAGTTTAACAAAACAGATAACATTGCCCTAATTTTTTTTTTTTTTTTTTTGGTGAGGAAGTTTAGCCCTTAGCTAACATCCATTGTGAATCCTCCTCTTTTTCCCGAGGAAGATTGGCCTTGAGCCAACATCTATGCCCATCTTCCTCTATTTTTTATATGTGGGACACCGCGACAGCATGGCTTGATAAGGGGTGTGTAAGTCCACACCTGGGATCCGAACCTGTGAACCCCAGGCCACCAAAGCAAAGCGTGCAAACCTAACCACTACACCACTGGGCTGGCCCCAAGACTGCCCTAATTTTTTGATTTGGACTTGTAGTACTTGTTTAAACCAAAATTCAGGGGTATATTTTAATGTAAGATTTATATAGGTAGTCTTGAGAGAAAAAGGATATTTATTTATGGTATTCCAGCATATTGAACAAGATGAACTAGTTATAGGCACCTCATTTAAAAACATCAGAGTTTTTTAAAGAATTCTAAGAAAATACACAAAATGTTATTTCAAAAGTTAGTCAAGTCAACACATTGTAGTTGGTGAGAGCATCCATTGCTGATCTCTAGGAGAGATAAATCAAAGCATGGACTCTCAAACAGGTTGACCTCCAAAAGCACTTTTGCATCATCGTTAGGATAGACTAGGGAGCTGGGCTGCCGGCTCTGGTACCATCTCTTTGAATCTGGGCAAGTTACCTGACCTCTGAGCCTCGGTGTGTCTTCATCTGTCAAGTGGGGATGAGAGTAGCACGTACGTGATTGGATTGGATTGAGGACTAAATGAGGGCATAGACGTAAAGCTGTTGACCCAGCGTCTGGCATATCAAACTGGCCTGTTAAACTGTGTGACAGTGTCATTGTTATGAAAGGAAATGTACCTTTGGATACTATGGACATTGAATGGCTGCTGATGGAGGTGAACAGAAGCAGGTCACATGTATAATAGGAGTGAGGGTACTAACGTTTATCGAACACCTCCTAGCGATGCAGACGCCAGCTGGGGTTTGACTTAGTGTCTCCCTCAATTCCTCACTGCGGTGGGTGGCTTCATTTCCCCTCTGGAGATGAGCAAACTGGAGCTCATCGAGGTCAGCTAGTGGAAGTCGGCGTTGGGATTTTAACCCATGTCTGTATGTTTCACATCTTTTTGATCCTGCTGCCTCAACTTGCAAAATCCTTTTTCCATCTGTTCTCCTTTAATCCTCTTAATAACATAATGAAATAGGTGCATCATTACCTTCAATTTACAGATGAAGAAATTTAAGTTAAGCATTAAAGTATACAAAGTGCTTCACAGCACTCACAAGTAGTTCTCTGTGACCAGGAGCTATTATTGTCAACCTAGATCTCTGTGACCAGGAGCAGAACCATTGTTCAAGAACTCGCCGACCGTGGCAAGTGGTAGAGACACAGCAGGTGAAGTGAGTTTTCTGCTTCGGGTTAAAGTGGATTCCGTTGCTTTTTACTTCCTTATTCATGTGTTCAGTGAGTCAAGAAAAAATTGGCGTGATGTGACCGTGCACACTGGAGGACGGTGCTCCCCGGTCTGTTTCCTGCCTGCAGGGGTAGCTGCAGCCGTCCACGCAGCCTCATAAACCACCGCAAGCAGCAGTGCTGGGTCCATAAACAGTGCCATCCCTGCGCATGAGTTCAGCCCCTGCTGGAGCACTCCCCCGGGGCAGAGGGAGAGAGAGGCCTTGCACTTTGCTGCATGTTGTCCTGTATGTTCAAAAATGGAAATGATGTGTACTCCACAGTAAATAAGCACGCTGCCTCTAGGCCTTGGTTCGGTGTTGTGAGAAGCAGTTTCTGGGGTCCTGTATGAGCAGTACTTTGTTAAAAGTCTAGTCCACAGCCTGTTGAACTTCTCACCTGACTTCCAGAGGTTGGGAATGATAGAGAGGCCACATTTTCTGTGGCTTTCTTAGGGTACCATCCAGATACTTCACAGTGTTCTGACACTTTGGTAAATATTTATTTTATTTTCTAGATATTAAAATGTGATTTCTGTATGAGGCACACGGGCAACAGACTGCTCACAGACTGATTTAGTATTTCATTAAACCTCTTAGCTAATGTGTTCTATCACTGAATGGTGCCTCAAGGTAGATGTTCTAAGTTGGCTTTCTTTTTTTAAAATCAGAACTCTCTGTACAGCCTGGTGACTGTAGTTAATAGCACTGTATTGCATCTCTGAAAGTTGCTAAGAGAGTAGATCTTAAAAGTTCTCATCACAAGAAAAAAAATTTGTAACTGTGTGTGGTGATGGATGGATGTTAACTAGACTTGTTGTGGTGATCATTTTGCAATATATACGACTATTGATTCATTATGTTTTGCACCTGAAATTAATATAATGTTGTATGTCACTTATATCTCAATTAAAAATAAAATAAAATGAACACACCCTAGGAGTGAGCTTCCAGAAGGGTGCCTCGGTGTGCCTGGTGACACAATGCTACAGACACTGTGTGCCAGAAAGAGTCCTTGCCATCAGAGGAGTCCTTCCACAAGCCTCTGAAGTATCTTCTATTTCAATTTTATCCCTCCTTTTCAGAATACAGATGCTCCCTTCCACTCAATCAATACTTATATTTCAGCTGCTCCTGCAATTTGGGTTATTCTGTAGTAAAATCTTCCCCGATCAATTTTGTGACTTAAGCTGGGTCCATAATATACTCTTCAGAATTTACATATAGTTCTGTTTTATTTCTTGTCCGTGTTATCTATTTATTGGCCGATCTGGGGCCACTTCTAAATCTCCAAATAACTTTGCTCTGACATCCAGCTTTCTCTTGCTGTCAACATGGACAAGAAACGCAAGCTGATTTTAATATGGACGTAAGTGAATGAGGATCATTTACTCTCCCCAGTCGTATCTACTATTTTGAATTATCTTCACTTTGGGCTTGGGGAGTCAGGAGCTGAGTATATTTCTAGAGCTCTTGCCTCATATATCCGTGGGAGATGTGTTGGGGGGTTATACAAGTGTCTGGTTATACAAGCAAGCAATTCACATGCGACATGACAGAGACCGTCCCTCAAGGCTGGGACACTGCTGAGTTTGAGAGCTGGGGTGGGTGTGGGAGGAAGATAGCTCCGAGCGTGATTTATCTGCCACATTTCTGGTCCTTACTGGTCTGCCTTCTGGATAAGAATTGGAATGAATAGCGAACACAGAGCGCTTACCATGTGCTGGCTGCCATGCTGACAACTTTCCGTGCAGAATTTACTTAAATCCTCATAGTGACCTTATGTGGTAGTTGCTTTATTACCCCCATTTTTGCAAAAGTGGAAACTGAGGCCCAGAAAGGGTCAAGGTACATGTCCAAGGTTACGCTAGTGAGTTTCCGAGTCAAGACTGGTGCCCACAGCCGTGTGACGAGGCCTGACGTCCTTACAGAGCATTCTCCTGCCTCCAATTTTGGAGCCTACGTGATAGTTGGACTATGTTGCATAGATGTCCTATATTGGGCTTCTCAGAATAACTCTGTGCTGTGTCCAGTGGTCCCCACAATGACCTGGGGTAGGGCTGGAGGGATGGTGGGGAGGTGTGTGCCCACCTTCTTGCCCACGGCCAGCAGCCGGCATTGACTGCACAGATAGTGTCATCTCCTTGTCTTTGTGGAAGAAGAGCTTAAGCTTAGTTCATGCAACGAGCTCAGAAAAGAAGACCGCGTGTTAGCATTGTGAAATAGGAACGATAAAGGCGTCAGCTGATAATGGACGCCGTGGAGAGGCCTGTTCACGTTATCTGTGTTTGGGGTCATAGATTTGCGTCATTCCCATTAAGGAAAGGGAAGTGCAGAGACCTGAGATTTTCTCAGGTGATTTTTTTTTTTTTAAAGTTTATTTAAATCAAAAAAGTATCAGTAATGAACATTACTACAACAGTGTCATGTGTCTTTCACAATGAGACTATGGTTTTTAAAGTAAATGAATACATGTGTCTAACAAAGAGGGTTCAAGTGTGTTGCTGACAGTAGGAACACTGCATCAGTCTTCCGCGTCTGCGTCATAGCCTCGCTCACTCCAGTCCAAATGCAGAGTAAAAAGACAGAAGTTAAGGGGCCGGCCCGGCGGTGCAAGAGGTTAAATTCGCGCACTCTGCTGCAGCAGCCCGGGGTTCACCGGTTCGGATCCCAGGCGCGCACTGACGTACTGCCTGTCAAGCCATGCTGTGGCGGCCTCCCATATAAAGTGGAGGAAGATGGGCACGGATGTCAGCTCAGGGCCGGTCTTCCTCAGCAAAAAGAGGAAGATTGGCAGATGTTAGCATGGGGCTGATCTTCCTCACACACACACAAAAAAAAGACAGAAGTTAAAACCAACTTATAATATTTTCAAAATGCTTCCCCTGAACCCCCTGTCCTCTATTTTTCCAATTTTACACAGGAGCCAACATTTGTTCAATAAGTTCTTCGTATCCCCTGGGGTTTTAGTTATTGTTGTTGTTGTTGTTATAGTATTTTAGCATATCTTATTGATGTCTCATCCTGTCCCCCTCCTTGATTTTATAAGACTGTACAATTTTCAAACCTGTAGGTGACTAAAAACTTATGAAAAATCCAGTTTTCTAAATGTAGACTTTTTCGCAAAGGACAGGGAAATTTGGCCTCACGGGGGGCCTTCACTTAAAATACGGAGCACTTGAAACCCTGTGAACCTGATGGAGTAGGCAAGTAAAAAAAAATGTTCTTTTAGTTGATCAGTAGTGGCTTTGTACCTTCCTTTCTGATTTCACAGGACCTAATCCCTACATGCCATATCATATATTCATTTACAAGTGATCAGCTTTAATTGATTTTCTAAAAAGGTGTGACTAAGTCAGCATTGCTGTCATCTGTCATTTTAGTCTTTAGAAAGCCCCAGGGTTGCATAGGTAAGCCATTCTGTGAATTTATTCTCTGAGGAATGAAGGGTGATCAGGTAAGTGCTCGGGCATCTGCTCTCACTGTATTTGTGACTTGATCATTACTGTTAATGTTGCTTCTGCTCACTCCAGCCCTTCACCTGCACCTGTACTCATTCCTCCATCACCCCCATTCTGGTTGAACATGCTGAAGCTATTGGGAAACCTGAATGTTGAGGCAGCTCATGTAATAAGTCAGAGGCAATAAAACCACACAAGACAATGATTTTTTTTTTTAATTAAAAAAAAGCCAGGGCCGGCCCCGTGGCTTAGCGGTTAAGTGTGCGCGCTCCACTGCTGGCGGCCTGGGTTCGGATCCCGGGTGCGCACCGACGCACTGCTTCTCTGGCCATGCTGAGGCTGCGTCCCACATACAGCAACTAGAAGGATGTGCAGCTATGACATACAACTATCTACTGGGGCTTTGGGGGAAAAATAAATAAATAAAATTATTAAAAAAAAAAAAAAAGCCAATGTGTAACATAGCTACACACAAGAACACCACAACCTCTGCATTCAGCACTTGGGAATTGTAACCCGAGAGGCCTTATTATTTCTCCCCTGACACCGTCTAAGGAGAGCTGTGAACTTCTCATTCACACGTAATCAATCACTAGCAGCTCAGCAGTGTTGGAGTCACATTTGCTTGGAGTGATGTTTACTCATTTATGCGTTCCCCAGATATATATTGATATGATAACCAGGCATGTTGTTGGGTGATGAAGCCTCAGACGTAAGAAGATTCCTCTCACTGCCCTCAAAAATCTCAGTCTCGTGAGGGGAAAAGACACCAAGCAGCAACTGTAACCAGTGCATAAAGGATGCCGAGCTCTGTCTGGGTACCTGACCCCAAGGGATGACTTTTCCTTGGGAAGTAGGGCTGGATCTGAGCCTGGAAAAGCAAGTCAGCGGGGAGGAGGCAGCTGAGGGTGGGAGTGGGCTGGCGGAAACTGTTCTGAGCAGAGGGACCAGAGAGCACAGTGCAGTGAAGGCGCCGGAGACAGTGGGGTGTCTGCGGAACAGCTGGCTGTTCCGTGGGGCTGGTGCACATCAGGGGCAGAGATGAGCCAGGAGATGGAGAGCAGAGGCTGGAGCCACTTTCAGAAGGGTCTTGTGAGCCATATTTGGTCCAGATGAATTTGAGCACTTTAGGTTGTTCTTTTAGAATGATCGCTCTGGGTGTACTGCAGAGAATGGGTGGGGTGTGAGGATGGGGGGCAGAAAAGAGAAGTTGTGTAAAAAAGCTGTTGAACCCTACTGTGGATTTAAGGTCTGAACTTAGATTGATAAGAGTGGGGAGAGGAGTGGGAGGGGATGGTAACTTTAAAGATGACTCCCAGGTCTCTGGCCTGGGTAATTGAATGGACAGAGGCACCATTGGTCACTATAGTGAATACAGAGGATGGCACAGTTTGCAGGGGAAGATGACAAATTCAGGTGTGGATTTATATAATGTGAGGCGTCGGAGGAACAACCAGGCTTGAGATTCAGTTGACAGTTGTACCCGCCTGGGGTTCTGGAATTCAAGACAGAGGCTGACATGGAAATATAGGTTTGCAAGTCTTCTGTGTATTTGAAGTTGATTTTGAGGTTGTGATCTGCTCAGAGAAGGCGTGGAATGAAAAAATAGATGAAGGCCAAGGTGGCAGGCAGAAGACGAGCAGATGGGATAGTAAGATTAAGTGAGGGAACTTTTTGACAAGTGCTTGGGCACAAAGTGGCAGAAGCCAGAGGCAAAGCAGAGCGAGCTGCTTGATGGAATGGGAGGCGGGTGACAAAAGGAATGAAATAGAAAGAAAAGGCAGAGAGCAAGGGGACAGTTCTGACTGTTAAGTCTCTTGTATCTTCACAGATGATGGTGGCGATTTCTCATATAGCTTTCCGTGCCTGTCAATAAACATGAAGACCTACTCTGTGGAAAGTGGGTGGGGATGGGGGTAAAATAAAGAAATAAGAAATAAAATCATGAATAAAGCATGATCCTGGATCTCAAGCTGCCTATAGGATAGAATTGTCATTTCTTGTTTTCCTCTTCCATTCATTTTTCTCCTTCGTTGACAGCAGAACATGGGCACTTGGGAACGTGGGAAGAATGAAAGAATCACTTTCTTGGTGCATAAAGTGCTTGGTTCTCCAGAATGAGCACACCGAAAGGGAAAGTGATGAATGACACAGTATTTGACAGTTTACAAAACGAAGCTTCTGTCATGGCCATAGGATTTTCAGAGGGTTTGGACGCTTGAACCAATCCTTTTGTAGTTATTAATGAGCCCTTTGGCTCATTGGTTTATTTGAGATATATTGAGTACAGTTTCCTATGATTTTGACTTGTCTTATAAAAACAGGCTTCATTGTGTTATAGACAAACTGGAGTATTTTGGGATGATGGGAATAATTACCATGTGTTTTAGTTAATATCATGCATTTCAGTCCTGGCTCATTTTGTCCTAAAGGCAGAATTACTCCCATTGTAGAGCAGAGGGAACTGAGGTATGGGGTTCGGAAATCCGCATGTTGATAGGACAGCTAACAAGTGGTAGAGTTCCTAGGACCCAAGGTGAGGCATTCTGGGCTCGCCATCATCTTGCCTGTGTCTTCATGAATAGCTACTAAAGAAAAATTAGGGGGTGGAACACTTAAGAGGTTTTTTCATTAAAGTGCTCAGGCACCAACTGTAGAAACCGTGTTGGCTGCAGACCCTCTATTTGATGGGCCACAGGTTATTTATGCAAATGTATGTGATTAAGTTAGACCGGGGGGAAATCGTTTTTCACAAAATAAACATCTTTTTCTTTCATCTTAAAAAGTTTAGGGGCTGGCCCGGTGGAGTAGTGGTTAAGTCCCTGTGCTCTGCTTCAGCGGCACAAGGTTCAAGGATTTGGATCCCATGAACAGACCTACACACCGCTCGTCAAGCCATGCTGTGGCGGCATCCCACGTACAAAAATAAATAGAGGAAGATCGGCACAAATGTTAGCTCAGGGCCAGTCTTCCTCACCAAAAAAAAAAAAAAAACTTTAAAAAAGCATCTGTATTATACAATAAAAGAGTCAATAGTTTAAACTGCAAAATTATTGTAGTTCTGCTTGCTATTTGTGATACAGTGGAAATTTGTTTTCCAGTTGCTGCAATGGCTGTTGGATGTGGGAAGCATTCTGTGTGTACATGTATGTGTGCATGTGCATGAAATAAAAATCAGCCAAATTAAGTTTAAACTATTGGTTTTCCTTTTATAATATCATTCTTGAATTCTCCAAATACATTAAATGATACAGCTTGCTTTATCTTGCCAAAGCAGCTATTATGTTACTCATTTATTGCCAAAGTATTAAAGCATTTGTCTTTTTCTTAAGTAGTGTAAAATGATGCAGGATAAATCTAAAGGGTTTATTTTAGTTTTACAACTTGTATTTTGGCTCCTGATATCCTAAAATTACAATTTACCTAATTTTGCTACTGTTAAAGCAAATATTAGCTATTAATATACAGTAATGTTAGAATCGTAAAATAGGCATGGAATTTTATGGCTGTTTGAAAAATCTATGATGCTAGATGTGTTTTATTTTGCATAAAATATCTATGAGCCTTACTAAAAGACAATTTCCAGACAAAAGCAATTTCTAGCAGGCAGCAAAATGCTGGTACCAGTGCTTATCTTTAAATCTCAGTTTCAAGCTTCATGGTGCCAATTTTACATTTTAGCTTTAGCAGGAAAAGTTGAAGCCTAAAGGGCTTATCCATTTGTGACATTCAGTCACAATTCAGTTGATCTTTTGTTATTGGTGCTGCTTTTTAAAAATAACCATACATTTGTAAATTTTTTTAAGTTTTATAAAACTTATCTTAGTTCTAGTGATTATCATTACACATGGTATATTGTAGTAGCCTCGTCCAGGATAGTTGAGAAATTAAAATGTAGGCATAGAAAAATTTAAATAACAATATAAAGTAATATGGTATTTTATATATGATTTTATTGCATTTTATATTTATAATAGTATGTGAGGAAACTCAAATGAAGTAAAATGAAAATTAATCTGGCCATTTCATGCCTCATGTGTCCCAATTTCAACCAAATGCAAATATGATAATCCCGGGCACGGAGTTAGTAATCTGTAGTAAATCTGTTGAGTGATTTGACACTACTGTATTTATTACTCACGACCAAAATGAATAATTAGGCTGCGTTTCCTACTAATCTTTCCATGAGTGTACATTTGTTTTTGTGAGGAAGATCAGCCCTGAGCTAACATCCATGCCAGTCCTCCTCTTTTTGCTGAGGAAGACTGGCCGTGAGCTAACATCCCTGCCTATCTTCCTCCACTTTATATGGGACACCGCCACAGCATGGCCTGACAAGCGGTGCGTTGGTGCGCGCCCGGGATCCGAACCCGGCCGCCAGCAGTGGAGCGTGAGCACTTCACCGCTACGCCACGAGGCCAGCCCCCATGAGTGTATATTTTAATATTATGTACTAGGAGTTTTCATTTTCTAAAAAGAGTAATTAAGTTTTCTTTACCTCTTTTTTCTTCCTATTAAATTTTATTCACACATTTTTATGTCAGTGTATACTTGACAAGCTGGGACATGTCTAAATTAGTAATCTAATTTGAATACCATAATTATGTGTACAGTTAGGGCTTGATTGAATAGAGAGCTTTTGCATATTGTGTATGTTCTTTCTTTTAGTGGATTTAGGTATTACATGCTTAATATTTCAGAGCCCTAATCCTGCTTGTGTTTACCAGTAGGCACACAGAGAAAAATATAAATATTTTTACAAACAGAATTTAGAAAAATATGCTTTCTTTTCAGATGTTAGGAACTGACATGTAACTGTCTACTGTCTACTTTCTTATACGTCACAGATTGGTAAGAAATACAGAAGTGGTTGAAAACGAGAATAGTGACGTTTGTAGTGCCTGAATTATTGGAGTTGAGAAGTGTACTTCTTTGTTTTCCTAAATAAAAAAGCTCCTTTGAAGTAAAGTAGGATAAATCTTGATAAATATTTAAACATATTTGGATTACTGCTAAGAATATTTTTTCTTTGCTTTGTTATGTTATAGTCACTTTGCCCAAAATGTACATTTTGAACTTTAACCTCAGAGTGAAATGCTCAATATCCCCAGAGTAGAAGTGAAACTAAAAAGTTTGGAGTCGCCTTAAGAGCGTACAATATGAATAATGGCTTTTCAGGCTTTGTGCTGGGGTGTTTGGAACAGGATTGCTAAACATTGTGGTTGTTGAGAAAAATAAAGCACCAAGTATTAAACTTACACTTAATTGAATGGTTTCTGCCACCACAGTTCTTAACCTTTCCAACTGGCTGAGTGATTAGCTAATAGTAGCATGTCAGGACCTGAATTATTATAGATCTTTTCTTTTAATACATATTCAAGAGCATTTTCAAAATTCTTCTCCTAGATACAGTTCATAATAAACAGCCCAGTGCTGGCAATGAACATGCTTCTTTTATACCGTTTTCTAGCCATAGCCCATTTGGCATTTGGATCTTTCTCATAAGTGTTCTCACAGCTCCACATATCCTGAAAACTGTCAGCCTTGCATTAGAATAAGGCTTTTGCATCTCTGCAGTTACAAGGAGAGTAAACAGAATTTCTCTCTTTTTCTTCTCCCAATAATATGCCAAGGCCTCTGGTCAGAGAATCATCATCTGCTGGTCGTAGGCTTTTTCTTTCTTGACGTTCTCACTAGCTGCAGGAAGTGATAACATGACAAGCATGGTTGACATGTGAACACATCCGTTTGGTTTGATCTGTCTCATGCTCTTTCCGTTTAGAGCTGTGGTTCTCAACCAGGGGTGACTTTGCCCCCCAGGGGACATTTGGGAATGTCTGAAGACATTTTTGGCTGTCACAACTGGGGAGGGGGGACTACTGGCATCTCGTGAGTAGAAGTCAAGGATGCTGTGATACATTCCACAGTGCACAAAACAGCCCTCTGCAGGGAAGAATTATCAGGGCCAAAATGTCAATAGTGCTGAGGTTGAGAAACCCTGATCTGGAAGGTAGGGCATGTCTGTTTAATTTGCTTTCTGTTGTTGAAGCAAATGGAAATGTGGTAAATGATTCTGGTGAAGAAATCATTACATCCAATGTAATCATTCATTGAATACCTACTAGGTCCTGAAAATACAGTGAAGACTGGGACATAGTCCTAGCCCTTGGGAATTCACACTCTCTTTGCAAGATGATTGGTAAATAAAATACTATTTGATGGCATACATGCTGTAATTAGAGAGGCATGCATAACATATTAAAATAGACATAATTTAGATTTCATTTGCTAAATATAGGAAAATATCAGGAAGAAATCATATTCTCTGTCTAGATGTAAAATTAGTTGCTTGTGAGTGAAATTTCTTATTTTCTCATAATAATCAGGAATAAGTCCCGTTTCTTGCCCTCTTCTTCCCCCATTTGAACTGGTATTCATTTGAAACATTAGAAAAAAAGAAGGTGTTGACATAAAAAGTGTTACTTTAGAAATTTAGGATATTGGTTTTTTAACATCTTCACTGAGGTATAATTTACATGCCATAAAAGTCTTCTATTTTAAGTGTACAATTCACTGACTTTTAGTAAACTTACACAATTATGGAACTACCATCACAATCCAGTTTTAGGACTTTCCCATCACCCCGAAAAGACCTTCTGTGCCCATTTGTGGTCTCTCCACATTCCCGCTGCCAACCCCAGGCAACAGCTGATCTTTCTTTTTCTCTTTTCTGTCTCACTTTCTGTCTCTATAGATTTGCCTTTTAGCAAATCTCTGGACATTTCATTGGGAATGTTAATTTTTACAATTAAAAATGTAGTTTGAGATCTTCTTTTTGAAGATCAGCACAATGTCTATATTTTTCGTATTACCTGTCCCAGACACATTACAAACGTGTTTGAAAACACAGTTATCAAAACTCTCCGACTAATAAAGTGGAAAATGTGACCAAGAGAAGACAAATTTGTGTGTTTAATGCAGCATTTGTGCCACATTCAAGAGTGTGTGGTACGCCTGGATTTCTGCTTTGTCCTGTTTTGTTCCCTTGACTCTGTCTGCTACCGTAGTGTTATAGAAATCACTGAAAAGCTGAGGTCAGGTTAGTACGTGCCTGATGTGGGGAAGCTACAAAAGGGTTAAATCCCGAGAACTCAGCTATCTGAGGAGTTGTGTCCTGGTCACAGCCCCTCAGCCAAACCCTTTGGGGCCAAACGTCTTTCAGAATTCAGCTTTTAGAAAGGTAATACAGTTTGTATACTGCATCTTATGTAAGGCTCATGGGATTCAAGAAACTCAGTAATTTCTGTAGCAAAGTAGATGAATATTCACATTTAGTTGGTTAGAAAAAGACCAAATGACCTCATGTCGGGTCAGTTTTTAGAGCAAATTCATTTGGTAGCAAAGTAACAAAGAAGCTCTGTTTTCAGAATATTCTCCATTTCAAAATTGTGGGTAAACGTTTGTGAACCTGTTCCAATGTCTCCCAGGATATTACATGTGAAATAATCGTTCCATCCTCTTTCCAGCTCCCACCCCCACCCCCCATCTCCTCTGCCACATACACACTTCGTGCAACTTAGCCATGGGTGTACTTGTCTGTCTTTCACATCATTAACTTCCCATCAGCCTTGACAAAATGCCAGGTTAGCTGTTCAGTTTTGGTGGATGAAGGCCAGGTATGGATGTGTTATGGCCAGCCAGACCCACATTCTCTTGTGGTTTTGGTCTCACCTCCCTGCTCTAGGCCTGGATTGTAGCCATGTTCATCTACTCCAGCTCCCCCAGGCCCTAGGGCCCCAGAAGATGAAGACAGTTTTGTTGGGTCAAAAAGATGTCCTTGGAGAAAAATTCAAAGGTAACAATGCCAGCTGTCATCCCAAGTAGCCCCAGACTCATGCTTGGTAACCTCATACCCATCACAAGATCTCGGGCAGTGATACTAAACAGAGACGAAAATCGAAGTAGAGAACCCACTAGAGTAAATTTTCTTGAGATAAAGATATTTAGAATTCAAGAAAGATAAAGACATGAACAAAATGACATGGGGTTGTTTACTGAGCTCACAACTTAGAAGTAGGACACCTATCCAAAGCAAGACATTTCAGACTTGTTCCAAATTGTTAAAAATTCTGCATAGTCATCTTATATGATTTGCCCGATGGTATTTAGCAAGGCTTGTTAGTCTTTTAACCATAAATTTCACATCTCTGTTAATTTCCAGATTCCAGTGGTGCTACTCACATCGCTGTAACTGTGTGGCAGTGAGTTTTAACAGGTTTTCCATAGCATTCCTAAGCAGCTATAGACCCATCATGAATGTGAATGCGTATTTCGATCAGTGTGTAAAATTTGCTTTAGTTGCATGTGAGTATGCACACTCTTATGGCAATGTTACTTAGGCAGAACATAACTACAGATTGGGGGACCCATTTATGAGTAAGGGAACCCAATTTCTGCAAATTAGAGGAAAGACAGAGTAGTGTTGCACCCACATCAGAGAAAAATTGCACGTTTATAGGGACTTCCAAGGATTTTGCCTTCTGAGGACTCAAAACATCGTTAAGGCAGTGGTAAGTCCTTAAAGAGCAATGTGAGCCAAGGCCAGCCGAGTGACTGAGGTGGTAGTTCTGGGTGTTTAGTAGGCGCTCAGGAGCATGTCTAGGGACTACATTGATATAATTTGCTACCTCTTTTCTTAAAAGTTCTTAATTGCTTCAAGTATGACACCAGAATTTCCGTCTAAAGGCGAAGCATCAACGTGAGAAGATGTTGCGTCACTGCCGTTCGGTGTGGAAGTACACACCCTGCCCCTCCTCTCCGGACTTCGTTCTGGGTGTTTGGGTCCACACTCACCTGCTCCCCCAGCTTCAGCGACAGTCTCCCCTCAGGTCTTACAGCCTCTTCGCATGTATCATCTTCTCTTTATCTCCCGACTTGCAAGAGCTGAACTTGCCCTGTCTTGGTTTTGCACCTGTCTTCTCTTGCCAAGAGTCTTCCTGAGTTTGCAAACATGTCTTCTTGTTGCCACATTTCCTGTTAAAGAGCTGATAGCCCACGGGGCCTCACCTAGTCACTGCTCCACTCCCTTCCTCATTTAAATATGCCTGCCACCCTCCCCGTGCTCCACACACCTGATCCCTCGCACCTTTGTCTCTCTCCTCCTTCTCTCCAGCTGCCCTTAGAGAAGTGGTTCTCTGTGCTGGCTACATAAGAGCATCATCTGGGGAGGTTTAATGCTTAGTGATGCGCAGGGCCTACCCCCAGTAATGCGGATTAAGAAGCCCAGAAGGGCCTCGACCTGGGTGGTCTTTGAAAGCTCCCCGGGTGTTGCAGCCATCTCTGAGAACCACCAGTTTAGAGTCACGATACCTGGCTCTTGTTGTAGGTAATAAGCCATTGTGGAAGGAGGACTAGGGAAGTTTGAAAAAGGATGAGGAGATTAAACAACAGCAACGCTCTCTCATCCCTAGGTTTACTTTCAGTTTCAGCTCAGGGGAGTGGGTTTCTGTAAGTGGCACCTCCACCCACCAGCTGGTGTGACAGCTTCTCCCCCTTGGACTGTGTTCTCATCAGTAAATGCCTGGCATCCACATGCCCCCAGCAGGCCAGAAACCATTTTAGGTGAAGCGTGTACTTATCTCCTCATGACGCTGGCCACCAAGGGCCTGATCTTCCTTTCATAACTTCGGCCTCCTGCCTTGCAACCAACTCTTTCCATTTTTCCTTTTTGTAACACTCTGTAAACCAAAGCCATGCACCCTCCTCCCTTCTCTGCTGTTAGTTCACTTGAAACTCACTCATCATAATGACACAGGAGAACCAATTAAAGTTCCAAAGTGGAGATTTTCACTTTGCTTTTCCCTTGCAAGAAAGACGGGTGGCAGGGTCTTTGCCAGGAAACTATTGTACAGAATATAATTTTTCTGAATTAGCGGGAGAGGGGAAGCCACTACTAAAATTGAACTGTCATCTATTCATAGTTTTCTTTTATTCTTAATATATCTATAGGTCTCTAAAATCTTTCGTTACACAATAAAGAACCCAGGAGGAGGACAGAAATGCATTCGGATAGCCTTCTTTATAAAGCCCTCTTTGTAAAGCCTCTTCTCCAGGCTCTCTGTGGTCAGAATGCATGTCCATTTCCAGAGAGCAGCACACAAGGGCCTTTGGCCGTGCTTCATTGTTCCACAGTCTCTACCGGGGCTGAGAACGCTTATAACAAGAGCGAGTTTACAATACTCTCTGTTAAGGGATATTTTGTTCCGAAGACAATCCTTTTATTTTTAACAGTGAGTAGGAAAATTTAAGTGAGGTGATTTTGGTATTAATACCAAGTATGCACAGCTGTTTTAAGGACATCCTGTGTGAAATTTATGGAAAATCTAGTTGTGCAAAAAGAAATAAAGGAGAAATGCTTCTCTTTACAAACTACTATGAAGATAGAGGAATGATTTAAATGCCAGCTTTCTTTAATGGGGTCAGTCTACAGAAATTGTATTTCTGTAACACTCTCCCCTGAGCACAGATATTGCACAAAGCAGATTCTGCCCCACAGTCGTCCAGTTGCATGGTAAGAAATGCAGCTTTTCCGTCTCTCAGCCTCATGTGTGCAGTGTGAGAACCCTGCCAAGGCTGGCCGTGGTGCAGGCCAGTAATTCATTAAGGTGCGCATCCATTCAGCATCCATTTATTGAGTTCCTACTGTGTGCTGGCTGCTGTGAGAGGCAGTGGATAGAGCAGTAAACAAACAGCCTGCTCTGACTGTCTAGTGGGAGGAGACAACCACATCAACAAGGGAATGTCAGCAGGTGTTAGGTTCTAAGCAGAGAAGTAAAAAATATTATGCTACTGGGAGTGATATGCAGTTGGGGGAGAGCCCCCGTGAAGAGGTGACGTTTAAGCTGACATGTGAAGGAAACAACCAGGGCTGGCTGGAATTCAGAGACCGGCCCGGACAGAGCATGCTCAGGCAGTTCAAGGAGACCAGGAGGACCGAGAGTTGGGGTTAGGTGCTTCGGAGCAGGGAGCAGCATGGCCAGGTTTGTATTATAGGAAGATCACTTTGGAGCAGGACAAACGGTGAGCTGGAACCAGAGATGGATGCTGGGACCTCGAGCAGGAGCCCAGATCCTGGGACCAGGGTACCTGCTGAGAGCCGAACCTGCAGCATGCCAACTTGATACTAAAATGCTGGTCTTGGGCTCCTCTTCTGTCCTCTGTCTAGACCCAGAATGGGCCTCACAGCCTGGCGAGGACACCAGCCTTGTTTCACTTGTTAAAATGCTTGTTACAAATTCCTACTCCCACTCGCCATCCTGGTCTAGTGACATGGAGCAGGACCCAAGGCTTCATTAAGTTTCCAGCTGTCTGATGCACGGAGTCCACGGACCAATTTTTGAGAACTGTTGTGGCTAAGGACTTACTTTAATATCCCATTTAATTCTCACAACAACCCTGTAGAGAAGTGTATCTTCCCTAGATTACAGATTAGGACACAGACTCCGTGTGATTAAACATCTGGCCCAGTGTCACACGGCTGGTGTATCTTATGACTGGCAGAGCAGTCTGCCCCCTTTTGTGGATAGCCCTGCCTGCGTGGAAATGGGAAGATCGCCCTGCAAAATGCAGAAAACCTTTGCTTGTTAATGAGTCTTATGAATGAACACGATCCTTCTCTCAAATCCAGAACTCTTTACATCCCATCTTAGGATAGAACCAGCTTTTGCCAGCTTTTCTTTTCTGAAGGAGAAGTTTAATTTTGTTCCTTAAAGGTAGAATTTTAAGTCCTAGGAGGAAAATATATATTGCAAAGGAAAGATTTGATCTTTATCGGTCTTCCTGGGTCTCTTTTTACCTTATTTTCCGTAAAAGAAGTTAAGAGGGTTAAGAGGTAGCCTTTTTTTTTTAAATCATCCATAGACCTAGAAACCCAACCATTATGTCTCACAGAAAATTATCATGCTTTCAGTTGCCATGAATCATTTATTTCTTAAGTGGCTCTTGAACCAAGAATTGTAAAAATGATGTTGAAAAGATGGAGGAGGGTTGCTAAGTGAAAAGCACACTGATAATTAGAAATCTTGTTTAAAAGCTGGCTTGAAAACAGCTTTACTTAAATAAATTACCTGCCTTCCCCCATCTGAAAGTGTCAGGAAGCTTCCAGCTTTGTTTTCTTCTGTTGATAGGGTATTGAACGTATTTATCTGGAAGATTTAATTTCATAATAAAGTGTAGGTTGGTGTGACTTTTAGGAAGACGTCCTATATTAGTTTGTTAGGGTTCCCATGACAAAATACCATAGACTGGGTGGCTTTAACAATAGAAATTTATTTTCTCACGGTTCTGGAGGCTGGAAGTCCGTGACCACCGTGTCAGCGGGCTTGGTTCCCTCTGAGGCCTCTCTCTGTACCTTGCAGATGGCCATCCTCTGGCTGCCTCTTCACACCATGGTCCCTCTGCACGTGGGTGCCCCTGTCGTCACTCTGTGTGTCCTAATCTCCTCTTGTATAAGAACACCTGTCGTGTTGGATTAGGGCCCACCCCAATGACCTCATTTTAACTTAATTACCTCTGTAAAGGCCCTAGCTCCAAATCCAGTCACATTCTGAGGTTCTGGGGTTTAGGACTCCAACATATGAATTTGGGGGAAACACAATTCAGTCCATAACACACACACACATCCTCCCCAGGGAATATGCAGAGAGGAAGAGCACGAAAAAAGGGCAAGAAAATATTCTCCAAGAGTTGGATACCTCCTGTCCTACCCTGCCAAGCACACCTCTTGGGGCCCCTGCAGTGGGCCGAGGGGAGGACAGCTGTGAGCTGTAGGTAGCATCCTCTAGGATGTCAGCATCACTCACACTAGACTCCAGTTGTGAATTGCCTGCCTCAGGTGTGAACCCGATTTGAATGAGCTTCCTGGAAGTGGTGAAGGTCTCTGTCGCCCCTGAAGCCTGCAGAATTGGCAGGGGAGAGGAGGCCTTTTTGTTTACAGATCCCACTATGATTGTCACAGCATAGATCGCTGCTTTGAGGGTTTCAGAACATTAGATGAACACTCCTTCCTGAGGTTATTTTCATCAGCAGCCATCAGCTGCCATAGCTACTGGTTATTTTCATCAGCAGCCATCAGCTTCGATTGCTGCTGTGTGAGGCTGACTGTCCAGAGAGGCTAAGATTTTCCCAGGGGGACATTTTGTTGCTCGGTGTTGGCGGTCAGTCTTATTTCCATCATTAATGGTCTAAGGTGGGCTCAGCCACCGCTGGGGGTATAGCATGCAAGATGAGGCATCACATTGTGAAAGCAAAATGTCCCCCCATCTGTGCCTGCTTTTATCTGTGCGCGAAAGAGGAACTTCAGTGACAGTCTTGAAAGGAAAAGACACCTAAAGGTTTATCTGCAGTTTAATGAAAGGTGGATTTGCACAGGGGGAGAGACTTTGGCTTCGTGATTATAGTGAAAGCATTTATGTGTTGACTATGTAGATTATCTGTAAAGTCTGGAAACAGACATGCATGCTCTGGGACACATTGTGTATGGGAAAGGAATACTAACATACCATTTGTTGTATATATTCACCGATTTCTAGACTTTCTGACCACCCTCAGACCTTCTTGTACTAGGTGATCTCCCCAGGCTCTAGGTATGTTCTGATTCCTGGCTGTCCCACTGAAGGTGGATGACTACCTGGGGCAACCTCAGGGCAGGTATATAGTCCGTTCTGTTTTCGTGCAGCTGGTTTTGATGGTGCCAAAAGGCTATGTATTGTTAGCATATTATCTGCTTTGTTTTCTATTTTGTTTTGTTCAGCATAAGGACCTTGAAGGTCCTCTTTCATTAAACGTTTATTGAAAACCAAGTATTTTTCAAGCACGTTCATGTATATCATTAAGGCCTCTCAATTCCCATTTGTAAGAGGAAATCTAGTTGAAGCCATGGTGTGACTTGCCTGTGTCACGAAGCCAGGAAGTCTCTGAGTTGGGGTTTAAAGGGAGATCTGAAAGAAGTTGTGTGCTATGCTTCCCTCCCTCTATTTTCCTGTGATGTCTCCCATTGAAGCTCACCACCACAAGACATAGACGCTATTTTTGAGATCAATTAGGGATTAAAAATGAATTATTAAAAAATCAGATTGCATGTCCTTCTGACTTAGATAAAATGATGTATACCATTGACTTGACTTGAGAAATAATGTTCTTCATTGTTTTTTCTGTATGATGTTGGGAAAAGTATGCTGCTCAATGATGGACTTAATTTACGAAGTTATAACACTGTTGCAGTTGTCGAATCAGTTCCATGACAAGGCATAAAATTGTGGACCAAGCTAATATCTGTAGAGGGACATCAACATTTGATGGTTAGTTGGCTGACATTTAGAAACCTCTGTGCTCTGAGATGTAAAGATTCTATGGATTTGTCATATTTGACAATGATAAAATTGTATTGAGAATAAATATCTTTCTCCGAAGCCTCATTATAGAAAGTTTGTCATTTTAATATTCATAAATGGATTTATTTTTATTCAGACAGATGTCCAAACTACTATTGTTAGGGTATTTTGCTTCACTTTGTGATCTAGGATACAACTATCATGGTACAACTCATTGATAAAATTTGCCGTTCACTATTGAAGGATTTCATTGACCCTAGCGTTTATCAAGTACTGCTGTGAACAGTTTGTTCATATATGTACATTCTCAACCAGATCGTAGAGGAAATGAATTGTGTTTAGTGCTTCTTTTGGAGTTCCCCTTTGGTACCTGATGCAAAATGAATATTTGCTGTGTGATATTCTAACTGAACATGTTCAAATGCCTAGCTCATCAGTCTGCCCCCACGTGCTTCCTTCTGCCACATCTATCTCTTCCTATAGTCTTTGCCTTACTTACTATCACCCATTCAATAGACCAGGCAAATAAAACAGGAAGTCACTCTTGATTCCTCTTTAAGCCTCACTCTTTATGGCCCTTGGCCCCCAAGGTTTGTGTACTCTTATTATTAAATATTGAATCTGCCTTTGAATTTCAAATCCCTCTGCCAGTCTCTTAGTTTAGAGTATTATCATCCAGCTGACATATGGCCCAATATTATTTTTAGAGTCTTCTAACTCGTCTCCATTCTGCCAGACTTAGCCAGGACTTATTATTTTCTACCCTGGTGCCAGGGAGAGTTCTCTAACATGCAGATTTGTTTATGTCATTCTTAAAAATCCTTCAGTGATTTTTCTGAATGTGGTCTCCAGGAAAGAGTGCTAAGTCCTTAGCATGGCATACACAGTCTGTAGTGATCTGGTCCCTGATGGTCAGTCCAGCCTCATTTCTTACACTCTCCTGAGTGTTCTGTGTTCTAGTTACACGTCAACTCCAAGTTATTCAAATATGGCCTGAGACTGCGTAAACTAGCCCCTGAATCCCTTGGCTGACTAACTTCTGCTTCACTCTCCAGGCCCCCCTTTCTCTGAGCAGCTGACCCTGATTGTCCAGCCACCCCAGATGAATCTGGTTTAGCTGTCCCTTATTGGCATTCCCATAATGCTCTATTCTATCCCTTTTGAAGAGCAGCTCTCACTCTATTGTAATTGCCTGATTAGTGGTCTCTCTCTCTCCCATTGGAATTCTTGAAGGCAGACATCACATCTTATTAATGTTTATTTCTCCAATGTAGCATTAAATCTAGACTGTAGTAACCAACCAAATATTTTCTGAATTGATCTGAAACGAACTGAAGATAAAAATAGGATGGATGGATGTTGTTATATAGACACTGCCTAAAATCAGAGAGCAAAGATCAATACCTTCATTTTTCTGACAATTTACACTTTAATTACCTACATTTTATGACATTTTACACAATTTGCTATCATTTTATCACTTGCTTCCTCTTCTAAGCCTGTGAAATTGATAGAGCAAGCAGCATTTTCTTTGTGGCATTGAAAGTGAAGATTTAAACTAGCTACGTTTCTTGTCTGCACACATCAAAAAGCGAGGAGGGCTGGCCCGGTAGCATAGTGGTTAAGTTTGTGTGCTCCGCTTCAGCTGCCCGGGGTTCGCAGTTTCGGATCCTGGGCTCGGATCTATGCACCGCTTATCAAGCCATACTGTGGCAGGCATCCCACGTATAAAGTAGAAGAAGATGGGCACAGATGTTAGCCCAGGGCCAATCTTCCTCAGCAAAAAGAGGAGAATTGGCAATGGATGTTAGCTCAGGGCTGATCTTCCTCACAAAAAAAAAAAAAAAACACTAGAAGGTTGTGGGGCAGGACCCTACCCTAAGTCTCCTGACTTGAGGTCCACTTGAGGTCCATAGCTACATTTCAACCAATCCCAGAAACTGTGTACTGGAAAGGAAAGTCACTGTTATTCAGGAACTGAAATTTTCATGCATATGTAAATCTTAAGGCTAGAATGGAAATTCCTTGAGGGCATTGACCATGTTCTTCTTCCACTTTCCAGTGTGTGATCTTAGGCAAGTTACGTATCCTGTCTGTTTCATTGTCCTCACCTCAATAACAGAATTTATCTCATAGAATGTTTTAAGAAAGAAAAGAGCTACTCCATAGAAAGCATTGGTATAGTTTTATAGTCCACCCCAACGACATATAGTAAGGTCCTCACTGAATATTTGTGGAATGCTGTTGATTGATAAAGCAGAGAAGGAGTTCTAGAGGTTACCTGGGAGGCAGTTCAGAAAGATTGTGGGATATATCATCATTGTGTTTCTATAAACCGGGGAGAATTAGATAATTGTTTTCGACTGTTTTAAATAATATAAAAATACCATTTATGTTAGCAACAGAAAGTACAAAGGACTCAAGAATAGTCCTTCATAAAGGTGAGAAAGATCTTTATGAAGAGAATGATAAAACTTTACTGCAACGCATAAAAGACCTAAGTAAATGGAAAGACATAGTGTTCATGGATTGAGAAACTCAATATAGGAAGGATACAGTCCTTCTCCAAATTAATCTATAACTGCAGTGCAATTTCAATCCAAGTCGTCACAGGTTTTGTTTTTGGGGTTTTATTTTAAATAAGAGTGTTGGGAAGGGTCTCTCACACATCTGCATGTCTTGCAAGCAGAAGCACTAACTACCATTTTGTTCTGAACTATTTTTTCAAGGATATTTGTAATGTGAACAGCCTTAGAAGATGGAGATAGTGTCTACATTTAGAGCAAAGGGTAGGTTTGTATACTGTCTAATATAGTAAAGACAATGTCTCCTTCCAGGGCAAGGCTCCGTTATGAACCATTCATATTCCCCAAACTCAGGGTTCTTTAGATATGATGCAAGCCCACTGCAAGCACGGCATCCACCTGAGCCCCTCCATAGCACCCCCTGGACTTGAGCACCAAGCAGAAGTGACTAAACATGAAACTTGTGCTGCCTGCTATGCTGCGAGTAATAGAATCCTTTGTCTCTGACCCGGGAAACTTGCGTCTTCTTACAACACCCATGAAAATGTGGCTGGACAACTTGTTAGCTTACAAGTCAGATAAAATCTGAGAGCCTTCACAGTTCTTGACAGAGTTGTGGTAAATCTCCACTTGTAGAAATAATTTAGCATATTGAATTTCAAGAGGAAACAGTAAGAATTTGGTACAACATTTCTCAAAAAGCTAAAAACAAATAGACTGGCTCTTATTGCCAAGAAAGAAACTTTTCTTTGTTGATTTAACCTTTTTCCCCCAAAGATGACAAATGAACCTCTTCAGTTTGTCTAAAGCCTTTCGTTTTAACATTTTTGGTCATGATGTTCCCTTGCTCTTGTTAGAGCTCATCTCTGATTCTTTCTACTGGCATGTTAAGCTAGCTTTTTTTCTGAATGTGTATGGTGGTTTGGTTTGGTTTTATTTAAATGTTCGTTTGGCAAGGCAGATTTATTTGGTTTCTTTTTAAAGGCTTAGCACTTTCTAGCTGTTTTGCCGGGTCTCCTTACCCAGTTTCCTCTGATCGCATCTAAAGATATCATAGTTGTTTTGCTATTTACCCATAACAAGGATAAACACATTAGAGTTATATACATTAGAGGAAAAAGTAGAGAGGTGAAAAAAATCCCCAATTAATAATGATTATAGAATGTTTATTTTAGTGCCAGGAGCTATTCTTTTGGAGAGAAATGTACTTTGGGGGATTAAAGATCACAGACATAACATTGAAAGCCAGTTGTAATTTTAGTGAGCAACTATTACGACACATGCTCTGCCTGCGTCGAGTACATTTTTTTCATAAACTCATAAATCACTGAGGCTGCTTCAAATCCTTTAAGGAAAGAGTTGATATGTAAATAATACGTAATCAAAGAAGCACACCCAAATCTGAAGCTCTCTTGAGATAATGGATATTGAGGAGTTATTTTTGATAAAACATGATGAGGTGATTAGGCAACATAAAAATATCTTAAAATTAGTGTAAATGTTTTGTACCGAGGAAACTTAAGCTTTAAATCAGTGTTTTTTACTGATCCTTGATATATTTTGGGAGGACCCCAATAGCATTAAAATGCCTCCCCTTGCCTGTAACTGTCTAAATTCTTAAATCATGGTGGACAACGCATAAAATTGCCTCTCCATGTCTTCACCTGTGCTGGCTGCCTGGCTGATCCACGTGACTGATGTGGCTCTCCAGGCTGAGGGTTCATTCTCCTGCTGCCACAGAGCCACAGCTTCACTACCCATGCGTGTAGCCCCAAATCATTAGTTGGGCTTATTTTTTAACTTTATGTAAGTGGAGTCATACTCCATGTTTCCTATGACTTGCTTCTTTCACTTAATTGTTTTGGAGATTAAAGTGTGTTACATCCAGCTGTAGTTTATTTTCATTGCTGAATAGAATTCTGTCGTATGAGTATTCCACAATTGATTTAGCCAATCTCCTGTTGATGGACATTTGGGTTGTCAACTCTGTTCTCTTAACACAGTGTTAAGAATGTGCAAGAGTTTCTTTAAAACGGGGGTGAGTAAACTTTCTGTAAATGACGAGGTAGTAAATAATTTAGGCTTTGCAGAGCACATATGGTCTCTGTGGCATATTTTTCTTTTTCTTCTTTTTTTACGACTCTTTAAAAATGTAAAAAAGTATTCTTAGCATGTGGGCCATAGTTTGCTGACCCTTGCCCTAAGATATATACCTAGGAGTGGAACTGCTGATCATCAGTTGTGGATATGTTCATTGTAATGGGCAATGAGAAACTTTTTTCGACGTGGTTATATCAATTTATCCTTTAACAAGCATTATGTTAGAGTTTCTGATGTGCCTTATCAACACCGTAACCTAACATTATCATATTTGTTAATTTGCTTGTCTGGTGGGTAAGAAATGGTATCTTATTGTGGGTCTTAATTTGCATTTCCCTGATCGCCAGTGAAGTGGAGCGTGTTTTCCTACGTTCATGAGCAATTTGTATTTCCTACCCTGTGAAATGCCTCTTGGGATCTTTTGCCTATTTTTTGTTTGGACTGTTGGCATTTTCCTTGTTGATATGTAGGAGTTTTTATATATTCCAGATATGGTTCCATCGTTGTTATGTGTTTCACATATTTTTCTCTTACTTTTGTGACCTGTTTTTGCATCCTTTTATGGGATATCTTCTTTTTTAAAATAACACCTTTATTGAGATATGATTCACATACCATAAAATTTACCCTTTTATAGTGTAAAATTCAGTGATTTTTAGTATAGTCTCAAAGAACACCTTAACTTTAATGTAGTTGAATTTAGTAGGCTCTTTATATAAAAGAATAATATATATATTAAATAATATATATTTTATACATTATATAAATACAGTAAGTAGACAAAAATATATAAATACATTTTATGTTTATAAAAATTTATTATATATTATTTATTTATTATTATATTATTTATTATATATTATAATATATATTTATATATATATTGCAAAATATATTGTCTATAAAAGAATATAGTTTCTATTTCATATGTATTTTATTATATATATATTTTTATAAATAAATAAAGATAAGAAAATCCTTTTGACCTGAGGTCATAAGAACTCTTCAATATTGTTTTCTCAAAGTTCTATGGTTTTTCCTTTTACATTTAAATGTTTAATTCACCTGAAATTGATGTTTGTATATGGTGAGAGGTGGGATCTAATAATTACATGACTAACCAGTTGCTCTAGTATTTTTAATAACAATATTCAAACATTTTAAGGGAAGGACGTTAATGATTTATTCTCAGACTGGGAGACATGGACCCTTGGAAATAGGCTTACGTTAGAGCACATGGTTTCTGGGTTAAATACAAACTAAATAAATAAACTCATAAAAAGTGCACACGCAAACACATGTAAACACATATACATACTTTTTTCTTCTTCTTTCCTATCAGTGCAAATAAGAACTGCTCGTGTTGGGCCTGAACTGCTTTCCTGGAGTCCTGCCCGAAGATTCGTATCTGCGGGAACATGAATTCAGTGCCTTTTTACAGTCCTCCCAGCTCTCAATTCTGGTTTACAGTGTGTAATAGCTATTAAATGGGACAAAATCCTGTTATTAAATAGCCCATATAAACTAGCCACATTAAAAAATATGGCTGCTTGCTAGAAGAATTAGAATTGTATCTGAAAAAAAATCATAAAACAAAGAAACATAATTGACCAAAATGCATGCTTTATTTAGTTTTAAGTAGTCAAAGACTTCAGATTTTGACTGTGTACTTAAATTTACCTGACTGTATTAACAATTCAGTTTTATATATGAAAGACTTATTCAGACTGAACAGACCTCAAATTTATTCAGTCTTCCAGGTCTCAGGGGGCTGGAGATGGCCTTTGCCACATCTCAGCTCTGCAAGGATGTCCTGTCTGTCATTTTCACATAAAGGGACAATAAGTCTACACACCATCCTACGTGTTCCTCTCCGTTGATAAATTCTCTCTGTGGAGATAGTGGGGGAATATACTGTTTGTTTCCTAAGCAGATTTTGCAGGGGGCCAGTGGGCTGTTTTGGACTTGCATATTGAGTGCAGAATGACTCTTGTTATTTTAGTGATGGACTTGGTTGACCACAGAACACAATGCACCTTTTCATGACTTTAATGCTTCTGTGAGTTATTTAATTTTTTGTGAGTTATTTAATTTTTTGTGTTCCCTGTCACTTCACTGTTAGTTTTCTTTCCAGGATGCTTTTTGCCTGATTGGCTGTGAGTCAAGCTGCTTGATGAAGCTTAATTTTGCTACATCTCCAGAATGGCTTGTTAATCCCTATTTTACATTTCACTGAGTGCTGTACCATGGGGTTTCCTTCTGTTCACCCAAGGAAGATAAAATGGCTATGTGAAACAGTATTGTGATGAACGTAGAGTCGACCCCCAGGAATCACCGTTTGCTTCCAATTGGCAAGTGAAATACAAAACCTAAATCCTAATTTTTGCCAGAACTATTCCAAGTCAATGCCCAACCCTCTTAACTCAGAGCTGCCGTTAGGCTGTCTTAAAGTGCCTTTGTCAATTTGACGTTTATTCTCATTTACACATTTCTTGCTACTTACTGCATCTTATTTGATTCTGACACTTTCTTAACTATATTTCTTCTTAAGAGTAACCTTTCATATTAAAATGCAAAAAAATTTCTGTTGAAAGCAGACTTCATCTAAATGTATTTTAGGCAGACTTTTATTTAATTTTAGCTAGGCTTTTTCCCACTCTGTCCATTTCATCTAAAATAAAGGGTTGATTAAGGGAAAATAGATGTAATATTAGGGCCCCGTCTGCTCTTTAATAATAACTGCCATCTCTTAGCATGCATCTAGATCTGTTAAATTCTATGAAGAGATCATTTGGGAAAAAGCTTTCAGATAATACAAATATAATCATACATGAGACCTGTGTAGCTACTTCTTACAGACAGCTTAGGCAAGAAAGATGCCTTCAGATGATCACTGAAGTAGGAAACAAAGCCAAAACCTCGGTATTCTAGATAATTAATTGCAAAACATCACCCACAGAGAGAAAGTCCCTTTCTTTTTCTTGAAATAAAAAGTTAACTAAAATCATTTGGGTATTTTTTTGAGGACGTTTAAAACATATTCTTTGTAAATTGGTTTTCTCATGGGTTAAATGCCATGGCACATTTCTAAAGTTTTCCTTAAGGTTGTTTGATAAGTATTTGAAATTGATTTCATGCATGCTTTCGCCACCACTTGATGTAGCTTTTTCAACATAGTAAATGAAATTTCCTTGCTTGATAAGGTTTCTAAATTTAACCTCAGAATGAAAGGACTACTTCTGCTTCTGGGAAGATGGAAGAGACATACTTTTCCCTGTTATTCCCACAAAGTACAACTGAAAAGCCCAGACACTCTGTGTAAAGCCAACATCAGAAGACGTCGCACGTGGAGAAAAGAGGGCAGATCATCTGTGGACCTCAAGACCCAAGGGATGACATGACAGTTAGTATGTGGCTTTTCTTTTGGTCTCCTATAGCCCAGATGTGGAGTTGGGGAAGCCGGCAATCAGGAAACACCAACAAGAACAAACAAAACAACAACAAAAGCCTGTCCTCTCTAGCGGAAGGACAAGAAAAGGGACACCCTAGCAAGACAGAAAACTTTCAGACAACAACTGCTAGCCAAACATGACAGAAAAAACTGTGGCTCCACCCTCCCTGCAAAGGCTGATTGCAAAGCCTAGACTTGCACCCTTGCCGGACTCTAAGGAGGCACCCAGCCTGCCACGGGGTGGTGTCACAGAAGGCTGCACAGTAGGGAGCCAAGACTTTGATTTCTGCTGGGTAGTAACAAAACCTGCCACCTCTACCCCTGTGTAAGTGGAAACCACACGAGGAGTCTGGGTTTCCACCCTCTCAACCACTGGGGAGGGGTCAGTGGAGACCGCGTAGGAAGCAGTAACACCACTCCTCCCAGCCAGGAAGTATCAGTGGGGGCCTAGTGGAGAGCCACAACTGCCCCTGCCCAGCAGTAAGGAGGACCCCCTCTCAGGTGTCAATGGAGGTGTATGGGGAACCTGATTCTCCCCGACCTGGCAATAACGATGCATTCTCCCTCTTCCCTTGCTGGAGTGGTATCAGAGGAAGGCAGCTAGAACAGAAGGTTTAAATAAGATCCAGAGTCTCATAATATAAAACCCCAAATGTCCAGGTTGCAATAAAAAATCACTTATACCAAGACCCAGGAAAGTCTCAAACTGAATGAAGAAAAGGCAATCAATAGAGGCCAACACCGAGATGACAGAGATCTTAGAATGATCTGACCAAGGTTTTAAAGCCTCCATTGTAAAAATGCTTCTTGAGCAATTATGAACTTCTGGATACAAATGAAAACGTAGAAAGCCCTAGCCAATAAATAGGAAATATAAGGAAGAACCCAGTGGACATCTTAGACTGGAAAAAGACGACAATCAAAATAAAAATCTCAGTGGATGGCCTGAACAGCAGAATGGAGGCGACAGAGAAAAGAATCAGTGCCCTGAAAGATAGAACAATAGAAATAGCCAATCTGAACAAAGGGAGAAAATAGAGTAAAGAAAACACAAGAACAGAGCTTCAGGGACCTGTGGGACTCTCAAGATCTAACTTTTGTGCCATTGGAGTCCCAGGAGAAGAGGAAGAAAAGGGAGGAGCTAACAAGTGCTTGAAGAAATAATGGCTGCAAACTTTCCGAATTTGGCAAAAAAAATATAAATGTACAGATACACGAAGCTAAGTGTGGTAGGCTGAATAATGGCCCCCTAACGATGTCCACATCATAATTCCAAGAACCTGTAAATATGTTACTTTGTGTAGTAAAAGGGACTTTGCAGAGGTGATTCATTTAGGGATTTTGAGATGGAGAGAACATCCTGGACTAGCTGGGTGGGCCTAATGTAATTACAGGAGTTCTTATAAGAGCAAGGCAGGAGGGCCAGACAGAGATGTGATGGAAGCGGAGGGAGAAAAGATGGTGTGGTGCTGGGTCACAAGCCAAGATTTGCAGACAGCCTCTAGAAGCTGGAAAAGACAAGAAAACCAATTCTCCCTTAGCATGTCCAGATGGAGTGTAGTGGGTCTTCTGACTTCCAGATCTGTCAAATTATAAATCTGAGATATTTTAAGCTACTGTTAGTCTGTTTGGGCTGCTATGACAGAATACCACAGACTGTGTGGCTTGTAAACAACATAAATGGATTCTGATATTTGACAAAGATGCTAAAGCAATTCAGTGAAGGGAAGTTAGCCTTTTCAATAAAAAGTGCTGGAACAATTGGACATCCATATGTTTCTGAAAAAATGAATTTTCATTAACTCAAAATGGATCATGGACTTAAACATAAAACAAAAACTATAAAACTCTTGGAAAAAATATAGGAACAGATCTTTACGATCTAGAGCTAGGTCAAAGGTTTTTAGACTTGACACCAAAAGCACAATCTATAAAAGGAAAATTTAATAAACAGGACATAACCAAAATTAAAAACTTTTGCTCTTCAAAAGACCCTGCTAAGAGGTTGAAAAGGCAAGCTACTGAGTGGGAAAAAAATATTTGCAAACTGTGTGTCTAAAAAAGAACTAGTAAAACTCAACAATAAAAAGAAACAAACAATGCAATTAGAAAATGGACAAAAGAAATAGACATTTCAGTGAAGAGGGTATACAGATGGCAAATAAGCAGATGAAAAGATGTTCAACATCGTTAGCCATCAGGAAAATACAGATTAAAACAGCATTGAAATTTCACTACACACTGATCAGAACAGCTAAAATAAAAAAAAAATGACACCACCAAATGCTAGTGAGGATCTAGAAAAACTGAATCACTCATTTATTGCTGGTGGAAATGCAAAATGTTACAGACACTCTGGAAAACAGTTTGGCAGTTTCTAAAAAAACCAAACATGCATCTACTATATGACCCAGTAATTGCACTCCTGGGCATTTATCCCAGAGAAATGAAGACTTATGTTCTAACAAAAACCTATACGCAGATAGTTATAGTAGCTTTATTTGTAGTAGCCAAAAACTGGAAACAACTCAGATGTTTTTCAATAGACAAATGATTAAACAAACTGTGGTACATCCATACGGTGGAACACTACTCAACAATTAAAAGGAACCAGCTATTGCTACGTGCAACAACTTGCATGAATCTCTAGGGAATTATGCTAAGTGAATAAGGCCAATTCTAAATGGTAACATACTGTATGATACCGTTTATGTAACATTCTTTAAAAATGACAAAATTGGGGAAATAGAGACCAGATTAGTGGTTGACAGGGCTTAAGGATGTGGTAGGTGCAGGGTGTGGCTACAAAAGGGCAAACATGAGTAATCGTTGTGGTGATGAAAGTGTTTTGTATCTTCACCGTATCCATGTCAATATCCTGGTTGTCATATTGTACCGTATTGTTTCAAGAAGTTACCATTGGGGGAAACTGAGCAGTGGGTACATGTGATCTCCCTGTATTATAAGCAACTGCATATGAATCTACAATTATCTAAAAATAAAAAATTTAATTAAAAATAAAAGAAGGAAAGTAAACAACTTTTTAAATTTCTTGTAGATCATTTCAATTTGAAAACATGATTCAGTGTCATACTGTAAAGAACTTTCCATATCCAAATTCAGAAAGATGTTAGTATGAAATTGTCTCTTTTACAGTATAATTATTCTTTATTTGGTGGGGGTTGGGAAGGAAGGTAAGGGATTCTGTTATATTGATCATATGTGTCAAAAAATAGTTAATATTTGTTGAATCCCCAATATCCTATGAGGTCAGTGCCATTTTAAAGAAGAGGACACTGAGACACTGAAATAATTGACCCTGATGAGTAGTGAGGGCATTTGAACTGGGCATTCTGGTTCTGAAGCCTGTGTTCTTTCATAATGACTACACTCCTCTGGCTGTTTGTGTAGGCTCTTAATTTAGTCTCCAACAGGTATCCTTCTGGAGCAAGATGCTGGCCTCAGGAAATTTGAGCACTTTTTCTAGGCCATAGACTAGTACATCTGGGATTGAAATTCCAGGCTTTGCTGTCCAAATCCCAGCCTACTCCCACCTCAGCAGAAGTCATGTATTAAATGGCCCTCAGACCTGATCCTCAAGCCTATTTTGTTGGCCCACTTAGCGTTGGATGGTAAAGTATTATTTTAAAATTTATATGAGTCGCATATATTTAAACAGTGTGAGATAATGTGTAAAAATCCAGGTTTCTAGCCTCTCTTAGGAAAAAACAGAAAATCTGCCAACACTAGGTTCGCATTCCCAAATACCCGCAAGGCATTAGATACATATGCTTAGTGACTGCCCCTTTAGATGAGTCATGTTTGCCACAGTCCTCACCACTCCCTATTGTCTCCCAAGTAATGCAGCCAACCATCAGCTGCCTTCTTATCATTGCATGACACTGTTGTTTTTCTTAAAACAGAGTAGAAGAAAGTAACATTTTTACCCACTTCTCTACCAAATCCTAGACCTTCTGAGAAGGCTGTGAGTTCCTCTGGTGCACTTCACTCACATGTGGTACCTGCCTGACCCTGGTCAGCACTTGAGTTTATGACTCTTGCCCTTCATGATACAACCAAAGCTGTTACCTCTGCTGGGACCGTGTTCTCCTTCCCTTCCTCACCTGCCCAAATGGGACTCAGTCTTCAAAGTTTATGCAGCCTTTCTGATCTTCTCTTCAGTAAGAATCTATTGCTTCAATTTTTTTTTTCGTTACATACAAGCCATGTTTCTTTCTCATGGCTTTAAAGTTCTGCCTTTTTTTTTTTTTTGGTGGGGAAGATTGGCCCTGAGCTAACATCTGTTGCCAATCTTCCTCTTTTTGCTTGAGAAAGATTGGCCCTGAGCTAACATCTGTGCCCATCTTCCTCTATTTTTTTGTATGTGGGATACCACCACGGCATGGCTTGATGAGTGGTGCGTAGGTCCGTGCCTGGGATCCGAACCCACGAACCCCAGTCCACTGAAATGGAGCACGTGAACTTAACCACTATGCCACCGGGCCAGCCCTAAAGTTGTGCCTTTTATCTTAGCAACTTGTACAGTTGTATCTTCCCTAATTATAAACTACTTAAAGTTATATTTCTGAGAATCTCCATTCTTAGAGAATTTGCAGTTGTTGAACTTAAGACTCCCGTAGAATTGGAGGAGCTGAAATCATTAGTCCGTCTATGAAAGCTGTTCACTAAAATGAAATAGGCATGTGTGAAATAGAATATGTCTCCTTTGGCATTTCTTAAATTAGTAATAATGAGTATTGTGCAGTTATCTTCTTCATTGTTGTGGTCGCTTTAACTCTCTTTGCTCAAGACTTTCTGGTAGTTCTACTGGAGTTTCAATGAGATGCTTACAAATTGATTTGGTTTCATGGCACATATATGCATAGTAAGAGGTAATATTTCTCTGCATCTGGTTTTCTAACGATGTGTTCAAGGTGTTTTCAATTTTACAGCTCAGAGGCCCTGCCTCTCTGCTGAGGGGCCCAGCTCTGAGTGTCTCTCCTGCTTCTCAGATACCCCGTCTGAAATAGTTGACCTAGTAGGAAATGGAAGTAAAGAATTTCAAAGGAGGGGAATTACCATGAGGGCAGGATTCATAAGTTATTCATATTGATATACTTTTTAGTACTTAGCACATTTTCTTTACAGAGTAGACGTTCAGAAGTGAACTGATAATGTTTGATATTGAACCCCTAAGTAATTCAGTATTGTCTGAGAATAAGGGTATTGCAAACTCTATTACAATTAGAAGTGTCTTTTTTTCCCTGATCAAAGAGTAGTTGACAGGAGGCTGCCTTGTTTGCACAAATTGTTTTAGGATTGAGGAATGACTGAAAATTCCCTGAAGATGGTCACCTTCCAGGCCGGGCATGTGACTAGTGCTGATAGAAGATGAGGGGTAATGGGGCGGGGATTCCAAGAATGGAAAGGCCACTTGGGATCTAATCTTTGGACTCTTCCTGCGCTACATCTCGCTGCTAATCCAGATTATCTTTATTCAGAGGGAAGGTCTGAGAAGGCTGAGACCTGGCTAGTGTTTCACCAGACCAGGAGATCAGTGACTTCTGAGCTTATGATGCTGCTGTGGGCGAAACTCCAGCATTTACAGAAGAGAAGGAAGATATTGGATAAGTGAGCAAAAGGGTGTGAAATAGAGTAAAGGTTGAGAGGATAAGAGCTCGTACTCTGGAGCCAGACTGTTCGTTGTTGTGTGTCTACCTCCCCCCACCCCCAACCCCAGCTCTCTGACCTTAAGCAAATAATTAACCTCTCTATACTTCAGTTTCCTCCTCTGTACAGTGGGGATAATAATTGTATTTCTCTCATAGGATTGTTGTATGAAGAGCGCGTAGAACAGCGTCTGGTGTGCATGGTTAGCCCACGGTCAGGGTTTGTTGTCATAGGAGGGAGGGTTCACACGACAAGGACAGAAGACACTGCACTGAATGGTCAATGTTTCCTTTCATAAAGAGCAACATCTCTGCACTGTACAATTTTCTTTTCTTCTTTGTCAATTGCTCTTTTTATTCTGTACCTACAAGGTCATATGAAACAGCCTGTCTTCTAGTGTAATGAGTCAAGAGCCTGGGAAGAAATTTCCATAAAATAAGGAAGGATAAAGAATGGCAAAGCTACACGTGCTTTGGGGACCCTTATCAATGTGTGAGCGTTTTCAGATGTCTCTTTGGAGAACTATTTCCAAACTTTGATGTTTTTTCCGGTTTAGTCTTTGCATTAAACCCAAATATCTGCTCATTCCCAAAATACAGCCATTCATGACTTATAAAATGTTAGAAAGATCTTTGGCCCTGTTGGGAAAGGCCTTAGTTCTTATCCTGCTTTCCTAAGGACTAAAGAAGAAAAACCTTCATATAACAATGAAATTAATTGACCTCAGTTATTTTCAAGCTGTTTTTAAAGTATCTTTAGTAATAGATTTTAAAATTTTTGCAGTTGATTTTATTAAACAGATTAAAAGTTTGTCACCTTATCTCAAGAAACAAGTACGTGAGAAATAATATGCATCTGAGTAATTTGAACCCAGAAACTCTGGCATGGAAAGAAATAAACTAGCAGACACTTTCTATATTCTTCTACTTCTATAGATAAAGAGGTTTGCTGAGGACGTTTATAACAATAATCCTATAGGGAAAAGTATTTTTGAGTTCGAGCGTTTTCATTGATCCAATTCTATTCGCATGGGCTTGATTCCTGTGGGCCAGGCAGTAGTTGGCACAATTATACACCAACTGAACAAGATAGGAGTCCTGTCTTCAAGGAGCTGCTCTTCTGGCCCCTGGTGTGGCTCCTTTGGATTGAGGGATGGAGGAGAAGGACCAGAGTGAATTGTGGAAAGAGACATTTATGTTGCCGAGGAGCAGTGTGGGACTGAGAAGCAGGCATAGGAGTGAAGGAGGTTTAAAGGCTTTTGAGATGGCGGGGAAGAGTGGTATGAGAGATTTGACTGCCCCTTATTCTCCAGTGTCCTCTCTTTCCCAGCCTTTCAGCAGCTGCAGGCTTTATCTCTGAAGTGGGGGATTATGCAGAGCAGGTTAGGAAGTCATGAGGAGCAGAAGTGGGGATGTTTCTCTCTGCTGTACCTTGCCTCCTCCTCCTCCTCACTCTTGCTCCTACCTTGTCACACAGACCTGACTTCCCCACTGGGTTGCAGAGTGGAAGCTGGGTAGGGAGTTCCAGAAATGCTGGAAGAAAATGAAGCGGGTTTTTTCCTTCATCTTTTCTGGTCTCTGTTAGCACTTACTCCATTTCTTTGTCCTATGGGGTCCTATGGGGATGGGAGGTCCAAATGAGGAAGGCATACAACCCCTCCTTTGTCCTTTTTACCTTCCCCCTTCCTCCCCACCTCCCCCCTAGCAGGACCACCGCCCATGTGCACACAAACACACGCACACACACACTTTAGACCCACGCTGAGGTGTGTATATGTGTGTAGGATGGTGGTAATTAGGGCTCCAGAAGAAAGCAGGTTGAGAAGCTGTAGCTGGATGTCGTGAGCAATGGAAGACCTTACAATTAGGAGGAGAAAGATCAGAAGATTCAACCATTGTCCTAAAATGACCTGTAGTCCAGATAACTAGTTCTAAAATGTTAGTACACATAACATATATGAGGCAATAGATTCTGACTGACAAGTTCAGAAGGACTGCATAAGTCTTGAAAAATGGATTCTAATTGGGCAGGTGGGGATGGAGAACATGGTCCCAGCAGAGACAACAGCTTGGTAGCATATCCAGGGCAAGAGTCACAAACTCGGGTGGGTACCATAAGTGAGTGACATGAGCCAGAGGATCTCAGAGCCCTCTCAGAAGGTCAACAGTTTGATAGAGATGTGGGTAAAACTACATCCCTTTCCTTTAACTCTACTTTAAGAACAAAAACAGGGCCATGCAATGATTAAAAGCAGCCAGGCTTGGCTGTAGTATCTGGGAGACATTAGGGAGTGGTAAGGATTGTGGCAAGCAGGGAGTTCATGCCTCATCTAAAGGGCAGCAGCTAAATAATTTCATTCAGTTGCTGCTTTTTGAGAATTTGGTAATGTGAATCCAGTGCTGGTAGATTTTACTTTCCACTTACTATACGCCAGGTAGGCCCTGTTCTAAGTGCTTAATAGGCGATTTAACACAACCCCAAAGATGCAGTGAAGTTTTCCTAAAACCTGATACTTCAACCAATTCATGGTAGGCTTCCTGGGATGTGCCGTTCAGCAGTATCTTCTCCTCGTCCTTTTTTTTCTTCATCTTTTCTGATCTTTTCTGGGGTACTTTGTACCCCCAAAAGATGGGCTGACGTTCTCTTATAACGGATGTTGCCTTGAGACAGAGGAGAGTGCTCTAGAGTAAGTCTGTGCCCTTCTGGCTCTCTCTGATACGGTGCTCTCTCAAGGTTTGTTTAGGAAGTGGTACCCACAACATAGGTCAGTCTTTGTCTCTAGCTAATCTAAACAATTTGCTTTCAGCAAAATTTTCAACATTCTTTCAAACTTTTACGCCAAACCTAGAATTATTGCCTCAATTAATCTTTTGTGTTCTTAAAACATACTTTCTTCATTGCAGTGCTTTTCTTTTAATATCCAACAAATTCCTTTCTGATTTCTAAATGTGCAGGAAAAAATGTACGGTTGTGGGAACAAGTATAGCCAATCTTTTCATACCTGGAGAAATTAATATTTTTTCCAGAAAAGTGACCATATGTTGGGAGGGTGCCAGCTGGTATTCAAATATGAGTCAAGACAGATGTCTGCCGTATGCAGACCTGATTAAGATGCACATCAATCCTTTTCAGCCTTTTGGAAAATACAAGTGACACAACAGTGATGGAATTTGAATATTATTGAACATGCTTTACTAACTACATTTTGTGGCTGAAGTCTAGGGGAAAAACCCAAATAAAATTCTTCTAATTACAAATCGATGACTCCTAATCTGTATAGGAAGTCTATAATATAGCTGGGCAGGGAAGTCGTGGAGGGAACTGGTTTAAAAGATGCAGTGACAAACCAGCATATCAACAGCAATTCAAAGACGTTTTTAAGAGTTTTCAAATAGTTCTGTTTTTTTCTTCTTCTCGAAATGCGTATCCTTGAAGGTTTGAATTATGTTCATCTGGTTGGACTCTAGAACTCCAGGGCAGAGCCATGTGTGAGTCAGGACTTAGGAGCATTTAGTGAAAGTAGGAAATAGAAATCAAAGGTGACGGGCAGCCTGGGCTGCATCGCTGGGCCTGAAATGTGCAAAATGTGGGATCCAGGTCTCAGCCAAGAGTCGTGGTGTCTGGTTCCACACACCATCACGGTGTGGTCTCTCCTCTTTGGCAGTGTGTAGTGAGCAAGCCCGCTACTGGAAGATGGGTTTCTGGATTTCTATTTCCAGCATCTTGTGTGTGTATTCAAGATGTTGAAAGAATAAAGGCCTCTCTGGCAAACAGAAACGGCCGGTGTTCTTGGCAAGCTGGCAATTGTTATTGATTTGCAGTTTAATTCTGTAGACCCACCGAAGAATAATTTAAGGAGGAATATTCCTGAAGGAGCAAGAGGAGGTGGAAGTTTGAGGTCAGAAGGTACAAGCCACAGTTCTTCTGAAGTCGTTGAACTAGATGGTTCTCTAGTCTGTGCTTCTCAGTCCTTGATGTGCCTACAGATTGCCTGGGCATCCCGTTCACCTGCAGATTCTGACTGAGTAGGTCTGGGGAGGGCCCGAGATTTGCCTTTCTAACAAACTTCTGGATGACGCTGATGCTGCCCGGCCACAGACCACAGGTTTAGCCAGCTCTTCATGATCTCTAGGCCCAAGCTTCCATTAGCTCTACCATTCTATGCGAGTCTGCTCATCTGATATTTCAGAAAGACAGGAAGGTTCCAGGAAACATGCCACCATGGTATTAACTATTCTGATTTTTCATAATCATCTTCATCAAAAACCCTTTAAGTGCCTAATTATGCATAACAGTTTCACATGCTTTACAAAAAGGACTAAATAGATTTGGTCCCTGCCTTATCAGACTTGACAACCTAAGACAGAGAAAGAAATATGCATAGAGACAGTAATAAATATTGAGGCAGTAATAAATAGTGAGTGATAAATATTCATCCAGATGCAGAACATATTAAAGTAAAAAGCTTATGAATTTAGCGTGGGCCTTAGAATATTTATTTTCTTACAGCTTTTGTTCCTTTTAAAATCTGGGAAACCGAAAAGATTGCCCTGCAATTTTTACTTAAAAACAAGAGGTTTCTGTTTCTCTTTTACAGATGGGGGTGGGGAATGGGAAGATCAGTTTCTGAGGCTTCTTTTGTTGTTGTTATTGTTGTTGTTTGTTTATTTTGGCCTCACTAACTTCAAAAGAAATATTTCATCAGCCCCACATACCTAACCCTAATTGTCATGTGCAGGTGTGTTGGCCTGATTTTATGTTGCTCAACGCTGTGAATGTGGACACAGGTTCATTAACCTCAGCTCTTCCTACCCAAGGGCCTTGGGCCCATCAAGTCATCCACATGCTATCCTTGGGCACCAGAGGAGGCAGGGCCAGACATTGTTATCTCTGAATTGTGGGCAGTAAACTGGTGTGTCCGAAGTCTCATGGTACTTAACTCACACAGGAGGTTTTGAATTTGTTTCTCTTTCCTCTGTTCACTTGCTGAACTGACCCAAGGGCTCAGCTGCCTTGGTGGAAGAAGGGATCAGATGAGTGGACACTGCTAGCATTTTCTCTTGCCGGCAGAACAGATTCTGTTCTTGGAGGCCAGGCCACCCACCCACCAGAGATTGCATTCAGATACCCATGGTGATGAGCAGGTTTGTTATAACCATATCCCAGTTTAGCAGAGTGATGCCAGACTGGCTTAGCTTATTGAGTTATTCTAGGTGAGAAACAGCTCAAAGAATTATCACAGATCTGGATAATATTTGCATCTAACCAAGGGTGTCTGAATCAAATGTTTCCCAATTACGGGATTAGAGACCATTGGTTTATACCTTCTTGATTCAAGTAGGCACATATAATATTAATATTAATAATAGTAGTGGCTGTGTATATGCTTAGGGATGCAAGGATACAGAGAAAACTATACATGGGCGCGCTCTTAGGGGACACCTGTGTGTTATCAAAAAATGATGTGTGTGAATGAGGTGCTGCTTGGAGTCAGGTACGCTTGGGTTTGAAACTTGGCTCCACCACTCACTGGCTGAGCTACTTAACCTTTCCAAGCCTCAGTTTCCCCATCTGTAGAACCAGCATAACAATAGTCCAGGTCCCTTGGATTTCTCATGAGCATTACATGAGATGAGGATGTATGGAATTTGTACCACACGGTCTGCAAATAGCAAGATTCATAACTGGTAATTATTAGTAATCATAATAAAACTATTACAAGTGCCAGCATCTGAAATCATTTGGGTCTTGAAAGAGAAGAGCGAGAGAGTCTAAATTTGGTATTTTTATAGTATTTCATGTGCGAGTGTTTGTACGGGAGTTTGTATCTGAGTTAATGAAAATGTCACACTCTGTTTATTGAGAATAAAGCTGTTATTGAAGCAAAGCCTGCATTAATTAGGCTCAACCTCATCTTTCATTCTGTAATGTTGGATACAGCTGTTGTTTTCCTTGTTTTATGAAATTAACTATCAAGAGTGAAGGCAGTCTGCTCATATTACAGAAGATATAAAACCGTGAGTAGTTATTATTGCAGGAAGCTAAACCTTTAAAAGCCACAATGACAATACTATATATTTTGCATTAGTGCCTGGTAATAGATCTATGTGAGCACGTGGAATTATGCAGGCTGGATCTAGGGAATTAAGTATCTGGTTGCCCTCTCGAAGACAACGAGAGCGGAGGGGGCTATCTGGAACTCGCTCTTAGAAAGCTAAGGGATGCCGTTTGCCTACAGACAGGGTGAGAATACGAGCGAGGGGCTCGGAGGGGCAGCATTCTTTAGTAAATGGAATCGGAAGCCTGCTAGCTATATCGTAAGGCTGCAAGACGGACAGAGCAAGGGTGTGAGGCAGCTGGATGGAAACCAAGAAGCCAAAATGAGCCGTTTAAAGTGGGGGATAGGAAGCAGAGCCCCAGGGAAGTCCCTAACCTCAGAAACCTATTCAATGGCACCTTTTATAGGGTGCCTGCGGCTTCTGGTAGGGTGGAGGTTGAGCCAACTTGGCTCAAATGTAAGCCAGTTCTTCCTCAAATTGAGTTTGCCCGTGAGTCATCTGTTAAAATGAGGATTCTGGGGGGCCAGCCCGGTGGTGTGGCGGTTGGGTTCGCGTGTTCTGCTTCAGCGGCCTGGGGTTCACCGGTTCAGATCCTGGGCGTGGACCTATGCACCGCTCGTCAAGCTGTGCTGTGGCAGTGTCCCACATAGAAGCACTAGAGGATGTACGACTATGACATACAACTATCTACTGGGGCTTTGGGGAGAAAAAAGGGAAAAAAAGGAGGAAGCTTGGCAACAGATGTTAGCTCAGGGCCAATCTTCCTCAAAAAAAAAACAAAAAATGAGGATTCTGATTCTGGAGGTACATGAGGTCTGAGTATTAGATGAGACCTCACACAGGGCCAAGAATACAGCAGGTGCTCAATACGTGTGCCTTCCCTCCTCTCTTCTCCCCCATCTGTGCCTTTTTGGATGGTCCCCATCCAAATTGCTGTCTTTTTGCATAATCTGGAAGTTAGATTATAAATATTATTATGTTTTAATAAGTCATCATTCATTTTAGACCAGTGATTCTCAACCGAGGGTGAGTTTGCCCTTTAGGGGACGTTTGTCAAAATCTGGAGACATTTTGGGTGGTCACAGCTGAGGGGGGAATGCTAGTCCCTCAAAACAAAGAACTATGCAACCCAAAATGCCAATGGTCTATACTTTACACTGGTGTTTACAGTTTATTTCTTCTTCCAGTCTGTAAAAGAAGGAGAAGATTGAGAAGGATGTGACAGGCTGAGGACCCAGGTTGGGAAAGGTTGGAGGACCTACCTACCAGGTACCAGGATCCACTTACTCTTAATAAGCACACTACAGACGGTTTCCAGCTTAGAAACAGGTGCTTTATGAGATACTCATTTCTATATTAGTTGTTTAGCCTCTTAAAAAAAAAACAAGCAAACAAACAACGTGGCAGAGGCATGGAGAACGCCGGATGGGAGATGACGATGATGGGACAGATGATGAGATATGATGCTGCCAGGCTAAGCAGGCGCCATGGCGGGGAGCTTGTCAAACCATGCCAAGTGGCTTGGGTTTTATCCCAAGAGCTGCAGAGCTGTGTGTATGGGGCTCTCACGCTCTTTCTGTACTGTAGTCACTCTGCATACTTCTGTTATTATTTATGTCTCTCTATATCATATATATTGGTCAGTTGGTCTCCTGAACTGGGCCTTACCACCTTTGCTTTTGTGCAGCACAGAGGTTTATCAGTAAGCATTTATTAGACAGATTTTGCAGCATCTCAAAATAGTGACATCTCCACTTTTGAACAGGTGCTAATCCCAAACACTTGACTCTGACGCAGTAGTTTAGAGCTTGAAATATATCTTCCTGGTTTTATAAATGCTGGGTTTTCAGGCTGCTGTGGAAACCTTCAAGAACCCACAGTGTTGCTGAGCTGAAATGCTTAGTGGTTCAGAATGGGGGATTTCCCAGTGAAAGGCAAGGAGAAGAGAATTTCCATTGCCTCTCTTTGTTGAAAGTGGACTCTTGGCAAATGTGGTCTTTACCCCTCTCCTCCTTCCCTGACATGTAACTCTCCTTCGCCTTCTACTGCACTTTTCTCTTGGAGCTCACATCCAGGAGGCTCTTCGAGCATGTGGGCAGGGGCCTCATGAGGTGGGATGGGGGTTGGGGAGCTCTCATCTTGCTGGCCACTGGAGAGTCTGACATGGCAGGTCATGGAGGGACCACAATCTTGCTTGTTGTCAACTTTACTCTTTCTCTTTGGTCTTTCTAGCGTTGCTTTGTTTTTCATTCCTTTCCAAGAAATAACTTTCTTTTGCCCTTTAATCTTTACCAAAAAAGAAAAAAAATTGCATTGGTTTACCTCAGTGGATAATTTTTCTGAGAACATTGAGTCTAGTTGTTGGATCATTCTTTCGCTTTTTACTTCCACTTAGCATATTTTAAGATGCCTTCTTAGATACACAATCTACAAAAACAGAGTTTTAGATTTGAGATTACATTCCTCAAACTTGAATCACACATCCTCTTGGAGGAAGTGATCTTTGTAAGTGATACAGTTTTATCTTAAGCATAGGAAACCATGCTAACAAAAATATAGCATGTTTCAAGGTAAAGACATAAAATAATATGGCTAAGTCTATTATAGCAGTTATTACACAATTCTGTACAGTTTTGTTCCAGCCATCTTTGTTCTTGCAAGGCTGTCATCTTCTTGAGGTATGCAATCGAGGGTACCTTGCACAACTCAAAGGGTCCATGTTTGAGGTGTGTGGTGCTAACCCATAGTTACCGTCAGTGTCTGGGAGAAAGAGGTGGAATGAAGCAATGAGTAAAAAACAAAGCACGGGCATAATTATTAATCATTGAGAACACATGTGATTAATGCCATCATTTTTGCTTTCCTCCATATATAAAATTTGGGATAATGTATAGGTAGGTGATTGTTTTAAGAGCAAGTTTTAACTTATGTTTTTCAACATTCTTTTTTTATAGTATTAAAGTACTAAAGGTTAATTAAATAATTGTGAGCTGCTTTCTTTATTACTCAAAATTTTAATAAGAAAAAGTAATCATTTTGCCCTTAGTAATTGCAGTGTTACTTCAGTTCAGAATTTTGAAATTGTTTCCTCTTGTGTTTCCTTTCCAGAAAACACGAGGTCATTCTCTTATTTCAACAGTTGAGTGCAACTTCAGAGCGCGGAGAGAGTGATTTCAAGGTATTCATTTATCTGCTTTTCTACGTTCTCGCTTATTCAAGCTTGCTTTTACCTTAACTTTGTACAGGCATCTGTAGTTTAGTTGGGGACTCTGAGTTGTAGGACTGCAGGCACACAGCTTTGAAACTGGACAATCTCAAGGGTATTAGCTAGTCCAGTTTTCAATTTAGAACCGTGGGTCTTCTGCCATAGAGACCGAAACACCAGTGGTCATGCTTCCTTACAACATGGTGTTTCCCTGTGGTCAGTAAATGGGCACGACCTTAGCTCTGCCCTGTAATACCTATGTGAGATTGGGCAAAATGTCTACCCTCTCCATCTCTTTCCTCATCTTTGAGGTGGAGATAATAATCGGATAGCCTCATCAGTTTCCGATTCCATACAGGGCTCACCACCACTACCAACAACAATATATGAGGCTGTGTTTCACTGTTATTGTTATTAGTGGTATTAGTAATCTCATTTTGTGCTGATAATATCAAAATTCCTTAATGACCTTGGGTCATCCTTGAACAGAACTAAATCCAGAAAAAAATCATCCAACTGAAATGAACGACAGGTTAACACAAAGATGTTCTGTATCTGATTTTAACAGTTGGTTTACTACATGGTTATCAATTTTTATAATGAATCCTGGACTTTGAAGTGCTATGTCCGTCCATTTAAAAGATTTACAGACCTCAAGCATTGTGACCTGACTGACCCCTATCCATCATATATCATTATCCAGTTCCTCTACAGGCTAGAAAGGAAGGGGTACACCTGGCCTGAATGTTCCCAATCTCCTCACAGAGGGAATCTTGTAAAATAGGGCACTGTCTTTTAATGAAATCTTTCCTTCAACTTGTTGAGAAATTCTTTCTCTGGGCAGAGTAACCCTTTCTTCTTAGGAGAGCAGGGAGCAATTTCGGGGTCATTCTGGTTCCCCTCTAGGTCTTTCTAAATATAACTGCAGATCCTGGAAAACAGCCTGCGTCTTGTTAGTTAACTTAGTCTAAAGAATCAGTGCATTAAGAGCTTTGATGATCCACACTCCAAAAATGCCTTCCTCTGATCTCCCAACATTTGACAAGAATCTCGATTCAGGGGTTAAATATCGTTTTCCCGAATGCACTTCCGGTTCCACTAGAGCTGCTTGCCATACACATTTTTATTTGTGGGCCTGAAATGTACAGCATTTTCTAGTTGGGGGAAATTAAGGTTTAACTCAAGAATCTATATATTTTAGAATAGATTTCAGATGTTTTAGGAGGGGAATCACAGTCCTCTGAAGTTTCTGAAAAGCGTTGTATTGTGTACTGCTTTTCACTGCATACTGTGTATGTGGCTGATTGCTTAAATTTTACTATTAGGATATTTTTCTTCTCTCTTTTTTTTTTACTTTAATCCCGAGTTTCCAGTTTGCTCTCTGCCAAATTCCTGACCCGAATGCTTTGGTTATCTTCATTTGTGTATCCCAAGCAGCTTTCAAAATTAATATGTATGCAATGAAACTGTCTTCCCCACCCCTCTACTCATCCTCTACTTAAAACTGATTCCTTTTCCTGGAATCAATAGTTCAGTTAGAGGCATCGCTGTCAGCCCCGTAAATCAAGCCAGAAATCTCCGTGCCAACATTGCTTCCCCCTCTGCATTCTGTCCACACCACATTCTGGATTTAAGATAATACATGAAAGTTCCAAGAACAGTGATTAGCACTTGGTGAGGTCACATATTAACTGCCAGCTGTCACAAATGTTAATTGTAAATATCCTTCCGATCTTCCTCTCCTCTGCCTCCCACTGTCACTACTTTAGTTCTGATCCTCATCAGCTCTGCACAACTCTGTTGCTGGAGCAAACTGATATAGCTCTCTTCCAACAGACTGTCCCCACTCTGGCTGCCTTGATCCCAAATTTCTAACGTGGTTTCCTGCTCAGTGACTTCTGTGGGGCTTGTAACCTTAGAAATAGATTCAAACACCTTGGCGTGGTCCTCCATGATCAGCCCTGTGCACCCCTCCAGTACACTGCCTACCTTCCTCTACTTTGCAGTCTGTGCTTCATTAGGACTGACTTTCTCTGGGTGTGCCAATGCATTGAAGCCTTTCAGGCACATATGCCTTTGCACTACGCTGTTCTCACTTCCCAGAATGCCCTTGCCCCTTTTGTCTTGATAAATTCCAGTGTGTCCGTCGAGATCCGCCTCAATTTCTATCTCCTCTGAGAAGCCCTCCCTGATTCCCCCATGTATAGCTGGGCTCGGGCTCCCACAATTCTTCAGTTGTGTCTCTGATCACACTGTATTTAATTATCCACTTATATATCTGACCCTCTTACAGACGCTAAGCTTGAGGGTAAGATTCAGATCTTATTATTTTTGTATTACAACATCTGGTAAATGCCTTGCACATAGTAACACATAGTAGATGCTCTAATTTCTTTAAATGAGTGTATCTCTGAAACTGTAATAAAGAATAAGATAGTATTTGTGAAAAGTAATTAAGCTCAAGCTGTGCTTTTCTCTGACTAAATATAAGCATTTTTCTCAACAATGTTTTGCTTTCTATTTTGCTTTTAGTATCCATGCATTAAAGAAGAGCCACCAAAACCAATTTCTGGCCCCTTTACTTCTTCTGCTGACATCGGTACTAACACAGTGGCTACCTGCTTTCAGAATTTGTAATTGTGTATCATTTCCACCTTAGACGTAGATTCAGCCAATATCCTCACCAACTTTGGTGATAATAGTAGTTACTTTTAGGATGTTTTAATTTGGGATTCAAAATTTAAATTACCCCAACTCATTTTCAGGCTTCCAATGTGCCTGTGTCTTGGAAGTGTTTTTCCAATTTCCGGAGTTGTTCTTTCCACTTATCAGAAAGACAAGCAAGGAGAACAGACAGCATCAGTGTCTATCTGGTGAGCCGTGATCCCCAATCCAAATGAATAAATGAAGGTGTTTCTAGAGAGGCTGCCGCTAACACAGTTAGTGATGAACTGCATCTTTGAGGAACTAGAGAAAAATAATGGGATTCATTTTTAATTCCAACCAATTCTGAGCAAGAAAGCAAGAGCCTTGGCTTTCTGGAGTGGCTTTGTAACCAAAGGTTCCTACCAGCCTGTCAGAACTTTGAACAACTGTCTCCACTGTGAAAACAGGCTGAGGTTGTATGGTGATTGCGGGGCTGAGGAAATGATGACTTTAGCCCGCTTCTGTCTCGTGTTCAATCTTTGGCTCGCAGAGATGAGTTTAATTTCAGGATAAGCTGTTAGCTTTATTTTTGAAAGCAGGCAATTTTAATAGCAACCTGCTTGCACCCTAAAAAATGTCTAAGAGCAGTAAGAAAGAGCTGAAAATGAATATGTGTTAAGATGTAAATCTTAGCTGTCTCTAGGCCAGTAGTCAACAGAATACATTGTGCTCAGTCTAATTAAGGTTTATCTTTTTTTTTTTTCTGCTATCCATCCCTACATTTACTGTGTGTGGGTTTTCTGAATTATAAAAGAAATATGCATATTCGCCACAGAAAATTGGAAAATTCAACACTTCCAAGCAAGAAAGAAAGCTTCCCCATGAGGCCATTACCCAAAGGGAACCATTGTCAACATCTTGGTTGATATTAGCCTTATAGAGTTTTCTCCAAGCAGATACATACTTTTAAATTGTTATTATGAAAAAATTCTCACACATGAAAGAATTATACAGTGAGTTCTCATACACTCACAATCTGTATTCACAAATTTTCAAGATTTTGCCACCATTGAGTCACCATCTCTTTTTTCTCTTTCTCTTCCTCTTTGCTTTTTTGAGTATCAACTAACTACTATTTAAAAGAGAAGGCGAATCCTGATGTACTGAGGACCATAGAAGGCGAGCATTTGCCCACCAATGTCACATACCCTCGCTTACCTTTTATCAGGAAGCAAAATGCATGGCTTTACACTTAGTATTACATTGTGCTTTGGGGATAAGTAGCCTCAAAGCTCAAGTCTGTCACGTGCTGGATGGGTATTGATTTTTCCTCTTAAATCAATGTTTCCCCTGGGCATGGTTTTATTTATTCATAAAGCTAAGATGATGTCTGACAGGAGTTGCAGCCGTGTAAATCTGTGGTGCAGGCTCGATACACAGAGCTTTTGTGAGACTCAGAAATCAATTCTGATGCATGGAGTATAACCTCATAAGCCTGAAAAAGTGCATTTGCCGTTGCATTTGCTTCCAAGTGTAAAAGGAAAATTTCAGCGTATAGTTGTTTCATTCCTCTGTTTTGTATGCCACTTTTCAAATGGACCTAAATGAGGTATAACTAAAGTCGGAACATCAGGCTGGGTAGAATCAACTCTCCAGCAATGATCCCTTGTTGACCACAAATCTGTTGGCTCACTGTCAAATGATATGCTGGTTGTAATTTTGCCTCATCGTGCAGGGAGCCCAAAGGGTGGGCTTTTCCAACCAAGGGGCTGTTAACACGAGTGTGTTCACTCTGGGATACTTCTTTGACCTTGGAATACTTCTGTGTCCTTGATGGTATATTAAAGTATATATAACAGCTCTCTGCAGAGCCAGGCTGTATAAGTCACGTGTAATTCGAAAAGTAGTCACTTTTTGTTGATATCTGTGTGTATTTGCTATTAAAAGTTTTTAACGTATGAAAATTATTATTAGAATTTTTTTTAACTTAAAATATGTTCCAGATTGTTTCCCCAACCTTAAATGATTTTTCTGGTGATTAAAAAAATGCATCTAATGGCTAGAATGTCACCATCTGGAATTTTACATGTCAGTTTTCTATTAGCTGTCTGATTTTTGCATGGTGGAACTGGTCAGGGAGTCACTTGGCCAAGACACTAGTTTCATTATTTACCCCCTGCCACTGTGTGACCCAGGGTGAGTTCCAGAACTTCTCCAGGCCTGCGTTTGCTTATATCGTTGTTTTATTTGCCCATTTAAATAAAGGTAGGAGAGGGTATGTGAAATGGGTAGGCATTCACTTGACTTCTGTAGTCTTCACTGTATCAAGACTTTTCTTTTTAAAAGTAACTAGTTGATGTTTAGGAAAAAAAAGGGAAAGAGGAAACGAAAGAGAAAGAGAAAAGGGATGGATGAAGTGGGAGTTATTTCTTCATGAAGAATAAAGTTTCTTTCAGTTTTAAAGGTCCATGAACTTTTGTGAAAAGAAAAGATTTCAGATGATTAGCTCCGCTTCCAGTAGACACAGTTTCCTTAGAAACTTGGGAGCCATTGAGGACACACGTTGAGTTTGGAGACTGGGACCTTCAGCACCCGCTCCTGAGAGCAGCTGGGTGCTCGGTCAGGCCTGTGGCTCCCAGGGCGCCCCAGTTACTCCCCAGAGGGTTGGGAGAAGTCTCCAAGATACTATCCCTTTGGATCTCAGCTGTTTCCTCTCTCCTGATAGCAACAATGAGAGCCTCTTTGGAGAAAGGCTCCAGGAACTAGAAGGGAAAGGATATAAATCGTTTACTGTGGGGACTGTTCCCTCCTGGTCACCTTTGTTTTCCTTTGCCTCACAGCCTTAGGCATCGAGACAACCTGGTGGCATGTCACTGTTGTAGAGTTTTTCCCATTAAGCTCAGGAACATTGCTATTCATATTATGAATGGATGTCTTACTTGGCAAAAATAAGAAGATTCTAAGAGCTACTTTTTGGAGCACAGAGGCTGAGGTTTTGGCTTCAGGAGAAACCAGAGTTTCCCGGCATGGAAGGCACTCTAGAGGACCTGTGTGAAGAAGAGGGGTTGGCCGTTGGAATCTAACCATTATGTTAAGGTTATTTGTTATGTTTCCTAAACAGCTTTAGCTAAGTCCTTCAAAGTCTTTTTAACATTGCTCCAATATAATCAGCTTTATATTGTTTAATGCTACCCTTTGGCTCTATCTTTTTGAATTAATTAGGAAGCTGATTCAGAAAGCCATTTTCCTTGAGCCTGTGTTTGGTTCCTTTAGAGGCCCCCTTAGCTCACTAAATCAACCTGGTCGTCAATGGAGTGACAGATGTCACAGCCAGACAGCCCTATGCCCAGGTTGTTAACACATGATGATGATTTTGAACGGTGGACTTCTGGGATCAACTGTAGCTTCTAGTACTTTTGATATGTCAGTTGGTTGTGCTGGGGCCCACATGTCTCTGCAGGCATCAGGAGAGTTATCCTGATGGCCTCTCTCTGGTGATTTTAACTACGACGAATCAGAAAACAGGGAGGAAAAATAAAAGAAATAAAAATTTTTCCTAATCCTTCATATAGGGCAAGAACCAACAGGTTGACAATTCTGTGAAAATGATAATATTTCCTAATGGCACAGTCAGAAAACGTAGAAACTTAAGAGTGGCAGACCAGGGTTCCACCTCATTAACACCAGCCCTTACCCTTGCCCAGCAAATGCCCCACAGCACAAAGGCATGCTGCCAAACATTAATATTCAAAATTTATTTTTCCACATTTGAATACATTTAGTTTATAAAATGTGTATATACAGTTAAAGGTATTGTTAGGTAGTTAGGAAGCCAAACAGGTTGTGTTTGCAGAGGACAAGTGAAGTTTAGTTTTTAGTGTAGTGTGTTCTTGAGCGCCTGCTAAAGAAAGATCTGTTTACTGTCATTGGAGACAAGTTTGCCTCCTGAGTCTATGGGAGTGTGGTGTGGCTGCAAATAGCACCTCAGAATGGAACTGGTAACTCTCGGGATGAGTGTGGGTGCTTTCATAGAGAACAGAGGCGTTGTCGGTTGAATCATTGTGAGTGACAGGATTGAGTCGTTGACTGATTTTGAATTGCTTTGTCTTATAATACCTTTGTATAATCTGACAAGTATTCTAATATTTGAAAATGTGCCTCAAACACACAAAAAATGGTGAAAATGCTGAATTATGAGACTAAATTACATCTCTGTAATTTGCCATCTGTTGCCCTTTTCTCATCAAGGATAGTTCTTATAGGTTGAAAGAATAGAAGATGGTTCCTTCTTGTTCTTCAGATCTCATCTTAAGTGTTACCTCCTCAAAATGGACTTCCCCAAGCAGCCCGGGCTCGGGATCTCTCAAGGCACTCTGTCACTTCTGTCTCCTTTACCTTTTTGACTTACTTTCCCTGTCTGATACTTTAGTGTGGATTAGTCTTTTGTCAGTCTTCACCCACAGGGGAGCCAGCTGAGGCCTCATCCACTTGTTCACCTTGTATTCTCAGTGCGAGAGCCGTGCCTGGCATTTAGGGAGCCTTTATGCAGTGTTCCTTCCATTCACCTGCTTTCTTCTCTGGATTTCCCCCTCTTGCCCATCTTTGAGGCCGTTTCATCTTCACTGCCTGGAGTCAGGCTTTACCATCACCTCCCCTTGCTATGGAATTGCTGCATTTCTGTCATTAACCCACAGTTATTTCCTGATTGTGGCATCTGATTGGCACGATAACACACCTACCGTGTGTTAACATGACAGACAATTGAGGCGAGTGAGTCCTATCAAATTTTCCAACCCCCAGATAGCTTACGAAAAATTTCAAGAGAGCAACACAAGCATTTAAGAATTACCTATACACTGGTGTGAATACTAAGGATCAATTGGATAGAATGTTCTGCTTTGACGGTAGACTTGAGGAATGGCCTCTTGTAGCTTCCTTTTTTGGTACTGTTATTTAATTTACCCCTGTGAATACCTCTTTCAGAAGGAAGGCTTTCTTGTTTTAGAAACACTCCCCCTCTCATCCCCCAACTCCAGCCCAGAAGCCTAAGAATCTGATCTTATTATGTCTGGGAATATAGTTACTAGATTTTTCTGCTAATGGCTGTATTTTACATGATAATGAATCCAGTCTTTTCTACAAGTCTGTTTCATTTATGCACAACAGATATAAATTGGAACGTGTATGAATCAAACTATTCTTTCAGGGAGTGGAAAAGCTACTGTAGAGGCTGAATACAATTTTACAGGCCCTCATGTCAGGTTAACACAAGGGAATGTTGGTTCCATGGTCATCAAAGAAAATGCTTATTGAGCGATTTCAGGTAAACAGAAAACAGCTTTTGAATTTCAGGGCCTTTGCCACTTACTTCCTCATTTAGGAAGGTCACCTCGTTTTCGACCATCGTTTACCCTTTGAAGAAGTAACCTCTTGTACATTAGTGTCCTGAAAGCATTAATGACACCCCTGCTCACTGATTTTCAATAATTTGGAAAATGTATTCCAAATTGGTCCAGGCTATTAATAGAGAAAAGGCAGAAAATTAAATTAGCAGGGGGATATATCAAAAGCCTTTTGTAAACGCTATAAAGTCTCTCAAAATCTAATCCTTGAGAGAAATTTGTTTTGTTCTGGAAAGAATAGTTTTCTCTCCCAAGAGATGCTAAAACGTCTTCCGTTTATAAGAGATGGATTATAGCCTGTGAATGGAATAGTGGGGATTCTCAATTCTTACTTTAATTTTGCCCTCAACTTGCTGTGATTTACCTTAAAAAATAAGCTGTAAGAAAAACATTCTTGCACCACTGTGTTCTTTGACCTATTAAATAGAGTTAACTCTACAGATTAAAGATGAGGTATACTCATTAACAGTTAAGCATTTCAGAAGTGCTCATCTGTTAGGATATTGATTTTTGCCTTTATTTAAGCTTTAGATAAAAAGATGCCTGAGATCCCTGAAAACACTGAACTGTTTAAAAATTCGAAGTTAAGGATAAGTTTCCCTGGTAAATAGTGGGGAAGGAAGTTGGCTTCTCACTAATGGACCAAATTTGATGTTTGGCTCTAATGCCAGTGGTCTGGGATAGAACCACAAATGTTTACTTGCTTAATTTGGACTAATAATCTGGTCCTTTATTCTTTTCAAAAGAAGAAGATTGAAATAAATACTTAGACTTTTTAAGTAAGATAAATGTGTTTTAGAGAGTCCTGTGTACAGACTATGATTTAGGTATGGGGAGGTAATAGCCCCCTTCAAGAATTTAATGGCAATTCTAGACTGCTTCTCTGAAGAAGGACTCGTGCACAGAAAGCTTTGCATATAATTGCAGGTGGTTTGCAGACCCTCCCAAAGTTGGCCAAGGACCTTTTGGAATCTATTTATAGGGCCCCAGCTAAAGAAACCCTGATTTACACCTTCCAAGTAGGGACTGTGCTTAATTTTTTGTGCTGTAAATACTGGTCTTTTAATCCCTGGCCTTACATAGCACCCAATGCATACAAATATTTTGCTGAGTTTTGTTTAAACAGAAACAACATTTATTTAGTCCTTTTGCAATGAAGTATATATTTAAGATATTGATAGTTATTAAAGAAATAGTTATAAAGTTATATATAGTTATATAGAATAATTACAGAAATAAGCAGATGCCTTTTTTTTTTTTTGGTGAGGAAGATCAGCCCTGAGCTAACATCCGATGCCAAGTCTCCTCTTTTTGCCAAGGAAGATTGGCCCTGGGCTAATGTCTGTGCCTATCTTCCTCTGCTTTATATGGGACACCACCACAGCATGGCTTCACAAGTGGTGCGTCAGTGCGTGCCCAGGATCTGAACCTGCGAACCCCAGGCTGCTGAAGCAGAGTGTGTGCACTTAACCGCTACACCACCAGCCGGCCCCGAAGCTGCCTTTTTAAATGTTATAAATGCTGTTTACCCTTATATAACCTAATCATTATATTTCCTCTTGCTGTGCCTTCCTTGGCTTCTCTTTAAGATCTAAATACTTCCTCAACCTCATGGGTAGGGATAATTCATCCCAGGGTTCATATGCTTTTGGAAAAGTTCAACACTGACTTTAACTCCATTTCAGCAACAATTGATAGTTAAATAAATTTAAATAATAATTGGATATGTTTCATGTGATTATTAAACTTTTAAAAAATGTTTGGAAAAATAGTACCACTAGTACATAGAACATGAAAGTTCATTATTTTTACTTATAACTTAAATTCCTTTTTCTTTCTGAGTTAATGGCTTTCCTTGCACTTCTTACTACCGTATATGTAAATCCTTGTGTTAAGCATTGTTCCCCATATCAAGAAAAAAGGTAAAAATCACTCCAGTCCCATCAGTCAAGGCATTCCTCATCCAGCAGAAGGGACAAAATAAGCTGTTATCAGTGGTTACTGCCCTAAGAGAGATAGCAAAAGCTTGCCAAGAGAAATGGAGCACAGGGGATCAAGGAATTCTACAGAGGAGGGAAGATTTGAGCTGGACCTTAGTGGATAAGTAGGAGTTGGTTGGACAGAAGTATCTTTTGTGGAAGCTTTTTTTCTGAATGCTGATCCTAGTTTCTGTCAAGATTAAATTTTTATTCAAACATTATCTACCATGGACCCAAAATAGGGACCTGTAGATTCTTACAGTAGATTGGAACACCAGCAGCACAAAAAAAAAAAAAAGCCAATCCTTCTGGAAGTTTCTTTTTTTTTTTTTTTTTTAAAGATTTTATTTTTATTTATTTTTTCCCCCCAAAGCCCCAGTAGATAGTTGTGTGTCACAGCTGCACATCCTTCTAGTTGCTGTATGTGGGACGCGGCCTCAGCATGGCCGGAGAAGCAGCGCGTCGGTGCGAGCCCGGGATCAGAACCCGGGTCGCCAGCAGTGGAGCACGCTCACTTAACCACTAAGCCACGGGGCCGGCCCCTTCTGGAAGTTTCTATGCATATACGCTAAGAAGAATAAACCAGACTTTACTGGGAACACTTGGTAAAAGCAAACAACAAAAAGGTAATGAAAGCTGATACTGTTTCCTTTCTTCACACCCCCTCTTCAAGGGAAAGGCAGCATGAAATTAACAATGGAGTTGATTCGGGGACCTTTTTAAAGCTGGTGTTAGAAATAGAGCGAAAGTGAGTATCTTGGACGAGACTGGCCTTATCCTAGTCATCTTTGTGGCCTTAGTGTATCAGCCTCATTCAGGGTTATAATGATAACGGCCGCCACTTACTGGGTTCTTTCTACACGCCAAGTGCAGTGATAAAAGGCTTCACTTTCTCTCATCTAACCGTCATCATAACCTTTTGAGGTGTGGGTATGACTAAGAGCGAGGGGTACAGGGCTTTCTGCCTGGGCTGGAATCAGACCTACTAGCTGTGTCATGCAGGCATGCATTTTAGCCCCTCTGTGGGTCAGTATCCTCATTTATAAAAGGAGGCGATAGTAGTACCTAATTCTGAGGAGCGGTATAAATATTAATATATTCTTTAGCCCCATGCCTAGCATTAGCTGTTATCAACATTATCCTCATTTTGCAGTCCAGGAGACTGAGGCTCAGAGGTTAAATAACTTCCCCAGCTTGACACACAGTCTGAACCAGAGCCGGGGTTTGTGAACCATCTATCTATCTGACTGCAGCTTTGTATAGGGTATATATCCTTACTGAACTGAATAGAAATTCAGAATTACATGTTTTCAAACTTCATATCATACTAATTTGCCTTCCATATGTTCTTCCTGGGTGACCTTATCCATTCCCAGGGCCTCATTTGTCATCTGCCTCAGGGGTTGACCTGCAGGCCAGATACATTCTGGCGCCTGTTTTCATAAATAAAGTTTTATTGGAATTCGGGCACACTCATTCTTTAGCTATTGTTTATGGCTGCTTTTGTGCGAACAATGGCAGAATTGAGTAGTTGTGATAGATCGTATGGCCTGCAAAGCTTGAAATAGTAACTCTCTGGCCCTTTACAGAAAAAGTTCGCATACCCTGATCTTGCTCACTACTTTCAACCTTTCTCCTGAGATCTTGATTCCTAAATTTAGCCATTTAGGAATGGCTAAATGGCTATTAGCCATTAGCCACCCGCCAGATTTCCTTACCTTTATGCCCCATATCCACCTTAAAATCAACATTGACTAAACTAAATCCTTCCTATGTTTATTTCCCACCCTAATCAGTTCCTCCTCCTGAGTTGCCTATCACAGTTAATGGCACCACCATATGCCCAAGGTGCTTCTCTCCTTTATATTACTCATGTCTGATCTGTCATTGACCATCCAAAACACATAAACGACTTGAGGACAGTCATGTAGGCTTTTAAGTAACCAATGCTCTTACCGTTCTTGTGTTCTCAGGCCCCACCTGCAATTAGACCAGAAATTCCTTTTACGGTCCTTAGAAGTTGCCGTAAAGTATATTCAGTGAGCAATAACTATCTGTATGTCTCCATCAAATAAGCTATGGAAAGATGGGTCCATTTGTCAACTTGAGAGACTGCCTCACCAGTAAGAATTTAGGAGTGCTGGAAAGTCAGAGTATTGTAAAATTTGTATTTTCATTATTTGAATACACTAAAGAAAGCATGACTGTTTGATTTATTAAGTTGTCACTTTAAAATTATTCATCATTGGTGTTTTAAAATTAAATCTCTCTTCTTTAGGCAGGACCTCATTGGCCAGGGCATGGGGAGTTAAAACGCTAACGTTAGATTACCGTTTTTTCTGGTTCATCCAAAGAACGTATTGAGATAACAGATGCATTTCCATTCTCATCAGTATTAATTGAATATTATTTTAAAGCTCATGATATTATTAACTCTTAAGTTCTCTTTTATGAATTTAAAATTATGCTATAATAACTGGTGAAGAACGTAGAAGAGCATAATGAAAATAAATAAACTTTGAAATGTAAGAGGATTAGTGGGGATAATAAATATCCACTCGGTGTCTTAGTATTTTTGATCTTGGCATTTGTTTTATCCTGTAAATATTTTTTCATAGTACTTTAATTTCAGTTTCTCTATCTGAAAAATTATGCAGGAGCAGCCTTTGTTTTCAAGAACGACAGAGATGTTTATAGTATTTAAGTCAAAAGCAGAGGTCATAAATTAATTCTAATCCTCTGAGCAAAGACATTAGCTTTTGTGTAACATAAGGATTTGGGCTTGTTCACACAAAATAATCCCCAGAATAATAGTTCCCCGTGCTCAACAGTGATCTTGAAGATTAATATTTTTCTTTGGTTAATAATTATGTAATATATTAATAAGCTTCTCCAAATACTTCCTGAAATTTTAATTATCTGTAGACTTTCAAAGCTATATTTTGATCAGACATGAAAAGGAGTGATGTAGCTCAATTACTGTCAAATTAAGGATGATTTTATATTCTGATTTAGAGAAAAATGCCACCCACCATCAGACTTCAAAATAGCTGAAATACTTAGAGGAAAAAAGTAACTGGTTAAGGACATTCAGCTAAAATACCGTCTCAGCGCCCTGTTGGTCAGGCAGCCTCTTGCAGTGGAGGTGGCGCCTGCTGCTGTTACTATTTCACTGTTCCATCTGCCGGTGGTAGCAGTGCCCCCGGCAGACCTCTCACCCAAGCTGGAGGGTGGCGTGTAAAGTCTCGCTACAAGGTGTCACATAAAAATCCCTTTCAAGTCTTTAGTGAATAGGTTTTAGCAGGTCAATAGTCCCATCCAGTGATCTTTTTCTAAGAACCAGGCAGTTTGGGGCAGAACAAAGAGATAGAGACTTCTGTTAGAAGTATGGCCCTAATGGAAATTGTATAGCCTTAGATGAGTCCCTTAACCCCTCTTTATTTTTAAAATGGGAGTGATAATCTCTACTTTGTAAAAGTGTAGAGGATAGGAATAATGTTTGCAGAGCACCTGGCAGGTGGTAGATGCTTAGGAAATTGTGGTGGTAGTGGTTGTTGATGTTACAATAATAGTAATGATAATCACCTCCATATTTGAGACATCATGCTTGTTAATTACACGTCATCTCTGTTCAGTTTTCTGATGTTGTCCTTGTTGCTCACAGGTGCTCCAGTGAGCCAAGTAAAGGAAGAGTAATCTCAATCTTGATAAATAAATAGCTCTTCTCCGATGCTCTGTTTTCTATCGTATGAGATCATGACTTCGTGTTATTAAGAAAAATGTGCGGAAGTCATCATGTGAATATTCATAACAGCACATTTTTAAAAAAATGAAAATCTGGAAACTACTTACCTCAACAATGAGGAAGTGACTAAGGATATAAAAATATATTTTATAATTTTTTAAATGACATGTGCAGGTTGTTTTGAAACATGGAAATGCGTATGTGACATAATAACTGAAAATGGTACCTAATGGTATTTCTGCACGAATGGCAACATTGTAAACCTTTCTATAGAACTAAAGATCAAAGGAAACTTCAGAATACAATACATAAGGTTTTAATGTTTATTGGTTTCTTTGGTTCCCACAAAGTTGCTTAACTTTATAAAAATTGTTGTGACCTGTTTGTCTTAAGAATGTAATAAGCTTCATTCACTCATTCTAATGAGAAAGCGCATTCAGCATTCCTAATGACAGGATGGAAGATGAGCTTTTGAAATGAAATTCTTTTGTAAGTTAGGCCTCTTCTGCTGTTTTTTTTCTTTTTTTTTCCAGGTTGCCAAAATCTTGTGTATGTTTGATAAACCGAAGAAGGTAGAAAAATTGAACAGAAGATTTAGATTTTTAATTAATCCAAGACAAATAGAGAAACGCATAAATAGATGTATCATTCTGTAGTAATTTATGTGGCGACTTGGGACCTGATGGTTTAGAAAAGCTGGCATAGTTTTTAAAGGGCACCTGACAGTGATCTATATACATCAGGATTTCTCTGTGTTCTCATTTTCCTATTTCCTCTTATCTCATCTAAAAGGGACTCTAATCTGGCTCTTTTTACATAAGAGAGCAAACCTTCAGGCCCTGTGGATGGTGCTGGGGCATGTGACAAAGCTCCCTTCACGGTTATCCACCCCAGCATTCAAACAACATCAGAGACAGCTCACAGACTGACACACAAATATATGCTACATAAGAAATAATGCTGCATTTATTAAGAGGTTTTTAAAAAATATATAGACTTTATCTCAAGAAAAGTATAAAATAAAGTTACAATCCTACAGAGAAAGAAAGGATGGTAGAAGGAGACGGACAACTAACATGCACGTTGGTGCTCTTCTCTACTTGTTGAATTCCAGGAGACTGAGGACTCGGAGTGCGAGGTGGTGGGTTTGTGTTTCATTTGTTATGAGAATGTGTTCTGCTGTGTTCCGCCAGCTTATCAGCCAGAGTGAGGCTACAGTTGTGGGGTCAACTCACTGGCTGATTGATGCAGGCAGCTACTTTTCTCCTTTCATTGCCTCATTGGGTTTCTCTACATCATATTAGCGTGTCTGTCTGTTTTCCTACCTGGAAGAAACCTGCCTTAAATCTAAGTGTATTTACGACTCATGAATTAATTTATGGGCATAAACAGATAAAAAGCAGTGTGGGTACCATTCTTTTTCATTTCAGGACTAAGCGTGGGTCTTCTCTCTCTCATATATTATGACATTTTTTGACAACTGCACTTATGAGGGGGCAACCTCATATTAAAATTGTGGCATGAGAACTGCAGAGTGGTCCTGGGACCTCAGATCCCTGTGATTTTAGATGCGTGAAACTCAAAACTGAATTTCAAAAAAAGGCCTTCTCCAGCGACATTCTCATCCCCATTCCTGTGAATGTTTAAATCTAAGTTTGTTCCGTTAGATTATTTCTGACATTTTGGTACGTGAATGAGGTAGACTAATTTGTGTGATTCAATTCTCATTCTTCTAATAGAGGATTAAACGCTTCATTGAAAAATGCCAAAGGATATGTTTAATTTGCAGTCTCAATTTTAATTGAAACACTATCATTATAATTTGAGCATTGAGGAGTAGCAATGAAACATATTCGTTTTTTTTAATTGACGTATAGTCGACATACAGTATTATATTAGTTTCAGATGTACAACATAATGATTCAACATTTATATACATTTTTAATTTTTTGAGGAACCCCCATACTGTTTTCCATAGTGGTTGCACCAATTTACATTCCCACCAACAGTGCACAAGGGTTCCCTTTTCTCCACATCCTCCCAACACTTGCTATTTCTTCACCCATCACCCATTCTGATGGGTATGAAGTGATATCTCCTTGTGGTTTCGATTTGCATTTCCGTAATGATTAATGATGTTGAGCATTTTTTCATGTGTCTGTTGCCATTTCTATGTCTTCTTTGGAAAAATGTCTGTTCAGGTCCTCTGCCCATTTTTTAATGAGATTGTTTTTTGCTATTGAGTTGTATAAGTTCTTTATATGTTTTGGATATTAGCCGCTTATCAGATATATCATTTGCAAATATCTTCTCCAATTCAATAGGTTGCCTTTTCATTTTGTTGATGGTTTCCTTTGCTGTGCAAAAGCTTTTTGTTTGATGTAGTCCCATTTGTTTATTTTGGCTTTTGTTGCCTTTGCCTAAGGAGACAGATCCAAAAAAATATTGCTAAGATCAATTTCAAAGAGCTTACTGCCTATGTTTTCTTCTAGGATTTTTATGGTTTCAGGTCTTACATTTAAGTCTTTAATCCATTTTGAGTTTATTTTTGTGTATAGTGTAAGAAAGTGGTCCAGTTTGATCCTTTTGCATGTAGCTGTCGAGTTTTCCTAACACCATTTGTTGAAGAGACTGTCTTTTCCCCTTTCTATATTCTTGCCTCCTTTGTCACAGATTAATTGACCCTATAAACATGGGTTTATTTCTGGACTCTCTATTTTTGTTCCATTGATGTATGTGACTATTTTTGTGCCAATACCATACAGTTTTGATTACTGTAGTTTTTTAGTCTAGTTTGAAATCAGGGAGCATTATATCTCCAGCTTTGTTCTTCTTTCTCAAGATTGCTTTGGCTATTCAGAGTCTTTTGTGGTTCCATACAAATTTTAAGATTATTTGTTCTAGTTCTGTGAAAAAAGCCATTGGTGTTTTGATAAGGATTGCATTGAATCTGTAGACTGCTTTGGGTAGTATGGACATTTTAACAATATTAATTCTTCCAATCCATGAGCATGGTATATCTTTCCATTTATTTGTGTTGCCTTCAATTTCTTTCATCAGTGTCTTTTAGTTTTCAGAGTACAGGCCTTTCACCTCCTTGATTAAATTTATTCCTAGGTATCTTATTGTTTTTGATGCAATTATACATGAGATTGTTTTCTTAATTTCTCTTTCTAAGAACAGATTTCTGTATATTGATTTTGTATCTTTTTGTATCCTTTGCAACTCCACAGAATTCGTTTATTAGTTCTAATTTTTTTTTGGTTTAGTCTTTAGGGTTATAGTATCATGTCCTCTGCAAGTAGTGACAGTTTTACTTCTTCCTTTCTAATTTGGATGTCTTTTATTTCTTTTACTTGTCTGATTGCTGTGACTAGGACTTTCAATAGTATGTTGAATAAAAGTGGCAAGAATGGGCATCCTTGCCTTGTTCCTGATCTTAGAGGAAATGCTTTTAGCTTTTCACCGAGTATGATGTTAGCTGTGGGTTTGTCATATTTGGCCTTTATTATATGGAGGTATGTTCCCTCTTTACCCACTTTGTTGAGAATTTTCATCATAAATGAATGTTGAATTTTGTCAAATGCTTTTTCTGCATCTATTAGAAATGATCATATGATTTTTATCCTTCATTTTGTTAATTTGGTGTATTACATTGACTGATTTGCAGATATTGAACCATCCTTACATCCCTGAGATAAATCCCACTTGATCATAGTTTATGATCTTTTTAATGTATTGTTGAATTTGGTTTGCTAATATGTTGTTGAGGATTTTTGCATCTATGTTCATCAAGCATATTGACCTGTAATTTTTTTTTTTTGTAGTGTCTTTGTCTGGTTTTGGTATCAGGGTAATGCTGGCCTAGTGGGATGAATTTGGAAGCATCCCGTCCTCTTCAGTTTTTTGGAATAGTTTAATAAAGGTTGGTATTAACTCTTCTTTAAATGTTTGGTAAAACATCTAGCCATCTGGTCCTAGACTTTTGTTTATTAGGAGCTTTTTGATTACTGATTCAATTTCATTGCTAGTAATTGGTCTGTTCAGATTTTGTATTTCTTCCTAATTCAGTCTTGGAAGATTGCATGTTTCTAGGAATTTATCCATTTCTTCTAGGTTGTCTAATTCATCGGCATATAATTGTTCATAGTAATCTCTTATGATCCTTTGTATTTGTGTGGTGTCAGTTGTAACATCTCTTTTGTTTCTGATTTTATTTGTTTGAGCTCTCTCTCTTTTTTTCTTAGTGAGTCTGGCTAAAGGTTTATCAATTTTGTTTATCTTTTCAAAGAACCAGCTCTTTGTTTCATTGATCTTTTCTATTTTTTTTTAGTCTCTATTTCATTTATTTCCACTCTGATCTTTATTATTTCTTTCCTTCTACTAACTCTGGGCTTTGTTTGTTCTTTTTCTAGTTCCTTTAGGTGTAACATTAGATTTTTTATTTGATATTTTTCTTGTTTCCTGGGGTAGGCCTGTGTTGTTATAAACTTCCCTCTTAGAACTGCTTTTGCTGTGTCCCATAGATTTTGGAACATTGTTTCCATTTTCATTTGTCTCTAGGTATTTTTGGTTTCCTCTTTGATTTCTTTGTTCACCTATTGGTTGTTTAGCAGCATGTTGTTTAGCCTCCACATGTTTATGTTTTTTCTAGTTTTCTTCTTGTAATTTATTTCTAGTTTCATATCGTTGTGGTCAGAAAAGATGCTTGATATGGTTTCAGTCTTCTTAAGTTTATTGAGACTTGTTTTGTGGCCTAACATGTGGTCTCTCCTAGAGAATGTTCCATGTGTGCTTGAAAAGATTGTGTATTCTGCTGTTTTTAGATAGAATATTCTGCATATATCTATTAAGTCCATCTAGTATAATGTGTCATTTAAGGCCAGTGTTTCCTTGTGATTTTCTGTCTGGATGATCTATCCATTGATGTAAGTGAGGTGTTGAAAGTCTTCTACTATTATTGTATTACTGTCCATTTTTCTCTTTATGTCTGTTAATATTTGCATTATGTATTGGGTGCTCCTGTAACATGTTCTTTATTTCTAAAGTAAATGATTAAATTGTATTAATTTTAAGGCAGTCTTCCCTAGTTTTGCTTTTATAGGAAAAATGTTTGCAAACTTATTCTTGTTTTTATCCATATATAATGTGAAAATAGTACATTGAACATGCTGTGTGCATGTTGATGGCTGGTCCTCAGTGGAAGAGAGCTGGAGAGCAGGGACTGTCTCTATCCCCAGCCCCAGTATGGGGTTTGTTACATAGTAGGTGCTCAGTAACTATTTATTGAATCTCCAAGTGAATTGTTAACTACTGGGAGTCAGCAGTCTGGACTGGAGGACCAGCCCTGCAAGTCCTTAGGAATATCACTAAACCTTTCTGAGCCTCAGTTTCCCCATTTGTAAAGTGGGTGTGAGAATGTCTGCTCTATTGTTTTAGCAGGAGACTATGAGAGTCAAAGGAAAAATGTCTGACATATCTTTGAAAACTAGAAAGGGCTTTCTATAAGCAATCATTACTAGCATTATTATTGTGTTGTTATGTACTGCTAGTTAGTACCATATATTTATTAGTACTAGCATCCAGTTAGCATTCAGTAAATGCATATTTAAGTAAAAAAAGATAGTGTGCTGAAAATAAAATTGAAGAAAAATTAGTAGTTTATCACATTAATTTACCTCTCAAGTTTTTTGAAACACTGTGTTTATTTTGACATAAATGTAATCCTTTGTGTATTTAATTTACTTTTGTCTTTTCGTGGGAGGACACTCAAAAACATGTACTTAGTCAACTAAATCAGTATTTCTCAGCAACGTTGCACATTAATAGCTTTCTACGTAAAAGTGAACAATGGATAATGTAGCATATAATATGAAGGTTTAACATGTAGGTAAAGGAAAACTTGGCTTATGATGGATTGCCATCACTGCTTTGGAAAGTAGATTCAAGTATATATCACATAAAATTCACTCTTAGATATGCTGTAAATTTAATGACAGGGTTTTGTTGAAATGAGATCTTGTGGCTTTGGATGAAGAAAATCAATCAGGATATGCTTTATCTTTTATTCTCTCGTCTTGCTCAACGTGCAGTTAAATTTACTCTGCAGAATCACAGTAGGTAGCATATATTAATTTTATACTCACGCTGCCTGTATTAACTTTATACTAACACTGCTGATAAGTGACACCAAAAATGCGTTAGTAAAGTCATAGCCGTTAGCTGGAATCATGTATTGTAATCCTAAATTTTGTTTTGTTTTTAATCCTCTCTGCATATCCTTAATTAGATGCTGTATTCATGATTGAACCTATTTGAGTTTATTTTTACTTTACATTGGGCATTGTAGTGAAGCACTGTGTGGCAAAGACATATGAGACGTGAGTCAAAATTATGTTGAGGCAGGGAGATAGAACACAATCTCACATCAATTTTTAAAGCCATCTAATCAATATATGTATAATTACATATATGAATGATGCTGGAGTCTTTGATGAAAACCACAATAATGACACGCCTCTGACCCTCCCAAGTTCTGAAAAAAAATTAAGAGATAGGATAAAATAGTTGGTAGGTAAGTCTCGAATGTCACCTTTATTACTAGTAAAGGCCAGGTTGGAGGGCAGAGTATATTTGCTGTACTGATTTGGAACCCCAGAATTAAGCACAGGCCACACTGGCTGGGACAGGCCTCTCTGTGGGCCCAAAGAATCAACTCAAATGATGGCATAGAGGATCAGAGGGAAACTCACCTTCCCAGAGGGCAGCTCCCCTCCCTGGAGGAAGAAGGGAGGAGCTGAGTCCAGGGTACCTAGTTTATTCTTCCCCAAATACCCATTAGGTGAGTCACTCCACCTCCCCTTGTATGGAGTAAAGGAAAAAGAGGAAAGAGCCAGAAGCGTTATCTGCTTGAACCATGTGGGGAAAAAGAATTCACCCCCAATATAGGACAGGTAAGGTAATATTTGATGTCAAATGAGCTGGGCAGAATCTAAGGACAGAAGGAAAAGAATAAGCCTCACAAAGAAGGACCATCAGGACTTAGAGCTAAATGATCGGGGGAGAAGGGGGTGGAACATTCCAGGCTCGAATGGTATGGCAAAGACATAGGCAGGGGAAGGTGAGCGTGTGTTGGAAAGGAGCTTGGGCTGGCAGATCAGGCTACAGAGACAGGGCTGGGCGGTCCCTCCCAGGGGAACTGGGAAGCTCCCTCCTTACCTAAGGAGCTCTCAGAAGCGCACACTTGAGTATTTCTTTGTGAATGTGTGTAAGAGAGGTGTTGTTTTCTTTATTGCATCCTAGCACATTGAACTCTGAGAATGTTTTTTCATATATTTGCATGGTTCTCTCTATAATTTATCTTGACTAATTACATTTAACTGTAGGCGTTCCAAGTATATAGTGAACTAGGTGACTAATCATCAGATTTCAATAGCAAAGAGTCTGTAATTTTTGGAGTGTGTGATCTATGTAAGGATAAGGACATGTTGCAGAGAGAAATTATCCCCTCCCTTTCCATGATAAAAATCTTGTTTGTGGTTACATTAAAAGCTACTTCTAAAAAAGGTTTATTTCTGAGATAGTTTTCGAAACTGAATTTTGTAGTATGTGTCAATCTGGGTGGACCCAGTGGAATCCTGCTCACTGAGTCAAGCTAGATACAATCATGAGCCAAGAACCTATTGATTTTGAGGGCTTCTTCTGTTGCTTAAGTGATTATAGTATACATTTCTCCAACATTAAGTGCTTAGAAATGGGGCTTCAAAGAATGGTAACAATCAATAATGAAATGGTTTATCACATAGATTTTGTTATTCCGTTCGTTAAATCATGTTTGCTCCAAAACAACATTACGAAAAAGGAAAAAAAATCTCTTTAGTACCACGAGAGTCTAAGATGGGTATATCCTGTACCCATAAAGCAGTTGTTAACTCTTAGCCGAATGCTTTGGGTATGGAAGGATGGAAGGAGAGAAAACCCATTAGCTACCTTCCCTGTCTTCAAGGAGTTTGAAATTTCATTGGGGAGATAAGACAAGCATTTGCGTGATAGGTGGTAAATACAAAACAGTATGTGAATAAGCACCAGGATGTCTGCTTTTAGCCATTCATTCCCTCATTTATTCAAAAGACATTGAACAGTTTGGCAAGTGTTAAAGGTGTTGTGTCCTTTGCCTGACACACTGACAAATGCTACTGTCTTCACTTAGCACTGAGGTCACTGGGTTTGCCATGTAACTGATATCCCCTCCACTATCTAAAACTTGGTAGATTTTAAGAGTTCACTTCTTGGCCATCATTCATCATTTTATGTTAGTTCCCTCCCAGCTCTCATATTTATCAAACTAAGTATATCTCTAATGACAGAAAGAAAAAGAAGAGAGAATTGGATACTTGAAGAAACAAAGAACGTTCTGAGTCCTAGTTATGCTGCTATAACTATGAAATAGGATGGTCAGAGCCAATGGGGCTGACAGGAAATGTCCCAGTGTCTGTTAAATTTTCTTAAGGATGCTGTAAATGTTACAGGCTGTGGTTTTGGCTTTGTTTGTTTTCTTTTTTATTAGTACAGAAGGTTTATTTTATTTTGGCTACTAAAAGTTGGATGGATGGATTGGCCGTATGGATGGATGTTTGGCTACTGAAGAGTTGAGTTGTTTTAACAGAAATTCTTGTGGACTGGGTTGGATTAAATGAACTATACTTTTTTTTTAACAGCTGTATTGAGTTATAATTCACATGCCATACAATTCACTCATTTAACGTGTACGGTTCAATGACTTACTGTATATTCAGAATTTTGCAACCATTACCACAATCAATTTTAGAACATTCTCATTACTTTAAAAGGAAATCCCTCAACCCTTAGCTGTCACCCTCCCTACCCTGATTTCCCCATCTCCCACTCTCCCCCCAGCCCTAGGCAACCATTGGTCTACTTTCTGTCTCTGATGAAACACTCTAAGAAGGAAGCAGTCAGTAGACATCAGGGTTCAAGTGGACGCTAAACACTTATCTTTGATGGTTGGAGCTGTTAGAGTTCACAGTATCTAATGAAAAAGTCTAAAATTTCTCAGTGCAACTGATTAGAAGAATGAATCTCATCAAAAATAATAACAAGCTGAAAATAGCCACAAATTCAGTATGTGGAAAAGTACTCCTCAGCCATTATCAGTTCTGTGCATCAACCATTTATCATCAACTCTGACCTACTCTACTCCACCTCTCCTCATGGGAGACACATAACAGAATAAAGTCTATGATAAATTGTGTACAGCTTTTATATTTTCATGTCACTGTGTGCTGTTCACCCAGCAAAATCCCATTTTGGAAATTCTGTGTTCAGGGACTTTGCTAGGAGACGTTGAATGGCTCTACCCTCAGGGAGCTCACAGCATAGAAGAGGGGGATGGATGTGTATAAACAAATAAGTACAAAATAATGTCAAAATACTCTAGGTACAGCAGAGAAGGGACTCGTAAGGACAGTCACTTATGCCTGGGGAGACTGGTGGGGAAGGGGGATGTCAGAAGCAGCTCATAAAAGAGGTGACCCTTAGCTTAGGAGCTTAGCTAAGACACATTAGTAGTGCTTGGAGAATAGGAGAAGGGAATTTAGATAGAGGGACCAGCATGTTCAAAAGCATGAGTGATGGGAATAATCCTAGAGCCTTTGGACATGAGCAGGTAAGGCATAGGGTGTTTGTAGGAAAGGCAGTGAGGAGATGCTAAGGGCACTGAGCCACTCTGTGAAAGGTACTATGTGAGCTGCCTAAGAGGTGGACTTTACCCCCTGTGTTAGCTTCCTTTGGCTGCTATAACAAAGTACCACGAGCTGGGTGGCTTAGAACAACAGAAATATATTGTCTCACAGTTCTGCAGGCTACAATTCCAAATCAAGCCATTTGCAGGGCCATGCTTTCTCTGAAACCTGTAGGAAAATGATCCTTCCTTGCCTATACCAGTTTCTGGTAGCCCCAGAAGTTCCTTGGCTTGCGGCAGCATAATGCCAGTCTCTCCATCCTCACATTGTGTTCTCGCTAGGTTTCTTCACATCATCTTCCTTCCATGCATGTTTGTGTCCAAATTTCCCCTTTCTATAAGAACACCATTCATATTGGCTTAGAGCCTACTCTCATGATCTCATCTTAAGTTGATTACCTCTGTAAAGACCCTGTTTCCCACATGAGGTCACATTCTGAGGTACTGAGGGCTAGGACTTCAACATATATTTTTTAGGGGACAAAATTCAACCCGTAACACCCACCAAGCATTAGGGTATTATTGAAGGAGTTTAAGAAGGAGCGTCAAGTGATTATATTTGTGTTTTAGAAAGTTACGCCAATAGCTGTGGAGCATGAATACAAAGGAGGCAAGAGTAATTAGGAACCTTTTGGCCTTGTCCAGGCAAGCAGTCTGATGGATCTTGTATGGCTGACCAAGTATATGGGGGGTTCCTTTATTCTTCACTCTCCAAATTAAAAAAGAAGAAGAAGAAATCCACAGCAGCGCTGGAAAGCCGGGAAGAAATCCCATCAGCAGACAAGGATATTCAAGAATCTCAGAAGATATTAAGAGGAATGAATCTTTTTGGTGCTGAAACCTAACAGAGCCAAGTGTACTCTTTTTTTATAGTTGCATTAATACAACTTTGGTTTTAGGTCAATAAGGGGAGGGAGAATGAAATGAAAAGTATGCCCATCAGTTCTCTATCTGAGAATCTATCCTATCAATATACTCACTCATGTACTAAGATATATATGCAAGAGTTATTTTTATAACATTGTTTCTAATTGAGGAAAGCCAAAAACAATCTAAATATCCATTGGCACAGAAACGTCTAAGTATATTATAGTATTTCCATACCATTGAATGCTCTGTAGGTAAAAGGAATGAGATAACTCTATATGTGCTAACATGGAAAGTTCTCTTAGATCCAGTAAATGAGCACAATGAAACCGTTGAACAATGCCCAGTGGGGATACTGTAGATTTTTGAGTCTTTCCAGACCTTTTTTAAGTGTTTGTGCTCAACTCTAGCAGTGCTAACCTATAAGGAAGGAAATGGGATTGGGGCAATAAAATGAAAAGAACTTTCATTTTTCATAATAATCTTTCTGTATCCTGTGAGCCTTTCCAATATGCATAATAAACTGGAAATTTACTTAAACATTTAAGGAGGTAAAACCCATGAGACTTGGCCAACAGCTGAATGTGATGAACAGCCGCATGGAAAGGAAAGGGGAAACTGGGGGCCGAATGGAAGGGATGCAATGGGGGGCCATGGAGTCAAACACTCAGAAGCAAAAGGGCAGCATTTTCAAGAGGGAGCTATGTTTTTAAATAAAACAAGCAAAGAAAAAAGAAAAGTATGTATCTTACTGTAAAAGAGATCTAGGGGTTTAGTTTGAGAAGCAGGATTATTCATCTTCAACTATAATCAGCAAAGCCCTTCGGCATGAGAAGGGAGAAACAGAGCATGAGATGACAGTCAGTTGCAGGAATTAGTGTCATCTCCAGAATTGCTTCTGCTGAAGAGTGTATAAAGCTACCAGTCCTTGTTGCCAGTGGTCTACAGATTGATTGCAAATAGAATAGCAAACCTATCCCTCTCCTTGATCAGGGATAGGTACATATCTGTGGAATGGGAGGGAAACTCTTTGCCCCTTCTCTTTGTTAACTCATTTGTTCCTCTCATTTCCCCTTCCTTTCTCTCTTCCCTCCCTTAGCCCTCTTCCTCTTCACATGCACACACACATACACACCCACCCCAGTGGTACAAATCTGCCAGCCTGAAAACAAAAAGTTGAAAGAAAAGGAACTAATAGAAGACGACGTCCAAATCAGATAAGCCCCTGCAAATAATAACAAGGAAAGAGATTTTTCTACCAGAAACATCATGTGAAAATTTCGTGGCCTACTTATCATCAAAAATGTGAATCAGGTAATATTAACATAGCAGAAAGCTTGAAAACAAGGGACAATAGTATTTCCAACGTCAGCTTTTATTTGCCTAGTGCTTTACTGTGTATGAACAAAACGTTCTCATATGCATTATTTCATTTGAGCTCACATCAATCCTTTGAAGGAGGCAGTGTTTCCATCTCTTTATGGAATGGGACATTGAGTCCCAGAAATGGACAGAGGGGGCAGAGTGGGGTCTCAGAGCCATGTCTGCTGACACTTCAGCTGTCTTATTTTCTACAACTCTGATGCCTGCCTGGTCTTAGCAGAATATCCTTGATATTCAGACACTGATTTGTCTGTCAGGCTGAACCTTTCAGACTTGATTCTTCAAAAGCTTGTTTTGTCGGCTGTCCTAACTTTGAAGAATCACAGAAGTTAGCGCTAAGTATATTAATCCATGTTATTTGTTGAGTGGAGTGGTCATTTGAACAACAACAATAAAAAGCTTGGTAAATAAAGGCGATAGATTGTGCCCTTTTGTGGGGGCACCAACAGTAGTTTACAAAATAAAAATGCAGAATTTAATTTCAGAAATAATAATAATTTCATCATTCGTGATGCTAAATATATGTAATAGTATCGTAAGCTGTGAGCAATGGAGGAGAGACCATAGAAATGGGGTTCTGATCCTAGCCAGGCTCCGAGGTATTTCCTGGTACCAAGGCTACAGATATTGGCTATACTTGTTCTAAGGAAGAAATAGCTTTTAATTAACTATTTTGCTAATTCGTAGCATGCAAACCCTAGCTCCTCCATCTGAAGGAAGAAAACAGAGACATTGTCACTAAATATGCTACCTGTGAGAAGTAGAGATACAGTAAGGAAGACATTCATTGATATATGTTCACTTTCTAGAAGTTTCCAGACATAACACAACACAACTGCAACCTTCCCCCCAAAGTCATCAAAAAGCTAAAATGTACACGTGGGAGTGAGGATATAAATTAGCACCTAAGATAAATTGAGGGCCACAGCAGTCCACCGCTCAGAGTTCCCTGGCTCCTCCAAGGACCACACTCCGGGGCTGAGACCCCATCTCCCCTGCACCTTCCCTTTCAAACATCATGAACACGTGATGAATGGCAGAGCAAGTCTCTGGTTGCTCATTCTTTTAGGTCTGAGGTTAGTTTTGCTACAGCACACCTTTCTTATTTTTCCCTCTATGACGGTTTTGCGTAGATTTTCTTACCTCTAGTACTTCTTAACTACAGAATAGTTACCACGGCAACACCTGTTGATGACAGACAAAAAAACGTGTAATTCTGCAGTGATGAAGCTGCTCCTGTTTTTCTTGCTTCCCGCTCTCACAGTTAGATTCAGGGACGTTTTTGTTTCTGCTTCTTTTCTCCGTTTGAGCAGATTGATATGGAAACAGCTGTTTCCATGTTATATGCTGTGATGCAACCATATGACCTCCTGGAGTATTTGTGTGATGATTGTTACCGACTATAAGAGAAATCGTATCTTCGTCCAAGGGAGTTCAAAATCTTTAAAGCTTGTTTTTTTCTTTCTCTTTTTTTCTCTTATTTCCTTCTCTTTCCGCTTACCATCTTACTCAATTAATTGGATGGGCTCGTGTTCCTTGTTTGACCAGACAGCCAGACAAAGGACCCCAGTAGTAGAGCCCAGATTTCACGTCTCACTTAAAATGCCATTAGTCTGGAAATCTAAACAACTAAGAAAACAAAACCTGAGTTATACATAATGCCGCTTAGTTCTACAGTCTGGTTAAAGGAAATACGTCCTAGATGTTAAATAAATGGAAGAGACTTTAAAAAAACATCAATGTGCTAAAGAGCAGTCATGTACTATCAGTTGCTAGTATCTTCTTATGGAAACTTAGCTATATCGTAAATAATCCATATTTAAAGAGGCATTTTGATATGCCTGCTCTGGATATGGGCATTGCAGGAGAATCTTTGGATAAGATTAAAAAAAAAAAAGGCATCAGCCCTGGAGCCAAATCATCTGATTCAGGAGAATACACACAAATAGCATATGTGAAACGTGATAAAGCCACTGCCATAGAGCAGAAAGTAATGGAAAGTGGCCTGGGTTATGTTCGTGGCTCAGACCCTAAAAGGGTGTGATCACAGCTGGGCATCGGTTTCCTTATTGCCAAAATTAGTTGAGCTAAACTATTGAGGATTTTTCTTTTAACTCTAAAATTATATTAAGCCAACTCTGAAATATCCACAAATGCTAAACAATGGAACAGGGGAAGGGGAACCAGAGCAGGCTTTTTTTTTTTTTTTTGGTGAGGAAGATCAACCCTGAGCTAACATCTAGGCCAATCCTCCTCTTCTTGCTGAGGAAGACTGGCCCTGGGCTAACATCCGTGCCCATCTTCCTCTACTTTATATGCGACGCCACCACAGCATGGCCTGACAAGCGGTGCATTAGTGTGCGCCCGGGATCCGAACCCAGGCCACCAGCAGCGGAGTGTGTGCACCTAACCGCTATGCCATGGGGCCGGCCCCCCAGAGCAGGCTTTTAAGCATGAATTTTGAGTGACCTTCAAAGACAAAGAAAAGCATGAATTAACCCAGAGGAGGAGTCAAAGGAAATAAATCAAATGATCTGTCATATCAGTCTAAGTACAATATGTCCCAATAAAGTAAAGGAATTCTCTAGGAGTTTTGGTCAGTCCAAATTCTTAAGGAATGATTTCAAGACTTCCCTCACAATTAAAAAAAAAAACTACTGCGAGTTTTCTCTTTAATTCTGCTTCATGTTGTTTTGGCAATTAGTCCCTCAATCTATTACTGAAAACAAGGTTTAAAAACACAAATTCCCTCTTTGGAATTGTGTCGTGAATTGTGTGAACCTCCCTATTATTTCAGTGTTCACTTGAATTTATAAAATTAAGAAAAACTTCAGTACAGTGGCTGGGTTGATGTGTAAACCTTCTTGATATGAGAAATGTGAGCATTACCTTGCGCACCCTCATCTCTGTGCCTTTAAGTCAGGACTCCACTATTAGAGAACTTGACCATTTTTTCATGCAGTGGCTCTGTGTTAGTTTCCTAAGGTTGTCATAATAGAGTGCCATAGACTGGGTGGCTTAAACATCAGAAATTTATCCTCTCACAGTTCTGGAAGCTAGAAGTCTAAGATCACGGTGTCAGCAGGGCTTTTCTCCTTCTGAAAATGTTAGGAAAGGCTCTGTTCCAGACCTCTCCTAGCTGCTGGTACATCCTTGGCTTGTGGCAACATAACTCCAGTCTTCATGTGGCATTCTCCCTGTGTGTGTCTCTGGGTCCAAATTTCCCATTTTTATAAGGACATCAATCACGTTAGATCAGGTGCCCATCCTACTCCAGATTGACTTCATTTCGACTAATTATATCTGTGATGACCCCTTTTCCAAATAAGGTCACATTCTGAGGTACTGGGGACTAGGATTTCAACATATGAATTTTGCAGGGATACAGTTTGACCCATAATAGGCTCGAAAAGGTAGCACACAGGCATGCAAAGTACAATGTTCTAAGTGTGGCCACCCTGCAGAGATGTGGCTGAGTAGACTGGAGTCCATCATGATACCTTCCATGCCATGTCTTACAAATTGTAATAGAGCTGACATTTACTGAGCATTGACTGTTGGGAGGCTCTTGCTGGTGCGCCTACGCGTACATCAGTTTATGCATTATTTCCATTCAAACAAATCTTGACGTTCTCTGGGATACTGAGCATTACATCTCACTAAGTGTCTTGGAATTTCTCTAAAGTTCAACTTAGTCATCTAGTAGTTATTTTCCGTCAGAGAAATGATTGAAATGCCATGCATATGATAGCCTCTCGTAAAACTAGCCCTAGGTCATAAGAGAATGGCCACATGGCTACAGTGTCAATGGCACAGTTCTGGTGTGGCGTCTGGAGACAGTGTTGGAAGTCTAAGATTGAAGTGGTCAAGTGAGTGTGTGTGTGTGTGTGTGTGTGTGTTTATTCTCTCGCTACATATGTATAAAATATATATTCTCTCTTATACACAGATATATAGAGAAAGAGAGATAGATATAGCTGTATAGTCTGTAATACATATATATACATATAGAGAGAGAAGGGGGCACTGTAAAGTTACTTTGTCCCATATGGTCTGTCTATAAAATGCCAACCTACGCCACCCTCCCCACCACACCCCTCTGAAACTCAGACACTTTACAGCCAGCAATCTTTCAGTAATGTGGAAGGCTGCCAAGAAAATAACCAGAGCTTAAATGCGTCTCCTTCTCTGACCCCAAAGGCAGACCCGTTGCCTCAGGTCAGCGCAAACAGCACAGCCAGGTCTGCAGAACCCTAAGAACAGAGGAGACGGCCTTTTCTATCCTGAAGTCACTCTGTGGCTGGGACTCCTAACAGTAAGTAGGTTTCTATCAATTTTTGGACCTCAGAGGCATACATGGGCAAACTTCAAGTTAGTGTCTGACCCCACACCTTCCTCAGCTTTCTGGGCAAGGGGAAGTCTTCCTTGCCTACCCCCCACCCCACAGGTACACACCATTCACACAACTTCTTTTGGAAAAACTCAGTGATCAGCAGCCCTCGAACTCCACCACCCACCCCTTGCGTGATCCAAAGACTAGATAAAACAGAAGTTATTCCTCATCAGGAAATGTCTGAAGGCTGATCTGAGGCTCTGTGACAGAAAAGGCAGTGTGCCAGGTGGCTACCCAGTTAGGTACCCATCATGAGGCAAAGACAAGCCAAAGCTGTAGGCTCTGTAAATGGCAGCCTAAGTCCCCTCTGAAAGAGTGGAAGGGCTGGAGTAATATTGACTTTTTGTTCTTTTTAGCAAGGAAATAACATTGAAAGGTGAATCAGGAAATGAATGAATGAACGGCCTCTTTGGTTGCCCTGGTTATTATTCCATGTTTATTTACATTGCCTAAAGAAGGATTTTTTTATTTGTTTTACTGCCAATTCATAAACTAGTAATTAGAGGAGCCAATTTCTCCATTTTCTGTTCACTAAAGCAACTGTGTCCTGAAGCGAATTTTTTTAATGTCAGTATTTGTGCTACCTTGCTTTATGTTCAGAAGTCTGAGAAACATGCAACTTTCCTTAAATACATTAAATTTGCATATTAGAAACTATTCTATTTTTTTTGCAAACAAGAAAGGGGTTTTTTCCTGTTGAGTACTTTGGTCATTTTGATTTTTTTCTCTGTTAATAATGAAACTGCACAGAATTTATGTTCAAGCCTCGCATGGGCTGCCTGCCTACAGGTAAGTCTTATAGGAAATTGTGTCATTTTAAGCTTCTTTTCAGGTAACATACTTATGAAAAGAAGGGTTTTGCTAATAAAATGTCATTGGTTAATAACTCAATATATGTCTTATAACTGTATCTATGCTTACTTGGGTTCTGTATATCGTAGATAGTATAAGGATGCATGTTTAAGGATTTTTATCTTTGGCTCCCTGGAATTCAAGAGAAATATGTTCTTGGAAAGGGGATTGTTTTCATTAAACTGCACTATTGAAGAGGATTTTCAGAAGGAATTATTTTCCCAGCGTCATAATCTTTTGGAGGCGTAAAAAAATTTTGATTTTTTTTTTTTTTTTTTTTTTGGCCTTCGTCTTATCATCCTAGTGGCCTCTCTTTGGCAGCTCTGTGAACTCTCCTTTCTTGCCTCTTCCATTTTTTATTTCTCAGTAAGGAAAATAAAACCCCAGAAAACACTCTTTTCTTAATGGACTGTTGCTTTGCATGCATCAGGGTCTGCAGCTGTTAGAGCGTGTGAAAAATGAAGCCGGAGACATCAGATGGCATGAAGACCAGAACTGTTAGCACAGTAAATACCAGGGAGGCTGAACGTGTGAGCTGGAGCAGCTGGGGGGAGGGAAAGACGAGAGGCACAGCTGGGAGGACCAGCGGCCAGCAGGCTCGGGGGAGCTTAGCAAGGCGCAAAGTGCAGCCGGAGGAAAACAAGAACGCTGAGATGAGGGAGGGGGAAGCACTGTAAGTCACATTCACCTAGTATTATACAGTACATCATGGCCCACACACATTGTTTTTAGCTATCCTTTTGATTGCCATACCATTGAGCATATTTAGTACTGTGTTCTCGCGTGATTACTGTGAAAGACTGAATATTGAAATTTTAATGGAAGGAAATGTCTGTGCTTTGAGGTTGATCTCTATTATATTGACAATTTATTAAACCCGTCGTAGAATTCAGATGGATTAATAAGAAATAGCATGCATTAGTTTATAGATATGTTTGTTTGTTTTTACCCAAAGGGTATCTAATTGCTAACATTTATCATTTGGACAAATAGGGGGTGTGTATAATTAGCTGAATTAATAACTGGTTTGGTAAGTATATCCGGAGGGAACTGATTAATAAATTGCTCTCTTCCTGGAGAAAGGTTTCCGGTATTTGAGCCTAATCCTGTCCTAGTCATCTTGGGTGAAACTTGGATAAAACTGTATAAATGCATGGCCCAAAGCTGGGAGAGATGGTTAGTGTAATAACAAATGAGAGAAAGAGAAATCAAGAACATCTTGGCATTTAACACAATGACCCAAATGTAAGAGGCAGAAATGGCACAGGGATGATAGAAGCACCTCGCCAACCACCACCAATTAAGTTGCAAAAGGGCAGTAGGGAGAGATGTGCCTTAGCAGCATCGCATATGAAAAATATTTAGACTTTGTGTTAGTCCACTCTAAGATTCCTATATGGCAACAGTATAATGTAGCTGGTGAAAAAAGCTTCTATAATCTTAGGTTTTCCAAATAAAAGTACAGAATCCAGACTGACACAAGTGAGAATCTTGTCTTCCTCTTCACTGATGAAGTACTTCTTCATCTGGAGACTTGCCGTTGAGCTTAATCATTTTGAAGAGAACAACCAACAAATGAAAGTGTCAGCCTCTAGCCTGTCTCCTCCTGCCTCCTCTGTTTCCTCCCCACTTGCTCCTTTTGCATGCATCGTCTTGCCCTCCCCAAATCTGAATTTGTTCTCGCTGAAGCAGGAAATGCTTAAGATTTTTAGACCTACCCACAGTCCAGAGGAGCATATCACTAATCATGTTCCGTCTGTGCCTTGACCACAGTAGAGTCTTGCTCAACGCTGGCTGAAGTTGTTTGTTGAATTTTAATCTCCTCCATGCTGAGAATGGCACCGCCCCAGTGTTGACCACTGGGATGACCACCATTGCATTCCAAGTGGCCTTTATTGCCATCCAGATGTAGGCTCTGGTATTGCAGGAATGATTTCCAGGTTCCCATGATACTCCTTGAGGTTCCAAGTTTCAGCTGTTTCTCTTCCTGTGTATCTAAGCATCTGGGACTCAGTATCTACTTTGGGTACCATGACCTGTCTTCATCTTGCCCAGAGGTCTTCTCAAGAATTTTGTCTCTTACCCTAAGTCACTACCCAGTGGCCAGATTCTGTAGCTGTGACCAGACCTCCAGGACGGTAATGGACCACCTTCCTGACTTTACCGGCCTATTGCTCTCTACTGATAGCTTTGCCTCCCTGTGATAGCTGGGCCCCAGGAATTCCCCTACCACCATCACCAAAACCCAGGTAAGGACTGTTTCCTAAATCCGATCAAAGTTTCCTTGTCCATTGGATGTCGTGTCTGGTTCCTAGGTCGGGCTTTGTAGCTGGATCAGGCTCTTAGCCTGCTCTGCTCCGGTGAGCAGGCCTGGCCAGGACCCAGCTCCTTTCTCCTTACAGCCTTTGTGTTCTTTGGAGTTATGGTCAGTAGGACTCAAAACTATAGTCTGTGAAATGGAGAAGGGGAGGCTCAAAAGTAGAGGAAGAGGGGCTTCTTTAAATAGGTGTCTTCAAGTATTTGAAAGGTTGCCATGTAGGGAAACTATTGGACTTGTTCTGCAGAGCCCTGGAAATTAGAACCAGGGCTCAAATTACCTTGAGGCTGCTGAGCCACTGGGATGCTGTAGAACCTTCCTTACCACAAGCTCAAACCTAATAGCGCTTCCCGGAGATAGAAGGGGATTCCTTGTGGAAACCCTTCGTTATGGAAGGGAATCCAGCATCAGCTGGATCAGCAGGTCTAGGTTTTGTTTATTGATTTGCTTCTGTTGCAACACAGATAAAGGAGAGTGTTTACCTGGATGGCCTTTGCGTGTGTGATATATTGCTGTGGCGATGTGCCGATCATGAGTGACCTGCAGTCCTACTCCTTTCTGTGTCTTCAGGGACTGCAAGTGAGAGCGGCTTTATTACAGCAATATCCTCGAGTCTACTCTCATGCGTTCAAATTAATTCACTCAATCAGTAAATAAATATTGAGTGATTATTGTGTGTTAGGCACTGTGATTCATTCAGTGCTCAATACTTCTAGCTGTTATGTTTAACCAAGTTCTGTTGACATTGCCGAAAGGGTTCAAGTAAGTATCCACTGGGTTGATTTATAGATCCCTGTAAGTTTCTTTCAAATTTGAGAATCGTTAGTTGAGCTTCATGATTCTAGTCTCATATTAAGTAGATATCTTGCCTCTAGGTATAGTTTTTAAAACTCAAACATGAATCTGGAGGAGGGTTGCTCAAGTCTGTGCTACCAAATTTCTGTATTTATCTACTCAGAAAGCAGGGAGGTATGCTGTCGTGTCATCACTACTTCCCCAGATGGGACTGTAAGGGCTTAGTTTTGAAAAAACACTCCTCTCTCTAGACTTCTCCTCAGCAGTGCCAGCTAGAGCTTGGGCCAGGCCATCTGTCAGGTGCATATCCCATCTCTCAGGGTCCCAGTGGTCCCAGAATTGAATTCTATTTCAGTTCCTCTGAGAGGCTTTAGTGGGACCAAGCCTTCAGGTTATTTGGCAAAAGGCTTCATGAATTATCAGAGTTCACTTGATTGAGCCTTCTTATGAATGTCATCACCCACGTTAAGAAGCTACTAACAGTCCTCATGAAAACTGTTAATGAAATAGCTGTAGAAGAAACAGTGCTGAGCTTAGCATTCCACTAACAGTTTATGCAGTGGGGGTGGTCGTGTTTGAGTTTTGATTGAGATACCTGATTTCAGAAGTCCTCAAATTCCATTCAGTAGAAAAAGAAATCAACATCGAAAGCATAGGATTTCTATTTGATGAGATCAGTAATTGTTTGCCATAATTAACTGCTGTCCACACTTAGAGACAGTCGTGAGGATGAAAGGGGACCTGAAGGACCATATGGTCCATGCAGAATTGTGCTCCGATTGTCTCAGTCAGAATATGATAGTTTGCCGTGGAACCAGGCAATCCTGTTTCAGTGCAACAACCCCAATGATTCCAGCTAGAATTACACTTGGGGTTGCCGTATTTCTTTCAGATTGATCTGGAAAATGACTGACATTATAATGTCCACATTCCTTAGAGGATTTTTTTGGTAACACCTTTATTGAGAGTGAGTACAAGTCTTTCTGTGGACATATGTTTTCATTTCTCTTGCTGTATACATAGGAGTGGAATTTTTTGAGGAACAACCAGGATTTTTTCCAAGTGGCTGTACCATTTTACATTCCCATCAGCCAGAGTACGAGGCTTCAGATTTCTCCACATCCTTGCCAACACTTGTTACTATCTTAGATTTTTTGATTATAGCCAACCTAATGAGTATGAAGTGGTTTTGTCGTTTTGATTAGCATTTCCTTGATGGCTAATGATATTGAGTGTCTTTTTGTGGGCCCATTGACCATTGCTTATTTATTTGGAGAAATGTCTATTCAGATCCTTTGCCTGTTTTTGGTTGGGTTGTCTTTTTGTTATTGAGTTACGAGTTCTTTATATATTCTAGATAAGAGTCCTTTATCAGATATGATTTGCACAAATTTTTTCATTCTTTGGGTTGTCTTGCCACTTTCTTGATAGTATCATTTAAAGCATAAATGTTTTCAATTTTGATGAAGTCCAATTTATCTATTTTTTCTTTCTTGCTTGTGCTTTTGATGTTATATCTAAAACTCCACTGCCAAAATCTGAGCTCATGAAGATTTACCCCTATGTTTTCTTCTAAGAGTTTTGTAGTTTTAGCTCTTAAATTTAGGTATTTGATGCATTTTGAGTTAACTTTTTATATGGTCTGAGGTGGAACTCAGACCAGGTGGAACTTTTTATATGGTCTGAGGATCCAACTTCTTTCTTTTGCATGTGGCTATCCAGTTGTCTCAGAACCATTTGCTGAAAAGACAGTTCTTTCCCCATTGAATAGTCTTCACACCTTTGTCAAAAATCAATTGACCGTAGATATACAGGTTTATTTCTAGATGCTAAATTCTATTCCATTGATCTATATGTCTCTCCTATGCCAGTACCACATTACCTTGTCTCCTTGGAACATTTTTAATTCATGAAATACGTGTTCTGAAAATGCAAAATTATGTACCACTTTTATGTCGTTAAATTAACAATCAAGTCATGTGTTCGACTTTTAAATCAGATTCTTTACTCCTCTCTAGTAATAGAGAAAGTATATGCAAGCATATTATTTCTAATACATATTAATAAGATTTGGCATTTTAAGAAAAATGTTTATTCTTTTCTACTTTTTTACTGTAGCAATTTGATTTAGATAATCAAATCTTGCTTATATTTCTAAAGAATTCAGGAGAGTTCCCTGGGATTGACTGTGATGATGTGGGGAAGTAGAGAGGTTTGCAGTTGGAATCCACATCTAAATAGATCTGTATGGCAAGGAGTCAGGAGGAGGTTTGATCTGAAATCTAATGAAAGGTTGAACGATGGCTTGGGAAAGGATCTTGTGTGTCAAGCCTTTCCCCCAGTGAAGCCCTGCCCTCTTAGTTCCATGACTGACAGCGGAAAGACCTGGAGTCGGGTGGGAGGAAGACATCCGTGATTGCGTGTCTTGTCCTAATCTTTTTAGACTTATTAAAAAAAAGAAAATAATAATGTAGCTGAATGCAGTGACAAACAAAAGGCAGCCATTTCTCCCTTGATAATTGTCAGGGAAACAACAGATGTACCTAAAGATAATATAAATAATCTGCTGACTCTGCTATGAAAGAAAGCCACGCTCAGTCTGAGGTGATGGTATGTGGTCCTCATGAAAGAACATCACTAGACGCAAATGTAGAAGGCTCATGTTCTACTCAGTGTTTTATATTCAAATCAGGAATTGTACCTCACTCTGTTAAAATAATTAAGAAGTTCTGAATCTTAGGCAACAGCCAGGATATTCTCCTTAGAGTATAAACACATTCATTCACTCATTCCATCCCTCTCCCCTCCTCCCTCTCATACTGCACCTATCATGATGTCTTATGTAAAACAGAGGTTCAGTAGAGGAGATATTTATTAGAGGATGGGAAGAGATCTGGAGAGGAAAAGAGGGTGGAGGAAAGACTGGGCACCAGAAATAGAGCAGAGCCACAGATGGGATGGGGCTGAGGAGCACCGGTGAATCAGGAGGGAGATCAAGGGAGGTCATCCTGTCGTCTCCTCCATTTCTGTGCATCTTCCCCATTTCCACGGTGGAATGGGTGAAGACCGGGATTAGGAGATCTGCGTATCATTCAGGTCACACTTTTCATGCTGCACCAAGAATCTCCTTTTATTAAGACATGTTTGCAATTAAATCCCAGCTTACCTTACCTAATAGCATAAATACTCTCTTCGTATAAATCACTTGTTTTATCTCCAATTCAGGTAACAGTTATTTGAATTTTAATATTATTATAACAACACATGGATTTATTTGTCATAAAACTAGGAAAAATATGGAAAGAGCAAGTAAATTGATGTGTTTAAGTTGTATATTTAAATAAATTTTAAAAATTGTGTATTTAATTAGACATTGACTTGGCTGTTATTTTAGAGAAAATTTTTGATCTATTCACTACTGTTTGTAGTTTTTCCCCCACTTTGCAGTTTGCTTTGTTCAGGAAGGACTCTGAAGCTCAGTGTTTGGCATAAATTTGCTAGCATTTTCACAGTGAACTGGACAAGTTATCTTTCACAGTCTATATCCATCTGCCTTTTTTTTCTAACTTTCTGTCTCTTTGGTTATAGGCCAAGAAAAAAGAGAGAACTCTCAGCACAACAACATTTCAAAGGGAATACAGTGCCAGAATTTTGAATATTTATTGGGTCAAACATTTCTCCAAGGTAAATATTACCATTGTACCAACGAGGGGGCATGTCATTAGAATGTGCAGATTGCAGTGGTCCTGCACAGAGGCCTGATTGTTTAGTCTAAATCAAACCCAGAGTGATATGAGAGAAAGAAGAGAGAGAGAGAGAGAAGAAAGCACTGCTGTTGGGGTGTCCTGCCGTCTCTTCTAAATGTGTTACCAGGAGAATGCCATCAGAATCTGGAGCTCATTGAGCTGTACTAAAAATGTGTGGGAGAAAGAGAGGAAAGGGAAAGCTGTACTTTGTTTCTTCATGTTAATCTCTCTCAGATATTCATGAAAACAAAAGGCAGTGTGGTCTGATTGTAAAAATAGCTTTTCTTCTTGTAAGAGGAAGGCGTTGGGTAATTCCTTTTAGGGGTTAAAATAGAAGATATGCTCTATTCATGTCACAAAGGGAAAAAACCCCGAAACATGGTATTTTACACCAACTAAGACTTACAAATATGGAAGGTTTTAAAGAAATCCATGTTCTCCTTTTATGAAAATACCTACTAAGTTAAGCCTTTCATTGGTTGGCAACAAATGCTTCATGAAGTTCTTGTTTTAGAAAATCATATCTTTAATGCCTCTTTTAGGAAGAGGGGAAGGGGTGTGTGTTTGTGAGAGAGGAAGAATGAATATGAGAGAGAGAGAGAATGAATGAATATGAGAGAGAGAGAATGAATAAGAGAGACAGAAGCCCCAAAGGGAAGTCTGACAGCGTTAGACTGTATGTTTCAGAGAAGTAACTCGAGGCACTTTCTTTATGAATCATGAGCTTAGTGGGAATAAAGGCTTAACAGAAGCAGCTGAATTCATAGTCAGCTTCAGCATTCATGCATTAGCTGCCAGTATTTTAACACAAATTGCTGTGTCATGAAGTTCCCCTGTTGCTGCTCAGTCTGTAGCTAAAAGCTGTTTTTGCTAAGCCCTGAAATTATATCTGATGAAACGCCTCCTTCCTTCCTGATAAAGATATTCGTGTACACATACACACAGAAATGCAAAAATCTGCTCTCCAATTTAGAAGAAAATAAACTTGTCAACTTCCTCTGTTTAGCAGTTAATATATGGTTGACATGACTTAGCTTGCTAGAATGCAATTTCAGATTGGCAGAGGGAGAGTAGCGTTTTCCTCATCAGTCCTCATCCTGGCTGTTCTTATCTGAAGGGGTTGGGGCGGGGGGAGGGGGGTGCCTGTACATTAGAGGAGAATTTTGTGATACTATTCATTCTCCGTTCTGACAAAGACGACATTGTTTGTTCACTGTAATACGCTTGGCAGGAGTCTGTGCTGTGCATACAGAATGGGAAAATAGCAGAGCAGTGGGGAATCTCGAAATCCTAAGCAATAGATCAGCCTAGAGATTTCTTTTAAAATATTTTGTAATAGCTTCTCATTACTGTAGATGAAGTCACCATTTGGGGAAATCGTTTTCCTTTAAGTGATAGTTTTCGTCACATTGCATTATGCATGTGTTACATGAAAAAACTCTTTAAGATAGCAGTGTGCCTATCTAAAATACTGCAGTAATGAGAATTAAATCATGAAAGTTCAGAAATACTTTATCAACACACCGGACCTGCTTTTGAGATCACTCCCTGTACATTAGCATTCACATGTCCGTATAAATGAAAAATAACTTACGCACGTCCTGTGGTGATTCACATAAGCCAGTGTGAGCTGCCTAAGATAAGAGAAAGAAAGACACATTAAAAGATGTGCCTTGAGGTAAGAGGTGCACTGGTAGGGACAGTGTGAGAGGGTGCCGTGCCCCAAATGCTAGAACTTTAAAGGCGACAACTGTAAAAGCAAAGGTTCAAAGCGATTTGCAAGCCCTGTGTTAGAAACCAAGCTGGCGGAAATGTAAACTATGACCGAGGCCTGGTGTTCCTGCTTCTTATGGCTCTGCGTTCCCCCCCGCTCCTCCCCAGGCACAGAAACTGCAAGATCCAATGGTCCTTGGTAGCCCCGGGTGTCTGGGGACTCATGTGCGTGCGTGTGTGTTTCTTACTGGAGCGGAAAAAGATGTTGCCGGGCTGCAGGCTGCTGTGTTGACAGACAGAGCATGTGAGCTCGGGAGCACGGGACCCCCGAGAGCAGGTGTGCTGGGGCCATTCCCAGCCAAGTTCTAGGCCCCTGGTGCTTATGCTCGGAGAGAGAGTGATCATATTCCCCAGTCTTGGCTTGTATTTGTAAGAACTCTGCATATTTTTACAAGAACTGTATTGTAAATTATGAGATCTCTAAAATTACAGTGGTGATGGCCTCAGTACGCAGTCAGTCATTAGATCATTGCAGACCCTTCTCAGCTATTTATGTAACCCGTGTAAGGATTATTAGTCTTTTATACCTAAAGCAGATCTTTTACTCTACCACTGTGACGTCATTCACGCACATCATCGGCTTTGTTGTTTTTAAATTTCTCAGTCTATTAAAATGTATTTGACAATCTATAAAGATATGTGTTTGTTAACCTTTTAAAAGTATGTAACATATATTTATATGATAATATTTTCACGTAAAGAGCAAGGGAACCCAGAAAAATTAACCAAGGAATTAGCGGACTATTTTCTTTTATTGCTTCAATCTATTTGGTGCATTTATTTTGTGTGTTTTCAAAGTAGTTTTTATTAGATTCTCTTTAATGAGGGAGTTAAGAGATGCTCAGGGAGGTAAGACAGAGCTCCACCAGGCTTCTCAGAGCTGTCTGTGGCAGCAGGACTGGCATGCCCTGGAAGACGCCGTCTGCGGGGTCATCGCTGGCCCATCTGTGACTCTGGCAGCCCTGCCTCCCGTCCTGCCTTTTTGTTCCTGTTCTTCTGAGTCTCCAGTAACCACTGTACACGAGGCCCGATCATTAGCATGCACTAGTGACACTCAGCCTCTCCATAGCATGCGACCACAGCCCGCCAGGAAGCAGTGGGAGCTCACGGCCGGCTCAGGCAGCGCGTGCACCTCTAAAAGCAGAGTTCTCTGGTCTGGCCCCATTTGTATCCTTGTAACTAGCAGGCCTGGCGTCTTAAAGTGAGAAGTGTGAGGGCCTTGGTGTCACCAATGATATATGTCGTCTTTGTCTATTATGAAAGGAAACCAATAGAAGGAAATTGGAGTAAACGCTTAATGCACAACTTTATTTAACAAGTGCTTATATTGTGCTTACTAGTACAGTGCTGGTCTAACCACTTTTCAAATATTAAATCATTTCATTCACCTGACTACCCTACTACTATTATTATTATTATTCCCATTTCACTGAAGAGGAAACTGAAGCTCGGAGAGGGTGAGTAATTTGTCCATGGCCCCACAGGTGGTGAGGGCAGACAGCATTGGCATCTGGGCCATCTGCACCAGAGTTTAGGCGTTAGGGCTCCGAGCGCCCAACCACAGGTGCCTCCCGGACCACACCAGAGCTTGCTTAACTGTCACCTCCCTTTGGGGCCTGTGAACACATGTGCCATCCCCACAGAGCGAGGTACACCGTGTCACGTTGTTGGTTTTGGAACTGTACACCCTTGGTCTCTTGGTGTTTACATCAGTGGAAGTAGAATTTGTCATTTCTGTCCTTCTAGAATTTGAAGTGGGTGCGGATTAATGCTGTGTGGTAAACAGAGGATTCTAGGCACTGCATCCAAAGGCTGTCAGGTGAACTGTACTCCCCAGCATGCCACGTAGGATCACCCCAGCAGCACTGGGAGAAAGGCCAAAGCTGGTTGCTCTCCCTTTTCCTCAACACCTTTTTCTTTCAGTGGGTCTTGTACTTTTTGACGTACAATGGCCCTGAGGCCAGTTGTATCTCCTGACTTGCCATCATTGAGAGAAGCCACTATTCAGGCTGTTGTGTCAGTGAGGTGGACATTTGACCCTTCTTCCCTCCCACCTGCCATGGGGATCTAGACAGCTGCCTTCTGGAGGCCTTACCTTAACCCAGCCCTTCCTAAAATGTGCCCTGAGGGCTGTGAATGGGTACAGCTCTCCACCGTGCCCCTAAAAGAGAAAAGAAAAAAGGTTTTATTTATGGTCAAATACATTTGGGAGACACAGGTTAAATGAAATTGAATTGATTTACTTATTGCAAGTTTCTCAGAGTTTTCTTGCAACTCTCCAAAGCAAGATGTAAAATGCAAAATTTCCTAAATTCTTTATTCTCTTAGGTGGGGAGAAGTGTCTAGCAACATCCCTTGGGCAGTGCTGTCTTAAGAAAAGGAGAGACGAGAGAACCTAATGTCATAGAAGGCAGTTGGGTATTGAGGAAAAATCAATGAGCTACATTTGGGATCCCTAAATTCCAGCCCATCTTTAAATCAGTAGACATTGGGACCTTAAAACCTCAGATTTCTCATCCGTCAAGTGTGGAGGACAGAACTGGATTATCTCTAAGCTCTTTTCATCTTTATAAGCTGGAAATTGTTTATTTATATCCTAGCTTGCTCCAAAGGGGCTTTTAAGAATAAGATACAGTACACAACACATCAAGACAGAGTAAGTTAAAAAGAGTGAGGCTAAAATGAGGGAAGATAAGGTAGGAAAGATGGAGGAAGGAGGGAGGTTAGTATGGAGAATGAATTCTGTGAAATCCTCCGTGGTCGATTTGAAAGAACCAAATTTTGTTCTGTGTTTTCCAATGAACAGTTTGAAAAGAGAACTCTAATCATAGCCTCATGATTAGCAGGGTCCTAAGCTAAAAACAAATAAATTTTCCCTAGAGAAACAACTATTGCCAGTTTTGAGACCAAATTTTTCTCATGGTTTTTAAATTCTGTGGCCTCTTGGTCTTTTCAGTAGAAACTTGGGCTCTGTGACAGGCCAGTGCCAGAGATGCAGAACCTCCACAGGTGTGCTTCCTAGGTACCTGGGGCTGCCTCATCCTCATCATTAAACCATTTCACCTTGTAGACCGGCTCTGCTTTGGTGTGTGTGGAGATGTCTGGGTCTCGACTCGCTGAGCTCTGAAGTATTCTCCTGAACCTGGAGGGCTGTGTGAGGGGAGGCCCCAGGGCTGAGATGCGCTTCCCGGGTAGGTGGTGTCTATAGAATTCGTTTCTGTGACCTCCTTTGTACATCATCATCACATTCTGTGTTTTCAGGAACCTCCTCCCCTTTCCCCTTCTCATCTCCAACTTCTTAGCATTTGTCAGGGCCTCCGTCGGGGTTTCCCTACAGCCGCTTCGTAAGATCGTTGGGATTCAAAGGTGTCCCAGGGGTTTTAGATTGTTCAGGGTAGTAAAGGTTCAAATCCAAGTTCTATTTTTAAATTATTAGTAAGTAAAATGATTACTGAAATATTTTAAAGAAAATAATACTGTTTGAGGACCCCTTAATGCATACTGAGCCATTAGTGACAGTCAGATGAGCGAGCATGCTTATGACTCACGGAAACACTGCAAGCCTTTAATTAGTTTTTAAAATTGCTCATTTATTGTATTTTACACATATAATGGATATCTGATTAGTGAGACGAGAAGCCTAAGAAGCATTGATGTTGTGATGTTAGGAGCTGCAGTCATCTGGCCAAAACTCATATAGTTTTCATAATGTTGGTAATGTTTCATTTCCTAAACTGGATAGTGGTTACATGGGTGTTAGTTATGTTATACTTTTTGTAAATCTTAAATATCTTAATATATTTGGTAAGTTTTATATTAGCCTATTAAGATATCTATATGGTTGGGCCGGCCCCGTGGTTTAGCGGTTAAGTGCGTGCTCTCCGCTGCTGGCGGCCCGGGTTCGGATCCCGGGTGCGCACCGACGCACCGCTTCTCCGGCCATGCTGAGGCCACGTCCCACATACAGCAACTAGAAGGCTGTGCAACTACGACATACAACTATCTACTGGGGCTTTGGGGGAAATAAATAAATAAATAAATAAAAAGATATCTGTATGGTGTAAAATTCAATGTAAAAAAAAAGAAGGTAGTGGTAATCATATACAATTCGCTTTTTTTTTCTTTTTTCTTTTTTTTTTGTGAGGAAGATTGGCCCTGTGCTAACATCTGCCAATCCTCCTCTTTTTTTGCTGAGGAAGACTGGCCCTGGGCTAACATCTGTGCCCATCTTCCTCCACTTTACATGGGACGCCGCCACAGCATGGCCTGCCAAGTGGTGCATCGGTGTGCACCTGGGATCCGAACCGGCGAACCCTAGGCTGCCACAGCGGACCGCGCGCACCCAACCGCTTGCGCCACCAGGCCAGCCCCCTACAATTGGCTTTTTATTTATTAGAAATAAACATCATCCATACCCTTAATATATATGTCCTTATACTCCTGCTGATAAGCTGACAACACAGCCAAATCAAACAAAACATATATTAATTGCAGAGAAATGCTTACAAGCAGCAACTAAAACTTTTTGTCTTGTCTCATTGTTTTATAAATAAACACAAAAATTATTGTAGGTTGATTATTTTTGTCCAAAATGCAAGAAACCCAAACATTCATTAATGAAAACAATTATTGTTTATTTGGATATCATATTAAATATAGTTTGAAACTTATATATTTGGTCCCCAAGCCAATCATACACCAGTATGTCATTTCAAAAATTTGCCTGCGAGTCATGCATTTTATTAGATAAGGAATTTAAAGTTAATTAATAGCCCATCACTTGTTAAATAGGAAAAAGTTAAAATAGAATTATTAAAGTTTGTATTTAAATGAACTTGATAAGATAATCTTTGATAATAATTTAGCTAAAATCAAATAATTTTAGTTGTCACTTCTTTCTTATGTATTATAAAGTTTTTAAATAATTAAAATATCTCCCATGGAGGTTTGCAAAAATATCACTATGCAAGTCAAAGCAGGTGAAGCCTATAGTGAAGCCAGGAAAAGATGGTGCAGTAATTATTTGTATTTGGTTTAAGGGGGCCTCCTCTTCTCGAGGAGATGATTGGTAATTGGATAATATGAGGTCTGGTGAGTTGCAGATGGAAGATTAAAGGCCAGTGTGGTAGAGTTAGTTGATTAGAAGAAAATGTTGTGAAACCACTCTGGCCCGCCTGGCTCCATCCACATCACATGAGCATCTCCTGTAGTTTCCTGTCCTGGCTCTCAGAGAAATTCAGTGATCACCTCTCCAAATGAATGCCAACCTCAAATGGGGCACACAAATCCCTATACTATTTATGTTCTTTTTATGTATTACAAGATATAAATAGGTATGTATACTATATTGAAATACCAATCATAAATCAATGGCATTTCTCCTATTTATTGTTCTTTTTACAACAAAAGGTGATTTCTGCTTAAGTCCTATTTTCTTAATCAGTTAAATTTTCTTTGAGTTTAATTTTCTTGTGTTCTTGGACGTTGGGGCATTATTTGTACCATCTTGTTTGGTGGGCTTATTAATTTTCATGTCCTGACTTTACTATTAGTTTATTTTTATTATAGTAAATAAATTTTACATCTCTTACATCCAAACGCAGCTAACAAATTTCAAGTTGATTTAAATCAGCATTGTTATTTTCCAACAACATTAATGCTGCTTGGCTATTCTGATTGTTAATTTAAAAGTCCAACTGTCATCAGAGTAACTACTTTTTAATAAAACTTCCGTAAAAGTCTAAAGAAGCATTTCAATGGGTATGATCTAAGGAAAAGAAAATATACATAAGTGAAATATCTGTTACAGGTAATTAATTGATGTACGCTAACATTTCTCTGAATTGTAAGTAGCTTTCATTTTCAAACTTGGGAAGAACGAGGCATCTGTACTAGGAAGTAGACGCTAAAGAACTATGTTTGGCAACTTGGAAAACATTTTTAGCATGTGAATTTCCCTATTTTTAGTTCAGCACCAGGCAGAGTAAAATGCTTGGCATTTCTATAAGGGATGCAAACTCTTTAACATTCTCTGTTGTGATCTAACAATTCGTTTCAGAGTAAGATGAATCAGTCTTGTTTGGAAAATGTTTTATACAAATGTTGGCAAGCAAACTGTAACCGCATTTCTGTGGATTTTAAAAAAGCAAACTCCCCTAAAGTAAATGATGACAAATTGCACAATATTACTTCTGTTTTCTGCATTACTATAGTTCTGTGTGAACTGGCTTTTATTGCTCTAAATTCTCACACTATCTGCCCCATTCCTTGCTTTTTAGATTTTGTTAATCCGTGTTGAAATCAGAGACCGTATTTCTAGGTCCCTCCAAATGTCAAATTCTTTTTAACCTAACTTTCCTCTTATCCACAGTGTTTTTCTCAAAATTAAAACTCCAGATTACTTCACTAACATATGCTCTTTTCTTTTACATTAGAGAATGTGAGAAGAGTAATTTGCAGGATTTTGCCCTTAATTGGCTGAAGAGAAGAGATTCATATTCTCTCTCTCTCTCATGTGTACACTACACAGTTGAATTAGTGAAAAATAGAGCAAACTAAATATAATACAGTATCCTGGATGGGATCCTGAAATAAAAAAGGACATTAGATGAAAACTATGGAAATCTCAATTAAGTTTGGACTCTAATTAATAGTAATGTATCAATATTGGTTCATGAATTGTAACAAATGTACCATGTTAACGTAAAAAAATAATAGACTAGAAAACAGCACAGTAACTGTATTTAGAACTAATGTATTCAGTGGCTAGAGTTGACTGCCGTCTGTTTTGTGATAGGAAAAATTGGAGAAGAAAGTGGTAACTATTTCTCCTGTTGCCAAGGTCCTCTGTGAACATGGCCATCGATAGCAGATGTTGGCAAAATCTGGGGCAGACTCCAGCCACTGTTTCTATAGGGCTTGAGCACACTTGGCTGTTGTATTCTCTGTGTCCATCTCCAGAGAGGCAAGGGGTGCAGGCTCAGACTTCCTGGGCTCAGCTCCCAGCCCCTCAGTGTTGAGGGCTTTGCTTGACGTGTTGAACCTCTCTGGAACTCATTTTCTGTTTCTGTGAAATCAAGGGTCAAACCAGATCTTTCTCTCAGGGAATCCGTGGCTTAGAAAATTCTGACTCTCCGAATACGTGTTGGGGATCTATTTGTGATTGCAGCTATGGAATTAATTGAGGATGAAATTTTGGCACTAAAGCGATTTGCCTGCATTATATAGTTCATAGCATAAGATTATTTATCATTTTTCAGCACTTTTGAATCCTGCCAAAAAAAGAAACAGTCCCTGCGAAGCATAGTGTTGCCCTGTGAGATGCACTTATGCATTAAGAAGACAAGGCTAGTTTTTTTTAAATGCCCACATTGAATCTGAACTCAATATCATATTAAATTATACTTTAATTTGTGATAAAGTATCATTACTCATATGATAATGTGCATTTTCAAACAGAAAAATGTTAGGTTAATGTGTTTTCAGATTGTACACTTAAATACAACTTAGCTTAAATTTTTTATTTAATACAGTTTATAGCATTATGTGGTAATTTGATTTAGGACAATAAAATTTTGAATACCTAATTATGCTTAAGGCCTTTAAGACATTTGACATCCTGCCAAGTGTTCATATTATGCTTATCGAGTTAATCACAGGAACTTACTCATCTGATGATTATATCTTAATTCCTTTTGAGCTAGTCATTGTCCATTATGAGAAATTATTTCTAGCTATAGTATTTCAGTGCTGGGTCTTGGCTAGAGGCATATAAAAAAGAAAGTTTACTTAAATCTTCCTTGAACGTTAAATCCAATAATAACCAATGGGCTGGTTGAGGCACCCTGGGGAGGGGTTGAAGGGTGGTTCTCAACTTTGACTATTCAATAAAATCGCCCAAAGGGCTTTCCAAAGTCCCCATGTGCAGCTTGCACCCCACACTAATTAAAACAATCTTTGAAGGCATTTTTTTTTACTCCCAGGGTATTTCCACTAAGCAGCCAAAGTTGAGAACTACTAGCGTTGAGGAAGAGTGGGGAATGCCTCTTGTGATGGTCTTTCTATAGCAGAACTCTCCCACTCTGAAATTGGGCGACTTGAATACCTGTGGATCACTTAAAGAGTGAATACTTTCAAAGAGAAAGAAGCTTGCCAATATTAAGGGAAAAAAAAAAAAAAAAATGTCTCTTACCCTAAATTTCCACCTCACAAATACCAGGAGTTTGTCCTGATTTTGAAAGGAGTTAGGAAAGCTCTCCTGCCTGCCTCACTGTGACAGTGTTTGGTTTGGCTCTTGTTTTTTGTTGGCGTCTTAGTTCCCATCCAGCAGGAGCGCTAACATTTCTTGAGCACACCTGCTGAGTGTCAGGCCCTGTGCTAAACACCAAGAGTGGTGGTCTGTCCCACAGCCAGGAAAGATAGAATTTATTCACTTCAAAGTAAAAAGTCAGAGTTCTGTTTTGTTAGAGAAATCTTATCTCAGTGTAATTGAATATTTAATCATTTATTCATTCAGTGAACATTTATCAATATATGTGCTATTCCAGAAATAGGTTTTAAAATGCCAGAAGAGTACAAAGAATCTGTATTTGTTATCTTTTGCTTCATAACAAGCTTAGTGGCTTAATATGACCGTTTATTTAGTTCTTGATTCTGCAGTTGGCAATTTAGGCTGCACTCAGTGGCTAGTTCCTCTGGTCCCAACTAGGCTCCCACATGCAACAGTGCTCAGCTATGGTTGGGCTTTGCTGATCTTGGCTGGGCTCTCACATGTCTGGGGGCTTCGGCGGGGACAGCCTAGCTGATTGAGCTCTGGTCCATGTGGTCTCTCACCCTTTAGCAGGGCTAGCCTAGTCTTGTCCATGTGATAGAGTTAGGGTTCCCTAGAAAATGAATGAAAGTATACAAGGCACCTTGGGCCTAATCTCAGAACTGGCACACCATCACTTCTGCCACGTTTCTTGGCCAAAGTAAGTCACAAGTCCAGTCCAGATTCAAGGCATAGGGAAATAGATTTTACCTTTTGATGGATGGTACTGAAAAGTCACCTCACAAAGGGCGAGGATAAAGGAAGGAGTGAGTAATTGTGGTTATTTTTGCAGTCAACCATGGTGGGAAACTCTAATTCTGTCTTGGGACATTAAGGGAGGTTTCCAAGAGGTGGTTACATTTGAGCAGGTTTTAAGGGTGGAAAATAAGTAAAAAATGCATTTTAGGTAAAAGCAATAGCATGAGCAAAACTATCAAATTGCAATTTCCTTAGTGAAAAACAAAATGGAGGTTGTAAGTTCCCTGAATGTAGGAAATACCTCTAGCCCAACACAGAGCATGTGCGAGGCACTCAACATGTGCTTTTTGCTTACGTCAGTCAGTACAGTGGCGTACTAAGAGTGTGGGCCCTTAAGGCAGGTATAATAACCTGATGGCTTTACCGCTCACCAGCTGAGTGACCTTGGACAAGTTGCTAACCTTTCTGTACCTCTCTTTGGTACAGTGAAGAGAATAATTCCCTCTGTATCTGTCAGTTTTTGCGGAATAGCAAACCACCCCATGGTTTAACAGCTTAAAACAACAGCCGTTTACTTAGCTCCTGATTCTGTGGGTTTATAGTTTGGGCTGGCTCACCTTGGCGGCTCTTCTCGTTTTGCTTGGGCTCATGCATGTGTCAGCTCCCAGTCAGCCAGGTGTGTCTGCTCCTGGCGGTTGGCAAGGAGGACACCTGGGCCACATAACTCACGTCCAGCAGGCTAGTCTGGGCTTGTTCACATAGAGGATCAGCAAGGTTCTGGGAGTGAGAGTGGAAGCATGCAAAGCATATGGTTTCAGTTCAGAATTGACACACCGTTGCTTCCACTGCATTCCATGGAACAAAATGAGTCACAAGGCCAGCCGAGAATTAAGGGTAGAGAAATAGGCAACATTTCTTGATGGGAGGATCTACAAAGTCACATTGCAAGGAGTGAGGATACAGAGAGGAAAAGAATCGTGACTATTTAGACCATCTTTTGTAGCTCACAGCAATCCTGTAAAGAATAAGTTAAATGTAACTTGATTTTTCTAGGTGAGGCTCCAGATTGAAAAGTATCTGGCAAATAGTGTATGTTCAATAAATGGAAGCTGTTAACTTTTTCTTACATATATTAGAAATCAGATTTTCAGCCAAATTCTTTTTTTTATTGAGTTGACATTGCTTTATAACATTAGATAAATTTCAGGTGTACATCATTATATTTCACCTTCTGTATGGACTACATTGTGTTCCCCACCAAAAGTCTAGTTGCCATCTGTCACCATACACATGTACCCTTTTAACCCTTTTGCCCTCCCCCCACCTCCCCTTCCCACCTAATAACCACCAATCCGTCCTCTGTGTCTAGGTGTTTGTTTATCTTCCGCATATGAGTGAAATCATGTGATATTTTTCTTTCTCCATCTGACTTATTTCACTTAGCATAATACCCTCCAGGTCCATCCATGTTGTCACAAATGGCAAGATGTCATCTTTTTTTATGGCTGAGTAGTATTCCCTTGTGTATATATATACCACATCTTCTGTATCCATTCATCCATTGGTGGGCACTTAGGTTGTTTCTATGTCTTGGCTATTGCGAATAATGCTGCAATGAACATAGGGGTACATGTATCTTTTTGAGTTTGTGTTTTCGTGTTCTTTGGGTAAATACCCAAAAGTAGAATAGTGGATCATATGGTAGTTCTATTTTTAATTTTTTGAGGAATCTCCACACTGTTTTCCATAGTGTCAGCCAAATTCTTTAACTGCCTACTTTTAACGAATGTCAGATGAGCCTCCAAATGGTATTCACAAAGACTATATGTTATGCATTTTTTCCCTGTTGCAGAAGGCCAATATAAGTAGGGAAGAGCTCGTTGCCTATGAGTGTATGTGTGTCTTGGCACAGAATTCAGGTGTCATCACCTGATTAGGCTGACAAAGCCCCACAGCGGCAGCCAGACATCTTCACAGCTGTCCAGGAGAAAGACACATTCATCAATGTGAAGGGTCAACTCAAGAAAAGATCCAAGCCAATAAAGTGCAATATTTCAACTCTAAAAACGTTAAAGGCCTTTTTAATGGGTCAGAACCCATTTTCAAACCTATGCAAAGAATGAAAACTTTAATAAATTTTATTGATTTCTTTTACTGTTGTGTTACAAGTATTTTCACAAAACCAGTTTAAGCCCCATAGAGTTCTAGATTGATCCATAAATTGCTCTTGGATCCCATAAATTAGATTCAATGGAGATATTTTTTATCTGACAGCTAAAATATCTCTAATCAGTGATGTGAACTGGGTCAAAAAAAGTCTGTCTTCTTTGAAATAAATAGAAGATCAAAGGCTATTCAAGAATGTGTAGTATTGAAATGTGGCAAATGTTCGTTGAGGATGGTATCTGCTTTTTACAACCGTGGAATTTTTATGCTCCTTAAAGGGATCTCAGATGGTCATTGGGGTCTGCCTCCTGACTCCAGCCTGCTTTACCCAACCCTCCACCTCCAGAAGCCCCCAGGCCATCCATCAAAAGGGCCGTGTCCGCCAGCTTACACATAGTTTTCAAGCACTGAGTTTCATTGTGCTGCAGTTCCTTTTATGATTTTAAAAAGTCCTTGGGGTGGAGTGATTAAGCGCTGTGGCTCTTATCATCATCTCTGTCACTTTCCTCTTCTCTGAGTGATGGGGGCGGGAGGGTAGCTACTGAAACTCTATAAGCCGCAGTTCCTTGTCTCATCAATAATGATCATACAAAGACATTTATATTTATGGCATTCCATCAGATTTATAGTCACTAGGTTATTAACAACAACACTAATATGCAATCCCAGAAATTTAGGTTATCAGAAAGAGATGTTAAAATGTCCAAGACAGCCCAACACGGACAGGTTTGCTGATGGCCTTGCTTCTGCCTTGAAAGCCTGCCAGTCACGTCTGTATCACCACCCTGTCTCACTCTAAAACACAGGAGGACAGGTCGCTCTTTCCATAAAGACTTCAGTGCCTTTGCCATAAAGAGTAAGCAGTTCATTGTGAACACTCAGTGTTTGCTTTTAAAGTAATGTTTTATGGGCCGTGTAATAAACTACCTAACCTGGTACCGAGCATATGGTAATAAGTATTTGTAGATCTGATATGTCTGTCTCTGCATGCCTGAGAGTGATTTCTGCTTCATGAAATTCATGTTGGCAAGAAAAGTGGGTTTTGTTGATACTGATGGACCATCTGGGGCTTGCTGTTCTAAATTTGATGACTCTATTTATACATAATATCTTTAAGGGGAATCCCATATTTTTTGTCATTTGTTTGCCAAACTAGTAGTTTTATATAGGTTTCTGAGCCCAAGACAAGAGAATTTTACCCTTGCAAACTCTGAAAATATTTTAAGTTACTGCAATAATTTTTTTATACATAAAAGTTAAGTGCAAATATGTTGAACTGGATCTCAGAGATCCCTGGACGTTATTTTGTTACTGTAAAGAGTTTATAGTATATTAAATATATTAAGCACATGTCTTGCAAGCTGTTAGAAACCCTATTCAAATGAAAGCCGTTCACAAATTTGGTAAGCATAATCTATTTAATCCTTCAGATTTTAGATGATGAGTAAAACACAAATACTCATTCTGTCTCATACGTCTATAGTGTGCACACAAGTTCTCAGAATAACAGACCCCCATCCTTCTACCTTTTCAGACTAGAACATTGTCCCTTCTAGAGGATGCCATGTCTTTTAAAAGAATGGCAACCAACTCGGTTGGGTGTGGAATAATAGTTGGCCGCAGTCCCTACCCTGCTCTATTATTCCCCAGCCATCAACTTGAGTGTTGATCACCATTTTTCATTGTTTTTGTGCTGTGGTTTTCTTAAGGTAAAATTCAGAAGAAAGCAAAAAGCAGAGTTTTCTTAAGGTAGAGTTAAGAAAAAGAAAAGATAGAATGAGCAGGTCATGCCTTTAAAGAAACATGAGAAATGTTGTGTTTCTTTGAGAAAGAGAAAATATTTCCACAAGGTTAATATCCCTCTGGCTTTCCTCAGTGTTTGCGTTACCTGCCAGGCCCCGTGGCTTTGGAGTTTGTGACTGTGTCAGCTGTGGGATCGTTTCCTTCCTGGTTTGTTGATGAGAACTTCACGTTGTATGGAACCACATTTTTTCTAATACAGTGTATAGTGAGAAAAGAATATAGGATTTAGTGGGGGCTGGCCCGGTGGCGCAAGCAGTTAAGTGCACGCGCTCTGCTGCGGTGGCCCGGGGTTCGCCAGTTTGGATCCCGGGTGCGCACCAACGCACCGCTTGTCAGGCCATGCTGTGACGGCATCCCATATAAAGTGGAGGAAGATGGGCACAGATGTTAGCTCAGGGCCAATCTTCCTCAGCAAAAAGAGGAGGATTGGCAGATGTTAGCACAGGGCTGATCTTCCTCACAAAAAAAAAAAAAAGAATATAGGATTTAGAGTAGAAGACGGGGACAGCTCTGCTATTTCCTAGGTTAGGTTGGGTCTCAGGCAGCCACTTAATCTCTCTGGTGTATTGTTTCCTCATTTGTAAAATAATATAAAGTAATTTTTTTTTAAAAAGAACCCTGCCTTAATGTCTCACAAGATTGTTGAGCTACTCAAAAAGTCAAGTCTGTGAAAACGTTTGATAAACGCTGAAGTATTACACACAAATAAGGCAATAATAATAGCTGCTCTGAATCTGTGGGGTGAGGGAAGATGGAGAATGCTCTTTGATCTTCATAGATGAGTAAAGGACTCAGGTCAGGAAACTCAGCCCGGATCACGAGGTGACTGACCAGTGGAGCAGGATTCAACCTATGTCTGTCAGACTCCTGAGCCCAGGTACTTTCACTGTACTATTAATAATGTTATTATTATTGTCTTTTCTTTATAATCTACCTTAAAAAGTACTAAGTCAGACTCATATAATATGCTTTTTGTAAATCCATATTAGTTTTAGGAAATAGTTTGTGCTCTTTTAAGTTTTGTAAAACTTTGACCTTGAAAATTCATAAAATAATGAAATGGTATATCACTAGACATTTGAAAAGATTATGTGATGATTTACAGTAGTGGGCATTTGAAGAAACAAAGAATGCAAATGGACCCTCTTTTAAATCTGACCTCATACTTCACAACCAGCTATGGAAACAAAAACAAACAAAAAACAGTCTAGACCAGAGTCCCCAGATCCGGCAAGATTACCGGATTATCCGGCAAGATACCCAAGGATGACTGGAGGAGAGATTGCCATGTACGATCAGATGACGGAATACAGTGTCTACTGACTACTAGTTCATGTGTGATTTCATAGTAGCGTTTCCACACTGTCTAGTAGGTATGACAGACATTGGTCAAATCTATCACACAAATAAGTGGACATAGGAGAATGAGGTGTTGTGAAAGAGAGAGACACATATGGCAATGAGCAATGACCTTGTGCCTGGGAAGGCCTCCCTGGCATCTGGTTGGGGTATAACTTAGCTAGGGCAAGGGCTGGGGTGGAGTTCAAGAAGTTCCAAGTAAGGAGGAAGTGAGTGGGATGGAGACAGTGCGAGAGTAGAATGAGATCAGCGGGGAGATAGGCAAAAGCCAAAACTTGCAGGAAGTAGCTACTTTATATGATTTCATTTTCTTTATCCTTTGATCAATGGGAAACCATTAAAGGGTTTTAAGCAGAGGGCTTGTTGTGATCTGATTTTCTTTTTGAAAAGATCTCTCTGGCTGGGGTTTGAAGAAGGGACTGGAGGGTAGCAGTGTGAATGCAGTAGCCAAGGAAAGAGATGCTGGTGATTTGAACTAGGGATGCAGAGGCAAGGACTAGTTGAAGGGATGGATTTGAAAGTCATCTAAGAGATGAAATCAAGAGGGCTTGGTGTGTTGGGTTAGATATGGGGGAAAACTGAGAGGGTGGTAAATGGGAGGGCCTGGGATTCGACCTAGTGCAATTAGCTGAAGGTGGCACCATTCACAGAGAGAGGGAGCCCTGCAGGAGGACCCCTGTGCAGGGAAGATGGAGAATCCAGCCTTGTCCGCCCTGAGGCTGAGGGCGTGGAGACATCCTGGTGGAGAGGTCCAGGCGGCAGCTGGATATGGGAGTAGAGGCTCAGAGTAGAGGCTTGGGCTGGAGGTACAAATTAAGAATCAAGGCAACCCAAAGGGAATTGAAGCCATGGATGTGGACAAGATGCCCAAGAAGCTAATATGGAGCAAAATAAGGAAAGAGGTCTAAGACTGAACCTCAAAGAACAAGAACCATAATATTTCACAACCAAGGAGAGGAGCCAAGCTCTGGGGGTGTCTTCTCAAATGTGTGGTTACCTCCATAGTTTATCATTTTTACCACTGTACATATGATACAATGGCATTTTAACTGACAACATTGATGACAATCATTATGGATAGTTATACAGTGGTACGTATAAATTTGTTCTGATTTTTTTTTTTTACGCAGATAGACACACGCAGAAACTTATGCACAGTCCCCACAATCTTGTGAATGTGAGTTAACTAACAGGGGTAGACAAAATCTTTGATTATTATTTGATCATTTCATAGTGAAAGAAGTAAAAACAATAAATAAAATCCTGATGGTTACACCTAGAGGCTTAATCAGTTCAGGTTCACATTTTTGGCGAGATGACTTCGTAGTTAATGCTTCCTTTTGCATCACACAACCCAGGGTCTGGCTGTGCCTCTTTTCATGATGTTCAGATTCGTCAGTGGGTTCAGGTGTAATCATTTGACTCACCCACTACAAAGTTTTCCATCAGCCCCAACCCTGTGGTTTGAACAGCATTGGATAATCATTGCTGAGAAATAATTATTAGTTCTGAGTTGGCTTTGTGACTGTTTATGGCCTATTCTATGCATTACATAAGTTCCTGTAAATTTCTATAAAGTCTGTTTGAAATTGAATTCTATTTTAAACATATTTTAATTGATCATCTTTTAAAATAGTATTTTCTGTGCAACATCCATATCATTTCGTAATACCACTCTTTTATAAATACAAATTTATGTATATTGGACTTGGTTAAAGCAAGATCCAGCATCTCTTAGAACTTTACACTATTATGGGACATCCTGCTTTTGAAGCAGCTGATTCTAATATTAATAATGACTACAATGTATTATTTGAATTTAACAGATATCTAATTAAATAACGAAGAGAAATAATCAGATGCTAGCTGTACATTTGAATACTTTATATACATTGAGTTTTTAAAAGATGAAGATTCTTTAAGTATATTTTTGAATAAAATAAGTTTTTGTTAAAATAGCAAGGAAAGCAGCAGAAGGAACTAATATTTATTAGGTGCCTTTTCTGGGCAAGGACACTGCACTATGCATGTTTCACAAGATACAAATGTAGCTGATTTTGATATCAAATATAGTTTTTTATGCTGATTGGAAAACTGAAATACTGAAGATACTGAATGGTGCTGACATGCAAACATAGGCACATATTTGGAAGGCTGGCAGAGCGTGGTATCAATATGGCTTAAAGTGCTAGTCTAGACTAAACAGAAGCGCCTCTAAATAGAGGTAGTGTCCAACTGTCTATTCCATATGGCAGTGGGACTTGTCCTGAAGATATTACAGCTGACTTCCTGGCCAGGACTATTAGTATCATGTGGGAATAATGGAGGGGGAAGATTACTGATGCAAGATCCCAGGCTGTAATAAATCCACCAACATTAAGTGGATGCTTTTTGCAATATAACTCCCATCCCAAGCCAGATGTATATGGGAATGAACAATAGCAAGACACCCTATGCCAAATAAACCTGGTGTTACCCCAGTAAAGTGGTCTAACTCTTCAACAGAAGATTGGAAGTGCAGTTTCAAACATTAATGTCTAGCTGCTTTCTGCTGGGAATTGAGAGGAACAGCCAAGATTGCAAGATGTGCCAATGGAGAAGCTCTCTCTGGCAGAAGCTTAGAGCCAGCCAGAGGTAAGCGAGGCACGGGGCACAAATCGCCTTCGCTGCAAGAGTGGCTGGCTCTGTAGGCCTAATTAAAAGTCCAGCATGTGGAGCCAGCTCTGGTGGCATGGTGGTTAAGTTTGGCGCATGCTCTGTGTCGGCGGCCCAGGTTTGGTTCCCGGCCGTGGACCTACACCACTCTGTTAGTGGCTGTACTGTGCTGGCGACCCACATACTAAAAAAATAGAGGAAGATTGGGACAGATGTTAGCTCAAGGCAAATCTTCCTCAGCAGGAAAAAAAAAAAAAGTCCAGCATGTGCATATTGCATGTGGAACTACAGATTAAAATTGCAACTGTGCACACTCATTTATTATCTATTAGCATCAGTAGTTTCGATTTTAAAGAATACAAGACTATATTTGGAACTGTTCTTGATAAGACTGCAAAGATATGCATTCATTCACTCCAGTGATATTTACTGAGTGCCTGCTCCTGTTGTGGGTGCTGGAGTCACAGCTGCAAGGACCAAGGGTGCCTGTGCTCATGGAGGTTATGTTCTAGAGGTCATGCGTGCAACAATAAACACAAAGACCAACAAAGAAGATGCTTTCAGATAAGGATAACAGGAAAGGAAGACAGGGTAATGGGATAAAGACTGAGTTGGGGGTGGACAGGAGAGCTTTAGAATGGTTGGTCAGAGAAGGCTTCTCTGAGAATATGATGTTTGAACAGAAAAAATGAAGAGGAACCAGCTGTTTGATGACCTGAAGGTTAATCATCCCAGCAGATAAACAGCTAGTTTAAAAGTTTCAGGATGAGGAAAGCTCGATATGTTGAAAAGCGAGAAAGAAAAAGCCTGTGGGTTTGGAAGGTCACAGCCAAGGAGACTAAGGAGCCAGCTGAAACTGGAGGGTTTGGGCCCACCTGGCCGGTGGTAGTCCTTCAATAAGTTTGTCCAATGGAGCTGAACAAAGTGTATTGTGTTCATTTAAGCAACAAAAATCGAGAGAAAAGCTACAGTACCCTAAAGCATAAAGAAAAGGATTGTCATAATAATATATTGATTTCTAATACACTCTTTACCTCAAAGAATTATGGATCATTTTGAAAGTGGAGACATTGAATATATTTTAGATCAATCTAAAAACAGTGGTATGTGAGCCTCCCACTGATAACAAACCAAGAGAATTTTTGTATTTCTTGTTGAAATTTTCGTATTTGAAAATAGTTTAAAATAATGCTATTTTAATTTATCTAATCAATTATGTTTAGCCATACAACTTTTTGATTAGTATTTTGAGGGATGCAGAGAAAAATAGGTAGACATAATATAACAGACAATCAAAGAACATGGCTCAGTGTTCGGATCTTCTGAGTCTGAGTCTTTATGTTGCAAGTTCGGATAGCACCCTCTGGAACAGAAGCCATACCTCGGTTTTGGCCTGGGTTCTAACAGAATACATGTGCAAAAAGCTTGGTTTATATGGTCCCAGTGTAGATGTATGTGGGAAGAGAACAATGAGCTGTATTTATGTCACATCCTGATTATGCCATGTTCCAATACTGTAAGAAATAAAATGAAGTAGCATTTGCTAGTGAAAGTTTAGAAATATGAAAGAAGTCTACCTGAGTGATTCTCAGGCTTAACTATATATTCAAATGCCCCGGGGATACATTTACAAATATCAGCATCCACACCCAATCCCTGATCAATTAAACCAATTTCTGGGGTTAGGCCTGGGCATTCGTATTATAAAAAGTTTCCCCAGTGATTTTAATGTATAGCCAGGATTGAAAACAGTCTAATTCAAAGGAATTTAATAATTCTTTATAGCTTTTAGGATAAAGTTGATTTTAATGATCTTAGTCTTTGCATCTCATATTGTATCATCTGGATACTTCTTTCGTTATTTCCTTAGAATAGAGATCAGAACTTTCGATCGCAAAGATTAATTTGGTGGGAAAGTCTTCTTTTCCTTCCTTCCTCCTTTTTTCCTTCTTTCATTCTTTGCTTTTTTGAAAACACTTCTTCCTTCTAAAGCCTAGTCTGGACATTGAGAACTTTAAAAATCTATAAAGGAATAGTCCATGGTAATTAAATTTAAAGCTTCACATATGTAATATTTAGAACTTAAGATCTGCTTCTAAAAATTATTGAGGTTGTTATAATAAAGACACTTATATAAGACTCTTCAAAACATATGAAATCAAAAACTTGTAATCAGGTTTGGTGTAGAAAGAAGAAAGAAAAAGCTAGACTAAAGTAATTGCTATAATTGAAGGATAATTACAGCTTTGAGCTTCCAGCCAGCTGTATGAGGGGGAAAGAGAAAAGGAAATATGATTTCTGTATGTGTAGTTTAGTTTTTATAAAAAGAGGCAAACTAATTCATCAGGATTAAAAAAAAAACCTTCTTCTGGCATTAAAATCTCTAAGAGCTTATCATGCAGACAGGTAAAGCTTTATGTACTATGTAACAGAATGATGGCATTAATACCTTTACCAAAAAATGCAGATAAACAAATCATGACAGTTTCTTATAAAAGTCACTTTCTTATGACATTAATTAGTCAGGAGGTTCAGCTGCTACCTAATATAGTCCCTGGCTCATGACACTAGGACCATGTCAGCCGCAATATGGAGGATGTTAGTATTCCGGTCAGCAGTGGCAGGAGGGTGACCATCCGTTCATCTGAAAGCCATATCCAGTGATAAATAGGGGAAAAGGCCTTGGATCCCAACTCTGTTAGGAAATGTGACAGATTGGAATTTGATCTCTCAGCCCATTTCTACTCCTTTTAATTCTCAGAGGAGTAGTATTATGACACAGTCTTTGGGAGAGTATTAATGGTTTGGGGATTATACTGAAATCATACACCTTGGTGTCTTAGATGGATCCTGGCTACAGAATCAGAGACTTATGATAGATTAGTGAATGCTGCAGAACATCCAAGATTGTTCTTAATCATCTTCTCAGTAAGATGAAACAGTGTATCAGTGACTATTAGTGGACCGGCTGTGCCTAAAATTAGCTTGTTCTTAATAAATTATAATATGCCAACGTATTAATGTAAAATGAAGTAGAATTTTAAAGAGTTCGGAGAAAGGCCTAAGAGAAGTAATGTAAAAAAGACTGAATCATTCTCATTTAAGGAATAATAATATATTGTTTTATAATTAGTGTTGAGAAATCACATAACCATTATAAATAACTGCTTACAAAAATAACTGGAATGAAGCCACTTGGCTTAGATTATTTAATCCAGTGAATTAAAATGATAACCACTAACTTCTTTTCCCAATAGCCATAACTAGGTGTCAGTGACTTCCTCGATTTTCCTAACCGAGTTTTCTTTTTGTCCTGAAAGTACATCTTCTTGTTCCATTTTGTAAGTATATTTTGTTGAAGTTTTCCTGTAATAGAGGCATGAGATGTAATTAAACAGTGACCCTCCCAGATCAAATCCCACTGTTATAGTCCCATAGTGTGCATCTACAGAGCTCGCATTATGGCTATGCAGTGCATACTCCACATCCCTAGGAGGCCCCGTCACATGTTATAGTCAGTGCTCTTAGCACAACCAGAGCTGTTCAAAGCCTCAATGGCAGAAAAGAGTGAACTCACCTTCCTGCCTCCATATGCAAAATTGCTTTGGGTTCCCATGTTCCATTTTTTAAGTTCTTAATAGTTTTACCTTATACTCCATAAATATCTGTGTTTCTTTAATTATTAAATTAACAAAATTAAGATCAACTAACTTGGACACTTAGAAAGATGTGGCTGGCATCTTTTTTATTGAGTTACTGCAACACATCTCTAGAATGTGCCCCTCCGATCTGCAAAGCTTGCCCCTTCACCACAGGCCACTCCACCCCCTCTCAGTTTAATTCCTTTGAAATGTTCCTTTCCCCAAAGGGTGAAAACATAGCATAGAGAAGTGAGGAGTGGGGGGTGTCAAAGCATACCCTCACATTAGCTCTCATTGTGCAATCTGAGGACTTGTTCTCTGCCTTCCAAAGAAAATGGAAATTGAGGCAGAGTGGCTACATTGACTACCTGACATACAAAATGCTTTGAACTCAGCAGGGGGAAAGACTGTCTTTACAACATTAGTGTTATGAATCCACATTCTGAGTCTCTCCAGAGAAGTTCTTAATGCTGTGGCATATAATATAAGTTCCAAATGTGATCCTTCAACTTGGAAACCACTGTGACATTCAAAATATAAAACTTTCTAATTACACTAGACTTTTCATAAACACAGCCTTAACCCATAACTTCCATTTTATTCATGATTTACAAACAGAGAAAATGGGAAATCTTGAGGGAGAAGATGTGATTATCATTAGCTATGAAGATTTTCAAAACTGCATTAGTTTCAGTTCATTAGGTCTTATAATCACATTAGCTACGTGGCATTGTGAGGAGAAGAGATGCCCTGAGGAGCTCTCCCAGCAGATTTCCGTGAAGTTGCGCTCCCTCCGCCCACTGGGACTCAATATGGGATTAGATTTTTCCTTTCTCAGGATGAACCAATGGAAATAACGCAGCGTGTAGAAACCATGTTTACGCAAACATTTCCTCTCACCCTTTCCTAATTCCTTCTATGATTCCCCTGGCCAAAGGCTATGTCAGTTTTGAGTAATTCTGAACTTCTGAAGGCTTGATAAGATGAGTAACTCCCACCTCACTGGGATTCCCATTGGGCTCGTAACAAATTCTGAGCAAAGGGTTTTCAGTGAACTGCTTAGTTCAGAACCACTTAGGATGTTAAAAATACAGATTCTTGGGCCCCACTATAACTACTTTATATCAGAATGTCTGAGGGTCAGGCCTGGGCATGAGCAGTGTACCCAGCGCCCCACGTGTCCTGAAGGACTGAAGGGATTCTGCAGGGCGTCTGTGCAATGGCTGTTGCTCTCATATGGCCTGGGAAGGAAGGTGAGTGGAACTGATGAGGCTGGTAAATGGAGGGGCCTGGAGGCCGTGCGCTTTGATACAAATCAAGGCTAGTTATTCGTTAGGGCCATAGTCAAAACACTCATCCATTTAAGTTGAGCAAATATTCTCTTGCTCAGAAGTGAGATACTATTCTCTCCTGTCATGTCTCTACTCAAGACTCCAGTTTCCTCCATATTGCCTTGTATATCTAGTCCAAGTCTTTGGCTCTCTCCAGGATATTAATGACCTTTGTAATGAACATGGGCCTCTTCCGAAGAATGTGACTGGCTCTGATTGTTGAGTTCCATGTTTAGTCATGCCAGACCATGGAGGAACAGAACCTCCACAGGTGTGCTATTCTATTATACCTATCTCCCCTGCCTCCATCAACATAGTTTTATCATCCCTAAATTGGGCAGAGGAGGAGAGGAAAATAAATGTATTGAAGTATGATGACGTGTACATGCACACAACGTTCTTAAATTCACAAAATACCCCGTGTATTAAGGCCAGCTATAGACAAAGTGGTAAAGCATAAAAAAATTACCAGAAAATTCCCCCAAGTCTATTCCCCTTGCTTACCTCAGACACACACGCACGGCCCTGCATTCGGGCCTCAGCCCTCTCATCTTTCTCCCTCCCGTCCCTTTTCCTCACTGGGTGACTTGGTCTGTTCCGGTCATTTATGCCTGAGTAGGATTTTAAATGCACATGCCACCTCTTCCGTGAATATTTGTCTTTTTAAGCTTTGCTTTAACTGTAAAGTGAAAGCAGTTTTCTCTCCTTCAGTAGGGGGCTGGGGGGCTCTCTAGAGGTCCTTGAAATCTGACCCATCCTCAGAGGCTGGCTGACCCTGACTGCGATGAGTGCCTGCATGGGAGCTGGTCCTTTCCACCCTGTGAACATGCAGAGGCTTTGGAATCCACCAGACACATTGAGGACAGTTCTCAGCTTGAAACAACATCAGTCCAAGGGCACTCTAGCTGCGTCGCTGCCCCGGCACCTCTGCCATCAAGCTAAAAGAAATCCAGCTTCAATTACTGTGACTGAGTGTTGTTTCTAACGCAATATGGTGGAAGTGAAAGGACTTGGAGCTTTTTGGCGTTTTTCTGATTTCACATGCTTGCAATTCAACAGTAAATTGTTTTTCATCTTTGATCAGTGTATCTCTGTATTAGGAACTTAATTCTAAATGTTTTTCATCTCTTGCAAATTTGCAGCAGACCAGTGTAATCTCCTATTCAAGTTGTGAGTAGAAATGAACCAGTGCTTGGCACGTAGTAGGCATTTAGCAATTGTTCCTTTAATGAGTGACAGAAGGGCAAAGAGTAAAACACTCTTTGTGTCTTAGTGTCAAATAGTAAGAAATATCATCAGAGGTATTAGTCAAGAAACCAATGAAACCAACCCAAAGAGCTGCCATCTTGAATAATAGAGACAGAGAAAGTCTCCAGAATGTTCTCTCACATTTGGAACCTCCTCAGGCTTATCAAGTACTGAGATTGGATGTTAGATGGATCCCTTTCCAACTTGCTGTCTCTATAGGAGTTTCCCAAATTGGGGCATATGCCTTTAAAAAGCCTCAGAAGCTTCTAGCAGCAGTATTTTCTCTCTGCATTACCTGTGCATGCTCATCTGCGTATTTTGGTTTGGTCCTTGCATTTTGTTGAAAGGCTGTTATAAATATAAGTTATAAATGTGCAATATTCCAAGTACACATTAATAAAGAGACTTGTAAGTCAACTCTGTAGCCAGTGTGCAGTGGTGGTGTTGCCAGAAGTGTAGTTGATGTTTGGGTGGCTGTCGGGACTGATTCCCGGCCCTGCACACTGATTGAAAAGGCCACCCATGATTCCTTCTCCTGACGTCCATACAGCTGGTGTGGTCTCGTCAGGTTTCCCATGAATTACTAAGACCCGGCTTTCTGGGGAGTTGAAACTATTGATCACACTGAGAATTTCAGGTTCTTACAGGGTCAACGTTTCCCTTTGTGTGGAAAGTCCTGAATTTTTGTTTTAAACCTTAGGGACCACCAGCTACTTTTATACAACGATAAAATCTCAGAGTTGGAAATAAGCCTTATAAGTGACCTCATTTTTCAGAAGGGGAAACTGAGGCACAGGGAGGTTTGGACTTCTTTCGGGCCGCATAGCAACGTAGTGGAAAAGAACAGAGCAGAACGTGGTCTGTGCCTCCGTGTGTCGGTGACACGTCCACTCACTCCCTTATCCTTAGACGCTGGCCTCGTACAGAGCTGCCGTATGTTTGAGTGCTTATATGGGAATCAGGAAGGCTCCCAGGACACTTCACCCTCACGTAACTGTGAGTAAGATGAAGCCAGTTTGGGCACCAGGGACGTGCCCGGATGACCCTTCAACCCAGTTTGGAAGGAAGATGAACATCTACACCAGTACTACTCCAAACGTGGTCCTCAGACCTCACCTGGGAGCCAGTTAGAAATGCAGAATTCAGAGTCCGTGCCTTAACAAGATCCCCAGGTGATCTGTACACGCATTAAAGTGTGAGCAGCACTATTCTAGAACAGTCTTCTCAGACTTCAGCATGGATCACAGTCTCCTGGAGGGCTTGTTAAAACAGAGATTGCTGAGCCCCACCCCAAACAGGCTGATTCCTAAGCCTCGGGGAGAATTCTGCATTTTTAACAGGTTCCCAGGTGAGGCTGAGGCTTCTGCTCCAGGACCACCCTTTGAGAAGCTCTGCCCGACAAGAACCATGCCCTGTCGCTTCCTCTAGAAGGGGCTTGAGAGTCATACTGTTGAGTCATCTGCACCCCCTCCTGGCAGAAAGCCTTGAGGACAAGCCCTGAGAACCTACATTTTCAAATACAAGTTCTGACTTATTCTAATCAAGCTAGTGACACTGAGACATTGCCCCCGCCCTAAGGAGTTCCCAATAACACCAGCGAGTAAATCCCAGGGATGTTGTTTGAGATTTTGATTCTGTTTTTTAGGAGTCAATAAAAAGTATTTTGTCTGCCGATTTTATAATATAAAGAATTTGTAATATTTTTTCAATATAGTAAAGGTGAAAATTAAAGATAACTATGATGTGTTCAGCACTGGGTAGTAAGCTGAGCCACATTCTTGCCAGTGCACATGTAGAAGATTAGCTCTTAAGTCAGCAGCCCTCACATTTAGATGTAGACGTGCAACAAAAGGTGTGGCCAAGACCCACTGCTTTATCTAACTCCGCTCCGGCTCACAATGAACTGGTGCTGCAAACTGGGCTTCTTTTGGTGCACAACTTAAATGGCCGTCTAACTCGTAAATTCCACTTCGTCCATCTTGAGGGTTTACTTTTCCAGAATAAGCATCTTTTTTTTTGCTGAGGAAGATTCGCCCTGAGCCAACGTCTGTTGCCAGTCTTCCTCTGCTTTATATGTGGGTCTCCACCACATCGCAGCTGACAAGCGGTGTAGGTCCCCGCCCAGGATCTGAACCCGAGAACCCAGGCCGCCGAAGTGGAATGCGCTGAACTTAACCACCAGGCCACGGGGCCAGCCCCCAGAATAAGCGTCTTTTGATGTGCAATCTCCATGAGGTAGCCTGGTTAGGGGAGCTTGCTAAAAGCTAATTGATATGTAGCAGATACTGGAGCATTTGCAATTAGCTGTCCAACCACAGTCCCACCAAGTGTTGAAATGAGTCTGATCTTTTAAATGCCACGAGCCGTGAGTGGAGGACTTGAGAGGTGTTTATGTCAAACGGTAAATTTCTGAACCTCTCAGCAAAGAAGCCAAATTTTGTTTCTGGTTAAGTCTTTTACTGTTATGAAAAAAAAGTGGCTGAACCACCCGTGCCTCAGAAGCCAACTGAAAACAGTGCAGAGCAACAGAGTGGGACTATAAAGTCAACCTGCCTGCCTGTGAGCACCACATCTCAGGACTCCACGAAGTTGATGGGTGAGGGCCGTAAAGATTCTGGATTTAGAAGGAAGACCCACGATGAATGTGTGGCTGGGAATGAGCAGTGGGCAAACTGGAAGAGAGTGAATGTTCTTCTCTCTGGTGCTGAAAACAGGTCACACAGAGTGGTGTTAAGCTTGTGGGGAAGATGGTGAGGATCCCATGTCCTCACCTGTCTGCTATTGTCCCAGACAGGCCGGACACTGGGGGTTATGAACACGGTGGGGATGGCCCTGCGCCCTTGGTGAGAACACACTGCCAGGCAGTATGCTGGAGTAGAAAGTGCTGGGGACACTCTGGCAAGGGACCTGTGGCCGTGTGACCCTAGACAAGGCACTTAACTTTGAGCTTCAGTTTGCTCATCCACAAGTAGGTACAGTAGCATCTGCATCAAAGGGTCAAGAGGATTGAATAACATAACGTGTAGAAAAGTGGCACATAGGATGTACTTGTTTAGGTTCTTCAGTGTTTTTTATTTCAAGCCTCGTGTGTAGCAAGCCTCTTCTGGACCCTGAGGGGAGACTGGGTAGAGTCAAGGTGATGGTGTGTAGGGTGAAGCCAGGCTGTGGAGACCTACCTAGCTCGTAGTCAGGCAAGGAGACTTCTGTAACTCCTCATGTCCCCATCATTTGAGAAGTCTGAGAAAAAGCATTTCCTCTTCTAATTCTTACTTGAACTTTGTGAGTTCACGTTCTACATCTCATTTACCTATCACTTTTTAAAAAAATAGTTTAAGTGTAAGCAAAAGAAAATGCCTCGTGTTTTGCCTGGGCCAGTGAGAGCTGGTGCAAATTGTCACGTTTTGTGACACACATCCTATGTGTGTTTGCATAGGATAATGAGAAGACCATCCATAATGGGGATCTGAAGGCATTTAAAACTCAAGCTATCTGGTCCTTTTTTTTATGGAGAAAAAAACAGCTGCTTTAGGAAAATTAAGAGTTTTTATCCATTCATTTCCAAATTAATATCGATGAAAAGATAATTCTTAGACTAAATTGGAAGTTTTTTCTTATTCTATATTTGCATAGCCTTTGAAATATTAATTTCTTCATGGTCCCTGGGTTATGTGAGGTTTCCTCTTTGGTGTAATGGTCACTGACTTTATGTGATGTGGGTGAAACCACTTGTCACTGCAAAATGGGTTAGAACTTGATGAAAGAAAGCTTTGAGTTTGAGAAATAGAGATATTTTTTTAAAAGGCCTGGTCAATATCCACCTCCTCTTGGATGCTTTTCCTCCTCTGAACTGTGAACCCATTCAACTATTAATTCATTCAACTTATTTATTAAAGGCCTACTGTGTGCCACATAGTAGGGCTACAGCTGTGAACCAGATAGGTCCGTTCACAGCGCCAACCTCTGAGGGCTTAGACCAGTGGAGGAGACACAGGAAGTGCTCATCATCTCCATTTTGAGTAATGTTATGAAGGGAAAGCTTGTAAAAAAAAAAAAAAAAAAGGCAAAGCATCAGGAAAGCTGCTCCAAGGAAGTGACATTTAAACTGAGACCTACAGGATGGGTAGGCTTTCGTCAGATAAAAATGAGGAAAGAAGAGCCAAGAGTATCTAAGGCTCCTCTTTTCTTTGAGAGATGTGAGGCCCAGAGCTTGTGAAGGAGGGAAGAGAAAGGTGAGAGCATCAGGGTTCTTAGGAGTTGGAGAAGGCGTGAAATGTCATTGCTGAGAAGGGATCAGAGGAGTGCAGAGCTTGGGGACACAGTGACATTGCCGGAGCAGAGAGGCCTGCTGAGGTCAGCGAGGATTCACAAGCAGAGAAACCAACATTTCCAGTGTCGTGACTTTTCTCAAGAGACGTTCGGCTGCTCAGGTGACAGTTCAGAGAACCCAGCGGCCATGTTTATTCCAGAGCTAAGGTTTTGCCTTAAGACACACTTGGCTTATTTTTGAATTGTTTGCTTGATGTGCTCATCTCTTTTACTCTCTCCCTCCCTCACCTGATAAATTAATAATTAAGCGTGTATTTTGAGAGTCAGCTTGGGAATCTGCTCATCATTTTTCCCACAGAAACAAATATTCAATAAAAATTCTTGACTGGCTCATATTTTCCAGCTCATGTAGATGCTGAGAAGATGGTGGGATATGAGACAGATACATCCCTGCCCTCAAGGAGCTTTTAATTTAGATCAGATGAGCAAACATGTGAGGCAGGAAGAAATAGAATCTGAAGCCCAACTGCACACTTTGTGAAACGTCCCATTAAGACTTGTTTGTGCAAAATGGAAGACCCTGTACCTCTGCTCCTCAGCCAGTCCAGAAGATTCATTGTCTGTCTCTCTCCCCCACCCTCCTTCTCCTGCCCTCTCATGAGATTTACCATTAAAAATAAAAAATGAGGGGCTGGCGCAGTGGTCTAGTGGTTAAGTTTGGTGTGCTCCATTTCGGCAACCCGGGTTCAGATCCTGGGCATGGACCTACACCGCTCATCAATGGCCATACCGTGGCAGCGACCCACATACAAAATAGAGGAAGATGGGCACAGATGTTAGCTCAGGGCTAACCTTCCTCAGCAAAAATAAATAAGTAAATAAATAATGAACCTTGGGAATTGGTTTTTAAGTCAGGAAATGAGCAAAAGCAACCTTGGAAGCCATTCCTCACCTGCCAAAGTCTTGCCTTGAGGCTTTTCTGAAGGCGAAAACAAAATGGCAGCAGGGCTTTTATAAGCAATAAACTGTATTACTTCTGTACTGTAAGTTTAATGTATTTTTTGAAGACAAGTAACAGCCACATTTACCAGCCCCCAAAAGGTCAGCTTTCTCGTTTCCTGTGTGGATCAACAGGTCTGGTATGTATGAAGAGTAATCAGGTTTCGCTGACAGATGGCCCTAAGGATTTATAACTTGCTCTTAGAGTGAATGCCTGGCCCTTTCTGCCGTCAGCCCCAAGCGTTGATAACGGGGTCAGTTGGGTGACGTTAAGGCTTTCCAGGGTCCTTTCTCTCGTGTTCACAGGTGGTGTGCTTCTCTTAAGCTGCCACAGAAGAAAATGTCAAGGTACTGCTCCGTAGTGATGTTATAAAATGATTCGGGAAACTATAAGGAAAAAATCTTACCTTGGAGGCCTTTACCACCTTCTGCTCTTTGGGTGTATTTCCCCCCGACTCGGAGAAGGAGAGAAATAGGGGGATCTTTGTAACAACCCTATTCGGCAGAGAACCTCGGTGCCTTGGCAGGACGGGCGGCAAACATTTGCTTCCTTGGGTCCCTGTGTTAACCGCAGACCCACACACAGAGTTCAGAGTAGGAGCCTGGCCTGTGTCGGGGCCCCTTTAATCTGAAGAGAAAGCCACCTGACTTGAAATACTTGCGCTTAAAACTCTCAGGAGACTGGAGAATTCTATTGAGAGGTTCGTATCTGCCAAAGTGCCTCACAGAACAGGAGCCCGGCAGAGAATTTGGCTCCTCAGCCGTTGTTAAATTTGTTTGGCTAATATGTAGCTCATAAAGTGTCATTTTATCACATGGTTCCCATACCTGGTGACGACCAAGAAGGAGGCCTTCCCACGGGGTTGAGTCCTTGAACTCCTTATTCCGTCCATCAGTGAGGGGTCATGGGTGGAGATGGTTTCTGTCATGCTTAATTATGAGTCAACTAGGACAGCAGTAAAAAGGCAATGACCATCATTACTGCCCTAAACCTGCTTTACAGGAACTAAAGTGTCTGCTTCTCTAACTAATCCCACCGGCCATCCCAGCTCTACCATATTATTTACAGAATTTGCCGTGATCAGGGCAGCTACCTGTTAAGGGTGTTTGGCTAAAGAAATAAATAGCTGCTCTTCAGGCTGCAACTTTCGTTAGTTTCATCCTGTTTTTGTTTCAATTTCCTGTTGGAATTGATTTTGGTGGCTGATGGTGCAGGCTAATGAAGACAATTAAAATGCCCAGCATAAGGCACAGACGGCAGGAATAACTGAGTGGCCCTCCTCCAGGAGCCTGCTGCCTAGGGCTGCGGATAGAATTATACTGCCACCTCGTGGTGAACAGTGGCACCTGCTCTTAAAAGGCTTGGCTTTTTCTTAAGATTGAATCACGTGTTGATTAAAATCATGAACTGAATGGATGTAAAAGTATGAGAGATTATGGAGCTTTTAGTCCAGGATAATTATCCAGCCCAACTTCTGAGAGGATCCTCAACAGAAGTCCTATAACCTGAATTACTGATCTTTCTCAGGGCCAGAGGACAGGTACCCCCTGTAGTCTGGAATTATATAATATTGGGGTGGGGAGGAAGGCTACACCTCTTTTACAGCAGTGTCATACATTTGTGTTAAATTACAGTCTCTGGTCATGATGCAGTGCAGCCGACATGAAGCCTATTCTAAAGCAAAAAGAATTGATGTACAACTATTCGACAATCTGCTCTTTCCTTAATATTACAGTCTTCTGCAACTCATCTTAGGGGGGCATTCGGGTGCCATGATGAATGTTTGCTGAGGAATAATGAATGGTCCTCCTTTGCCCTATGTTGAATAACTCATAGAATATTTGCACATGTGGTCTGACAAGGGACTATTTTTTAAACTTTGAAGACATGATATTCTATAATTGAATGCAATTTTATTGTTAGGTAAGAACATGATTGAGAGAAATGGGCTTAAATATCTCCATGAAAGAATCATGAGAGGTAGCCCCAAATTGTTCATGTATTTCTGCTGGTGTGGATTAATTCTGGGTACTCAGAAAATATCTTACTTGACGTAGGAATTAGCAGAAAATAAGATGGTCTTCAAGGACCAGTAACAGTGTCCTGGGCTTTGCAGCCTTGGGTCGTCTTCTCCACGTGGAACCTGGTTGGTATAAGGCACAGTGTGTGATCTGGAAAATGCCATCATTACAGCAGGGGCCCTTCCTTGTCAGGGAACTTCTTACATCCCAGACACTGTGCCTCGTGTCCTCTTATTCTGTCCTTCTATCGCTAATCCTGAGAGAAGCCTTCTGACCAGGGGGAAGGATGCTGATTCCCCCACTGCTGAAAATAAACTAAATGAGGACTCCTAAGCACTGCGTTTAAGCTCGGTGAAACCAGTGCACGAGGGTACAGCCATGGGAGGAAAGGCCATTGCACTTCTTGGAAAGTCCTGGACCATCCACACCAGGCCTCCACCCTCATCTCCACCAAGAAAGAAGAACATGCAAGTCATATGTGTGCATCTACACACGTGGGGGGAGGTGGTCCATCTACAAGTATGGGGCAGGAGCAGTCCATCTACACACATGGGAGAGGCAGTCCATCTACACACATGGGAGAGGCAGTCCATCTACACACAGGGGAGGGGGCAGTCCACCTACACACATGGGAGGGGACAGTCCATCTACACACACGGGAGGGGACAGTCCATCCCCACACCTGGAGGAGGCAGTCCATCTACACACATGGGGGAGGAGTCCATCTACACACAGGGGAGGGGGCAGTCCACCTACACACATGGGAGGGGACAGTCCATCTACACACAGGGGAGGGGGCAGTCCATCTACACACATGGGGGAGGGGACAGTCCTTCTACACACATGGGAGGGGACAGTCCATCTACACACAGGGGAGGGGGCAGTCCATCTACACACATGGGAGGGGACAGTCCATCTACACACAGGGGAGGGGACAGTCCATCTACACACATGGGAGGGGGCAGTCCATCTACACACATGGGAGGGGACAGTCCATCTACACACAGGGGAGGGGGCAGTCCATCTACACACATGGGAGGGGACAGTCCATCTACACACAGGGGAGGGGACAGTCCATCTACACACAGGGGAGGGGACAGTCCGTCTACACACATGGGAGGGCCCAGTGCATCTACACACATGGGGGGAGGACATTCCTGTCTCCACTGTAGTTGAGCCACTGAAATTTAGGAAAGAGATGACCCGAGAAGGAATAGGCAGGAGAATTATGGGAACAGAAGTCCAGAAAAAGAAAGAGACCAGGAGAGAAGAGAAACAGGGGCGCAGACTTTCTCTAAAATGGGAATAACCGCACCCAGGGGGTCTGCTGTGAGGCTCAAAGGTCATGTATAGGTAGACCCCCGCCGGCCCCTGGGGTGACCTTGGCTCCTGGTCCTCCTGTAGAGCAGCACTTAGAGCTCCGAGGGCTGGAAGCTGCCCAACAACTATCCTTAGGGATCACAGTGCATCTGACTCAGAAACATGTGCCAGACGATCACTCTTTTCATCGTGAGATTTTGTCCATGAAAACTTTTGGAAGAAGTAGTTCTTTCAGTAGCTTTTCAGCAAATTCTAGTTGAAATGGAAAAGCCAGGAGCTTGGACACGTTTTCTCTGAGTTACACCTTTCTCAGTAGCTTGTAATAATCTGCTTCCATCCTCTTTCTCCCTCCACTGGTCTGATAGGCCAAGCACCCCACATGTTTCATCATGTTCTAACAGCCTCCCAATGTTGAGAGAGAGAGAGAGAAGAAAAACATGTACAGAAGTGGAGGCAGGCGCTACAGAGCCCACACTAGCTTGCTGGATGGATAGCTGGCTTTTGAATAATTCACAGCAAACTATTTTCTAAGAACTTAGCCCTTTATAAATAGACATTGATTAAATCTGTTGTATGAATGAATGAGTGAATGAATGAAGGAACCAACAGATATCCTTTGTTTGTGCTTCCGAAGATGTGTTATGCCTTGGACCTGTATATAAAAATTTATTTTGTACATATTCATAGGTGACCATGATTCATGTGCTTGCTTGAATGTATTTTAATAACTTATTGTGGTGCCAATTTGTAGTCTAAGTTTAACCTGAATTATTCTTTGCCTCAACAAATCATAGGAGTGGTGGTGATTTTCATTCAGTTGTAGCTGCCCAGCGGCAGACATGCAGAAGCGATTGGACCATCCGTTACTGTATGCATGCAGTGTTTACAGGCATAATATATAACCAACACAGGGAGAGAGAAGTTCTAGATTACACAAGAAGTTGTACGTTTATATATTTACAGAGCGTTAGGAAGTGCTCGTGTGGATTCCAGGACCTAAGGAAGACAATTGACTTCAGCTCCTGGAATTCTCTCTGCATACATTGTAGATAAAGTTTCTTTTTCTTCAGCCTTAAATATTCAAATAAATGTGATGTATTTCACCTGGAGAAAATTGGTCCAGTTGAACACGGTGCACTGTAGGCCACAGCCACCCAGGCCCTGGCTTGAACTGAACGCTCGGTGATGGCTGAATACAGTTAAGCTCTTCAGTGACGCAAATAAAATGTCAACATTGACCGTCGTTTTCAAAAAAAAAAGTTGTTTTTTTCGAGAAAAAAAGTTTTTTTAAGTTCTGATACATTACCATAAGACAAAAATAACATTATCATAAGACAAAAATACTTAATTGCTTACTTTAGTCATGAAATTTGAGATTGTTAAAAGCTATTCCTTTTAAGTTAGTATGTTCTAGAAGTGAGCAAAGCAAATGTTCTTTAAACATGGCCTCTCTGATGATAGAATCGTTAATTTAATGTACTACTGTTTTTCAAAATTTGTGACTCTCAAAGCATTTCACAAAATTGATCTGACCATTTTCGTCGAGAAGCGTTGTAGCTGGAACAGATAGCAGCAGCCCCCAGGGAGAAGGAACGCCCTCTAGGGGCCAAGAGCCACTTAGCACCTGTGACACTTCAGGGGAACTTACTCGAGGTCTCTGCCATTCAGCGTCCTTGTCTGGAAAATGGGGATTAGCAGTGCCTTCCTGACAGGCTGGTGGCAGCGAAGAAATGAGGAGAGCGTTTAGCCGAGTCCCAGGCACATGCCAGGGCCGGAAATGTACTAGGTACACCTCTTCTGCTTAATTGGTAGCTGTTTATATACACGTCTCATGTACTGCTGGTAATGTGTTCTTAGCACATACATCATCCATTCATTTGCCGTGCTTATGGAGTGCTCGCAGGAGCTAGGAAAGCTGGCCCCGAAAATGAACAGTCACAGACTCAGAACGGATAACTAGTTATGGAGGTGAATATAGAGACATTCTGTTTCATTAGTTGCATTGACCTTAAACCTTCTCGAAGAAAAGCAGGTTTGGGGAGCTAGGGAGACAGGTAGGGAAGATGCAAACTGCATTTTTGTGAAAGCTGTAATAAATGCTTTAGACTGTTCTGGAAAAACAGAATCCAAATAAGCATTTATTTATTTGCAATGGAGTACTTGGAATCTTGCTTTATTTGAAGACTGAGGATCTGTCCCCAGTCATATCCAGATAGCAAGACGTCCATTGCCTCAGACACTGTGCACTCAGCCCCTGCCTTTGCTCAGAGGCCTTCCTCCTGGCGTGAACCAGTTACAGGATTCCGTCACTTCACACGAGAAGTTGTTTCACATGTGGTCTCTCTGCAGGAGGACACGGCTCTCTGTTCCCATGTCGCCAGCTTTGAAGGACTGACATCTTCCACCACCTCGTGCCACTTCCTGCCGCCACCATGGGCCCCTCGGGGAGCGTGCTGAGCGGCGGGCAGATGCAGATCGCCCTGTGGGGGAGCTTGGCGGCCGTGGCCACTTTCTTCCTCATCGCCTTCCTCATCTTTCTGTGCTCCAGTTGTGACAGGTGAGAGTGAGTATATCTACCGGAACCTTAAAATCACACGTTCCCCGCACCCAGAAGACTGTTTATATCAAAAGCCTGATATGAATGGAATCCCACTGCAGAGAAGTTCACAGAAACTCATGTGTTAGGGTTACTTACCTCTCTGCTGCAAAGGATCCTGGGACAGTTTTTATTAGCTGAAGGAGAATCCACGTTCGATGTTGCTGGGGAAGAGCCCTTGTATGTGAAAACTTCCCAGAATGACATTCTTGCTATTCTATTGAGCACGTCTTTGTCAAAATTTGTATTGTCTTTTTCCATTGGTGGACATTTGGAAATCTAAGTGGGATGTGCATTAAAGATAGTCTTTTTGTTGCCCCCCAGAGTTACTAAGAATTTTTGCTTTGTTACGTGGATCCCTTTGGAGGGATCATTTCAATAAAGATTTGTAATCTAGAACTGCAGTTTCTTAAGAAAAAGATTAGTTTTCTTACAAGAAAGACATGGTTGATAGGAAATAATCATCTTGTCTTTTTTTTTTTTTTTAATTATACTTCCCCCGCCCTCTCTCTCTCTTCCTCCCCTTCCCTCTATGTCTGCCTCGTGTAAAATGTCTGTATCCCTCTAAAAGGAGATCTGTGCTCAGAGAGAAGCAAAGTTCTTTCTAACCAGGATAATTTTCAGACATGTTAGAATCCGTGCAGCCTCCTGGTGGAGTGGCTGCTGCTGGGGGCCCGTGAGCTCAGTCAAGTGTCATTTAAAAGTCTGGATGTGGCTTCCTACCCTAAAGTCTCTGTCAAGAGGGGAACAGCCGACCTCTCTGAACCCAAGTAGCCTCCTAGTCCCTGCCCAGTTTGGACCCAGGACCCCTACGGCTGGGACAGTCTGGCCAGAAGATGAAGAAATAGAAGAGAGCAGGGAGTTTGCTCCCCTGGGCCTGGGAGGGCCTGCCTCTGTAATCATTCGCGCCCCCACTAGGTGTCGCTGTTGCCTTATACAGACATGGGAAACTATTCTCTCGAACTGAGGGCTTTCTTTAGCCTGTCCTGAGTAAAAATAAATTCTATTTTTACTTGACGGACTTTTCCATAGACTGGAAGTACATATGACTCATCCTGAGAGCATGTACCCTTCCTGACGTGCCAAAATTTGTATTTTCCTTGATTATTTTCTCAATCCCATTGCAGTGTGCAACTTTGCAAAGACTCTGAATTAAGAACAATGAAGAGATAAGAATTGTCTAGATTTCCTTAAAAAAAAAAAAGGTGTAATTCATTCCAGTATTTTAGATATGAACAGTTTCAACTCAGGAACCTGCCTCGGTCCTCTTGTTGTGAACATGTATTTTCTTCTCCTAGAAGAAGGAGAGAAGAGAGGTGACCGTCCCGTGCTGTGACTCGACCTCCTCAGGCCCTACCGCCTGCGAGTAGCTGTCTAGCTTTGGCTTCCTTGGCAAAATTAATTTGGTTCTTCAAAGAGAGATTTAAGTGTTGATAAAAATTAGGATGGGAAAGGGGAGCGTGTGTTTAATTTTAGATGGCAGGTTGGATACTACAGCAATGTTTTATTTGCCATTTCAGAGAAAAGAAGCCGAGACAGCATAGCGGGGACCATGAGAACCTGATGAACGTGGTGAGCCCGTGTGCACGTGTCTGCGTGTGTGTGCATGTATCTGCGTGTGTCTGCGTTTTAAAACATCAGCCGCTTATCTAAGCGTGTTCCCACACACTCACGACCTGAAGGATCTGGAGGGAGAGAACTCAGCCAGAGCATACTGGCTGCCTGGGCTGTGTCCTCCTCCTGCAGGTGTATATTCACTGTGGCTAGGGGCCTGTGCAGGTAGCCAGGTTGTTGGGAGAGTTCCTGAAATGGATGCGCTCCGACCTACCGCAGGGATGTTTCTTTTTTGCCGCTGCCCATCTCCAACCAGTGTATCAGTTTGCTAGCACTGTCATAACAGAGGACCACAAATCGAGCGGCTTAAGTAACAAATTTATTGTCTTACGGTTCTGGAGGCTAGAAATCCAAGATCGAGGTGTCAGAGGGTTGGTTCCTTCTGAGGGCTCTGAGGTGAATCTGTTCCAGGCCTCTCTCCCAGCTTCTGGTGGCCTGCTGGCTGGCAGTCTCAGCTTTCCTTGGTTTGTAGCTGTCTGCCTTCATCGTCACATGGTATTCTCGCTGAGTCTCTCCACGTAGTCTTCGCTCTGTGTGTGTGTCTGTCTCTGTCCACGTTTCCCCTTTTTATGAGGACTCCACTATGACCTCATCTTAACTAGTTTCATCTGCATTGACCTTGTTTCTATATAAGGTCACATTCTAAGGTATTAGGGGTTAGAAGTTCAACAGGAATTTGGGGAGGATACAACAGGAATTTGGGGAGGATACAGTTCAACCATAACAGCTGGTCACTAAGTTAACCAGAGACTGGGACCCCCAACACCCTTGGTATGACCTGGCTTTGCTGGCTTTTCCACAGCCCTCAGTGTCTTCTGGGTCCTGGGTCATGTCTGCATTCCATGAGAAGGATAGGGGAACAGGTCATATGAGCAGTGACTCAGGCTGCTACCTGGGAGCAGTTGGGTATTTAAAGAAATACGTTGAACTACCAGCTTACTTTCTGACTACTCATAGCTATAGCTCAGCCTGGTGTATTATTCCAGGTAATATCTACACATGCTAGCCCAGTAGAAAATAAACAATCCGCGTGCCCTTCTTCCCTCCAAGGGTCCCGAATGTGTTTGTGAGAATACGAAGGGTTTGCAAACCTTTTTAGCATGTGATTGTTTTCGTGAGCCTTGCAGCGGAGACTTGGCTGGTTATGAAATAGATAATGTCGTTGACTTCTACGATTATCTTTGACCAGATTTAAGTCTGTTCCCTTCAGATGACAAAGGGTGATGCTTTCCCATGTTTTTCATGGCATGGCACACCTTTAAAAAGAATAACATTTTGCAGCACCTGTGATGCAAGAAGGAGGTTGCTGTCTGCTGGAGTCAATTGTGACCAGCACGGGGCTTCTGGTCCCCTCCTCACTTTGAGCTAAGGGGACTGATACCACGTGAGCTACTTGGAGCCCATTTGTGATCACCAGGTGGGAAGCTTTGCAGATGGCCTTGGAAGATTCCCAGTGCCTTTAAGATCCTAGGCCAGCCCTGTCCAGTAGAACTTTCCACCATGATGGAAGTGTTTTGTATCTGAACTACCTGATAGGGTAACCACTAGCCACATGTGGCTGTGGAGCACTTGAAATGTGGCTAGTACAACTGAGGAACTCGATTTTGTTTAATTTCACTTAACTTAAATTTAAGCAGTGGATTTGGGTTTTTGTTGTTGCTGCTCTAATTTGTTGAAAAATCCGTGGATAGGCTCGTCTGCTCTGCAGTCTGATTCTTGGTGTGGTGCATTTGTTTTTGCAGCCTTCGGACAAGGAGATGTTCAGCCGTTCGGTTACTAGCCTGGCCACGGATGCTCTTGTCAGCAGTGAACAGAACGGGGCCCTCACCAACGGTGACAGTAAGTACTGCAAAAACGCTGGCTTTCCACGCAGGCCTCATCACCTAGGAAAGGACTAGGTTTCAAAACATGTTGCTCAAAAAGGAGGAAATGTGTTCTTGCTCACTTTTAATATTACTACCAGTTTGGGCAAAAATGATCTCATTGGGATGAAAAGCTAGTATTTATTAATTGACTTCTATGTGCCATTGCTCTAAGATTTGTATGTGTGCTAACTCATTTAAGCTAGCAACTACCCTGTAAGATTACAATTATTGCTAGTAATACCATTACTACCCTGTAAGATAGGAATCATTACTATCCTGTGTGATAGGAATCATTACTACCCTATGTGATAGGTATTACTACCACCCTGTGAGATAGGAATCACTACTACCCTGTAAGATAGGAATCATTACTACCCTGTAAGATAGGAATCATTACCACCCTGTAAGATAGGAATCATTACTACCCTGTAAGATAGGATTCATTGCTACCCTGTGAGATAGGAATCATTGCTACCCTGTGAGATGGGAATCATTACTACCCTGTAAGATAGGAATCATTGCTACACTGTAAGATAGGAATCATTGCTACCCTGCAATGTAGGTATCACTGCTACCGTGTAAGGTAGGAATCATTACTACCCTGTAAGGTAGGAATCATTGCTACCCTGTAAGGTAGGAATCATTACTATCCTGTGAGATAGGTATCATTACTACCCTGTAAGATAGGAATCATTACTACCCTGTGCGATAGGAATCATTACTACCCTATATGATAGGTATTATTACTACCCTGTACTATAAGAATCATTACTACTCTGTAAGATAGGTATCATTACTACCCTGTAAGGTAGGACTCATTACTACCCTGTTACGTAGGTATCATTACTATCCTGTGAGATAGGTATCATTGCTATCCTGTGTGATAGGAATCATTGCTACCCTGTGAGATAGGAATCATTGCTATCCTGTGAGATAGGAATCATTACTATCCTGTGATATAGGTATCATTACTACCCTGTGAGATAGGTATCATTACTACCCTGTAAGATAGGAATCATTACTACCCTATATGATAGGTATTATTACTACCCTGTAAGATAGGAATCATTACTACCCTCTGCGATAGGAATCATTACTACCCTGTAAGATAGGTATCATTGCTACCCTGTAAGATGGGAATCATTAATACCCTGTGCGATAGGAATCATTACTACTCTGTGCGATAGGAATCATTACTACCCTATATGATAGGTATTATTACTACCCTGTACAATAGGAATCATTACTACCCTGTGCGATAGGAATCATTACTACTCTATATGATAGGTATTATTACTACCCTGTACCATAGGAATCATGACTACCCTGTAATTAGGAATCATTGCTACCCTGTGAGATAGGAATCATTGCTACCCTGTGAGATAGGAATCATTGCTACCCTGTAAGGTAGTAATCATTGCTACCCTGTAAGATAGGAATCATTACTACCCTGTAACATAGGAATCATTACGACCCAGTAAGATAGGTATCATTGCTACCCTGTAAGGTAGGAATCATTACTATCCTTTGAGTTAGGTATCATTACTACCCTGTGAGATAGGAATCATTACTACCCTGTGAGATAAGTATCATTACTATCCTGTAAGATAAGTTCATTGCTATCCTGTATGATAGGAATCATTACTACCCTGTAAGATAGGAATCATTGCTACTTTGTAAGATAGGAATCATTACTATCCTGTGAGATAGGTATCATTACTACCCTGTAAGGTAGGAATCATTACTATCCTGTAAGAGAGGTATTATTGCTATCCTGTATGATAGGAATCATTACTACTCTGTGCGATAGGAATCATTACTACCCTGTGCGATAGGAATCATTACTACCCTATATGATAGGTATTATTACTACCCTGTGCGATAGGAATCATTACTACTCTATATGATAGGTATTATTACTACCCTGTACGATAGGAATCATTACTACCCTGTAATTAGGAATCATTGCTACCCTGTGAGATAGGAATCATTGCTACCCTGTGAATTAGGAATCATTGCTACCCTGTAATGTAGGTATCATTGCTACCCTGTAAGGTAGGAATCATTGCTACCCTGTAAGGTAGGAATCATTACTATCCTTTGAGATAGGTATCATTACTACCCTGTGAGATAGGAATCATTACTACCCTGTAAGGTAGGTATCATTGCTATCCTGTAAGATAAGTATCATTGCTATCCTGTATGACAGGAATCATTGCTACCCTGTAAGATAGGAATCATTACTATCCTGTGAGATAGGTATCATTACTACCCTGTAAGGTAGGAATCATTACTATCCTGTAAGAGAGGTATTATTGCTACCCTGTGTGATAGGAATCATTACTACCCTGTAAGATGGGTATTATTGCTACTCTGAGAGCTAGGTAAAATTGCTACCCTGTAAGATAGGTACTATTACTACCCTGTAAAATAGGAGTCATTGCTACCCCATAAGATAGGTATTATTACTATCCACAATTTACAGGGTGAGGCAACTGCGGCACGTTGCTGCTGCAACAAATTACCACAAAGAGTTTTATTAATTTACCACTCTGGAGGTCAGAGTCTGACCCGGGTCTCACGGGGCTACAATCAGAGCATCAGCTGGGCTGCGTTTCTGCCTCGAGGCTCTAGGGGAGAATCGACTTCCTTGCCCATTTCAGCTTCGAGATGCCACGCGCATTCCTTGCATCCTGGCCTTTCCCTCCATCTTCAGATCTCTCTCCGACTCTCCTGCCTGCCTCTTTCACTTTAGGGACCCTCATAGTTACATTGGGCCTACCTGGATAACCCGGGCTACTGTCCCCAGCCCAGGGTCGCTGATAGTTCCATCTGTATCCTTAACTCCTCCCTAGCCCTCTAACAAAACATACTCACAGGGTCCAGGGATTAGGATGTGGACGTCTTTGGGGGGCCGTTATTGTGCCTACCCCGGAGAGGTTATAATTTGCCTCAGATCATGTGGTCAGCGCGCCGAGGGCATGTAACTTGAGCCCAGCAATCTGGGTCCCGGGCACACGCTCGGCATCGCTCTGCATACTGCCTGTTTCATGCACAGGGTGCTCTTGCTGAGAAAAGTTGCGACTGCATTTCCACTGTCTAGTTTACAGAGCACTTTCACTTGAGGTAGGAGATTGTCCTGTTACCCCCATTGACTGACAAGGAAACTGTGGGTCGGTCAGTATTGACACCGGGGTCTTCAGACTCCAGTGCCCATTCTCTGTCCACCGTCACACAGACGTCTAGAACCAGAGGGCAGAAGTTCACCCCCTCCGTGATGACCAAGTATTTAGAACAGAGGTGGGTGGTGCTGCTAAGTTCAGAAGGCTTGAGGGATCCTTTGTTACGTTCCCCAGTTACTCCTTAGGGACACGATTTCTGATCCCGCAAAGAGAAACAATCTTTTCTTTTGTCAGGACAAAAGGTGTGCACTTCATTTATCCATTCACTCATTTAGATTTTCATGGAAAAACAGTGGTGCCACCATGTGTTAGACACTGTTCTGGGCTCCAGGGGCCTTAGAGAACCCCAGTCTGGTCAGTAAAAACAAGTGGGTTAAAAATGGTAAGTTATGGGGCCTGCCTGGTGGCATAGTGGTTAAGTTCGCATGCTGTGCTTCAGCAGCCCGGGTTCACAGGTTCGGATCCTGGGCACAGACCTATGCACCGCTCATTAAGCCATGCTATGGTGGCATCCCACATACAAAATAGAGGGAGATTGACAGCGGATGTTAGCTTATGGCCAATCTCCCTCATCAAAAAAAAAAGAAAAATCATAAGTTATAAATACCCCCGCACACAGATATAAAGACTGTATTTAATATATAAGGAATATATATTATATAAAGAGTATATAAGATAAATATGTATGAATATATCAGTATAAATATATGTTTAGGTATACATTTACACTTACGAATACTTATGCTTTTTATACTTATATATAAACGATATATAGTATGTATATTATATATTCTTTATATAATGGAGACACAGTAGTTTAGTAACTTGCTCCCTGTAGTGTAAGTACCAGAAAGGCAGGACTCTGTTTTGTTGAATGCTGTATCTCCAGCACCTCAGCCATCCCTGGCACACAGCAGGCTCTCAAAAAACATTTGGTAAAGGGATGACTGAGTGGCTCCACACAGTGACATTTCTGTGGTGGTCCAAGCATTTCCCATTTGGATTTTCTAATTTGAGTAGAAATGCTGGGGTTGGGGGGGAAGTGAGACAGAAGGAAGAAGATAAAGAGGCACAGGGTTTGCCGTCACTCTGTGATACCGCTTTAGGGTACATTTTTTACCCCATTGTTTCTATCACGTCTGCCAAACAAAAGTGACCTGTGAACAGGGATGGCTGCCCATTATTCCCTCCAAACAGGAGGAGGCCAGTGGGGCCAGGGAGAGTGGCCACCACATATGCCCCGCTTTTTGGCGCCCAGCCTCCCACAGTTTGGCCCCATGGAATATCGCTTTTATGCTCTGGTCACACTGGACACTCTGCCTACAAGAGTCCCATCAGGAGTAACAACAAGTAGTGAACCAGATTTATAGCCAAGACAACGTATTAAATGTTGTATTGGAAAGACGTAATGGATGGCTTTAGTTTAAGCTGTGGTTGAAAGAATATCCACTAACAGTCATAAGAGCTGTAATGTGCAGCCGAGAGTCAAATAAAAAGCAAGCACCTTGATTGAGCCTCACTTTCCATGATCTGATTCCCTGTAATAATTGTTGAAGGAATCGTCTTGCTCCCCTGTTAATGCTTCTGCTGCCTCAGTTCTTTCAGAGGACAGTACTTTGACCTGCATGCAACATTACGAGGAAGTCCAGACCTCGGCTTCGGATCTCTTGGACTCCCAGGACAGCACAGGGAAGCCAAAGTGTCATCAGAGCCGGGAACTGCCCAGAATTCCTCCCGACAGCGCAGTAGACACGATGCTCGCTGCGCGAAGTGTGGACGGGGAGCAGGGTCCGGGGATGGAAGGACCCTATGAAGTGCTCAAGGATAGTTCCTCCCAAGAGAATATGGTGGAGGACTGCTTGTATGAGACTGTGAAGGAAATTAAGGAGGTGGCCACAGCCGCACCCCCGGGGAAGGGCCAAGGTGGCAAGTCAAAGTCGACCTCCGCTTTGAAGGAGCTCCCGGGGCCCCAGACCGATGGCAAAGCGGACTTTGCTGAATATGCCTCCGTGGACAGAAACAAAAAGTGTCGACAAAGTGTCAATGCGGAGAGTCTTCTTGGAAATGCGTGTGATCCAGAAGAGGAGGCCCCACCGCCTGTCCCCATTAAACTCCTGGATGAAAATGAAAATCTTGAGGAGAAGATAGAGCAGAAGGTGGGAGAAGAAAGAGCCGCGGAGGGGACCAGCGAAACCAACAAGGTGGGCTCCAAGTTTGTGTTTCACGTGCTTTTGTCGTGGTTAGGAGTCTCGCTAATCCTGGCACTTTTCTGTGCACGTTGTTCTGGGAAATATATCCAGACACTTTTGAGTTCGTTGAATGATGAAAGCTGTTTTAGTGTAAGCTGTGTTTGACTTTTTTCCCCCTCCAAGTAATAAAATACTGAAAACTCGTGTTTACAAAATATTTCCCTCTTGGCACCTTACTTGGATATTTTCCAGTTTTTACATCGTGTCTGATTGGGGCCAAGTGTTCTTTCCCTCATTTTGAAGACCAAGAATTAAATGGAGAGACTAGACCCTGCCACACAGTTAGCCTCTTCTGCTTGTCGCTGCCTCAGCAGTGTGGAGATCTCCACCCTTCCAGGATCCCAGAAATCAAAGCACAGAAGCTTGCACAGAGAGAACCCCCTCGCAGGGGCCTCTGGTTTTGTCTGATTAGATATATACTTTTATATAAATCAAGTAAGAGGCTTCATTTTGTGGCAGTTTCTAAACAATAACCTGTAACTCTTAAGTTTAGGTATTCAACAGGGAACAAGCCACAAAATGTGAGCTGATTCCTTCATTAGCAGTGAAAGTTTCCAGATGAATTAAAAATCTTCCTGATGACTCATGCAAACTGTAGAAATTTAAATTTCAGGCATTTGATAAAGAAACATCATTTTTTTTTTATTATCGATCCTTCATTGATGACCAATCCTTCATTGAGGATCAATCCTTCAGTGACGATTAGCAACTGAAACAATAGTCTAAATAATTATAAGTGTTTATTCCTCAGGTGCTTTACATAATTTCTTTGTGGTTCCCTAAGAATCATTTGAAAACATCTTTATAGATAGATGTATCCAAACACGTGCAAAAGAAAGGAATTTTGGGGTTGGATTGTTGACTTCAAACTACTTTCCTTTGGTCTGTATTTGTTCTAACAGAGATTTAGTTCATTGTCATACAAGTCCCGGGAGGAAGACCCGACTCTCACGGAAGAAGAGGTAAGTTTTGTTGCTTTTTAAGTAACCAGAAAGCTCCTGTAATAAAGAATAGAGCTTCCCTCCTTGAATAAATGCACGGTCATGTTACCCTTTGTCTGAAAAAGCTAAAATACTCTCTCAAGCATAAGTTTGGAGAGCAGGGTTTGCGGATATTGACTTTATAATGACTCAGAGAGAGTGAGCGGGAGATGGTGAGACAAGAAGGGAGACAGGTCAGCTAAGGAAAGGAAACCGGGTAGGAAAGAAGGATCAGATAAAACAGAAAGGGGAGGGGAGAAAATAGGAATGGGAGAGAGGAATTAAATATGGGGGCTGTAGTCAGCAGTCAGGAAGCCCACATTAGAAGGAAACTCATAGTGGGTTGGAAATACAGGGAATTGGAACAGATGGGTGTCGAGAATTTGATCCCGTCTGGGAGACAGAGTGAGAAGGTCTCAGTGAGGAATTTGGGAGGCAGAGAGCAGGTAACTCCAGAAATATGATTCCAGGCTAGAGCTTAGGTCAGACATAGCAACCAACAAGAGAGGATTGAATATTCTCCCAAGCACCAGGGCGAAAAGTTCACTGGTTAAACTTTCAGTGAAGCATTAAAATTGTAAAAGCCAGTGTATATGTTATTATGTGAAGCCAGGCTCAAACAGAGAGCTGAACACCTTAATTTATCTAGCCGCATATAGCTTCTGTCTGGAATCCCAGCATGGTGAATTTTGTACGTGTATAGAAATGATGCACACATGCAGGTACATCTCCTATATAGGACCCCGAGCAGACTATTAAAATATGAAGATAGACTACAATCCCACCTTGAAAGTTTAAGGAGCAGAAGGGCTTTCCTTAGGGGATGTTGCCACACCCCCTCTGTGTTTCCTGTCCCAGGGAATGGACCTGCCATCTGTCCACCAGGTTGCACAAACCAAAACCCCGGGGGTCATCCTTGACACCCCATTTTCCTCACTGTCCTCAGACGCAGTCAGTAGCCAAGTCCCCTCAATTCCACCTCCAAATAGTTTCTTCCATGCCCCCCCCACACCTCCATCTCCAGTGTGGCCGCCCCTCTCTAGACTCTGGCAGCGCCCTCCCACCAGGGCCTGTGGCAGCTCCAGGACTTCCTCCAGTCTGGGTTCACACTGTATCAGAGCCATCCCATTCGGGACAAGAAAGTAGGATATAGGAGAGATCTGGAAACTAATCCTTTAAAATAAATCAAGGGGCCAGCCCCATGGCCTGGTGGTTAAGTTCAGTGCGCTGCACTTTGGCAGCCCAGGTTTGGTTCCCAGGCGCGGACCTACACCCCTCACCACCGTGCTGTGGCGGTGACCCACATACACAATAGAGGAAGACTGGCACAGATGTTAGCTCAGGGCGATTCTTCCTCAGAAAATAAAATAAATAAAAGAATAAATAAATAAATAGAGACTGTGTAAAATTTTAAATTCCGTTTATTTATTTATTTTTTTTTGTGAGGAAGATCAGCCCTGAGCTAACATCTATGCTAATCCTCCTCTTTTTGCTGAGGAAGACCGGCTCTGAGCTAACATCTATTGCCAATCCTCCTCCTTTTTTTCCCCCAAAGCCCCAGTAGATAGTTGTATGTCATAGCTGCACATGCTTCTAGTTGCTGTATGTGGGATGTGGCCTCAGCATGGCCGGAGAAGCGGTGCGTCGGTGCGCACCCGGGATCCAAACCCGGGCCACCAGCAGCGGAGCACGTGCACTTAACCACCAAGCCACGGGGCCGGCCCTAAGTTTATATAAAAAATTTATATAAATAAAATAAATAAAAAAATAGTACAAAGGCCAAGAAGACCCCAGTACTTACAAAAAGTAGGGGGTCTTAATGGCAGAGGCCATGGGAAAGAAAGTTGAGGAGAGAAAGAGAAACTGTGGTGAGGGGCCATTGCGTTGTTAGAATTTAGGTAAAGGGGTTTGTCCTCCCTGAAGTTGCCCGTGAAGGTGAGGAATAAATATCTAGTGTCCTTCCTCACTGTCCTCCATGGTTTACCCCTTTATAATCTGTCCACATTTTTGGCTAGACCACCTTTGGGATAATAAGTTCCATCTGTTCACACCTCACTGTGAAAAGCAGATTTTTTTATTCTTCCTAAATGCAAATAAATTAAAATTCTTCATTTTAAGAGTAATTTTTCCATTAAAACCTCTAAGGTGAGAGTCTTAATTTAATATTCGTTAGAAAGGTCAGATCAACATGGCAAGAGTTTCCCAAAGACGATTTCTCTGACTCTAAACGTTTGTCAAGGCCTGGCAAAACGGAGCCACCAGTAGTGAAAAGTCCTCATGCAAATGACCAGTTTCCATGCAGCAGGCCTGTCTTAAGAAGCTTTTGAGGCCAGCTGGAAGCTTCATCCACAGCATGTGGGATATGGGAAAGCAGGAAAATCTCTGTCCGCACTTGCAGAGCCAAGCATCTGTCAGGAAGCATGTTCATTTATTTCCCGGGTGTTTGAATAAATCAGTCACTGTGTCCAAGATAAATACAAGGTAATGAAGGATATTTTTCCTTATTTCCAACCATGATTTCTAACAGTAAAATAATACCCCCAAAAAATCTCTTAATCAGTGTATTTAATCTATCATTACCTACGACAATTCAGTTCCTCTTGACCGTAGAGGTTATGTGGGATATATTGGTGAGACTGAGTAAGTGTGCATAGGAAAGAGCGTCCCACAAGTTAATTGTCTCCAAGTTTCATTTCTGAGTTTGTTGGTCGCAAATAAGACTGAATTTTCCCCACTGAAGAAAACTTAGCCCATTCTGTAAGTATCTATTTAACCAAGAAAATGCAATGAAGTCAAAAATTAATGGAAAATGATACTTGTACAGATATATGATTACTGCCAACTAGAATCCAGGAACTACTCTTGAGACCACTTTGATGCAGCAAGAGTGGATCAAATAGTCTGATTCAGTGGTTCTCGCATGTTAGTGGACGTCAGAGTCAGCAAAGTGCTGGGCCCCACCCCCAGGGTTTCTGATTCAATGGTTCTGGGGCGGGGCCCAAGAATTTGCCTTTCTAATAAATTCCTAGATCCTGCTGCTGCGGGTTCAAAGCCCACATTTTGAGAATCATTCGTCTAATACATGTTTCCTTCCCCTTTTACAAAGCAGTAGAGCCCCTTTTCAGGTGAAATGTCACGCTGATATTGAAATCAAATAAAACGTGATGCTGTGGTCAGGTCCTGGGGGCTCTTGAGCTGCCCACGCCACCTGCTCTCCTCATACACCCCAGCAGACCTGGAGAGAACCTGGTTTTCATGGAATTATGCTAATATGACTGGTCTACTTACAAAGTTGAAGATAATATATATAATTGTTCTTTAGTAATGTACTCCAGGATTAGTACAGATAATAAAGAACACACTTCTGGGTATATATCTGAAGGAAATGAAATCACTATCTTGAAGAGATATCTTTACCCCCATGTTCATTGCAGCATGATTCACAGTAGCCAGGACATGGAAACAACCTAAGTATCCATCAGTGGATGAATGGATAAAGAAAATGTGAGATATATATAGACAAATGATTCATATATACACGTGTATATATATATACACATATTTACACACACACATATATATGTATATATACACACAGTGGAATATTATTCAGCCATAAAAAAGAAGGAAATCTTATCTTTTGTGACAACATGAATGGACCTTGAGAGCATTACACTAAGTGAAGTAAGTCAGACAGAGAAAGACAAATACTGTATGATCTCACTTATATGTGGAATCTAAAAAGGCTGAACTCATAGAAATAGAGAGTAGAAGGGTAGGTACCAGGGGCTAGGGAGTAGGGGAAATGTGGGATGTTGATCAAAGGGTACAGACTTCCAGGAATAAGATGAATAAGTTCTGGGGATCTAATGTACAGAATGGTGACTATAGTTAACAATATTGTACTGTTAAACTTGAAAGTTAAGAGAGTAGATCTTAAATGTTACCATCACAAAAAAATGGTAATTATGGTGATGGAGGTGTTAACTAACCTTATTGTGGTAATCATTTCACAAGATATACGTGTATCAAATCATCGTGTGGTACACCTTAAACTTACATATGTTATATGTCAATTATCTCCAAATAAAGATGGGAAAAAAAATCAGCAAACAAAAGAATAAACCTTACAGGGCCGCATGGCCATAATGCTAAGTATCTAGCTTGTCACTAAAAAGGGAGAGAGAGAAGTTGAGCTTGAAGCTTGTTTATTCGGTTCACCCTTGGTTTTCTAGATCTCGGCCATGTATTCGTCAGTACATAAACCCGGACAGTCAGGGAATAAATCAGGACAGTCGCTTAAAGCACCCGAGTCCACCTACACTTCCATCCAAGGAGCTGCCCAGACGTCCCCCTCTTCCTGCAATGATCTCTATGCTACTGTTAAAGACTTTGAGAAAACTCTGAACAGCATCAGCACGCCTCCACCAGCAGGGAGACCCGGCCAGGAGCCCGAGCCCGATTATGAAGCAATACAGGCTCTAAACAGAGAAGAGGAGAAGGCCACCCTGGAGCCCAATGGCCACCACGGTCTTGTCCCGAAGGAGAATGACTACGAGAGCATTGGCGACTTGCAGCAGAGCAGAGATATCACCAGGCTCTAGCAACACAGAAGACAACCCCAGACGTCGTGTGACCAGCCAGTTGGGCACCTTTCTTCTGTGGAAGATAAGGAGCCATATCAACCTACACTTCCTATGCTGCTTTAGTAAACTGAAGACAATTGGAGATTTGGTGACTGTTTCCCAGCTTCGGGAACACTGAGGTACGCACCTGGCTGCACACGAGTGTGCCCCTGCCTGCCGGGGGCACTGGCACGCCCAAGCACATCTCCCTCATGCACCCCGCCCTCTGGAAAGATGCCAGCTGTCAGTGGGTTCGTCCTATTAGTGAGGAAAGCCAAGACGTAAGGAAGAACTACACTCATCAAGAACCACAACTCACCTGCCCAAAATACTGCCGTTCAGAAGAGCCGGGATCTTCTTCCTTTCTTCCCTTTCTGCTACTGATGTTAAAATGTATGGCTTTTTTCCCCCTTGAGATCTTCAGATTTCTAATGGTTCGTTCCAAGGAAATTCTCCCATAAGGCTTGGTCTTCGCCTTCAACGTAGGTGTTTCAGGACGGTCAGAAACTGTGGTTGCTGGTTACCGTCAGCTCGCCAGTGCTCTTCAGGGGCTGCAGCCGGGAATCGGAACCCGCAGGTGGACAGGACTGGAGCCGTCCCTGGCGTTCCTGAGGTCTTCATCCTTTCTGATTTTGGCACTCTATGTCAGCAGCCTTTCCCAAAGTACTTGAAGTCATTTTGAGATGTTTTGTTTTATTTTTCTAGTCCAAATGTTTTTTTCCCCCCAGTATTTGAAACTCTTCAGAGCCTCTTCAGTATTTTCAACGACTATTGCGGTACTTCTGCACTTGTTTTAACCCAGAGCTCACTCCTCCAAAACAGAGAGCCTTAATCTCTATGTTGGCACACAGCCCACATATTTGGATGGCAGCCACCGTGTCCATCTCTGAAGGGCTGTGGACTTGCATGTGTGTTTCTGTGCTGCCACACCAACAGTGTGGGATTCACAGGTGAACTGCTCCCCTAAGGTAATCTATCTAAAATTAAAATGTAAACATTTATTTTTGTTATATAAATTTATAACATGTTTTATGTTTAGCACCTAATTTCTAGAAAGTGCCGAAAAAAATATATATTAACTATTTTGATTTTATGTACAATGATTTATACTCTCGTTTTGAAAAGACACCACAAAGCACATAAGGTAGATAATTACAAGTAGTTGTTAATCTTTTTTCTAACCAAGTGTTTAAAACATTGAAGGTTTTTAAAGACTCAACTTTTCAACTGGTACTTGGAGCTCCTGGGCAAATCATCTGACTCACTGGAGAAATAAGTGTAATAACCATAAATGATAATTTTCAGTGGTTTGTGGTGGACGATATTGAACTATTTGAAATGGTAAAAATGGAAAGAACAAAATATGACTAGGGATGACTGTGAATGATTAACCTCATGAAAGTATTATAATTCCGTTAAGGTTTAGTCACAATTTAAAGAAAACAGTGATGAATTTTGAAGTCCAGTGCTTGCAAATGCAAATTGCCTATTGAGATTTTTTTCCTTTCATTTTACAAAAATCAGTGGCTGAAATAAGTCAGATTAAGAGCTCAGCCTGGTTTGAATTGAATCATGGCTTTCGATTTTATAAAGCCAACATTGGGAAACTTGTTCACTTTTCATTTTAAAAGGAACCTGGTTGAAGTGCTATTATGCAGTGTGGGCTACAGAAAGGGAGCTTTTCCTACACTGATAAAGGGGGAAAAAAGAGGCAATTATTCTATACCGCTGTGACATCTGTGACTTTTCAGATTGAATAATCTTGCTGTTTTCACTCCTTACGATGAAGAATGCAATTGGGAAGATGAAGCATCCTGAAAATTGTAGGGCCCAGCTCACTGGTGTGTTTTTTCCATCCCTTGCATTCAGGTCTGATGATGTGACTGCTCCGTAATACATTTCTGAGATTGTAAAGTGAGCTAGGTTGGGACAAACTGGTTGGTCATCTTTATTTTTCAATCAGCCTAGTCTCTCCCGTGAAGGCTACATGTCCATAAGCACAATCATCATTGATTAGAAGATAATGGCAGAATACTCTTGAATTAGGGAAGAGTTTATCAGGAAAGTGCAAGGGGCTTGCTCTCTGAATTCACAACCTTCATAAGCACCATTTTGCTTGGCGATTTCATTGTGAGTATTAATGAGTTTGCCCCAACAATCTCTGCGTCATGGCATTCCTTGAGTATGTACTCAAGTATGTACTCACGGTGTTAGCCGTGACATGTTGCACACCTAGCATTGTGCATGCTGCAGTAACATCCTTTACAGCCACCTGACTGCTCAAAAGTTTTATTGTATTTCTTTTAAGTTCTTACTTATTGCCAGGGAAGTGGGTATGATCTCTAAAGTGTAAAACCATTTCTAGAGAGAGAAGCTCATTATAAATAGTCATATCATCTTGAAATTTCATTATCAGAATTTCTTCCAGAAGTTTTGAAAGAAAGGCTATGCAAATAGCCATGAAATATGCACTGAAATATCTCTCTTGATTTGAGAACCCGTGCTAAGGATAAGTTGTGCTATAAAGTATTACAAGTGTACTTTAAAAGGAACAGTAAGACCCTCCAGTACAAATCCTAAAAGAATAAGTGAAGCACAGGCCGTGAGGGTTGGGGAGGGAAGTGTACTGAAGTATATTTGTTGATCTGTCATCACTGTTTTGACCTTATAATACAGTATTTCATACATGTCATCACTTGTACTTTATTTGTTGAAAATCTGTGCTAGAATCTTTGAGTTGGACAAAAGCCTATGGCTTCTTGTAAAAAGTTTCATCTTGAGCTAAATGCTGCAGAGTTTAAATGTATGAAAGGTAATTATAAAAAAAATTTACTGTATCTTTAAAATTCAACTTTGACATCCATATTATGCATTCAGTTATAATAATCTAGGTTATGTGAAATGATACAAAAAGATAAAGATTTAAGTTCTAAGAAAATCTTTTTGACTTATAAATCAGAATTATAAACTTATCTTGCCTAAAAGTTGGATCTTTGTTTTTATTCAGATATTTTGAAAGTGGAGAAGAACTTTTTATGCTACTTTTATTATTTCTCAAATATAGTCAGCAGGAAAGTGTCATGTGTTTTATACAAAATGTTTGAGGAAATTTTAAATTCTAGAAGAAAGTAATTTTCGCAAAAATGGTGGCTGCACGTTATGTTTTTCCTGTTCTGCATGGAATTGCATCAAGTCTATTAAAGCTTTTAAAAGGACCACTTTCCTTTGTGGGAAAAATGCCAATTACTGATTTATCTGCCCTCAAAATCCAAGAGTTAATTCTGATTGAGTGCTAAATTAACAATAGCTAGTCAACACAGAGAACCAAAATTTAACCTCAGCACGTCACTGTATCTATTTCTTGTATTTGATTTTCATTTTTCTAATTAGAGCATTTACTTACTTTAACCAGTGACAAACTATATATATATGAGAGAGATATACTATTATATATATGAGATCTATGTATATAATATTATATGTATGTGAGATCTATATAATATATATACACATACATATATACACAGGTATATATAAAGTTGCTCTGGTGCTTAATTAATGAGGATACATCCTATTATCTGTTTTGAATGTTTATCCTCGTGTGATGACTATTGTCATAAAAGCAGAAAGAAGCAACAGTTCTCTGACAGTTTTCATTTGGTAATTACAAGAAAACCTTCTTCAGTTGCCCTCATTTAATTTTTCTAATTAATACATTCAGATTTTAAATTGTGTCCATAATTCTCTTAGCTGAAGAACAGTGGTATTTTAAAGTAGTTTTGTTATACGTGTGTCTCACTGCGTATTCCACCTGACAGGAGGCAATAATAGTTTTATTATACGCATGGCTCACTGCGTATTCCACCTGACAGGAGGCAGTGTAAATAGGTGTCCTTCTCAGATAGGTGTGCCTTTGGCCAAAAGCAACAAGAGCCACGTGAACCAGGATGGAGCCACAGCAAGGTGACCCCACCACCACCACCACCAGGTAGCAGAAACAGAGGCTCATCATCACACAGTGGCATTTTATTTCACTCTTTTTAGAAACCTCGAGATTTTACCACAGACTCCACAGGCAGTAGTGTAGGGTGATGTCAAAAAACTGCTCCGAGATGATGACACAACTATAATCAGAGAGCTGCAGTTCAGGACTGAAGGAGGATGTTGTAAATGAGTAAATGACATTTTCTTCAATGCTCTTGTAGCAGTTAATATGAGTCCATGTGATCTGAGGATGCCATTCTTCTGAATGTGTTGATTTCTGGTACCCGGCCAGCCTCGCTCTGGCTGCTGGAAGCACAGTAAGTCTGATGGTTATTTCCTGGAAATCTTGACAGGCTTATTGTACTGTGTAATTGGGAAAGTTCAAGTGTGATGTTGGTGTTAATAAGTAACTGATGTGAAAAATAGGAACATGTGTCTATAATATCAAATATGGCTTTTTTTGCAGTGAAATCTAAATTCCTTGTCCTCTAGTAGTATTTTCTTGCTCTGTGTTGTACCTTTTCTTAAATACTTTATTTTTGACAGTGGCATTAGACAAGTTGAATATACTTAGAGAGTGTTTGACTTAAAGAGATCAGTCCAGAAACCAAGATAAATTAGAATCTTCATCTGGAATTACCAAAGTAAATTTTAAAAATCGTGGTCCAGAAGAGAACAAATATCCATAAGTGGTTTTTTTTCCTACTGCTCATTTTTAAGTCTGTGTTTACATCCACTCTCTAATATTTATAAGGTGTTTCGTTGTTTTTCTAGGTTCTAATTTTATTTAACTAAGAAATAGTAGTTCAGATTCCTCTTAATGTCAGATGAAATGAGAAATACAATTTTTGTTATAAAGGCAATTTTTTTAAAGCACTCAATTTGGTAATCGTTTATCTTAATACAGTTAGATTAGATTTTTCTTTGCTCGCCACTTATATACTATGGGTATGTTTTAAAAGATGTATTCTGCTTTGTTTTTATCTCAGACAGCCTTGCATAATGGATTTTCAAGGCTGGTAATGGTCATTCCTCAGACCTCTGTGTGTTAAATTGACAACAGTAAAATGTTTTGGTGTTGTTACCTTTTAAATAATTGTGTTGTGTTAACACGTCTCATGTTTTCAGGGGAAGTTTGAAATATAGCTAAACAGATAGGAACTTGCATTTCGTTGTTCATGCATTTTTTTCCTCGTAAAAAGTTTCCCAGAAAAGTGATATATTGTCTGTTAGGTGATCCTGATGAGTTTCAATGTACTCTCCTTACTCAAAAATACTCAAAAATCATTCATGACCCTTAACGGCATTTTGACTCTTTGTTCCGAAAGGTCTTTGTAATGGTCCAGTTGTTCAATTCACAAAACAGTGAGAAAGTTTTCAGTATTGGGAATTTTTAAACTTTAAGTCCAAAAATATCTCTTATTGGCTTCAACATCTTATAATTTTCCCCTTCCCTCCTCTAGTCCTTTTAAGGAGTGAGTCTAAAGAATGGGGGCGTGAGGGCACTATTGCTTCCAGCCTGACTTGGCTCCTCCCGCACAGATGGCCTTCTGTCACTTTGCAGACCACCGCCCTCCGCCTCTCCCCCACCCAGCCCCGCCATGTCCGCTATCCACAGCACGTCCCGTCACATCTTTCCCAATGCCCATCACAGTCCTCAGCATCACAGACCCTGCCGGCCAGCATAGGACTGTTCCCCGCAGCGCCCGGTGAGCAGACAGCCCTGCCCCTCTCACATTGTGCTGCGTCCCAGGCTCCTGAGATGCGGCCACAGATCCACCGGGGGAAGGAGATGCTGGGCATTATTTGTCATGAGGTTTGCTAAACCATGTACACTCTTGCCCAGATCTTTCATGAGAATGGTGGGCACAAAAGGGCCATGGAAAAGAACTTTTTAAAAACTCTGTTGAGGACTCAAACTCACAAATGCAGGAAAATTAGCCCCATGCTGTGACCAGGTAAGACTGACTGTCCCCCATAATGTACTGATGAGACCCTGTGCCTCCTCAATGTACTGGTGAGGCCCTGTGCCTCCTCAAGTTCCAGCGAAGCTAAATCCTGGAAACAGCAGACCAATAGTTACCCGTAAAGTAGGACGACACTGATTATTTTGAGGGGAAAAAACCCTTTTTTCTAAGAATTAATCATTCATAAAGTACATTGAGTGTAACCTTTTTTAGCCATGCAGCTATGGTACCCCATCCCCGCTGGGAAATAATGCTTATGAATTATGTTTGCGATAACTAGGTTGACCTACTCTCCCAGGTCTCAAGGAAACAAGAATACTCTAGTATCTAACTAACTGTGGTATTACCAAATATTGAGGATAACTTTGCCATTTATAGGCAAACTGTCTCACTCACTGATGTTTGGAGTGAGAAACCAAGGGCCTTGTAAGAACTAGCGCAGGGGAATGCGTGATCCAGTAGCTGCGGGTCTCCCTGTCTACACACCGAAGGATCCAAGATGCATTTCATTTTGATTTTTTGAACTTTCCTCTTAGTCATAATAGTTAATTATATGAATGGATATTCTGGAGTGTAATTTTTTTTTCCAAATTAACAGAACAGATATCTGCTCATTCTCTTTTAAAAATTAAATGTATAAAGTCCACCTCACATACCGGTTAGGTAATCTTAAGGAGACAATAAAAGGCTGACAGAGAGACCAGTGTCAGCCCCCGGAGACTGCAGTTCAGAACTGTCTTCTTATAATGTTTTTTTGTTTCGTTTTGTTTGTTTTTTAACTCAACAAGTTGAAAACTCTTTCCTTTTCCTTTTTAAAGCTTAAGGAGACATTTTTTTTTTAACTTTAGCTGCCCATTTAGGTAGCAAAGCCTTCCCTGAAAGACGGCGGCACCCTTCCTGGGCAGAGACGAAAAAAGCCTGTGAGCCTGGAAAGGATCTTGAACATTCCTTTGACAAGTTTTTATATTTTTTTTAATGTAAAACCCGTAGGTGAACCTGGCATAATATTCATGACCCATCTCTTAAGCTTGCTTGCTCTTTTTGCATTTATTTTTTGAATAGAGCCTTCTCTTGTTTTTCCTGGAGCCCTACTAGAAACCTAATTCCTCTGGGCTGCTGCCTGAGTCCCTACTGGTGTCCTGGAAAGTCAGCAGAAGCGTTCGTCCCTTAGGGAGACACATGCAGAAAGTGTCAGGAAAACTGAATTTCATGTTCAAGTCAACAAGCGTTGGAGAGAGTCCTGTATGCCTCAGATTTTGACTTTTTTTTAAATTTCTTTTTTCTTTCTTTCTGAATACTATTTATTTGATTCCTGGGGTGGGGCGGGGCGGGGGGGTGTGGAGCAGGGCAGGACTTAGAAGTAAAATTTGAACTAAGTGACATGGGCCAGACTCCTTGCCCCTAAGCGTCTCAGTTTGTGTGTCTCTGGAAAGTGCATTATCCTAACTCCCTATCTACCGCTCTGAGTCTCTTAAGGAGCAAACAGTAAATGTGTATAAATGAAAAAGACTATCTCAAAGATTTAAATTGTTGTTTAGATTATTTTCTTCTTTGTAAACTCAGGAAGAAATCTGGTTTGTGGATAGCATAATATGGCTACTAATGCTATCATTTGTAGGCGACTAGATGCATCCTTTCAAATATATTTTGTTTCAAGACTCACTTTGTTTTAACTGGGAAAAGAAACTTCTCTTAACAAAAAAAACAAAACCAACAGAAGACCTCCATAAACTCTTTCTAGAAGAGTTGTAGCATCAAACATCCACTCCATAGTGTTGGTTTCTCACCTATTAGTATTTCAACAATTTTTATGGGAGGAAAAAATGCACATTTTTTATTTCTTGGAAAAGTGAATTGAGGTGTTGAGTTAAATTCTCAGAGAGGACAGTTTAGTCTAAAGAGAAGCATTGGTTTGGGAGATAAGAGCTCACAGCTCTGTGGTCCCTGTTCCAGCCTTGACTTTACTGTGTGACCCTGAGCAAATGATTTAACTTTTCTGTGCCTCAGTTTCTCCATCTACAAAATGGGGATAATGATACCAACCATTGCCTACCTCATAGGGATGTTATGGGGACAAATGAGATAATACAGGTAAATACAAATGCTTTGAACTCTGGAAGAAAGGTGCTATATAAATTGAAGTTGTATTGTTTTTAATGATCCAATTATTATGTTTAGGGTTTAAATAATAGCAATACTGTTAATCATGTTAAGAATAAGTTTCAATTTGATGCATATTTACAGTTCTCTTCTGTGGCCAGATCTTAATCATTCATCCAGTAACGGTACCTAAGGAAATGAAATGGGTATTTGTTTTCTGTGTGTTTCTGCCCATAGTATTTTTATTCTGAATGTTCCCGAAAGGCTGGAGTTTAACTTGTAATATCTTATAGTTTACATGTAATGAACCTTATTCAAGCTGTATATAAAAGTATAATTACATGTAAATAGCAGGTACATTGTAATTAAAGGCACTTATCAAATTGTCTTTGTTCTTTTTTAATTGCAATAAACGTCAGTTTTATATAAAAGCTTGTTAAAATTCGTTTGGTATGTAGGAAGGTCAAGTATGGCTAATTTAGACACCTTTAGTCCCTAACCAGAGTGTTGGGATTTCAGCGATCAACTCACCACCATGACAGGAGGGGGATGCGCCTGATAGCCAGGCTGCAGAGTGTGGTGGTCGGAGTCACAGATTCTGCAGAAAAGGACCTGGGTTTGAGTCTCAGCTGCATGATCACCTGAGGAAGCTGTCGGAGTCCTCTGTGCCCCATTTCCACATAAGAAGTGAGGGACAGCAGTGTAGAACCTGCTAACCAGCTTGTCTTGGGGATTAAATGAGGTGCTGAGCGTGGTGCCCACAGAAGCTGAACACTGTGGATGCCAACAGACCGTCTTCACCACAGGCCTGGGGAGTTGCTGACACACCCCCCGCCAGCCACTCCATGAAGAAGTGCATCCTGAGAGCAAATAATGCCCCAGGCACAGGGGGACACCCGCCTGCTCCATGGCTGAAGGGGGTGTAAACCCAGCGGGAAGGCCCAGAGCAAAGGCTTTCCTCAGCATCTGACCCCAGCAACCCCTTCCTAATAACTGGAGACAGGCCTTGGGTGCAAAAGGTGAAGCAAGTGGGGGTTTTCTTCTGTGCCCCTTAACTCCGGGAAACCCCAAAACCACAAATTGCCTTTTTTAGACCCCCACAGACAGCCCAGGCCCCCTCTCTAGGCCTGTCCCATGCTCCCTCCTTCTGCCCCACTCCATCTGCACAATTATAAATACTCACCATTTCCCCAGGGACTGCCCTGCGTATTTCTAACTAGCTCACTCCTGCCTGTGCAGAAGGTTTCCATCCCCGCTACTCATAGGACTGTTTCCAATTTAAGGAGCTTGAGCCAAAGCCGCCCTTGACTCTCACGGTGGGCACTGCAGACCCACCAGAGGCTGCTGGCAGTGTCTGAGGATGGGGGAGGCGGAGGAGGGAGCAGAGGCATCCCGCAGACCCCGCACATCAGCAGATGCCTGCTGTGCCTTCACAGAGGCCGTGCCTGCTGTCCCCCCACCCCATGTCAAAGGGTCAAAAAGGGTCTCAGCTAACTCCACGACTTTGCGTTTTTGCCCGTGATGCAAAGCAATGATGGCAACCTCGAGGCAAATGCGGGAAGAGCCTAGCCATCTTGGTTTCAAATCCCTCCTTCATTTCTCAACGTGTGGGGAGAATTTCCTTTCCTTTCTCTGAGTGTTAGTCCCAACTCCATTCTGTGTGCGGAGGCTCAGAGCTAAAAGTGTGTTCTGAGTCTTTGGCTTGCAGAACCAGTTTTCCCACCTGGGCTCCCTGGGGAGATGGAAGTTCTGGAGCTCAGCAATTTGCTAGGTCTTCCGTCACCTGTGGAATAGAGTGGTCTTTGCAATTCCGTCGGAGGTGCACTGCCAACTCTCGGACACAGTAGATATCTAACAAACGTTCATTAAGGGGAGTGGAGGATTCTGAGACCCTAGTTAAGGTGAGGCAGACATTTTCTACTCTTTTTTGTCATTGTTAAAAAAAAATTGTTCATTGGTCCACCTTTCTGTCTCCGTGAACACCATCTGCACCATGCTTCTTTTTATTTTTTTTAACGATTCAGGACCTTACTGCTCCCTGAAGGTCGCCATTCTGAGTATTTGCTCTCATCCTAGATGATTCTTAAAGTCTCGAGGCTGGACAGTGGCTGCTCCATAGCCAACTGTCTACCAGCCATTACATCTGCCTCCAAGATTTCTCCATCTGTACGTCCTGATGTCATCTCAGAATGAGATCCTTCTGGACTGAAGTGCATCTTTCCCAGCTGCCTCATTTGCCCTTTGGAGCACATGTTAGCTTTGAAGTGTCCCCCATAGCATATACCACAGTTTTCTGCACACAGCAAGCACTAAATAAATGTTTGACCTGGTTTGGATTCTCACATCTCCATAGACCTATGAGCCTGTCTTGGACTCGTGTTTATAATGTCTTAGGATTGTATACTTGAGCTCTTCCCCACCAGAAGTCTCTCTGTGACTGGATTTCTGAAGCCATGGCAGAGTAACACGGTAGGGACGTCCTCCAAGTTAAAACCAGCCCACAGAGCGGCGGTGGGGGAAGGAGAGAAACATCTGACGTGTAAATAAACAGCATCGCAACCTGGCAGAGCTGCCTTCGAAACCAGACAAGTCATTCAAAGCAAACAGCTTTAAATGCTCAGGTCCCAACGAAAAAAAATAAAGAATTGCCACATCAAAGTAGAAAAACAAGTTAACAGGAAAACAAAAGAAACCACAGAAAAACCATTTATTGGTTCATTTCATAAATATTTACTGAGCACTTAACTATGTGCCACGTGCTGAAAAACGGTGACAGAAGAAAAACTAACTCCTGCCTCACTGGAGCGCACCCCCCGGTGACCTCGGTGCCTGCCCTTAAGCGGTTGACATGCACAGTTCAGTTCTCAGGGTCTTTGGTATCTCCATACCTCGGCTGGTGGTCCCATGTCTCTGGAGATCCACTTTAGATACAGGCATCCAGAAAGTCATCTATGTGCAGGTTACAGTTAAGGTGAGACCAAAAGGAGAAGCCAGAGAGAGTATTCCAGGCATGGAACAGAGCCAACACCAAGGCTCCGTGCCGGGAACACCTAGCTCTTCTCACACGAGTGTAAATAACTCAGTACGGGGTCAGCCTGCCAGGCCTCTGGACCTCTTTCTCCATCATTCTTGCTCTCATCCAGCCAGTCCCCATCCTAGTATCTCTGTGGCACCACAAATCAGCCTTCCATGCTGTCACTAGAATTAATCCTTCTAAGGAGCAAGCCTGTTTGGGTCAGGAGACAAGAGCAGACTCCCCAAAGTACCTACTGTTTCCTGGGCACTGTTCTAGGTTCTGAGGATATAGCAGCACATAAAACAGGGAAAGATTTGTTCCATCGAGGCTTACCTCCAACGGGGGAAGAAAAGAAGTGATTTATCAAAACAAATTTCAGATCGTTAAGTGTGATGAGTAAAATCAAGAAGACAGAATAAAGTAAATAAAATGGTGTTGAAATAGACAGTGCCTTGGTTTGTGTGGGGTGGGAAGGGATAATACCTTTTATACTGGATGGTCAGAGAGGGCCTGAATGACCTGGAGCAGCCATATAAAACTTGGGGGAGGGGGACATATAAGAAGAGAAAACAGCAGGTGCAAAGGCCCTGGGGAGACCAAGAGGCTGGTGTGTTCCAGGACCACAGAGGAGGCCAGGGTGGCTGTGCCCCAGCAGTGGAGAGAGGTGAAAAGGGAGATTGGAGAAGTGGGCGGAGCGATATCCCATATTGGGGAGTAGATTAAGATACGGAATTGTACTGTGATTCTAGGAATGAAGAGAAACCATTGAAAGATGATAAACAGTGATTCTGCAACAATTGGTTTCCATATGAAGAATAACATAAAATTGGATTCCCAACTTATACCACAAACGAAAATAAATTTCAGATGGATTTGAGAGATATTCATAAAGAACATATAGAATAGTAGCTATAATATGTAAATTTACTGTTTATCAGACACAATTCTACATGCGTTTAATTGTAGTAGCTCATTTAATCTTCAAAATGACCCCATGAGTTAAATACTCTTAAATACTGTTATTTGTACAAATGATCGGACTGAAGCACAGAGGAGTTAACTACGCTCCCCGGCTTTCAGTGGCATAGATGGGATCTGAACTCAGGTAGCCTCACTCCAGGTCTGAGTTCTTAATCACAGTTGTGCTATGAGAAATCTTTTTTATGGTTTAGAACTGAGGGATTTCTTAAGCGATACACAAAAAGCACAAATCATGAAGGAAAACACTGATATATTTGACTCCATAAATTTATAAAACTGAAGTGTAAATAACATGCATCAGCGTAAGAAGCCTCATATGAAAAGGACACTAATACCTGTTTTGTTCACCGCCATGTTCCCATTCACCTACGAGTGTGTTTGCACATAGCAGGGGCTCAGTAAACGTGTATGTTGAAAAGGTGGACGGAGGCTGGGTGGACGTTCACGTGGAGCCAATGTACTGGGCTTCACGCTATGTGCCGACAACACACACGTGAACCAGACAGATTTCCCCCGCCCCTCCTTGAGCTCTCAGCTGCCTGGGTGATGCAGGTGACATTCGCAGACGCGATGGCAAGGAGATAAGGGGCTTCAGTCTGAGGCACTTGGAGTTTGCACTGGAGGGAGCTGAGACCAGAGGCAGAGAGACCAGTGTGGGTGTGATGAGGGCTCGACCAGGGCAGAGAGAATGGAAAAAAGATGCTAATTCTAGACATAAGTAGGCAGTAGAGCAGAAGAGATCTGGCAACTGATGAGATGTGGGGGATTTGGGGGCATAGAGGTGGAAAGATAATGCTTGGGTTTCTGGATAGATGGTGATAATGTTAATGAACTATAAATACAGACAAAGAGGGTTTGCAGGCAGGTAAATAATGATTTCAGTTTCAGCTTAGAATACCCACCTGCCCGTTTCCACAACTAGGAATAGAATATTTACCTATTTCCTGTTGGTTTCATAATTATTCAGTAATATTGTTTTGAGCTTCTTGGTGAAAGATAGTGTGTAATATCATGCCACGAAAGGGGAAGAGGAAGGAGATGTAAAGTCTCCAATTATAATAAATTGGAAAACTATGGCGTTTCCACTGAAACATGATTAACCAGACATGAGCCAAATCAGTGGGTCTCTCCACATGAGGGCTTCAGTAAGGGGTTTGCTGAAAACCCATCGTCATCTTCTGTTAACTTCATTTGCGTTCACACCAGCCCCAATGAGTAAGTGTTATGTTATGATCTCAGCCAACGCTGGATGAAAGACTCTGCGGTCACTTCAGTGAAGACCAGCATAGTAACTGAATAGAGACCCAGTGAAGTAGAGAGTGGGCCAGTGAGAGGGAATTAAACTCTCTTACTGGTCAGTCCAGCAACACCCAATTAACATTTTTTAAGTTGAGGTAAAAATAATTTCCCCACGAAAAAATGTATTCTGTACTCTCTCCTCTTACTCATAACTCATTAATTACGGGGAAGATTTTGAAAATGAAATGTTTTTAGTTCGGAGATTCTCATTGTCCATTACAATTATTGTCAGTGTTTTTTTCTACGTGGCGTTCAAACCTCTGGTGCCTCTCCCTTCAATCTTTTTCACAGCTAGTTGGATCCAGTGACCTTCAGTTGTCCTCAATGTCTTTCACTTACTTATCATCTCCATCTTGTTATTTGGGGAAGGAAAAACTAACAGATTGACTGTTTCCTTGGGAAAATGTTAAATATTCATATCCCTTGGCACCAGTGGTTTCCCACTGAGCCCTGAAATAAAGCGACCATGTGTACTCCCGGCCTGCTTTTCCTGCACTTCCTAAATCCAGCGCCCCCCACGCTCTGTAACCAGGCTGCACGGATTTCAGCTAAGGTCATGTTCTCTTTTCAAATCGAAATAAAACTGTCTCCCATAGGAAGTGGACCCCCCACGGTTGTCCCAAGATGTCTGGAGTGCCAGGGCCTTCGGCGTGCCCCACTCTTGCTCCTGGCTAAACCATCCATCTAGCTTTCTTCTCAGCTTCTGCAGCTGTTCTGTCTCCTGTTCTATGAGGACCCAGACCCCACCTTTTAAATATCCCTGAAAATCACTCAACACAAAGCATTTATGAAGGTGACAGATGTCGTCAAAGGTAAAAGTTAGAACTGAATATTAAGCATTTCAGTCGAACTGCAGGCACCCACCCCAGTGTCCTTCCTCCAAACACGCTCGCCTCCCAATGTCCTCATTCGAATATACTGTGCAGTTCCCTTCTCCACGGCTGGCTGAGCCTGAGACTTGCCGTTACATATTCCAAGACTAATTAACGGGCTCTTAGATACAAAAGATCATCTACTCTGGGTCTCTGTCTTTGCAGCAAAGATAAAACAGGCCATAGCTTTAAAGTTTCACTTCTTTTCTTCTCCACAAAACAGCCTGTGTTGTGTATCTGGGTCTACAAAGTAGCCACATCAAAGTAAGTCATTTAGCCAACTCACTGAAACTGGATCTGTCTTTGCTTTAAAAAAAAAAATCCAGACTTCACCACATGGCCCTGGTAGTAAATATCGTTTTAAATCCTGTGATGTACAGATGTGTCTCTGTGTGCCTCTACACACAGCTCCTTCACTTCCCCGCACCTACAACACACAGCCAACTGAGCACTGGGTTCCATTCCATCTCTCTTCATTGATTGAATAATTGCTGAGCCCTTCATGTGCCAGGCGCTGTATTTCCCTCCAGAAACAGTAAGCCTGCTGTCGGGGAGAGTGGGGATTAGTGTCCGATTCCAAGTCAGCTTTTGAGAAACTAAATGCATTATGTATGTCTGGGCCTGATGGTGAGGTAAAATTTCCACCACAACCAGCTTAGTCTAGAGTCCGGGTTACAGCCCCCCGAACCTTCAGGCTTTGCAGACAGAATGTCAGAGCTAGAAGGCATCTTTGAACTCACCTCATTCATCTGCCTCCTTCTACAGATGGAGACAAAGAGGCCTAGCAAGGCAAATAATTTCCCTTCAAAGTCCCCACAGTAAGTCACCAGGAGATGCATTCCTTGGAAGCAACTGCAAGAAGGGGCCCTTGGAGAGGCCGTGTGGGGAATGCGATGTCTCCAGGCTGGCTTCAGTGTCAAAGACTAGAATTCAAATCCCAATAATGCCACTTATGCACCATTTGACCTTTGCCAGGTTAACTAGCCACTCCGTATACCTCAGTCTACTCATCTGTAAAAACGGGACAATGCTCGCCTCAGGGGATTACATGAAATAACATGTATGAAAGTGCCTGACTTATTATCCCCCCCAACACATCTGGTTTTCTTTATTCCATCCTTCAGAGACCCTGTCCCTTTATACTGGGGAACAGAAAGGATGCCCGTTTGTCGTCATCATGACCCTTTTAATGTCCTTCTCCACCTTTTGTCTGCCCGTGTCCTACATGAGTGCTCGCACATACACATGCACACTTGCACACTTGCATGCACACACGCACACTTGCACATGTGCGCACACACACACGGCACTGACTCCCTCCCTACGGGTGTGGGCCACAGCCTGCTGGCCAGCAGTGACAGTGGGGGCAGCTGTGGATCCTGTGAGGGGTTCTCTGTTAACTTCAAGGTCTGGCGTAAGTTCCCAACACCCACCTGCCACAGCGCACCCTGTTTACTGGCGCCTGCAGGCTCGAGAGATGGTACAATGCCAGACAGCGCACCGGAGACGCTTCCTGTCTGGCTTTAATTAATTTCTTTGTTTCCCTTGAAAAGACATCTTTAGTTGTCTAATCCACACTGTGTTTTGGCTGCAATGCAAGGCTCTAAATTCAGCTGTAGAATGTGGTTAACTTCCAATTTAGTGATAGAGAGGTGAGAAACGAGCCCCCTTTCCCTGGGATGTTCGTCCTTCTGAACCCATCCGGCAGGATTTGGAGGGATGAAAGTTTCACCACTTCTGGGTAACTGACTCATTTAGAAATATTTAGAAAATAAACTGCCAAAATGCAATAATAAGATACTCGCTCCTCAATACAGAATCACCCATCTGATTTATGGTGTGTGCATTTTAGATTAAACAATGTTGGTAACGACGAGAAAAGACACATTAGTGGCTTCAGTAAGATGGATCTCTCTGAGAGCCACTGGGGAATCTTATAAACAGCTAAGAAAGCCCACAAGGGGCTTGGCCCTTCTCCATGCCAAATACAGAAGGACCAACTCTGTAGATACGGCCGTCACCTGGTGAGCATTCAATCAATATTTTTTAAATAAATGAACAGAAACAGCATTGCCACATTTTGCTGTTTTCATTCCAGTGATGGATATACTCATGATCCCACCTAATGAGGACTATTCAAAAACCTGAGTTAGATTCCTAGTCTCTGTAACTCAGACCACTATTTCCTAACCCCTATGTCAACTGGTACCTAATTCGCTCCCAAACTCGCTAGCAGCCCTCTCCCTGGATGTCGCTCTCTGCAGGCTCAGAAGTGATGGAGGGGGAGGGCCTGGCCCGTCGCACTCCTGGCCCCGCATCTGCTTCCCGTGCTCTCCCCTCTGCTCGCCACTTCAGGCCCCTCCAGGGTTTAGGGAGAGTAAAGCACAGGAAAGGAGGGTGAAAAGTAGAGAAGGAAAACACTCGCTGCCCAGACTCTCCGTCATGACGGACGTCCAAGCGCTGGCTCTTTGATGGGGAGAATCAGCGGCACCTTCAGAGACGGCCAAAGGGGACGCGTGCACGGCACCAGCAGCGACCTCTCATCCTGGGCCTCGGTTCCTGCCCCAGTGCTGCCCCACAGGGGGCAGTGGGCAGGTCTCGGGGGCTGGGTTCTTTCTAAATGGTGTCTTTGGGTGCCCATGGGCGTTCCCATGTCCCTGTCCTGCCAAACTGTGCAAGTGTAGCCACTGCCTCTCTTCTCACCTGCTCTCCCAAATATCCCCCACCCCACTCAGCCTCCCAGCTTCTGGTCCTCCGGGCCAGGATCAGGCGTGGTCTGTGGAGGCCATGTCCATTCCTCCCAGGACCTCTCGGTGCACTCACCCCCTCCCCCAGTGGCTACGCTAGATGGGTGTCTGAGCATCTGCCGCCAGCCAGCCTCCAGCGGCCTTTATCTCTTCGTTTAGATCTGCACTGTGCGGTAAGGTAGCCACTAGCCACGTATGGGTAGCGAGCACTTAAAATGTGGAAAGTCCAAATTAAAAGGTGCTATAACTGTAAAAATACACACTAGATTTTAATGATTTAGCATGAGAAAAAATATGTAAAATATCTCCATAATTTCTACACTGATTACATGTTGAAAGCAGATTTTTGAAATATTATGTTAAATAAAACATATTATTAACATTAATTTCACCTGTTTCTCTTTATGTTTTTAAATATGGTATGAGAGAATGTAACCCACGTATGAGGCTCACATCATATGCTTCTATTGGACAGCCCGGCTGGCACTTGGGGACGTGGCTCAGAGGAGGCAGACCAGCCAGCATTTGAACCAAGGCAGTCTGAGGCCAAAGCCTATGGTCAATGTTGCTTCTTGAGGACAGGCCCAAGAGTGGCAGAGAGATGCTGCAAGTTCAGACACGATGGGAAACGCAAAATTGACAAAGTGCCAGTCCTCAGAAATACGCAAGTGTCTTCAGCGGAGCAGCCCCAGACCAGTAAAGGAGGCAGTGGGTTGTTGTAATGAACCATGGTCAGGGCTTGGCAGGCTGGTCCAGTGTAGTTTCTGGAATATTTTTTTTGTTGGAAAAACACCTCTCTGCTCGTATTAGTCAGGGTCTAATTTGGAAAACAGAAACCATCTGAGTATTTTTAAAAGATGGAATTTAATACAGGGACTTGGTTAGTCAGGTGATGGAATTTGATGAGAATCCAGACAGAGGATGGTGAGGTTCTCCAGAGATTATCAGCGGCGGGGAAGGCACTACTGTCTCTGGATTGGAAGGGAAAAGGAGAGAGGCAGAATTACCAGAGCCCAGGTGGAAGTTAGCACCCCTACAGGCCTTTGGCCGGGAGAGGGGTGCTTGAGTGAGCCACCGCAGAAGAGTGACAGCTGTTGCCTAGTAAGATGTCCAAAGCAGGGGGAGACAGAGAGAAACGTTCTAGCTCCTCTCTTCCTCCTGCCCTCCAGTCTCCTACCAGTGTGTCCCATTGGCCAAACCCAGCCAGAAGCCAGCAGACAAAAGAGTCTGGAAACTCTGCCACCCCCAACCCCAAACTTGCCACACAAAGCAGAGCAGAGAAAGGGCCAGGAGCAGATTTGAAGGAAACAGGGCCAAGAATGGATGTAGCCTCCAGCTCCCTCCCACGAATAACTGTTCTCCATAAATGGCTAAAAAGACGCAGACATGTATTCAGCTCACTGACACCACTACTCTTCACGTGAGCATTTTCTGATGTCTCATCCTTAGCATTTCCTGGCACAGTGGGGCATCCGATGTGAAATGAAAGGAACTGCTTTTTGTTTAAGATACGCTGTCTCCCCCACATCAGGCTCTAAGGAGTCTTCATCTATCCTAAGACGATGGTGAGGGAGTTATTTGCATAAATGCCACTTAGTAAGTGCTACCGCTGCTGCTGTTGACTACAAAATCCCCGGCTTTGAGTCTTTCAGCAACATTATAATAGTTCAGAGAGAAGACAAGTGGTTGTTCTGTCTGCTTGTCTGTAACCAGCATCGGGACAACCACAGAACTGGAGTTATGCAGCCTGACCCACTGGGTCCTCTCCTACCGGCAAAGCGCGGGCTTGTTCCAGCCTCTAAACCAGAGACACACAAAGAGCGACCACTTAAAAGCTGGACCTTTTCTTCCCAAGTGGTGGATTTTCTCTTGTTTTCTCAATCTGCATCAATATGACGGTGAAATTTAGCACTGATGAATATCCCTCTCTATCTCTGGTGCTATTAACAATAAACAGGCACTTCCAGAGAACAAAGCAGTCAATCTAGCTAATCTCTGCCGTCGAGCACTGACTAGAAGAATTACTACGTACACACAAGGATGGTACTGAACCAGATGGGCATCATGGGTTTGTGGTCAAACATCACTGCTACAAATGCATCTGTCTCCCAAAGCGATGGCCCCTCCGGGCTGTTCTCCACACCTGTTCTGTCCGTCCACACAGCCTTTGCTGGGAAGCACTCAGGAGCTGTGTCTGCAACACAAAGACAAACTAGATATTGGCTGGAAAATTCCACCTAGGTTGAGGTTTAGATTCGCAGCATCCAGGATGCTTTATCAGGATGGCAATCTCAAAAGAATCAAAGTGACTCTTAAAAGTCTCATTGTCTAACTCACCCTGGCAATTGGGACCCTACTTTGCTCATCGGTCTAAATTGATGTGGCATACCTCCCGTATAGTCAGTTAACAGACTAAAAAGGACCCAAGAGGAGGCAAAGAAACCAGAGAGAAAAACCAAGATAGTTGGATTAAAGGACATTTGTCATTTTTTGGCTATCTAGCAACTGACCTTCCCCGCCCACCTCACCCCCAACACATACACACACTTATTGGAATCTGTTCTTCCTCATAGGAGATTTCCCATTGTGAATAGTGGGCTAGATGGGAGGCCAAGCTGAGGCGGCCGGATTCTTCCTCTCCAGCTAAGGGAATGCATATGTGACCAATCAGATGTTTGCTTCCAGGGCTTTGAATCTCCTGTTAGTAACACAAAGATGGAGGGCATAATTTGAGGTCAGATATTCTGCAGAAACAGGGGCGGCACAATGTCCCAGACATTTCTGCGGCATCCCCTTGTCTGTACTCCTAGCTCTGAGGCCCCTGTGCTCCCTTGCTTCCTGATGGTCCTCTCGGCCCAGACTTCAGCCCCCCAGCCAATCTCTGCATCCTCAAGATCCTTCTAAGGCAGAGTCAGCTCCCCTCTGTTGCCACCAAGAGTCCTGAAGGACACAGTAGGAATCCACTCCTCAGTCCATTCTTCCCACCTGCAAGGTTAAAAAGAATTGAAACTAAAACCTGCTATGTTTCTTTTGAAAACACACCCTGAGAGTTTCAGAGTCTCCCGGCTCTGAACAATTCACGGAGTGGTTCATGTTTCCTGTATTGGAGCGTCTTGCTCTCGTCTTCTGTAGTTTGGTAAAATGATGGCAGAGCACTAGCATTAGCTTGAGAATTAGCTCTATTGCTGTATTCTCAAAGGTCTTTTCAGCCACGAGTTAATTTATTTTTAAGACACAATGTAAGTAAGGTGGGAAAAAAAAAACCCATCTCCTTTTCACAGAACCAGAGAAGTTAGTGTGGAGAAAATTTTAGGGAGGATCTAGTCCAACATCCCCATTTTACCAACTAAGAAAACACTTCTTCTTGGGGAAAAGTAAGGAAATTCTATATGAAGATTAGCCTTTGTTCCAAAGTTATTCATGCCTTAAACCAGGATTAAAAATAATTTCCTTTTCTCCACACTATAGGGTGTGTCTCAAACTTAACTAGATTAAATTTTTCTAAGAATCCTAGGGTTAAATTATCTAAAGTGTGTGCATACAGGCACTCATTTTTCACTTAATTACTGAAATGGTCTTTTAACTGGGCTTTTTATTTACAACCTCTGCATCCCCCACCTCCTCTCTACCCTACCCCACGCAACACCCCCCCAGCCCCACCTCCACACAGCATAACAGCCATTCCTCTACGTGCAAATCTGACCATATTGGTCCTCAGCTTCTGCCCTTCGGTAGCCCCCCATCTGTGGTTGGGAGAATGATGCCCCCCCCCCAGAAAATGTCTATGTCCTAATCCCCAGAACCTGTGAATATGCGCCCTTACATGTCGAGAGGGAATTAAGATTGCAGATGAAATTAAAGCTGCTAATCAGCTGACCCAGAGATGGGGAGAGTATCCTGGATTGTTCAGCTGGGCCCAATGTAATCACAAGGGTCCTTAAAAGTGGAAGAGGAAAGCAGAAGGCATGGAGAGATTTGAAGATGCCATGCTGCCTGTTTTGAAGATGGAGAAGGGACCACAAGCCAAAGAATGCAGGTGGCCTCTAGAAGCTGGGAAAGGCAAGGAGATGGATTCCTCTCTAGATCCTCCAGACAGGAGTGCAGCCCTGTAGACACCTTGATTTTAGCCCAGTGAGACCCGTTTCAGAATTCTGACCTCCAGAACTATAAGATAATAAATTTGTGTCGAGGTAATGTGTTGCAGCAGCAGTAAGAAACTATTACATCATCACGTACAAGGCCTTCAACGATGAAGCTTTGCTTAAAGTTCCTGACTCAACTGCCCCCCACTTCCCACCTCCACAGAGCCATGCTGGGGTAGTCCCCCAGGCCATTGCAAGTACTGTCCCTCTGCCAGGAAGGCCTACCCTATTTTCTCACCCAGCTAATTCCTACTTGAAGGAGTTCAAAACATGACACCCCAAAATATGCTTCTTTGGCATATTGATTATTTTGAGTTAAAGGCACTTGAAAAACAGCAGATGCAAGAAGGACACTCCAAATTTCCTTTTTCTCCCTAAAAGCAGGAGGTAAAATTCCCATGTGAATGGTGCCCTCCCTGTACCAGGAGGGAGAAACATTCTTATCACCAGAAACAGGGATTTGAGGCCGAGAGAAATCTGTACACACAGACCTTGTTAAAAAACTATCTTCCTTTAGTCCACCATCCCCAACCCTACCATATATTTTAGTTACTTTTCCACAATTACTACTCTTTGTTTAACCTAGTATATAGGCCCTTAGGCCTAGTCAATTCTTCGGGTCTTCATTTTGCTTGTGAGGGCTCCCACATACATGTAAATAAAATTTGTTTGCTTTTCTCTTGTTAATCCATCTTATGTCAGTCCAGTTGGAGCCCCTAGGAAGGTGGAGGAAAATTTTTCCTACCCTCCATACTCATCCTACTGAAGTCTAACGTCACCTGTGGGAAGCCCTCCATGATCCCCCAGGACGGGTTCACTAATTCCACAGTACCCCACGCATACCTCCATTTTGGCATTTATCAACTGGTGTGATATGTGGTTATTTTCTTCTCCCTCTAGGGAAACTGTGAAATCAGATCCAAGTCCTAGTACAGCAAACAGTCCTTGAAGGAATAGTTTAACATATAAACTCCATGAAGATAAATATTCTTGTCTGTTTTATTTGCTGCTGAAGCCCCGGTACCTGAAACAATGCTTGGCCTATAGTAGGCTCTCAATAAATATTTTTTTAATTAATGATTGAATTAATGAACTAAATATCTGGGCACAGTTTCAGACGTGAAGTTAAAATGACCAGAGGGAACAGGGAGGTCCCCTACATCATGCTCTCATAGAAGCTCTTCCCCAAGCACGTGGGAAATGGAGCAAATCTGAGGTTCTGTGATTATGGAATTGCCTTAAATCTTACCCTGATGAACCCTCTCCAAAATTGCAAATGTGCACATTTCCTGTCACTGCTGTGAAGATAGGAGGCGAGAGAGCAAGACGCAGCCCTTGTTGCTACAAATGAATTCTGGATGTTAGTTTGAGTAGCCCAGTCCAGGAGCTGTAGATGAGGTCAGTTCAACCTCTTTTCTCATGCCCTGCAGAGGTCCAAGTCAGCCAAAATTCTTCTCTTATTCTCACGACCGTTGCTGGCTCTGGTTCATGCCTCTGCAATCAACCGTATCACCTAACTATTCAAACAACAACAGCAACAACAAAACTCCCTGTATTTTTTAATGTGATAGACTTCATTGAAGCGTGTGTGGTATGGGGGGTACTTGCAGAGTGGGGTAGGAAAGGGTGAACAGAAGTGTGGAATTTCTGCCAGCTACTTAACCTCCGTGAGTTTTTAGTTCTGCTATCTCATTAAATTCTCTCTCTCTCTCTCTCTCTCTCTCACATGCCCACACATTACCACAGAAATAAAATGAAATCCCCCTCTTTGTCTTTTTAGTTTGTGGTTACCTTTTATCCCAAGTGGCTTACCAAGGATTATCTGCCTTCAAAGGTTTTAGTGAAAGAGCTCTTTAGAATCTTGACTGCAGATAAGGATCTTGCCTCTTACCAGCATCTCCGTTCCAAAAACTCACAGTCCTTGCACTAAATGTGACTCATCAGTTGGCTCTTTTGGATGAGGACTTTCTCAGGAGGCGTCCTGGTTTCCCATGCTCCCAGCCCCTTCCTCAGCCTCGAGAGAGCCTCCAGATGTGCTCAGACGTGCTGAACCCTCAACATCACAGCCTGCTTCCTGCCTTAAACCTCAACGACAAACACGTAAGGCTGAATGTTCAATCAATACATCTTCTAATCCACTTCAAACAAACAAAACCTAATACAACAAATAAGTAAATTTAGCAAGGTTGCAGGATACTAAATTGATATTCAAAGTCAATAATATTGCTCTATATGACCAAAAAATTGAAACATAAACTTTTAGGAAAGATCATTGACAGTAGCATAAAAGACACAAGATGTTTAGGAATATATTTAACAAAATATATGTGAGACATGTAAACCCAAAACTTAGAAACATTGGTGAGAGAAACTAGAGAAGATCCAAATCAGTGGAGAGATATACAACGTTCATGGATCAGGAAACTCAATATTGCTAAGATGTAAGCTCTCCACAAACTGATAGACGCTTGATTTAGTGCAATCCCGTTAGACCTCAGAGGGATTTTTTGTAGAAATTGATGAGCTGATTCTAAAATTCATACCCCAAATCAAAGAACCTCAAATAACCAAACAATTTTGTGTGTGTGTGAGGAAGATCAGCCCTGAGCTAACATCCGTGCTAATCCTCCTCTTTTTGCTGAGGAAGACCGGCCCTGAGCTAACATCTATTGCCAATCCTCCTCCTTTTTTTCCCCAAAGCCCCAGTAGATAGTTGTATGTCATAGATGCACATCCTTCTAGTTGCTGTACGTGGGATGCGGCCTCAGCATGGCCGAAGAAGCGGTGCATCGGTGCGCGCCCAGGATCTGAACCCGGGCCGCCAGTAGCAGAGCGCGCGCACTTAACCGCTAAGCCACCAGGCTGGCCCACAATTTTGTTTTTAAAAGAATAAAATTGGAGGATCTACACTCCCTGATGTCAACTTACTATAAAGCTACAGTCATCAAGACAGTGTGGCACTGACGGAGGGACAGACATACAGGCCAATAGTTCAGATTAGGAACAGAGACAGACGTATGTAGGGTCAATTAATTTTTGACCAAGATGCCGAGGTAATTCGATGGAGAAAGGATAGTCTTTCCAAAAACTGATGCTGGGACACCAAAGCCCCAGTAGATAGTTGTATGTCATAGCTGCACATCCTTCTAGTTGCTGTATGTGGGACACGGCCCCAGCATGGCCGGAAAAGCGGTGCGTCAGTGTGCGCCCGGGATCCGAACCCGGGCTGCCAGCAGCAGAGCGCGAGCACTTAACCACTAAGCCACGGGGTCAATTAATTTTTGACCAAGATGCCGAGGTAATTTGATGGAGAAAGGATAGTCTTTCCAAAAACTGATGCTGGGACAACAAGACATCCTTATGGAAAAAATGAACGTGGACATTTAACTTAAACTAAAACAAAAATTAACTCAAAATAGATCATAGAACCAAATGTAAAAGCTAAAACTATAAAACTCTTAAAAGAAAACCAGAGAAAATCTATGAGACCTTGGCGTAAGCAAGTACATATGTCAGAATTCACTGAACTTTATCCTTAACCTACATCCATTTTATGTTACGTAAATTATATTTCAATAAAGTTGACAAAAAATGGAACAGAATCCATCCAAATTTGGTGCTTAAATGGATAACTTTCCATTTTCTTTTTTCTTCTTTCATTCTTTTTAGCCAGAACTTGCCTTCATCCAAGTCTTGACCTCAGTCTTTGCTCCTGCTGTTCTTGGGCCTAAAATGCTCCCCTGCTGCCCTTCACAGGTCTGGCTATTTCTCATTGTTCAGCCTCAGTTCAGATGCATCTCCGCAGAGAGGTCTTCCCTAACTGTCTTAGGTGGTCCTTACCATGCCCACACCCCACCTCACCAGTCATGCTCTGCCCTGTTTCTCTGGTTATTTTCTTAACAAAATAAAAATTGGTGTCACTAAGAGTAAATCGGCTTGTTTGGTTTATGTGAATTGTCTGTCTATCCCTGGAATGTGAACTGCACAAGACCAGGGACTGTCTCTTCACCACTCCCAGCTCCTAGAACAATGCCCGGTACATAGTAGGAATTTAATAATTTTTTTTTAGTGAATGAATAAATGGATGTTATCTAGACATTTTACCAATGTGAAGTTTTCCTTTTTTCTTATTGGAAACCCTAAAAAGGGGTGTTACTGTACTACTATGCTATAGATTCCCTTTGGATCATCAAAGACCTGTTTTCTCATATAAAGTACACCATTTTAATATCCTACGTGATCCTGTGTTGCTCTAGGAAGCTTCTATGTCCGTGACTAGTCTTCTTTGTTTCCCTGCACACATAGTCAACTCAGAATCAAGTCCTGCTTTGTGCCCTAATACAAATGCATGAAGGCCAAACCTCTCTGAGACCTTTAAAAAATCCAAGACGATGACTGTGTCTATTTTATGTTTACCCTGGCACCAAAACCTTCCAAGATTTCCAGACATCTGTAAAGTCATGATCTTTCCTTCCTAAATCATAGAGAGTTTTATTGAAACAAGTTGTGCTTGTCTAATATCCATCTTACCACAATTTCAACAAGTGAAAATCAGAGCTATTCTATAGGATCAAGGACTTTACATTCCTTTGCATTTTACTTAGGGGAAAGGGCCCTTCCTAATGTATTAGTAGAGTTCTATTCTTGCTGCTCTACTAATGTGTGGTATCCGAAGTTATGAAAAAATATACGAGAATCGTCTAAAAGTACATATGATTTTGAATAAACTTCTCTCACCCAAATGGGAGAATTTAAAGCTCAAGTGAAGTTTGGATCATGCTACAATTGTTAAAGAATGATGATATCTTGGGGCCAAAGTTCCTCAGGTAGAATTTAAATTCTTAGATGAGCTCCCAGCCATATTCCAGGCAGAGAGGACTAAAAAATGAAGATTTCTTTGTTTTGCTTTTTTTTAAAGAAATCCAGGGACAGAAGGAGGAATTATTTGACTCTAGACCTGGAAGAGCTACATGTGCTTCAAAAGGAAGATCAAATAAAAAATATTTGAAAGCATACTAAGGGTTGCAAATTAAGAACTTTAACCCTAGAAAAAGCAAAAGCAAATTTCCGTGAGTTGAATGTCAAGATAACATTATTTTTTCCTTGGAATAATATTGTGGCTGCCAGGGTGCCATCTGATCTGAACTTATGGGTAAGTCCTGTAGAAGCCAGAAAGAGAAAAACCTGTGTCATTAATGTTCAAAGAAAATAAAAGAGTCGAGTGGGGTCTGGTGTGTACCCCTATAATTTCTTATATGGCAGTGTGGTGGTTTAGCAATTCTGTAACTGATTGAAGACATATTTTATGCTAGATCTAGTCATCTTTCACTCATTTTATTTTTAGTCCCAGCAATGTGACATGTACTTCTAGGACCTGTAGGAAGGATCCTGTAAAAAAGTAAAAAGGCTTTGCTCCCTAGGACAAACTCTTCAGAGGAGGAATCCACAAGTCATTGAGTAGCCACAGAATTTATAAACAGAAGAGCAATATAGAAGCTTGAGGAAGAGAGAGATGTGCTATTCTACCATATAGGGATGACATGGCTCTGGTACACTCAAGTACTACAATACATTTCAGGAAATTGTTCCCAAAAGGAAAATCAGGGTGTTTTACCAGGAGAAGAAATGGATGCTGGACATGCAAATCCAAAAGCCTCATGCTAGCTCCCTGGCCCCTGAGCACTGCTCATCTGATTGGAACCTCTGCCTCCAACCCATGGCTGCCCACTGAGAACTGAGATCAACACTCCGGTGTCCCTCAGATGCTGTGACAAGGACGTAGCAATGGGTCTCAACTTTTTCTACTGATGGACCCCCTTCAAATATCAGAATTTTGGGCAATACATTCAAAGGGATTAAAAGTTCAAAATAACACTAAACAAGTTAGCAATGACAAGACAGTCATCATGACAGTTTAACAATGTCTCACAGCGTCTATAAAACAACCCTCTACTTACAGGGTGGCAGGTATTTAGGAGTCCAACCACTGTCTTTTCTACTCTTGAAGTGGCATTTGGTGTGTTTTAGTAAACATTCAATCTGCAGTTCTCCTCTTTTGCCTGCTGCTAGCAGAGAGCTAAACCCTGCTCTATGTCGTGTCCTGCTCAGCTCAGTGTTCCATCTGAAAGATTTACTGTCACACCATATATCCTCATTAGTAGCAAAAACACACTCTACACCTTGACCCTAATGACAGCAAAACCATGTATACCATCTCCGATCTATAGACCAATGTACCATTTTTCAAACTGTTATCTCCTGCAGGATGTCAATGTGTGTGACATGTTACATGGGAGAAAGGGCTTTATCAGTCAAATGTGTTTGAGAGTACTAATATCGAACAAAGTTAAGCCAATTTCTATTCCAAAGAGCCTTTGATATGCCAATGTGCACACAAATCTCCAAGAGGAAGATGTAATTATCAGTGTTTACCAAAATTATTTGGCCATGAAATTCTTTGATTTACAAAAATATCTTAGGGCCAATGTACCACAGAATATACTTTGGCCTCCTCACTCTTCCCCATCCCTCTGCTGCTGTGATGCTCAGGCCCCTGGCCAAATCTCCCTCTGCTTTCCTCTTTGCTGCCTCTTTCCCCAGCTTGGTGATATTGCCTCTCTGGTATCCCATGCTCTAACCACAATAAGCTTGCCATTCCCTAAAACATCCAAGTACATAAAACAAAACAAAACAAAACCTCAGCTCAGCTTGGAATATGTTGCACTTACATTTCTGCCTTGGGAACCTTCCTAGCTCTCCCGGGAAAAACATTAATCACTGCCTGCTCTGTTCTCTTTCTGCAGTTAAAGTGAGCATTACTACTACAACTATATTTGGTTGCAATTATTTATGTGTACAACTTTTTCTACACTGTATTTGGAACTATCCATAGGCAGGCAATATCTTATTTATATTTGTATTTCCAGTGCCTAGCACAGTGCTGGCTACAGAAGCAGAAGAAAATATTTTGAATCTAATTCAACTGAGGCAATCATGCAAATATCCACCTGTAGAAAAAAATAATCCAGAGGATAGTATTATTCAGCATGTTTGATATGGGTGTGTTCAATATAATATAATGGTTGGTTTATTGACTCACTCATTCATTTGAAGATTATTATTCAGTGAACATATGTTTTGTGCAGGGTACTCTGGAGGCAAGCAAAGTTTAATCAAGCATAGTTACAATCTCAAAGCTTTGATCAAGTCAGAAAAGTAAACGTCATCCCTGACAGTGCCCTCGCCTGGTTATGTCCAATCCATCATCAAGGATCATCCATCTTAAGCATTTCTCAACTCTGACCCATTTTTTATCACCACTGCTACCTCCCTCGTCCAAGGAACCAGCCTCTCTCACTGGACCACTGTAACCGTCTGGTTTTCCCACAACCACTCTAAGCCCATCCAGTCCCTTCTCCACATGGCAGCAGAATGATCTTTTCTAAATGCCAATCCAAGTTCATCATCCCACTGCTTAAAACTCTTCAATGAGACCCAATGCTTTTAGAATCAAGAACAAAATCCTTAAAATACCTGCAAGGTCTTGCACGGTCTGTCTCCTGCCAATGGCCAATTTCCTCTTGCAGCACTGGCCCCTGGCCACTCATATCCTAGCCACACTGACAGTCTCATCCATGGAACCCGCGTTTATTCCAGCTAGAGTGATCTTCCTTCTCACCATATGCTGTCGTAACTCCTTTTTGTCTTTTAGAATTAAGCCCCCGCATCTCTTCCTTAGGGAAGACTCCTCGACCCCCGCCTCCAGTCTAGGTCAGTTTCTTTGTTAATTTGCCCTCAATAGAAACATGTTTCTTTCTTTCAGAGCAGATACTTGGTTTGTAATTACACATTTATATGATTGTATAATTAATATCTGTCTCTTCCACTTAATTGCAAGCTCCATGAAAGCAGTTAGTTTCTTGGGGTTGTGCTTGTCATATACTCAGTGTCTGGCACAAGTATCACAATATAAATAACATAACATAGAAATAAATAGGTGCTATTAGAAAAGTTTATTTAAATGCTAGCTGAGATCAGAAGAGGAAGAGGTTACGTTTAGCTGGAGGAATCGGCCAAGGCTCTATGGCAGTGGGGTCAACTTGGCTGCACACTGGAGTCACCTGGGGAACTTTAAAACATACTGATGCAGGTTCCTCAAAAACTTAAACATAGAATTGCCATATGGTTCACCAATTCCACTTCTGGATATACACACGAAAGAGTTGAAAGCAGGGACTTGAACATATATTTGTACACCAGTGTTCATAGCAGCATATTCACAATGGTCAAAAAGTAGAGGGGCCAGCCTGGTGGTGGAGTGTTTAAATTCATGCGCTCTGCTTCCGCGGCCCAGAGTTCACAGGTTCAGATCCCGGGCGTGGACCTACACACTGCTAATCAAGCCATGCTGTGGCAGGCATCCCACACATAAAGTAGAGCAAGATGGGCACGGGTGTTAGCCCAGGGCCAATCTTCCTCAGCAAAAAGAGGAAGTTTGGCAACAGATGTTAGCTCAGGGCTAATCTTCCTCACCAAAAAAAAAAAACAAAAACAAAAATGTAAAAACAACCCAAGTGTCTATCGACAGATAAATGGATAAACAAAATGTGGCATATACGTACAATGAGTTATTATTCACCCTCAAAAAGGAAGGAAATTCTGACAAATGTTACAATATTAATGAACCTTGAAGACATTATGATAAGTGAAATAAGGCAGACACAAAAGAATAAATATTGTATAATTCCACTTATATGAGGTACCTATAATAGTCAAATTCATAGAGACAGAAAGTGGAATGGTGGTTACCAAGGGTTGGGGGGGAAGGGGAAAGGGGAAGATATTGTTCAATGGGTACAATGGAAAGCTGCTGTTCAATTGGGATGATGAAAAAGTTCTGGAGATGGACGGTGATGATGGTTGCACACCACGTGAATGTACTTACGTCAATGACTTAATGCACTCTATACTTAAAAATGGTTAAACTGGTAAATTTTATGTTATGTATATTTTGCCACCATAAGAAAAAAAATCTCAAAATAAAATCCTGATGCCCAGGTCCAACCTCTTTAGGTTCTGATTAAACTGGTCTGGGCTGTGGCTTGGACATTGGGATTTTTTTTTTTTTTAACTCCCCACATGATCCGTTGTGCAGCCAAGGGTGAGAAACACTGGTTTAGAAAGAAATATGTAAAATTTAAACATGCAAACCTGGGAGAAGGACATTCCAAGGAAGGAAATAACACAAGGCAAGGAAACAGGAAGACATGTGTCACTTATGAGGAAGAACAGGTAGTTTCACTTAAACAGAGAGTCTGTGAAGGAGAGTTTGGTTCCCGCCCTGAAGCCTTTAATATGCTCAAGTTTCTCTTTTGAGCCCGAGAATGAAATGATCAAAATTATGGTGCAAGAATAATCACTTGGCAAAAGTTTGTAGAATGGCCTAAAAGGAGGAGGGGGGTGGAGATCTTTTGGAGGATTTGTAAGGAATCAGGTAAGAGGTCATGAAAACCTGACGTGTTGTGGGCAGAGAGAATCAAGGAGAGGGAGGTGAAGGCGAGAGGCAACAGGCATTGAATCAATGAGACCCAGCAAATCAGGCACACACTTGACTGGCAAAGGCAGATTCTCCTTCGTGCAAGAAAGAGTAAAAGAAAACAGGAGGAAGTCCTCCCAGAGCATTCAGTTAATTAACTGGAATCAATAGAAATCTTCACACGTCATTTTTCCTTATCAACGTGTCATCAAAATATCAGCAGTGACCAGTGTAAAAGCTCCCTGGATATCGGCCTAATCCGGTTAGACAGACATTATTCTTGGCCTAAATCATGGTATCACGTGTGCCAAAATATTGTAAAACCAGCTTGAACTGGAAGGAGGTGGGAAAGCCAGGAGTCCCGGCTTCATTATGTCCCGGACCATTCACAGGTGAAGGTGTTGGAAAGTGGTCCCCTGTGGCAAATCTGGGAAGAATGAAAATCTTAAACTCTGTTACTCTGACAAAACCGAACAACCCCAGAGGGAGCCCCCAGACAGCAAGATTCCATGTGATTTCTCATAACTTTCCAGTATGAGCAACTTGTAGCCACCAGCTACAAATTTAAGGGACTGCTTTTTGCTCTGAAAACTGCTCCTCTGGGTTGTGGTCCCAGCCCCACTCTGTCCCCTACAATCCAATCCGTGTACACAAGCACACTGTTACAGATGTGTGAAGAAATTCTGTACTAAAATTTATGGATAAATGAATGAAATGACCAGTAAAAGGCCACATTTTTCAGGAAGTACTTACAACCTGTACTGTTCTCTCCCAGGCGTCCGTCCCTTTTAGGTCCCTGGGGACATCTCTCAAAGTCCTGACCTCCAGGTGGACGGTTCCCCTTCCTTACCCTCCACTGTTTCCACTTCTTGAGCCAGACTTAACTTCTCTGCTAACTCCCTGGGGCCCTGGGGAAGTAGAGTCTTTTCTTGGCTAGACCCCAAATCAAAACTGCTTTAGCTTCAGGTTATGGTTTCTATCCTAGCAGCTCTGTTCAGAAGGATTCCCAAACACCCCTCCTTCCAGGTTTAGGTTCTTCATCCTTATTTGTATCGCCTCGCCTGGAGCATTTCCATCATTGTCTCCTGGTGACTATTCACCCCCTACAGCCCAGCTCTGCTGTTTCATTTTCTTTCCACCTTCTATTCTCCCTCTTCTTCTTCAGGCTGTTCAGATCAGCCTTTCTCTTACTCTCTTCACTCTGAATAATTAAACTCATCTTCTTTATATTTCAGGAAGAGAAAATAAGATTTATTTCACATGACAAATTTCACAGCATGTTGTCACTATGGTTCTAAGATGAGAAAGATGCTGAGGCCAAATTTGTGCTCAACAAGAACAAATATTATGACAGATTAGTGATGTCTGCTATAGATGGGAATAGGTAAGTGACAGCATATGTATCAAATAGTTGTGTGATTTTTCTACCATCTTACTGCCACACACCTTGGGCAGATATGACTGGACCACCTTGTCTTGCCATGCCCATTCTAGGCTGGAGTTGCCCCTAAATTTACAAAAGTTCATGGAAAATGAGTGTGTGTTAGTTACCAAGAGCAACACTAGGTAAATAAACTACTTCAAGAAAAGGAGTATCCATAACAGAATGGAGTTCACACCTGAGGACACAATGAGGGTCACCCTGCTGTAAAATGTCCCCTTTTCTTTTTGATCCTGCAGCACTAGAAGGGAACACAGGAAGTTCACCCCACTAGGGTAGATGCCAGAGGGTTAGTGATGGTGGAGGGAAATCTCATCAGAGGGCTGTGAAAAGTAGAGTGCCGAGCTGGGTGGCCCCAAGACAGTTTGCCAGAAAAGGAAATCCAAGTGGTTCATAAGAATGAAGAGGATCTCAGGCGAATGGTAGGAATTTGGAATTGGAGAAGGAAGCCAAGGATTTCAAGAGCACTGGAGATAACAGCATTTTAAGAACAGAATAATAAGGTTTCTTTTCTATTTCAAGAGGCAAGGTCTGGAGACATCTCTTTTGCCTTTATGTGAGTGGAGACATAGCAGGCAGAGTCTAGAACAGATTTCTTTTCCCAATAAACCAGGTCCACCCCATTATTGGGCTGGAAATCTGCTTACCAGGCTCCCGTCCTCACCAGCCAGCAGCTACCCTTGGGCATCCTTTTGCTCAGCAAAATGTACCAGAGTTCCAGAACAAGGTTGTTATGGACTGAATGTTTGTGTCCCCCCAAAATTCATATGTTGAAACCCTAATACCACCGTGATGGTATTTTGAGGTGGCACCTTTGGGAGGAAATTAGGTCATGAGAGTGGAGCCCCCTTGAATAGGATTAGTGCCCTTATAAGAAGAGACCAAAGAGCCAGCTGGCTCTCTTTCTGTGATGTGAAGATACAACAAGGAGTCGGCAGTCTACAGCCCACAAGAGGGCTCTCACCAGAACCTGACCATGCCGGCATCTTGATCGTGGACTTCCAGCCTCCAGAACTGTGAGAAATCAATTTCTGTTGTTGACAAGCCACCTAGTCTATGATAATTTGTTATAGTGGCCCAAATGGAATAAGACAGAGGCTAAACTGGTCAGCCCTGATAAATTCAGATCTGTCTGAGCATGGCCAGAGGACCAGCAGGGTCCTGCTGCTCTGATCATTGTGCACATAAGCTCGAGGCGCTTCGTGGGAGCATCTGACACAAATCAGCTAGTGTTCAGACCTGTCCGGGAAAACCTTATAAGCCCCATGAACTGTTGGGCAAATAAAGGCCACTCTTAATAGAGAAGGAAGATTGGGACAGCAATCCCCTGAGAGGAGACAGTGAGGATACTGAGGTTCAGGAGGTACAGGCTTGATCTGAGTGTGGAAGGAAGGGACAGACTTGCAAGTACATCCTGGGGAAGGAGCAGTCAGGTGTCTTTCCTGCTCAGCCTCTCTGGGCCTTGCGCCAAAGTCTTAGGAAGCAGGGCTGTGGTGAACAGTGAGGCTCATCAAAAAACAAACTCTGCTTTTAAGGAACAAAGGGCATAAAGCAGTGCTGCTCTAATGCCTTGGCAACAGAGAAAGGCAGATCTGGAAAATGCTGGCTCCCACTTGGTGCGAGGCTGCATTCCCCGCCACACGAAGTGGAGCAGAACTGTCAAGTGGAGCCCAGGCAACACACACAGCCGTGAGAAACTTACAAATGTCAAAAACAGGGCAGTGACGTCAGCAAGATGGCGGACGAGGAAGCTACAGGCCCACAGAAACACCAAGTACAGACCAAAGGAGTTTTGTGGGAACTATAGAAACTGTAGGGCTCTGCAGCCACCAAGCAAACCCCTAAATGACAAGAAGCCACGCTCAAAAGAGTAGGAAACTTTGTGTTGTTTTTCCTGGCCCTGGACCGGTCTCCACCTCCGCATGGTGAAATCAGGTGGATGATGCCCAATTCCCAGTTCCTCTCTCAGGACGGAAGGAGACCAGTGGAACTTGTTTGCACCCTTCAGTCCTGTCTGAGGTTCCCCAAGGGGCTGGTTTCTGTCTTGTCTGACTCGGAGCACTGACAGGAATGGTGACACAGCTGGGATATCAGGATGGAGGCAGCTGACAGCAGTGGCAGCAGGGAGAGCTACAGGATCCACAGACTGCAGATGCACAGGTGCTGGGAGCAAGAGATCACAGGCAGAGGAGAACAAGAGAACGTCTCAGGCCCTGCGAAGAAGCAGAGGAGAGACTCTCAGGGAAATTATGACATGGAAAAGTAGTGGGGGGGAAGCACACACACGGGCTTCAGGGAAGAAGCATCAGCAACTACCATGAGGATAGACACAGAGCTCAATGGAACAGAACTGAGAGTTCAGGGATTAAATAACAAAACAGGGGCCGGCCAGTGGCAGAGTGGCTGGGTTCCTGTGCTCCACTTTGGCAGCCCGGGGTTTGCAGGTTCAGATCCCGGGCGTGGACCTATGCACCACTCATCAAGCCGTGCTGTGGCAGAGTCCCACATACAAAATAGAGGAAGATGGGCACAGATGTTAGCTCAGGGACAATCTTCCTCAAGCAAAAAGAGGAAGATTGGCAACAGATCTTAATCAGGGCCAGTCTTTCTCACAAAAAACAAAATCAAAAAACTCATATTTATGATCAACTGATTTTTGACAAGGATGCCAAGACAATGCAATGGGGAAAGAATAGTCATTTCAACAAATGGTTCTGGAACAACTGGACATTCATATACAAAGAATGAAATTGGACCCCTACGTTACCTCATATACAAAAATTAACTCAAATACTCTTAGAAGAAAACATAGGTATAAATCTTCATGACTTTGGATTAGACAGTCGTTTCTTAGATACCACACAAAAGCACAAGTGACAAAATAAAAAATAGATATATTGGACCTCATCAAAATTAAAAACTTTTATACTAGGGGCTGGCCCCGTGGCTTGGCGGTTGGGTGCTCACACTCCACTACTGGCGGCCCGGGTTCGGATCTTGGGCACACACCGATGCACCACTTGTCCGGCCATGCTGAGGCAGCGTCCCACTACAGCAACTAGCAGGATGTGCAACTACAACATACAAATATCTACTGGGACTTTGGGGAGAAAAAGGGAAAAAAAGGAGGAAGATTGGCAATAGATGTTAGCTCAGGGCCGGTCTTCCTCAGCAAAAAGAGTAGGATTGGCATGGATGTTAGCTCAGGGCAGATCTTCCTCAAAAAAAAAAAAAAAAAATTTATACTTCAAAGGACAACATCAAGAAAGTGAAAAGACAACCCACAAAAATAGAGAAATTATTTTTAAATCATGTATCTGACAAGTGACATGTATCTAGACTATATAAAGAACACTTACAACTCAATAACAAGAAAATAACCATATTAAAGAACGAGCAAAAATTTGAATAGATATTTGGGCAAAGAAGATATATGAATGGCCGAAAAGCACATGAAAAGGTGCTCAACAGCATAAGCCATCAGAGAAATGCAAATTAAAACCACAAGATACCACTTCATACACACTAGGATGTCCCTAATCAAAAAAAACAGATAATAATAAATTTTAGTGAGAATGTGGAGATATTAGAAACCTCAAAAACTGCTGGTGAGGATGTAAATTGGTGCAGCCACTTTGGAACACAGTCTGGCAGTTCCTCAAACAGTTAAACATAGAGTTACCGTGTGACCCAGGAATTCCACTCCTAGGTATATACCCAAGAGAAATGAAAACATATATCCACATAAAAACTTGTACATGAATGTTCATAGCAGTATTATTCATAATAGTCAAAAAGTACAAACAACCCAAATCAACATTCATCTATCAACTGATGAATGGATGCATAAAATGTGGTATATCAATAAAATGGATTATTATTCAGCAATGAAAAAGAATGAAGTAATGATAAATGCTACAATATAGCTGAACCTTGAAATGTTAATGAAAAAAGCCAGTCACAAAGGGCCACATATTGTATGATTCCATTTATATGAAATGTCCAAAATTGGCAAATTGTGATTGTAACGGACAACCCAGGGGATCCTCGTGGCAATAAATACACCAACCTACGCATGTGATAAAATTGCATAGAACTAAATGCACACACACACACAAATACAAGTAAAACTGGAGAAATCGGAATAAAATTGGTTGTATCAGTGTCAATATCCCAGTTGTGATATTGTATTATAGTTTTTACAGGATGTTATCACTGAGAGAAACTGACAAAGGATACATCGAATCTCTCTGTTTTATCCCTTACAACTGCATTTGCATCTATAATTGTCTCAAAATAAAGAGTTTAATTAAAAATACATAAAAGAAGAGGCCGACCCTTGGTCAGTGCGTAGTGGTTGAGTTCACACGCTCCGCTTCAGCGGCCCAGGGTTCGAGGGTTCAATCCTGGGCATGGAGCTACTCGCTGCTTATCAAGCCATGCTGTGGTGGCATCCCATGTAAAGTGCATGAAGATGGGCACAGATGTTAGCCCAGGGCCAATCTTCCTCAGCAAAAAGAGGAGGATTGGCAACAGATGTTAGCTCAGGGCTAATCTGCCTCACACACACACATACACACACACAAATATACAAAAGAATACAATAAAAAAAATTTTGACTTAAAAAAATTGAGCTGAAGAAAATAAAGAAAAGGGGGAAAAAAGAGATCATAGCATGCAAAAGACAGAAAGCCTAACCTAGATAAAAATTTAACTCAAGCAACAGAAGCATATTACTCACCTTCCCTTCTCACTATAGTATAATTGAATAAAAACATCCAATCAGTGAGACAGCAAGGCAGTGAGATAAAAAAGACAATTTCTAGAGAAATAAAACAAACTGAAAGACAAAGCAGCAACATTTTAGAGCTAATAAAATTAAAACAGAATAAAAACTGCTGAAAATTAAATTACTGACCCAGAGAATGCAAATAAAAAAACAATTAAAGCAATTATAATGAAGACAATGTGTGTGGTAGATAAACATAATCTAATATAAGAATAATTGAAACATCTGAGTTGAAAAACCTCAAAATAGAAGATATATTCAAAGATATAATACAAGAGAATTATCTGAATTTTAAGATATTACTAAAGCTGTAGATGAAAAGTGAATCCTATGTTCCAGGAACATTTCAATTAGAATAGCAATATCAAAGTTTCTCCTAAGTACACTGTTGAACTTGAAGAAAACCTTCAGGCATCTCCTAAGCAAAATAAATCACCTATGAGGAAGAAAATCAAGTTGATCTCAGACTTGCCATAACATCGTTCACTGCCAAAAATAATGGAGAGACGAAATCAGGCTGTGCTCACCATAAAATACAGCTCTGTAGACATCTTCTCCCAGCCAAGTATCAGCAATAGAAACAATAAACAGAATACTGAAGCCATAAATTCGTGTCACAGCAATATAGGAAAGAAAGGAGTTTGAGACTAGTTAAATAAGCTCATTTTCTGAAACTGTAGATGGTACAAATTTAATACTGAGCTATGATCAATAGTTTAGGGGATAAAATACAGGTATTATCAATCAGCAATGATTTTTGTGCCCACAACTTTACCACAATGCTCAAATACCCCTACAGGATAGATGTCTCACTTTACAGAGAGAAAAATCAATGCTTCAGTTGATGAATTTGCTCTGAATCATACTGTTAGGCTCATAATTCAAATTCTGTTCTACCTAACTTGAAGCCAATTGGGCCTAACAAAATAATGTAATCTTTTATCTAGATGGCAAGATTATAATTATAATTATGGTTTTAATTTTCTTCTTTTTTGCTTATTTTTCTAAAGTTTCAACAGTGACATGTGTTGCTTTTGCTATTTAAAAAAAAGTAGAATTTTTTTAAAGATTCACTCAAAGGTTCTTTTTCATAGGAACAATATACAAATCTAGTCCTTGACATGGTAACTCTCTTAATGCCAGTATAGTGGTTGAAATTGGCTGGTCATTTGAAAGCTTAATGCACATACATAGTTCTTCTCATTTATTAACTCTTTTTTAGGGGGGTTAAATACAAAATAAGGACGGAAATAATAATCAGAAATTCTGAAATTAAATTGGCTGGGTTTTACTAGACTAACACAGTCTGTTTCCTGGAAATCTGTCTAAGCCTTCTGTCTTTTTTTTTTTTTAACTATTTGAGTAAACACACAGCCCCTGCCTCTCCTCCTGTGGGGCCCTGGGAGGCTGTATGGATTGGGATATGGGGGGATCCAGGGCTCACCCCAGAACAGGGCCAATGCCACCCTGGGTGGGCAGAGGTCGCCCCACCTAGAACACAGCCATTGTGAGCTGGGTTAGAAACCAAGCTTCCCTGGAAGGAGACAGAAGGTGTGGGGTGGCAGGCTCAACCTGGCCCCTTCACATCTCTTGCCAAAGAGCCTCTGTCTGTCAAGTTCCTCGAACTTTGGCTAAGGGGTTGGGGCGTCCAGCAAAGAGCTCGGCCAAGTCCCAAGCAGAACTCCTTCCCTCCCCGAAGGGCCTCGAGGAATCAGTGAGGAGGAACCTGCCAATATTCTGTCACTTGGAGCTCTTCCCTACTCAGTCACACTCATGAACCAAAGTCCAAGGGGCCTGTGTGTGGAAAGCAAACAGGACTCTTCTCTCTCTTTCAAAACACCGCCGCGAGTATGTTCAAAATGCTGTGGGGAAATAACGTATTTTTAATTTATCAGGTCATCAAAAGCAGAGAAAAGTGATCTCGTGAGCTGGCAAGTTTTTCTTCGTTCCCTCTCCCTCATGTGTATTTGTGTTGGGGTAAATCATTGAAAACAATGTCCTCTGACTGGGAAGTTTTGCAAGATAATGGAATTCAGAGCACAGTTTTTAGGTGTGGTTTGGTTTGGTTTTTGTTGTTCCTCAGAGTTCACTGAGGGAGGAGAGAGTAGGAAGTTGAGAAATTTAATGTCCCAGACTGATTTTAGAACCAATGCTTAAAAAACAGTACCTCTTCCATGGAGAGGAATTTCTCTACCCTCGGGCACTTCTAGTAAGCTTTCTACTGTATCAGGGCCTTGTGAAGAGTCCAGGGTATGGGGCCGTTTGTGGTTCCCCCTCACCACCCCCAGTTTTAAAGGACTGCTCCATATTCGATTTCTTTCATCACACAATAGATGAGGCAACAACAAGAAACAATCTTTGAAGAAGTAATGATTTGACCAGAAAAGGGGTTCAGATGACCTCACTGTAACATTTTGAAAGATGGAAAGCAGTAATTAGAGGTTATTTTCTGAGGGCCTTTCTTTATTTTCTCAGATTAGAAAACATCCATTTTTGAAAACAAACAAAAAAAAATTGGATACTTCAAAATGACCACGGCCCTTTGTAACTTTGATCGTGGCGAATGGATTAAATGAAACTCTCACTTGGTTTATAACAAGACTTAAATTTCCCTGAAATTTCATTGGGAAAGCCAGAAGGAGGTAACTGGTTGAATGGATGCCACTGGAATGTATTTTCCTAACTCAATTAGTCTCAAGATCTTTTAAGCGTTCTCTTAGTTTTCGAACTTCCCAGGACATTCGCTGCTTCTCAGCTGTGGATGCATTTCAACTTATGTTCTTTGTGGGGGAGGAGGGATTTCTCTGAAAGAAACAACATGATTTGCAGAGATCAGCTCCATCTGGTCCAACGCAGAAAAGTGGTGCTGCGGCGAGGACAAACCCTTTAAGCATCTCCATCTAAATCATACACAACAAGGTTCCAATACCTCTTAGGAGAATGTAGCTTCTTAGAGCTATTGGCACCTCATCAATCTTTTTTATTCAACAGTCTCTGCATCATTTGGGTTTCTTTCTTAGAACAAAGGGACAATTTATACCAGAAGGTATTCAAGTCTCTATTTTATTGTGTAACCCAAATATAAGCTGGTCTCCTGTGGTCTCATCTCTACATTCGAAGAGGACCCATCCAGCTGCCAAATAGCAATCTAAGAGGATTTGAATCTTTACTTTCATCTCTCCCAGAGGTTCTAATCAAGAGGCCCCAAAGCCTCTTTCTCCCCCACCCCCCGGGGTTTCGAACATTCTCCTAGAGCCTCTCACACGCAAAATCCAAAATCCCCTCTCCAGCACGGCCCATTAGGTTTTTCTCTCCCACCACCTTCTCTCCTTTTTCTTCATTATGTAGATCATCATTGCCACTCTAAGCAATTTGCCCCATCCCGCTCCTTTTCCACCAAACTTGCCATTTCTCTAGCCTGCCCTCTTCCATTCTCCCAATTTTGCCTCAGAAATGGTCCAGGAACCCAACTGGATTTTCATTTAGTAGGTGGAAAGGGAGGAGTGGAAATCTGTGGATGAGGTGAGGGCCTGAGAAGGAGGAAACTGGAAACATCCATCATAAACAACTCGACCCATCACACTTGCAAGACAGAAGCACTGCTTGCAAACGCAGCTGACACCATACTTTTCCCAGATTCCAGAGCTCCCTTCAGGGCCTCTTGAAGCCTAGCCTGCTGGAAATCTGCATTTTATTTCCTCTCTTAAGGGAGCATCTGCCAGAAAAGAAGCTTCTAAGCACCAAGCCTAGAAAGGGGGCAAGGAGTAGAGTAGCTGTGAGTCCGAAGGGTCTCTAGCAGCTCTTATCTTATTCCCTCTCCCTTCTCTTCTAGGGTTTGACCCTAAGAATTACAGCTTTTTCTGTGCGTGATGTACATAACTCACACCCAGCCCAACAAGGCCAGATGTTGGGGAGTGAGGGAGGCTTGGAGTGATGTAGTCATCTTTTCATTAAAGGATCCACAGAGTCACTTGGGGTTGCAATCCTGGCCATAGGCCCATCATTCTTTCCCCTTAGAGTCACATCTTGGAAGGTGCTTATCGAGAATTCTCTAAAATCAGAGCCATAACTTGACAGAGGTTGGGCCAAGTATTACAGCCTCATGTCCTGAAATCTGTTGAACTGCTTAACAAATGTGTCCAATCTCATGAAAGTGCCTCTGATGACTCTTTTTTATTGCACCCAGGGATGTTAAAAAATGAGGCCCTGGACGGGAACATTCTCTCTAAAACTGAAACTTGGATTACTTCACAAGTCAGGGCTTGCAAAGCTATGCATGTGGCACTAAATTCATTGACTTTCTTCTCACCACAAAATATTAACCATCCCATTGACGTTAGGATGATTTGTGTAAACGCAAATTTTGTGTAGACACAAAATTCTAAGTCCATTGCTTAGAATTTTATGGAAAGGTGGCTGTATCTCCCCCTTATTTAATATACACATGTATACACCCTTTCCGTCCTCACCAGATCCTCCACGGCCTCCTACACAATTCCTGTACTCTTCTCTTATGCCCTCACCACCCAGGCCTCAACTTATTTCTTCCTTAGTCCACCTTTTCAGTCCTGAATTCTCTGAGGCCCTTTCTATATTCTCCCATCCTTTATCCCTACCAATACCATCATTGACAACGATTATTTGATGCTTACTATGTAATTTAAGACTTAAAGCAATCTATGAGGTATGTGTTACCATGATCTCTCTCTTTTTTTTTTTTTCTGGTGAGGAAGATCAGCCCTGAGATAACATCTGTTACCAATCCTCCTCTTTTTGCTGAGGAAGATTGGCTCTGGGCTAAGATCCATGCCCATCTTCCTCTACTTTATATGTGGGATGCCTGCCACAGCATGGCTTGATGAGCTGTGTGTAGGTTTGCGCCCAGGATCCGAACCTGCAAACCCCGGGCCACCAAAGCAGAATGCGTGAACTTAACCGCTATGCCACCAGGCCGGCCCAAATACACATAACATAAAACTTACCATTTTAAATTATGCAATTCAGTGACCTTTAGTATGTTCACAATATTGTGCAACCATCACCACTATCTACTTTCAGAACATTTCCATCACCCCAAAAAAGGAAACCTTATACCTAGTAAGCAGTCACTCCCCATTTTCCCCTCCCACCAACCCCTGGCAACCAGCAATTGGCTTTCTGTCTCTATAGATTTGCCTATTCTCGATATTTTATATAAATTGAATCACACAATACATGACCTTTTGCATTTGGCTTCTTTCACTTGGCATAATGTTTTCGAGATTCATCCATGTTGTAGCATGTGTCAGTACTTCATTCCCTTTTGTGGCTGAATAATATCCCACTGTATTCATATGCTACATTTTGTTTATCCATTCACTAGTTGATGGATATTTGGGTTGTTTCCATATTTTGACTCTTGTAAATCATACCGCTGTAAACATTTGTGTACGTGTTTTTGTTTGAACACCTATTTTTAATTCTTTTGGGTATATGCCTATGAGTAGAACTGCTGGATCATATGGTAATTCTGTTTAACTCGTTGAGAAACCATCAAACTTTCCTAGAGGCTGCACCATCTTACATCCTCACCAGCAATGTACAAGGGTTCCAATTTCTTCACATCCTTGCCAACCCTGGTGGCTAATGTCTGAGCATCTCTTCACATGCTTTCTGGCCATTTGTATATAATCTTTGAAGAAATATCTATGCAAGTCCTTTACCCATGTTTTAATTGGGTTGTTGGTTTTCTGTTATCATAATCTAATTTTATGAACAAGGAACCAGGGTTGCAGAGAGTTCAGGTCACACAGGGAGTGAGTAGCCAGTTGAGATTTGAACCCACTCTTTGCTCCTGCACTAGAGTCCTCAGTACGAAAATCCCTACTTCAGCAAAATGGGTAAAAAGGGGTCTACACTGATGCTCTTTTACCCTAAAATGTCTGGTCATAAGGACTGGTCCCCAGTCTTTTAAAAATTACCATTAAAAATTAAAAGCGATTCCTTTAGGTTAGTCCAGACATCTCCCTAGAGGAAGGGAGGAAATTGAAATTTGCCCGAGTCTGTATCACTGCTCTAGGGACTGCCATAGACTGTTAGACTGGAGATGAAATTAAGACACAAAAGTCAATTTCCACGCCCAAGCCAGAAAGGAGGAGGAGCTGAACCAGAACCGGAACCTGTGTGATGTGTGGACGCTCTCTTTCCAGAGCAAACGCTGCTGCACACGCCAGGCTGTTGAACTTCTGGGTGACTTGGTCCAGGTCACACAGTATAGTGGTTTGGGCCACTTGCTCCCGAGTCAAGTTTCTGCTTTCAGGCTTGAGTTTCTCATTAGCTGTGTGGCCTGGGCCAAGTTTCTTAACCTCTCGAAAACAACGTTCTCATTTATAAAACACTTCACGTGAGTATTAAGTGAGGCATCCATGTAAAGATCCTAACAGAGTGCCCAGCATAAATTCAAGAGATGCACATGATAATGGTGACCACAGGAGGGATGATGGTTTCCAGAGGTACCCTTCTCGTGCCCCATATTACTGCCATGGCTGTTCCTGCCCATGGGCTGAAGTGAACCTCCTCTGTGCAGAGCAAGAGGAAATGCAGCTGTGTTCATTTGGAGAAACACTATTAGAGGTTCCCAAAGAGTGGCAGCACACCCTGAAAATAAAGATCAAAACAGGCAGCCTTGTGTCTATGCTTGAGTAAACCCAGGTATCTCTGACCTCATTGCTAAATTTGGGTAAAAAAAAAGAAATCAGGCTCTGACTCAAGTTAGCAAATTTATAAGGAAATTAAGCTAAATTACCTTCTACAGAAGAGTTCCCAGCCAGTGACTTGACCCCAGGTACCCCTCCTGAGGGATGATGGCCGGGCTGGCACTGTGTGCGGGCCTGCTGTTTTTTTGTTTGTTTATTTGTTTGTTTGTTTGTTTGTTTTTACCATCACACATTTAGCACTTCCTAACCAGGATTTCCTGAGTGGCATTAATTTCCAGGTGTGCAGGTGTGCAACAGGGAGAAAGGGGCCGTAATGGGGAACTGAGCATCCAGACACCTGAGCTGGTCAAATTGCTTAAGCCTTGCTGAGTGTCGATTTTATCTACAGTCATGGGGAGTCACCCACTAGACTTCTCACAGAGTTGCCAAGCGTGATTCTTATTGGTTAAGGACTACATTGTTGTTTGCTAGCGATACAAACCATCTGACGTGATGCACTGTATTTTGATGACTCTGCAAAGTATGTAGCTCGGGGTGGACAGGAGTAGAGTAAAGGCGGAAAGTCTACAGAGGTTTGGCATTTGCAGGTGAAGAATAATATACTCAAAATCCTGCCCTCACATAGAAAGAGAATGCTGCACAATGATAATTTACTGACTTATAATAGAGAGCCAGATTAGCACAAATTGGGAATGCATTAGCTGTTTAGGTTGTGACTATGATTGCTGAGGAAAAAAAGCCTGAAAATGCTTTGGGGGGATCTAATTTGAAAGAAACAAATGGATTACATTTTCCTAATTTAGCAGCCAGTTAACTGTGACTCATCGTCCTCTCTCTGTTCACGTGACCTGGATAGTAAATAGATGTTGACAAGAAAATCTAGCCCTCCTGGCTGCAGATGCCAGCCCTCCTCAGACGGAAGCCCAGGGAAAATGTGCTTGTTTCCTGTTTTCTTTGCATAACCAAATTGCAGGGACCGTGCCAGTGTTTATTATAGTGTCCTACGTGAAAAGCAGCTGATTGCTCATTTCTAACTTATGAACTGCAAATATTGTGGCGAACACTCATGCCTTCTACTTCCTGCTTTTAGACAGACCTGAGTCTGGATGAATAGAGATAAAAAGGCACTTGTGCGCCTCCAGTTCCTGAGGTGACCTGCCCACTCTCTGGAAAAGCTCCTTCTCCTTCAAGGTTCCTTTCAGCAATAAGAATTTTGAGAAAGATGAGCACAGGGTCATAGCCCAGCTCTGCCTCTTACTGTCTGTGTGACTTTGGGAAAGCTAATGACACTCTCATTGCCCAGTTGCCTCATCTAAAATGAAGATAAAAATACATTTCTCTTGCACAATCGTTGAAACAAATGGTAATATTTTTGAAGTATTTACACATTGTATCTGTTGGGTAAATATTGAAGAGTTGGTAACTATCACTGACACGATCATAGCTGACATTCATTGTGAGTTATAACTGACTTAACAAATGCAACCTGACATAACATATACATAACAAGTGCAACATACAAATACAACATGAAACTGGCCATACAAACACATCCCCATCGGGGCAAGGGACAGAAATACAAAAACACGTGCCCACACAGAGAAAAACCACACCGCATAGGGTGGCCAGCAGGGGTTTTTGTTTACTCAAGGAGAAAATGTCGATCTACGTACTGTGTTTTGAACCAAAGGAGAGTTGTAACTGAACCCAGTGGGTCCGTCTCTTGCTGAATGTGGAGCCAAAAGCACAAGCAAGGCTGAAGTGGATGAAGAAAAAAAGTTTATTGCTTGCACAAGCAATGAAGAACACAGGGGATAGTGCCCCCCTCCCCCAGCTTGGTGCAGTTGGAGAATTTACATACCAGAGTGCAGAGGATATGCTACAACTGCGTAACAACTGGGCCTCACCAGGGCACATGTGCAGGCCGTTACATAATGAGGTCAATGCCATTACCTAATGAGCTCATTGCAACATGCCATTCCGTAACAGGTCCAAGGTAACTTTTGGACACTTAGAGCTGGAGCAATTTGCAGGGGTCCTATAGCAACCATGTCAGTTTCACCATAGGATGGCAACATCTGGAAAAATGAGGACATTGACTTCCGGAAAAACAGCACGTTTAGTTTTCTCCTTGTCTGGAAAACATTTGACTACATTTGGTTACAGATCAGATTTTCGTTAACCCTTTCCTAGCCTGGCTTCTGGTCACAGAGTTGTTGCTGCATTGGAGCAATGATCGGGAATGCTACACAAGTACCAGGAAAGCATCTGTCCTGTGTTTGGACCAAATACAGAAGCACACCAGAGAGCCCCTTCCCACTGTGCTGGTGTGGTGCTTAGGCTCTTTGCATTCTTAATCTAATCAGAGAAGGACTCAGTTGTGGAGTTGCAATCGCCAGGAAGCATGAACAATAAAATTTGAGATACGGCTCCTCTCTTCTCCTTCTCTTCTCTCCCGCCCCCACACCAGCAAACCAGAAATATTTCTCCTTCTAGCCTGTTTAATTTCTGGATAGGGATGATTTATTTGTTTGGAATCCAAAAGTGTGAAATCTTCAAGAGTCTTCTATGAAAATGCAAATGAGAAATGGAACAGTTCAAATGATCGTACTGAAAGGATCTTAAGGAAAATCTAATGTAATGCCCTTATTTTTCCAAACTCAAAAAGTGAAGCCCAAAATGATTCGGTGACTTGTTTAAAGCTACACAATGAGATGGTGGCAGAGATGGCAGAAGATCCTAGTTTTCCTTAGGCCCAAATACTCTTTCTGCTGCCCACTCAGAACCATCATCAGCTATGAATATTCTTGGAGGAAGGGAGCATGAATTGGCTTATAACACTGATTTTCAAACTCAGTGTGTGCCACACACACACACAGCAGCTGCTCTTTCATCTGATACACATATTGTTCCTATAAGGCTTTTTTTCAAGAGTATTCCAGGATTTAAAATATATGGATTGATGGTATCCCTTTACAACCATGAAGACCTCCTGGACCATGATCCTTGCTGAAGACAGTACAGCAGACATTGTTATTTGGGTTGTGGTAAAATGGGGAGAAAGAAAACCAGACTCCTTGGCTCTGGGGAAGATAAGCTTAGTAAAATGAGCACTGTGAGAGGACCTGCATAGAGAGGGCAGCACAAGATGGAGAGGGTTTGGCAGCAGAAAAGAAGTGAAGAGGGAGGGAATGAAAAGGAGAGAAAAGAGAGCCCACAAAGATGTTATTTGCTACATTTACATTGTAAATTTGTATTATTTCAGTCTGGCTCCTTAATAGTATGCAACAGAAATGCACCTGGTTATTTTATTCATTTATTGTACAGACACCAGGAGCTCAGAATAGCTAGAGACTTGCAAACTGCAGATGTTAAGGGCTGTGTGAGGGCCAGGCCTCGGGACTTGCAGCAGGAGCTGTCCTGTCAGCGGGCAGCATTTCTCCTGGGGTGACAACCCATCTTGCCTTTGTGTCTGTCACTCACCACTCAAAGTCCCAGAAGAGAGCGTTGATTGGTCAAACATGGTCACCTGCTCACTCCCCGGCTGCGCGAGAGGAGGCTCTGTCCCTCAGCTCCCCTAGCGGGGCAGGTATCACCCTCCACCCGGGCCACACAGTGTAGGGAAAAGGCATCTTCCCAGAAGGAATACGGGCTATTGGGTAGAGAGGTTGGATACTAGACAGACAAAAAGCCAGAAGCAGCCATTAGAGACTCCGCCCTCTAGTCGAAGTGAGAGATTCAGTGTGTAAAATATGTTTAGAAGATTGATGAGGTGGACCCCCCGAGGAGAGAAAGATCCAGGCCCGTGTGCTGTACCCGGAAGCAAGCCTCCATCTTAGTGGGTGGACAGGGGGATGGTTCTGAACACAGAATGGCATCTGTCACGTGGTTGTGATCCCTAGCCTGGATCCCCTGCCCTCATAACTGACTCTTAGACAGCAGAGGGGCTGGAACTGAAAAGTGAAAGAATGCTCATTACATTTTTAGGAAAACACTAAAACAATAGCTCTAGATATGAGAGCACCAGGGCACAACGACCCTGCTGGAATTAAGTCTGGTGTGAGCTGTCTTCCCCATTTGCAACAGAGCACTGTACAGTCTGCCCGCTGAGAGAGAGGGATACCAGGAGGCGGCAGTGCCCACAGAGCAGGAGCAGCTCTCAGCAAGGGGGCTTTGTATGAGCCTTGCTCATGCAGGTGCAAACACCAGCCATGGCCGTCCCAGTTATCATCGTCAATGTGACCTCATTAGATTCCGCAGCCTGATGAGGAAAAATTCAACAAGTTCTCCAAAGCAGACCCTGAAGAGGGACGAAAAGGGGTGACTAGCTAGAGGGTCCAGGCCCCACCTTCTTACCAGCTGAGTAATCTTGGGCAAGTTCCAGAATGTCTTTGAGATTTGGTTTCCTTGATTGTAAAATGGAAACCATAATTCCATGGCTTGTTGTGAAAATTAAATGAGATGAATGGGTCAAACACAGGCTAACATGCAGGAGTGCAAACTACATGGAAGATAAATATCTGAATAACAATCACCATAAAATACTAACAATCCATTGAGAGCTTCCTCTATGCAGGCAGAGTAGAGTTCCAGATCTGCAGTCAAGCATCCTGGGTTCAAATCCTGCACCTTCTGCTTAGTAGCTAGCTGTGGGGCATCAGGCATATTCCTCAACCTCTCTGAGTTATCAGATCCACATCTATAGTATTACTTACCTCATAAGATTGTTGGGAAGGTTAACGGAGATAAACAGGTAAAACAGATGGAACAATGCCTGGCATGTAGTAAGCTGTCAATAAATGTGAGACATTATTGTTGCTGTTGTTATCCTCATTTTCCACAATGCAATCTACCCAATATGGAAAAAGGGCCTGCGCTGCCCTCACCTCAGCACACTCTTCCCAATATTTGGCTGAACTGAGTTAAAGCAACCAGGAGTGACCAAAGATGCTGACAACACAGAGGAGACACGGAAAAAAAGACAAGAGATGAGGGAAGAGAGGGATAAGAGGAGAACTTTGCACCTTGACATCTGATCGTGGACCATGGGCTCACAAGTCATAATCATGCATCTGTTTTGATTCCAGCATTTTCCACCAAGCCCTGTGGTCTAGAAAATCTCTCTTAACATGATTTCTTCTAAATATGACTGCTCTTAGGAGGCGAATATTTAATTAGTGCTCTCTAAGAGTGAGGGCTGCTACATGAGTGTTATATTGGGTGGACGCCCAGGCAAGATTTAAGGAAGGAGATCCTGATTTGGGGAAAAGTCATTCCAGCGCAATGATTGGTGAATGGATTAGAAATGTGTAGTTGCTCAAGGGAAACCAGCTGCATATTCGAGATGCCCCAAAGTGCCTGGTATCAAGATTGCTTACAAAACATTGTAAAACCTTGAGAGATGTGTGTATGAGGGAAAAAAAACCCTGAAATATGAAAAGAGAAAGAAGCTTAAAAATAGCAAATTACCAAATCCAACTGCTTGCATATTTTCAGGCTTTTAAGTAATGAGTGAAGGAGACATTTAGAATCAGACAATTGAAAGAAGAGAAAAAAGTTCCAGACGATGGTACAATTACTAAACATATAACACATTCAAAAGGGAGAACACACAAAAAACATGTCATTTAGGAATACTTGGGTGTCTGTTGTCTTGAACATCTTTGAGATCAGCGAAGCAGAGAGATTCAAGGAGACAGCAGGGCTCAAAATCAACTCATCTCCATGAGCAGACTGATATTCAAAGAGGAACGAAGCAGAAGTCTTTGTTAATCATAATAAAGAATTTGCTGTATTGAAATGAAATAACAGCAAAGTGGAAGTATGCCAGGGCAATACCAGTTTTCCAAGCAGGAATAAAGGGAACGCTAGGAAATTACAGAGCCTTCATCTCAATGTCTGTAATTTGCAAAATAATGGAAACAATAGCAGGGTAAGTTTGCCAAATGCATTTACAAATGAGTATCATTCCCTTTAATCAAGCTAGAGATAACCAACAAGGCTGGATAGAAGATGGGGGGGGTTTATGAATCTCTCATTTTTTTTTTTTTTTGGATGGGGCTATGACACAATTAATAATTACATATGACTTGTTTTACTTTAATGTCCAGATTATTTTTACATAGTAGCTACTTCTAATGTGCCCATTATAGAAGAGAGTAAGATAAAAAGTTAAGCAAAGACAAAGTACTCTGTGTTGTCTCCATTATGTGGAGTATACTAATGTATATTCTTTTTGCTTTACATCAAACTGTGGCACAGAGCTAAAAGGGAATGTAAGAAATCAAATAAACTATGCTCCTAGGATGGAATCAAAACCCCCTGAGGTATATTTATTCCTAGGAGTCACCAGGTCAGATTGTTCTCTGTCCTCCCAAAGCCCACTCTTCCTTAGAACATCCTTCTTTGTTGAAGCTTTGCTGCAATTTAAGCCCATTTCCTATTGTCTAGTCTTCAATGAAGACATTGAACAGGCAGACAGGATTCTCCTAATGCTGGAAAATCTGCATTCAGTCACCACTGGCAGAGTCTACAGATTCCATGATTTTACTGTACTCTTTTTGCGTTGGTTTTATTTTAACATATCTAACTTGAATACTTAACTCATAAGGAAAGAGCCCTGAGCTTCTAGGAATTAGACGATCTGGTTCAAGTTGTGTTAGACCTGGGTTTAGTAGCATGAAATGGGCAAGACACTTGAATCTCTGGGCTGCTGATAGGTGTCTCCACTAATTTATGATTTCTCCTGTGGTTTCAAAGCCCAGCTAGTTTATAAATTTCATTCCTCCAATGTCCACAGCAGGTATAAAAAGCATCATCTGCACTGCAGTGCCTAACTCCTTTCTTGATTCTTCACCTTGAAAATGGCCTTCTTCATATTTGAATAATTGAGGCCATCTGGCTTAAAATTCCTAAATTTTCCTTTCACACTGAAGGAGAGGAAGACTATCCTCTACCCACTCTGGGTCCTTTCTGGCTGGGCTACAAATTAAATTGACATGAGACTGAATAGCAGGAGAAAATCAAAGGTTAGTAACATGTATACATGGGAGAAACCAGGGAAACTGAGTTTCTCGACAAAATGGTAGAGGTTCCCTTCTTAATAGATTTAGGTAAAGACAAAGGAGGATGTTGGGGGTAGCGGGGAGTCAGTTATTGGAGGTTACCAGAAAAGCACAGTAAGTTTATTATGCAGCCTGCCTTCTACATTGATAAGTTTCTAGAGATGAGGCCATCCCCCCGCCCTTCCCAGTACAGAGAGGGAGATACCTTTACGCATGGAGACTTCCCTTACAAATGTAAATATTTGGTAAACATAACTTTGATAAGAATGGGCTTAGCAAAGTCCCTCCCAGTCTATTGTTTTTAGGTGTAAGTTTGGGGGAAGGTCAAAGTTTCTTTCAGAGAAAATAATCGAGGTAAAGAGACATATTTTGAGGTGGCCAATTTTGATGTCCCACAACACTCACACACTCACATCTTTTTACATCCATTGCCATTCTTACAATTTCAGGGGAGGATGTGCTCTTCCTTTTGTTGAAGATCCAACTGTGCTCTAGAATCCACCCCTTCTGTCTCTCTGGGAGCCTCTTGCCCTTCAGCTTCCCTTTCAACAGACTCCTTCCCCTCCATCTACAAACACGTTCAAGACTCTAGTGCATAGAACCCTTCCCAAACCCAGTGTGCTTTCTAGCTCCTGACTTTTCTCTCTCCATGCCTTCACAGTCAAGTTTCTTGATGGAATAATCTCTATTCAAAACTCCACTTGTTCACTCCCAACCCCATAACTAGTCTCCCATTCCCAACAAGGCAGGGAAAGATACCCAGGCAAAGATTTCCAGTAATTTTCTAAGGGTCAAATCCTTATCTAGCCTTTCTGAGTCACTCTGTAGTAATTGATACTTTTGCCTACTTTCTCCTTGAAATCTTTCTCTCGATTTTGAGAACCCCACTTTCTCTGAGTTATAAGTCTTTCCCATAATCATTTTACTCCACCAATCCTGTGAGGAACTAAGTGTGTTCTGTCTTGGGTTCTCCTATCTTCTTTGCTTAAGAGATTTCAAGCTCTCCCTTGGTTCTGATGCTTCAATTCCAGATTTCATATTTACATTTCAGTTCTGCTTTCTCCTCCCGCTCCAGACATATATATATCCAACTTTCTTCTGGAAATATCCACATAAATGCTCCATAACAGCCTCCAACTTAAATGATTTCCTTCTCTCTACTGTTCTTCCCACTGTCTCTCTTCCTTCTATATTCTCTCAACTGGTGGTATCTCCATCTACCCCGTTTTCCTAAGGCAGAAACCTGGGATTGATTCTGGCCTTCTTTCTGTGGTGCGCCTCACACATCCAACCAGTCATCAATACTTTCAAATTATTTCCTAAACCTTTCTCCTTTCTAGTTTCTCCACTTTATCCCCAATGCCATGGACTTGCCCTCATCATCTCTTGTGTGGATTCTTGTCATAGGCTTCCAAATGGTCTCTCTTCCTTTTTTTTTTTTTTTTTGTGTGTGTGTGTGTGAGGAGATCGGCCGTGTGCTAACATCTGCCAATCCTCCTCTTTTTTGCTGAGGAAGAATGGCCCTGGGTTAACATCCGTGCCCATATTCCTCCACTTTATATGGGACGCCGCCACAGCATGGCCTGACAAGCGGTGCGTTGGTGCGTGCCCGGGATCCGAACTGGCGAACCCCGGGCCGCCGCAGTGGAGCACGCGCACTTAACTGCTTGCGCCACCAGGCCGGCCCCTGGTCTCTCTTCCTTTAGCATGGCCTCTGTTTCATCAGTCCTCCATGCTCCTGCCAGAGAGCTTGTACCATTCATGGTTCTCTACGCCCTATGGTCTTTTGTAACTCCCCATCATCTGCATGACTCCTGATGAGAGTACACAAAACCCTTCACAGTCTCACCACTGCGGCCCTCCCCCTCTTCTCGTCCGCTCACCTCCACCACCATCACTTCACCCTCCAGCAATATCATTCTAAACTTACCAGTAAGTTTCCTCATGATGTGTCTTTGAGCCCCAACCCCATTGCCTGGAATGCCCGTCAAAGCTCAGAGTACATGTCATCTCTTCCATGAGGACTTCTATGATTATTCTGTCCCAGTGGCGGAAAAAATAATCACTCTCTTGTCTTTTCTGCTTGTGAATCTTTCACATATGGAGAGTGTTGACTTATCACTGCACGGTTAATATGTTGATATGTCTGTCTCCCCTACTGGCCTCTGAACTCCTTGTGAAGTAGAGTCCCGGCATTTGTCTTTGTATTCCCTTTTATGGTCCTCATAATATGGTAACTGAATTGAGTTCAATTAAGCTGAAGACAAGAAACATTCTGCAACGTGCTCAAGGATGTGGAGGGCTGTTGGTTAGTTTGCCTGCCTCCCACATAGGATATGAGCAATTTGAGCTCTGGGTCTGTTTTTGCTTCCCCAGCACCTATCACAGTGCCTAGTCCATTGTGCCTAGCACATAGTGCCTCGTACACAAGTAGTATGTTTACCAAATGAATGATGGCTGTTCTGTCTTAGGGTAATAGACTGCTCCACATAAGGCTGCTTTTAAAATCTGTGTTTGGTCACTGCATAAGAACATATGGATGGATAATTACATATTAGTAAAAAACATAAGGGGAGTCTGGCCAGCCAACTCCTTTCCCTTAGAATTCCAGTGGGCAGTCACTAAAACCACAGGTGATGCCCCCACCTGCTCCTCCCCCCAGGTTGTGAGTTTCAGCTGTGGCAGCAAAGAATCAACAAGAAGAGGGGAAAAGTACACAGATTCTAGGCAATCTCTTCAGTCTCCTCTGGGTCTCTGAACTGGAAGATCAGATAAGGTCCAATCTGGGGTGCAGAGCGAGCAAAAACTAATGCAGGCAGGTGAAGGAGGCAGAGAAAGAATTTGAGGGAACAGAGAAGAAGAGGGAGGGAGAAAGAGAGAGAGAGAGAAAAGAGAGAGAGCATGAGAGAGAAAGAGGGGGGGAGAGAGAGAGAGAGAGAGGAAGAAAACCATAAGATATAAAATAAATTAAAAATTACATAATTAAATAAGCCGCATGCTTCCCTAAGGAGCTTATAAGTCTCCTTTCCATCCGCATACCAAAAGAGGTGATTTCCCCCTCTTCCTCCCACACACAGAAAAGTGTTTTTTTCATGGTCTTCTGTGAATTCTAGGTCAGTAAAATAAGGCGAGGAAAATATCTTCTACTTTCTACCAATCCACCAATGAGTCCCTGCCACCTCTTCTGTGAAGACCTCAGAATGCTCCATCTGAGCGTGAGAAAGAATAAGGAAGAGAGGAAAACAAGCGTGCTTTCTCCATCTTCCTTTTATTTTGCTTCCGTGAATCCACCATGAATGGTGTACCTAGCTGGGTCCCCATCTCCCTTCCCCTCACAAAATGGGATTTTTGTTTTTTGGGAGAACTTTCACTGGAGTAGTAAAAATTCTTAGATTACTGTATCTCTTTTAATCTCAATACAAGAAGATACTACATCCACAGAAAACGCTAAATTACTCATGTGCCTCCCACTGGGGTCAAAGAATCCCTTGTGTCCCCATGAAAATCTGAAAATTCCCTCCCACATGTTAGAGCCTTCAGGTTCTTTACCTCCCAAAGAGAACCACTTTCCCTCCTTACCCTGAACTGACACCTTTCACCTGAATTTATTTACTACCTCTCTACTCCAGGAAGTATTCAAGTGATTAGCTTTACCCACTTGTGATGGTGATAATGACAGTAATGGTGGTGATGACATAATCTGCTCTGCTCTGTAGGCAATCAGTGCTCATTTACTCAGTTTGCAGTATACCACTTGACATTTATTTATAATATTAATATTCCTAATTGTTCTTATGTGCCTCTTAGGCCTTTATTCAGTGCCTAAAGTCCTTAAGGAAAAGAATGTCTACACACACACACATACACTTCCAATTCAATTAAATTCAGAAAGCATGTACTCCATCATATGGGTGCCTGGCACATGGCAAGTGCATTCCGGGTACAGAAAATATAGTAACTACTGAGGAAAACATTTTTTAAATAGATGTGACAACGTCCTTGCTTTGAGTATGTTTATAGACACCTAGTTCCTTAGGAAACAAATTTTAAAAAGTGAGGTTCTGGAGAAGAGTGAGAGGTTGGGTGTGATTTGTGACACGGGGATATATTTCAGTGAGGGAATGACTATGAGATGGGTCTGGAAAGACAGGCTGGGACATGTTTGTGAAGAAATTTGTTCTTTAACCTACAGATAAAGAGCCTTGGAAGGTTTCTCGGTAGAGACAAGAAGGGAGGGAATCTGTGATTCAGCAAGATCTTCCTGGCAGTGGTTTGGAGGGTGACTGGAGGTCGTGGTTTGGAAACCGTAGAATGTTAGGTGATTGCCAGAGTCTGCGTGACAATAATAACCCGGATGAAGACAGTAGCAGTGTAAGAAGTGGGAATAGAAGGGCACCTCAGAGGAGGACTGTGTGATGGGGCAAAGAGGCATAGAGGAGTTGACGTGAGTCCCCTTGAAACAGTGCACGGCCTGTTTGATGACAGAATTCTTTAATCTTGTAGAGCTTCGGGTGGCCGAGTTTCTGCACCTATTAATGCAGAGGTGGCATCCAGGTTTTACAGGACCTGAGGCTTAATCAACTTTAGAGCCCTTTTAGGAAAAAAAAATACAAAATTGGTACAAAAGTGAATATTCATTTAGAGTGAGAGAAGAAATCATGACAAATTACAAATAATAAAAAGCCGACAAGCACCAGGAAATCAGAAAAGTGACGTAATTTTATTATAACTATTGTTAACTGTCTGACACATCTCTACAATACATTTTCCCTACATCTTTTCTCTGTGTACTTTTTTCTTTTTTTATTGAGAAAAAATTCATATAACATAAAGTTCACCATTTCAAAGCATACTATTTGGTGGTTTTTAGTATATTCACCATGTTATGCAGCCATCACCACTATCTAATTGCAAAACATTTCCATCATCTCCGAAGAAACCCTGCCCCTGTTAGCAGTTGGTCCCAATCCCCCTCTCTCCCTATCGCCTGTGGACACTAATCCACTTTCTGTCTCTATGGATTTGCTGATTCTGGACATTTCATGTAAATGGTATCATACGATATGTGGCCTTTTGTGTCTGGCTTCTTTCACTTAGCGTAATGTTTTTGAGGTTCATCCACATTGTAGCTTATGACAGTCCTTTATTCCTTTAAATGTATTGAAGTGAAATTCATAAAACATAAAATTAATCTTTTTAAAGCGAACAATTCAAAGGCACTTAGTACATTCTCAGTGTTTTGCAACCACAACATCTATCTAGTTCTAGAACATTTTTATCACCCCCAAAGGAAACCCCACACCCATTAAACAGTTATTCCCCATTCCCCCCACCCCAACCCCTGGCAACCACCAATCTGTCCCTATAGATTTACCTATTCTGGATATTTCACACAAATGGAATCATACAATATGTCACCTTTTGTGTCTGGCTTCTGTCACCTTGCATAATGTTTTTGAGGTTCATCCACGTTGTAGCATGTATTGGTACTTCACTGCTTTTTATGGCTGAATAATATTCCACTGTATGGATATACCACAGTTTGTTTATCCATTCATATGTTGATGGACATATGGGTTTTTTCTGCCTTTTGGCTATTGTAAATAGTACTACTATGAACACTTGTGTACACGGATTTGTTTGAGTACCCATTTTCTATTGTTTGGGCTATATACCTAGGAATGGAATTGCTGGATCATATGGTAATCCTAGAACCACCAAACTGTTTTTCAAAGTAGCTGCTCCATTTTATGTTCCTACCAACATGTACAAGGGTTCTAATTTTTCTGCATCCTCACCAACACTTGTTGTTTTCCCTTTTTTTTTTTTTTTCCATTATGGCCATCCTAGTAGGTGTGAAGTGGGATCTCATTATTGTTTTGACTTGCATTTTCCTAATAACAAATGATGTTGAGCATCTTTATACATAGTTGGCCATTTGCTTATCTTCTTTGGAGAAATATCTACTCAAATCCTTTGCCCATTTTTAAATTGGGATGTTTGTCTTTTTGTTGTTGAGTCATAAGTGTTCTTTATATATTCTGGATACTAGACCCTTACCAGATATGAGATTTGCAAATATTTTCTCCCATTCTGTAAGTTGTCTTTTTAACTTCTTGATAGTGTCCTTTGACACTATCAATTCTTCTATTTCCTTGCTGATCTTCTGTCTGGTTGTTCTAGCCATTATTGAAAGTAGGACATTGAAGTCTTCCACATTTACTGTTGAATTGTCTTTTTCTTCCTTCAATTCTGTTAGTTTTTGTTTCAGTATTTTGGAGCTCTGTTGTTTGGTGTGTGCATGTTTATAATTGTTATATCTTCTTGGTGGATTGACCCTTTCATTATTATAAAATATCCTTTGTCTCTAGTAACAATTAAAGTCTACTTTGTCTGATATTAATAGAGCCTTTTCTGGCTCTCTTTTAGTTACCATTTGCATGGAATATCTTTTTCCATCCTTTTACTTTCAACATTTGTAATTTTTGAGTCTAAAATGAGTCTCTTGTAGACAACATATACTTGAGTCATTTTTTAATCCATTTTGCCAATTTCTGCCTTTAATTGGAGAGCTGAATTCATTTACATTTAATGTAACTAGTCATAAAGAAGGAGACCTTCTGCCATTTTCTTATTTGTTTTCTATATGTCTTATATCCTTTTTGTCCCTCAATTCCTCCATTACTGCCTTCCTTTAAATAGATTAATTGCCTTCTGTTAAATAGATATTTTCTAGTGTGCCATGTTAATGTCCTTATTATTCCTTTTACTATATATTTTTGAGTTATTTTCCTAGTAGTTGCCCTGGGAATTACAATTAACCTCTTGATTTATAACAATCTAGTTCAGATTAAGACCAACCTAATTTTAGTATTCCAAATCTTTGCTCCTACATACCTCAATTCTCTCTTCTCTTCTGCTGTATGCTGTTGTTTTTACAAAGTATATCTTTATACACTATGTGCCCATCAACACAGATTGATAAATACTGCTTTACACAGATGTCTTTAAATCAAATAGAAAAAAAGAGTTACAAACAACAAATACATTCATACTGGCTTGTATATTTACTCATGTAGTTACCTTTATCAGAGGTCTTTATTTCTTCATATGGCTTCTAGGCACCATCTAGTGTCCTTTTGTTTCAGCCTGAAGAAATTCTTTTAGCATTTCTTGTAGGAGAGGTTGGCTAGCAACAACTCTCTTTTTGTTTATCTGGGGATATCTTAATCTCTCTTCATTTTTGAAGGACACTTTTGCCAGATATAGAATTCTTGGTTGACTTTGTATTCTCTTTGAGCACTTTGAATGCATCGTCCCACTGCTTTCTGGCCTCCATGGGTGCTGACAAGAGATCTGCTGTTAATCTTATTGAGGCTCCATTGTAGGTGATGAGCCATTTTTCTCTTGCTGCACTCAAGATTCTTTGTCTCTGGTTTTTGATAGTTTGATTATGATGTGTTTCAGTGTAGATCTCTTGGAGTTTATCCTACTTGGAGTTTATTGGATATGTAGATAATGTTTTTCATCAAATTTTCATTTTCTGCCTTTTTTTTTTTTTCAGATATTTTTTCTGCTTTTTCTCTTTTTTCTCTCTTTCTAGGACTGGCATTATGCATATGATGGTATCCCACAGGTTTCTAAGACTATTCATTTTTTTCTTCATCCTTTTTATGTTGTTGTTTCTCTGACTGGATAATCTCAATTGACCTATCTTCAAGTTGCTGATTCTTTTACCTGCTCAAATCTACTGTTGAACTCCTCTAGTGAATTTTTTATCTCAGCTCTAGAATTTCTATTTGGTTCTTTTAAAAATATAATTTCTATTTTTTATTGACATTCTCTATTTGGTAAGACATCATTCTGGTACCTTCATTTAGTTCTTTAGATATGGTTTCCTCTACCTTTTGGAACATATTTCAAGTAGTTCATTTAAAGTCTTTTTCTAGTAAGTCCAAAGTCTGGAACTCCTCAAGGACAGCTTCTATTAATTTCTATTTTTTATGTGTTTGGGTGATATTTTCTTTTTTCTTTGCATGCTTCATAATTTTTGGTTGAAAATTGGACATTTTGAATATTATAACGTGGCAACTCTGGAAATCAGATTCTCTCCTCTCTTCTGAGTATGCTGTTTGCTGCCTATTTTAGTTATTGTTGTTTATTTGTTTAATGAGTTTTATGAACTAAAACTGTAAAGTCTGTATTCTCTGTCATATGTAACCATCAAAGTTACTATTCTATTAGATTAGTGGTCAGCTAATGATTGGACACATATTTCCTTAAATGCCTGGAACCAAAAATATTTGAAAGTTTTTGCAAAGGGGCTCTGTGTGTGTGTGTTGGGGCGTGCCTTCAACACTCAACCAGGCAATTTAAAACTCTGCCTTAGCCTTCACTTTCTTCTTGTGAAGAGCCTCAGGGTCAGCCAGAAGTCAGATCCTAGGGCCTTCTCATGTCATTCCTGAGCATGCATGGCATTCTAGATTCCTAGGAATCTGTGTGAGCTTTTTAAAGCCTTTATGGACGTCTCCTTTCCCAGCCTTTCCTCTCAAGCTTTTTATGCCAACTGTTTATGCCAACTGTTATCTATAGCCTCAGGCAGTTGCAACTAAAACATTTGCCCATAAATGCTTTGGACAAATGCCCCCTCTCCCTTCCAGTAGCTCTTGAACTGGGCCAGTTCCAAATCAGGGCAAATAAAGACAAACCTTTTGAGCTAGTCTTCCATGGAGCCACCAGATAAAAAGAGAATAATTACATTTTTTTTTTTTTTTTTGCAAATGAAGTCCATTCTGTCCCTCCGGTCCTGGAAATGCAGGCTGTTCTTTTCAAGGCTACCTCTGAGCCGAGGTGTGGGACGTGGGCCTGGGCTAAGTTACAATGCCACAAAGCTCACTGTTCTTACTGAGATTCAGCATTTTCCTTGAATAAGCACTCCCTGGTTGCTGCAAGCCTTTAGTTAATTTCCAGGATTCTAGAAACATTGATTCTGACCAATTTTTTCTTTGCTTTTATGGAGGGGCAGAAACTGGGGTTCCCAACTCCATCATTCTTACTGACATCACTCCTCTCTGTATACTTTTATTGTTTCTTCATATAACAACAATTTTGTAATAAAATTTTCTGTTGTAAAAATAGATAGATAATCCAGTCTTTTCTTTAGCATGGTTGACTAAACTTTTAAAAAATGGACAGTTTAGAAAAGTTTCTTACAGCTTCTGAGCAGCCACATTTGTAACATCCTCCAGGTTCTTGCTCAGGCGGGGCTTCTTGCTAGAGCAAGCCCCGAGAGAGTTCCAGCCCTTTGATCACGGTTGGCATGGCTCCTGCAGCTAGTGCCCCAGCAGCTGGTAGGCTTGATCGGGTCTCTGCACTTCTTCCTCTCCCCTGTATTCCTACCCACACTGGGCTGGCCCTGGGGTTGACAGAAGACACCTGGAAGCCTGGGTCTTCGTGCACCCTGAGCAGGGTGCAGTGGAGCTTAAGTTTCAGATCCTTCTCCAGGGATAAAAATAGGGCCCAAATGCTCCCTGACAACTGCCGGAGGAAAGCTGTCACAGGAAGCCAGGTGGAGATGAAGGTAGTGCTGCCAGCCCCACCCCCAACACTGGGCCCACCAGTAGGAATTTACAAAATAGATACAAAAGTGAATATATAAACAAACCAAATGCCCATCAATTGATGACTGGATACACAAAATGTGGTCTATCCATACTATGGACTACTACTCAGAAATAAAAAGACATACAGTTCTGATACATGCTACAACACGGTTGGACCTTGAAAACATTATGCTAAATGCAAGAAGCTAGTCACAAAAAGGCACATCTTATGTGATTCCATTTATATGAAATATCCAAAATGGGAAAACCTACAGAGACAGAAAGTAGATTAGTGGTTGCCTGGGTTTCAGGGGGTAGGGATGGGAATAGAGAGAGACTGCTAATGGGTCCAGGGTTTCTTTTTAGGGTGATGAACAGGTACTAAAATTAGGTTATGGGGATGGTTGCACAACGCTGAATATACTAAAAAAACACTGAATTGTACAGTTTAAATGGGTATGTTTTATGTTATGTGTATTATATCTCAATAAATCCATTAAAAATTATGACTATACAAGAGGACTCCAGGCTAGGACAGCACTCCTGGCCTCAGTTAGAGCTACTGTGTCTTTCCCTTCTCAACGGAGGAGAGACTCAGCCCAGGAAGGGGCACCTGCAGGTGAGGAGGCCTGAAGCATGAGCTACATTAGCTCCTCAGAAAACTGCCCTTGGATGTGCACCAGACATTTTCTTTTTCCTTTCAGTATTTTTCCTTCCTTCCTTCCTTCCTTCCTGTTCTTTCCCTCCCTTTCTTCCTTCTTTAGTTCCTTCCTTCCCTCCTTCTTCCTTTCTTTCTTTCTTGGTTGTGTGACTACTTAATGGAGCCAAAACGTTTTTTAAAGTGATGCTGACAGACACCTACTCAGTTAAATTAACATTCCCATCTTCACTGACTCATTTCTTGGGAACCAGCCATGGGTTAATGTGAAGGGAGGGTGGAAGGGCCCGAGGAGATGAAAGGAGGCATGACATTTAAAAATGTATTGTTAGATGAGCAAGAGCTCCTCAATCTAAAACAACAGAATCAATCAAACCAAAATTTTCTTTTCTTTCCTTTATCTATAGAACCCAGGACAGACAGTGACACTGAGGGAAGCAGCTGGAAAATCAGAGCTGGCCTCAGAAGCAACAACAGATTTGACAGGTACCTTGGGAGTCATATGCGAGGTGTGCCTCAGGAATTCTGCCCCGGATCCCACTCTGTAGTTCAGAAGTTTCCTTTGAACATGTACAGACAGCTTTTCTTGATTCTTCTATACTGATTTTCAGAACTGTGCCCATGCCTTTCTTTAAACAATTTGGATTTGGTTAACTTTTGGCTGAATCATGGACACCTATAGGACTCGAACGTTCTGACAACTTTGGTGAATTCCTTTCTTGAGCTGGGGAGCATAGTCAGTCCCTTTCTCATTCTGTCGTCACCATTACTGTTACTTGTGAAGAGATCCTCGTCTGCGTGATCCTGGGGTTTGGCAAGGTGTGAAAAGACCTGGTTTTGTCAAGGAGCTTACCAGCCAAAAGGATATTGTGTTGTGGCAAAACCTGCCAGCCGATTCCCAGATCTGCTTCTCCTTCATCCTGGACACACATGCCGTGTTTCCCAGTCTGCCTTACAGTCAGGTGGGATCGTTTGACTAAGGTCTGGCCGGTAGAACATGGACAGAAATAATATGCAGCCTCTCCGAGGTCTGCTCCCCTACCAAAACACCTCATCCACAGGCTCCACTCTGCAATTTTCACCTTCTCACTGGCTGGGTTGGAAACGACTTCCAGGGCAACCTGAGCAGCCATAAGTTAGAGATTTTATTTATTTATTTATTTTCCCCCAAAGCCCCAGTAGATAGTTGTATGTCATAGTTGCACATGCAGCCATAAGTTAGAGATGGCAGATCCAGAAACGACAAGGGGCTGAGGCCCCAAATCACCATCAGAAGAACGCCTACATTGGACTGTTGCAAGAATGGACCTTTTATTGCATTAGACGCTGGTATTTGGAGGTCTCTCTGGATCTGGTGAGGCCCTAACTAGTACGAATGTGTTTTCAATGAGCCTACCCATATGAAAATCTATCGCTGTGTAACACATTGCCCCAAAATGTAGAGACTTAAAACAACACACATCATTATCTCGCATTTTCTGTGGGCCAGGAAATCGGGCAGAGCATAGTGGGGCGTCTCTGGCTCTGGGACTCACAGGGCTGCAGTCGAGGAATCGGCTAGGGCTGTGGTCATCTCAAGGCTCACCGAGCAGAGAGTCCACTCCCAAGCTCACTCTTGTGGCTGTTGGCAGCTCTTAGTTCCTTGAGGTGTGTTGAACTCCGGACCTCAGATCTTTGTTGGCTGTTGGCTGGAGACATCAGTTCCTTCCCAGAGGGGCTTCTCCACAGGGCAGCTCGCCTCCCTCAGAACAGAGGAATGAGAGAGCGGAAGAGGGTGCTGGAGACAGAGCCACAGTCTCTTTGTAACCTGATCTTGGAAGCGACATGCCATCACTTTTGCCATATTCTGTTGTTAGAAGTGAGTTGGTAGGTCTAGCCCATGCTCAAGGGGAGGGGATCTCACCAGGGGCGTGAATACCAGGAGGCAGGATCATTAGGGGTGTCTCAGAGGCTGCCCACTACACTAACTTTATGCAATTCTTTATTCTTGAAGATTTGTGGGCAAGTTCAACTTTTAAAATGCTCTAAGGCTTCACTGTCCAATATAGAAGCCACAGCCCACATGGCCATTAAAATGAAATAAAACTTAAAATTCAATTCATCGGTCACACCAACCACATTTCAGGTGCTCACAACCACATGGGGCTAGTGGCTACCCTGTTGGAGACTGCACACATAGAACATTTCCATCGTCACCGAAACTTCTACTGGACAGTGCTGCAAAAACAAAACAAAACAAAAAACACTCTTTAAAAAGCTGACTTTTCCCAGAATTGCAAAACAACAGCTATTTTCTGAGGCCCCCAGACTCTCTTTTTCCGCATTCATTGCCACTCATGTTGTTCCTCTGTCTCTTTTCAGGAACTCAGTTGTAACTAGTCTCTTTCCATCTAAAAAAGCTGCTCTCAAGACAGAAAAGGTTAAACACATTCACACTGAGGTGTAAATGACTATCTTTAAACCTAATAATTTCCTCAAAAGCATTTTCATTCCAACAAAGCTGAGTCTAAAGCTGAAGGAATACATTTTTGATTGTGGCACTTTAGATATCTGATTGATGTTGCGTTTTTTAGGCGGATGGGGGAGATGGGGGGGCGCGTTCAAGTCTTCTGAATATGCTTTTGAAACTTAAAGACTTTTCTGAAATGAGAACACTCGCCTGTAATCTATCTGTTTTATGATTCAGGTTTTCACATATTTTCTCAAAGTAGATGACAACCTATATCTGGGTGTGTTCTAACTTAGCAAAAATCAAACAAACTATCTAGTGGAAGCTGTCTGTATGTGTTTATAACCGGAGATCACAAATCGGATGAACTGCCTTATGACATTTAATGCCTAGCTTTTCTTCCTGGAATAAATGAATCCATCATTTAACTTGTTTCAGCCAGAAGGACAGCCTTTCAGTCGCAGAGGGAAAACAGAAGTTCTTTGACAGAGGCGGCAAAAAAGCGCTGGAAACGACTCGGTTACCCACCAAGTGCGTTTCCACCTGAGCTAAGAGGCCCCTCATTAGAGCCTGGCGCGTACTATTCACCTCCGCGGCTGGAGCAGGGTCGCGGCTGGTGCAAACATGATTTGCCACATTGTCTCCACGGGATCATTTGGAAGCGGAGGGAGCTGTCTCTAACGACAGGTCAGAAACATCCCCCAGGCGGGCTCCTTTCTGCCCGCCTCGCCGGGCTGGGCGCTGGCAGCCCTGCCATTCAGGCGCCTGTTTTTGTTGTGGAACAAAAGCCGCACTCCCAGCTGTGGCGCCAAAATCGAGCTCGCGCTGCACAGTAACTGACAGCTCGGCTTGGCTGGGGAGCCAGGCGGCTCCTCCAATCGCCGCCGCCCCTGCCCGCAGCCCCGCGTGTGGACCGGCCGCCCGCCGCCGAGAGGGAGCGGCGGGGAAAACCAGGACGTGGAGCGGCGCGGAGTGGGCGTGCGCCCCGGGCGGAAGGGGCGAGCGAGCGAGGCCCGCAGCCCAGCGCCAAGCCACGTTGTCACCCGGAGCCTGCGGCGAGATGCTGTGCGTGTATGTGGTTAACTCCTGCAAGAAATCTGTTTGGTTAATTCCTGCAAGAAACTGCCCCTGCAAGTTCCTTCTGACTTCCGTGGGGACAGTCTCTGTGGTCACAGGGCCATACAGTAACAGAGAACGTGTCCCCTTCCTTCAGGGGGACTGATGGATGACCATTTAAGTCCTCAGTCTCCCATCAGGTGCTCCGAAGTGACACAAAAGTGAGGGAAACTAAAGGAGTTGATGGCTTCTGTGTTAGAGATGTTGATTGCCTCCTGCAAACCTTCAGAGCAAAATGTCAGTTGCCATCATCATTCAAGAGGGCTTATTACACACTGAATTGTGCATGCAGCTGTTGTGTACTGAACCGTGTGAGTAGAAAGAACTTCCACGGCGCCTCGAGTAGGGAGTAGAAAGTTCCCCGAGTGTACCTTGCAAAATGAATATGCAAGATCTATATCTGTTACACACCGGACAAAATAAAACAGATTCCGGCCTGGTCAGTGGACACCAGGAAATTGAAAGCATCTAGCTTTGGGGGAAAATTAAGTGACTTTGAGTCTGTGGTTTCTGGTTTGGAGGCACTAGAGTTCAGAGGCGGAATGGCGGCTGTGGTGTCTGCCCACCTGGCACCTCCACTGGTTCTGCACGTGTTGGCTGTGTGATTTGAACAAGACAGCTGACTTCTCTGGGCTTCCATTTTCTCATCAATAAAGTGGAGATAATACTTCACTTGCTGTGAAGATGTAACAGAATAATTTATGTAAAGTGGTTGGCACTTAATAAGCATACAATAAACAAATGTGATTATTTGGTGCCAATATATGATGGAGAATTTTCCAGAAATAATGGTATGATGATAGGGACATTCTTCCTCATGAAGAGAAAAGCATTTAGGACAGTACACTTGGCACATATGAGCACCCAGTTAGTGGTGGTGATTTTGTTGTTATTTTTAGTGCCCTCAAGTTGATTCCAATTCCTATCAACTCTGTACAGCAGAGTGGAACGCTCGCTGCCTTGTCTTTTTTGGGGGGGAGGGGGGCGCCATCCTCTCACCTTCTGGCGCTGTATGAGACAATGCTCCGCTGCTATTCGTAGGGTTTTCATGGCCAATGTTTTCAAAAGTGTGTGACCAGATGCTTCTTCCTAGTCTGTCTTAGTCTGGAAGCTCTGCTGAAACCTGTCCACCATGGGTTATCCTGGCTGGTATTTGAAATACCAGTGGCATGGCTTTCAGCATCACAGCAGCATGCAGCCGGCACAGTATGACAACCGACAGATGGGTGGTGTGGTTCCTTGACCAAGAAACAAACTGGGGCCATGGCGGTGAGAGCGCCAATCTTAACCACTGGACCACCAGTGCTAGTGAGTGTCGGTGATGCTGCTGCTGAAATCAGACACATCCTGGCTCTGCCAGGTACCAGCCATTTCTTCATCTCTCTGTGCTTTGGATTTTTCATCTGTACAGTGGATGTAATAACAGTGCCTACCTCATAGGACTACTGAGAGGCTCAAATGACTTAACTTATATAAGGAAAGTGGCACCTGGCAGCACTCAATGAGTGTCAGCTATTATTATTATCATTGCTTTGAGCATCTGAAGGATGATCATTTTAGAAATTATGGCTCGGTAATAGATTATATTCTCCTCATGGTATAATTTAAGGACAGGAGGAGAATGAAGTGTTCCTTAGGAACATGCCCTATCTCCCCTGCCACACCTCTCTTCCCTCTGGATCTGGGTCCTCTCCTTTCTTGGGCTCCTAACGTCCTTTCAATGCCCTAGCTGTTCAGGACTCTGCATGCCAACATCAACCTGACCTGTCCTCTCTGTAGCACTTCTTTTTTAAATTTTTATTTTAAGATTAGTGTAGATTCACATGCAGTTGTAAGAAATAACGGAGCGATCCTGTATACCCTTCACTCAGTTTCCCCCCACGGTAACATCTAGTACAATATCACAACCAGGATATTGACGTTGATATAATCCATCTTACTCAGATTTCACCACTTTTACCTGCAATCATTTGTGCATGTGTGTGTGTGTGTGTGTGTGTGTGTGTATTTAGTTCTATACAATTCTATCACACGTGTAGATTTGTGTGATCACCACCACAATCAAGATATACAACAGTTCTGTCATAAAGGTCCTTTGTATGCCACTCTTCTTACCCCAGACCTCCCCTGATCCCACCTCCCCCCCCATTTTCCACAAACCTTCTCTTTTCTGAGTTCAAAGGCCTACTAAGATAGTACTTAGCCCACCACAAATAAATTCTGGCTAGGGTATTGGTGGACGCTAACTGTTGAATGGGTCATACCCCAAGGTAACTGTATTCTCAGGAAGAGCTTTGATGATTTCACTCTGGGGAATGAGCGGTAGGAGAATATCAGGGAGCAAAAAGAAGGAAAACAGGGCTCAGAATTATCACTCAACTTGAAATGCGCACCAGAAAAGTTGGGTAGAGAAGAAACGTGGAAGACTCTTATGGGACCAAGAGCGCTCCAGGCTGATCCATCTAAGTGGAAGTTAACACACACACACACACACACACACACACACACACACACACTGTGTTAGTCCCTTCAGGCTTCTATAACCAAATACCATAGACTGAATGGCTTATAAACAACAAACATTTATTTCTCACAGTTCTGGAGGCTAGAAGTCCAAGATCACAGCACCATCAGATTCAGCGTCTGGTGAGGGCCCATTTCCTCATAGACAGAGGTCTTCTTATTGTAACCTCACATGGCAGAAGGGGTGAGGGAGCTCTCTCTCTGGCCTTTTTTTTTTTTTTTTTTTGCTGCGGAAGATTCACCCTGAGCTAACATCCATGCCAATCCTCCTCTGTTTTGTATGTGGGCCGCCACCACAGCATGGCCACTGATGAGTGGCGTAGGTCTGTGCCCAGGAACGGATCCTAGGCCGCCAAAGCAGAGCGCGCTGAACTTAACCACTAGGCCACTGGGGCTGGTCTCGGGCCTCTTTTATAAGGGACTAATCCCATTCTTGAGGTCTCTGCCTCACGACGTAATCACCTCCCAAAGGCCATTATACCATCTCCTTGGGGGGTAGGGTTCAACCTATGAACTTTGAGGTGACACAATCATCCAGACCATAGCACATATCTTTAAAATGAGAAATGTTTTAGAGACTTCTCCCCTTCACCACCATCCCATGACCCACTGGAATAAATAAGAACTCTCTGCTGCAGCTGAAGAACTAGATCTCATTCCTGTTCCCCTTGAATAGCATAGGGCAGAAATTAAACAATCAGTCAATGCCCAGACTTGCAGTCACTACCACAGAGCCCCGTCTGATCGTCTGTGGCCAACCACAGCCCTTTAGTGCTGATGACCCTGACATAGGCTACAAGGCGCAGAGAGCACTGGCTTAAAGCCCAACAGGGCATGAGAGTGAAAAGCATTCCCTTTACAAATTGTGACATAATTAGAATGCATAATGTCCCACAAACATTTTTCCCCCAGAGACTTTTTTCAGAGAGTCTGACAACTATAGCACATAATCCTGAGAGTGGAGAAGTGGAAGCCTCGTGCTTCATATCACAAGATTGCCCTTCTAGTGAGGAGCAGAGCCGAGGCACAAGTCCTACTGGCTTTCTGTGATGCTATTGGCAATTGCAAAAAGGGTAACGGGGTCGGGAAGAGACAGGTGTGATGGAGGGACCCTGCTGGAGGCACGTTTCTTATGTTCTACAAGTGTGGTGCCTGGAGCAGGAGCACCAGCAGCATCCGACAACATGCTCGTGGTGCTATTTTCCAGCCCCGTCCCACATCTTCTGAACCAGAAACTTCGAGGCTGTGTGCCATTAACCTGTGTTGTAATAAACCCTCCAGGTGATTTTGAGGCATGGTAAAGCTTGAGAACCACCGGGGCTTCCAAAAGATCCAAAAATAAGTTTGTTGGCCCCCCAGAAGGGATAATCCTTCCTATAGGGATGGAAACGGAATAGTCAAGTACTACTTTAACATCAGGAAAGGAATCTTGGAGTGTCTACAAATAGTAGGCACTATTCTAGGGACAGAGGGATGAACAAGGCAGACAATATCTCATCTTCACGGAGCTTATATTCTCGCTGCTGGTAATAAGTGTTCTAAAGAAAAAAAGCATCTGATTTGGAGTGCAATTTTAGCGGCGTAGTGAGGAAAGGACTCCATAAGGAGATGATATTTGAGCAGACCCCTGAATAAAGCACAGGGGACAGCAGGCCATCTAAGATCTGGAAGAAGGGCATTCTGGCAGAGGGTACTGGAAGCGTGACAGCGTGACACGAACATGAGTTTGGTGTGATCAAGGAAGACTTCTCAAAGACTTGAGGAGGCGGTGTGGATAGAGGGGAAGGAGGAGAACAGGTTAATGAGGGGTGAGACAGGGCTAGATCATTCAGGGTCTTCTACGCCTCCCAAGGAAGTTCAGATTTCTTCTGACTAGGATGGGAAACTGTTGGAGGGTCCTGGACAGGAGAGGGGCACACTTTGTTTTCTGTATTTAGGACAATTTGGCTGCTATGTGAAGGCTGGCCTGTAGGAAGACAAAGGCAAAAGCAGTTAGACTAGTTAGGAGTCTAGCCTGGTCATGCTAGATAAACATGGTAGTGATGGAGGGGGTGCAATTGGTTGGACTTAGGATGTATTTTGAAGATAACGCCAGGATGTGGGAGAAAAGCAGTCAAGAATCATTTCTAGGTTTTCGTTTTCAACTCCTGGGTAAACTGTGGTGCCATTTACTGAAAGGACAAAACTGAGGAAGGAACAAATTTGGGGAGAAAACCAAGAATTCTATTTTGGTCATATTAAGTTTGAGAGGCCTACTAGACATCCAAGTATACAGTAGGATGTTGAATATATGAGTCTGCTACTCAACAGGTAGATGGAACTGGACTGTATAGTTCATGTTACTAAGTAAAAACACCATTCACTAAATGGGTTACAGGCAAATATTTTAAAGTAAGCAAAGTGTAAAATAATAATTTAATTCAAAACAATTTCTTTTTTCCATTCTCCCACTCCTTGAATCTATTTTATTCAAACTTTCCACGTGGGTCATCTGTAGTAGTGTCTTTTCCATCACCAGAAGTACTTTTCCAATCTTTTAACATGTTTCCAGAGCACATGACATTCACTTACAGCCGAGCCGTTTGACGTGCAGTACTTTTTGGACTGTGTATGATGAAGTCTCTGGACACTTTATTCCAACCACAAGAAACCATTTGCTCCTTGTGATTGCCACACCAAAATCACACACGATCTTGCTTTGTAATGTGATGACTAGAAGTCTTAATTTCTAGCAACATCCAGCACAGGTGATCCCAGGAGAAACTACCAAATCTAGGGTAAATTTCTTTGCCTTCTTTGTTGTTCAAAATTAAATATTTGAGCGAACACCCTTGTAAAATAAGAGATGCAAGACCCAAATATAAGCCGTTTGCTTCTTTCTTGAGGGCTGATTTTAGGAGATAAAGTATCACAGATTCCAGCATAAATGTGTGAAGGCTAAAGAACACTGAGGCAGAAGACACCAGGGTCTTGGGACTCACAGCCACCTTCTGCAATGGGGGAAGGGCTGAGTTACTCGGACAACAAGTCTCACTCACTTTGGTGTATTCTGGCACGAGTGCAGCTAAGACTGTATAACCCAGGGGATGCAGAGAGAGGGCTGGCATTGCTGGCCTGGATAGACATTAGGATGCCCATAGGCACAGTGAGTGGAGAAATGAGATTGTCAAAGGTTTCCAACATGACTATTCTCATTCTCTGTGCCACTGAACTCACGGTTTCTGGACTGAGAGGAAGAGACAATGTGACAATAGGGGGATTTCTCCATAGACCATCTAACACGTCTTGATTTCCCCTTCTCTGGACTGTTGATTCCTGTATGAAGTGTGAGGATGTCGGTGTGGCTGCCACTGCTGGCTCCTCCCATCGCGCCAGCTAAGCCACAGCCCCAAACAAGAAGAGTTGTGTTCAGAAGTAAGATTACATGGTCTTTGGACCGAAAACGTCAAAAAGAACTGTTATTTTAATGAGATGTGTCCAGGCATTGCAATGAATGTGTTCCCATCCCCTAAGGGGAGTTCCCAAACTCTCCGCGCTGTCCCGGTGCCTCTGCTCCCATGGCTGCCTCTCTCTGGAATGTTCTTTCTGCCAATTCATCATCTGGTCCATCCCCAGTCACCCTATAACACTCAGCTCTAGCAGGACCTCATCCCGCAAGCCTTCTCTGACCCACCCTGGCTGTCTGGCTCCCTCCTTTTCCAAGATCCACAAAATCCCTTGTAGGTCATGATCATGTCTTCACCAGAGGCATTGTAAAATGTGCTCAAGTGTCTGTGTCCTCCATCAGACTGGTGCTCCTCAGGAGGAACTGGGTAACAATCTGGGCATCTCAGGGTCCAGCCAAGACCTTGGCATGCACAATAGATACTCAGTAACCTTTGTTGAAGGACTAGACTTCAGGGCAGCATTTGGTTAGATATTTTTTTAAATTTTGGTCTCAAGTGTAATCCATGGAAGGAGATGGAATGTGCAGCCACCTATATGGTGTCATTTGAAAGGTGTCAGGCATGGTTCTTAGCCTCCAAATGTGATATTTCCCCTGCCATTGAAATTGAACCTGAAATTACTCTGTTAAAGATTACTTCCTAATTTACGTCCTCAAGAATCCACTGGCTAATCTACAAATACCCCTTGGGAGAATAAACTGACAAATTCAGTGCTTCTTAACTTAATGTGCATACAAACCACCTGGGAATCTTGTTAAAACCAAGATTCCCATTTTAGAGGAGGAGGGGCTGAGATACTGCATTTCAAATTAGCTGCTTGTCTGCAGACCACACCTTGGGTGGCCATGGTCTAGCCAGTGGTCCTCAAACCCTACCATGTATCAGAATTGCCTGGAGGGCTTCTTTTTTTTTTTTTTTTTTGGTGAGGAAGATTAGCTCTGAGCTAACATCCATTGCCAATCCTCCTCTTTTTGCTGAGGAAGATTGGCCCTGGGCTAACATCCGTGCCCATCTTCCTTTACTTTATATGTGGGACGCCGCCACAGCATGGCTTGATAAATGGTGTGTAGGTCTGCATCCAGGATCTGAACCTGCAAACCCCGGGCCGCCCGAGTGGAGTGCATGAACTTAACCACTACATCACCAGGCCGACTCCTAGAGGGCGTCTTAAAACACAGATTGCTGGACTTCACCCTCAGATTTTCTCATTCAGTAGGTCAGGGGCATGGCTTAAGATTTTGCATTTCTAACAGGTTTCTAGGTGATGCTGCTAGTCGGAGAACCACAGATACATATCAAATGTGTTCACCTTCTTCACTCCCACACCAGCTCTGAGAGAAACTGGAGAACACGGCACAGTCCTGCGGTGGAAACACCGTTCGTGGGAACCAATTTCAGCTGCTCTTTCATCACGCCCTGACTTAGTCCTGACCTGTATCTGCTATTTCTCCCTTGCCCCTCAGGGGCCAGTGCTGATTTCTACAACTCTCCGTAAACCCACCAGCACACCCTCTGCTATTTCACAGAAAAAAACAGAAGCCCCTGGGTTTGAACTAAATCAAATTCTCATCTGGCCCCCTACCTACAAAAGTATCTGCATCTACATCTATTCTGGAGGCCCTTTGTCTTGTATGAGACAAACAAATGACCCTCTGCTGATGCAAAGTCAACCCATCCACTGGGCTTCAGATCTTATACCTCCTCCCCTTAGGATCTGTCTTCTTCACTTATCCCTCTTAATTCCTATTTCTCCTATCTTTTATTTTAATCATATGCAAGTCTTTCTCATCTTCAAAAATCCTCTTTATCCTATCTCCTTCACTCCTTCACAGGAAGGAGTTAAATAGTTAAATTTCTAGAAAAAAATAAAAACCTGAAATGTGCACTTGTTACTTCCTTAATTCCCAGCCATTTTAAAAATCCACGGCAGTCTGGTTTTCGTCCTCCTGAATCCACTGAAAATGCTCTTGTTAAGATCACCAACCTGTTACTAAACTCAGTTGGCAATTTTCAGTCCTCATCTGCAATCTCAAGGCACGTTCAGTTACTTTAGCCAACATCCGTGTATGCTAATGAGTCCTAGATCAGGCAGGCTCCAAGTAGGAAAAGAGAAAACACTCTGAATTTAAAAACACAAGGAACTTCATGCCCACAGCTGATGGACGAGCTGAGAAAATATACGAGGGGTGTTGAGACAACCCAGAAATTAGTGACGGGAAGATGCTACCTCCCTAGGCTGGAGGGATGAAAGGAAGAGGTGAGGCTATGCCGTGGCCAATGGCTCTGGTGACCTGGTGGAAACCAGAGCCACTGGTCTATGTGGGGGGATTGGAGCCTCAGAGGAGATGAGCGCAGTGGGAGGACAGCCCCAGAGCAGAAAGTGGGGAGAAATTTCCTGGATTCTGCCTTATTCTCTCTAATCTCCCACCAGTGTCTCTCTTGGGCCAAACCCAGCCAGCAGCCTCTGAGAAGGGAGCCTGAGAGAAGCAGGCTGCAGAGGTTGGCAACCTATGATACAGAGGAGAGTGGGGCAAGAGCAAGGAATGAATCTGATGGCAAACTGGCCAAGGACCAGCACAGCTCCGAAATCCATACAGCCTCTCCAGATCTCTCTTAAATGTCAAAAAACTATTACACAACTTGACCTGGATGCCCACGGGCACTTCAAACACAACATTTCCCCAAGTGGTACTATCTTCCCCACCAAGCCTGCTTCCCTTGCCTCTGTGACCATCACTAAGATCAACCTAGTCCCACCAGACAATTGCCCCGGTTCCTTCTTCTCTCGTGCTGCACAATCCTATTAGTTACCAGGTTTTGTTGATTTCTGCTTTGTATACAATTTTTTACATTTACCCTCTCTTCGCTTACTCGCTGTTGCAGCTTTAGTTCAGACTTTCTTCATTTCTTACCTGGACTAAGGCAAAACTCCCCATCTCTATGAGCATTCTCTTCCAGTCTATCTTCCATGCTGCTGCCAGAATAACCTTTCTAACATGCACATTGAACCATGTCCCTCCCTTGATCAAAATTCTTCAGTTTCCCCAACAAGATTCCAAGCCCTCCTAGAACAGGTAGGTTCTGAATCTCCTATAGGCCCAAGCACAAAATAACACTCAATTCCTACTACTTAGCCATAAGAAACGATGAAATTCAGCCATTTGTGACAACATGGATGGACATTGAGGGTATTATGCTAAGCGAAACAAGTCAGAGGGAGAAGGTCAAATACCGTATGATCTCACTGATAAGTAGAAGATAAAAACAACAAACAAACATATCGAGACAGAGACTGGACTGGTGGTTAGGCACGTGTGTGCTGATGGATTGTAATTAGTCTTTAGGTGGTGAACATGATGTAATCTATGCGGAAATAGAAGTATAATGACGTACACCTGAAATTTATACAATGTTATAAACCAATGTTACTGCAATTAAAAAAAAGAAAGAGCCATAAAGAAAAAAAAACTACTCAATTCCTAACACTGGATTCTCCTCCAAGGAAGGAGAAGAATCTGAGAAAAGGAAGAGGAAGAGATCCTAAGACACGAAGTTTTGCCTCGAGTGTATTGTACCGCCCTTGCCAGTGTCATACGACAAATCAGAAACAGGACTTGCTTCACGGGCACATACATAGTCACCCAGGGCCCCACGTTTAGAAGAGTGCACGTTTAGTTTAATGTTCTGCTGTTTCTATCTTGAAATTCATGATCATTTTGAGCAAAGAGCCCTACATATTCACATCACATGGGGCCCCACAAATTATGTAGCCAATCCTGGCCAGGAATATCTACAGGCCTAAGTTACACAAGGTGAATGCTATTCTAAAAGACGGCAGCTCATATACTTAGGCCGACATCAGAGTTTAGATTCTAGAAAATATAAATATCCTGGGTAGGGAATGACTAATGAATTGCAAGGTATGTAAAAGGGATATAGAAGTCATTGAGAACAACAAGCTGAACATGAAGTCAGAATGGGAGAAAGATATTTAAAGCTATTAGGAAAATAGTGTAATTAATAGTGGAATAATGTAGAAGTCGTGTAAAAAGAAACCTCATAAAAGAACATGGGCGAAATGACTGTAGCATGGTGGCTGAAACTCTGTATTGGAAACATATCGGGAAAGATTTAGAAAAAAATAGTGAAGATCATTATTTTTATACCCAAGATCATAACTAGCTATTTTTTCTCTTCACTGAGAATCGAATAAGGGAAAATAGCTCTGCGTTTCTGAAGGACACAATAGGCTAAATAGAAAAAAACCTTTTATGAGTGAATTAATATAACATAGTAAATTACCAAAGACCCAAGACTATTCTTATATTTTCTTGGTGCTCATCCTTCTCGTCTCTTCCTCTTTCTTCTCCTTCCTTGTCTGTTTTTCTTCATTTTTCTTCTCTTCCCTCCTCTTAACTTCTGGAAAGGAGCAAGAAACAACAGTAGTTGTACCAAGTTTTGTTCGAAACTTCTGTTTAGCCGCCCCCCCATCCCCGCTCCGCTTCCTTCATGCATGTGGGCCAGATGGACAGTCTTTGTATCTACAGTGGTTTAGGGGAAATTCTATACCCTAGTAAGTATGGTGAGCTCTGAGGAATTTTTAGACTCTTTACAAAATTCTGTCTCTCATTTTTTTCATATTAACAATAACAACAACAAAAAGAAATTTACAACTAGCTTTTAAGAAATTCCAGGGGTATTTCTATCAGCATGTGCTGATGTCTCATTTATTTTATGGCTTTCAAGACTCTGATAATAGGTTGCTGGGGTTAATTCAGGTACTTCTTCCCCTGGAATAGCTTGAGAATAAAATAACAAACATAGGAACTGAAATGGTGCAGATAAAAACAGGACCGGCAGAGGGAGAGATTAGGAGATTTCACATCTCACCACTCAAACCTGAAAATAGCCTAATTGGAAGCCTGATGAAGGCTTGAATGAGAATTATTAAATATAAACTAATAATTCAAAAACAGGTTTTTAAAATTAGGTTGGTAGATGAGAAAACACAGTTATGGTAGTTTGGATTTTGGATTTACAGCAAAGTATCACAAGCATGGTTTGTTTCCTTAATTAGCTCAGTCAGGTTCACCTAAAAATGGATCTGGAAAGTAGAAAATGACTCTTGGAAAGTCTGAGCCTGTACTGTCCAATTCCCTAGCCACTAGCTACATGTGGCTATTTAAACTTAATTAAAATTAAATACAATTAAACATTTAGTTGCTCATTTGTAGTAGCCACAGCTCCATGTGGCTAGCGGCTACCATATTGGACAGTGTGAATATAGACCATTTCCGTGATTGCAGGATGCTGGAGCAGACGAACCATTTGTATGCTCACATTTGCATTAATGTTAAATAAGTTAAAGGGGTTAGATTTAGTGTTTTGAAAAACATTACTTATTAGAGATATTCTGATGATGATAATGATTATTTAAACTTAGAAATATTTCTATTAGGATGAAAGGATTAACCAAGAGTTATTAACTAAAATACAGACAGGAAGGCATGTAATCAATAACTAAGTAAATGAGAATCAAATCTGAAAACTTAATTTTAAGAATTCATCCCAGCAATAGAACATCCTGTAGTACAAGGAAATTATCTTGTTGGATAAGCACATAATAAAATTGAAATGAAGCCTTGCTGCAAAAAAGTTTTTAAAAAGAGAGCAAGAATTGAAGGAAAATGATAAGGATTGAAGTCTAGCAGAGGTCATCAGTACCAACTTTGGTGGAAAATAGTGATAACAATTTGTAAATAAAATCAGCAAAGAAAGGCCCATAGGTAAATATAAAGCTTTGGAGAAGAAAACGTGAAGAAATTTAAAGGGAAACAACAAAGCTAGGGAAGTATTTGCAAACATATGACAATATGATTTTTCACGTTGAGAACTCATACAAGTGGGAAGGAAAACCCAGACTCTTGTAGGCATATGGGCAAAGGCTAAGAAAAGAATTCGCAGAAGGGGAAATAAAATTCCAACACGTGGGGAAATACTTTTCTTCGTTAATGATCAAAGAAATAAATTAAAACAAAATGAGATTCAATGGAACATTTATCAAAGTAGCAAAGAGAGAGAAAGAGTGAGATACGATCATAGCAGGGGAGAGGGCAGGAAACCAGCGGCTTTCTCATGGCTGTCAGAATGTAAATTTTGGCAACTCCTTCAGAAAGCCATCCAGTAAAATGTATCAAGAAAATGTGCATACCCTTTGACTGCTGATTCCACTTCTGGCACTGATCCTAAGAATCCAAAAAGTGTATAATGCCTTCTGTACAAAGGCTGACAGCAACCTATTTGAAATAGCAAGACACGGTGAAATCATGGCACAAAGGCATGGCAGAATATTCTGTAGTAAAGATTATGCTATGAAGAGTTTTCACTGTTTATTTTAAAATGAACTATGTAGTATTTGAATACATTCTTTTTAAAAAGCCAAAAATACAGAAAGTAGGAGACCTCCTTTGCCTCGTCCCTGAATCCCATTCACCTTCAGACACTTTCCCATCCGTCTATCCAGCTTTCCACCTGAATCCACACTATGTGGAAGTTTATAGTATACTTTGTGGGGTTTTTTAAAACACAAATGAAATCACATTTCAATATTAGTTTATAACTTGCCCTTTTCATTGACAAATTTGAGCCCTTCCTCTTATAGTACACAGCGACTTCCCTTACTCTTTTTAGCTGTTGCATAGTGGTTCCCACTCTGTCAAAGTCTCCTTTTTAAACTATTCTCCTTTTGATGAATATTTACACTGCATTCAATATTTTGCTATTAAAACCTGTACTGCAACAAGTATCCTCTGTGTGCTCCTTAGTGCTCATGTACCTATGTTTCTCTAGGAGAGACAGCTAGAAGTGGAATTGCTAGCTTCAAATGGCAAGTGCATTTTGGAATTATAATAGATGCTGCAACAGTATACATTAGTACTTGTTTCTTCATGCTCTCAGTAACATAGAATATTATCAAAGCTTTAAAATTTCTACCAGTCTGATAGATGAATATTACATCTAATTGTCTTAATAATATTGAATTCGCTGTGTGTTATGTATTAATCCTTGATTTCATGTTTAAAATGTTTTCTAATCATCTCTCATCTATATTCAAGCTTTTTAATGGTGCCTTTGTCATAAAGTTTAAAGGTTTTTTGTGGTCAAATTTATCAGCTTTTTGCTATGGCTCTGACTTGACATTCTATTTAAAATGGCTGTTTGGGCCTGCCTGGTGGCGTAGTAGTTAAGTTCAGGCGCTCTGCTCCAGAGGCCCTGGGTTCGCTGGTTCAGATCCTAGGCACAGACCTATGCACGGCTCATCAAGCCATGCTGAGGCGGCCTCCCACACAGAGCAACTAGAAGGATGTACAACTATGACATACAACTATCTACTGGGGCTTTGGGGAGAAGAAAGGAAAAAAGGAGAAAGGTTGGCAACAGATGTTAGCTCAGGGCCAATCTTCCTCAACAAAAAAAAAGATTGATATAAATAAATAAATAAAATGGCTGGCATTCTCCAGAGATTCTAAAAACATTCATTTTCTTGTAATATTTTCATGATTTATTTTCTTCCTATTAGCTCATAATCTATCTACAAGTTATATTGCCATGTGTGAGAGGAAAGCTTACATTATAAAGCCAGGTGGAAAAATAATATGAAATAAAAAAAAAATGATGCATAGGAAAGAGATTAAAATAAATATACCAAAACAATAGCAGTGGTTACCTTTGGGTAGGGAAGTAAAATTAAGGGTGATGTTGATCGGAACAGAGATGGCAGTCCTAAGACGCAGCACCTTAAATTGGCTTAGAAGAGATGTCTATAAATGAATGTACCCACATACATTTGCAGGCATACATATTAGACTCCATTTGTGGACTTTAATAACGGGCATTTGACTTAATCTTAAAACATACTTCAGGTTAATATCTTATATCGTGGAACTTAAGAGTGGAAAGTCATTAGACAGGGCAAGTCATTCCTCTTAGAGCTGTGAACACTGCAGAGATTAGGAAACTTAACTAGGGTCACATGGCTAGTAATTCCCAGAGCAGGAGTTGGACCCAGGTCTCCGCGTTTCTAGTCCAGTGTTCTTCCTACCGCCTTTCAAGTGCCAATGTGAGATGACTAGAGTGATCAGGAAACAACGAAGACAAAATCTCTATCTCCACACACACACTCCCCACATACCTCAAAATAGCAAATATGTGTTACATAAAAAAGAAAGTAAATCTATCATTTTCGTATTCACTTAAAAAAAATCCAAGTCTCTGGGAGGTGTTTTAAAGAACTGTGCAGGGGCCGGCCCCGTGGCTTGGTGGTTAAGTGCGCGCGCTGCAATGCTGGTGGCCCGGGTTCGGATCCCGGGTGCGCATCGAGGCACCACTTCTCCCTCCATCCTGAGGCCGAGTCCCACATACAGCAACTAGAAGGATGTGCAGCTATGACATACAACTATCTACTGGGGCTTTGGGGGGAAAAAATAAAATAAATAAAAATCTTTAAAAAAAAAAAAAAAAAAAAAAAAAAAAAAAAGAACTGTGCAGAAAGTACATTGTGTTGTTAAAGAGGGTTTAAGTTAGTTGCTCATGGAAGAAACATTCAGCTGGGTGGAGGTTTACGCTTGACTTACACAGGCTTTCAGCCCGAAGGTTGTCATAGATGAGAGACTCTCTTAACCTTAATCTATTTTTCATATGGTGCGGTGACAGTCCTCGTCTGAAATTGTTTCTAAGTTTCCCAGAAGTGTGGAAAAACTAACCTAATCTTACTTTTATAACCTGTTTAAAGGTCAAAACTTTACTTTTAGTTTTAAAATAATTTTTTAAAGGAGCTACCATTCTCAAGGAATCCAAATATTTAAGGTTCTCAGGGACATAAAAGAGCTATTGCTGGCGGTACAAGTTTGTTGTATGTCTGCCCTGGTGATGGTCACACCTCATGATTTGGGGACAGTGATGACTATCTTTCTGAATCTTGAATTTAAAAAAATTGAACAAAATGTCAAATTGAACCTGATTTTCTTTGTCTAATTTCTCAGCATATGTTAAAAAAAAAATGTTTTGCATATCTTTGGGGCTCAGAACTCAAAGGTTTAAGAATCACTCAGGATCAGAAGAAACCAGGCCGGAGGCAGCAAGTTGCTCTGTGCTACGGGGTGGTGCCTACTCCACCCTCGGTCTTCCTCATCAGCGAGTCACAAACTGTTCAGCCAAAGCACGCGGGATGCAGAGGAGAACCACCTACCAGGGGGAGAGCATGGAGTCCACTGCAACGCTGGAAACGCTCGCTGAGGCAAGTTTTCATTCAAATTTCACATTACACTCCATCCAATTCCTATGTTTGTTTTAATATATTTATTTATATTAAATAAATATGATAAATAGAACAGTAAATTATAAATAAATTATAAATAAATATAATTATAAATAATTATAAGTAAAATATAACGATAGATTATGTTATATAATTATAATATAATAATTACATAAATAATAAATTATAAGTAACAAATGAAATATACTAAATAAATATTAAGTACAAATATTTCTTTATATTAAATCTCCAGCCCTCTCCACCCCTCCTCTGCGTTATTTTTCTCTCTAGCACTTACTGCATCTATAGAACCATATAGTTATCTTCTTCGGGGGTTGTCTATTCCCCTCCTCACTGAGAGTTGTGTTCACTGCAGCACACCAGCACTAAGAATAAGGCCTGGCCCTCCGCAGGGCTCAATAAATACATATTGAATGAGTGCTGGAGTCTTTTAAATGATGATGTGTTAAATCGGACTGTCTGGAAGATGTGCCTTCCTTACCCCGTGACTTAGAGGCATGCCTCATCCTCAGTGGCAAGCGCTCCTAGTTTTGGAAGTAAAAGTGTGTTATGTTTAGGGAACACGAGGGAACTAAGACTCCTCCCCACTTGCTTGGCGTCTGAACTATTTCTTGATTTCTGAGCCCATATCATGAGTGCAGGGTGTCATGAACCCACAGCAATGTGATATTTCTTGATTCCTGATGAATTAGGTAACTTGATTTTACTTCTTGCTAAATGTCCTCTGACTTCACGAGGGTGGTCTTGAGGGGCCTGCATTTGCCTGGACAACGTTGCTCTCCCTGCCCATCCAGATCCTTCTCAGCCCTCAAAGCCCACCTTGGTCCAAACCTGTTTGTGACATTAATGGTCCCAACACCAAGGCCAGTCTCTTTCTCCCATCCAGAGGGCAGCCTCTGGGGCCCAGTGGGGCCGGGGAACGGATGTGCAGGGGCTCTGCCGAGGTGGCCTGAGGGAAAGAACAAGCCGATTTGAACGCACATACAGCAATCTTGAAAGAAAGAACAATGGTGTAGATTAGTCCTTCTTCTATTAAACCACAAATACCAATCACTGACTCACTTAACTCTGTCTTTCCTCTCGGTTCTCGGGAAAACATTTACTTTCTTTCATCTACGGCAATTTCGGACATAAAAAGCGTTATCTCTGGCCTGACCACAGCCCCTTGATAAGACGCAGTGGGACTTGCAAAGCATGTTTTTGCTAGTTATTGACAGTTCTGAGCTTACTTAAAAGACAGCTACCTTGTTATTCCTTTCGAGTATCCCGGGCCACCTTGTTTATACCCCACTAGCAGTAAATTTACTACAAGCTCTTATACAGAGCTTCCGTGTGCCAGGTACCCTTCTAAGCTGATTACACATATTAACTCATTATCCTACAAAACAGTTTTACTATTAGATAGGTACTACTATTATCCCTATTTTACAGATGAGGAAACTGAGGCACAGAGAGAGAATGAGTAAGGACATATAGCTGCTAAGATCCAGAGCCAGGATTCAGAGCTGGGCACTCTGGCTCCTGAGACCAGGTACCTAAGCACTAACCCGCTTGTCTCACACCTTCGTTCTCCTCCACTGTACCTGTCAGCCATCCCCTTGCCCCTGATCGCTATTCTTCTTGGTCAGAGAAGGACCCTGCTACCTCTCCCCAAAAATCACCTCCCATATCAACCGAGGTGAATTTCTTGTAATTGCGATGAAAGCACTTCAGTGACCCTTCTCCATCCTTCGTAAACACTCACTGATAACGGATTAGTTCACTTCCTGGATGGTCCTTGCTGTTCCATGCTTTGACCCAACACACCCATCTCTGAATCTCTTAAAATGCTCAGACTGTTTCCTCACTCTGAATTCCTCAATGGAATATTTACAAATGGAAAGTTCAATGGGAAAATGCCACGATCTGAACAGAGGTGGGGAAGATGAATCTGCTGGTGGTGTCTGGAGGGGGTCAGTGGAGGGTGTGCTGTTGAGAAACTGGGTGGAGAAAGCTCCGCAGGGACCTTCCCTTCTGTTGCCATGAAATACTGTAGGAGCTCTGGGAATGGAAAGGAAGGGGTGGATTCCAGAGGCATTTCGGAGAGAACAATGGATTGGACTTGTGGGCAACTGCCTCAAGGGATAAGGCAGAGAAGGGAGCTAAAACGGTACCGCTATTTTGGGCCTGGATGATTATAATGAGAGTGTCATTACCTGAAATAGGTGTATCAGGAAGCTAATCTGATTCAGGGAGAACAAAAAGTTCATTTTAGAAGCTTTGTCGTCATCCTGGTGTTAATGCTCAACAGTTGGAAGACACCGTGAGCATTTAATGAGCTCCCTTCAGTGTCTAACAGGGCGCAGGATGTTAAACCTCCAACAGCAATGACAATGAAAGGGAGCAGAGGGTGAGGACATCCTCCACACTGGCCTCATGGAGGCGCCTGCCAGGGTATTTGATGAGTTAGATCCTCCCCAGCCCTCACCTCCAGAGGTGGAATTTGGCACACGATTTGAATGCAGAGAGTATGGCTTACTACCTAGCCTAACCCCAAAGAGCAGCAAATGACTTTTCTTGGTCACACCTAAAAATCCTCAGAAAGTGACAGTGTCATTAGTTATACGGCAAACTGGTTATGTGCTTGGTTTCCAAACTTGATCTTACTTAATATTAATTTTTTTAAATAACAAACAAAGAATCTTGAAGCTGCGCTCCTGTTGGTTTCTCCAAAGACCTTGCCAGTGCCAGTCGTCTGCACATTCGAATGGTGAGAGCAGAACGTTTCTTGGAATTCAGCAGTTATGATCAGGCACTCAAGGTAAAAGTGCAGAAATAAAAGCTGAACGACTTACAGACTTAACACAGTAGCAAGACAGCTCAAGAGGCAGGGCCTAGAATGGTGTGTTCAGGGAGACTGCGAGATTGGCAGGCAATGTCATGAAACAGTATTTCAAAAATCCAAATGAGTCTGATGATTCCTATTAGGAGCTGACCCCAAATCTCGGGTTGGTGCACTTTCCTCGATTTCACACAAGCTCGAGTAGTCGCCCTGCACCACAGAGACCATTAAAATGACTTGCGGCAAATCTCTTCCTTCCAAGTCGGACTCGGACCGACAAGCTTACTTCCAGCGAAGTCTGCCCTCCTCCCCCCGAAGGGAATGATCAGCCGCGGGTGAGCGTGTGCCCGGCGTCTGGGCCAGCTGCTCCGAAGCGCCCGATTTTCGGAGGCCGTGGGTAGGGGAAATAAATCCAGTCCGGGTTTTGTCTGAGCGGGGGGACCCGAGGGCTGCGAGGAAGGGCTCGCGGGGAGGGGGGCGGCGGTGGAAAACACAACACAAACAGCTCGCGCCCGGCCGGCAGCGTAGGCCCCGAGCGCGCGGGCGCAGCGGCCCGGGAGAGGCGCGCGGGCCCGGCCGCCGGCCGCATGGAGCGCAGCGCGGCCCGCGGCTCCGGGGCGGCGGCGGAGGCGGCGGCGCGCCGCTCGCTCACACCCACCCCCGCCCGCGGCCGCCGCGCCGCCCCGCCGTAGCCGGCTGCCGGCGTCCCCGCGGGCCGGCCCAGCGCGCGCAGCCCGTGCAGCCGCCAGCGCGGGAGGCGGCTCCCGCGCCCCCCGCAGCCCCGCAGCCCCGCGCCCCGGGCGCCGGCGACCCCAGCGGCCGCCGGGCGAGGAGGAGGAGGAGGAGGAGGAGGCGGAGGAGGGGAGCAAGCCGCCGGCCCGCGCTCAGGCATGCAGGCGCGGCGTCTAGCCAAGCGCTCCAGCCTGGGCAGCCGCCGGGGGGGCGCCGCGCTGCAGCCGCCCGGCCCCGCGCCCGCGCCCGCGCCCGCCGGGGAGGGCGCCGCGCCCGGGCCCGCGCCCCCGCGCCCGGCCCCGGCCCGGAGAGCTGGAGGCCGCCGCTGCCGCCGCCGCCGCCGCGCGGCGCGGGGACCGGCCCCCCTCGGGCCGCCGGGGCCGCCGCCTCGTCGCCGGTGCTGCTGCTGCTGGGGGAGGAGGACGAGGACGACGAGGGCGGCAGCCGGCGGCGCAGGGGGCTCGGGCGGGTGGAGGAGAAGCCCCGAGGGGGCGCGGAGGAGGAGGATGACGACGAGGAGGACGAGGACGAGGAGGTGGTCGTCGAGGTGGTGGACGGCGACGACGACGAGGACGGCGAGGAGCGCTTCGTGCCCCTCGGCCCCGGCCGCGCGGTCCCCCGGGGCCCGGCCCGGGGCGCGCTGAAGGTGCGTGCCGGGGGCGGCGGGGCGGGGGCGGCCGGGCGGGAGGGGTGTGTCCGGCGGCGCCGGCCGAGCGCGGGCAGAGCGGGCGGACTGCTGCGCGCGCCGCGGGCCCCCAGCGCCCTGCCGGGCGGCCGCTCCCCTCTGCTCAAAGGCCGGGTCGGGTGTGTTGTCGCGTGTGCGTGCAGGGAAAGGACACTTGTCCCTGCTGAGGTGGGGAACTTGGAGATGGGACGAGGCAGGCGCCGGTTGGCGCCCGGTGGGGACGGGCGAGGGAGGGCGGGGGGAGATTTTATTCCTCCCCGAGGAAGCAGGAGTGTCCCCTTCTCCTTAGCTTGAGGGCTGTCGAGCTTATAGAAACTAGCAACAGCTTCTCTTGTCAATCTCTCCGCCCCCTCTTCATCCAAGAACAATTGTTGATGAGTTTGCATCACAGGCGCTCGTGAGAGAACCGGTAAACCCAGTACAGCAAAAACCAAGCCCTTGGTTTCTACATGCATTTTGCTGGCAGCTTTTGGCAGCCCCCCACCCCCCCACCCCTCCGTCCTTCCCTGTTTAAACTCGACATTGTTTAGCATTGTGGGGTTTTTTTCCCTCCTCAAAATTGCAAATGTGAAAACACGAGGAAATCAGGAAGGGGGACGGTGGTGGGGGGGCGGCATTTAAAATGGATGTGAGTTTCTGCTGGGGATTCTAGCGAAGTCCCTTGTGCACTGAAGCACCGAGAGGTCTTTCGGTTTGTGTATCTTCAGGAGATGAGGGGTTTGTTATTACACAACTGACTGGCTGGGCTTCCAGGCTCGCGATTGGACAAAGCGAACCACGTTGAGGTTCATGCACAGTGTATGTTGCTAAGAAGTTTTGAGGGCAGCAAGTGGTAGGCGATGGAGTGAGTGATGTTTCTCAAGAGTGGTTCTGAAAATCAACTGAATGACTACTGGAGTTTTCAGAAGATATTGGTATAGCAGGAAGAAAAATACATAAACAAGTGAGCTTCACAGATAAGAGACTATTTGTTAGAAAATCTTCTGGGGCTCGCAAAAAAAAGTCAGCTCCTCGAAGCATGAAATTGCAGCTCCTAAAATGTTGAATATCAGCATTTAGAATAGCCCCAGCATAGACATGGGCACAGATTTCTTTCCTAGACCACTCTGGAGGTACCAGCTCTGGGAGTGAGAAATTTTCAGCAAGTAGCCATTTGGGATGATAGTTTTTGACAGTTGCTTGTTGGAACCCAGACCATGACCACACTCATTACCATTGTCTGATGAAAAGCCTGCATTGCATGGCTACAGGATATAGCTGGGTTTGGAATTAAGTCACATGGCATCAGTGATATTGATTAACAAGAGGAGTGACTCCTTACCATTTTTGTCCAGAGATACAGAAAATGTGTCTTGTGATTTGAACAGTGGTTGCACAATTTGTGATAGAAAAATTAATTATAATTTATGCTGTGTGATCAAAGCAAACCCAATGTAGGAAAAAATCAAATCTATAAGAACAGAATAACTAGGGTGTGACAGTTCACATTATCAGAAAGGATTTTTCACATCTCCAAACAAATTTCTGTTGAATTCTTTCAACATGGATTTCATTTTATAATATTTTGGTTTGCCCACAACTTTGCAGAAATTTATATATTGAGTAATTTGAGGTATAATTTATATAATTTTTTACTGCTTTAAAACCATCTTGACACTGCATCTGAAGATTTTCTTTTCTTTTTGGTGAGGAAGATTGGCCCTGAGCTAACATCTGTTGCCAGTCTTCCTCTTTTTGCTTAAGGAAGGTTCGCCCTGAGCTAACATCTGTTGCCAATCTTCCTCTTTTTGCTTGAGGAGGATTGTCCCTGAGCTAACAACATCTGTGCCAGTCTTCCTCTATTTTGTATGTGGGACGCCGTCACAGTATAGCTTGATGAGAGGTGTGTAGGTCCACGCCCAGAATCCGAACTCGTGAACCCCGGGCCGCTGAAGCATGCGCGAACTTAACCACTATGCCACGGGGCTGACCCCTGAAGAGATTTTCTAATGGAGTTTAATGGGATCATTTTACTCTAATGCATTTAAAAATGTTGACATCTTATATACATACTTATGCATTCATTTATTCAAATATCTATTAAGCACCTACTATGTGCCAGCTGCTATTCTAGAACACAGCAGTACACACCGTCCAGATGCTCACATCTGGTGAGAAGAGTCATAGCAACAATCAAACAAACAAATAAATATGCATGGCACTTGAGATGAGTGATGTATGCTGTGAAGAAGATAATGATATCTCAGAGTGTGGGAGGAAGAAGAGAAAGGTGCTGTGGGGAAAATCTCCCCCAGGAGGGGACATTGGATCTGAAATCTGAGACTTGCAGCTTGAGAAGATCTTTCCAGGAAGACAGAATGGCAATTACAAAAGCCGTGTTGTGGGGGGAGCCAGCCCTGTGGTGTAGTGGTTAATAACGTTCTCATGCTCCGCTTCAGCAGCCTGGGGTTCGCAGGTTTGGATCCCAGGCGTGGACCTACACACGGCTCATCAAGCCATGCTGTGGCAGCGTCCAAAGTACAAAAAATAGAGGAAAATGGGCATAGAGGTTAGCTCAGGGCTAATCTTCCTTGGCAAAAAGAGGAAGATTGGCAATGCACATTAGCTCAGGGCCAATCTTCCTCACCAACAACAACAAAAAAAAGTCTTGATGTGGGAAGGAGAAAAAGGTGAATGTGGCTGGAACTTGGTAGGTAGGAAATACCTCAGGGAGGCAGGTAGGAGCCAGCACCATAGAGCCTGGTGGGCCTTTTTAACATAGGGTGTGAAGTCTTTGGAAAGTTTTGAGTAGTAAGGGCATACAAGGTGGTTTGTGTTTTTAAAAAGGTCATGCCATATGGAGCATGGAGGACAGCAGGAGAAGCAGCGAAACCAGTTGGGTGGCTGTCGCTGCAGTCAGAGTGAGAGGTGAGGGGGGTTTGGACCGGGTTGACAGGAGTGGAGGACAAACTCAGGATCTATGTGAAGAGCCAGCTGTGAGAACTTGCTGATGGATTAGGTGAGGGGGTGAAGGAAAGAGAGGAATCCAGGATGAGGCCCTGATGTAAAGGCTGGTTAGATGTGCCATTCGCTGAGATTGGGAAAATCTGAGAGAACAATAGATTTTTGTGAGGGGGAAGTCGAGTGTTCTGTTTTGGACGTGTGAAGTCTGAGATGACCACTAGATATCCAAGTGGAAAGTGCAATTAGGCAGATGGCTGTGGGATGTGAAGCAGAGAGCAGAGGTCAGGGCTAGAGAGATAAAAGGGGGAGTCATCAGCACGCTGGGGACTAGACAGGGAGTGCAGTAGGCCAGGAGTGGGGAGCTTTTCCAGATTCTGGGACATAGCACTGTTTAAGTCTGCGTGTACGAGGAGAAGCCAGCAAAGACAAATAGGAAACAGCAGAAGCCAGAAAGGTTGGAGGAAAACTAGAAAATGTAATGTCTGGTAAGCCAAGAGAAGAAGTAGTTCTAAAAGTAGGGAGTAGGGAACTGTGTTGAATACTAGTGGGATATTGAATAAGATAAGGATAGAGACGTTCATTTGGATTAGATCATGTGGAACTAAATGGTATCGTTGATGAAAGAATGTGAAGTCAGTGAGGTGACTAGAGTGGGCCGAGCAGTGAAGGGGAGGTGAGGACGTAGTGACACACATGAAAAACTCTTTAACAAGTTTTGTTGGAAAGGAGAGCAAAGAGAAGGGGGAGTTTCTGGAGGGCATATGGTCTAGATTTTTTTCGAGATAGGGTACAGTGGACTGTAGTGTAGTGACTACAGCATGATGGGAATTATCTGGTTGAGGGGGAGTGTATTCGTTTTCTATTGCTGTGTAACAAATTACCACAAACTTTTTGACTTACAGTAGTTCTCACAGTAGCTGTGGGTTGAGAGTCCAGTCTTGGCTTAACTGGGTCTGCCGCTTCGTCTCACAAGGCTGCCATCAAGGTGTTAGGTGGGCTGTGTTCTCATTGGGAGGCTGGACTGGGGAAGAACTCACTTCTAAGCTCGCTCAGGTTGTGAGCAGAATTCATTCCCTGGCGTCTGTAGGTCTGAGGGTCCCGGCTTCTTGCTGGCTGTTGCCTGGAGGCTGCCTTCAGCTCCTAGAGCCCTACTCCTCCACCACCACGTCTACTCCCCACAGTGCTTCATCACCTGGGTTTCTTCGACAAGGCCTCTTAATTTGTCAAGCCAGCAAGGAGAATCTTAGCACCTGTCTGCTAGCAAGATGGAGTCTCATATGATGCACTGTGATCACAGGAACAATACTCCATCATCTTTGCCATAGTCTATGGGTTAGAAGTGGGTCATGGGTTCCACCCACACGTGGGGAGAGGAGATATACAAGGGCATAAATACCAGGAGGTGAGGATCATTGGGAGTCACCTTAGGGAAGAACCGAAGATGCAGAGAGAAGAGGGTCAACTGCAGTGGGAAAGTCCTTGGAAAAGCCACTGGGAAGGGGACCTGTAACCCAGGTACTGGGGGTGGCCTTTGACAGAAGCCAGGACCTTTCTCCCCTTGAATTAGAGAGAAGGTGGAGAAGAAGAGTTTAGATGGGGGCAGTTGTATATTGGATGAAGGTCGGATGAAGTAGTGCCTGTTCGATGGCTTCTGTTTTCCCCATGCAACAGGAGGGAAGGTCCTCAGCTGAGCGTGGAGGAGACTTGAAGTAGGAGCTGAAGATGGGAAGTAGTGTTGTGGGAGAGCAGGAGAGCCAGCAGACTAGAAAAATCAAATAGAGTTGCAGACAGGATCAAGGACCCATCTGATGTTTGTGGTTTTATACTTATGGTGCAAGTGGTCTGTCTGGGTATGTGATTTTCCCAACTTGATTCCATTCACTCATGCATGAAGTAATAATAATAAAAAGAATCCTAGGTAATGTTTATTGAGTGCCTCCTATACTCAGTACAAGTCTAAGTGTATTATCTCATTTAAACTTCATTACATATTCACAAGTCAGGCATTATTATTATCTTCTTCATTTTACAGAAGTGATAAGCAGCTTGAAGACACACAGGTGTGAGGTGGCAGAGCTGGGATTTGAGCCCTGGACAGTCTAACTCCAGAGCTAGCACCCTCTGCCTTACGCTACACTGTCTCTTGTAGACAAAGCAGAGAGCCAGATTCAGCAGGGTTGGGGGTTAGCCAGGTGGGTGAGCAATGTAAAGAGAGAGAGGAACATATTGTTGAGGGACTTGGCACAGCTGAGATTATAATGATGGCCTGGGGGATCTAAGAAGAGTAAGTACAGGAGTGGGGAGAGGGATAGTGAAAAAGGGGTCAGTGGATTAAAGTCAACAAAGAGTTAACCAATAAAATCAATAAAAGAATGGGAATGAAATGCAGGACAATTTGGGTTCCAAAATAACGCTGATACAAATGAGTAGTTGCTGAATACTTGGGAGCCGGGAACATACTAAATGCTTTATATGAAGGGGGATTGCGTGAGAAATTATGACTTGGGAATCAATATGGCCCCATGCGCCAACTGGGGATATTGACTTGGAAGTGAAATAGCACACTTGAGGCCATATGGCCGCAGGTCGGGGCTTGTTTCACATCCATAGCCTGAGCTGTTAGTCTCCCTGTATTTATTTGGGATTTATATGCCCATTTATTTCCAGGAGATTTGGGATGGCTAAGGAAATAGAGGAATAGATGTTGCTAAGTATCTGAGATGTGTTGCTTGATTACTATAATGAACACTAATTTAGGCTTTAAATGAGACAACAAGAGAAACTTTGTGTTACTTGGTTTTCAATTTCTGATCAAAGGATGCTTACACATTTATCGTCAGTGGTAAGATTTCACCCCCCTAAAAAACCAAAAAAACTGATTTTATGGGACCTTGTGTGAGGACCACTAAGAAGCACGGTGAACAATATCTTCAACCAGAGTTTAATTAAAAAAAATATATATAAGGACACTGTCAAACGGAGGAAGGGTTCAATAATAAGCTGTTCTTCATTGAAGGCAAAACAGTAGGGAGCTGAGGTGACAAGGCCCAGGACTGTGCTCTGCGATGCTGTGGGATAGTTTAGGGACAGGAACCAGGGAATCTGAAGGAATTGATAATTTACAGATATAATAAGTTTAGGAAAAACCTGGACAAGAAAGACTGCTAGTAGTTCCATCAAGATTTCATCTATTCAAAAACTGGGAAGAACGGCTTTTAAATGAGATAATATATATCCAAGTTCCCACTTTCGGTTCTCAATAAATATTAATCCAGTGGAATCTGCTTCCCTTGTGCCAGCTCTGCGGGGATGGTTAACACACCTATTAGGCTATCTCTTGAGTGTCAGATGACTTTAAGAAGCCTTTGGCAAGGGCTGTGCAGCAAACACTGACTTCCAATTTGCTAAAAGCATGTGTCTTGCAAATGGTCGGTGTTGGCTCCAGTGAACGGCATGTGCTTAAGATACCAGGCAAAGTTGTCATTCACGGAATCGTGTGCCAGAGTTGGAAGGGAAACCGAGATTATCTAGTAATCCGATAGCCACAGTTGACCGCTAGGACACTGCGACTGTGAAAGGTGAAATGCCTCGTCCCGCTAGGGCTGCTTGGCAAGGTGGGTGGGGCCAGGGTGAGCGCCCTGGTCTGCCGACCCCACGTTATCTCCCTCCTTTCTGGGTTAGTTCCTTGTGCCCAGAGAATGATCTGCAGTTCGCTGCCTTAGAGTTGTGGATAGAAAAATCACAGTTTTCTGAAGTGATCTACTACTCACTGCTTATCAACTTCTATTTTTGGAATGTTCTTCCTTTGTAAAGTACCTCAGGTAGAGGTGGCCTCACGTGTGGCTGTGGTAGGATGGGCTGTACCCTCTCTGAACCCTGCCTGGGCCCCCCTCCCTGTACAGTTGCCAAGGGACGTGTATACTCAGGATGATAACAAATGGGAAATGCGGTCCATTTCCCTGTGAACTGAGTGCCCGTTGTCCCTGGTGTGGCGCTCCTGGTGAACGGGCCTGGAAGACGTAATTTATACTCAGCCCTTAACTAGGGCCTCTCCTCCTCCACCAAAATTTTACTGCTAGTTGACCACGGAGTGCCCCACAACACAAGCGTTAGGAAAAAGAGGAGGAAAAGTCAAGCTGCACCGGAATCTGCTTACCTGTGCCTCTTAGTGAGAAGGAGCCAGAAAGAGCCACAGCTGTCTATGTGCTTGACCTCTTAAAGCGCCAGGACCCTATTCGTTAGTAAACCTGTCCCCGTCAGATTACTGTGTCCTGCACCTCACGAGGGGCTCAGAGGGGAGAGGAATGGGAGCATTGTCCTCCCCACTACAGTGGGCACTATCAGAACGTCTGATCTGCACAAAACAACCGGTCTTGTCGCGATGACTTGACACAAAGTCTGCTCGAGTCGAGGAAACTTAACCTTTTAGTTGCCCTGTGCAATCTCATTTTAAGGTAAATGCATGGTTTCCATTAGACTTTCTGAAATATTTGAGACTGCTTGCAGGCCCGCATCACCAGCCTTCTGGCCTAGCCAAATCTGTGTCGTGGAATTAAGGATGATTGTCTTTGGGTTCGCTGGCCACATTTCTGTCGTTCCCTCAGTGGATGTTTATTACGGCCATTGCCTATCATGTTCCTGATGTACATGTGCGAAATAACAGTTACTAGGGCCTACTTTCGGGGCACCCACAGTCTAACAAATTCCTGCCAGGTCGTCTATAAAGAGGTTCGAAGCCCCTTTTCCTCTTTATCCCTAAGATCAAGATTAGATCTGCCAAGAGACCTTACTTGGCTACCATGACCTGGGATGTAATTTTTGATATATACCCTATGATATTTGTAACCAAACAATCTATATGAAGAACAATCTGTGGTGTGGCCAGGAGGTAATTCCTGAGTAGCTAGCCAAAAGATGAGTTTAGATCACTGAATTTGACAGATAAACTTAGTTGTTCTCATCTCCTGGATGAAATGGAACAGAATATAACTCCGAGATATGTGTAGTGGAATTAGAGTGATTAAATTCTTACACTTCCTTGAAGGTAGTGTTTTGGACAATCCAGTGTTAGAATTTATATGTAGGGTCAACAGTCTTGACTCTACAGTTTTGAAGCAGAGTCTGTAATTTTAGGGTAAGAACTTTGCAGTAACATAAAAGAGGGGTTCGTTCATCTTGCAGAACACCAGGGGGCCTTGAGGTGCAAAGAAATAAAAGGGTCCAGCCTTTTAATGTCTATGAGGACCATTGCTCCATGAGGACTGACTCAGAGTCGTCGTCTTGACGCTACGCCCGACCGTTAACCAGTGACACGCTTGCTTCCCTTATGTTCTTGTCGTAGTGGAAGGTTACGTGCAAGTAGAATCCCCCTGATTCGGACTAATTGGGGATGGCTGGTCAAAATAAGTGAATGTCAAAAGTGCTCCAGCATTTTAGATTAAATCCAATTTTTAAAAAGGCTATGTGCCTTGAATACCATTTGATAAGACCAGATAATTTTAGTTCATCAATGTGACCTTCATTGTGGGCTCATTTGTAAGGTGGGAGAGAACAAGCTTGAGTCAAAGCAGGTGATCCCACTAGCTACTACCCCCCGCCCCCAGCCCCGTTATGTGTATGTAGATCAAGAAGCCATATAACACAGGCTCTGGGTTCAAATCCTGCCTTCTCCACTTGCTAGTTGCATGGCCTCATCAAGTTACTTAATGTCTCTATGCTTCAGTGTTATCTATAAAATTGGGGTAATATTGTTTTGTCATTGCCCATTATTATTAAATATGGCACAGAGACCTCCTGAAATTAGCCATGGATAACAATTCATTTCCTTTATGGTTTCAGAAAGGATCTTTCATAAAACTTTGTTCCAGGATACAAAATCCCACAGTTATTTTGACTAGTACAACCTCCTCATTCCATGCTACCAAGGTGTCTCAGAGAGCTGCTTCCTGAAGTGGCTTGGTTTGTCTGAACTCTGTGGCGATCCATTGCATATGTGGTGAGCTGGAATCTTCCCTTGCACTTCAGGAAGCTGTGAGTCATTTATCTACTTGTGCAAAGAGGGGAGAGACATTCTATCTGTTAGGTTTATTGGTCTGTTCAGATCTATAGCTCTTATAGTGGAGAAAACCTGGCTGCTCTCCAGCAGGGTGGGAAGAGGCTTACCACACACGTCAAATGTGTGCTGATAAAAGCTCGGTGGTACAGTGATGTCACCTTCCACCTTTCACTTGCATATGGTGGAGCATCTCTGAGGTGTGGGTTTGCCCTTCCCATCCTCCTCTGTGTTGGGTCTGGGACCTGTTGTACTTTTGTTTGGTGAAGAAGTCATTCCTTGCTCTTTCAGTAGATGGGGATGCGTAGCCCAAAGTGTACCTCTTAAACTCCTGTACCTACTTGCTGCTATTATTGGGGAGCTATCCAGAAGGGGGAGAAAAGGACTCTCTGGGTAACCAACTTGGGGAAATCCCACTTTAAAACAGAGATACAGATTTTTTTTAAGTTGTAAAATATTTTAAACAGGGAGGGAATTGGAAGGGTAGTACACCACCCATATACTGATAAAGGATAGATCATAAATGCCAAGGGCCATTTTGAGTTTCTAGGAAGGTGAATATAGGTTGTGGCATTTACATATTTGTTGGATTAGAGATGATTTTTTTCTAGAGTATCTTTCCCTTGGAATACATTTTGGAAATACGAGTTTATAATTATTTTTCTAAATGGGAAATGTATGGATAAGGGGCTTATACTTGGGATAAATACTAAAACTGCATTATTAAAGAAATAAATTGTCACAAGTGCAGAGAAAGATTAAAATATTAGTGGGTCATGCAAAGCTTTGAAATATTTTTCCTCATAAAGCTGCTAATTTCTTCAGTGTCAAGTTTCTAAAAAAAAAAAGGAGTATTTCATGTGGTAAATTTTCGTTTGTGTGTCTGTGAATACCATTCTTGTGTGTGAAGTTTAAAAACTGGTGGAGAACACTACCTCTCTCGGTAAATCAAGCACCACGATGGGTCGGTCTGGTGGGGGAGAGAAGAGGTGGGAGAAATGCTGTCATAATAGAATTAAAAAGTGCCGAGCGAGCAGAAAATCACAAGGTGTTTATACCCAGGAAAGTGTATTTAATAATATGTTTCCCATGTTCTAAAAGAAAAAATATCGAAAACATCAGAATAGTCTAAATGAAAAGAGCATATACATTCACTAGGATACTGGAATTAACACATTTTCTGTCAACAACAGTATGGCTATTACAAAAAAAGGGGTTAAGCATTTGTGAATGCTGAATATCGCATGTCAGGACTCTTTATTGGATATTGTTCAATATTTATTTCAGTGTTACCTACCACTTCATGCACTATAATTTATAGAGGGCCCTCATAGCTAACTTTGTTTGACCCTCTTAGTAATCCTGGAAGGTAGATATTATTATCCCCACTTTATAGATGTGGAAAATAAGCCCCAGAGAAGAATGGGATGGTTTCTGAAAAAAAAAAAAAAAAATATGAGATAATTTTATACCAAATGACATAGATATTTGTCCAACATTTCAGAAAACAGTTGGGACCAACAGATTTAAAAAAATAATTGAAATTGGTACCTAAGCAACAATGGAAATTAAAGAAGAGAGGAGACTTTATTTTGGAGTAAATTATAAATTAAAACAATGTGAAATACAATTTTCATAGGCTGTCATAAACACTTTCATGTAGCTCGTACTTGCTATACAAGTCAGCTACAAGTACTTACTGAAGACCAGACCTCACTACTGTCTATTAATTTGGGTTAAGACCCAAAGTTTAAGTTAAAGAAGAATTTTTTTTTTTAAAAATGTAAGCTTTTGACAATGTTTTCAATTAGCAGGTTCACATACTTACAGCTCGAAACTTGTTTAACAAAATATTAAGGAAAATAGTGAAAATTTACAATAAGGATCTTAGAACTTACAAAAATGAATATGTGAAGAGTATCTGATAGAAAAATAGTCTTGTTTCATCAAATATTATTATTAATTATAATATTATAATTATAAAATAATAAATATAAATGTTATTAAATTTGCAGTAAAAATTATTTCAGAAAAGGAAGGAAAATGGACAACTGAACCTATGTAAACACTGAATACTATAACATCTTAGAGTGGGAACCAGGTGATTGACAGCAGGGGAGGAGCCACTTGAAGGTTTGAAATGACCCAAGGTAGGGTTTATAGGAAGAGAGCAGGGGCTGCTCTTTGCATATCTTGTTACGTGAGTGCTTGGGTGTTTAAGAGGTTCTGAAAATGTGCTTTTAGCCATCTGTTGGGTGACAGCAATTTCTTTTAGCTCTTTATCCTTGTTCTAAAAGAGATTTCTATTCAAATACGTCTTTCAGTTCCCTGTATTGATTTTTGTCACTCGAATTTTTCTTGCAATCTAGCACAGAGGTTATTAGGGAAAATTATTTTTACTTTAAAAATTATAATAGAAATAATACAGTTTTCATTGTTTGTAAACTATGCCTATCTTTATGTATTAAAATTGAGATACCTCGAGGACTTGTTTAAATTCAGTGACAAGCTGATGGTTGATGGTTTAAAAAAAATTTTTGTTTTGGCTATTTCCTTTAATCCCGTGGTTATTTCATTCAGCAAATATTCGCTGAGCTCCTGCTCTTTGCCAGCTCTGAGGACACAGGAGAGAAGACGACTTGGGAAGGGGCACATTGTAGTTGGAGAGACAAACAGTAACCTCTGTGGCCGGTGGTGGTACATTACTGAAATAGCAATGTGTGGAGGAAGAAGAGATTGGGGTGGGAAAGGGGAACGAGGAGTTCTGTCTTAACTATGTCAAGTTTGAGATGCCTGTTGGACCTCCAAATGGAGATGTGGAGTAGGCGAGAGGTCAGTGGAGAAGACAGAGCTGAAGACAGAAATAAAAAGTGACAGGCACATAGACAGTATTTAAAGGGATAGGATTGGGTGAGAAGACCTAGGGAGACAGTGTAGGTAGAGAAGGGAAGGTGCCCAGGACTGAGCTCTGGAACACGTCAAATGTAATGCTCCATCTCTCCCTCTTTCTGTCTCAACAGCTTTATTAAGATAGAATTCACATACCATACCATATACTCTCCCTTTTAAAGTGTACAATTCACTGTTTCTTAGTGTATTCACAGTTCTACAACCATTACCACAATCTAATTTTGAAACATTTTTGTCACCCCCTAAAAGAAACTCTGTACCCATCAAGAGTCACTACCCCACACCCCTTTGCATGCAACCATACTAGTGTTTTACTTTGTTCTTCAGTGCCGATAAGTCTTTATTCATTCACTGTGTTTTTTTTCAGGAAGAAAAGGCAGGAGGGAGAGGGTTAACATCTGTTAGAAAACACTAAGGGAAGAGAAGGAAAGGAAGAATCCAGTTCAGCAAAATCAGCCATCCACTGAATATACCCCAGTGATGGGGTCGCTGCTGCCCACAGGGGTTCAGTCTCTTGCAGTTCAGGAGTAAGGGGAAAGGAATCAGAGAAAGCGCACAGACAGATCCTCATTTTCCTCCCCCACTCTCTTCCTTGTAAATTCCAGATAAAGCTTTGGTTTCTAGCAGTAAACATGGAGTTGAGTTACATCCAATCTACATCCTCTTAGATAATCTTGTGGCCACTTTGACATGGATTTCTTGCATCAGCAGAAGAGTTACTGAGTGAATTGGATAGACTTTCCTTCCTTTTTCCGTCTCCCACTCCAAGTGTCTGTGTGGAAGCCCCTTCCTCTACTGCCCACCCCTTATTTCTTTCTGCCCTAGGATTTGAGAATAATAAACATATTTGGTCCATACAAATCTAGCAATATAAGTGTTTGACATGAACACAGTAAGAAATCAACTCCAACCAGAGGGGTATGGGTTGGAAATAGGGCTAGGGAGTTCCTAGTTTATTCAGGCTTTTACACAAGTCTTTTGGGATTTAAAGTCCTCCCAAGAATTAATTATGTACATGTGTGTTGTTTTTTGTTTTTGGCTAGGGGTAGGACACGAGTCAAGTTTTCAGGACAGAGGATCTTGTTCAAAATAGGAAGTAGGGGAAGGATGTAGAGAATGAGTGAAGACCCCCCACTTTGTGGAAGGGGCACCCAGGCTTATATTTCAGATCCTTTTGCCTGGTGCAGAATCTTTTGACAAAAATGCTTTGGTTATTTTTCTTTCAATACAAAAAGAAATTTGTAAACAATAAATACCCCAAAACAACATGAGAAAAACCAACACAGTATATTTACACAAACTCTAGACCACATAGCAGTCATCAAACTAGCAACTTGTGAAGTCCTACAAAGCTCAGATAAATCCAAAAACTGGAGGGAGGATGATTTTGGGAAGACTGGACCCAGGATCATACACATCACCCACTGTGTTCTGTTACACTTGCCCTTTTTCAACACACAGTGCTCAGCAAGGTAGGTTTGTGCGGATCTTACACATTGTCAATAAAATTCTTCTTTCTCCATTAGCTACCCAGACACTATTATTACTGCTGCAGAAGGGGACACTGGCTCTGGAACCACAAAGAAGCTCTTGTTTAGAGGTCCATCTGGTAGCCACACAGAAGTCCAGAGTTCTGAAAGGTTAAGGATTCTAGTTTTGTTCCAAACGTACATCCCAGCAGCACGGGAGGGGTACAGAGGTTTCATTCTTAGAATCCTGCTTACCCAACAATATGTTGAGATTTTTAGACATGCAAGAGTGTGCGAGTGCACACACACACACCCACATACCTTTGTGCAGTGTAGGCCTAGCCTGATCCAACGAAGGATGGATCTCGTGAGGAAAATGAGCCAATGTCCCAGGATTAAGGGTTTGGATCAGGAATCCTTAACGATATGTGTGTATGTGTATATATTTCTGTACAAGCCTCACTCTCTTTCTTTCCACTCTGACCCTTTCTTCAACTCCGACCTCTTTTAACCTCTCTGTGCCATCTTCGTGTTTGGGCTCATTTCCAATCATCCAGTAGAAAGAGGTAACCCAAAGTTGTTCTTTGGAGTAAAATTACTCCTGCTCTGCAGACCTGGAGCTGCTGCGGACTTATGCCTGAGATTGCTCCCATACCTGAGAACACAGTGTAGGAATGAGCCTCTCAGACTCACATATTCAAAAATACAAAATCAAAATAGTTATATTAAGAAAAATAAAGAAAAAATTGAATGTACACAACAAATATCATTCATAGCTAGTACTGTTGGCATCTTGAGGGGAAGCATGACCCAAGTTAGAGCTGTACCAGGAAGCAGATAAAGTCCTAATGGGCCGGCATGGCACGGAGCAAACCCTAGAGGCAGCAGGCCTGCAGCTGTCTCCCCAGCACCCCTTTTCCTACTGTCATAACCCGTGGCTTAGGATAGTTCCTAGCAGCCTGTATCAATAGTGGGTCATAGAGGAGACAAGGCAGGGAAAATCCCTGACCCCTACCCCTGAGAGATGCCCTGCCACCCCAAGTAGCAGCTTTGTGAGCCTGTAAATCTGGTCTCATGTTTTATCCTTCTTACTTTAACACAGGAAATATATCCCTCTTCAAAAGAAAAGCAACTTCCCTATCCAGGCTACTTTCTTGCCCTAGAACGTAAAACTTATGATTGGAGATACAGAGGGATATCTCATAATGTTAAGAGTCGATTTATCAAGAAGACATAAAAATCCTAAATATTTACACACCTAATAGCAGTTTAAAATATATGAAACAAGAGCCTACAGAACCAATGGGAGAAATAGACAAATCCACGATGACAACTGGATATTTTAATTGCTTTTTCAATTATTGATGGTTGGTAGCAAAACAAGTAAGAATATAGAATATTTGAACAATACTCTTAACCAGCTTAATCTAATTAACGTGTATAGCACACTACACTGGATAACTGAAAAATAAATATTCCTTTCAATTGTACAATAAATATTTCTGAAGGTACACTATATATGAGGGGGAAAGCCAGGTCTCAGTAAATTAAGAGAGTTGAAATCATGCGGAGTATATTCTTTGAGCACAGTGGAATTAAATGAGAAATCATTAAAAAATTTTGACCAGAAAATCCTCAAGTACCAGAAAATCAATCAATATTCTTCTAAATAATCCCTTAGATAAAGAAGAAATCACAGGGACAATTAGAAAATAGCTTTAACAGAAAATGAAAATGCATCATCTCAAAGTTTATGGAAGTTAAATCCCTGCTTAGAGGGAAGAATATAGCTTTGAATCAGTAATTTAATCTTGCATCCAAAGAAGCTAGAAAAAGAAGAGGAAGGAAATAAAAAAGATATGACGGGAAATCAATGAAATAAAAAACAGAAAACAATACAGAAAATCTATGAAACCAAAAGCTGATTATTTGAGAAAATCAATAAAATTGATAAACTTCTAGCTATACTGATTTTAGAATGAGAGAGAAAGCACAAATTACCAATAACAAGATTGAAAGAGATGATGTCACTAGAGATCCTCCAGACTTTAGAAGGATAATTAGGACCTATTACTTTATGTTAGTAGAGGACTTTGTACCAGTATATTTGATAGCTTGGATGAAATGGGCAAATTCCTTGACCATAAGAAGTAACAGGATATTTGACTAACCTACCGTCTGTTAAAGAAATGGAATTTATAACTGAGCCCCTTTGCACATGGAAAACGCAAGCCTAGATTCTTCACCACTGAAATCTATAAAATACTTAAGGAGGAAATAATACCAGTCTTACAAAAACCTTTACCAACAAAGAGGAAGGTGGAGTCTTCCCAATAAATTTTATGAGGCCCACATAACCCTGACACTAAAAACATACGATGACATTACAAATAAAGAACATTATAGGCTCATATACACAGACATAAAAATACTGAACAAAATATTAGCAAATCAAATCTAGCCATATAAAAACAGATAATATATTATGACCAAAGTTTCTTTTTTTTTTTCTTCCAAGAATGTAATTTTGGTTAAATGCTTGAAAATCAGTTGGTGTAGTTAACTATATTAGTAGATTGAAAAAGAAAAGCAACATGATCATCTCAATAGATGCAGAGAAAACAAAATTCAACACCCATTCATGATTAAAAAAAAAAAAAGCAAAACCTCTCAACAAATTAGAAATCGGATGGAAATTTTCAAACTGATAAAGAAACCTATAGCTAACGTCACACTTAATGGCGAAAGATCATTTCCTCACCAATATCAGGAACAAGGCAAAGATGTGTGCTCTAATCTCTTTATTCAACATCATACTGGAAGTTTAGCCAGTGTGATAAGGCAAGAAAAATAAATGAAAGGCTTAAAGATTAGGAAAAAAGAAAGTAAAGCTATCTCTCTTTGCAGATGATATGATCAGATGCAGAGAAAATCCTAAGAAACCCACAAAACTACTAGAACTGGTCAGTGAAATTAACAAGGTTGCGGTATACAAGATCAGTTTACAAAAATCAATTGCATGTACTGCATTTGGAAAGTGAAGTTTTAAAAAAATATTTACAGTGGCAACAAAAACAAAACACTCAGGGATAAAATTAATGAAAATGTACAAAAAAGATGTGTGAAATATATAAGACATTTATGAGAGTAATTAAAGAAGTCCCAAATAAATGAATTGATATACTGTTCAACTAGAAAACTGAATATGTTTAAGATGTGACTTCTCCACAAATTGGTTTGTCAACACCATCCCAATCAAAATCTCAGCAGGACTTTTTGTAGAAATTGACAAGCTAATATAAAATGTCTATGGGAATGCAAAATAACTATAATAAAAAAATTTTGAAGCTTGCCCTGATGGCGTAGTGGTTGAAGTTTGGCATGCTCCACTCTATCAGCCCAAGTTTGGTTCCCAGGCACGGAACCACGTCAGTCGTCTATCAGTAGCCACGCTGTGGTGGCGGCTCACGTAGAAGAACCAGCACTTGCAACTATAGACAACTATGTACTGGGGCTTTGGGGGCGGGGTGGGGGAGAGGAAAAAAGGAGGAAGATTGGGTACAGATGTTAGCTTAGTGCGAATCCAAAAAAAAAAATATTATGAAAAATGAAAAAATTGGAGGACTTACGCTTATTGATTTCAGGACTTACTATAAAGTGAGAGTAATCCAGACAGTTTGCTACTGGTTCTACGGGATAGACAGACGGATTCATGCAACAGAATAGAGAGCCCCAAATTAGACCCACACAGAAATGGTTCAACAAAGGCACCACAAAAAATTCAATGGAGCAGTCTTTTCAACTAACAGCCCTAGAAAGACTGTCCGGAGAGACAGAATAAAAACCCTCTACTCCTACATTGTACCATACACAAAAATTAATTCAAAATGACATAGATATAAATGCAAAAGCTAAAACGTATACAGCTTCTTGAGGAAAACAGGAGAAAATCTTTGCAACCTTAGGGTAGGCAAAGACATCTTAGACAAGAACAAGCATGCACTACAGTAATTATAAAAGAAAAAAAATTTGTAAATTATACTTTATCAAAGTTAAAGATGTATGCCCCTCCAAAGACACAATTAAGAAAATAGGTTATTAATTAAATTTTCTCTGCTGTCACTTTTATCTGGAGGTATCCAAATATTGAATTCATTTAGTTCCTACTCTGTACCAGCCACTTTGCCGATGCAGAGAATATACTAGTGAACAAGAAAGACGTGGTCCTCCTGGGACATTGAATTTAGTGGGAGAAATAGTCAAATAAATAATTACAACATGAAATGGTTATCACGGCAAGGATAGTGAAAGTATAGGGCTCTTAGTTTTCATTTTACAAATGTGGAAACCTGGCGGTGGTTAATAATTTGCAAAGTTGCAAAGCCAGTCTGAGCTCATATTTGCTGACTCCTGTTTTCCCCCACCCCCACCTTTTCTTCTTTCTGTTCTCAGCAAAGGGAGTGGAATGTTTTAAACTTAAGCTTAGTGGCTAGGATCCATTAGTAAATGGTATTCGTGCTTTTAGTTGACTACGAAGAAAATTTGTAGCTGTTGAAAGAAATTCCATTTTAATGTTGCTGTCTTGAAAACCTGGTTTTAAAATTTGTTTTTTGGACACTAATATCAGTATCAAAGTTAGGCAAGTTTCTCTGATTATTTTCTCTTGCTGTGTAGAGCCCAGTGAGTTGGAAGGGAGAGCTCTGCTCAGGGAGGCCCTCTCATCTTTGCTTTGCTAAGTATTTTTGGTGCATCCTTTTTAAAAAGTTGGCAAAGTTGACAGGAAGGTGCTGGGAAGTAGAAACAGAGAAAAATAGAGGACTTGGAGCATATCTCTTGGGAGAGAAGACTTTAGTTTTTAAAGTAAATGTGTTATGGGAAATGAATGCTTTTGTTCTTCTTTTTACCCTTGGATTTGTGACAGCAAAACATGGATTGTGTCTGGTGTTCTTACAGTGCTTTGCGCTCTTTAGGGTCATTTCACATACAGTACCTCTTGTATTTCTTTTTTTTTTTTTTTTTTTTGCTGAGGAAGGTTGGCCCTGGGCTAGCATCCATGCCCATCTTCCTCTACTTTATATGTGGGACGCCTGCCACAGCATGGCTTGATAAGCAGTGCATAGGACCACGCCTGGGATCTGAACCCGCGAACCCTAGGCTGCCGAAGTGGAGCGCATGAACTTAACCACTACATCACCAGGCCGGCCCTGCTCTTGTATTTCTTATAATATCCTTGACAGTCATTATTATTTCATTTAATCGTGAGGCAGCCGTGGTCAGAAGTTAAGAGGCTTTTTGAAGAAGACTTAATGAATGACTTTGAATCTTTTCTTTCTGATTTCCCTGTTTTTTTCTCATCTGCCGTGTATTTGTAGATTTTCATTATGACTCATTCTTGCTTTAGTCTTCTGTTTACCCATGTCAACTAGTGATAGTCATCTTGTTTCCCAGTGACTTCCAGGCCGTCATCTTTGTCTTCCCTTCCCCCCAAAAAACACCCATTGATTCACATTTTCTCCAATATTTGTGGCACTAGTACCCAATAAAAATACTTGTGTGGCAGTAGGTGCCCAATAAATGTTTAAATGAAAAGAAAAATGAAGGAACAAGCATGTCATTGTACAGACACTCTCTGATGATTTTCTTCTGTCACCTTTTCTCTGTATCTCCTCTATTACCAAGTCCTACGTATTTTTCCCACCATGTTTTTTCCTTCCCCAATGATCTCTCTTTATTCCCGTGGTATGCTCATTGCCTACTTTTTGCTTCCGTTCCCTCCTCATTTAAGTCTGTTTTCCACAGAACTGCTAAAATAATCCCAGGTCTTATATATTTTTCATATTATAGAAGCAACACTTGTAGAATATTTTAAAGTCCTGGTAAGAAGAAAGAAGGAACTAATAATCTGGAATTCCACTCATGTTTCGCGGATAACCACCACTTATTCGCCTTGCTGTGTGTATGCTTCCAGACCACAAGAGTGATACCACTTATAGGGAGGTCACTTATCTGGCAAACTCTATCTTGGTGACCTACCTTAAAACAAAAAAGTAAGCTAACAGTGCTTGAGTAGCTGGAATAGACATAAAAGTATAGCTCATGATTGCTTAATTCAAATCAGAAGGCATTTACTTAGTGCTACAGTATGCAAAACACCGTGCTAGGCACTTCAGGGGCTCAAAGATAACAATGATTGTTTCTTACTTTCTGGTAATTGCTCAGTCCAGTGAGAAACACAAACCCATTGCCTTATTGACTTTTACTTAACACTCAGTCCCAACAAATGTGGTTGTGTGGTTTCTTGGCCCTAACAAATTAAAAATTGGGAATTATCAGGAAAAGAATGCATCTCTCTACTAACAGTCAATGTCCTAAGAGCAGCAAGTGTGAAACTGATGTTGGTGGAGGATATGGGATCTATATATTTAAAACACTGTGCAAGTGAGCATGCGAAATAAGATATTTTAACACTCTGGATCTATTTAATGCAATGGCAAGAGGCTCCTGAGGGCATATCACTCTATGTTACAGTTTAATAATATTTCCATGACCTTGTACCATCAAGAAAAGTTTATTTTGTTCGATAGAGAGGCAAGAAAGCAACTAATACATTTGAGAGAAATTGGCAACAAAAATTATTAAAGTTTGTCCATCAAAGGGTTAGAAACTTCTTTTATTAAAAATCGGTTTATATGGCCTATGTGTACTAACATTGATGGGATTAGTATTTTTGCCATAAGTACAACGATACGGAAGTACATCTTCAAATAATTTCATTCATTCCCAACAGTTGTCTAAGGGTTCTTGTCAGCAAAGCCCCATGTCGCTTTCCTGCCCTTCTTTTCCAGGTGCAGATCTTAAAGGTTCAAGAGATGATTTTCTAATCTTATTGTCCAGAGTATGTTGGGCATTTAACATACTGTGTGTTTTTCAAGGGCTCCCTCCTGGCTGAGGGCACTGGCTTCCTTTATTAGCTACTGCTCTTGAAGTGGGGTTGCCCTCTAGATTTATCTACCAGAAAACTAGATCCCGCCCCTCATGTGGCTACTGACATGCAGAATCCTGAACCGGCATGGATTTTCTCTCTCAACCCTTGCTCTCTAAGTGAGAGTCCTGACAGGTCCCTGCCAGGGTCAGCTGGGAAAAAAAAAAAAAAAGGTGTCCCAGCCTGTACAGTTGGCTCCTGCCTTTTCCCTAGATCATGGGAAGAAACTTGCCCCTGTTTTCCAAAAATGAAACAATAGCCCGGTCCAGCTGGCTTGTGGCTGGGGACCATCAGGAAGCAAGCCTGCTAAGCTCAGCACCTGCCTTATGTCAGGTGCTTTCCCATGGTCCCCACCTGAGGGGTTCCTGTCAAATCGGGGAGACAAACATGTTTGCAGATATTTACAGCACCGCCTCTTGGGCTCTGTGTAGTGAGCTCAGAAGTGTTCCGGGAACCCAGAAAATGGAAAGTTAACTTCTTAGGGGAGTCCATGAAGGCTTTGGAGTAAATGATGTTAGAACTGGGTCTAAAGGCTAAAAAGGAGATTGTGAAGTGGAAAATGAGGTGAATGGCACTCTAGGCAAAAAGCAAAACAATCGAAAGCCCATAGCGCGTGCAGAGACCAGGGAATGGGAGGAGGCTGGTGGAGGGACAGGGGGACAGCGTGGTGGAAGCGGGCATCAGAGCATGGACTGCATCAGCTTTGCAGACTTTGCCGGTGACACGCCATGCCAGTGTCAGGCCGTCATGGCAGATGTATTTCAATTTTATAGGGAAGATTTTTTTTTGGAGGGAGGGAGTAAGTACTTTTTTTCCCACATATGTATTATGCATGATTTTTAAGTGGTGTTCATATAAACACAGAACTAACAAGATTTGGAAAGATCATGATAGCCTACTCATTCTGGAAAAACAAAACCAAACAGTGTGCAAACAGCTAAGTTTCTATGTTAGAGGATACTAACAGCAAACAAAAAAAGACAAGTTTCTGGTGAGTTTAATCCCATACCATGCATGTGATATAAAGGAAATAATGGGATGGTAATTAAAAAGCAAGCCACAATATTAGCCATAATTAGGAATGAATTTCTATCTAGAACATGATTGAAAAGCAAATATAAATAAAGGTACAAAATCAGCAAAATTACAATAAATTTGAGTAAAATCCTAAAAAATTACCATTGCGTATGAGTGCAAAAAAAATCAGGAAAAACTGATACGAAACATAACCAAACTTAATGGAATCCCAATGTTATGCTCATAGTGCAATGAAAGCAAATATTTTACTAGGAGCAAGAAAAATTGAATTCTAAAAAGAAACATAGGTCAGTGAACATTTAAGTTATATAACAAGCTCCCCAAATGTATAAACCTGTCATAAAAGTTTTTTTTTTTTTTTAATTTATTTTTCCCCCCAAGGCCCCAGTAGATAGTTGTATGTCATAGATGCACATCCTTCTAGTTGCTGTACGTGGGACACGGCCTCAGCATGACCAGGGAAGCGGTGTGTCGGTGCGCGCCCGGGATCCAAACCCGGGCCGCCAGCAGCGGAGCGCACGCACTTAACCGCTAAGCCACGGGGCCGGCCCATAAAAGTTTTAATCTTCATCCTCAGACCTTAAAAAGTCCATCATCTTCAGAGCCAGGTACACAGAGCCTGGAAATCCACCGTCACTGCCAGAATCCAAATGATGTTCTTATGACTGGGACACACTGCCGTGCAAACTGAGTCAGCCTCACCTGCAGAACTCTGCTTCCCCGTCCTTTTACAGTGCTTTGTTGCAAAGTTTATCCTGTTAGGATGGAATTGAGTATTATAGCAATGCTTTGTCACCTTAGAGCCACAGATAACAATAATAATAAATTTAAATCTAGAGTCTTGAGGGAAATAACAAATTCCATTTAAGATGGGCTAGATTTACTTGTGGTGTGTGGCTTCTTTCTGAGAAGAAAAGGATGTGTGTCTCTCCTGGGATGTTTTGCGTTGCTCTGCTTGCCACTGACGAGGGTGGAGACAGAGTAACACAGTGGTGTCTGGTAACCATTAGCTGTCCCTCTCCTATGCTCCACATTCCACCTGTAATATGGAATCCTAAGCATAGAGTATATTTGGGGATAAGTGCATCTGGATAAGAAGTCCCTTTCTTATGGGTTATTCTATTTAAATGAGGTTATTTGCCTCGGATTTGTTCAGATGTGCGGTAGAATTGTGTGATATACATAAGTCCATACCTTTCTTTTTTTGTGAGGAAGATCAGCCCTGTGCTAACATCTGCCAATCCTCCTCTTTTTTTGCTGAGGAAGACTGGCCCTGGGCTAACATCCATGCCCATCTTCCTCTACTTTATATGGGACGCCGCCACAGCATGGCCTGCCAAGTGGTGTGTCAGTGCGCGCCCGGGATCCGAACCAGCGAACCCTGGGCTGCCGAAGCAGAGCGCGCGCACTTAACCGCTTGTGCCACCGGGCTGGCCCTAAGTCCATACCTTTCTTGTCTGAGTTCTCATTATATTTGTCAGAACCATATAATACATAAATTTAGTACTCATTTATTCCATTAGTATTATTCCATGTATCCTCAACTAGATTTTTAGCTGCTTAAAGGTATCTTTATTATTTTATTCCCCTATATGAGATGGAACAGTAGTGATAACTTATTTTATTATTTGTATTAAGGATTATCGCATAGGGGAAAATTGAGAGGCCTGAGTCTTATTTTTGATCTAGCTCTTAACTCATAGTGTAATCTCGAGTAAATGCCTTTACTGCTTGTTCCTGAATTATTCACCTGTAAAACGGGGGTGACTAGACTACGTATTTTTTTCTTTTTTACCTTTTAAAAAAACTTTAAAAGGTAATTGTAAATTCATCCACAGTTGTAAGAAATAATACAGGGAGATCTCATATATCTTTCACCCAGTTTCCTCCAGTGGTAACATCTTGCGTAACTGTAGTACAGTATCACAACCAGGAAATTGACGTTGATACAATCCACCGACCTTATTCAGATTTCACCAGTTTTACATTGTAGCGCATGTGTGCAGGTGCGTGCGTGTGCTATATTATCACATGTGTAGAGTCACGTGACTAGTACCCCGGTGAAGACACAGAACGGTCTCATCACAAGGATCCCTCCTATTGCCCTTTTATGGCCACAGCTGCCTCCTTCCCACCACTGCATCCCTAACCCCTAGCAACTGCTAATCTGTTTTCCGTGACTATATTTTGTCATTCAAGAATGTTATATAAATGGAATCAGACTGTGGGTAACCTGTCGAGATTGGCTTTTTTCACGCAACATAGTTCCCTTGAGATCCATCCAAGTGTCAGAGGAGGTAATTGAGAGGATGTAACCGCCAGTTGACCCACAAACTGGACCCAGGCAATTGGAGACTCCTCACCCCCTCCCCTGTCCTTGGAACGTACATTCCACCCACCATTCCCACACTAGGAGTATTGCAAGGATGTAGCCTTGAGAAAGTACGGTGCTGTTGAGACCATCTGGACAGTATACGTTACTAAACCCAGTTAAGTCTTCTATATAAACTTTTCAGATTCTGGAGGGTGGGTTCGGGGATCTGCTCATCTCGTGGCCACCCAAGACAAGCCGCCTATGTAAGTTCCTTTGCTTATTAAAACTGCCACCTACCAACCTGGAGTGGTCTGCCTCTTCCTTCAGTCTCTCCCTGCCCTCTGTGTGCAGGGGCCAGCTTCAGATTTTACCTGGGAAGCTCCCAAGGTTTCAAACCAACACCAACTTGTTGCATGTATCAATAGTTTGTTCCTTTTTGTTACTGAGTAGTATTCTGTGGTATGGGTGTACCCCGGTTTGTTTAACTAATTGAAGAACATTTGGGTTGTTTCCTGTTTTGGGCCATTACAAGTAAAGCTACCGCGAACATTCACATACACGTTTTTGTACATGGATGTACATTTTTGTAGGTTTTCATTTCTATCGATAAATGTCTGAGAGTACAATTGCCGGATCAATTATGGTAAGAACATGTTTTGTTTTATAAGCAATTGCCATAGTTTTTTCCACAGTGACTGTGTCACTTTTACATTGACACCAGCAATGTATTTTGAGTTAATTTTTGTAGAATTTGTGAGGGTTAGGTTGAGGTGCACGTTTTTGCCTACGCGTGTCCCATGCTTCAGCGCCATTGGTTTAAAAAGCTATCTTTCGGGGCTGGCCCAGTGGCGTAGCGGTTAAGTGCGTGCACTCTGCTTCAGCGGCCCGGAGTTCGGAGGTTCAGATCCCTGGTGTGGACCAACGTACCACTTATGAAGCCATGCTGTGGCGGCATCCCGTATAAAGTGGAGGAAGATGGACACAGATGTTAGCCCAGGGCCAATCTTCCTCAGCAAAAAGAGGAGGATTGGCAACAGGTGTTAGCTCAGGGCTAATCTTCCTCGCAAAAAAAATTAAAAAAAAATAAAATAAAACGCTGTCTTTCCTCCATTAAATTGTGTTACCACCTCTGACAGAAATCAGTTGGACATACTTGTATGGATATATTTTTGGGCTCTCTGCTCTGTTCCATTGATTTCTGCATCTCTCTCTCTGCCAATATCACGCTGTCTTGAGTAGAGTAGCTATATAATAAGGCTTTATATAGGATAGAGTTCCTTTTTTCACTTTATTGTTTCTTATCACAATTTTTTTATTTGTTCTAGGTCCTGTGCTTTTCCTTATACATTTTAGAATGAGCGTGTCTGTGTCTGTAAAAACCTTGCTGGGATTTTGGTAAACCTATTTCAGTTTCCATGTGTTTGTTGTAAGTGTATAGAAATGTGATTGTTTTTTGCACTGTTTAATCTTGCATCCTGTGATCTCGCTGAGCTAGATATCTTTAGGAGTCCTTATAGCTCTGAAATTCTAAAAGGATAATGACCAATTATCCTTTATCTCCAGTGAAGATGGAATGAATGGAAACCTGGTTAAGTTTTTCTGGAATGGAAGCCAGACTAAGTTCAACCCGAAGAAGAACTTATTAACCAAAAACATGACCACTTTAATAGACTGCCTAGAAAATACCACCTTCTTTGAGAGCTCTGACATTGCTATAGTTAGCTTTTCATGGAAGACATACTACTTGGCTTTAGATAATCTATTTAATCCCCCAGTAAACCCCAAATATCTTTTGATTTGTTTAAAAATGTACTGGTAGCAGTATCCTCAAAGTAGAAGAATTAAGACTTCAATCTGTGTGTGTGTGTGTGTGTGTATTAAGTCTCTGTATTTTAAAAGCTGGGTTACTCAATAAGTCTGAAATGTCTTTTAGTTCGTATCCTTCAAGATAAAATATCAATTATATTTTAAAGTATCTGGGAAATGAATAGTTGCTCCTGGAAACTACACTAAGTTTCAGTCAGGAGCAAGTGCTAAAAAACATCAGTGAAGAATGTGCAAGTCATTAGTCCGTGAGTTGAATACATCAGTGATATATATCAGTAAGACCTGGATTACCTAGGTAGGGATGCAAATCTCTGCAAAACCAGAGGCTGATTTAGTCATGCATGGCTCATGAGCAGCATTCCCTGATAATAATCCAAAGTAGCCCTAGGGTCCATTCTTTAAAATCTTGAACATTCGACACAACACCCAGCAGTATGGAAAACAAAAAGACATTCTTCATTTTATTTATTTAGTGTTACTAGAAATGAATACTGCCAGATAGTTTTTGGTATAGCAGAGGTTAAGAGCTTAACCATTTTACTTTAGCAATTTTTATTAAAATCTTCTAAAATTAAAGCACACAGTTCCCTGCCCCCTGAGGATGAATGTGGCGCCTTAGGAGCATCAGGTACTGGGGTTTTAATATGAAGGCCATTAACACCTGAGTAAAAAGACCCCAGGTTGCTATAATTGTGCAGATTTTTTGTGCTCTTCCTTTGTTTTGGGATGTTCAGATGTGCCTCTTCTGCTTTGAAATCTTACTTTATGAAAGTACGTCTAAATTCATTGTTCTGAGGATAGTTCCTTACCATTTTTCTAACAGTAGAGCCCACAGTCTTTAAGACAGTTCCTTCCTCAGTGCTGAGAGACCTTCCAAATTCTCGACAATGTCTGCAGAAGTTTGTGTCCAGATGTGTGGAGTATTTCTATCCTTAAAAGAGGCACGCAGAGGATTGGAGCATGCTGGCTCTTTTTGGTTCTGGTGCAAGCCAGGCAGTTACTGTGAGAAAGGTAAAGAGCACAAGTCACATCAACACCACTTTTAATCAAATGGTTGAACTTCCTAAATGTAGCCAAGACTCTTCTTATCAGCAGGGTCAGCTTCTGGTGGGAGGAAATGGACGTGCAAGGGCAGGAAATGATCTGCATTAGCTCTGGCGTTGAACAGGCCTCCACTGATGACTGTGTTTGCGTGGAGCTCCCTGAGAGCAAACTCACTCAAAAGTGAGGAAGGGTGTGGCTTAGTGCTGAAGGGCTATGTGTTACTAAATAATACATGTTATTCTGTGTATATTCGTTTTTGGTGGTCTTGAGAGGCTAAAAACTTATGGTGGGGAACATAAATGTGTAATAAGCAAATAGAATACAGAAGAATGGAAGAGAATAGATCCTCTGTAACTTCCATTCAGATGTCTTCATGGTAAGCACCTCAAGGGCTCCACACTTTCTTGAAATCAAGTCAAGAAATATTCCACATTCAAAAACATTTCTTTTTTTGGTGAGGAATATTGGCCCTGAGCTAACATCTGTTGCCAATCCTCCTCTTTTTGTTTGAGGAAGACTGGCCCTGAGCTAACATCCTTGCCAATCTTCCTCTATTTTGTATATGGGACGCCGCCACAGCATGGCTTGTTGAGTGGTGTTGTAGGTCCATGGCTGGGATCTGAACCTGCGGACCCCAGGCCACCGAAGCGGAGCATGTGAACTTAACCACCATGCCACTGGGCCAGCCCCCCAAAAGCATTTTTGTAACTAAGATTTTTGATTGTCTCCACATTAAATTGTAATAGCGTATTTAGCTTGGAAGTAGATTTTTAAAATTTGAAAACTCCAAGATGAAGTAAAATGGGAAAAACACCTTTTGTTTCCTGCCTTCAGATCTTTAAATGCCTAGTCAGATACCTGACTCCCAAAGTGTGATGGTACATCAACTACTCTGCCCCTGTCTGGTTGTCGCTGTGGCAGGGGAGTAAAGAACACAAAGGCTTCTCCCTGGCTCCCTCTCCTCAACCCTCCCCCAAATCAAATCCAGCATCCATCCCTGCTTCCTAAGTATTTCTCAGCTGTCTCGTTCTCCCCATCTCTGCCACCACCATCTGAGCATCTCTCCACTGGGCTGCTGCTTGCAGCCTCCTAGCTGATCTCCCCATGTATTAGGTGCCTGTTGCTGCTGTAACAAATGACCACAAATGTAGTGGCTTAACACAACACAAATTTATTGTCTTACTGTTTTGGAGGGCAGAGGTTCAAAATGGTTCTCAGTGGGCTAAAGTCAAGGTGTTGGCAGGGGTGGCTCCTTCCGGAGGCTCTAGGGGCGAATCTGGTGGCTGCCTATATTCCTCGTTTGATAGGCCCTTCCTCCGTCTTCAAAGCACATCACTCCACTCTCTGCTTCCTTCGTTAATACCCTTCTCCTCTACTGTGAAATCTCCCTCTGGCTCCCTCTTATAAGCACACTTGCAATTACAGTTAGGGCCCACCTGGGTAATTCAGGAGACTCTCCCTGTCTCAAGATCCTTCACCTAATCACGTCTGCAGAGTGACTTTTGCCACATGAGATGACATTCGCAGGTTCCGGGGATTAGACTGTGGATGTCTTTGGGGGCCGTTCTTCGGCCTCCCTCCCCCTGCCTCCACTCGGCCTCTCCGCAGTTCACCTTGACACGGCAGCCAGGGCAGAAGGCACATCCGATCTGTAACTCCTTCCCACTCAGTGTAAACCCCATCCGTGGATTTCATGATCTTAGGACCAAGACCACAGTTTTTACCATTCCCTGTGTGGCCTTGGTTTGTTAAGGCTGCCTTAACAAAATGCTGTAGACTCTGTTGCTTAAGCAACAGAAATTTGTATTCTCACAGTTCTGGAAACTCAAAGTCCACAATTAAGGTGCTGGCAGGTTTGGTTTCTTTGAAAGTCTCTCTCCTTAGCTCGAAGATGGCCACCTTCTCACTGTGTCCTCATGTGGTCATCCCTCAGTCTGCATGTTATCTGTGTCCTAATCTCCTTTTCTTATTAAGGCACCAGTCATTTTGGAGTAGGGGCCACCCATATGACCTCATTTTACCTTATGTACTCTTTTTTTTTTTTTTCCCTCAAAGCCCCAGTAGATAGTTGTACATCATAGTTGCACATCCTTCTAGTTGCTGTATGTGGGATGTGGCCTCAGCATGGCCGGAGAAGCGGTGCGTCGGTGCGCACCCGGGATCCGAACCACGGCCGCCAGCAGCGGAGCGCGCGCACTTAACCGCTAAGCCACGGGGCCGGCCCTACCTTATTTACTCTTTAAAGGCCCTATCTCCAAATACAGTTACATTCTGAGGTGCTGGGTGTTAGGATTTCAACATGTGAGTTTGGGGAGGATGTAATTCAGCCTATAACATGTGGTCTGGCCTCCTCTATCTCTTTGGCCTCATCTCATGCCCTATACCATCCCGTACACTGGTCTCCAGCCTTGGTGGTTTTCTTTCAAGTTCTTAAACTTGCCATGCCTTCCTGCAGCAAGCACTCTTCACCTTGATAGCTCCGCCTGTCATCAGACCTCAATCAACCATCACTTCCTGCTGTGTACTGATTGTGTCCCCCCCCAAAATTCATGTGTTGAAGCCTAATCTTCAATGTGATGGTATTTGGAAATGGGGTCTTGGGGAGGTAATTAGATTTGGATGAGGTCATGGGGTAGAGCCCCCATGCTGAGATTGGCGTCCTTATGAAGGGATGAAGAGTCCAGAGCCCACTGTGTCTGCCATGAGGACACGGCTGTCAGTGAACCAGGAAGCCAGGCCTCACCAGACACCAAATCTGCTGGCACCTTGATCTTGGACTTGTCAGTCTCCAGAACTGTGAGGAATAAATGTTTGTTGTTAAAGCCACCCATTCTATGGTATTTTTGTTATAGCAGCCCGAATTGATGAAGACACTTTTTCAGAGTTGCCTTGCCAGACCTCTCTGATTTTTCCCTTCTCATGTGCTCATGGCTTCTCCATTCACCTATCTAGCATAGCATTTGTTGCAGTTGTAATATTCCTTATGTTGGTGTGTGATTCTTTTATTTATGCCCCTCATTCCCATTGCCACTGATCTGCAAGCTCCATGAGTGTAGGGACATTTATTTATACCTTTTTAGTATACACACACACATGCGTGCATGCACACACACACATATGTAAGTACATATGTGTATATCACTATTATCCCTTGTGCCTACAGTACCTGGTAAAAATATTTGTTGAATTAATGACTACTTTTTAAGCAAACACTCTTTTCAAAGGTCTACTAAAATATCTTTATTTCTTATTATCACTGGAAAAAAGGAGACTGGTATATGTGTGGGTTGCAGTAAATATTCATTCAAGCTTTAGAATTTTTATCTTCTTTGAAATCTTTTATACAACCTCTTTTATAAAGAGTTCCATGAAAATGATCTTTAAATAAGAAAATTAAGAGGTGTTTTAGTTGGGAATTAATGTATTAACATATACTTAAAAATTTTGTGTTATACAGAGATACAGAAGGTGTTTATATAGTGTCTATCACTTGTCTGCTGTTTTCCTGGAAGAATGTACATGTTTCTGGCTGTAAACAACTTCTTTGCCTTTTGAAGCTAGAGAATAAATTATGGCTTATTCATATTTTACCTTCTTTTTGTAGAATATCCTTCAAATAGCTAAGACATGAACAAAAGACTTCAACTTTTAAAAAACGGAATGTGTGACCTTTGACATTCGTAAACACATATTAACCATTTGCTTTGTCTAGGGTCCTGTGATAAGTGCTATTTGGCTGCCAGCCAAGTTTCATTCTTTGTACCGGGGATGTCAGGGCCACATGGTTATGTTTGTAAGGAGAATATTAGTCTAAGAAGCCTGTAAAACTACTTACAAAATCCTACCTCCTACAAATGCTGACTTTGAAAGTACTGAATTAAGTGGCACCATTCTAGAATATACAAACTAATACAAAGTTCCTACTTTACTAAATTAGTAGTTTATCCTAATACAAAGTTCCTATTTTTTTTAAAAAACTATAAATTGAGTTAGTCCATAGGCCAAATATATAAGAAATATTGGTAGAAAATCATTTCTTCTACATGATTTGCAGTGGTAAACAGACATAGGTACGTTTTAGCAAGTGCCAAAGCAGAGCTGTCTTTTGGCTCACTTCTTGAGTTGAAGAGGAAAGCAGGATGTTGGCAGGGGAGAAGGTAGACATTTATCTGGTGTGTTATCTAGCTTGAAGGCTTGCCCTCTGTCTCTGTTAAAGAGACTAAAGTGTGGGATCCCCTTGATTTGAGGAAGATTGCTACTGTTGTTGAATCAGCTCTGGGACACAGAGGAAAGCAAGGAATGATGTGCCATTCCTGAGCACTTCCTCTTCCTCTTCATGCCCGTCTTCCACTGGGGTTGCTATTTCCTGTGCTTTCCAGAGCGAGGTTAGAGCTCAGGAAGTGGGATGATGTGGACAGCCATCAGAGACATTGATGGCACCCCACTGGACTCACTCCGGGCAAAAGCTTTTAAGAGGGTGAGATGCGTTTCATGATCTCTGCCTGGTTTTATTGCTGTTTCTGTTTTTCTTATGACCCACTCCCCACTCATGGCTCCTGGAGGCCTTACCCACCTCTGGCTGCCCCTGGTGGCCCATACCATTCTCCCCCACCAACACCTTTTCTCTGCGTTTGTAGTCTCTTTTACATACTAAGCCATGTCAGGTTGCCATAGCACTTTACCTTTCATTAACCATCACATTGGATATTAATCAGTCTCACAGACTAATTCTCAGTAAAGTATTGCCAGAGAGAAGGGGCTACAGCCTATTTACCATGTGTCAGTCACTTTACTAGATATTTCCATTTGATCCTTTCAGCCAACCTATCATCCCTATTTTGTAGATGAGGACCAGACCTTGAAGTGCAGAGAGGTTAAAAAACTTGCCCCAGATCCACTGCCTCACAAGTGGCAGGGCTGGGATTTGATTCCAGTTTTATATGATTTCATAGCCAACATTGACTCCTTTCCTTAGGATATCTATAGTTTAACCAGGGATGCTGAGTTAATGGTATAAATATGATTTAACCCTATGGATAGAATTTCTGGCATCATTCCTAGACATTGGGATGTATATCTCAACCAGAGGTCTTTCTGGCACCTTCAAGTCATGTCACATAGGTAGCTGCCTACTTAAATGATGTTTTTTTAAAATTTAATAGTTATAACTAAGAACTATAGTTTGTTACCGATAATACGGCATATTAAAGTTACAAAATATTCTTCTTCTTTCTTATTTGATTCTCTCAATAACATGAATTCTTGGGAGTTAAGAGTGGCAGTGGGTAGATGAGACCAGAAGTTATTATAGTAGGCCACGTGAAAAACGATGAATAGAAATAGAGAGAAGTAGTACATTTAAAATATGTGTTGGAGGGGAGCAGGCAGAGGAGGCTGCAAAGAAAAAGACAAGTAGAAATCCAGAAACGTATGGTGGTCTGGCAGGTCCTGTAGATTGGCTCATTCAGCATCTCCGCCATCCCCTTCTATATTATTTTCCCATGCCTCTCTGGCCAGAATTTCCCAGAGTACCTTGCATCTAGAATTCCATTTGTGACTTAGGTTCTGCCAAGGCAGTGCCCCTACACAAGGCAGATGACATGAGGCACAAGTAAGACAGTGTGGGGGTAGCTACCTGGCTAGAGATCTTCTGGCAATCACAGTGTCCAAGGTTCCTTGTGCTGCTGGGGCGTCTGTCATGGAAATTCTAGCTTTCATTCCCTGTGGTCATGGGATTTGAGTGGCAAGAGGCAGTACTGTGGTATGTTTGCTGTTCAAACTTGGGATGTGGTTCGACTTTTCTCCTGGCTGTCTGCAGTTGTCCTGTTGAACGTCCCAGCCTGACTCTCTAGGCTTCTTGGAGATTTAGGAACTACCAATAACCCTCTTTCTGCTTAAACTAGCTAGGGTGTTCTGCAAATAAGAACTGGAACTGGGGGGCCGGCCCAGTGGCATAGTGGTTGGGTTCCCATCCTCCGCTTCGGCAGCCTGGGGTTCGCAGGTTCGGATCTCGGGCACAGACCTATGCACCGCTTGTCAAGCCATGCTGTGGCAGGCGTCCCACATATAAAACGGAGGATGATGGTCACAAATATTAGCTCAGGGACAATCTTCCACAGAAAAAGAGGAAGATTCAATGGAGGTTAGCTCAGGGCTAATCTTCCTCACCTCAAAAAAAAACAAACAAAAAAAGAATTGGGACTGGTCCTGCTATCATAAAGCCAAGAGAAGGTGGCTAATTGTGTTCAGTACTGTTGAATGGAAATTGAGAAGTGTGTGTTTACTAAACTTAGTGATATATAGTTCAGTGTCACCCTAGCAAACGCGTGTTTTCGTGTTTTTGGTGGAAGTAGAAATCAAGTACAATAAGTCAAAGAGTAAATAGTAGGTGGGGAAGTGAAGACAGCTCATGTGGACGTCTCTACTGGCAGCTTGACTGTGGTGGGGAATACAGCAGAGGGGCAGGAGTGGAGCAGGATCAGAGGTCAAAAGAAGGCTTTTTTAGAGATAAGAGATATGGGAGCCTGTTTGATTGCTGGTGGGAAATACCCAGTGGAGAGGGAGATACAGGAGAGCACGAGGGAGGGGACACATGTGTGAGACCTTGAGTCGGTTATGTAGCTTCTCTGTGACTTAGCTTCTTACCTGTGAAGTTTGGATAATAAGATCTTCCTCTCAGGATTTTCTCCCTAGGGATTGGAGTGAAATAATGTGTATGAAGAAATTTTGATGCAGTCTTGTACTTAGTAAGGGCTTAAAAATGTAGCCATTATTACTATTACTACTACTACTATTGTTATTGTTATTGTCTTCTTTATAGTTTAGAGTATTGTGAATATGGAATAGCAGTCACGTATTGTAAACATGGGATAGGATCACTGCTGTCTCCTGATTTTACAGATCTTCCTGTCAGCTCTTATAAGCTGGCCCCATCACCATATTATCATCACCTAATTACATTCATTAAGTGAACATTTATCGAGCACTCAGTATGTGCCAAGTATGTGTTTATCAGGTGTCGGGGATACGAAACTGAGCAAAGCTTGTTCTCTGCCTCCAAGTAGCTTCTGGACCACTAGAGGAGAGAGATGGGTAAAGCATAAATACTTTATACCAAGTTTTCTATTGTTGCAGTCAGGATTCTAGCAGGAGCAGAACCACTAGGAGATATGTGTGTGTGGGTGTTGTATTTATTTATTCATTTATGCTTACATGCACACATACACACACACACCCCTATTTGTATATTTATTGTAGCTGGCTAAGCAAGCCCAAAGTCCACAGGCAGGAAGGCAGGAAGGAAGGATTCTTTTTATCTTGAAAGTCTTCCTACACTCATTTATCATGGGTTAGCCCAGTTCTTCTGTTGAGCCATCCACCTTCTTATGAAAGACTGTGTTGAAGTGGGAAGTATTTCTCCCTCCTATTCCCATTTGTTCTCTTATACACCAGTTGGACCTTTATTTTAAAGAATTAAATTCAGAATAAGCAGATTTACAAATTTATTCTAATATGTGCTGCCTAATTTCTTGAACACACTCTAGCTGCATTTATTAACAGATTTTATTTAGTCATCTGTGCAGCTAGTGAAAGTAATTGGCTGTCTGTGAATTAAGAGCACAACAAGCTAAAATGTGAATTCGTTAGTTTTCAACTTCAGTTTTTAATTTCACTTGCTGTTTACTGCTCAAAGGAATGATAAATTCTATTTTGAATGAAATGTGTATTTAAGGAAGAAACCAATAGCAACCAGTATTCTTGTTTACTTAAAATCTGCTTCTGAATTTACTCTGAAAATTACAGAAGTTGTGTTAGACTGTGGCGACCACTGATAAGTTTGAAAAGCTTTATGTATAGTTCATTTTGCTAAAAGAATTCAAGGTATTGGGTTAGTCAGTCTAACCCTGTTGTTGCAAGATGTTGAAATCAGCTCAGGTTTTCCCAAAAAAACATGGTGGGGGAGGTGGGTGGGGTGAGGATTGTGATTATGAGGGGGAACTAAAGGTGTTCAGGCACAGAAACCACCTCGGCCGCTGCTCTCCAGTGCAGACTGGGGCTGGAAGGGTATGGGCTGTGAGGCAGCTCTCAGACCCCTGGTCTGTCTGAGGATCCTCCTGCCCTCTGTTACTTTTCTCTCCAGAGTCTGTCCCACCCTCCTCCCCACTCTTGCCTGGTTTCCTCCACTTTCTTGTGTGCACGTGGCCTGGCCTGCTCACCCTTGGTGCCACGTCCAGTCAATTGTCAGCCACTAATTGATACCACTTGCTGGGTCCCTCGGATCAGATTCTTGAAAGAAGGGATTCCATCGGGCGTGTTTGTGTCCAGAGAAATTGTGCAATAGTCTCTTCAAGAACTGACTTGCCCTTTTATTTAGACCTATCAGAACTACTTTCTCCAACTTGCCAAAAACTTCTCTTCTAACCACTTTTGTGAAATGTGTGGTTTGGCCAGAGAAACCGTGTCTTAAAGTCTGGTTTGGTTCTCAGGTCAGCGGCAAATGACTATGTAACCCGTGAGGAAAATGAATGCTAACGTACTGCCTCAGGTCCCAGAATCTCCTCTGTCTTGCTGTGTGTGTTTGTGCCTAGGGTTCAGGCCAGGTGGGGACAGGGGAGCTCAGGGATGCTCAGTAGAGGTGGAGAGGGGACTTCAGGGAGAGGGGGCACGGGCTCCAGTAGGGGGCGTAGAAAGGGCTCTGTGGTCTCCTCTGTTTAGTGTGTTGGGGCAGGGGAAGGTTCCAGTGAGAGGAGACTGTGAGGTCCCCCGGGGAGAGGCTCCAGTGAGGAAAGGTCAGAGACAGTGAGGGTCTGTTCTCTGCCCAGGGTCGCCAGCTCCTCCTGGCGGTGGCAATCAGTGAGGCTCTGTGTGGCAGTCACAGCAGTTGGTATGGACAAGTCTTCTATAGGTTAACTGTCCCTTAGTGAAACAAGTGCCCATTCTCCTTCAGAAAGAAACTTCTAAGGAAAAACTTCAGGTGGGGCCCAAATTCCATTGGCAAAAATAGTCACTATAAGCCAGATGTGGAAGAAAGCATTGATTATCATCATAGTTATTCCTGACCATGAATGTCAGAACTCATTGGGAGAGGAAGTGGGCTGGCTTTGCTGTGAGCCACAGACAGGTGGGAGGAGGTGATCCTGAGCATCCCCGGGACCAGGCTGCTCAGTGGCCTGCCCGTCACACTCTACTCTCCAGGAACCTTCACTCCCCAGGAGTTTTGAAAATTATGTAACTTTAACTATGACTTGCTTCTGAGATTCTGCCTTATTATCTCTTTACAGGTTTGTCCTGGATTAACCTGGCGATATTTGTAGAAGGAAGGTTCACAGTCCCTTAATTTAAAAGTAAAACGAACCCTGTTTTCTCCATACATTTTATGATAAAATAAGGGTTGCATTCCTGGAGATCAAGTCCCGCATGAAATAAAGTTGAATACTTGATAAGGAAAGGATTAAGATGGTGGCCATCCTGTACTTATTCTTCACCTATTTCTTCCCCAAATTCTAGCACAATTCACTGTTTCCTTCTTGGTAGCTTAGGAAATTTCCTTGAGACGGAAGGATTCTATGACACCACCCTTGGCAGCTCCCGGAACTTGGCCTCCATCATCCTTAGACTTTTATTAGTAGGTGCAGTCGTAGAGCACATATACTCATCTGAAAATTCATTTGCTTATTTATTCCCCAAGTACTTATTGAGGACCCACTCTGTTTCAGACTCCCTTCTAGGTGCTGGGAAGCATCAGGACACAAAACAAAAAATGTCCACCTTCATAGAGCTGATATTCTGGTGGTGCAGCCCAGACAATAAACATAATAAATAGTAAATTATCGGGTTTTTATACAATGATGAGTGCTGTAGAGCAACAATATAGAATAGACTATGGAAATGAGGAGTGGGAGGGGGGCACTGCAGGTTTAAATAGGGTGGCTGGGTTGGTTTCACTGAGAAAGAGGCGTTTGAGCAAAGACTGAAAGGGTGAGGAAGCAAGAGTGTGGATGTCTGAAGGAAGAACGTTCCTGGAAGATGGGGCAGCCAGTGAAAAGGCCCTGAGACAGAGTGTTGCTAGCAAGGTCAGGGCCAGCCGGGGTGGGGGAAGAAGTGAGAGTGGAGGGAGGAAGTAGAAGAGAGATAAAGAAGGATAGAGAGAGGCCAGATGAAATGGGGCCTTGGAGGGCCCTGCAGGGGCTTTGGCTTTGGTTCTAAGAAATGGGGAGCCACCAGAGGGTTCTGAGCTGAGGCGGGGCATGAGCTGACTCTGGTTTTTAGGGAATGAGGCTGGCTGCTGTTATTGAGAAGGAACTGGGGGATGAGGAAGGCTGGACAAGGATGGAGACAGGGATCCAGGAAGGAGACTACTATACAAATCCAGGCAAGAGATGATGGCGGCTTGACCAAGTTGGTAACTGTGGAGGTGGTAAGTGATTGGATTCTGGATATATCCTGAAGATAAAGGCCACAGGGTTTTGATGTGGATTGGATGTGATTGGTTGAGTTAAATTTTGATGTATATAAAACAAATGGAATACCTAATTAATGTGATAATTTCAAAATTCTGTATACTGAAGTTAAATCCAATCAAGTCGACACATATTGGTACTGATTTCCCCTTTCCCCTTACATTTGATTGGAGAAAATATACAAGTGACTCTAGCTAAGCTTGAGTTTAATATTGGACTTTATAGAAATAGATTTCCGTCCAGAGCTTTTCAGAAAGGGTTTTTAACAATCCTCAAGTTGTGTGTTCTCACTTGCATAATGTTAATAGAAGGCTTGAAACTTCAGCCAAAGATTTTTGCAATAACTTGCTCTCCTAAACGTGAGGCTGACTAATCTGCCATTAGGCAAGCCAAGTCATACTTTGTTGAATATTAAATTGTCAAGATATTAAAGTTAAAACTTGCTGTAGTAAACCCAGCATTAACAACCCTGATTGCTGAGATTGTGTAGTTGTATGGTTGGAATGCGTCATGCCAAAACCTAATAACAAGCTTTCGGCTCTCTTGTACTGAGTTTCATTTCTAGCCCCATCGTCGTACCACCCAACTAGTCTGATTTTCATTGGCCAGTTACTCTGTCTTGATATGGAGAGGTAATATAGTGGAGGATAAAGCAGTCAAAAAAACAATTCCTTGATTTCAGAGGGCTAAGGGAATAATATAATCAAGGGGCTAACAATTGAAAGCAGTTGTTTTTCAAGTGTTTCTACTACAGCTGTTCATTAGGACTGGATAGGTTTGCCATTCAACTTGTTTTTCTGTGTACCTAGCATGAAATTTGAAAACTTTAACCTGAAGGGAGGAGTAGAGTTCTGTTGACTATTTTTGGACATCGTCTTTATCAACTGACTGAAGTCTGATCTTTCTTTGAGCATGACCTTTAGTGGTAATATTTTAAATTAATGAAAAAATCAATCAATTGTTCCTATTATTAATATAACCTTTGCTTCTTTTGTAACATGCTTTAAAATCTGTGGGTCTGATTACATGTTCCACACTGTAGTTGATGTGTCATTGTCTTCAGTCACTAAATATATAATGTATATTTATGTGTTTTCAGAGCAAGTTTTTAAAATAAATCCTAAAGTGGGGAAACACAATCTGAAATAGGAAAAATTCTCTCATAAATTTTGTCTGGCGTGACTGTGTGGTTTCCTGGTGAATGGAAGAGTCTTAAAGAGTTGTTGGGCCAGGTGGACCATTCAGATATCTCCCACGGCTTGCTCTCCAGGAGTGGTTTTTGCTGTGGCCTGGATTTCGTTCTCTTTTCCAGAATTTCCTTACTACTTTCTTACTAGACAGAAAGCCCCAGAAGGCAAATGGGTTGGCTTTCTGCAGATTATTCCTGGAAATCCAGTTAATCTCCAGAGCCAACTCCTCAAATCTTACTGGGTTGAGATGAGTAAGTGAGGACAGTTTTTAAGAGTGAGTGTGGACACACGCTTTGTGGCATCTTACTGCTGTACATCTGTAGGAAGGGCGTTAGGGTTAAGGTGGCCTGGAAGACACTTGAGTGTAGACAGAAGAAGGATTGATCAAGTAAGTGGACTGAAGTCAGAAGCCATCCTCTTTTCTGATGCACTATTATAATTCTTCTATGGAAACCAGATGTTTTTGTTTTGAGAAAGGCTGATGAGCTTCAGTCCCTGTCTTAGAAATCTGCGTTCAATTGACAAAGGACACCATTTAGAGAAATTCAAGATTTAAATAGATACTGTTAACCTCTTGTTAAAAAAAATTGTAATGTTCCCAAGTATATCATATTTATAGATATGCTGTTTATCTTCTTCTAGGAAAACAAAAGCTGTTCATTGGAATAAAGATTTTGAGTTTTATTTGTCAGTTAACTCAGTAATTGGTAGTATTCTCACATAATTGAACACTGAAGCTTTGTTCTCTTGCAAGAAATTACTCTGGATAATGCATGTGTCTGTGATGTGCTGTATGAAGGGCTTCTGTGTTGAGTAGGAGGAGGGAATTCAATGGTAATTAGTGTAGGGCAGTATTACTGAGAGATGCTGATGATCAATGGAAGTAATAGTGCAGGTAGAAGTATTATTTTAGGTAATTAATTTTTCTCCTTTAGTTATATGCATGTGTACTAATAACTGAGAGCTAGTAGAAGAGAAAGTCTTAGTTATATAAATGCCAGATTCTTGAGAAATTTAATTATATAAACATGATGTGTATTTTTTCATAATAGAATGACTTCATAGGTTTTAAAATATCAAACTTTACACGAACATTGTAAAAATTACAAAAAAGACAGAAAGCAAAATTGGCCCATAACTCTGCTCCCAAGGAAAACCATTGTTAACATTTTGAAATGTCCTGTCAGAATTTTTTCTCCCTTTGTACATACACATCCCTCCTCCCTGAGATCATATTACATGTACTCATTTGGATTTCTTTGTTTTAAATTAATGTATTAAATGTCTTTCCATTTCAATAAATATAGATATATCTCTGTTTTTAACCATGTATTTTATTTATGCATATTTAACTCAATGTATTAATGGATGTTTAGGAAATTTCCATTTTTTAATATTATAAGAAATTCTTTGGTAAATCTCGTTGTGTGCATTTCTGTTTTTTCCTTAGATGTAGAATTGCTAAAACAAAGGGATGCACAATTAAATTTGCTACCTTTTGCCAGGTCAGCCTCCTACAACATGTATACTCCCACCAGCAGTGGTTGCAAGTGCCAACTTCCTCAAATGTTGACTAGCACAGACCATTATTCTTCATAATTTTTATGAATCTCATAGAAAAATTCTCTTTATTTTAAATTTTTAAAATTTGAAAACCTTAAAAAGTAAATATCTCCCATAATTGTACCACTTAAAAATTGTGTGTGTGTGTCTGTACATGTGTGTATGTGTATCTAATTATAAAAGAAGTGAAGGAACCCTTTTGGCCCATCCAGTCTTCTATTTCTTAAGGTGTGTAGCAGCTTTTTAGCAAACTACTTTGTTTTTTAAAAGCAGTGAAATCATGCCTAACATATTACTCTGCAACTTGCCTGTTTCTCTTAATAGATCGTGAACAAAAGTATTCCTGGTAACAGATCATGGATATATTCTGATGCCCTCCTTTTTAGTGACTTGATGGCATGTCCAGTGTATGGGTGTTCCATACTTTATTCCTCCGTAAAGAAAATTTTCCTTGTTTGATTTAGCAATTCCAACCTTTAGGAATTTTTCCTACAAAAATGCTTGCATAAGTGCATAAAGGTATATACGTACATACACAAGGATGTTCATTGTGGCATTATTTTTAATAACGAAAAATGGAAAAGTACCTCAATGTCTGTCAAGAAAGATTCGTTTAAAAATATAATCTTATGAAATGTTATAGTATTCAAAATTTTTTGGCTGTAGTAGATTTACTATTAATATGAAAAGATGCCCATGACTTATTGTGAAGAAATAAGTTGCAGAATAATACGTGTGGCATAGTCACATTCATGTTTAGACACTCCAAACCATGTACAATATATACACAGATGGGTATTTCATGTGTTTTAAGTAATTTGAAGTTTTGCAGTAAATTATTAAAAGCTGTTGTGTTTAGGGGTTGGACCTGACTGCTCAGGGTTGGGAGGAGAGTGGGGAGGAATAGGAAGCTATCCTCATTTTATTTTATACACCTTTTTATTGAAATTTTAACAAGTTTATATTTTGTAACAAACATTTTTAAAAATGAAAAGTACATTTAAACTCTACAAAAACAGTGAAAAATGAAAAGTTTAAGTGAGACTAGGGAGTCTCTGAGAGTCCACCTTTCCACCTGCTTAACAGTTTATGAGTCCGTGAAAACACAGATAAGTAGAAAGTAGTATGTCTTTTCTTTTTTTTTTTTTGTGAGGAATATCAGCCCTGAGCTAACATGCGATGCCAATCCTCCTCTTTTTGCTGAGGAAGATTGGCCCTGGGCTAACATCCGTGCCCATCTTCCTCTACTTTATATGCGCCACGGCCACAGCGTGGCTTGACAAGCGGTGCGTCGGTGCACGCCTGGGATCCGAACCTGCGAACACCGGGCCACCGCAGCAGAGCGCACGCACTTAACCGCTGTGCCGCTGGGCTGGCTCCAAAGTAGTATTTCTTATAGATACGAAACGTTTCGTTCACAATGTGGTAGAAGAGTGAGAAGAAGAAAAGAGGAAGAGAGAGTAAATCATAAAGTCAAAAGGGAGTTTACCAGAAGCAGAAGTGGGCGTCATTGATCCTGGATCTAGAGGAACACAGAACTCAAAATTCCTCTTCTTCAAGAGAGCTCTACACATATTTAAGAGCAGCTCTGTGGGACATAAGCCTTCTGTTTTCTAGACAAAATATTCCAGTTCCTCCCAATAAGATCTTTTGCCCTCCTGATCACCCTGTTGGGTTTGTTCCCATTTTTCATTGTCCATCTTGAAATGTGGCAACCAGAATCAGATGCTGCTGCCTTCCAACTTCTGGTCTCATCAGTGTGGGATACAATCAGATTGATCCTTCCTTGTGCAGGAAACACTTTTTTTTTTTTTTTTGAAGTCCAGACTAAGATTGTTCCTAAACCTTTGCATTGTATTTTCTCCTGAAAAGTACTGGTCAACAGTCTTGCTGCTTTTCTTCGTTATTTGTCGCTCAGGGCTTCTAGGTTTTTGTTTCATTTTGTTTCTTCTGGCTGTCGTCTGTTGTTGAACCCTCTGCCCTCTTATGAGCTATAGCATACAGTGATTTCTCAGATTGCCTCGGCTTTTCTGTTAACAAAAATATCGGCTCATGTGAGTCACGTTGTTAATTGATGTCAGCTTCAAGGAAGGAAGCTAACTTGGCTCCAGCCCTGTGGATCACCAGAAGAGTTTCCTTTTGTCACCAGGGCGTTGTGTGAATTGGGAAAAAAATAAATAAGAGTGCCCTCTTTGGGCGGATGAAGTATATCAAGTTCTTCTCCAGGTGGATGATTTAGAAAAACATCCTTCTTCCATGGGCAGAGAAGCATGGGGACCTGGCTTGCGTGGGGACTGGATTTTGGCCCCATCTCACTGGTGTGCAGGATATAACTGCAGAGCTGCTTGCAGCAGCCTGGGTTGCCATACCACCTGTGTTTAAAAAAAGAAAAAAAAGACCCATAGACATTGTGGCTGCCTCTCTACAACACAGTTTCCCAGTTCCTGGTCTAGGGGGTTCTTGAGAATGCACCTTCCATACCAGTTACTCCTGGTTTTGTTCTTTGTCCCCCTTTTATTTTATTAACAGTATTATTGAGGTATAATGTACATACCATAGCATTCATCCCATTGTAAGAATACAATTTGATGATTTTTAATAAATTTATAGCATTGTACAAGTATCACTATAGTCTAGTTCTAGAACATTTCCATCACCCCAAAATGTTCTCTGGTGCCCATTTGCAATCAGTTCCTGCTCCCACCCCCAGCCCCACGCAATCACTGATCTGCTTTCTGTGTTTATAGATTTGCCTTTTCTGGAAATCTCATATAAATGGGATCATATCTTCCTGTAACTGCTTTCTCCTGCTAGTCTACTAGAGGTACCATAACTGGATGTTAGTCCCGTCCCCTTGGACTGTTACTACAAACCCTTCCTCATCCCTTTGTTTCCGTTCTGCCTCAGCAGTCAAACATGCTCTGTTATCTCCCATCCTAGAACGTTCTCCCTTGTGCAACGTCCTCTCCAGCCACCACCCTATTTCTCCGGCCCATTTCTGAGCCCAACTTCTCAAGATTTGAGTTCATGTACTTGCTTCACTCTCTTCTCTCCTGTGAACTCTCCTTTTAAAAAAATATTTTTAACATAATATTTGATATGAATAAAATAACGTTAAAAAGAACACGTGATATGTATATGTAAATTTTAAAGCATAGTAATAAAATGAGCATCTACAGCTGTTGCCCACTCCTTCTTCCAGCCTTACCAACAGTGGAACCCATGACTCAGAGTATCAACATCTCTTACTCTTACCTGCATTTTTTTGTCCTCTTTGGTCATTTCTAACTCTTTTTAATTCCATCTTTCAACAAGAAATCTGGGCTAAATAGTCTTTGAAATCCATTATATTGCTAAAATTCCCTGATTATTATTGAGAGATGAATTCTTTGTTTCGAATGTACTGTAGAAGATTTATAGCTTACATTGTTGAATATTACTATAATTTAATTATAAAGTCTTAGCTAAGAGCATAACATACAATTATAACATCATTTCTGTAGGAAATCTATTCTACTTTGTATTAATTTGCTTTAGATGCTAGGTTTTTTCTCTGAATTTTGAAGCTAAAAACTGAGCTTCCTGTAACGTTCTCCCTCAACCCCACATCTCCTTGGATTGAATTCATTTAACCAGTCCAGTGGGCCCCAAGGGAGATATGGAAGTCAGTTATTGCTATGACTTAATACTAATGACTGCTTAAATATTTAATTAATGTAATACTTGACACTTAGGGAGAAACTATTTATAATCATCAAAACCAGGCCTTTGTTTTCATTTTTTATGCCTGGTGTTTAGCGTATTCTGTGGTAACAGAGGTTGGGAATGAATTGCCATAGACGTGAAAAAACGCCTCCCTCACTCCCACCTCCAGGCAGAAAACGTTGCATAGAAAGTGATTAGTGATGGATATTTAAAATATTTGTAATTATATTTGTCAGTTTTCCAAAGTACATTTTTATTGAACATTCATAGCATTTTTGGAAGTTTGAAATATTTTCTTATTCCTTTCTATTGTGGACTGATGTCAGTTAGCTCTTAAAAGCTCTCATTTTTCTTGGACTCTTATTTTATTTCATTAATGCATTCTAAGGAATATGGTAACTTTTCTTTTTTTTTTTTTTTTGGTGAGGAAGATTGTCCCTGAGCTAACATCTGTGCCAATCTTCCTCTGTTTTGTATGTGGGATGCCACCACAGCATAGCTTGATGAGCGGTGCGTAGGTCCGCGCCTGGGATCCAAACCCATGAACCCCGGGCCACCCAAGCAGGGGGTGTGAACTTAATTAACTACTACACCACTGGGCCAGCCCCTATGGTAACTTTTTAGTGAGTTACAAGTACACCAAAAGTGGCTGACCATTTTCCTGTGGAGCTGGGGCTAGATCTGACTGGAACACCGTGGGAAGATCTTCTCTTCTCCCTGATAAGTGCAGGACAGGAGGGGAGGGAACTAGGTTTAGAGCTCTGTGTTCATATGAAAGAGACATTGCAGCCAAGTGGATTCCAAGGCACAAGTCATCCTTGGGCTCTGGAAGTTGTCATATGTGGGCAGGTCCTGTTACTCCAACACACACATGGCTCTGAGTTTATTTTTAGTCTGAGAATTAATATCATATGTTGCCAGTGTCTGCTATTACTGAACACACATACCGTCATTTTATTCTGAAAATGCGTCGTGTTTGTGGCTTTAGCTTTTAGAATTCTAAGTCTATTTGGTCAAATTGTTTGTGCTTTTCCTCCTACCTAAAATTAAAAAGAAACAAACAAGCATATCTTCTATTTAAGTGGATGAGTGAAGATTTACTGACCACAAACTAACTGCACAAGAGGGCTGGACTGCCATATGGACCTGTGAAATGTCTTACAGGCGTGCAGATTCTGAAATGTTCTTCTCTGCGTCGTGAGGCTCCAGGTTCCCGGATAGTCTGGCTCTTCTTGGTACACTTAGGACTTTAACCAGTTCCCTCCAAACCTCATTTACAATTCCAGTCATCTTACAGAAATCTTTTTTAACTTGTCTCCTTATTCAGTCATCACAAATTCTGAGATAACTAGACTCAATTCCCTTAGGTTTAATTTTATATTTGTCTTAAACCTTAATCATCATTGCATTTAGTCAAAAATGATAAGAAAAATTAATATGACTTTTTTTATCATCATAGTAATGAATGGGTTTCATTAAGATCTTAATTGCTGTAGATAAAGGATAAAAAACAATTCCTCATGCACTAAAGAGTATAGTTAAGATCACTATTCATAGTTAAAGATAAGGCTTGGTTTATATGCATAGCTCTCTTCTGTTAAACATAATCAGCATGAAATATTTAATAATTTATTTACTTAATTGGGTTTTCTCAGTTGTAGAAGAGAAAACTGATGTTTTAAATTTTTAGATATTTTTTAGAAGTCTTGCTTTCAAATCTTCAAAGTTTTTGTACACCTGAAAGGCTTCTGTGTTTATGATGCTTCTTGTTTGCGTTATGGCAGATGATGTATCAATTGTATGTTACTTTGTAACATCAATTGTTACATTTTTCCTATTTAAACCACGGAGTCTACAAGATGAACAGAGAGGGCAGCATCTGTGGTCTTTCCTCATGGCCACCTGCACATAGTTGTACAAAGCTGATGTTTTGTGTGAGTAAGAATTTTTGCGTTTCATTTCACAGGTGGGGAGCGTCAAGCGGGAAATGACCTTCACGTTTCAACCAGAGGACTTAAAACGTGACTCTAGTAAAAAAGTGTCTCATCAACACTTGTTCCCCTTGGCCATGGAGGAAGACGTGAAAACAACAGACACCAAAAAAGCCAGCCGAGCCCTTGACCATGAGAAAGAAAACACTCGCTCCGTCTGTCTCCTTGAGCAAAAACGAAAAGTTGTTTCTTCCAATATTGATGTTCCTCCAGCAAGGTAAGGGGATGTTAGACCTTGCATGTGTCTGCCTAGGGAGTCACTGGAGAGCGTGTACAGTCTCCACCATCTCTCTCTAAAGTATATAGACTTAGGAAGGGTTTTCTGCCAAGAACTTTTTTCTGTTGCTTGTGTGAAATAGAGCACGTGGTCCTGCTCTTCAGAACTGACTTTGAGGCTGCGATAGTTGGAACTGCTGTAGCTCTAGAAAAGAACGTTTTATTAGATTTTGGCAAATGAATAATAAAGAGCAAAAGAATAAATGTAAAAAAAAAAAAAGAAAAGACGCATGAAATGTAGGACTGGGCATAGCCACTTAAAAGCAGGGGTGCTCGGGTCTTTTCGTCAGGGCTTGAAGAGCTATGGCTGCGGGCCAAATTCAGCCTCTGTCCTTGTTTTCGTGTGGCCTGCGAGATAAGAGTGGTTTCACATTTTTGAAAGGTTAAAAAAAATGAAGAATACGTGACATAGATCATAGGTGGCCTGCGAAGCCCAAAATATTTACCTGTGACTCATCGCAGAGAAAGTTTGGTGATCCCTGGTTTAAGTCCTTTTAGGACAGATCTACCTTAGAGCAGGGCCAAGAGGGTTTATCTGAAATAGCAGAAGGCTTTGATCACATTATAATGTTACTTAAACCACATCCGGTAGCATTGAACCAGAGGATGACATTATGACGGAATGGCAATAGCACAGTATAGAGTATACATACTGACCTCTTAACTTATTTTCTTGCTTATCACTTATCTTACTTGGAAAGTAAGTTCCACGTTGGGCAAGATTTTAGTCCGTCTTGTTCATGTTGTATCCCTGGCACTAGAACAAGGCTTAATTACGTCCTAGGGGTTCAATAAATATTTGTTGGATGGAGGAAAGAAAGGAAATACTTATAGCATGAAAGCTTGCTTATTTTTAATAAGTGTACCATATTTTGTTACCAAAAACCATTTATAATGCAACTATGTAAGCAGTTGTTTGAGAAGTCTTGGCATTTGTTGAGTGGTTTCTAAGAGCTAACTAGGAAAATAGTATCTTTGGAAAAGGAATAAATGTTCCTTTTCTACCTATTCATTTTTTATACTTAAAATTTCCTTTCTTTCTATATTAAATCACAAGTATTTTCTCTAGAAAATTACATATTTTTCTATTCTGCTACCAAGCTTGTCAGACTTTCTAAAATTATAGGCCTCTTTGTTTTCCTTAACCTTTAATTAAAAATTTTCATATCTTCATTACTTCTGTGTGACGACTTAGAATTGTTTGCTTTTCTAATTTTTTCCTATATAGTACATGTTAAGTTCTTTAGATTAATTCCTTTAACTGGGGGTTCGTTATGAAATGTTTTTTCATGCCCTGAACCTCGTAGGCACCTCACTTCATATTTGTTATTTGGTTGACTCATAGGAAAAATGACGTGTTAATTTGAAATGTGAAGAGCTGTGGTTTTATTTTCTTTCTAAGTTTGTAGGGCAAAAATTAGACTTCCCAATGTCGGATAGTTTAATGCCAACTTGCAATTCTACAGCTTACTCTACATAAAAATTTTATTAGATGGTTTTATATGTTAAAAGACCTGGAGTTAATAATTTTAAATTGCCATAGATTGTTTTAGGTATATCTTTATTCTTTAATTTCACCCCATTTGCAATAGTTTCTGGGGAAATAATGAAAAGAGGAGGAAGAAAAATGCTTCTGCCTTTTCTGACTCTGATATGTGGAATATTTTTTCCACCTTCTCAAATTCACTGAGTGTACTTAAAAGTTATGAGTCAAGCCAGTGTTATTGTGGAATCTTAAACAGGATAGGGAAATGAATTAGGTTTTAGGTCCATTAATGTACAGCAAAAATTCCCCAATGACAAGGTATAATTTAGACATATTAATCTATTATGCGAAATACTAGTTAAAGCTTCATTGTTTGAGATCTCCACTAATACACTTGTTTTCATTGCTGTAGTAAGAATTTAATCATCACAAATATGCCAACAGTTGGTGAAATAAATTGCTCTTTTTTTTAATGATGATGAAGGAATCAGAAATTGTGGAGTTTAATTATCTAACTCTCAATACATTTTTTGTCGAGCTTTTATTTTTTTTTATTTTTTATTGCAGTAACATTGGTTTGTAACATTGTATAAATTTCAGGTGTACATCATTATATGTCTATTTCTGCATAGATTACATCATGTTCACCACCCAAATACTAATTACAACCCGTCACCACACAGACGTGCCTAATCATCCCTTTTGCCCTCCTCCCTCCCCGCTTCCCCTCTGGTAACCACCAATCCAATCTCTGTCTCTATGTGTTTGTCGTTGTTTTTATCTTCTACTTATGAGTGAGATCATATGGTATTTGACCTTCTCCCTCTGACTTATTTCACTTAACGTAATACCCTCAGTGTCCATCCATGTTGTCACAAATGGCTGGATTTCATCGTTTCTTATGACTGAGTAGTATTCCATTGTGTATATATACCACATCTTCTTTATCCATTCGTCCCTTGATGGGCACTTAGGTTGCTTCCAAGTCTTGGCTATTGTGAATAACGCTGCAATGAACACAGGGGTGCATGTGTCTTTACACATTGGTGTTTTCAAGTTCTTGGATAAATACCCAGCAGTGAAATAGCTGGATCATATGGTAGTTCTATCCTTAATTTTTTGAGGAATCTCCATACTGTTTTCCATAGTGGCTGCACCAGTTTGCATTCCCATCAGCAGTGTATGAGAGTTCCCTTCTCCCCACATCCTCTCCAATACTTTCTGTTCCATTCCTGTTTACTGTTACCAAGTTATTTTGTAAATGTCAGCTTTCCACTATCATCTAAGTAGATCAATATTTTGTTTTAAAGAAACTTTTTTACCTGACATGGCAGGAAGATACAGGATTTTTCTTTTTGTTTATTAAGGAGAAATATATCTGTTGGCAGTACATAAGTAATGAAGTTTGAGTAAGTCTACCATATAGTGAAATTTATTGGTGTAAGTAAGTCTATATATCTTATATAATGTATAATATGTATTTTATATTTATATGTATATAAATATATATATAATCTATATAGCTATATCTGTTTTCGTAATAATTGCAACTTATTCTCCTAAGTCCAGACATTATATATTGGCCAGTTCTTAGAAAGGTGGAATAACCATTTTAGACCAAAGGGTGTTCACTTGTGTATAGCTCCTCAACAGTTTAAAATCAGTTCTCTATAATCTTCCTCACTTTATGTTTTGCTTATTTCCACTATAGCCAAGATTTTTGTTGACCTTTTTCTTTCTATGGTTTGTAAAATGAAACTTGAAGTTTATTTTCTATGGTTTGTCTAATGAAAACAATAGGTATATTTTATGTTTTTTCGTATCCCTAGAAAGGTCTGGGGACCCCCGCCCCTTAATCTCTATACCTCTCTGCAAGTGAGCATCACTGACTTCATCTCCTGCCTCCATTCAATAGGCATTTATTGAGTACCTGCTCTGAACCCAGGACTCAGTAAAGAAATGAATGAGATGAGGTGCCAGCCGTACAGGAGCTTATAGTGGAATCAGAGAGACAGACACCTAAGCAGCTAATTTCAAATAATAGTTCCTAATTTGCTCCCTTCTTGTTAGAGCTGGGTGAATTTGTATGTAAAGGAGAATCTCTTAATATTAAGAAAATTATTAATTTGACATCACTATTTAAAGGCCTAATTTTCTTTTAGTAGTATCTTTTTCAAGATGGGGATGAATGGAACGGAGAAGGAGGAACTCTGTATCTGAAAGCTATGTTAGAAAATCCCTGTTCACCTATTTTGCTAGTTTCAGGAAAATAAAAATTTAAGTAAGTTATTAATCCAGCTGCGTTAGGCGGGGTCATCCGAGAAGTAAAAGCCAAGACAGGATTAAACATGCAAACGTTTTACTAGGACAAACACCTGTGGGAGAAAGGGGGTGGGGGAGGGGCAGGGAAGGAGGGAGATGCCAGTCAGACCGCTGTGCATTGTGCACGTCTGCGCCCAGTGAGGGAGAGACTGAGGGCAGGTTGGATGGAAGTGTCTTAGGCTGCCTCACAAGGCCATCAGGAGTCCTGCATCATATTAATGTACGAGAGTCCACTTTCCCCTGGAATATTGCTTGATTGATTTCAGGAAGAAACAGTGTTTTCTTTTTTCTGGGGGGGTGGGGAGGTGAGTATATTATAGACTTGAGATACTCAAAATATTCCTCAAATTATTCCAAGTTCTTAAGTGGAGAAAGGTCAACAGAAAGAGAGAGCAAGAGAGCGTAAGAGAACATGTGAATGAGCAGTGTTTCTCTTTGGAACTAAACATCTGTCATTAATAGAAAAAAGTTCTTCCCAACTTTACGAATTATTGGGGAGCAATAATTTGAGTCGGGGGGAACCAGGACTAGGAGTATCGATGCTAAAATGACTCTGCATGTTTCAGGACTTGTTCATTTAGTAATGTCTGGTTATAAAAGATAACGGCCCCCTCGAATTGAGAATGAGTTACTAATTATAAATATGTTATCTTAGGTATTTTTTAATCTCTAGGGAAAAATACTAGCTTTATTGCTCTCTATGGAGAGTTTAAGAAAATGAGCTTTAACCGTATAAGGACAGGAATATAAAGAGACAGGGTGTGAACTCTGGAAGAGTGGAGCCAGAATGGAATCCAGTACTGTAGTTTGTCTCAAGAAATGAATAAGAGGCCGAAGTAAGTGAGACAAAGACCAGTCAGAGATTTCCTGTGGGCAGAGCTCAGTGGTGCATTAGCCAAGACAGTAATTTCAGCCTCATGCGAAAAAGATGATGAACATGGGCCCAGATAATGAATGAATCATGCTCAGCTCAGTGGTGGAAATTGAGAGAGAAAGAAAGATTTGAAATCCAGAGTAGGAAATTTACAGATTGGCCAGGGATGTGAGGCGCAGAAGTTGCTGGAAGGAATTGTTGTTCAGTTCTTGGAATGTGCGCCAAGCTGGCTGAGTAACATGAGACTTCTCATGACTTGGCCTGATTGAATATAATTGGTAACACCAAATTCTCTCACAGCCCAAGAAATGTTCATTTGAGTGTTTGAACTGACCCAATGAGAACTAGGCAGGGTGGTAAAACCTGTAAGTATGAGAAGAGATAACACAAAGGGCTCAGGAGAGTCACCTTTGGAGGAGAAATTTTCCACTGTTTTAACTCTGCTGGGTTGTAGGGAGGAGCTGGGACTACCACTGGGTTGGTTCCTTTATACGGTTCATGAAGATTGCTTTAGTGTTTCTATACATTTCAAAGACTGATGTCCTGTTCTTTGGCGTTTATGAATTTAAACCTGCTGCTTTTAAAGTCTGATTGTGTAGTAAATAATGTAGACGTTTACTGAAAGAGAAATAAAGGGAAACAGGTGCTAGAAACTCTCCATGATAGCATCATGTAGAACTAAGAAATTTTAAGAGGGTTGTGAATTGTGGGATAGTATAAATAATGATAATAAAAATGAAAGGTTTCTGGTCTGTGTGTGCCAGATGGGTCATATTATGGGTTATATTGTGTCTCCCAAAAGATATGTTGAAGTTTGAATCCCCCGAGACCTGTAAATGTGACTTTAATTGGAAGTAGAGTCTTTGCAGATGTAATCAAGTTAAGATGAGCTCATTAGGGTGGGCTCCATCCCAATATGACTGGTGTCCTTATAGGAAGAGGAGAGGAGACAAAGACACACAGGGAGAATGCCATGTGACAGTGGAGGAGAGGTTGGAGTGATGTGTCTACAAGCCAAGAACACCCAGGATGGCCAGCAATACCAGAAGCTAAGTAAGCGAAACAGATGTGACAGATTCTCCCCCAGAGCCTTCAGAAAGAGCACTGTGGTCTGAAGGTGTCCTTTCAAAATTCATTTGTTGAAACGTAACCCCTAAGATGATAGTATTAGGAGGGGGGGCCTTTGGGAGGTGATTACAGTCATGAGGGTGGAGCCCTCATGAATGGAATTAGTGCCCTTATTATAAAGGAGGCCCCAGTGAGCTCCCTTGCCCACTTCCACCATGTGAGGATACAAAAAGTCTGCAACCTAGAAGAGAGCCCTCAGCCGATCAGCTGGCACCCTGATCTCAGACTTCCAGCCTCCAGAACGATGAGAAATAAATTTCTGTTGTTTATAAGCTACCTGGTCTATGATGTTTTATTATAGAAGCCCAAATGGACTAAGACAGAGAATGTGGCCTTGCCAAAGCCTTGATTTCAGACTTTTAGCTTCCAGAATTGTGAAAGAATAACTTTCTGTTGTTTTAAGTCATCCAGTTTGTGGTGATTTGTTACGGTCCCTCTGGGAAATTAGTGTAGGTCACTAGTACTAACACGTACATCTATGTCTTGCCCTATAAATTTACTTTGAATAGAATAATTACTCATATTCATTAATTAAGATTTATACTTAATAACATTATTAGTTACCTATGCCTCTCAGGGAGAGACACTATCAGTGCATTTTCTATTATTTCTTATTATAGAGAAAACCTTTATTCAATATCTTTTTGTAATAGCATTTTCATTAAAGCAGTAACTTACATCATCAGGTAAATTATGTAGAACTTTGTTTTTCCTGTAGCTATTCAATTTGTGGATATTTGTTTAGTTTGTCTCTAAATCAAGTTTATTGAGATATAATTTACGTATAGTAAAATGCACCCATTTAACTAGATACTTTGAGTTTTAACAAATATCGGTACCCATGTAATTAACAGCATAATAAAGATACAGAAAATTTTTGGTTTGGCCCCGTGGCTTAGCGATTAAGTGCACACGCTCCGCTACTGGCGGCCCCGGTTTGGATTCCAGGTGTGCACCTACGCACTGCTTCTCCGGCCATGCTGAGGCCGTGTCCCACATACAGCAACTAGAGGGATGTGCAGCTATGACGCACAACTATCTACTGGGGCTTTGGGGAGAAAAAGGGAAAAAAAGGAGGAGGATTGGCAATAGATGTTAGCTCAGAGCCGGTCTTCCTCAGCAAAAAAAAAAAGAGGAGGATTAGCCTGGATGTTAGCTCAGGCTGATCTTCCTCACAAAAAAAAAAAAAGAAAATTTTCATCACCCAAAAATGTTTCATTGTGCCCCTTCCCAATCAACCCCTCCTCCCACTCTCAGCCCTAGGCAGCCAGTGTTTTATTTTCTGTCACTGTAGATTAGTTTTGTTTTTGTTAGAATTCATATAAATGGAATCATACACGGTGTATTTTTGGGTATCTGCCTTTATTCACTCAGCATAATGTTTTTTGAGATTTACTATATTTTTCTTTTGTAATGGTCAGTAGTTTGTTACTTTTTACGGCAGGGAGTATTCCATTGTGTGAATATATCATATTTGATCATCCCTTCACCTCTGATGAATATTTGGGTTGTGTCCATTTTGGGGTTATTAGTAATAAATCTGCTAGGAATATTTGTGTATGCCTGTGGTTGGAATGTTTTCATTTTTCTTGGGTAAATACCCAGGAGTGGAATTGATGGGCCGTATGGCCATTGTATACTTAACTTTTTAAGAAACTGCCAAACTTTTTTAAAGTGGTTGTACCATTTTACGTTCCCACCAGTAATATATGAGAGTTGCAGTGGCTTTACGTATTCACCAACACTTAATATTGTCGATGTATTTAATTTTAAGCATTCTGTGCAGTGGTATTGGATTGTAGCTTTACTTTGCATTTTTCTTATGACTAGTGATTTCATGTGTTCATTAAACATTCATATATCTTCTTTCATGAAGTGTCTTTTCAGATCTTTGCCCATTTAAACAAAATGAGTTGTTTTCTAATTATTGAGTTGTAAGAATTCTTTATGTATTCTGAACATACCTTTGACAAATATGTCTATTATGTATATTTTCTCCTAGTCTGTAGCTTGCTCTTTTTCAGTTTCTTAGTGGTATCTTTGGAAGAGTAGAAGTTTTTAATTTTGATAAAGTCCAATTTTTAATTTTTGTCTTTAATGATTTATGCTTTCTTTGTGTCCTAAGATTTTTTTCTCTCCCCCTTTAAGATATTATAGTTTTATCTTTCGTATATAGTTCTATGATCCATTTAAAGTTAATTTTTGTGTATGGTGTGAGGTAAGGATTGAGGTTCCTTTTTTTTTCCGCATATGGATGTCCAGTTGCTACAGTTGTTGGAAAGACTATCCTTTCCCCATGGTATTACCTTGACATCTTTTTAAAAAATCAGCTGGCCACACATGTGTGTATCTAGTGCTGGACTCTGTTCTGTTGTTTATCAATACATCTATCCTGATGCCAATACTGTACTCTCTTGATTGCTGTAGTTATGGTAAGTCTCGAAATTAGGTAATGTGAGTCCTCCAACTTTGTTCCTCTTTTTCAACCATATTTTTGACTATTCCAGATTCATTGGATTTCCATATAAATTTTAGAATATTTTGCCTATTTCTGGCCCCCCCAAAAAAGCCTTTTGTGATTTTGATTGGTATTACATTGAATCTGTAGGTCAGTTTGGGGTGAATTGACATCTTAAGAATATTGAGTCTTCCAATTCATAAACATGTCTCTCCATTTACTCAAGTCTTTTATTCCTCTCCTTAGGGTTTTGTAGTTTTCAGTGCTTAGGTCTTGCACTTATTTTGTTAAATTCATTTCTAAGTATTTTATGTTTTTAGATACTGTTCTAAATGATATTATTTTAAATTTCAACTTCCAGATTTTCATTATTGGGACACAGAAATACAACTGACTCTTGTATTTTGACCATGTGTACTGAAACTTTGCTGAACTCAGGCATTAGGGTTTTTTTTAGCTGTTTTTGGTAGCTTCCTTAGGAGCCTCTACGTAAATGATCGTGTCACCTACAAATAAAGCCAACTCATTACTTTTCCTTTCCTATCTGGATGACTTTCATTAATTTTTTGTCTTTTTGCACTGCCTTGGACCTCCAATACAATACTGAATATAAGTGGCAAAAGTGGACATCCTTATCTTATTCCTAGAGGGAAAAGCATTCGGTCTTTCACCAATAAGAATGATGGTAGTTGCAGAATTTTTTTGCTGCTGTTGTGGTTTTCTGTTTTTTATAAGTACTCTTCTATTCTGTCTGATACTATACGTGTCAATTAGGTCAAATTGGTAATAGTGTTATTCAAAAATTCTGTATAGTTACTGATTTTTTATCTACTTGTGTCTGCTGGTTCTGTATGTTTACTGATTTTTTGTCTGCTACTTTACTGATTTTGTCTACCTCTTCTCTTCAGTTTTGTCAGATTTTGCTTTATGAATTTTAGAATTTGTATGTATTCTTGATGAATAGACCTCTTTATTGTTATGAAATGTTCCTTTTTCTCTTTGATAATATGTTTCATTCTGAAATCTACTTTGTCTGGTATTAATATAGCCACATTAGCTGTCTTAATCTTGGTATTTGCATGGTACATCATTTTCCATCCTTTGATTTTTAAGGGGATGTCTTTATATTTAAAGTAGGTGTATTTATAGACAGAATAATTGGGGGTTTTTTTGTTGTTGTCAGTCTGAGTTGATTTTTGTATTTTGTAATTCTCTGCCTTATAATGGGAATGTTTAGGCTGTTTACATTTAATATAGTTATTGATATAGTTTGGTTTAAATCCATCATCTTGTTATTTGTTTACTTTTTCCTATCTGTTCTTTGCTCTTTTTTGCCCCTTTCTTGCCTTCTTTTGGATTGAGTTTTCTTTTTTTTTTTCCATTTTATCTGCTCATATTAGTTGAATCATTTTATTTAATTTTTTGTAGTTGCTCCAAGGTTTACCATATGGTACTTTAAGTTATCACAGTTAAAGTTGATACAAATAATATTATACCACTTCACCTCTGGTGCAAGAACCTTACAACGGTATTCTTCCATTCCCCCCTCCTGTCTTTTGTACTATTTTTGTCATGAATTTTACCTCTCTAAATGCTACAATCTGCAAATTCCATTTATTAATTTTTCTTTAGTTATCCCTTTTTAAAATAGTTTTATCATGATATAATTTACATACAATAAAATCACCTATTTAAAGTGATTTTAATTCCTTATACTAAATTTATTTCTACTAAATAAATTTATTTCTACTAAATAAATTTATTTATTTCTACTAAATAAATTTATTTATTTCTACTGAATTTTAGCATATTATAGAGCTGTGCAACCATCACCACAATTAACTAAATTAATTAAATTAATAAATTTAGAACATTTTCATCCCCCCCCAAAAAAATCCTTGCCCATTTGCAGTCACTCTCCATTCTTGCCCTAACCTCTGAACCCTAGGCAACCACTAACCAACTTGCTGTCTCTCTAGATTTGACTATTCTAGATATTTCGTATAAATGGAATCATGCAGTGTGTGGTCTTTTGTGTCTGGCTTCTTTCACTTAGCATGTTTTCAAGGTTCATCAATTGTCTTAGCTGTTTAGGCTGCTGTTACAAAGTACCATAGACTGGGTGGCTTATAAACAGCAGATGTTTATTTCTCACAGTTCTGGAGGCTGGAAGCCTGATGTCATGGTCAGGTCTGGTGAGGGCCCTCTTCCGAGTTGCCGACTGCTGCCTTCTTGTTGTATCCTCATGTGGCGGAGCCAAGAGCAGCAGAAGCAAGCTCTCTCATGTCTCTTATAAGGGCACTAACCCCATTCATGAGGACTCCACTTATATGACCTCAGCTAATTTTAATTATCTCCCAAAGGCTCCACTTCCTAATAGCATCACATTGAGGGGTGAAGTTTCAATATATGAATTTTAGGGGGACACAAACATTCAGTTCATAACATCCATGCTTCAGCGTTATCAGTACTTCATTCATTTTTATTGCCAAAATATATTCCATTCCATGGATATACCACGTTTTATTTATCCACTCAACAGTTGGTGGATATTTGGGTTTCTTTCCATTTTTTAGCTATTATGAATAATGATGTGTGAAAATTCATGTTCAAGGTTTTGTGTGGACATATGTTTTCAGTTTTCTTAGATATATACCTAGAAGTAGAAAAGCTGGATCGTATGGTAACTCTATATTTAACTAGTTGAGAAACTGCTGAACTATTTTTTGAAACAGTTCCACCATTTTACATTCCCTCCAGCAGTGTAGAAAGGTTCTAATTTCTCCATATCCTCACCAACACTTGTTGTTATGTCTTTTTTATTATAGCTGTCTTAGTGGGTGTGAGATGATATCTCTTTGTAGTTTTGATTTGCATTAATGGCTAATGATATTGAGCTTATTTTCTTGTTAGCCATTTGTGTATCATCTTTGGAAAAATGTCTGTTCAGATCCACTTTACTGCCCATTTTTTTACTTCATCTTTTTATTATTGAGTTGTAAGTTTTCTTTATATATTCTGAAAACAAGTACCTTATCAGATACATGATTGGCAAATATTTTCTCCCATTTGTAGATTGTCTTTTACTTTCTCAATTGTGTCCTTTGATGCACAAATGTTTTTAATTTTGATAAGATTCAGTATATCTGTTTTTTTCTTTGATTGCTTATGCTTTTGGTGATATATCTGAAAATTCATTGTCTAAGTCCAAGGTCATGAAGATTTAAACCTGTGTTTTCTTTTAAATGTTTTATAATTTTAATTCTTATGTTCAGGTCTATAATCAGTTTGGAGTAAATTTTTGTGTCTAAGAAAGGAGTCCAAATTCATTCTTTTGCCTATGAGCATCTAGTTGTTTAGGGACCATTTGTTGAAAAGACTATTCATTCCTCATTGAGTTGTCTTGCAACTTTGTTGAAAATCAATTATCATGTTTGTAAAAGTTTATTTCTGGACCCTCAGTTCTGCTTCATTGTTCTATATGTCTGTCTTTATGCCAGCACTATAGTGTATTGTTACAGAGTGTAACTTTGTAGTAAGGTTTGAAATCAGGAAATGTGATCCTCTACATTGTTCTTTTTCAAGATTGTTTCTGGGTTACTTGCATTTCCATATAAATTTTAGAGCCAGCTTATAATTTTCTACATAAAAATCAGCTGGGATTTTGATGGGAATTGTGTTGGATCTATAGATCAGTTTGGAGTATTGCCATCTTAATATTGTCATCTGATTCATAAGCACAGGATTTCTTTTCATTTATTTATGTCTTTAATTTTTTTCAACAGTGGTTAATATCTTCAGAGTACAAGTTTTGCACTTCTTTTAAAAAACTTATTCTTAAGTATTTTATTCTTTTTCTTGCTGTTGGAAATGAAATCATTGTCTTCATTTTATTTTCAAATTGTTCATTGTTAGTGACTAGAAATAAAACTAATTTTTGTATACTGATCTTATGTCCTGCAACCTTGCTGAATTCATTTATTAGTTCTAGTAGTTTTTGTGAATTCCTTAGGATTTTCTACATATAAGATCATGTCATCTGTAAATATAGTTTTACTTCTTCCTTTTCAATCTGGATGCCTTGCGTTCCTTTTTCTTGTCTGATTGCCCTGACTAGAACCTCCAGTACAACATTGAATATAAGTGAACATCTTATCTTGTTCCTGATCTTAGAGAGAAACATTCAGTCTTTGTCATTAAGTATGGTAGCTGTGGGCTTTGGGTAGATGCCCTTGAGAAAGTTCCCATCTGTTCCCAGTTTGTTGAGTGTTTTTCTAATGAGAGGGTATTGAATTTTGTCAAATGCTTTTTCTGTGTCTGTTGAGATGATCATATGGTTTTTGTCTGTTATTCTATTCTATATGGTGTAGTACATTAATTGATTTTCAGATATTAAACCAATCTTTCATTCTTAGGATAAATATCATCATGGAGTGTAATCCTTTTTATATATTGCCTGATTTGGTTTGGTAGTATTTTGTTGAGGATTTTGCATCTATATTCATAGGCAATACTGATCTGTATTTTCTTTTCTTGTGATGTCTTTATCTGGTTTTGGTATCAGGGTAATACTGGCCTTAGAGAATGAGTGGGGAAGTGTTCTCTTCTTTTCTGTTTTTTTGAAGAGTTTGTGAATAGTATTAATTCTTCTTTAAAGTTTTGGTAGTATAGTCAATTATCCTTTAAAAATTTTTTTAAAAATTTATATTTATCTACATATTGATATCATTAAGTCTCTCTCTCTGCCCACTGCCTACTCTCTCAGCATTACCAATGGCTTTCTCCAGCTGGTAGAGAAGAAGAACAGAGGAAGTACCAGATTTTTTTTTTACCTTCCAGCACTTGCCCCGAGGTGAGAGGTTCACTGTGAGCCCAGAAGCAAGAGGTTATCTTCCCCTCTATCTTCACCAAAAGAATTTCCAGTAAGGACTGGAATTACCTGATTATCCCGTCTTTTTTCGGTGCTGTACCTGGACCAGTCACTATGGCCAGGGGATAGAACTCCTTGACCAGAGGGGTCATGTGCCTATCCCTGTTCTCATGAAGAAAGGGAGGCAACCTTTGGCACAGTCAGAAACGATAGCTGCCACCCCACAGCTTCAAAAAGAAGTTTTAGTAGTTGCTTGTAGGATCCACATGGTTTTGGACCACCATAAGCAATTGTGGATCCACTTTGGATACGAGCAAGAAAAATAGGATGAGTGGTAATCTCTTTTATTTTCCTCCTCCTGTTTCTAAGGGTCTCGCTGTGGGTGTTTAGAAAAAAGTTTCTAGCTTAATGTTGTTAGAACATTCGTTAATACTGAATTCTCATTGTGGACTCACTGAAAGTTGTCATGTCATTCTGACTCTATTAATTGACTTATAACCAACAACAAGCTAATTATATACTTTGCCAATAGTTTGTGGATGACATCTGTTAACAAGAACTACGTACACACATATACTTTTAGTGAGAACAAATAATGCCATGTTATTCCAATAGTTCCAATAAGACCGAGAAGATGATATGACTAAGAGTAACCTGGTAAAATGTCTACTAGTGTTAAGTCACCAGAAGGCTATTTCATTCTTTAATTTACTCAACGTATTTATTAACTAAGTGGATTTTATGCTCCAGATACTGGAATACAGGGTGGAATAAATTAGACATATTTCTGGCCCTCAGAGAATTGAGGAGAGAGCGATTCTAGACAAATAACAGACAAATAAATACATACTTATAAATTCTAATAATTGTAATAGATGGAATGTACAAGATATTATGAGGGCCATAAATGGGAAGACTTATTGAGGCATAAGAAAAGGCCTCTTTTAGGAAAAGTACGTTTTCTCTGACACCTGAAGAATGAGGAAGAGTTAGCCAGATTGAGTTGGGAGGAAGGTACTCCGGGTGGGGGAAAGCATGGCTGAAAGCCCCAAGATGAGAAAGAGTGCCGGTGTGGCTGAAGCACGGAGAGTGAGGGAGGGTGGCAAGAGATGAGATTGGAGAGGTAGGCAGGAGCCAAATCATGTTGAGCTGTATTGATGGTGTTAAAGATTTTTAAATTATATATTTAGGTCAATGAGAAGAATTTTATGGAGAAGGATGATATGATTCCTTTTGTGCTTAGGAATGATCACTGTAGCTGTTATGTGTAGATTGGGTCGGAGGAGGACAAAAGTGGATGCAGCAAGACCACTTGGGAAGCTACTGCATTAGTGCAGAAAAGATAGTGTGGTAGTTGGGACTAAAGTGGTGACGGCTGAGATGAAGAGAATTGGACAGATTTGAGAGGTGTTTGTGAAGTAGAAGTGAGGCTTCTTGGTTCTGAGCAACAGAAAGTGACTGGCTGATTTAACAAAGGATGGGATTTTTTGAAAGACTCACAGCTGGGAAGGCTGGAGAACCAGAAGTGGACAGGAGGGTGGACAGCTGGAAACGTAGTTGTGTTCATTCATTCTGCAGAACCAGGGAATGCAACTGGGCTTCTTGAGAGACGTGTGTGCTTGGAAATTCTCCAGACACGGGAAGCAAATTCAGCCACGGGGCATCCAAAAAATTGACAGATATCTATCATAGTAAGGTATCATAATTCCCATTTTACAAATGAGTAGAAAGACTCAGAAATGTTAAGTGATCACCCAGGAGCACACATTAAACAAATGATAGACCTAAGGCTAGGTTAGGGTTCTGACCCCAAGTAAATTTTATTACCACCATTAGTGTTTCTTGGAGAACATTCATTTATTGTCATGTACAACTGTGATGCCTCAAAATACACTGATGATTCTAATATCACTTGCTATCCAACCTCTAAAAAAAAAGTCTCAACAGTTAGGCAAACATTAGTAGATAACCTAGATCATTAAAACATGACATTTGTTATTCTCTTTCTGCCAGACATTGCTTTTTTGAAAGTACTGATGCTTAAATTGGTTGGATTTTTACCCAAACAGCAATTACAATTTGATTATGCAAAGTGGTAACTGTCTTCTAATTATAACTCTAAAGCTAAAGAAATCTATTAGCAAACCAGATGTAACAAGGAACAAAGAAAAATTTGGCCAAAAATATTCCTAGACCTAACAGCAGTTTATTAGAATACTCCAGATTGTTAGTTTGCTATTGGAAAAAAATGAACCATACGGTACTGTTTGTTTTGCAGAGTTCTAAAATATAGTGATGTCATATTTATCACTTGCTGGATAAAATGAAATCATCTTCTCCTTATAGGATGCCATTCTGGGAATCGTATAGTTTAAAAAGAACTTCAGAAACTTATTAACCTTTGAGTTCAAAGTTAGGAGATGACCTGAGGTACAGGCAATATCCTTTGTGTACGATGGAAAATTCTGAACTAATTTCAGTACTGTTTTCAATGGTGTTGTCTACATCTTCTCTTTTGTCTTTTATGTACTATATACCATTTATAGAAGAGTCTCCTATGTCAAATTTGGAATTAAGTGAGAGATAAGGCGAGATTGGTACCATTATTTCTGAATCTCCGGAAGCATAGCAGTTCCTTGAACAAATGTTTAATGTCTAAACGCATTAAAAACTTTTCAGGTCACAAGCTCTGCAGCCAATATGAAACCACTGAGAAAGGGGAAAAGGTAAAAAAAAAAAGGTCGCTTTAGGCTTATCTTATTGAACATTTTCTTTTTTAAAAATATTTTGGGGCCAGCCCAGCTGCATAGTGGTTAAGTTCGTGCGCTCCACTTCGGCGGCCTGGAGTTCGCAGGTCGGATCCCGGGCGTGGACCTGTGCACCGCTCATCAAGCCGTGCTGTGGTGGCGTCCCACGTATGAAGTAGAAGACGACTGGCACAGATGTTAGCTCAGGGCCAATCTTCCTCACCAAATAATAAAATATATATATAGATATATTTTGGGAGGGGAATATAAATGTACCTATCCATGGTGGAGAAATACTAATACTATGTAATTTGTGGACTTTTGTGAAGAACTGAAGCAATTTCCGTAAAGTAACTATAAAGACCATCTTTTCCAGGAAACCTTTATCCATGTCTATCCCTTCCCATCACTTTAGTAATTTAGGCCAGCAGGTAACTGTTGTTCCTGTTTTTTTTTGCTACAGTCTTGTCTGTTTGTTACACAGCAGCCAAAATGGTCTTTCTAAAGCACAAGTATAATCGTGGGGATGGAGGGCTGGAGACAGGAAAATGCTAGGAACCAATATAATTGACGGTAGGACTTAATGGAACACATTGTGCCAGCAGTACACCAAGTCACATCTTGTCGGGGATTTAGTTGACAAATAAGTCAAGATTAAGTAGAGACAAAATTATTCTGTACAATGTCTCCGATCACCTGTGAGACCAGAACGCACCAGGAAAGACTTGAGATCTGAAACCAATTGAAAAGAGACAATTCTTCCCCCACTTCTTACTCTGGAGCAAAATTTCATTGAATGGAATGGTAGGATTTCTGTCTGTTCTTGTTTAAAGTAGCACTCTCTTCCTGCCAAGTACCTATAGTTGAATTTCTGTAATTTAAATGCACATATGGTGCGACTCCACTCTCCTAATAGTCTACAAAACGTGAAGGAAGTTAATAAGGTAAGACAGAGAGAGAACCTTTCTAAACCATCAGTTCTCTTTCCTGTACTAAGACTGATAACATTGATTTCATTTTCATTTTCTTACTTATAACTTAGGAAAGCTTGTGTTTTGTGACATAAATTTGGCTTAGGTTGTACGTATGTGTTTGAAAGAAAACTTTACACACTTCTTATTTGTGTTTAAGACATTTAAAATTCTTCAATTTCCAATAATTGTGTTTTATGTCCCTTTATTATAAGCACATATCACTGCCAAATTAGAATGTGCCACCTGTTCAGAATTGCAATGTAAATTTCAAATTTTGGGCATTAATATGAACTTTTTAAATAATTAGTAATTTATGTCACTTGGCTATTAACGAAGGATATGCTTTGTGGATCAGTTGGGTAGTTATAAGGTAAAAAGTGTGACATTCAGGCGTTGGCAGGCCTCACTTCAAGAGTCCTTGGATGATTAATACATGCCCTTCTATGTAATCATTTCTGGCAGCAAAACAGAGAAAATTTAACAACTAAAACTTCAGGTGGACCATTAGTACTATTATATCAGCTTTATTGCACAGGTTGGATATGTGAGAATATTCCAAAATGCTTAGGAGTGCCATTATTCTGCTTTTGTGGTACCCATGCCATAGGTTGCCTCTGCAGAACTGGTTTACGTTTATATATTTTTTTTTTTTTGAGGAAGATCAGCCCTGAGCTAACATCTTTCAATCCTCCTCTTTCTCTCTCTCTTTTTTTTTTTTGCTGAGAAAGACTGGCCCTGGGCTAACATCTGTGCCCATCTTCCTCCACTTTGTATGGGACACCGCCACAGCATGGCTTGACAAGCGGTGCGTCGGTGTGTGCCCGGGATCCAAACCGGCAAACCCCGGGCCGCCGCAGCGAAGTGCATGCACTTAACCACTTGTGCCACCAGGCCAGCCCCGTACATTTAGATTTTATGCAGTGTCTTTTTTTCTCCCTACACCTGTTCAAAATTTAAATGGTCAGGTAGTAAAAGTAACCGGATTCCCATTACCTCTCACTCCCCACCTCTCCTGCCAATATAGATTCTGTATTCTGCTTTTATAACAGAAACACAAATAATAATTAAACAAGATGTTGGTCATTGATTTATTTAAAAAGAATCACATTTGAGCAGTGCTGTCCAATAGAAATTTAATGTGAGCTACATATGTAATTTTAAAATTTTCTAATAACGACATTAAAAAGCAGAAAAAGAAACAGGTGAAAATAATTTTAATACTATATATTATTTAATTCAGTGTATTTCAAGTATCATTATTTCATGTAATTAATATGAAAAGCTATTAATGAGATATTTTACATTCTTTTATGCATGCTAAGTCTTCCAAATCCAGTGTATATTTTATATTTTACCTTACAGCACATCTCAGTTTGGATTGGGCTCATTTCAAGTGATTGATACCCACATGTGGCTGGTGATGGCTGTCTTGGACAGTGCAGCTTTAGAGTGAAGCATCAGTTAATTATACATTTCAGCCCAGCTCATCATTTATCCCTAAGACAGTGGTTTCTCTTTTTTTTCTACTCTGACACGCATGAAGAAAATGCCTCCCCCACCCTGGGAGAGGTGGAACAGTCTCTTCTATGGCAGTGTTTCTTAAGGGTTAGTGGAGGGAAGGAGCATCCCATGTAAGGAGAGAGACATGTCAGCATCTGTGGGTCAGGGAATATTTAGTTGGAAAAAATCTGCAGCACAATTCTGGTATGTCTCCTAAAGGGAGAATGACTCTCAGTTGTGAGTAACTGATGTTTTGTGCAATTATACTTATTATGAAGATGTTTAAATTCCATCTAAGTCAAAGAAAGGTTAAATTGGTATAGGCATAGTTCTAGTTCTTTAAAAACATAAAAGCATCTTCATTTTCAGAATTTGAGAGAGCTTCCTTATTTGTTACCAGATCCTCTTGCATGCCCTATGTAGCAACCATTAGTTCTTTTTTTCTTTTCTTTCTTTTTTTTTGTTGTGGCAACATTGGTTTATAACATTGTATAAATTTCAAGTGTAATTGAAATTTTGATTTTGATTTCTGTGTAGATTACATCATGTTCACCACCCAAAGGTTAATTACCATCCATCACCACACACGTGTGCCTAATCACCCCTTTCACCCTCCTCCCTCCTGCCTTCCCCTCAGGTAATCACCAGTCCAATCTCTGACTCTATGTGTTTGTTTCTTGTTGTTTTTATCTTCTATTTATGAGTGAGATCATATGGTATTTGACTTTGTCCTTCTGACTTATTTCGCTTGGCATAATACCCTCAGGGTCCATCCATGTTGTCACAAATGGCCAGGGTTCATCCTTTTTTATGGCTAAGTAGTATTCCATTAACATGCCAAGTTGAGCACATTAGGTTTGGACCTGGATTATCACACTTAACGCATTTGCTTATGCTTTTCTATATAGTAAACAAAATAGTTAATACATACTACTTGTAAACTTGGAGATGCAACAAATATATCAATTTTTTTTTAAAGACTCTTAAGTACAAAGAGTTTACTTTGTTACTGGCTTAAACTGTTACCGATTCTTCTTTTAAATGTTAACTTATGTTTTTTTTGCCTCCTATACATAGAGTCGCGGGTGGGGAAGTGTTAAGGGATAAGGCTGGAGAGTTAGGCTTAACTTGGACGCTTTTGGAATGTGATTTTTATCTGTTAGGTCATGGAGAGCTATTCAGGTGAAAGCTCAGATGGACATTTCAGAGAAGTCATCTGGCGTGTGGTGGGTATGAAGAGGGAGGGAAGAAGTGTATACAAGTTTTGACACTGAAGGCAGAAAGAGTAAGTAGGAGGCAGAAGTAGAAATCTGAGAGAGATCACTGTGAAACCATTACGCAGGACAAAGGCATCAGGGAAGAGGGCTGTGTTCAAGAGTGTGAGGTGCAGACTGCAGAACTCGGGGGACAAAGCAGATGGGGAGCTTAGTAAGGATGAAAGGGTACTCGGGATGGTTCTAGAAATGCTGGTTTGGGCATTTGGATGGAGAAAGTGGTTGATGATGCTATTCAAGGAAAATAAGTCATTCGAAAGTAATGCAAAAGAAAATAGATATGGGTGGAGGGAAAATTAGGGGGTTTGGTTTTAGACATGTTAAATCTAAGTTGTCTTTAGCAATAAAACTGTAACAAAGGCCTGCAAACTTTGAGCAAAAGTCAAATGCACAGTCAATGTATTTATGAAGAATGGTGTGTAGACCAACTTAAATAGTCAAATCATCATCATAATGTAAACACATGTACCAGAAGTGCTTGCCACTTTAAAATATTTTGTTGTAAAGTAAATACCACCTCTCTACATCTCGATTTTCGCATATTGGCTTTTCTTGAGGTGAGCTTAACTTGTACAGCTTCATCCCTAATTGAAGGAAAGATTCTGATTGTTCTCCCCCACTCAGGATTGTTTTGACTGGATTTGGCAAACATTCACTTCTTCAGTGGAGCACATGAGCTCAGCTTTCCTAAATCAACCCCAAATATTATTCAGTCACATGGTAGCTTTGCCTAATTTTGCTGCTCCTAAGAAGAACATCTCATGAGGTCATCTGCTATTTTCTATATCCAGTTTGCTGTCATGTACTAAAAAATAAATAAATTCATCTACAGAATGTGAGATTTCATGAAATCACATTAGAAACGTACATTTTTGTTCCTTGGGATTGATTACACCAGGATAACTCTAATCTTTAATGTTACTTGGATGTGACGAGACTTTACCAAGTTCTTCAAAGGCCACCGAATAAAACACAGCACTGACTCTTCAATACTGGTACTCGTGAACTGTTTGTGGAGGAACTGTGCTCTCTAACCACAGTTGGTAAAGATGTTAACCATGTGGTTTTCAAAATATCACCTCAGTTCTTTGCACATGCAATGTAATTTCACAAATACTAAGCAGGTAGTGTTAATGATCATACAGAACTATCGCTGTTGAAAGTGCCAGACGGCTGCACGGCATTTATAAGGAGGGCTGGGGGGGGCGTGGGGAACATGGCAATTAGCCTGTATTGTGCCTCGTAACCTTCATAGAAAGCGTTACCCCCATTGAAAGCTATATTTAAGAATTGTGTTCTCCCACATATTTATGTTTCAGGGCTAACAAGCGTCCCTTTTGATTTATTCCTGAAAAATAAACAGTGCAGTCACTTTTCCCACGTATCTGCGGATAATCATACAACTTGAAAATTAACATTTGCATTTGCAGATCAACATTGCTGCAAACCTGAAAAGAAATGCATTTTGTGACTCGCCACCCATCTGTTGTCTCAAATCCATCTTCACATTCAATTAATAACTGCCTCTTTCTCTGTAGGCAGTCTGAACGTAGTAAAGTAAAATTCTTCACTTAAAAAAAAATCTTTGTGCTCTCACTTTCAAATCACTTTGGGAAAATATAATTTTAAGCAATAAGGGAGTTCTTGGAGAATGTGTTTCTATATTGGAGATGAAATAGCTTGAAAAATAGAACTGGTAGTTAGGAGGGAGGAATTTGGGGTTCTGCCGCTCGCTGATTTTTAGGAAGTCCTTTGACTTTGTCCCATGTATCCAGGGCCAGGCACGGGAGCCTTGCTCTCTGGCTGTGTCTCAGCTTCTCTCCAGCTAGCTGGGGAGTTTCTTCTCTCCCAGCGCTGTTTGTCTGCAGCTAGCGGAGTAGCCTGTACTCTCCATAGATATAATCCGGCTGGACAGAGAAAACCAGGAAGGTTTGGGTCTTTACTGCCTCCTTCAAAATGAGGAAGTTTCAACAATCTGCCATGGTTAAAAAGAAGTAAAAGCCCATTTTGTGGTTTTAAAATATTCAACTCATGTTTTCAAACTGTTAGTTTATTACAGGGCTAAATTAAATTGTTAATATTTTTTGTAACCACAGTAATGGATGTAAAAAGATACGTCATTTCCTCTCATCAGTGCATCAGACAATGGTGTACTATATATACGTTTATATTTTTTTATACTTCAATTATTTTTCTATGCAAACTAATGAAAAATACGTTAAGCAAAGCTGATATATTCATAAGCTAAGCTCGCATGTGTATTGTACACATTTTCTACTCTAAAAATGTTCATTCACGTCTGTTGGCTAACTTTTTTTCTTTTTATCGGATAACCACCTAGAAGTTTATTGAATGTCCACTTAGAAGAAACAGTTGTGGTACGCTGTCCCAACGCTCATCTTGTACAGAATTCAGTAAGCTTTCTTTCTCATCATTTAAAAAACACACGTGGCTTCTGTAGGAGTCTGACGAAATGAGCTCTTATCCGTTACTCTTGGTCACGAGGGCTTCCTGCCTCAGTCATCACGTGATGGCAAACTTCACTTGGCAGTGATGAAGAGCAGCACCCAGTGGACCCACCTGGATGTGATTCCAGAGACAGGATTATCGCCTCCTCTCTGGACAAGCAAGAGGCCAGGTCAACACATCCAGTAAGGAACAGGTTTCCACAGTGTATCATTGATGTGTTTGACGTTTCCAGGCTCACAATTTTCTATATTGAATCACTCCTTCTGTTGCCACCCTTGCAAATAGAGGGAGACATCATTATGTTGGAATTATGTTGCTTGCATTTCCTTCGGAGTTGTGCCCATCTGAGCTGACTGAGTCTGAGGTTGGCTCCCTCTGATCTCAAATGTGAAGCCACACCAGTTTGTAAGTTTGCTTCCAAAGCGTCGGTAGCAAAGACAGAGCTTCTGAAGCAGCCATTCCTTCAATGTGCGGTGACACTGTGTGCAGAAGCGAAGAACTCTTTCTCTGGGTGTACGTGGTGTCAGCCTGAGGATGACACGCCTTGAATAGCAGTTGTCACGTCCAGAAGTGCCCCAGTGGAGAGATGTTTGCTGTGAAGGATGCTGCTCTGTTGATGTCAGTCTTATGCTTTATCGTCCTCACTTGAAATCGGGCAGAAGTCCCTGCGTTTGCAAGGATCTGTCAGTGGCATGGGGACAACTCCCACTCTTGGTTATGGTGTTTTGTCTCCACATTATTGAAACTCCATGTGTCCTGTTTGGCTTCGGGGGAACCAGCCTTAATAGGGGAAAAAAAACCTTCTTCCAAGATTAGAAATGAAAAAACACAGTTTTTCTGAGCCTATCGCTGAAACTTCAAAGTCCAAATATATTTGTTGCCTCCTCTTTATTTCCCAGACTCTAAGTAATTTAATTATGTAAATTCTGGTTATCCACATAAAGAAAAAACACAAGCCTTTTCTTCTGTCTACCTGGGCTAGAAGTGAAATAAAATATTTTGTCTGGGTGATACCTATAAAACATGTCAGGCGTCTACACTGTAGGTGCCGTGGTGATGCTGAGTGTGGTGGTCATTAGGTTATGCCAAAGTCAGGTTCTATATCTCACAGAGAAAAAAGAATTATGAGCATCTTGAAAATCATCTGATCCATCCACATTATTTGAAAGATGAGAAAAGAGTTTTTAAAAAAAAAAAAAAAGCTAAGAGTTTGGGTTTGAATAATGGACTTAAACACTTTCTGAAAGCTGATTTTTCAGAAGTTGCCACATTTTCGTTTGTGAGGCAGCACTGAAGATTCGAGCACGACTTGATTTGCTGATGTGCTAATAGTCTTCCTTCTCACTCGAGAGGGAGAGATGCTGCTATACTTTCTGCTCCGTCCTCTGAAACACACCACCTGCTTCCCCAGGCTGGAATGTGGTATTTTTCCACTGAGGAGCACGCTTGTTTTTGCAGTTAGAACACAGCAGTGCTGTTTGAAGACTACGCCGATGATGGCAAAGGATCAGAGGTGGGAGGTAATGGCAGGTGGCAGCTTAGGAGGTGATCGATGCAACCAAGATGGTGCATTGCTGTGTGCAGGTGCACAGGAGCCCAGGAGAATCCTAGAGTAGGGGAGAAAAACTAAAAATCAAAGACAGGCAATAGCTTCATGTAAATCTGACCATTCTAGGGGAAAAAAGCTGCTATTACTGTAGTCAGAACTGTGATCAATCTTTTGGAAAATGGGATGTTTAATTCAATGGATAGAACACCTTATCTTTGTTTTCTTATTCCCTTACCTTTTGGACACTAAAAACAAATGAACAAATTTTTAAAAATTTAATGAGAAAAAAAATTCATAATCCTACAGCGAGAAAGATGGTATCTAGTTTTAATATCCATTCCTTGACTCTCAGCAGCTTTATTTCTCTCAGTTGACTGAAATTACTCCCAAGTAACATTTCCTTTGTTCTCTAAGAGGAGGTGTGACTTCAAGGCTGGGTCCCCCAGGATTCCGCTAAAGACCCTGCGAATGAGTTGGTGTTGGTTCCAGATTGTGGGCTCGGGAATGCAGTGCAGGGTCTTGTCAGAGAACGGGGAATTCCTTGCTCCCGTTTGTTGTCCGTGTTCCCCAGAGCTGCAGCATCACCAGCCAGAAGTGCTGAGGAAAAGCAGGGCATCCCTGCTTAAAACGAATGACAATCCTGTCCAGTGACAGGGTGGGTTCCTAAGCCTGAACTTCCACAGCAGCAACTGGTCTGTTGATAAGGATGAAGTTTTATATACCTAGTCTTTGCCTGCTTCAGTGGTAAGAGATTTAATTTTTACAGTTTGATCATCCCAGGAGCATTGTAAAAGGAAGAATCATAAACCTTAGTAGTCACTGGCTGAATGCCCACAATGGTGATCAGAAAGAAGGAATTAGTAAAATAACCAAGGGGTTATTTTACCCCACATACTGGTCCACGATGAAGTTTTTAGCCCAATAGACAGTCTTTTGTGTAGTTCCTACATTTTTGGTGTTGGAATGGCTTTTTTTTAAATAAAATCATGAGGGTAGATGATAGGTTGTTTTTAATATTTAAATTATGGGCAACTTAAAATGTTAGCAACCTCATGTTGGTTCCCAAATTTTTTAATATTGTGGGGTCTTGAAATCCCAAAATTTGTAAGCTAGAGGAAAGAACTGTCCCCTAAAAGTCAACAAACTTGGATTCTTCCACTCCACTGAATGCATTTCCTTGGCATAAAAACGTCCATTTTGTCATCTGTTTTTACAGATGTTTTAGGCACTTGGACCATTTGAGCTCTTAAAATCCCTTCCAGCACGGACAGTCAAGAAACATTAGGATTCGTCGTTAAATATTGCCTTGTCTCAGGAGAAGTCAGCATTTACCTTCAGTTCCAGGTCTACGAATTAAAAGATAAATCCAATTCAACTCTAAAACAATTTATGATTTAATTTAATACTTCAGCATCATGCATTATTATAATTATTCCTTGCAACTTTTTATATGTATTATTAGATAGAATCCTACAATTTGGAATGTTAACAGTGTTTCCAAGTTTTATTTGGCTTCTAAGTAAGTATCCATTTTTTAAAGAAGCAAATGGTTATGCTACTTAAAGGACACAAATTTTACAGCAGTTCAAAATTATTTGTTTTCAGTGGGTGATTACTATCATCACGAAGTCCCATTCTACTCACAAAAGGCATTTGAAAATGTCTAGGGGCCAGTTTTGGTTGTACAGAATAGTCCTGCACAAGGAATAATTCTTCTGCTCCAAATGCCAGTATACCCTCATTGAGAAACATTGGTTGATTTCGTATTTATGATAAAATCATGGAATAACAACTGAACATAATTTGATTATTGCATTAACTGCACAAATGCTATTTGTCAATACAATTATAAAATACTGAAGATAAAGGGTAGTTTAACCTCAAATGAGCTTTAGTATAAATCAGCACTGTTCAGATGTAGTCTTTTGAGGCGTTTTATTTCATTTTTTAGCTTAACATAATGTAAAAGTCTATTTTCCATGTTCCAGTCAGTCCTGGATATATTTGGCTGATAGTTTGAAGAAATAAAATCTTCCCGCAGCCTTCAGTTATTAAAATAGAACCAACCACCCACTCATTTTATTACGTTCTGTGGAATGTTTTTGAATGACAGTCTAAGTATTTTAATTGGTCTCCTACTGATTTATAACCCCTTGTTTTATGTTTCACATTTTATATCTCAAAATTACAAGTTACAGTGCCATTTTTATACTGTGCCATTTAAACAGAGCAAACAGCATCTTTTAGAAAGAAAAAGGCGAGGTCCGTTCAGAAACCCAAGGGTCATTCATTTGCATTGTCTCTACATTTTTGGGCGCTGGTGCTTCTTATCTGTCCCAGCTGAATATCTCTGCTGCTAGTCATATAAGTGCTCTGTGTGTGTTGGGGGGTAGGGGGAGAGATTTCCCCCATAGCTGGATCCTCTCTGCATCCCGGAAATCAGACATGTCACTCATCTCCTGACTCTGAACGCAGACTTGCTCAGTTCTGTGTTCACCCTCTGCACTTCTATCCCCATGTGATGCTTTCAGGTACTACATATTTCTGCTGTGGCTTTTCACTTCTGTTTTCATAAACTTACTTTAAAATTTTCCTTTGAATTCTACTCATTGGACCATAGAGACCAGACAGGGAAAATAATCCTAGGGGTTTTCCTCCAACCCTAAGCCTCAAGTTTAGTTGCAGTTTCATCGTTTTACACGTTTACCATCAATGGTTCACTTATTCAAAACTTACTCGCATCTACTTGTTGGTTTGTACCCAGGCACAGCTTTGTGTGTGTCCCAACAGATGCAGAATCTGTAATTAACTGTGCATTTGTTTGCAAAGACCCTGGCAGTTTTACTGTTTGATCTCCTTCATCTAAGAGCGTTAGTTTCATGTTGCATAGCTTTCCCCCTGGGAATAAGTGAGACATGTGGGAAATTAAAATAACTTTTTAGTCTTTTTCCATGTATTATCTTGCTGCCCCAAAGAGTTGATTTGTCTTCTGAAGAGGTGTTTTTTTTTTTGTTTTTTTTTTTTGGTGAGGAAGATTAGCCCTGAGCTAACATCTGTTGCCAACCCTCCTCTTTTTGCTGAGGAAGATTGGCCCTGGGCTAACATCCATGCCCATCTTCCTCTACTTTATATGTGGGATGCCTGCCACAGCATGGCTTGATAAACAGTGTGTAGGTCCGCACCTGGGATCCAAACCTGCCCACTACACCACTGGACCAGCCCCTGAAGAGTATTTTTATATTGGGTGGTTGTCTTTTTTATGGGCTATTACCTAAAAGATTTTTGAAATGTTGAGCTACAAAAAGAACAGCAATTTTCTTTGATAGTCAACTTGATCTAATATTTTTCTTACGTAATTATCATTAGAATCAAACTCTGAATGATTACTATATGAGTGTATTTTTTCGTAAGGCCAGTAGAATTGAAGAAACTCAAGCTTCTGCCCTAAAATTATTTGTATTCTAAAGAAACAGATCAGCTGGGCCGGCTCCGTGGCTTAGCGGTTAAGTGCGCGCGCTCTGATGCTGGCGGCCCGGGTTCGGATCCCGGGCGCGCCCCGAGGCACCACTTCTCCGTCCAACGCGAGGCCGAGTCCCACGTACAGCAACTAGAAGGATGTGAACCTATGACATGCAACTATCTACTGGGGCTTTGGGGGGAAAAAAAATGAATAAATAAAATCTTTAAAAAAAAAGAAACAGATCAGCTGGGCAAAAATGTCAAAACTCACCAGAACAATATATTAAGATTTCCTTAGCAATAATACATTTCCCCTCCTCTGTGGTATGTCTACATCTCATCTGTTTGTACTTGCACTGCCTAGACTGTCTCAAGTTTGTAATTTTGTTACCTCGCAGTTTTGTTCAATTAATGTCAATTTTTTATTATTTATATCAAGTATCCATTTCATATGTTGTCTATGTAACATTTTCTACCGATTTGCAACAATTTCAATGTCTGCAACATTATTTGAAATTCTTCCGTTTCTTATATTATATACCATCTGATGCACTTAGCAAATCGGAACAAATCACTTATGCTTCTTCCACTGATGCATTGTCTGAGGTAACCAGTTGCTTTCTTCTTGCCAAATCAAATCACATAACTCTTCTCAGTTTTCATCCTGGTACATGGAAGGCAAGTGATAAAAAGAATGAACTAAACCTCGTTAAATTATTATAGTATTCTATATTGTTGATGATCCCTTTTTTGTTTATTATTCTTTTCTTCGTACTCATGCATTTAATTCTGTTTTACATTATAATGCAGTGCACATAATTTTAGACAATTTGTAAGTGTAGATAAGCAGAAGAAATAAAAAGCACCCATAAAGCCATCATTTGGTGATAACTTCTATTAGCACCTTGCTGTGTATTATTCTACTCCTTTATATTTGTGTATATGTAAAGTATATGTATTCCAAATAATGGTTTTATATGGCACAGACTGTTTTGAATTTTTAAAATATATATTGTAATTAATATACTGTAGACATATTTCATAAATATTTACCTATATTCATCTAGAGCATAATTTTAGTTACATCATATGTGTGTACTTTATCCGATCAACCCTAGTGGATGTTTTGTTGTTTCCATTTATTTATTATTAGAGATAGCACTATAGGTAACTGACTTAGTTATCTATTGCTGCATAACAAATTACCCCCAAACCTATTGGTTTAAAGACACACTTCAGTTTCTGTGAGTCAGGAACCTGGGCATGGCTTAGCTGGCTCCTCTCCTTGGGAATCTCGCACAAATCTGCAGTTAAGGTGTTAGCCAGGCTGGGTCTCATCTGAAGACTCAACAGGGACGCATCCATTTGCAAGCTCATGTGGTTGTTGCAGAATTCACTTTCTCAAGGGCTGTTGGACTGAAGGCCTCAGTTCCAGGCTGGCTGTTGGCTAGAGGTGGCTCTCAGTTCCTTGCCACGTGGGCCTCCCCAACATGCCAACTTGCTTCAGAAAGTCAGCAAAGGAATCTTTCTTTACTCCTTTACTCCTGACGTGTTACTCCTATCGTGCATTTACCGTGCCAGGGAGAGAGTCTGCCAGCAAGACAGAAATCACAACCTTATGTAGCCTAATCAAAGAAGTGATGTGTCGTCACCTTTGCCGCGTTCTGTTTGTTAGAAGCGGGTCACTAGGCCAGCACACACTTAGGAGGAGGGGATTGTACAAGGGTGTGAAAACCAGGAGACACGGATCATCGGGAGTCATCTTAGAGTATGCCATCCACGTTAACTGTCTTGTTGCTAAGCCTTGTGTGCATTCTTACCTGTTTCCAAATGGTAAACCTGAAAAAAAATATTCCTGATTAAAGGCTATGCATCCTTTTTGGGGGTTTTGTTGTCTGCTGCCATACTGCATCGCAGAAGTTGTTCAAGATTGCATTCCCAACAGCAGCTGCGCTCCCAGACAACCTGAGCAGTTCTATTTAAAATCTTCATCAGTCTAATGGGTGAAAATGGGACCACGTTGAATCTCTTTCCTATGACTTTCATGGTGTTGAACTTTCTGGTATTCCTACCCACTGACCCTTTCTTTTCTGTCTGTTGTCTTTACTCTTGTTTCTACCCCCACATGAGAAGTGCCCCGGGGCCCTGCTTTCAGCCTTGTTTTTCCTTCTCTCGTCATTCAGCAAATGTTTGAGGGCTGGCAGTGTGCCGTACCTTCAGTGCACTCACCCTCTCGAGGGTCAGGCGCCCCCATTGTGAGCGGATTCCCAAGCAGAAGTCCAGCCTGGCCCTCTCCTGGCCTCTGCTCCCACCCTTCCCGCCCCACCTACAGTGTGTCTGGATGGGTGTCCTGGAGCTGCCTCAAACCTAACTGTCCAGCCGAACACATCACTTCCATGGCCCTTTCCTCCTCCCCACAAAACCTGCCTCCCTTCCTGGCTGTCCCTTTCTCCCTTGCTGACAGCGCTGCCCCCATTCTTTCAGCCCAGACACAGAGAGAAGACTCGTCAGCGGGAGCCTGGGCGGGTTCTCCCTGCGCAGAGTAAGGAAGTGTTTTGGAGGTGTAGGGAGGAGTCACTTTTGGAGTAGGGGAGTTCAGCGAGCTGTGTGTTCCGACGAATCGGTCTGCTAATAAAGCTGTGGTTCCGTGGCTGAGATTCAGTAGTCCGCTCCCCACTGAGAATGCCCCTGGCAGAGCCACCAGGGTTCAGTCATTCCTGCACCTGGGATAGCCTCCTCCTCTGATAATTTCTAACTCTGGGCCCTGCATCTATCACCTGCTCTGATAGGAGGTGGCAACCTCTTTCCCCTTTTCTGGGAAGATACTGCTGTTTGTTTCTGCTTAAGGATCCCCGGGGACAGGGCCTGCTCTGGCTACTGAGACACCATTATTCCACTTCACCTCTACACGGGTTCTTCTCTCCCAAGTGTGCAGTGTGAGCAGAAGGGCCTCGTTAATTATCCTCGTCCACCCAAAAGTGCAAGTAGGTTTGCACGTGGAAGACGTTCTTTTACATTCCGTGCTCGCATCTTAATTCCATTTCACCTGAATCTGTTGGGCAGAGCAGTCCTTTTTCTCTCGATGAGCTGTCACTCAGCCAGCTCCACTTGAACCTGCTTTGCCCTAGTGCCCACTTTTCCCTGCCCACCCGCCGCCTCATACTGCATCTTAAAACTGTGTGGGCCCCGTTCCCTCATTCCCCCTCCCTCCTCCTGAGACACAGGCCTTGAGATGTCCATTTTCTTTTTCCCTTTTCACAAGGGTCTCTCAACCTGGATTTTTAGCAACTCTTTCTTAGTTGTCTGCAGCCCCTTCACTGTTTCCTCTTCTCCTTCTGCTTCTCCCCCTCCCCCTTTGCCCTTGGTATCCCATAGTATCTTCTGGTAATCGTAGTTCCAGGCCCTCAAAGGTGGGTTTTTTTCCCTCCGGATTTCCCACCCTGCCTCTTGTGCCCCGACTCGAGTCTGACCTCACCGCTTCCCCTGGGACTTCTGCATGTACCTTTCAGCTGTTCTTCGTGCTTCGGTCTGTCTGCCCTGGCGCTCATCCCTCAGGCTTCTGCCTCCCTGGGTCTTCCCTAGTATTGTTGTCACCTGGTCACTTCCTTACCCGTAGCTTCCCATTTCCTACCATTGTTTTTTTTAAAAAAAGTCTATAAACTGGCCCCGTCTTGTCTATGTATGTATCTTATGTATGTGATTTTTATTCCCTGCAACTTTCTAACTCTCTCCACTGCTCCATCACTGTCTTTTGCACTTGGTCGTTCCTTCCTCCATCCCTTTCATATTTTCCCTTCTAGACTACTCATCTTCATTCTTTCCATTGATCTAATGTCCTGCCCATCCCCTATCACTCTAGCCCAGGGCATCTCAACCCTAACTGCACAGTAGAATCACCTGAGGTATTTCTTGAATCATACTTTACCTGGGCCTGATCCTGGAACAGTTGAAACCTGAACTTTTGGGTGGGACTCAGGCATCTTTGTTTTTTTTCTAAGTTCCCCGCAGGTGATGTTGATGCACATGGAAGAGTGAGAACAGCAGCTTCTAGCTGATAGAATGTACTGGCAATGCTGTGGCTTTTATAACCAGCTCCACACCGATTTTTCCCACCTCATTTACTTCTATTCTCTGACCAGATGCTGAAGGGCATACTTGTCAGGAAATATCTGTTGATTGACAAGTCACTTGATTTTAGCATACAAATAACACATTCATGAAGATTTACCCTTCCTCTGACTATTTGTTCTTGACCACGTTTGTTGACTCTAATCCTTCTCCCCATCAAACAGAGACAGAAGCGCAAACTTGGGATCATGGCAGAAGCTTTGGGGACACTTACTTAATTTGATGATTTTATTTATTCATCCAGTGTTAATGTTGAAGTTGAACCACATGGTTTTTTGGTTTTTTGTTTTTATGGTCTCTGCAGTGTTCTTGGTGTTTACTATCTTTCACAAACAATTTAATTTAGCCCATTACAATAGTTTGTCTAAGTTTCCAATATATTCTATCTTTGCTGATATATCAATCTAAATATGATAACTAAAATGAGATATGATAATCAATAGCTAGTTGCTCTGCCACCAGAGCCGGACACAGCTACGGTGAGACCCTCGTGTTGATGTAGAAGCTGTGTGTAGCTCCTTGCAGGGTGAGGCCAGTTCTTAATCATCTCTTTGCTTTAAAAGTATCATCAAAGATGCTGCTTTTCTCTTGCGCAGAATCATTCTGGTTTCTTCCTAAGGAGTGTTTTTGGAGTCCGTCCACTGATGTTTCCCTTGGGTTTAGCGTTGTGCCGTTGTATAGGAAACCTCAAAAACTGAAACTAATGGTACATATAATGGTATTCCATTCTACTTTCACGCTTTGTAACGCTTTGATGTACATTATTCCGTAAACAATGACAATTTTAAATTATTCTTCATGAAAACAGTACCTTACTTTCAGAAGCACATATTTATTCAAACTCAGCCAGCAGTGTTTCAGAATCGAGATCCTTAGGAGATCTGCTTTCAGAATAGTTAAAAATAGATAGTGGTTAGTATATTAGTTGTTTGTAAGTGGGCATTTTTAACTTACTCAAGGATGCTTGACATTATTTTTATCAATTAGAATTGGTTTGGCAATATGAAGTAGAAACCTCACTAAAAGTGGCTTAAACAAATTAGTTTTTTTTCCCCTTCATGGAGTAAGAAGTCTTAAGGAAACCATAGTTTATACACCTGCTCAGGATGTCATGGGAGGCCCGTGCTCCTTGTGACTCCACCTTCCACCTTCCTGCATAGGTGTCTGTCCTCCTCCTAGGCTCTTCAGATCCCTTCTGTGGCTTCCGACATCACACTTTCTTCCAGGCAGAGACGATGAAGGGCAAGGAGCAAAAGGGGACGAGTTGTTTGCCCTTTTAAAGAGCTTTCCCTGAATTTCCCTTCCCTGAAGGCCGCCCTCTGCCTTCCAGTTACATCTCATTGGACAGAATTGTCACTTGGCCATTTCTGCAGCCTGGGAAATGTAATTTTTTAGCTGGGAACATTGCCATCCCAAATAAACCAAACATGCTGGTGGAAAGGAAGAAGGGGAGACTGGTTATAGAATTGGCAGCTGGTAGTGTCTGCCATTCTAGTTCATTGATTATTTTAATTTTTCTTCATGACTCGTTGTCAAAAGTCATGAATTTTAGGGTCTTAAAGGAAAAGAGTTATTAACTCAAGACTGGCATTTGCTAGATTATTATAAATTATAAATGAGTTTGGTTCAACTGAGTACAGTTTTATGCTATTGGTTTTCCTTCTTTATGTTGATAGAAGTATTCAACTACTTTAATTGTTCCAACATTTTTTTAAAAATCATGTCACTGCATTTGTGCAAAAGTCTGATTATTGTCATGCATGGAGTCTTATTAATAAAAATAAAATGTGTCATAAATTCATGCTGCCTGGTGTTTTGATTTTGAAATTTGCAGATATACTTGAAATCCTGCTAATATGGGGGAATAAGAAACTGCTGAATCATTAAGGCCACAATATGGCAAAGAAGCTGTTTCCCCCTTGCGCCAGAGTGGGCATTTTTAGATGGAAAATTTGTTGTAATTAAGGTTTTATATAAGATAATTTTTTAAAAGAATTTGTAATATTTTTCACGTCTCTTCACAACATACTGGTTACTTGTCAGTCATTTTCCCTCACAAGCTCCATCGTGAACCACAGACCCCAGAAATTGGAGGGAGGGAGAGTGAGACTGAGCTGAGAAAATCGACAACAAATTTTCTGTTGTCACCAGAAAATACACCAGGAAGGGGTGAAGGCGAGGCAGAAAAAATTTTCCTTGCTGTTAAAAAAAAAAAAAAAAAAAAAAAAAAATTAGAGGAATCAGCCATTCTCATTGACTCGGTTGAAATACCTTTGTTGTTGTTGTTTAAATTTCTGTATTTTAGAAATTCATTTCAGAATGAAATCATCAGACATGCACACGTGCCTGCGCACACATGTGCTCCCATATGCATAATTTTTGAGGAAAGGAGAGGTCAAGAGAGAAAGAACCTGGCAGCATTTCTGAAAAAGGTGTTCAGAATTGCCTGATTTCCTTGGACGCTATCCCAGAAGCTTCTCATCAGATGAACTAGCACACAGCCTACAGCAGATGTAAAATATTGCTCGAAATCTTTTCTCTGCGTGAGGTTATTGCAGTGGTTCAAATATTTGCCGTAATCTTAGCAATTAAAGTGTATACTAACCACCTCTGTTTCAGTCACGCTTATTCAATAAAAACAAGCCTCTTCTCTTCTTTAGTATATTTAACTTTTGTATTTAACAACTAAGGGTGACTTACTAAAAATGTGTTCTTTTTGTATAATACTAATCAGGAGTCTTATTTATTCATTTCTTTATAATAAATCTCAATCTTTTGGGCTATAAGCACATGGGTTTAGATTATAAGACCCTTTTCTTAAAAGCAAGTCTTATTGGGGCTAGCCTGGTGGCATGGTGGTTAAGTTCACGCACTCCGCTTCGGCAGCCCAGGGAGAGCAGGTTTGGACCCCGGGCGTGGACCTACACGCTGCTTATCAAGCCATGCTGTGGCAGGCGTCCCACAGATAAAGTAGAGGAAGATGGGCACGGGTGTTAGCCCAGGGCCAATCTTCCTCAGCAAAAAGAGGAGGATTGGCAACAGATGTTAGCTCAGGGCTAATCTTCCTCACCAAAAAAAACAAACAAAAAAAAAAGCAGGTCTTATCACAGGTTAAGACTTTTGCCTTATGAGGCATGGCTCTCAATGAGTCCAATCTATGACTCAGTACAAGAATCTCCATCATAATGTCAAGGGCAAGCTGATAGTGACCCGTCTCTGAGCACATCTATTTATACAGAGTCTATGACTTTTCAAGACCTGCCCGTTCCTTTTTAAAATAAAGTTGATTTTTACCTATTTTTTTCTTCATGTTAACTTTAAATTGTCTTCTATATAACTTTTCACGGTTGGTTCTGGTTCTGCCCTATGGAGCAACCCCAAATTCTCTCTCTTCTCTGTGATGGTTGCTCAAATATTTGAATGCAACTGTTATATCCTTTCTAAATGTTTTCTTCTCCAGAATTAAAATCCCTGTGGGTGTTTGAAGCAAGGGAGGAGTAGCGTGTGGCAGTGCGGCAGGGCATTTTTCAAGTCAAGGCCAGTAGGTCCCAGGCAAACACAGGAGCTGTGTCTCGTCAGAGTTGACCAGATAGCTGAGTACAGCTCAGCACCTGGGTGGCTCACATGAGAAGGGGGTTTAAGTGCAGATGCCACCTTCATAGAAGTGTGCATATACGTGGGTTAGTATACACACGTGTTTCCTTCCTCTGTCAGCTGAGATGGGCTAGAAGCAACAACACACTAGTAGCCACAAGCACACCTAACACCTAGATCTTGTTTTTTTTTGTGAGGAAGATCAGCCCTGAGCTAACATGCAATGCCAAGCCTCCTCTTTTTGCAGAGGAAGATCGGCCCTGGGCTAACATCCTTGCCCATCTTCCTCTGCTTTATATGGGACGCTGCCACAGCGTAGCTTGACACATGGTGCATCGGTCTGTGTCCGGGATCCAAACCTGCGAACCGTGGGCCACCAATGTGGAGTGCACGCACTTAACCGCTGCACCACCGGGCCGACCCCCAGATATTGGCTTTTAATACCCTTCTCCAGTAAAAGGAACCAGGGCTTGGAAAAATGACTGATTCTAGGACTGAGGCAGGAAATATATAAGATGAACCTGGAGAATCTTGTCATGCCAGAAAGTAAGGAAGTTAAAAAAACCACATTGCTGGGTCCATGTCAAAGGACATAGGATCCAACAGAAAGAACTTCCAATGTCCAAAGCTGAGACAATTTAAATAACAAAATAAAGTAGTATGGGATGGTAACCTAAAGTACAAAATAAATATCCATGAGTCCACATAAATATAAATAAACGATTTGATAAATAAATTATAGGGGAGAAAATACACAAATCTCTTGTGCAGAATTCCAAATAATTCATGGAAATACTCCCACCTCAAGGACTTAGATCATAACTCTCCACTCCTTCAGTATAGGCTGCTTATGGTGACCTCCCTCCAAAGAGTACAGTGTAGAAAGGAGGAAAAAATCATAACTTTACAGTAGAGAAACCTAACAGACACTACGTCAGCCAGGTGATCAAGGTCATCATCACCAGTGATAAGTCGTGTTCCTAGTATGTACCCTTCATGTGATGTAATGAAAATGGCATTTTCTTTTGTGGTCTTCTTCCCCCAACATCAATAACCTCAGTATAATCGTGGAGAAAAATTATACAAATCCCAGTTGAGGGATATTCTGTAAAATATTTGACCTGTACTCTTCAAAACTGCAAGGTCACCAGAAACAAGGAAAGTTAGAGAAACTGTCATAGCCAAGAGGAGCTTAAGGAGACATAACAACTAAATTTAGTGATGGTGTCCTGAATTTCTCTCTAAAACAGAGAAAGAACATTAGGCAAACTAAAGAAATCTGAACCAATTATGGGCTTCAGTAAATAATAATGTACCAACACTCATTTATTAATTGTGACAAATGTCCCATACTAACGTAAGTTGTTAATAATGGGGGGAACTGGATGAGGGGGTTTAGGGGAACTCTTTACTATCTTTTCAATTTTTCTATTACTCTCAAACTGTTCTAAGAAATAAAATTTATTAAAAAAAATTTTTTTAAAGATGCCTAGGAGAAAACCTGGAAGGCCTTGGGTATGGTGGTGCTTTTTTAGATACACCACCAAAGGCACAGTACATGAAAGAAGCTGACCTCATTAAAATTAAAAACTTCTGCTCTACAAAAGACGATGTCAAGAGAACGAGAAGACAAGCCACAGACTGGAGGAAATATTTGCAAAAGACACATCTGATAAAGGAACTTTGTCCAAAATATACAAAGAACTCTTAAAATTCAACAATAAGAAAACAACCCAATTAAAAAATGTGCAAAAGACCTTAACAGACACCTCACTAAAGAAGATATATAGATGGCCAATAAGCATATGAAAGGGAGTTTAACATCATATATAATTAATGAATTACAAATTAAAACAATGATGAGATACCACTACACATATATTAAAATGGCCAAAATCTGGAATACTGATACCACCAAATGCTGACAGGGATGTGGAGCCACAGGAACTCTCATTCATTGCTGGTGAGAGTGCAAAATGGTACAGGCACTTTGGAAGACAGTTTGACAGTTTCTTATAGAAATAAACATACTTTTACCATAGGATCCAGTAATCACATTCCTTGTTATTTACCCAAAGGAGCTGAAAACTTATATGTTAAACAAAAACCTGCACACAGATGGTTATAGCAGCTTTATTAATAATTGCCAAAACTTGGAAGCAACGAAGATGTCCTTTAGTAAGCGAATGGATAAGCTATAGGACATCCCGACAATGGAATATTATTCCTAAAAGGAAATGACCTATCAAGCCATGAAAAAACATGGAGGAATCTTAAATGCATATCACTAAGTGAAGAAGCCAGTCTGAAAAGGCTACATACTGTATAATTCCAATTATGTGACATTCTGGAAAAATCAAACTATGGAAACAGTAAAAATATCAGTGGTTTCCAGGGGTAGGGAGTAGGGAAGGATGAATAGGCGAAGCGCAGAGGATTTTTAGGACAGTGAAATTATACTGTATGAGACTACAATGGTGGATACATGTCATCATACAATTGTCAAAACCCTTGAACCCTAATATAAACTGTGGACCTTGGGTGATAATGATGTGTCAGTGTAGGTTCATCGATTCTAACAAGTGCACCGCTGTGGTGGGGGATGTGGATAGTCGGGGAGGTTGTCCGTGTGTGGAGGTAGGGAGTATATGCAAACTCTCTGTACTTTCCACTCAATTTAGCTGTGAACCTAAAACTGTTCTGAAAAATAAAGTTTATTAATTAAAAAAAATGCCAGTAAGAAACATATTGTATCCTCTCCCAGTAGGCAAGCTGAATGGAAGTCAGATTATCCAAAGGTTAACCAGGTTGCTGGAACATGGAGTCAGAACAAGAGACTTAAGTTATATGATCTAAATGTGTGATGGCTTCAAACTCCCATAATAGGATGCTCTCGTCTTTCTCCGATGCACAAGTCTTCTCTCCCTGTGTAGTGCAGGATGGGCAAGACAGATGTTTGCTTCTGCCTCTCACTTTCGTTTCTGCTCCCTGGCAGACACACACGCCTCTGCTGAAGCACACATTATGTTCCATCTGGTTACCTTCAGGTCTGCTTTCCAGGAGTCCAACTGGATAGACTTTTATGCATTTATGGCTTTGACCCATTATGCTTTGATTGTATGGTTTACCTTTCAAAATGTGACATTTCTTTCATTTCCAAATATTTCTAAGCACTTCCTCAAGAGCACTGCTGACAACTCCAGCCTCTTCAAATATTCTCAGTAAAATACGTTTTTAGTCCCTCTCTTACCCTGGTCCTCCTCCTCTGATTACACTCCCATTGCTAAATATCTTTCCTGCTATTTTATTTTAATGTTCCTTTTAGAGCCTAATGCCCAGAACTGCAGTAGGACTGTGCATGTCATCTGATTATTCCAGAGTACGATGGACTCTTGTATTCATCTGGACATTGTAATTGCTTTAATGCAGCCCAAAATTATATTAAGTACTTAAGCAGCCCCATCTCACTAGCTCTCGTTGAGACTGTAGTTAGAAACGTCCCTGAGGCCTTTATCCTGTGAACTGGTGCATCACGCAGCCGCTCATAAAGTCTCCCCTCCAACTTGTGCTTTTATAATCGAATCTCTTTAAATGTAAATGCAGACAATTACGTTCATCCTAGTTAGATGTCATCTGGTTATTTTGAGCCCAGAGTTCCAGCATGTTGAGATCTTATTGAATCTTGGTTCTGTCTTGGATTTCTGCTATGTGTCCTTGCTTGTGTCGACGACCCAGGTAGAGGAAGCTTGCAAATAAATCTGTCCCAGCTGGACTAACTCAAACCAGAGGTACAGAGAGGAGACAGCAGTGATGATTGCCCAGGAATGGAGATGACAACCTGCTTTCTCTAACAAAGTCACAATTCTCTGATAATTTGGTGGCAGGTCACAAATATATTGAAAGTCGTTCATTACTAATTACATTCAACAAATCAGAAGTTTATGAAGGACTTGTATATTACAGTGAATTTGAGACTATCTCTGTCATCTGTCCCCCTCCCTTGCATTCTCTGAGACATTCTTCAATGGGAGAAAAACGGGCAGAATTAAACTAGTGGAAACCAGGCTTTCTCTTGTAGGCGGCAGTCCGTACCCTGGGTTTGCCTGTCACTGTTCCAGCACAATGGCCCCAGTCTGTTTTTAAGTCTGCAGCACGCCTGAAGGATCGTGTTCCCATGAGTGACACCCTTCCGTGAATGTGCTTGCACATTATGGGCCGCTGTTTTAGCAGAGGCTGCCAGCAGGCTGCAGATTATCCTGGTGCGTCAGCTGTGCCCCTTTCCTCTCTCTCCTGCTGCTTCATGACGTGCCACTGGCTTGAAAAATCTCAGCTCTAACATCCAAAGCAGTAGTTTGCAAACTGCGGCACGTTAAAGCTGGGGTTGGCCAACTGTGGCCTGTGGACCAAATCTGGCTCACCACCTGTTTTTATACATTGTTCAATGGTTGAGAGAAAAAATTTTTTAAAAAAGAATAATATTTCATGACACATGAAAATGATATGAAATTCGAATTTTAGTATGCATAATAAAATTTTACTGGCACACAGCCACTCTCATTTGTCCATATATTGTCAGTGGCTGCTCTTGTGCCACAGTAGCAGATTCAGGGACTTGCGACAGAGACTTGATGGCCCGCAAAGCCTAAATATTTACTCTCTGGCCCTTTATAGAAAACGTTTGCCAACCCCTGAGTTAAAGAATTACTTGCATCCGACTGACATGGGTTGCTTTGAAACTGGCTTCCTGAGCCCCACGCCAGACCAAAGAAATCAGAGTCTGCAGATGGGCTCCAAGAATGTGCATTTTAATCAAGCTCCTGGAGTTCACACCTGGACCAGCACTAAGACAGAACTATGATAATGAGCTAAGGATATGAAAGGAAAAGATTCTGTCTTGCTTTTTCTGCCCAATTTATTGTCTTTTTATCCTATGTGCCATAATTTTTCTACAAACTGTATAAATTATATTGATCAGTTTCTGAGCACTTCTCCAAATCAGATCTCTTCCAAACTTTTCTGTTTTATAGTGAGAATGCTGTATTAGTTTCCTAGGGCTGCCATAACAAATCAGCACAAATTGAGTGACTTAAAACAAAAGAAATTTATTCTCTCACAGTTCTGGAGGCCAGAATCCAAAATCCAGCAGGGCATTGCTCCGTCTGGGGGGCCTACGGGAAGAGTCCATTCTTTGCCTCTTGCAGTGTCTGGCGGTTGCCAGCATTCCTTGACTTGCAGCCGCATCACTCCAATCTCTGCCTTCATGGCCATATTGCCTCCTCTCCTTCTCTATGTCTTCCCTCTGTCTATCTCACATCTCCCTCTGCCTTGCTCTTTTTTTTTTTTTTTTTTTTTTTTTTAAAGATTTTATTTATTTATTTTTCCCCCAAAGCCCCAGTACATAGTTGTCTGTCATAGCTGCACATCCTTCTAGTTGCTGTATGTGGGACGCGGCCTCAGCATGGCTGGAGGAGTGGTGCCTCGGTGCGCACCCGGGATCCGAACCCGGGCCGCCGGCAGCGGAGCGCACGCACTTAACCGCTAAGCCACTGGGCCGGCCCCCTCTGCCTTGCTCTTATAAGGACACTTGTCATTGGATTTAGAGCCTGCCCACGTAATCCAAAATGATTTCATCTCCAGATCCGTAACTTAATTGCATCTGCAAAGACCTTTTTTCCAAGTAAGGTCACATTTACAGGTTCCAGGGATTAGGACACTGACAATGTCTTTTGGGGCCACCACTCAACTCAGTACAGATGCCCTTGTTCTCACTTGTCCCAACAACCGCTCAGTCTCCAAGCCTTGAAGATTCCTTCCCTCCCTCTCCCATCCTACTGGTACCATTCTGATTCCGTTCTGTCCACAGAAATCCCTTACTTAGAAATTTATGATGGTGTCCTACTCTTTGAAAAATTTAGAACACACTGCTGAGCCTGGAATTGCGGGCTTTCTGCAGTGGTGTTGCCAGCGGTATTCTCCGTTTCCTTCTCCCTCTTCTTTTCTGTGCGTCCCTTACCTTCTGTCCACACTGTACTGTTTGTCGTTACCCTCCCTCCTACCCTCTTCCTGAACTCACCCACACTGTTCCTTCCTCCTGGAAGACTGGCTCTTCCTCCGTCCTCATCCCCACAACCCTGCCCTTGCGTCACCTAAGACCCAAGCATCTTTCAAAGCCCATTGGAGGTGCTACCTCCCCCCGAGAGCTTTGCTGCTCCTTCCCACTGGATGTGAATCTCTGAGCCTTTTGCAGTTTTTATGGTATTTACCTTATCCCACCTCATGTCGTAATGTCTGTGCTTGCATTATCTCAGCTCTGGAGGTAAACTTCCTCTAGAGGTGAACTTCCTCAGGTCAAGGGCTGTGAGAGACAGTATTACTCAGTGGTTAAGAACCACTGCATCAGACTGCCTGGTTCAACTCTAGTCACTTACCGGCCATCCTGGAGCAGGTTATGTAAGTCTCCTCGCTATAGTTTTTTCATCATAAATGGTGTTGAAGATAATAATAACAACTCCTTCCTGGGGTCGTTGTGAGGATCAAGTAAGATGTTTCATATAAAGTACCTGGAGTATAGTAGGCATGCAATGTTTAGCTGTTATTCTTGTCTTGCTTATAACTCTATTTCCTGATGGCTAATACAAGGACTTCTATAATTAGGTACTAAAGAGAGACTTACAGAGTTTAAATCACCAAATTCAAACCTGAGACCAGGAGCAGTGACCTGAGTTTTTCTGTTCGGACCCCATGTTTATAAGTCGAGGTATGACAAGTCTTTAGCAAAAACCTACATAAAAAAACCAACTTTCTGTCTTTTTCTGGATGTGAGTATTGTTCGAAATTCTGCTGTAATGTTCTTCTTGATACTATTTCTTTTCATCAAATGAATCGGTGGTGGTTAAATAAGGTTTTCATTTTGTAGTGATTTCTATTGTACAACCTAGTTTGTAGCCAAACACTAAATAGCCTGAAGCAACCAAAGAGCAGAGACTTTTATTTTTATGAAGTCCATTGATAGGAGCAAGTGCCTGGGAAAAGGAAAGGGATCAAAGGCCTATGACACCTGCCAGGAACCAGTAATTTATTCATTTCTTTTCAGACTATGTGATACTCATAAGAGGGAGTGCCCTTGTGGCAAACTCCACTGAAAATGGCCTAGAAGACGGCACTTCCTTCATGATTCATGATCTAGCAAACTCTGCTGTGGGCTGGGGGTTCCAGGCAGAGAACACTCGTGGTAGCTGCAGGGGTTGCCCAGCTCTGGCTGACCCTGAGACTGGACGGGCTTAGAAGATGGACAGTCTTTACGCTTCTTAGCCCAGTTAGAGAACATGGTTCTAAAGAGGATTTAGAATGTGTTTTTCGAAACACTAGGTCCGGGTGTGATGGTAGGAAGTAGTAAGGGAATGTGGGCAGAGCACTGGATTAGAACCAGATTTTAAACAAACTTCAGAGGAGTTGCTGTAATTATAGAACTTGGCAACACAGCGGACTGCAATTCCAGATTAATCTGGCCCGCTACGGAGGCTGCCGTTTTATAAAGTAGGGACCTGATTAATCTGATACTGGGTTCTGGTGTCGGGCTTTCTGGTCTCTCTCACAGGATTTTGCTCTTTGAAAGTTCCATGGGATTTTATCGAGCAATCCTCTGTGCAGGCAGCTTTTAGATATTGTTAAACTTCTTCCAGACATACATGAATTCCCCAACAAATGGATTGTGCTTTTTTATATAGAGTCATTTATTCTGGAATTCAATGTGCATTTTCCCCATGGAGGCAAAGTTATTAAGTTCACTTCAAAGGATAGTAAAAAAAAAAAAAAAACCAATTTAACCTATAATGTAGCTAAAATGTAATACATTGGCAATAAAATAACTTCTTAAAAACATACTATTTGCCAGTCTTTCCCCCATCCCAGCTATCCACAGGGAGCATCCTGCCACCTGGCCGGCAGCCTAGCCCTCAAAGAACCAGGGAAGGATAGCTGAGTAGATCATTTTCATCTTACTCTCCACGTCTCTCCTTGTGTGGAGGTTTAGAAAGTCTGCTGGTTGAAAGCTGAAACTGTCTGGATTTTAGGGACACTGTCGGATGGTAGTTTTCTTTGGAAGAGGCCAAGTTTGTGTCCAGCTCTGCTATATGGGGTTTCTCATTCAACCCACATGGGACCTCTGGTGCCTAAAGAATAATAATGATGATGATTTTAGAAATAATAACTAATGCACATATAGCGCTTACTATACACCATGCATAGTTCCAAATGCTTTATATATGTTAGTTCATTTAACGGTTACAACAACCCTATGAGATTTGTTATCACCATTTTCTGAATAAGGGGAACCAGAGCACCAGAGGGGTTAAGAAAGATGCTAAGATAAAACAGCTAACAAAATAAGACCCAGGATTCTGACCCAGGCAGTCTATTCCCAATGTGCAAGCTCTAAACCCTGTATGGCCACTACTCATTCTTTGCTGTTCAATCTTAGATGCATTTTTCTAGTTACTACCGTTCTCTGCATGTAACACTCTGTTATGACCTCAAGGAAATGAGCCGTGTGCACATCACATCCCAGGGAATGCCCCGCTGCCCGTGATTGCCTCCTGGAGCTGCCAGTGGCCTTGGCGTTGCCCTGGCCCTCATTTGGATTTGATTGGTGATCGTTGACCCTTTCCCAGAGCTGCTGCTTTTGCCCTGGGGTTTCCAAAACCTTAGCTTTTCCCATTTGTCCCTCATCCACACCCATTTTCCTCCCCTCCTGGCCTGCCTCCTACAGGTGGTGGCGTCCCCTAACTCTTCTGAAGAGCTGGAACCAATTCAATACCACTCGTAAAACAAAGCAAAACAAAACAAGCCCATAAGATGAACTTTCTTACTCTTAATGCTGATAAGGAAAGGAAAACAAGTTTAATCAAAGGAATGAGAAGGGCGAGAATGCAGATGGAGATTTGTGAGAGTCTACAGGAAACTTAAGTTTTTTCTTTTTTTTTTTTAAATTTTTTGTTTATTGCAGTAACATTGGTTTTTAACATTGTATAAATTTCAGGTGTACATCATTATACTTCTATTTCTGCATAGATTACATCATGTTCCTCACCCAAATACTAATTACAACCCATCACCACACACATGTGCCTAATTATCCCTGTCGTCCTCCTCCTTCCCCCCTGCCCCTCTGGTAACCACCAATCCAATCTCTATCTCTATGTGTTTGTTGTTATTATCGACTACTTAATGAGTGAGATCATGTGGTATTTGACCTTCTCCCTCTGACTTATTTCACTTTGCATAATACCCTCAATGTCCATCCATGTTGTCACAAATGGCTGGATTTCATTGTTTCTTATGGCTGAGTAGTATTCCGCTGTGTATATATACCACATCTTCTTTATCCATTCGTGCCTTGATGGGCACTTAGGTTGCTTCCAAGTCTTGGCTGTTGTAAATAACGCTGCAGTAAACACAGGGGTGCATGTATCTTTACGCATTGGTGTTTTCAAGTTCTTTGAATAAATACCCAGCAGTGGAATAGCTGGATCATATGGTAGTGCTATCCTTAATTTTTTGAGGTTCCAGGACCTGAGTCTCTATTAAGTCTCATTTCACTTCATTTCTTGTAGTGCAGTCTTATTGGTACCTGGCTTGCTTCTTAACTTTCAGATGTAGTGAAGTGAGGAACGATTTTCCTGCAATGTCTAGGACAGAGTGTCAGGCTGTGGAAGGAATACCTGTGAGAAGGCTCTTGTGCCTGCAGTAATGGTTGCCGTGATGGCTTTGATGAGTTGTGAATGGTGAAAAGGGAAAATACGACTCGTGCATGATCTTTTTACCATAGAATTTTACCAAAAATGGTGATATAAGGAAGAGAGGTGAGGTGCTTGTGTGGAATTATGGGACAGCAATTCTGACCAGAGAAGCAGGCATGGGGTGGATGGAGCAGGATGGGGTAGAGATGGTGGTGTGCAGGTTAGCTGCTCACACTTTGCTTTGTAAGTGACCCTGAAACTTGACTGCCCCCTGGGCATTGCCTGTAAGTACATACATCTGATTATAGGTGCAAAGGAATACAAAATATTGTCTATTTTCTGAGTGCACATGTTACTTTTATTTAAAAAGTTCTTTTAAAAATGATATTGTGCTGGATTTGGGCTGAAATAGATATGTAAAGTGCATCAAAATTAAACAAACCTGGGGCCAGCCCTGTGGCATAGTGGTTAAGTTGGCAGGCTCTGCTTTGGTGGCCCAGGGTTCGGGGTTCTGGAACTGGGCACGGACCTACGCATTGCTCATCCAGCCATGCTGTGGCAGCATCCCGCATACAAAATAGAGGAAGATGGGCACAGATGTTAGCTCAGGGCCAATCTTCCTCAGCAAAATAAATAAATAAATAAACCTTTAAACAACAAAAATACAAGAATTTATTCCATCAAATGAGAGTTGTAAATTAAAATACTTGTATGGTTTTTAAATAATTGTATTTCCTGGTTTTCAGCAAGGCCACTTTTGTTCACAATATTTTTGGAATTCTTTCAGAAGCGTCTTTTCTCAGTGTCTTTAAAATAAGAGAGAAGAATGATCACTATCATCTTCATATTTAATATTATTTTAGGAAATTTTGGTCACATCAGTAAGATAGTATGTATAAATGTTGGGAAAGAAGAGGTAAAATTATTATTATTGTATGCAGGTATTTTGGTGACATACCTAGAAAAGTTAAAATAATGAGAAATGAATAGAAGCAACTCTAGAGTTTAGTAAAGTGACTGCAAATAAGACTAATAAAAAAAAAAAGAAACCACCCTGTAGTTAGAGGGTGACTCCAGTTTATAATCAGTAAGAAAATATAACTTCAAAAAATTCTCAATAGCAAAATAATGTAACTAAGAATACTTAATGAGAAGTGCATGATCTAGATGAAGAATTTTTTTAAATTTTGAGATACAAAAGAAGATGACTTAGGGGCCAACCCGGTGGTGCAAGTGGTTAAGTGTGCACACTCCACTGTGGCGGCCCTGGGTTCGCCGGTTCGGATCCCGGTGTGCACCACCGCACCGCTTGTCAGGCCAGGCTGTGGCGGGATCCCATATAAAGTGGAGGAAGATGGGCGCGGATGTTAGCCTAGGGCCGGTCTTCCTCAGCAAAAAGAGGAAGATTGGCATGGATGTTAGCTCAGGGCCGATCTTCCTCACAAAAAAAAAAAAAAGAAGAAGAAGATGACTTAAAGAAATATACGCTCTTCTCCTTTAAATAATATAAAGATGTCCATTCTTCATAAATTGATTTTAAGATGTAGTGCAGTTTTTTCTGGAATATTTCAAAATTTTATTTATATAATCACAGTACTGATCAAAATTCCGATAGGATTTTGGAGGTAGAACTGCAAGTGAGGAGAGGAAGAGATACAATTGGGACTTAAAAGGATTTCGAAATTTATTAAGAATAATACACAAGTGAGGAAACTGTCAGAGAATCCAAATTTAAAAGCATTCTGGGGTCAGCCCCATGGCGGAGCAATTAAGTGCGCGCGCTCCGCTGCTGGCGGCCGGAGTTCAGATCCCCAGTGTGCACCGATGGATCCCTTGTCGGGGCATGCTGTGGCAGCCTCCCATATGCAAAAAAAAAAAGTGGAGGAAGATCGGCACAGATGTTAGCCCAGGGCCAGTCTTCCTCAGCAAAAAGAGGGGAGGATTGGCATGGATGTTAGCTCAGGGCTGATCTTCCTCACCAAAAAAAAAAAAAAGCAAATTTAAAAGCATTCTGTAAAACACCTGGCGTGAACTTCTTTAAAATGTCATGTCATGAAAGCCAAAAAAAAAAAAAAGAGAGAGAGAGAGGGTGGGAGAGATGGAGATAGAGAGAGAGAGAGAGAGAGGGAGGGAGAGATGGAGAGATGGAGAGGGAGGGAGAGGGAGGGAGAGAGAGAGAAAGAAGAAGAAGGAGGAGAAGAAAGAGAGGGAAGGAGGGAGGAAGGAGGGAAGAGGGAGAGATGGAGATAGAGAGAGAGAGAGAAAGAGAAAAAAGATCAGTCAGAGGGCCTGTATTAAAGATTAGATTAAAGAGACATAACAACAGCTAAATGTGATGGGTGATTCTTGATCAGATCTTTTCTTTTTTTAAGCTGTAAAGTTAATTGTGGGAGCATTGAGGGAATTTAAATGTTGACTGTGTGCTGGATAATAGTATTGAGTGGAATAATGGAACTGTGGTTACGTAAGAGAATGCACTGTTCTTAAGAGATATATACTGCAATATTTAGAGGTGAGGTGTCATGATGGCTCTGGGTTACTTTCAAATAGTTCAGAAAAAAAAGTGTGTGTGCGTATGTTGTGTGTATACAAATGTATATAGAGAAAAATGTGACAAAATGTTAGTAATTGATGAATCAAGGTGAAGGGTACACAGGTGTTCATTGTATCCTTCTGTCAGCTTCTTTGTAGATTTGAAATTGTTCAAAATAAAATGTTGGAGGCACAAAAATAACAAACATGACACAATATTAAGGAAAACTCTAAAAAATTAGTAATGAGGGCTGCTGGCCCTGCCGGATTCTGTGTTCATTGAACAAGCAGTTACTGATTGCATGCAATGTTCTGTGTCGCTGCAGTTATCACAACAGTAGTGGCACAAGGCTGAATAGGGATCCGTGGGCTGAAACAGACAGCCAAAGGGCTGGGCACAACTAGGAATTTCTCACATGACAAATCAATAGGGCAGGGCAGGATTATTCATGAAATCATATTGAGATAAATTCTTAGCAATTTTCAAAAAAAAATCAACTTTTCTCTCAAAACAAACATTGAAATAAATTATGTTGATAGAAAGTAAAAAATATAAATGAATATAAAAAGAAAAACAGAAATATGGAATAGCATTCTAAGCCTAGAAAAAACTGAACAAATCACTGAGAATCAGAAAGTTTATATAAAAACTAAAACCTTATTACATTAAAAAATATTGAAAGACTGCTTTGGAGAACAATTTGCAGGTTAATAATTTTATTATTAGAAAGAATTCATTCAAATTGACTTTTAAAAATCCCCAAATCCAAGGAGATGAATGGTAAAGGTCAACCACAGACATTTCACAAAAGAAATAAAACTGGTAAACAACTGCTAACTAAATCATTGCAAATTAAACAATTCGTATTTCAACTCTAAAATTACTTTTTTTTTTTAATAACGGTGGCTTACTGGAGAGCATGTAGACAAGCTCCTGTTCTCATATACTGTTGGTGGCATTATAAAGCTGTACAATTGTTAGGAAATAATTTAGCAGTTCTTATTATGAGTCATACAAATCATCATACCATTGATTCAGTAATTATATTTCATGGACTCTAGCTTAAGTAAATAATCTGAAATAGTGGGTAGGGTGAAAACTATGTACAAAAACTTGTCACTAATATCATTATTTATAAAAGTGAAACATTGCAAGTGAGTTAAATAGCAGTAATAGACTAGTGAATTATGATATAATACTCAAAGGAATATTGTACATTTATTAAAAATACTGACTATGGAGATTGCATGAAAAAATTATTTTGAAATGTGAAGTTTAGAAATGTTGAAAAATTACACACATAATACAAATGATTTTTTTTAAAGCCAACTTGATGAGCTACTCTTTATCATTAAGATAAATATTCATTCACCTCACCAAAGTTTTGCCCTTTGTAGTGTATCTTTTTTTCTCCCATCAAGGAAGAAACATAATTCAATGAAGTCTCCTATGTAAGGCAGCGTTTATCTATGTAGTAGAGCAAATTTTCATCACTTGCCATTTCACTCTAGAATTGTCCAGAAAAATAAATATTCAAACAACTATATTTTATTGTTCTTCCTGTATAATTTTCTCATTTTTCCCCACCCTATCATTTTTTACCACACTCCAAGTAAATCAAGAAGCAGACTGAGGGAAAATTATTCTCAGAGAATGATGTATTTGGGATATTCAACTACATAATAGTTACTATTTTAATATTTTTACCTACCACAGATTTGGCCCCATCTGTGTACAGACTATGCAGGTCTACTTTATATAGCTGAGTGTGGTCTGTATCGATCTACTCTATAAACACTTGTTGAACATGACTTGTTGAACATGACTTGATAATTAGTTTTACCTTCAAGCACTTTGCATGGCTTCTCAGATGCCACTATTATAAATACAGAAAAGGCAGACCAATAGTACAGACAATTCATTAGCATCCATACTTTTATCCAACTGTAAGTGGAAAAGTTGATATTCTAATTTTTTGTGTGTGTGTGAGGAAGATTGGCCCTGAGCTAACATCTGTTGCCAATCTGTTGCCATCCTCTTTTTGCTTGAGGATGATTGTCTCTGAGCTAACATTCGTGCCCATCTTCCTCTATTTTGTATGTGGGACGCCACCACAGCATGACTTGATGAGCCGTGCGTAGGTCCACGCCTGGGATCCGAACCTGCGAACCCTGGGCCACTGAAGCGGAACATGCGAACTTAACCACTACGCCACCGGGCCAGCCCTGATATTCTAATTTTAAGACTATTCTATGTCATATGAGTAGAGAATGAAACAGATCACAAAACCCATGATCTTCTGTACATACATGATCAGTAAATTCTTTGCAGTTGATCTAAGCAAAATCATGTTTTTACAAGCAAGATATTTGATGCTCCACAATTACGGCAAGAATATCAACTGATTTGTTGGGATCCAGTGGTTTTTTTTTTATCCCTAAGGTGACAAAGTAGTTTAAAAAAATAGCTGAGTGGGAGATTTCAGCTTTCCAGAAGATCGAGCAAGCACACTTTTCCCCATTCTTTCCCCTAAGAACAACTGAAAACTCTGGCCATTTTATGTAAAACAAATGGTGAAAAGTGGAGAGGAGAAGGCAAACTGGCTAGAGACCTCGGGACCGAGGAACGACAGGGTGATGAGTTCCGTGGGTTGTCTTTTTGCTTCATATATCCCGGATTTGTTGCTGACGAAGCTGGCAAACTGGAAACACCAATGGCACAGACAAAAAAAAGCTCCCACAAAAAAAATACAGCCTGCTCTCTCCCAGCCAAAAAACAGGAAAGGGGCAGCCTAGCAAGACAAAATCTTTCAGACCACAAGCACTCTGCTTCCGCCAAACACTACAGAGAAAACTGTGGGCCCAACCCCACCGACACCAGCAGAGGCACAGTGGGGAGCCTAGACTTCCTCTCTGGGGAAGCTGTCAGGAGGGCCCCAACACTCCCGCTGGGGTGGTTTCAGAGAAGGCCAGGTAGGGAGCCTGGATTTTCATCCCCACTGGACAGTAATGACCATCTCAGTGGAGACCATGTGGGGAACTGGAACTCCCACCCCCATCCAGCAGGAGGCCCCCGCCTTGGATGTCAACAGACCCGAGTAGGGCACCTGGACTTCTACCCCTACTTTGCACTAACAAGGCAGGATCTCCCCACTTTCCTTGCCAGACGCATGTCAAAGAAAGCCAGTAAAAACAGAAGGTTTAAATGACATCCAGAATCTCATCACACAATACAAAATGTCCAGGTTTCTATTGAAAATCACTCATAATGCAAAACACCAGGAAGATCTCTGAATGAAAAAGCAATCAGTAGAGGCCAACACCAAGACGACAGAGGTGTTAGGATTATCTGACAAAGATTTTAAAGCAGTCATGATAAAAGTGCTTCAATGAAAAATTATGAACATGCTTGAAACAAAAGAAGAAATAGCTTCAGCAAAGAAATGGAAGATATAAAAAAGAACCAAATGGAGATTTCATAACTGAACAATACAATGACCTAAATAAAAAGCTCGGTGTATGGACAAAAGAGCAGAATGGAGGGGACAGAGGAAAGAATTAGTGAAGTGGAGGGTAGAACAAGAGAAATTATTGAGTCTGAACAACAGAGGAGAGAGAGGCTGAAAAGAAGTGAACCAGAGCCTCAGGGACCTATGGGACTATAGCAAAAGATCTCGCATTTGTGTCATCAGATCCTCGGAAGGAGAGAAGAAAGAGAGGGGCTGAAAGAGTACTTGAACTAATAATGGCTAAAAACGTCACAAGTTTGCAAGAGACTTAGACCTACAGATTCAAGACACTCATCGAACTCAAACAGGATAAACGTAAAGAGATCCATGGCAAATGTATTAGTCAGGGTTCTTCAGAAAGACGGAACCAATAGGATGTGTGTGTATATGTGTATTATATATACACGTATGTATGTATACACACACGCACTTATAAACACACACACATCTTGGTTCTGTATACCTTGCGATTTTGAATTTGCCAGCCTCCACAATAATATGAGCCAGTTCCTTAAAATAAATCTCTCTCTCTCTCTCTTTCTCTCAGAGACAGAACTAATAGGATATGTGTGCATATATACATATATATACACGTGTGTGTGTATATATATATACATGTATGTATAACATACATTTATACATGTATATGTGTGTTGTATATATAATACACATATACATGTGTATATATAACACAAACATATATACACATGCATATATATGTATATAGAATACATACACACACATCTTATTGGTTCTGTCTCTCAGAGAGAGAGAGAAATTTATTTTAAGGGATCAGCTCACATGCTTGTGGAAGCTGGCAAGTCTAAAATTGGTGAGGTAGACCAGTAGGCTGTAGACCCAGGGAAGAGTTGATATTGCCATTCAAGTCTGAAGGCAGGCTGCTGGTAGGATTTCCTCGTCCTCAGGGGAGGTCAGTCTTTTTTCTATTAAGACCTTCAACTGATTGGATGAGGCCCACCCACATTATGGAGCTAATCTGCTTTACTCAAAGTCTATTGATTTAAATGTTAATCTCATCTAAAAAATACCTTCACAGAAACATCTAGAATAATGTTTGACCAAATATTTAGATAAAGTGGTCTAGCCAAGTTGACAGATACAATTAACCATCACACCAAGACATACCATAGGTAAACTTCTAAAAGTTTTCTTTGTCTGAAACAAAGAAAAAATCTTGGAAGCAGCCAGAGAAAAATGACACCTTACCTATAGGAGGAAAACAACTTGAATGACAGTGGGTTTCTCAGCAGAAACCTTTAGGAGAAAAAAATGACACAGTATTTTTCATGTGTTGAAAGAAAAGAACTATTAACCCACCATATACTCAGCAAAAATATCCTTCAATTATGAATTGGAAATCAAGGCATTCTTAGAGAGAGGAAAACTAAGAGAATTTGTCCCCAGCAGATCTACCCTATTAAAATAATGGCTAAAAGAGGTGGTGTAAACAATAAAAGAAAGAACTCTGAAACATCAGGAAATAAGAAAGAACATGGTAAGCAAAACTATGTGAAAATACAACAAACTTTTCTTTTCCTTTTAAATTTAGTATTACCCTGATACCAAAATAGATATGGAGAAAGTATTAGCGGTCTGGTTAGAAGATCAAACCAGCCACATTTCCTAAAGCCAAAACCTAATCCAGAGCAAGGCCCTAACTCTCTTTAATTCTGTGAAGGCTCGGGGAGGTGGGGATGCTGCAGAAGAAAAGTTGGAAGCTAGCAGAGGTTGGTTGATGAGGTTTAAGGAAAGAATCCATCTCCTTGACATGCAAGTACAAGGTGAAGCAGCAAGTGCTGATGTAGAGGCTGCAGCAAGTTCTCCAGATCTAGCTGAGATCACTAATGAAGGTGGCCACACTAAACAACAGCTTCTCAATGTAGATGAAACAGCCTTCTATTGGAAGAAGATGCCATCTAGGACTTTTGTAGCTGGAGAGGAGAAGTCAATGCCTGGCTTCAAAGTGTCAGAGGACAGGCTGACTCCCTTGTTCGGGGCTAATGCAGCTGGTGACTTTAAGTTGAAGCCAATGCTCATTGACCATTCTGAAAATCCTAGGGGCTTTAAGAATTATGCCAAATCTACTCTGCCTGTGCTCTGTAAATGGAACAACAAAGCCTGGATGACAGCACATCTGTTTACAACATGATTTACTGAATATTTCAAGCAGACTATTGAGACCTACTGCTCAGAAAAAAAGATTCTTTTCAAAATATTACTGCTCATTGACAATGCACCTGGTCACCCAAGAGCTCTGATGGAGATGTAGAATGAGATTAATGTTTTCTTGCCTGCTGACACAACATCCATTCTTCAGCCCGTGGATCAAGGAGTCATTTTGACTTGCACGTCTTATTTATTTAAGAAATACATTTTTTGGGCCGGCCCCGTGGCTTAGCGGTTAAGTGCGCGCGCTCCGCTGCTGGCGGCCTGGGGTTCGGATCCCGGGCGTGCACCGACGCGCCACTTCTCCGGCCATGCTGAGGCCGTGTCCCACATACAGCAACCAGAAGGATGTGCAGCTATGACATACAACTATGTACTGGGGCTTTGGGGGGAAAAATAAATAAATAAATAAGTAAAATTATAAAAAAAAAAAAAAGAAAGAAATACATTTTTTAAGGCTATAGCTGCCATAGATAGTGATTCCTCTGATGGATCTGGGCAAAGTAAATTGAAAACCTCTGTAAAGGAGTCACCATTCTAGATGCCAATAAAAACATTTGGGACTCATGGGAAGAGATCAAAATGCTATCAGACAGCATCGCATGCTACAAAGAAATCATTCATGAAGGGAAGAGTCAATCGATGCGGCAAATTCATTGTCTTATTTTAAGAAATTGCCGCAGCTGCCCCAGCCTTCAGCGACCACCACCCTGGTCAGCCAGCAGCCATCAACATTGAGGCAAAATCCTCCACCAGTAAAAAGATTATGATTTGCTGAAGGCTCAGATGATGGTTAACATTTTTTAGCAATAAAGTATTTTTTAATTAAGTTATGTATTTTTTGACATACTGCTATTGTACACTTAATAGACTACAGTATAGTGTAAACATAACTTTTATATGTACTAGGAAACCAAAGAATTTGTGTGACTCTCTTTATTGCAGTATTTGCTTTATTGTGGTGGTCTGGAACCAAACCCACAGTATCTCCAAGGTATGCCTATAGTGGTTGCCGGCAACTAAGGAGAGGGTGGAGATGGGAGGAGACTAAGGAGAGGGCGGAGATGGGAGGAGACTAAGGAGAGGGTGGAGATGGGAGGTGAGTGGGTGAGACTGTAATAGGATTACCTGAGGGATCCTTGAGGTGGTGGAAATGTTGTCAATGTTGACAGTACCAATAGCAATATCCTGGTTGTGATATTGTGCTGTAGTTTTGCACAGTACTATAAAGTGGTAAAGGAAAGCAGGTAAAAGATACATGGGATTTCTCTGTATTATTTCTTACAACTTCATATGAGTCTAAAATTATATCAAAATAAAAAGTTTAATTTAAAAAATAGCTGAGTGAGTAGACCTCTGCAGAATCACTAAATCAAATGTTTCAACAATAAGTCTTTATTCTCTCCAAAAAAAAAAAAAGTGCAGTTTTCTTAGGGTCTGTTTCATTGTCTTATAGAGTTCTTTAGAATCTCTCAAGATGTTAGCACCATCAGGGAACATCTGACTTAGCTGGGAAAGAAAATCATATGCTAGGATTTTAACTGTTGCATACATTTTAGTACAGTAAACTGTAAGCTATTTTATGGCGCTGAATGTAGGTTGTCTTTGTACCCTTATTGTTTGTCACAAGGTCTAGCTCGCTCACATCAGATTTCAATAAATATTTGTTAGATGGTTGAATGAAGCCAGTGTTTTGCTGGTAAATGTTTAACAATTAGCTCTCCGGAAGAAAAAGGAAGCCCTGATTTGTGTCATTTGCTGATTTCTCTGGTGTAAATACTCCTACTAGCCTGATTACCACCAAGGTGACATCTCTAAACACAGTCAGAAAGAGATGTAACAATTGCCTGTCATGAGCCAGTATGAGCTGGGTCCAGAATACCACTGGATGGAACTGAGTTGGATAGTGTTAGATGCTAAGTGCTTTTATTTCCTCATGTCGACTGTGTGTAGTCCAGTTAAAATTACAAAGAAGACTGGGCCTTGGGTTATTGCCTAGTCTCTTCCATATATGTTGTTAAAGATGTTAGCATTGGTTTAAGAGATCCAGTGAGAATCAGTAAGTAGTTAGCTCACAGCAAACCCATGACCTCCACCTAGAAAAGAAAGATAAAAAGGAACATGGCTTATTGGTGGTGAATACAAATCTTTTGGTAATGGATAGGCTATTCACGTGGAGAACTGAGAAAGGTGTGAATTAGAGCGATTTATTGGTGTGCAGCTCAGGGTAGAAGCAGGCTAACTTTTCCTGAATTAGCCTTTGTATTTCTTCTTGGGGGTGATTACTTATGGGAGATGTGCTTAGAAGGACATGCAATATAAAGCTTTATTTTTCTTAAGGAGTCTGAAAGGAGAAATCTCCAGTTGGCTTCGAGTGACGGGCTTGTTTCTCAGCATTAGAGCCTCGCTTCTAACATCTGAGTAACCGCGCTTACCCTCTGCTTGTTCTGTCTTGTTGAATGTTTCTGAAACTGTCTCAAAGACGGTATTTTCTCTTCGTCTGCGGCGGCTACGCAATCTACACTCAAAGCTTGTGTCACAGCGCACGCACCCTGGGCCCCCAATCTCTGCTCGCTTTGGCGTGGTTTATTTATTCCAAAGATATCTGTGCATTTGGGTTGTACAGAGATTTCAAGCGAGCTAACCTGTCCAAGAAAAACTCAGAGAAGTCAGTTTAGTATTTTCTGAAGCTCACGGTGATTAGTAGCCCCGGATATTCTTAAAATTTGTGCTGTAAGCAAAGGACCCCTAGGAAAAGTGGTTTGATGCCCCTGGTTTGAGAGGGTAATTGTGACAACAGCAAAAAGGCTAAGTAGAGAGAAGTGGGAGAACTTCTTTGTAAACATGGTTATAAGAGAACACGTAGGGTATTGATTAACATATACAGTCTATTTCTTTGGGATATTGGATTTTAGCTGGTCAGTATTAATAAGTTTACATAAACTAGCCTAAGAATTACATAATTCAAGGTTATTGCTTATACCAATTTTGGACATAAGACATCAGTGATTTTCTGTCTGATTTTCTGTATTTCCATATTTTCCTTAATATGCATTATTTTATGTTAAAAATTATACATGATTAGAAAAATAAAACTATTATTGATTATAAGTTTTAATAATTCTTATAATTTGTGTAGCAAATATTACACAGTCTAGAGGTGAAATAGTTAAACTAAACCAGATTGTAGATGAGTAAACACAGAGTTTCTTTTATTTAAATAATTTTAACACTGGTGACCATGTGTTGCTCAATGTGGGTAGGGATGAACACTTTTATGGGTGCAATCAAATAAACTGTTCTTAATTTTTATGTTATTTATTAATTAACCAAATTAATTACAAGGCTTTGAAAGATGACAGATTTGTGAGGGATCTTTATAACAAAGGTCAAATTCTCTAAATTGAGCTTCTATAAATTCCTCCGTGTAATGCCATCTGATGGACAGCGCTCCCTGGAATGGGTGTAGAAGGTCAAGTTTCAAGAAATTCTGGCGTGGACTAACTTTTATCTTGGACAGTAGCTTAACCTCACTGTGGTTTCCTCATTTTTAAATGAGAGTCAGATTGGATAACCCCTAATCTTTCTGTCTCACTTTAACATTCTATGGTACGGCAATCAGCTAGGTATGGTGTAACTTAATAATAGAACAGTCATTTTTAAGTAAATATGAAAGACCAGATATTTTAAAACATCAGTAACATAGATCAGGAAAGGACAATGCAGAATAATGAACAATCTTGATCCATGTGTGAGCTAAGTCTCTTTTGGTGGAAATGAGAGAATCTCGATTTATGTTTGCTGGGATCTCAAAGTGAGTTTGTAGGAAGAAGGGCAGGGATGCATCTGGGCTTGGGGAACAAAGCAGCAAAAACTGGAAGGAGCCAGGCTCTCCCTGTCTGTCTCTGCTGCTTTCTGAGTATCCGTGTCATTCTCTCCTCCTGCAGAATGTCTTCGTGCACACAGCAAGGAGCATGGCCATTGAGAATTCATGCTGGACTCTCACAGCTTTAGAACTCAAGAGGGACTCCCCATGACTCTCTCCTGCCCCAAATTAAAACAAAATCCTGGAGACAGATGCTTGTTGGCCCAGCTTGGATGAGGTGCCCCACCTTGGATCAGTCACTATGAACAGGAAGTGAGGCATATAAGATAAAGACCCACTAGAATAACATGACTGAGGTTCGAGGAAGGAGCATTTTCTAGAAGAGAAGGTTACATTAACCAAAGGAAGTGAGGGAGTAGGAGTTGGACAACAAAATGGTCAATTCCACTAATCTTTTTGAAAAAATTGTTAAGTGAAATGAATATTTAATATTCCTTACATATGAAGTGACTATACTAATGAACTGTTGCTTGGTAAGTGTGGCCATGGTTTCACTAATACTATGCTAGAATTTACCTGGCCTTTAGTGGATGCTCAATAAATGGTAGCTGTTATTTTTATGCTCTAGCTGAGAGCTTAAAATAACAATTGGAATTTTTGGTATCAACTATTTGAGAACACTCACCATAAAGGTCTATGACACAAAGAAATTTACCTTTTCACCAAGTGTATTAGTTATCTGTTACTGCATAACAAATTACCCAAAATTTGGCAGCTTAAAATAACACATTTATTATCTCATAGTTTCTGTGGGTCAGAATCTAGACACAGCTCAGCTGGGTTGACTGCTCAAGGTCTCTCTCGTGAGGCTGCATTTAAGGTGTCGACCGGGGCTGAGGTCTCATCTGGCAGCTCACATAGGGAGGGATCCTCTCTCAAGCTCACTTACGTGGTTCTGGCAGGATTCACTTCCTTTTGGGTTGTCAGATTGAGGACCTCGGTTCCTAGCTGGCTGGTAGCCAGAGGCAGCCCTTAATTTCTTGCCATGTGGGCCTCCCCAGCAGAGCAACTTGCTTCATCAAAGGCAGCAAGATGAAGAGTCTGCTAGCAAGATGGAAGTCACAATCTTATGTACCCAATCATGAAAGTGACATCCCATCATCTCTGCCATATTCTCTTGGTTACAAGCAAATCACAGACTAGTAGGAGGGGAGGATCATTGGGGGCCATCTGAGAGTCTGTCTGTCGTGCCATTGATGTAAAGGATCATTACCCAGTGTAAGGTGGTGTGTAGGAGTGAGATATTTAGGGGAAAAACAACTCTTTGTGAAAAAATGTCCCTCTAAAGCAAGCCCAGGCTTAGGTCTAGTGTTACTCTAGCGTCCATCAAAGATGTATGAAGCTGAGCATTCTAGTTAACTGCTCGTATACCCACAGTCCCTAATTTGTCACATGAAAAGCTGTCTTACTCATCTATGTACCCCTTGCACTCCTAGCTTGGTGGCTAACTCATAATAGATACTAAGTGCTAAATGAGTGAATGTTTTTGTGTTTTGTTTTGGTTTTTTTTTTTTTGGTGAGGAAGATTAGCCCTGAGCTAACATCTGTTGCCAAGCCTCCTCTTTTTGCTGAGGAAGATTGGCCCTGAGCTAACATCGTTGCCCATCTTCCTCTACTTTATATTTGGGATGGCTGCCACAGCATGGCTTGGTAAGCAGTGCGTAGGTCCGCACCTGGGATCCAAACCCACGAACCCTGGGCAGCTGAAGTGGAGTGCGTGAACTTAACCACTACACCACTGGGCCGACCCCATGAATGTTTTTTATTTTTTTATTTTTATTTTTTTATTTTTTTTAAAGATTTTATTTATTTTATTTTTTCCCCCCAAAGCCCCAGTAGATAGTTGTCTGTCATAGCTGCACATCCTTCTAGTTGCTGTATGTGGAACGTGGCCTCAGCATGGCCGGACAAGCGGTGCATCGGTGCGCGCCCGGGATCCGAACCCGGGCCACCAGCATCGCAGCGCGCGCACTTAACCACCAAGCCACAGGGCCGGCCCATGAATGTTTTTTAAAACTTATTTTTTCCATATGGTGGGAAGCAGTACACTGTACCAGTTCAGAGCATGAGCTTGGGAGCCAGAAAAACCTGGGATCACATTCTTGCTCTTTCGTTTACTTGCTATGTGACCTTGGGCAAGTTACTCAAATCCTCTAAGCCTCAGTTTCTTCATCTGTGAAATAGGGATAATAATACCTTGTTTTATTGCATCTGAGGCACTGTGGATTTTAGGATACAGCATCATTTTATGTAATTCAGGAAGAAAAATTGCTGCCAATTAAACTATGATATAACTTGATGGGTTTTAAGATGTAGACTGATTTCAAACATATTAGAATGTGGAAAAAAATATGCTTTAGAATTGATGTATGGTGCTGGTGCCTACCTTATATGGTTTTTATAAAGTTTAAATGAGATAGCATGCATAAAGCACTTAGCAGACAGTAACTTTTCATATAGTAAGAGCCTAATAAGTATTAGGTATGTTATTATCATTAGCAATCATGGTCATCTTACAAATTCTAAAACAAATCATTGTATTTCGCTTTTTTTTTGTGTGAGGAGGATCGGCCCTGAGCTAACATCTGCCAATCCTCCTCTTTTTGCTGAGGAAGACTGGCCCTGGGCTAACATCCGTGCCCATCTTCCTCCACTTTGTATGGGATGCCGCCACAGCATGGCCCGACAGGCGGTGCATCGCTGCGCACCCGGGATCCGAGCCAGTGAACCCTGGGCCGCCGCAGCGGAGCACGTGCACTTAACCACTTGAGCCACCGGGCCGGCCGCTCGCTTTCTTTTCTAATATCTGAAATTGAGTTGCAGAACAGATCTACAAAGCCAGTGTTGATTTTTGCAAATAAGGAGTGGGATATTAGCAAAATGTCTGTCTCAGACCTGTGGTTCTGTCCAAAAAGCTTAATAGATGTGACACTTGAGAAAGGCCTTTTGGTGGGAAGTGTGCTTCCCACGTGTCCTCTCTTAAACGAGGTAGAATAGAGGCCCAAATTATGCTTACTATTCAACAGGTTGAAAGCCAGCTTTTAATGCAGCTCTGTGCTGCTCGCCTGCTCCCATGAGAAGTGATAATTTGGTGACTAGCAGAGCAATTCCTCCACAGTGAACTGAAGGGAGACCTTTATGCATGAAGCCGTCAACACTTCAGATGACAATGAAGATCTGTCTGAAGCAACATGATATTGATACCAGTTGCTCTAAAGGCACAGCTAGAGGACAGCCCCAGAGAAGGACAAAGTCTGGACATCTGAGAGGGTATCTGTTAAATTGGCTGCAGTGTAAGAAGCCCAATGCACTTCAAGTATATGGAAGGACAGCTGGCCACTCTTTGTCTCCTTGGATGCCTTGAAAGACTTCATCCTGCTTGTCCCATTGTTCCCCTTAGCACTCGTTTCTTGCTGTTTATTTGTTTGTGTGCCCGGCTGCACTCAGAAGGGACCGTGATGGTGTCTGTCCTGCTCCCCGTTGTATCTGCAGTAACCAGCACTCGGATATAAAGTCTTCACTGGATGATTGAGTGAATACTGTTCAACCTTAGGCAGACAAGTGAATTATGTTCACTGATGCCAAACTTCATCAAATTTAAATAAAATAAATACCTTGGAATTTGAGTAGGAATGATTATTTGCTATGTGTTTGTCAAAATTATGCTTTATGACCTATCATTAATAAGGCATGTTCTTTAGGTTAAACCAAGTTCCTGGGAAATAGGTATTGTAACAACTGGAAGAGAATACAGAAATTGCTGTAAACCACGCGTCCCTCAATTTTACTCCATATTACAGGGCAGTAGGTGAACCCCTTTATTCTTCAGTGCCGTTCGTAGCCATGTGACAGTGAGCAGGTCACTTACACTTGTAGTCTCGATTGCCTTGTCTATAAAATGGAAATGATAATAATACCTCCTCATGGGGTTGAGGTGAGGGTAAGAGGAAATTGTACCTTTAAAATACCTAATACTCTACCTGGTGTGTAGTCAGCAGTGAGTGAATGGCAAATGACTGTCATCATCATAGTGGAAACCATGCGTTCATATATCTGGGTGCAAAGACGCTCTGGATGTTCTTAGGGAGAGTGAGCTTGTCCAGTGCCCTTGAATATTTCTCTCCTGGTATCCAAAAGACTAGGGTTTCTGATGTAGCAAAACATGTCCTTTGAGGGGCCCCAGTGATACTCTAGCTCTTCAGCTACATTTTCTCTGCTAACAGACTCCCTATGTCTGTAGTGTCCCTAGGGCCCAGTCGACTTTCTGTCCTGATCCTGAATCCACACTGAGCTTATGTTGGGAATCCTGGAGGACAGCTAACTGGCTCCGCGGCTGTCTGGCAGTCACATGCTACAGTGTTGGTGTTAGAGCTGTTGCTTCTGGTTACTCCAGGGATGGAATACTGAGAGCCTGAGATGACCAAGAGAGTGTGAATGGGGAACATGTTCTACTGCTGGACGAGGGGAAAATTGGGACCCTGGGTGCCTGAGGACACTCATTTCATGTTACACGAACATGCTATTTGAGGGGCCTGTTGTTTGTGCTCTTCTTTTTTTCCTACAATATTTAATGTCCCAGGACTGAGTTGTGGAAAATAGTAGAGCCTGGTCATGTGAAGCCCTGGTTCTCAAGCCTGGCTGCACCCGAAAATCACCGAGGGAGACTGGGAAGCAGTACAGATGGCTGGGTTCTACCTGGAACCAGGGAAATCTGAAACTTTGGGGTTGGGCCTGAGGAGCACTCAGTGTTGAGAACCACGGATTTAGATTCTGGAAATCACTATGTCAGCAGTCGTGTCTGGTTTTTTTAGCTGGACTCATTCTGTCTTGTTTTTTCTTAAGTATTTTATTTGCTTTTGGTTTCAGTCGAGCTACCAGGAGATATAGTGGAAGTTGACTGGATCCAAATCTTCTGCTGTGGTGGGATGGGGGCACCATATAAGGATCGGCTTGAATGCCTTCTTCGTACCAGGACCTGTGACGGACTTTTACATAATTATCTTCTGCTGATTGTTATTAATTGTTTACTAATTTACTATATTGGTCAGATTAGGCTCAGTTTGCTGTGGTAACAAGCAACCCCAAAATCTCATTGGATTTAAACATTGAAATTTTATTTCTGGCTTATGCTTCATGTCTATCTAGGACTCTGGTAAATGTGGTGAGGAAGAGAGCACAGAAGACTGAGCCCCAGCATTAGAAAGGTGGCACGTGTCGCTTCACTCCTGTTCCACTAACCCAAGCAAGTCGTGTGGCTGCGCCTGACGTCAGGGGAGGCCCCACAGTTCCACCCTAGGCCTGGGAGGAGGGGACCTGTGAACAGTCCCAAAGACCCAAACACTGCGAGTGTTTCCTTGTTTGGCAGCAAGTCAGTTTCCTTTGCATTTATCCATTTATGAAATCCCAAACCAAAATAGGTATTATGTAGAACTATTCTGCATCTTTCAGAAATGTTCATATTTCATGTCCAATGAAGTTACGTGGCATCCATGTCATTTGGTATTTTTAAGAAATTTTGTTGAATTTGGTATTTAACGCTTGTTTTAATTTTTTGTTATAATATGAGTTTTAACATGGGAGAATGGCTGCAGAGTTGCGGATATTTTTTTCCCTTCCTTGTGTGTATTTGTTAAACTAGTTAGAGGTGACTGCGTGTCCAGTATGGAGGAAATATTACCCACTGCGCTAAATGGCTGTCCTGCTTGAGGGTGCGTTTATGGACGTACCGCTGTGCTGTTAGTATGCCACTACATTTCTGAGCAGTCAGTGTCATGACTGGATATTGAGCTACAAGAAATGTTGAGATGAACTCAATAAATATGACTATAAGAAAAAACACACTGGAAGAAAAAAGTAGGGAAGTAGGAGAGACGTTTGTTTTGCTCATTTCTGATCCGACACGGCATGCCACGGTCTGGGACTTGTGTACAACTGGCAGCAGCTCGCTCAGGGTGTCTGTATCCTGGTCTCTGCCCGTGTCACTCTCTTCCTGGTGAGGAACCCTGGTATTCCCAAATGCCCGACGTGCTTGGGGCAAAGCAGCAGAATGCTGGGGAGTGTTTCTCCCTGGGTCTGCATTTGAGGGTTGGAGAGGCCCGGTGATGTAGCATTGTGTGTTCTCTCTCCATCAGCTCTGCAGCTAACTTTGGGATTTAACTTTTCTCCGGGGCCCCCACATGTGTGGGGAAGTTGACAGCCCCAGCACGGATGATATTACTTTACAAATTTCACAACGCTCTGTCGTTTTCATAGAAATTTGCTTCCCTGCTTCCTTCTTTACCAAATATCCCCTGAGAGAGTGGGACACATTTGACTCATTAGAATTAGGAGAAAAAAGCACTCTTCAGAGCCACATCCAGTGGTCACTGCTTTTGAAGAAGGAGTGCTATTTGACACAGAAATGCATCAATGGGGAAGGACACGTTTAACGTTTGTTGTTTGCGTTCAGCACTGGAACCAAACCAGTTTTTCTTGTCCCTTTTTTTTTTCTTGTCTGAGTGGCAGAAAGCCCAGAAATATAAGTTTGCAAGCCAAGAGATGGCTCTAAATATAGTGCCGGGTGGGCAGGAAGATTGTTTCCTCATGAATGCAACTGGTGTGTGCGGAGTACTCCTCGCCACTCTGCAGCGGGAAGGGGCGAGTTTGGCTCTGCTGCCCCTCTAGCCACAGGCACTCCTTCTGCCTGGAGGAACCTAGAAACATGAGCCTGGACAGGTTTGCTTTGCACTCACATCTCCAGCCAAGATCTGTAGCTCAAACAATCACTACCTAGCTGGCTGTTTTTGTTCTTAGGATTTAGGAGTGTAATTAGACACATAACAATGGCCAGCTTTGAGAGACTGGGAAGAAGGCATTGTGTAGCCTTGTTTAGACACAGATTGTTTATAAGAGGTAGGAAAAAACGTTGCTTTGCCTGTGTTTGCTTGGAAATACAGGAGGATGTTGCTGGCTGCTGTCTGCCAGCCAGCTTTGAAACTTGACTACTTTTCGCTCGTTCGCCAGGGCACTACCTTTCCCTACCTCTTTGCTCTTCGTGCAATTGAAGGGAAATAGAAGCTGGTAGGATTAGTGGACCAACTTGAAAATGCTAACTTTAACAGATTGTTTTTCAGTTTTCCACAAAAGCAGAGCAGGCCAGCACCCTAGAGCTTAGCTCAAAAGCACCTGCCGATCTCTTGCCCTCAGCAATTAAATAAAATATACTTTGAAACCTCAGCTTACAAATCAGATTGTACCATGGGGATGGAGAGAACTGGCTCGATGATTGTTTGGGTCCAGTTCCCTGATGAAGGTTTACTTTATCTCACTTTGTTTTTTTCTTGGCAGTGGACATAAAAGGACAGCTTTGCTGATGAACGTCGATTTTGGATTTTATGGTAAAAGCTTATTATGCCTAAGGGAATACTGCAAAGTAGCCAGTGCCTGTTACATAATGAAATCATCGATGTTGAAAGTGTTAACACTGAGCAATGAATCTCAGCCTGCAGTTGGTTCTAAAACCTAGTGTTTCTTAACCGGAGACCATTAACTCAATAACAGAGAAGCAGGGCGAGGACCTCATCTCAGGAGAATCTTGGCTGACAGCGAGCCGCACCACAATGATCTAATGGTGGTAAATAGTGATTTGTGACCCCAAAAGACCACACTTGAGCATCAAACAACATCACGAATCCTCACGTGTACTTTTAGGTTCCATTGATTGGGAAAAGGCAAGGGAGAGATAACTACTAGTAATGCATTAATGTCTTTACATTAATTTTTATTTTACTCATAATATCTTCCATGTATATTTGGAAAATAGTACAAATATGTGGGAGACGAATTGCAGCCCCTGAAACAGTGCTTGCCTCATAATTAGCAGTCAGTTTAAATAGTTTCGGCTGAAAATTAAACGTTATTCTGTGGATGACAATTGTTAGTGTCCACGCAGAATGGCAGAAACTTCAGGGCCCACGGGTTGGAAACCAAGATGCAATCTATTTCTGTGCCTCTTTGTGGGGCTCTCGTCTTGCCATTGTAAACAAAGACCAGGAAATAAGTCATTCTTGGGTCGGGGCAGAACACCCCAGCAGTGAGAAGCATCTTGCCACCCACTTCTCTTTGCAGTGTGATCATTAATGTGATCCCTGGCTGGAAGTTTAACAACTTCCTCCACTTTGCCACTTCTCAAACGTATCCAGATAGTACGATTTTAGTGGCTGAAAAGGAGCAAAACTTTTCTCATTAACAGTCTTCTGTTAAAACCAAGTTAGTAGTCTCTGTTGCAAGAATAAATATTTTCCCACACACAATTTATTAGAACGATTAGTTTGTAAACATTTTTTATTTTTCCTAAATTGATATTTATGCAAAAAGATTTGTCTTGGAATGACCACCCCAAGATGTCCTCAGAGATTTCACTAAACTCCTCAGAGCTGGGCTGTCCAGTGCAGTCGCCATGAGCCTCATGTGGCAGGTGAGCATTTGAGGTGTGGGTGGTCAGAATTGAGAAGGGCTCTACGTTTAAAATACACAGTGGGTTTTGAAGACTTTTTATGGGGAAAAAGGATGTAAAATATCTCCTTAATAGTTTTTTATATTGATGACATGTTGAAATGGTAATATTTTACGTATGTTGTATTACATAAAGTATATTATTAGAGTTAATTTCTCCTTTCCTTTTTTTTTAATGTGACTACTAGAAAATTCAAAATGACATGTGGCTTGCATTGTATTTCTATTGGACAGATGTAGAATATGAGGAGATCCCACCCCTCTGAGTCAGTGAGAGTGAGAAATAATACCCAGCCCCCAGTTTACACCACTTGGCACTTACTGCCTCTTCTAGAAGATTGGGTTGATCTGAGGGATCGTTTCTTGTGCTAACCCTGATCAATGTTGCAGCTGCCTGGGGGGATGTGTTGAGAAGGAATATGAGGTCATAACGTGGCTGAGTGGGAAAGAGTGCCCTGCACTCCTGCCCTGGACTCTTGCCCACCCAGGAGGAGTTCTTGATTGGCCTAAACAACAGCTGAGTAGAAGCTTCCAGGGCAGTGGACTAAGTTCAAGCCAAAATTAAGGTGGTTCTGTGAGAAGGAACACCTTAAAGGAGTTGACACAGCCCAGGTGAGAGAAGATCTGCACACCTGGAACAATCCAGACTGACCCAGTTCAGCTCAAAAAATTACCTCTGGTAAAGAAGGAGGGATACGGGGCCGGCCTGGTGGCCTAGTGGTTAAGTTCAGCACTCTCCACTTCAGTGGCCCGGGTTCGGTTCCCAGGCGTGGACGTACACCACTCGTCAGCCATGCTGTGGCGGCGACCCACATACAAAATAGAGGAAGATTGGCACAGAGGTTAGCTCAGGGCCAATCTTCCTCACCAAAAAAAAAAAAAGAGGAATGGAGGGAGGGTCCATCGCTGGGTCAATTACTGACACCACAGGGGTGGGGTCGTGGGTGCTCGACTCTGGCTGCTCTCCACAGAGGCGGTTTTCCTCAGAAGATATTTCCTGAATGCCAACCACACATTTATTAAATGCTGACTATGGACCAGGCACTAGGTTTCCTTCTGTGCATTAAACAACGAAATAAGAAAATAAGATACAGTCTTTGACCTCAAAGGGATCGTAATCTTCTAGGGGGATAAAGGCTGTTTGTCATTTGAAGAGAGTTAAAATCGTGTACCCCTTAGGAAGTATGTGGGGACCCTCTCGTGGGCAGAGGGGCTGAACACACACCTCATCCGTGGGGAGATGACCCTGGATATCTGCTGCTTTAGACCTTCCCACAGAATCTACGTCCCATGACAGCAAGGATTTTTGTTTCTCTTTGTTCACTGCTGAATCCCCAGCACCAAAAGCAATGATTAGACAGTGGAGTGTTGAATAAATATTTGTTAAATGAATCACGGTTTGGATGAAATTCCTGCACTCTGCGTTCCTCTCCAGAAGACAGGCCCGACATGGCTCCTGGGGACCTAGACGTTGGAGAAGACGTCTTCAAACGAGGCAACTTCCTTCCTCCCTCCCTCCCTTCTTCTTTTCTTTCCTTCCAAAATTTGGTGTCTTTTCTGACTCTAAACCAAATTCCCCCTGCCCTAGTCATTCTTTCTCTTTCCAGAGCTTTCTCCTACTCTTTCCTCTTCCCACCCAAAGACAAGCTTTTTCTCCTCCTGTTTCCCCCAGTCATTGCCCATTCCTCTACCATTTCTACTAATTTAAGATGTGGATTTCATATAGTGATTTAAAACAGAAAAGGGTGCTGCTGATGCGTTGGTTTGGGCTCACATCCACGAGGGGACCTTGTGAGATCTTTGCAGGGCAGAGTTAGAACTCTAAGGTCGGAAGTCTGGTTTCCCATGGGTACAAGGCGTTGATGTCAGGGCTGGATGCCTTAACCCAGATGCCTTGGGCACCTTCTGTTGTCGGTCAGCTTGTCCTTCCCCAGGAATAAAGAAATCTCTCATTATTATTTCATCACACACACCTCCCCTGTTCCCGTGAGAGGGCTCTTGAGCGTGGCCAGTTTGGGGAGAGGGCGCCATCAGACTTTGCGTGGGGCCCACTTTAGTTAGATATACCACTGACTTGGTTTCTGGGTATATACTTGCCATTATTTTTGGAAGGGGCATCTCTATATCACAGCCCCTCTTTTCTGACAATCCAGAAAACATCTCTAACATCTGACCATAATACAGATGTTTCTGAAGATGGCGATGACGTTTGTATAAATCCTTGCCATTAATAGGAGTTTTGGTCTATTTAACAACTCTTGCAACCTCCCAAGAGGAAAATGACGTACTTTAAACATTTTTTTCAAAATCTGCTTAATCGGTTCAAGGTTCATGTGGTTAGAGGGGCTCTCATCATAATTGCTGATGCGATCGTGAAGGCTTCGGTCGGCCTAAGTGCACCCCGTGGAATGAGGATGTGCCAAATGTAGTCTGTATTTCTCTAAGGACATCCTTTATCCAAGTTCATTTTAATGCCACGGTATTTGGAAAGAGTAATTTTCCAAGCCCTTGTCCCCAGTTCTCCTTCCTACTTCAGAGGTTTGTGTAACATATGAAACAAAGCAGCAAATGCAGAACAAAAGTTTCCCAGTGGAGTTAGTGTTTTTGGTGCCTCTTTATAGTTCTGGTTATTTATGATATAAATTGTATGCAAGTCGTATAAACAGAGCCTTTCAATTAAATTGAAATAAAATTATTAAGGGCTCCATGGGTTCCAGACGAGCAAGAATCTTGGTTGTTTCTAAAGCCTGTTTCATGCTTAGAGACCAGTGTGGCCTACCAAAGAGCTACCTGGCAGACGGTGAATTTAGCAAACTCGACTGGAAGTCAGAATTGGCCCCGTATGATTAAAAACAATTTATTCAATTACCCAATTCCTTGAGGCAGAAAGCTAGAAATGCTGGGATCTAGGAAACAGATGTAGAAAGCCCCGATTAAGCACGTGTGTTTGGAAGACAACATCTTGTCAAAAGAGTATAAACTGGATTCAGGACTCCCCAACAATGTTCCGTTTTAATACTATTGCCCTTAAAATGGAAATAGGACTGCTTTACATTATAAAGGACTTTGTGGACTGATTAGCGCTTTCACAACTATATTCTCATCTCATCTTCCTAATAATATGGTGAATTTGTGAGTGTGTTTTGCCTAGTTTACTCTGCAGATTGCATTTAAATGCTCTTCCTCCAGGAAGCCTCTGACCCACTCCTGTGACCAATCTCCTTGCCACCGAGCACTGGATTCAGAGCCCCCATAGCCCTGAGTCCTTAGCCCTCTCACAGCACCTGCTGCTCCCCCGTGAATTTGCCTCCGTTGTCTGCTGCTCCCATTGGACTTGTAAAGAACTTGAAAACGCAGGTTCTATCTAGTTGATTCTTGTGCTGCTCAGCTCAGTACAGTACCCAGCGCGTCAAAGGTGCTGAATTGAATTGTATTACGGAGGTGGAAACTGAGGTTCAGAAAACTTAAACGTCTTGCCCAGGGCACTAGAATGTAAACCCTATGAGAGTAAAGACTTGGACCATCACATTCAATATGGTATCCCCAACACCTAGAAGGGTGCTTGGCACAGAGCAGGTGCTCAAAAAGGCTGAATGAATGAATATAACAGGTGAATAGTAGAGCCAGGGCATGAACCCAAGTCTGCACTACTGAAATCCCGTACTCTTTCTAATATGTCCAAAAACATGAAAGGAGATCGAAAATAGTATTTAATAAGCTCCTACCATGTGGTCTACTCTGGGTGAGCCACTGTCACATACGTGATCTCATTTAATCTTCACGACAGTCCTGGGAACATTCTCGTATGAGGTTACATTTCTCTTGGGTAAATACCTACAAGTGTATGTATTTGTGTAATTTTATGAGAAACTGTCAAACAGTTCTCCAAAGTGATTGTTCTGCTTTGCAATCCTCACAACAGTCCTGAGAAAGTCTGCATTGTCCTAGGAAATTAAATATTCTTTCCCTTGACAGAAATATATTTAATCAGCTAAGAGAGGACTTGAGACGGTTTTGATATTTTCCTTATCTTTCCAAAGGGCCTGCTTGTTCCTGTTTTGTACGCTCTGTCTTTAGAGGCTGCTTGGTTCTGAGCTCATGTTTCACTTCATTTGGAAGGGCAGCGTTTTTTTCAGCTGTAACCTGATATGTGGAATTTGATGGTGCTCATGTGCATTTACTGATGTTCTAGGATATGAAAGCACTTCCAAAAATCATAGAAAAAGGAATTGCAAAGTAATTTTTTGAAGGACACACTTATGTATAGGAATCCCTCCTGTTGTGGTGTACACACTTTCTAGTAAAATTGAATGTAAATTTCATAGAGTATTCTATTGTAAGTTTAAGGTGTCTCCTTTATTTAAGACTTTGGTTGAGATGAGTGGCCGATCTATTAAGATACTGGACATTATCAACAGAGAATGTTATTTCTCCTGGAAGATGTCATTCCCACCTGTAGGTAAATTTCCCTTTAGAGCATTTTCTAGTGCTGGAATTTAGCTGCATAATTGCCATGGCCTGTCAACCAAATCTAAGGAATTTCCCACTGTGCTTGGAGGATTCCTTGAATTGAAATTTGTCTTCTTATCTTTACTATCTTTAAAGCTTAATATAGTAGATAGCAACATTGCAGAAGTACGGGCTACCTTCAAAAATATAGTGTAACACTGCTTTAAAATTCCATAGGGGCTCAAAAGAAGTAAAATTATTTCTTTCCTTATTTCTGAATTTGAGGATTTCAAATTTTTTATATCAAGTGTACTGAGATGATGATACCTATACTCAAAATATAGAAAAATTAAGGAAAAAACTGAAATAAAATGCTACCTGATATAGTAGGAATGGAAGAGATGGGTCTCCTCTTAAAAAAAACCAGACATTTTTTATTCTAAACTTACTTACACATCTAAAAAGTTGATCATTCCAGAGGCCAGCCTGGTGGTGTAGTGGTTGAGATGGGTCTCCTCTTAAAAAAAAACAGACATTTTTTATTCTAAACTTACTTACACATTTAACAAGTTGATCATTCCGGAGGCCAGCCTGGTGGTGTAGTGGTTAAGTTTGCGCACTCTGCTTTGGTGGCCCGGGGTTCACAGGTTCGGATCCCCGGCATGGACCAACACACTGCTCCTCATGCCAGTGTGTGTGACCCACATACAAAAAATAGAGGAAGATTGGCACAGCCGTTAGCTCAAGGCCAATCTTCCTCACCAAAAAAAAAAAAAGTTGATCATTCCAATTGTAAATGATTGACTATAGATTTTTTTAAAATAGATTTCCTCCCTGCATACAGGTGTTGTTTCTTTTTGTTTGTTTCATATTGTTTGGATTCCTTTTTATAGCAATTTACTACTTCAAGGGAATAAGTTGAAAGTTTAGAAGCTACTGAGCTCTGAGGATTGATCAAAAATGAGGGTGCAGGGCCGGCCCTGTGGCTTAGCGGTTAAGTGCATGCTCTCTGATGCTGGCGGCCCGGGTTCGGATCCCGGGCGCACACCGATGCACCGCTTCTCCAGCTACGCTGAGGCCGCGTCCCACATACGGCAACTAGAAGGCTGTGCAACTATGACATACAACTATCTACTGGGGCTTTGGGGCGAAAATAAATAAATAAATCTTTAAAAAAAAAAAAAAAAAAAAATGAGGGTGCATCTGTTTGTCCTCTAGTTTAAATAAACCCTATAATTAGCTACTTGCATATTTAATATTGGTTCGTTCATGTGTGTCTTCCCATTTCCTCTGGCCTCCCCAACAGTAGAGGGGACAGTCCCTTAGTTAAGCACATTATTTTAAGCAAAGATCACTGTTTCCCTGGCTCTGTGCATAAATAAGCGTGTGTGTGCCAGTTGAGTGCATTTGTGGGTTGTGATAAAAATTTCATGCACTAAATTACAGCCAGATTAGATCATAACAAATGTAGCAGGGATGACGAGATTTCTTGAATGGATATTGGAAATTTTCCATGATTCTGAAGTCCCTGAGCTCTTTGCTCTCATAAGTGATTACACACTGCAACAGGGGAGACTATATTTCACAATGTGATTAGCAGTTTGTGACATATTTGGCTTCGTGTTTTGATTGAGTTACTTTCAAGCAGTACCTTGGGGAGATGCATTAACTCTTTCATGGCCCCAGGATGTAATTCAGTAAGGTACTTCTCTCAGTGTTACTTCAGTGTTCTAGAATAGTGCAGTCCAAAAAATATATTGCGAGACACGTACGTAATTTTAGGTTTTCTAGTAGCCACATTTTAACAAGTGAACAGAAGCAGGGGAAATTAGTAATATATTTTATCTAACCCAACATGTCCAGTATATTGTCATTTCAACATGTGATCAATACTTTAAAATTACTGAGATCTTTTAGATTCTTTTTTCAAAATAAGTCTTCAAAATATAGCATTTATTTTTCATTTACAACACATCTCAATTCTGAATGGCCAGATTTCAGATCTAGAAAGATCTCCCTATCTTGCAACCTGGAAGCCACTCACTTGGTTTCGTCGTGAAAATTCCTAACTTTTTTTTTTTTTTATAATTTAGAGCCACATTTCACTATCCTTAAGTCTTAAGATCATTAGAAAGGGAAGTTTTGATCATTATAAAAGGCATCACATATTGCACCATTCACTGTGCTAATAAGCCTGTTACACTAATTCACTGTCTCATTTAATTCTCACGTGACCCTGTGAGTTAGGCGTCGATATCTCTATGTTAACGTGAGGAAATTGAGATACAGAGAGATTGATTCACCTGTTTAAGGTCACGTGGCTAGTAGGTGGCGGAGTCAAGATCTGCATCCCAGTTTGCTGGACTCACCCCCAGCTCACTGTGCTGACTGCGGTGGACCGGAGACTCCGGGCTGACTGAGCTCCCCAGAGCCCTCACAGATCAGCCAGCAGGGAGAGTGTGCAGAATGGCACAGGGCAGCCAGGAGAGCTGCTGGGGCAGCTCTGAAACCTACTTGCTTTTCCGAACATCCCCAGGCATGTGCTTCTCTCTTCCCAGACCACATTTTAGTTCATATTTGTTTAGTGGGGTGTGTGAGGATATGTACCAACTAACATCGTAGAGACACATCCTTAAGCATGTTTATAAATTCTGCCATGTCCTTACGCCCCATATTGTTTGATGGGGAGGCTTTTTCTTTTTCCCTGGAGTCTGTGAATAAGGATCCAGACCTGGGAGTCTCCTACTATTGATGTGGACAAAGAAGCAACCTCCCCTCCTTCTCTCCTGTTCCAGGAGACAGTGCTTTGAATGGAGGAGAGGGAAACCAGATGTGGCTTCTGAACATACTTTCTTGCTAGAAGGCCGAAGAGAAGGAAAATGGTTTGCAGTGTAATTGATCTGATGAACTATTGTCTTCCTATGGAGGGCTTTGCCAAGCCTCCCTAAGTTTGTTAGCATGTTGACCGTATCTAGCTAACCCCTTCCTTTGGACTGCTCCCATACGTCCGTCTGCACAGCAAATAGGACGACGTCAGGAAGGATGGGGAGAGAGGATTAGAGGTTTGCTGCCTTCCTCTCCATAGGTTTGCTTCTGTATCCCCGGGAGACAGAGCGTTCCAGTTAAAACAAAGTGTGGAACATCATCTGAGCCATCTGGATATCTGCCACATAAGAAAGGATTGACTGAAAGACTAATGGTTTTCCTGGAATCTAGACTTCCAAATACCCAAGATTTGGAGAAAATGACTCATTATGTATGACCCAGAAATATGAATCTTAGTCTTTAATGGGATGAAAATAATCCATGACTTTAGAGATACAGAAATTATAGTCATTGCCTGAGTGGATTTCTGGGCTGAGTATTTCTTGAATAACCCAAATTGGTGTCTGCTCTTCAGTCATAATTGCTCATCAAAGTAGGAGGAGGGAAAGATGAAACTAACATTTCCTACTTTTCCTGCAGTTCTGGCCTGACTCCCAGGTTCCATTCAGTCATTCTGGAGTGAGCCCTGTCTTAGCTCAGCTCTTAGACCTGGGTCTGAGCATTAAGCAATCAACCATTTTAAGTTTTGAGATCCCATGGTAGACCTTCAGGACAGTGTGGGAAGCTGTGAGGAAGAGGAGTCATTTTCTTTTCAGCCAATAAGTATTTGCTGAGTACCTGTGTACTTAGTACTCAAAAGTACAAAAGTGTATAAAACTATGTCCCTGCTTTCAAAGGCTGATTGGGAAAATCAGACATACATCTGGGAAACAACATACAAGACAGAATCAAGCAAGGTCTGTATTGTCCTTTCTAACAAGTTCTTGGGAATTTTGTAGAATATTAAAAATATGTTTGAATGGTACTTTGAATGGTGCAAAGGTTAAGGGGTTCAGTAAGAAGAATATGGACTCTGGAATCAACCAACCTCACATCAAATGCCAGGTCTTACTAGCTGTGTTACCTCAGGCATATCACTTAACTTTTTGAGCTATAGATTTCTTATCTATAAAGTAGGAATACAATAGTCCTTACAGGATTGTTGTAAAAACTCAATGATAGAATATGTATGTGCAGCTTTAAAATATGTGCACACAAATCTTCCTTACAAAAGAATTTCGAATAACTCATGTAGATATTTCTCCTCCAGGAGGTCGAGGTTAACTCCCCTCGCCTTGAGTATGGGATAGATTTAGTGACTCACTTCCAAGGAAGAGAGTATAGAGAGGGCAAAATACTAAATTTACAGTGGAGAAACCTGGGATGCCCCCTAGCCAAATGATCAAGTTTAACCTTAGGAGAGAGAAGTCATGTTGGTAGGATGGGTGTGAAATGATGTGATGAGGAGGGCACTTTACCTCTGTGGTAATCTTTCCAAAAACTCATAACCCCAGTCTAAACATGAGAAAATACATCAGACAAACCCAAATTGAGGGATATTTTACAAAATAAGTAACCAGTACTCCTTAAAATTGTCAAGGTCATGAAAACATGGAAAAATTGAGAAACTGTCACAGACCAGAGGAGACTTGGCAACTAAATGCAATGTGGTATCCTCGATGGATCTTGGAAGAGAAAAAATGACATTAATGAAAAAAATTGGTGAAATCTGAATAAAGTCTGGAGTTTAGTTAATAGTAAGTACTAATGTTGGTTTCTTAGCTTTGACAAATATATCACTATAATGTGAGATTATGACATTAAGGGAAAGTAAAACTTGTTGATGGGTAGGCAGGAAATCACTGTATTATTTTTGTAACTTTTATATAAATCTATTCAGAAAAATTATTCCAACTAAAAGGTGTATTTTTAAAATGTGTGTCCACAAATTCTTTGATACTCCTACCTTCGAAAGATGGAGCCTGATTGCCCTCCCCTTAAGTGGACTGTATTAGTGATTCACGTCTAGTGAATAAAATGTGGTATAATTGATGATACGTAATTTCCGAGACTAGGTCATAAAAGGCAAGTGACTTCATCCTTGCTCTTGCTCGGATCATTCTCTCTGGTGGAAGCCAGTTTCAGACACGTCCTGAAGTCCCTCAGGCAGCTCTAGGAAGAGGCCCATAGGGTAAGGAACTGAAGCCTCCTGCCAACAGCCAGCAAGGAACTAAGTCTTCCTGCCAACAGCCATGCCATCAAGCCTTTTTATAAAAGGACCATCCAGCCCCAGTCAAGCCTTCAGATGATTGCAGCCCTGGCTGATATCTTGCCTACAATCTCCAGAGAGACCTTGAACCAGAACACTGAACTAAGTGCCTCCCGAATTCCTGATATAGAAACTATGAGATACTAAACGTTGGTTGTTTTAAGCCACTAAGCTTTATGGTGATTTGTTATGCAGCAATGGATAACTAATACTGTATGAAACATGGTTAACGTACTGCCTGGTATATATAATAAATTCTATCAATAAATTATGATTTCTTTTATTATTGTTCAGAAACTGTTATTTTTCTTCCTCTGTTATTCTAGTCCTCCAATTTTCTCTCCACTTGGAACAGTGATTCTTGTTTTGGTGAGGAAGATTAGCCCTGAGCTAACATGTGTTGCCAATCCTCCTCTTTTTGCTGGGGAAGATTGGCCCTGGGCTAACGTCCATGCCCATCTTGCTCTACTTTATATGTGGGACGCCTGCCACAGCATGGCTTGATAAGCCGCACCCAGGATCCGAACCTGTGAACCCCGTGCTGCCAAAATGGAGAAGGTGAGCTTAACTACTACGCCCCTGGGCTGGCCCTGGAACAGTGATTCTTAACCATGACTGCACATGACTCCTGGTGAGCTTTTAAGAAAAACACCAGGGCCCAAGGCTCAAAGCCCTAGACCAGGTTAATGAAATAAAAAATTCTGGGATGGGGCCTAAAAATCAATATTCTTAAAAATTTTTCTTAGTAATTTTCATGGACAGCCAGGGTAAAAGACCACTGCTATAGAAACAGTAACATTAAATAAAGGCTACCAGAATTCTAAGACCTCTGAACTTAGGAGCATCAAGTATTTCTTGCTGTTTAATCAAAATAGGCTTTGAGCATTGGGGAAATGTGTTGCTAAAAAAAAGATTCAAAAACTGTCCACTGAAATAGCATATGATTATATAGCCTTCTTTGAAAGGAACAAAGCAGTCTTTAACTAAAGGAGTTTATCGACTAGGCAGAGAAGCCACAGGATAATTCTATTGACCTCACGGCAGCAAAACAGACTATTTGTGGACTGTATTCTGAAGGACAGTTAATGTTTTCCTTGGTTAACGTACTGAACTGGAATTTCTTCTTTCCTGTTTATATTTTCTTTCACTCCGTCGAGCATAAGTACCAAAGCAACATTTGCTGCATATGAGTCTAAGAGCATTATCTGCGTAAGGCATCTAGGAAAAAAAAATTACCAATTTGTTTAAATATCTTTTATTTGACCAAAAAAAAAAGGATCTGCAATTTTATACTGCAAACATGGAGCCATGAAATAGACAATCTATAATTAACGTAGAAGAGTTTGTCATTTCATCCCCTTGCATAACACAAGGAAAGATATAATCCACCAGGAGCCAGGTCTCTACCAAAATGAGTTTTGACCTTTCTATTTTGTCATCTGGGCAGCTCACTGGCAAAGGAGTGAAGCAAATGGTAATTCCTGGGCTAAGCAGACTCATCATGGTCCAATGAAACTCCTTTACTTAGATTTGGACGCTAGGTTGAATATATTTAACAGGCGTTTGTTGAGTGTGGATTTTATCAGTGGCACTTACTCAACAGGTTTGCAACACCATTGGTAAAATGAAATACACTTAAAATTTTTGCATTTTAAACCATGAATAAAATATAATTTCAAAGAAAACAATAACAAGCCTGGATTAGGTTTGACAGAGAAGATATGTAGGAGAAGGTAGTGTTTGGTCCTTATTAATAAGAGTGCTAGGTCCTTGATACTTGAAGACCAAATCATGGGTGTAGTTTGGATAAATAAGGAGAAAGGCGAGCATCTAAGCTGCAAGAGAATTATGAAAGCAAAAATAAGCATCATGTGGGGACTGGTGAAATGATTCACTTATATAAAGTGGAGGTTTATTTGAAAAGTAATGGGAACTGATTTTGAATGAGTAGACCAAGATCAGATGATCGTGAAACCTTGAAAACCAGGCCGAGCACCCAGAAGCCACTGAAGGTTCTTGAGCAGATTGAAACTGAGGGGATGTGTACAGAGGAGAGGGGTGAAGGAGTAAGTAATTTGTAGGATGATTTGGAAAGAGGAGAAAATTAGAGGAATTAGAGGAATAGACAAATCAGATACCATGAGACATGGTAGAGGTGGGTTGAGAAACTTGAACTTGATGATTAATTGGATACACAGTCTCCCTTTAGTGGATGAGTCTTAGGCTGAGGGCCAGCTTCAGGGGCAGAGAGCTGTCAATAGACAGTGATGATGATAAAAATACAATCAACAAATAACTGACTTTGTACATTTGAATCCCAAATTTGTAAATTAGGAGTGTAATTCTGTGATTCTATAATTCTTGTAAAATCTTGTAATTCAACTGGGATACATGGTAAAACTTGCATAAGACATTGTGATAAAATGTTCATCTTGGGGCCAGCCCAGTGGCATAGCAGTTAAGTTCGTGCGCTCCGCTTCAGCGGCCTGGGGTTCACCGGTTCAGATCCTGGGTGCAGACCTATGCACCACTCCTCAAGCCATGCTGAGGCGGCGTCCCACATAGGAGAACTAGAAAGGATGTACAACTATGATATACAGCTATCTACTGGGGTTTTGGGCAGAAAAAAGGAAAAAAGAGGAAGATTGGTAACAGATGTTAGCTCATTGCCAGCCTTAGGGAAAAAAAATGTTCATCTTTCTATTTTAGGAAAACTCAAACTGTATTTCAGGAGGAAATAAGGTTTGGTCTACAATATATACTTAAAGTATTTCTTTTAAAATGACATTGTTACATCCAGGAATTTGATTCCTCCATTTCTAATAAAAAGTACCTGACATTTTAAGTTCTAGTTTATCTTGTTCGATCTTATATATCATCTTCTTACTAATACTTATATTACTTCAAAAACAAGATTTCCTTATGTGTTTGAAACATTTCTTCCTTTCTTTTGTTCAGTAACTAACCGTTAGGTAGGCTTTCTGATATAATAATATCAAATAACCCAGAACAATGGAGAATAATCCCAGTTGCCCTTGGCCTCTCCACAGGGCTGTTGAGTGTCCTCACAACATGGCTACTGATTCTCCACAAAACTGGAGCCCATGTCTTTTTCTGAAGGCTAAATGTGAGGAGCAGTGGCCTGCCTGTCTAGTGATTTGGCCTTGGGGGAATTTGCTTGACATTCTCTAGAAACTGTTTATTTCTATCAATAGGCATTTTTTCACATTCTTGCTCTGACAAGCTGACTTGTCATAAATGAGTGGATTGGCAGTTGTTCACAACTGCATTTAAAGAATACTGGTTCCTGCAGTATGCGAGTGCTTTAAAGAAGTGATGCTATTAGACCCTTAGCAAAAAATATGCATGTGCCTGTGGATTTGTTTTCTGAGGTAAATGTAATTCTAGATTAGCTAATAAAACAATGCAAGGACTTCCACTTCTTGTTAGGGTCAAAATTTAGACCAACCCTCCTACGGAGAACAATAAAAGCTGGGCAACATATACTAAAAGGAATTGTTTGGAGGCATCAGAGATATAACGAGGCAGAATTATGGAAAAGATATGGAAAATGAAGAAAATCTAGAGAGGTGAGCCTACCAGGCTGCTTTTCCACTCAGATGTCTGCTGATTCTGGAAGACATAACTGAGAGGCTGAGAAACTGAACAAGGCTTCTGACAGTCCTGTAGAATAAGGAATAAAACTTGGAGTCTAGGACCCACACAAAGCTGGGGGGATGAGGCTAGTAAATACCCTAGGATTTGGATGGAGACACCGAATGGCTACCCATTAAAACGAAGAATGAACTGTAAGTAGACTGTTCTCTCAGAGCCTGAAGTTCAACTTCAACTCATTTTTAATCCTTGAAATTGAATCAAGATGATCTCAGATTGCTGGTTTCTAAACCTGCTGATAGCAAAGTAAAGCATCTTTAAAGGAAGAGAACGTCATCAAGGTCTCAGATTATTTCTACAAATTTTCACGTCCCACATCCGCTTTTTGTTAGTGCCATCGAGTCAATTCCAACTCCTAGTGGCTTTGTGTACAGCAGATTGGAGCCCTGCCTGGTCGTTTTGCACCATCCTCTCATCTTCTAGTGCTCTATCAGACAATGCTCCACTGCTCTTCATAGGGTTTTCATGGCCAATGTTTTTGGAAGTGGGTAGCCAAGTCCTTCTTCCTAGTCTGTCTTAGTCTGGAAGCTCCACTGAAACCTGTCCACCATGGGTGACCCTGCTGATATTTGAAATACCAGTGGCATAGCTTTCAGCATCACAGCAGCACACAGCCACCACAGTGTGACAACCGACACATGGGTGGTATGGTTCCCTGACTGGGTAGTGAGAGCCGAATCTTAGCCACTGAACCACCGGGGCTGGCTACCACATCCACTACTCAACTAATAATAATCAGACTTGGGAGGAGATAAGACAGTATGGATGAAAAAACAAGAAAAACAACAGATAATGGAAACATGGAGCTCTACATAATAAATTTAGCACACACTTTTTAAAAATATTCTTAATATGTGCCATGAGATTTTTAAGAAGACTGGAAATTTTAGAAGAGAACTGGAAACTTATAAAAATGAACCAACTGAAAAATCCAAGAACTGAAATACAAAACTTTGTGGATGGGTGGATTAGCTATTTGTTGCTGTGTAACAGATCATCCCAAGGCTTAGTGACTTAATTCAGCAATAATCATTTAATCTTTCTCATAGTTTCTGTGAGTCAGGAATTCGGGAGTGCTAATTTGGCTGGTTCTTTCTCAAGGTCTCTCGTGAGGTTGCCATCAGATATTGGATGGGGGACAGTCATCTAAAGACTTGACCTGGGCTGGAGCCATCTGAAGGGGGCTCACTCATGGATGGGAAGTTGGTTCCTGTCAGTGTGGGCTTCTCCAGGGAGCTGCCTGAGTGTCCTCATGACATGGTGGCTGGTTTTCCTCAGAACTAAAAATCCAAGAGAGCAAGGCAGAAGCTGCAGTGCTTTTGATGACCTGGCCTCAAAAGCCACACACTGCCACTTCTGCCATGCCCTGTTGGTCATACAGATCAGCCCTCACCTAATGTGGGGGGAAACTGCCCAAGGATATATCACTAGATGGTGAGGATAATTGGGGCAGGGGGCACTCGATAGCTGGCTACCAAGTATAGACACAGCAGAAGAATTAGTAAACAGGAAAAGGAATTAGTAAACAGAATAGAACATGAAGAGACAATAGGATGGGAAATCCAGAAGAGAGGGTAGGATACGATATGTAATTGGATGTTCAGAGGAGAGAAGAGAGAGAGAAAGGTAGAAGCAGTATTTGGAGAGAGAATAACCATGAATCTTCCAAAATCAATGAAAGATATCAAGGCACAAATTCAAGAAGCCCTATGAATTCGAAGCAGGATAAAAGTGCCAAACCATAGTCTCTCCCACACTATATGCACATATAATTGGTCTTAATATTTTTAACAAGTGTTTGAAGACATTAATACTGATTTGATTGGGGCTGTTCATTTTTATAATTTTGGAAAGGTCCTGCCTTGATGTGATGTGACGTTTTGGTATTTTTGTGTTTCATTCTTAATTGTTCCTAGTCCTTGTAACTAGCCTTTGGGTCAATCTGAAGCACTATATAAAGGGAAAATGTACATTGTAACAGAGAATAAAACTCCCATTAGCTTGATGTTATCTAGCTGTCTGGCATTCAACTATTACTAACTGGTACTTTCATACATATAGAAAGCAGTGATAGTTGAAATTTATAAAAACGATTTTGAAGGATTGAAATCCCATCAGACTCTTTCTTTTAACATGATGATGTATTTATTATATTTTGGGGTTAAATACATCATTATATAATCCAATTCTTTAAAAATTGACCGTGTGTGTAGCACTGGTAATTGAGTATCTGATTAACCACACAGACCATTCCTCAGCCGTGCTACCTCAGCAGGAGTTAACTTGATATATACCTGACTCTTTTGTTTAGAAAAACTGCATTTTGCTTCTACTAGTTGTTTTTAAATGGCAAATATTTTAAGTAATAACAAGGATTTAACAATAGAAATTCTGATTAACATCAAGCCCCCAGAATGTTGGTATCGATTGTGAAACAGTGGATGCTGTCATTTAGAAATGGAATCTAGTTCTTCACGACAGGTAGGGACAGATGGCCCTTCCAGCTTCAGATAGCGATTTGGTGGCCGTCATAAGGAAGCAACTACCTTAAAGCAGATTGGGTTTAACTCATTGTCTCTTAGACTGGCCTCTTTCATTTAAAAAAGCTCGCAGATGACCTTGCTTTTCTCCAAATATAAGAGCATTTCAAATAAGTGTCTTAAGAAATCAGTTGCAGTTATCAAATTATATGATTCTATTTGTTTCTTCAAAGTTTAATTAAAACTGGGGCCTATGAGGCATCCATTTCACACCTTTCATCTCCCAGTTTGTCATAAATTCAACTCACATTGTCCAAGTGGTTTTCTGTTTCATTACAGAGATTAATTCTTCCTGGTATAAACCACCGGCTTTACTGTACCAGGGCAAAGTTCAGAAGTAATGTTGTTGCAAATATCCAGTTTAAAAAAGTAGGGAAAGAGATGCTCCCACAGTTAAAGAAAAAAATGGAACCTCTTGCTTAGAAATTAAAATATATTTTTTACTGTTGTTAATTATTATACTTTATCACCTGGGACCACAATTAGCTAAATCTACAACTCTCGTGAGGGATTGCTAAACCAATATAGCATGATTTCAGATAAAGTCATGAAGCGTACAAACAATATTTTCTGTACGCGTATGTATTCTTTTAACTGTCAGAGAAGCAATGCTTTCATAGGAATTACATTTTTTAATCTGCTTCCTTGCCATGTGACTCAAGTTTTAAGTTCCTTTCTTAGCTCCTTTATAGCATCTCCCCAAGAATGATCTGTTTCTGGCATCCTGTGGCACAGATTTTGGTGCTGTTAAGATCAAGCTGCCTACTTTGTTTAATAGGTGTTAGAACTGGGCGTGTAATTGTGTGGGCAGATATCGTAGGCACAGATAAGCAACCGCCATCCTGGTGATTCTTTGCAATAAGGCTGATCAGAATTTGATCCTCGCTAAGGGGGGTTCCAGTAGTAATCAACATCTGTTCTCCGTGGGTGAGACTTCGTTATACCTAGTCAGCCCAGATTTAATGAAATCTCACCTGTAGAGAATAGATTCTCCCTCCAGTTGGAATCTCCCTGAGCCATGATTGCATTTCCAATCAGCGATCAGACCTACAACTGAGCTGAAGTGCTCACTTACCTGCCAACCATATAGCACTGCCGCAGACCGCAAATAGTGTTACAACCAAAATGCTTAAGAGAGGGTGGATTGGGAGTGAAAGGGGTTCTGGTGGGAAATCTTCCCCACGGAAAAGTGGTGGGCTCCCACTTAATCCAGTGAAACAGGGCTAGTCTCTGTGACCCAAGAGGACACCAGGTTTCAGTACCGTGGAGGGGGTTCTAGGTCCCTATCCTTAGTCATCATGCCCTACCCTTTACTGAGCTCAGACTGCACACCAGACGCTGGGTTCAGAACTGTACGTTGGCGTTATCTTATTTGATACTCACGACGACGCTATGAAGAGTGTGTTATCCCGCCATTCTATAGATAAGAAAAAAGAGGCTGAAAGCCTTTGAGTCTATCGCATGAGGCCAGCCAGCTTTTGTAGTAGAGCTTGTACCCAAATCCAAATCCTCCAGACCCGAGAGCTCCACACACAACCATTATGCCACATTTCCTCTCCTTTTAGTAGTTTTCAGCCCACCTTCTCTGTCTACTCTTTCTTCTCATCCGTTAGCATCTGAAGTGGGAGGGGGGCTCAGTCCCACGAGACTGCCCCCCCACTTCAGACACCTATCGCGAGTCTGGGTTGTTACTACACTTCTGACTAATCAGCTATAAAATGAAGGTTCCCACAACCCCCTCCTTGGGTTCAGTTAATTTGCTAGAGCAGTTCACAGGACTCAGGAAAACAGTTTACTTACTATTTACCAGTTTATTGTAAAAGGATCTTATAAAGGATACAGATGGAAGAAATACGTGGGGCAAGGTATGTGGGAGGGGGCGAGGAGCTTCCATGCCCTCTCCAGGCGCTCCGCTCTCCCAGCATCTCCATGGGTTCAGGAACCTGGAAGCTCTCTGAACCACATACATTGGGGATTTTTATGGAGGCCTCATCACAGGCATGATCAATTATTAGCTCCATTTCCAGCCCCTCTTCCCTCTCTGGAGACTAGGGAGTAAGGCTGAAAATTCCAAGCTTCTAATCATTGCTTGGTCTTTCTGGTGACCTCCCTCCTACCCCCATTCTGGTGCCCACTCAGAGTCACCTCATTAGAACAAGAGACATTCCTATCACCCAGGAAATTCCAAGGGATTTAGGAGCTCTGTGTCAGCAACAGGGTCAAAGACCAAATATTAGAACAAAAGATGTTCCTAGTGCTATTATCACTTAGAAAATTACAATTTTAGGAGCTCTGTGCTAGGAATGGGGGCAGAGACCAATATATATGTTTTCTATCATTTCACAGTAGGTTCTTAATAAATACTACTCTCCCCACCTTTCCCCTTTACAAGATGGGGTGTCTAATGAGGTGAGAAATGCCAAGCATGGAAGATACACCAGCTTTGGTTGTCTGTGAGTTCTTGGTGGAAGCACTCCTCTCTTCTGTATTTTATTTTTATTAAAAATTGCTTTGCACCCAGCAGAGCTGTACCATGGCCTGTAGAGCATTGTACATAGTGATTAAGAGTGCAGGCTTTGGACTAAGTTCAGTTGGCTTTGCCAGTTGCTGCTGTCTGACCTTGGCAAATTACCTACCTCTCCAGGCCTCAGTTTCCTCATCTGTAAAGTGTGTGTGTGCGGGGAGGGTGGGTCATGCCTACTTTGTAAGGTTGTAATAGGGGTTAAACTGGGTAATATATATAAGACATTTAGCATAGTTCCTAGCATACAGCAAGAGCTAAATAAATGATAATGATTATTACTATTATTAATATTATTGCCGTGGTTTTTTTTTTAATGTAATTTTGGGCTAAAAATCTTTGAAAAAATAAACAGACACTCTCTCTTGCCATTGTAATTGGACCCTGTTTTTGAAGAATGCCGGTTCCCCTCATAGCCTGATAAGGGCAGTAATCCGTGACTTATTTACTGATAAGCTCTGTTTTCCTTTGGCGCAGGAGCTGATACTGAGGCAGGTAATGTGTTGTGTTTCCCACGACACCTTTGAATAAAATGCCATTTTCTCAGGAACAGCTAGAAATACCCATGCTAATTTTTCCCGTGCTCAGGAAAAGCAAGAGCGCTCGCCGCAGTGGGCTGGAAGGAGCTCTCCAGAAACATGATGTCATCCTCATTTGCACTGCCAGGGGATGAGCTCATGGGGCGGGGTCTCTCGGGGCTGCAGCTGTGCCAGTTCCCCACTTGCAGGGTGTGCGTCCTCCAGCCTCTCCTCTCTCCCTGCTGTCCCTCCACCCACCCCCCTGCCGCCTGTGCCGAACAAGGGGCTCTGCGTGATGAATGATTTAACACCGAGCGGAGTCCCGCAAAATATAGCCAGGTGTCAGAAGGCACAAAAAAGGCAAACTCTGCATTTTAGTTATTTTGTATGACTAAAAAAAATAAACAAACAGTTGCAGAACTGCCCTTGTCAATGAGAAGAGACTTCTGGTTCTCTTTGCTTCCCCTCCTTTGTCTGAGAGCAGCATCTCTCCCCTTTTCTACTTCAGACCACAGCTTGATCTGTGAGTGAGCCCGTTCTGGATCTGGACTATCACAGGTCTGGCCCCGAGCCACGTGGCTGTGCAAGGGAGAAACTGTGAGCGATTTCCCACATTCTTTTTATTACAATATGTATTGTGAGCATATTATACTCCTGTTAGTCTACCTGGCAGTATAGGTAATGGTTAAACATACACGTGTTAGAGTCAGGCAGCCTGAGTCTGGATCCCAACACAGACACATGTCTTATCTTTATGACGGTGAGAATTGTGTTGCCTCTTCAAGGCTCAGTTTCTCCATCTGTAAAACGGGGATAATAATCAAGCCTAGATCAAAAGATTGTTGCAAACATTGAAGGGATATTGTGTGGTAACCACTAAACACAGTGCCTGGTCGCTGGAATGTGCTCAATAAATGTGAGTGATCATTAATAAGATAGAAACGCTCACCTGCTTTGTTAACCAGTCACAGCAAAAGAATATATATAATGTACATATGTAAATGTATTATATATATTTTAAATATGAATTGGAAGGGAGATGTAAATGTATTATATGATTTCTTTCAAGGAAATTATTCACTCATAAAAAAGGGCATGTTTTGTTTTTTTACCTTTTATTATGGAAATTTTCAAGCATACACCAAAATAGAATCATATACCGAACCCCCCGTCTACCCATCATCACACTTCGACAGTCATCAACGTGTTGGCAGCCGTTTCGTCTACTTCCTCCCCTTTTTTTAGGGTGGAGTATTTTAAGGGCAAATCCCAGACATTATATCATTGCACCCATAATACTCGAGTTTGCACCTCTAACAGAAAAGGGTTTTATTGTTTAATTCAACCACAGTTATTATACACCTACAACATTAAAATAATTCCTTATTATCTTCTAACGTCTAGTCCATATTCAAATTTCCCTAATTGCTCAAAAATGTCTTTTTACACCTTAAAAAAAATCACAGAAAATATTCCTCAGTGCTTAGATTTTTTAAAGGGATTTCTAAATATGAATTCTTGCTTTTTCAGAGCTAAATTTCAAGTATTAAAAAACATAAATATTGATATTTATGCAGTAGGAAAAAAACAGATTGCTAATTTGTTTTTGTCAATTGTTAATCCAAATGATTTGTTTTAAAGTAAGAGGTTCTATACTGCTTAGGGTAACAAATAAATAATAAATATGTGTTAACTTTTTAATCATTAGTTTTATATCTGTAATTCAGATGACCAGTATTTTGATGTGCTTGTTATCTAAACACATGATTTAAAAATCTTACGTAAGCCGCTTAGTGTATTAACAAGATCATAATTTATTGATTCTTTCCCTGCTGCAGATTTCATCAGCTTGTTTCATCTTAATTTAATGTCTGTAAATCACTACTTACATTAGAAATTTGTTTAGAAAAATTGTTAATGTTCAGTATTGCCAATAGCTATTCTTGGTTAAGTGTAAACATTTAATTGAACTTTCAGAAAATACATCTCTTTCCATTTAAGGGCAAGCTCTGTATGACTCTCAGTGTGTTTAGAATTCATATAATCAGTGTTAACAGTAAGTCCCCAGGGAGGCATGAGTTATGTCCATAAAAATTTATGTGTCCACTCTATTTTCATAAAGGATGTAGTCTCTGTTTCATTGCTGAACATAAGTTCCCAGGATGACATCATATTCTTCTTTGACAATCAAGGTCATTCAAAGCCTCTACGACCTGGCCCCGTTACTTCCCTAGCAATATCTCCCATAACTTCCTCCTTCTCCTGCCTCCATATCCCTGAGACTCCACCCACGTTGGACAACTGGCCATTCTCTTTGTGCTTTTCAACCCCTCCTCTTCTTGTTCTCAAGCTATTCCATATAATTGAGGTGGAGTTGCCAAGTTTAGTAAAGTTGCCAAGTTTAGTAAACAGAAATACAGGAGTTAAATTTGAATTTCAGATAAACAATGGATACATTGTTAGTGCAAGTATATCCCAAATATTGGATGGGACATACTTACACAAAAATTTTCTTTGTTGTTTATCGGAATTTCAGACTTAAGTGGGAGTCCTGGGTTTTATCTGGCAATGCTAACCTCAGGAAACCCTTCAAGAGCCAGCTTCCCAGAAAGCCTTCCCAAGTGCTCCAGTTTCACCCTGCTACCACAGCATATTTCTAGAACCCCTAATTAAATACATAAGGACCCCAACATTGTTTTAATTCGTCATATGTATATGTATCTCCCCACCACTTTGTAACACAAACACTGTGTCTTATTCCTAGAGTTCTGGGATAGCATTTACACCCCCTCCCCCTTCCCACTCCAAGGGTTGGATAACACTAGCCCATCACGATTTTTTCAATGAATTGTTTTTTTGGGTTTCTGCATGTAAGTCTGTATGGCCCATGTCCACCAGTGTTGGTTGCTAACAATGTACCAGGCGCTGTGATAAGCAGTGGAGGTAAAGTGGTAAATTAGATAAGTTCCTGACCATTAGGAACTCACAGTTCATGGTTTCAAGGTAGAAACACATAGCTAGGTAGGTGTTTTGGTAGATATGATTTATTTGATAAGTATTTATTAAAAGCCCACTATATGCCAGGCACTGTTCTAGGCCCTGGGCATCCAGCAGTGCACGAGGAAAGCCCATTCCCTCCTGGAGTTCATTTCCTGAAGAAGGAATATCAACGGGTGGATGTGAGGGAGAGGGCCGGATAACCTTCCAAGATGTCTAATGAATAGGCTGAGTCCTAAAGTGTAGTAGGAGTTGGCTAGGCAGACGAGGGGTGGCAAATGGGCACTTCAGGAAGAAAACTAGACAAGTGCAAAGCATGGACTATGAAAAAGCCCAGAATGGAACCTCTGTAAGGGCAGGGACTTGGTCATATGTGCTGCTGGAAACCCTGTGCATTGACTGGTGCCTGGCACAGAGGAGGCATTGATAAGTAGTTGAATGAGTGAATGAAAGCAAGTGTGGTGTACTCAGAGAAAGATAGGGGGATCAGAATAGCCAGGGCAAAGGCGTGGGAGGTGTCGCTCTAAAAGTAGACAGAGGGCAGATCATGAAGGGCTTTATAAACCACACTTAGAAACGAGAATTTAAATTATAAACCGTGGAGAGCCATTGGAATATTTTTAGACCTGGAATGGCACGATTTCATGTAATGTCTGAAGAGATTGCTTGGAAGGCGTTTTGGAGAATGCGTTCAATGGAATGCAGACTAGGGCAGGGAGACCAGTTAAGTGGCTCTTGTTTGGGGAGGACGGACTCAGCAGAAAGGAAATGAGGGCCTGTATTAGGCAATGGTGGTAAAAAACCAGAATGGGAGAAGGATTGTAGGGTTATTTCTGAAGTAAAATCAGTAGAACTTTGGATCAGTTGGGTATGAGGGGTCAGGAAGGGGAACGAGGCCTGCGCAACTCCCAGGTGTCTGGCTGCTACAAGTCTTGGGACAAAGGTTCCATTATGGCACCCAGGAATACAGTTTTAGAAGGTCTGGACAGGAGAGAGATTTGGGGGAATCATCAGTGAATATTGAGAGTTAAAGCCATGACGCTGGATGAAGCCAGCCACGGAGAGTGTATAAAATTAAATTAGAGGAGGGCCTGGGAAATGCCATTTTTGCAGATACATATTTGTATTTGTCATTTTGCAGATATGCATTTGTCTTGTACATATACCTAGGTATATGCATTTGCATATGGTTGGAAGAGCCTGAACCCAGCATCAGCTTCGAGAAGGAAAAGTGAGTCATTAATATGGCCTTGCTCTTCTACATCCAGAATGTTTTTATGAACAGGAAGACTTATTGGTTTTATTTGATTTACTGACACCATCCTTGACTCCCTCAAGACATCACTAAACCCCTTTCTGACCACCTCTTGCGTATTTCACCAGGCTTTGTTACAGACCAGTTGAATACAGTTGATAAAGTACTTTGAATCTCGAGGAAGAGAAAAAATGAAAATTCCAACACCGCAAGATAATTGTTGACTATGATAAATATTATAAAAAAGTAATCGCTCCTAAGAATCTTGAGAGCAGCCCCATTTTTGTGTGTGTGTGCATAAACATAATACAGTTCCACTTAAAGGCTTGTGATGGTTCTGAAGTATAAAAGCTGATAAGAATCAGTGTGTGAGTCACCACCAAACAGCATTTCCCTCATTAATAACTAAGTAATGATGATAAAGGTCTTTTGAAACCTTAGAACAGTAGAACGTCTCTTAAGAGATTTCCTGGATTAAGCAGTGTTTTTCATTCTGATGCTTAAAACTCAAGGCTGACAGGCTGCTCTCTAGATGAGGGTCTTTAAAACTTTTTGCTCCTGAATTCTTTCAAAACTATGTACCCCCTCGCACATTTTAATGTTGACATCTTAAATTTTACATTGTAGGCTTAAAGAGTAATATTGTTATTCAAAGAGTAATTTAATAATATTGATATTTTAATAAAACATCGTAGCATCACTTTTAAAATATCCAGTGGAATCTAAATACCATAGAGACTTGATATCCATCATCATCCATTTTTTACAATACACAAATAAACTCTATTTTAACTGGCAGAAATTTTACTTGTTCCTTTTCGTTTTAACTCAGTCTCCATTCCACTTCCTCCCATAGAACTTTATCCTAATGTAACATATTTAAGCTGTAAAAGTTTTTTTTGATCACCCTACTTCTCTACAACAAAAATATATTTATAAATTTAAATTAAAATATTTTACATTTCCTGTGACCATATGATTCTGAGCACTTAACATTTTGTTTCTGGTATGAGCTATACTTAACGATTAGTAGTAGTACACTTTGACCAACACAACATATATCCATTAAAAATTTGAGAAGAGGGGCCGGCCCGGTGGCGTAGCACTTAGGTGCGCACACTCCGCTGCTGGCGGCCCAGGTTAGATCCCAGGCGCGCACTGACGCACCGCTTGTCAAGCCATGCTGTGGCAGCATCCCATATAAAGTGGAGGAAGATGGGCATGGATGTTAGCCCAGGGCCTGTCTTCCTCAGCAAAAAGAGGAGGATTGGCATGGATGTTTAGCTCAGTGCTGATCTTCCTCACACACAAAAAAAATTTTGAGAAGCAAGTTAATATAAAAATAAAATTGTATTGGGGCTGGCCTGGTGGCACAGTGGTTAAGTGCGTGTGCTCCACTGTGGCGGCCCGGGCTTCGCAGGTTTGGATCCCAGGCGCGCCCCAATGCACCACTTGTCAAGGCATGCTGTGGCGGCGTCCCATATAAAGTAGAGGAAGATGGGCATGGATTTTAGTGCGGGGCCAATCTTCCTCAGCAAAAAAAAAAAAAAAAAAAGAGGAGGATTGACATTGGATGTTAGCTCAGGACTGATCTTCCTCACAAAAAATAAATAAAATTGTATTAAAACCATATCACTTAATAAGATAGAGAACTTTTTAAAAACTCATGTTATCTGTGGATGAATATTACATATTACTAGAATGAGACACTATGCAGCATCAAATTTTATTCCTATTTTTCATTTTTAATGTGAGCACTGAAAAAAACTTGTAGACACAGACAGGTAGATGGGAATGGAAGTTTTATTATATCAGTGTCACTCAAGTATTTGAACTTCTTTCATGAGAGATAAATGCCAAATAGCACACAGTAGTTTATCATCAAAAACCATTTTTAGGGGCCAGCCTGGTGACGCAAGCAGTTTAGTGTGCACGCTTCGCTGCACCGTCCCGGGCTTCGCAGGTTGGGATCCCCGGCGCGCACCCACGCACCACTTGTCGAGTCATGCTGTGGCGGCGTCCCATGTAAAGTGGAGGAAGATGGGCATGGATGTTAGCCCAGGGCCAGTCTTCCTCAGCAAAAAGAGGAGGATTGGCAGATGTTAGCTCAGGGCTGATCTCCTCACAAAAGAAGAAAAAAAACACCACAATTTTTAATGATCTAACTTGATTAGGTTCTCCTTCAGTTTTCTTAAAACCAAACAATTGGAAACCACTTGAATTGCAAAAGACTTTTCTTTTATTCAGTACTCAGGGTCATTCACTCTTTACAACACAAACACTGATTTTTCTAACTGATTCCTCATGTTGCCACCCTGAGGTCTTGCCACACTAAGGCAATTTAGAAAGATGGATGAAAGTGTGCCTTTTTTCACAAAGTGGGAGAGGGTGGTTTGGGGATGTGGACAGAGAACCCACTCTTCCCCATAGCAAATATATTCTCAGATCAGTTGTGGGAGAGGGAACACTGTAGAAAGTGTACATACAAGTTGAAGAACATAATAACAAATTATTTCTGTGAAAACTACATTGCTTTGAAAAAGGTAAGTTGCTTCAAAAATTGATGATGGCACACTAGGGTGCTACAAAACGTTGTAAGAGACTGGAAAAATATTTAAATTCTGCACTTTTCTTGCTTGGTAAATGTCTTTAAATTCTTGTTTCACTTAAATCACAACTAAATATTTTATACAATTCATGATTTATGCAACAATAGTAAACACTTACTAAGAGGTTACCATGTGCCAAGACCTGTCCTAATTAATTTGTTTGTATTCGTTAGTGAGTTCTCACAACAACCCCATGAGGTAGATAGCTTTTTGTTCCCATTTTACAGATGAGAACATTGAGATGGAGAGAAAGTAACTTGCTGGAAATCACACAGCTAATAAGTGACACAACCAGGCAGTCTTGCTCCAGAGTCAATGTTCTTAATAAGTAAGCCTCCACTCTGAGATCTTGATTTTGAATTCAAAATAAAATGTGTAAGGTCCATATGTAGCATTTTTGTGATTTTCCTCTTTAATAAGCTTTTTTGATGAACTGAACAACTGACCAAGCAAGCATGTTAAGAGGTCTTCCACTGGACTATAAAGGTTATATATAGTCATGTGCTGCATAATGATGTTTCAGTCAATGACGGGTCCCATAGATTAGTACCATATTGCCTAGATGTGTGGTAGGCTAAACCATCCAGGTTTGTGTAAGTACACTCTATGATGTTCGCACAACGACCAAATCACCTAACGATGCATTTCTCAGAACGTATCCCTGTCGATAAGTGACGCATGACTATAATAGCAATAGTTCTGGAAACTGTAAGTCAGGAATGACACAGGGCATCTTTTAGTGTCCAAAAACTGCTTAGTCAGTTTGATTACTAAAACATAATAAATCATAGTATACATGGTGAAAATGGATATTAAAAAGTTTTAAGCAACTCTGAACAAATTCTCCTAATTTTTAACCAAATATGTTATCTATTTCTCTCATTTTAGTACACCTTTGGAAAAAAAGTTCTCAGAGTACCCTCAGGCACACCATGGAGTATGGTTAACAGTATAAATATCAATATATTTTAATTAAATAGACAAACTCTGGTGCACCTTCTAATACAAAACATCTGTGACCACTTTTACCCTCTTCTGCCTCACCTTCCGCGCCTTCTCCAGTTCCCTGCTTTCATTTAACGTGTCTCAGATATTCAGACTGTGACAGCTGCATATTTCCTTCCTTTTTATGTAAAGGAATCTCAGGCTTCTTCCTCTTTCTGTTTCCTTAAAGTTACCACGTCATTCCAAAGTAAGTTTTAGTTTTCTCAAGAATTAACGCTTAATTTGCAAACGTCCGTTTCAGCATTATCTACAGGCCAGACTCTGTGTTAGGCTCTGGATAGAGAGCAGGGAGCAAAGAAAATGCTTCCTGCTTCATGGAGGTTATAGTCCAGAAGAGGGTGTAAGCAACTGAACCACATCACAATACAGTGTGATCAGTGATACAAGAGGGGCGGTGGAGGTACTCCATGAATGGTGCCCTGGCAGGGCCTAGCAGATGAGCCATTGAAAATCAGCCTTTGTTGTAAATGCCTGACCTCTGCTAGGCGCAGGAGCATCTGACTGCCTGGTTAGCTGACTGATGACTTGACTAAGTCCCTTGTTGACTGGCTGGATGACTGAGATTGATGAGACTAACCAAAGGGCAGTTGCCAGTTAACCTTCTGAATGGGTAACTGCAAGGCTTTGCTTCCAGCTTTTAAGTTTTCCCTTCTAGATGAGAAAGCAGGGCCCATGGAAACAGTCCTTCCCCGTATTTCTACTTTACCATTGAGGGGTATGAGAGGAGATTTCTCCTGGTGCCCCCAACTCCCCCATGAATGCTGTAGTTAAAAGGAAAAGACCATAAGCAACAGAGAACAACTCCTTTCCTTACCCAGATACTTAGCCTCCTCTATCCTGAGTTACTGAAATGGAACATTCTGAACTAACACAGGAAGAAGTTTATATAGGAAGTTCCTGTGGATGCAACACAGAGACTGCTCCATAAACTAGTCTTGAAAATTCACCTCATACTTTAGCATTTCCTATGTACAAACATTTATAAAAAGAAAGTTCAGACATTCTCTCATAACCTTCATAACCTTGGCTGTGAAACTTTGAGAACAGAGAGGAAAAAGGAAGGCAGGCACAAGTGGCCTGGCAGCTGGGGCTAAAAGCCCTAGGGCTGACTTCCAATGGAGGTTGGGCACAGAAATATAAATCTCATTGTATAAGGGGCTTGTCAGACTCGATCTGGTGTCAGTGCAAATAATCCACAATCAATCTATAAAATCAAAATTGGGGTGAGTTTATTATGAGCCAGATCCGAGGACTAGACCAGGGCCTTCCTTCCCCAAGGAAGGAGAGGCACCAAAGAAGTAGGGTGTACAGAGTGGTTATATACCATCTTGGAACAAAGAGCATACATCACATATGACAGGAATGTCTCTTTTACTATGTTATGAGATGCTTAGCTGGCACAGCAGGTCACTGGTCACAAGGTGAGCACAGCAGATCAGTAATTAATCCTTAGTTTCCAGGAAGAGATGCTTATCCTTAAATAAATGCCGATATGGGGGAAGCTACGTCCCTATCTTTAGGGGCATCATCTTTGGGGCATAGTAAATGTTTAAAGCAGATGTACAGTGCATGCTCAACAGACCCTTTGGAAAAACAAGGTCAGGCCGAATTCATTTTCTCCCAAATGGCTTCCTCATACACTCCAATATAACCCATTGCTTTTCATTTATTTATCACTGGGCTGAGGTTGATATCCAAGGAGTCACATTGCGTGATGGGGGAAGGCAGCAGGAATCACCCGTGGTAGGCAGTGGTGTCCTGGGAAAAGCATGGATTTTAGAGGCACACAGACAGGCTTGAATTCAGTCCCTGGCTTTGCCATTTGACAGTCATGTGACCTTGGACAAACCAACATCTTTAAAGCTCTTGTCTTTTCCCATAGTGTTACTGTGAGATGAAATGAGACAAGTGTATAGAATCCTAGACCAGTGACTGCATCCCATCAATATTAGTTCCTTCCTTGTCAAGGAAGCTAAGTGATTTCCTGAGGTCACACAGCTGGTTATGTGGAAGCCAATCTGAGGCTGGAAGACAGACCCAATTCTCAATCTGGAGTCTGCCCATTTCTCATGTACTCAGTAACCAGCTTCAGCCAGCTGCAACAATAACCTGCTTTCTCCCAGCCCTCAGCTCCTAACACATTTCCTAAAAAGAGTGATAAACAATCCTCTTTTAAGTTAAACATCCATGAACTAGCCAAAATTATTGGTGAAAAGGAAGAAAATGCCCCCAAAGAAGATCTGTGGAAGCAAGAAGCCCTTCTGAGTGCATGTCCAAGACCTCTAGACAAGACAAGTGGGAGCTCCTTTGTGCTAGCTCCTTAAAGCTTTGTGATAATTGACCTATGGCACATTTTGAAAAGAGTAACCCTGCCATTATTGGCCTAGGAACTAATAGTTATTTGTATACTAATCAGTAGTTCTTGTTACTTTGATCTTTCCTGGAAGCATTCCATGGAAGCTTGTCAAATTGTTTTGGTACCACCACACAGAGCACACTAGGTAGTCTTTGACGATAATCAAGACATCACTAACTAATGGCTCCCTCTGTTGATTTTAAACCTTAGTAAATTGTTTGTTATCCAGTTGAAACCAACAAAAATGCATGGAGTGCCCACTCTGTACAAGATACAGACTACGTCACTAAAGAACACAAAGATCTAGATAGTGTGGCTCCTGCCTACTGGAAGGAACAGACTCGTGTACATGGAAAACTCAAATACAGAATTGTACAAAAATCGTATCAGTTAGCTATTGGCACAACAACACTGAGTAGCAAACCACTCGAAAGTCGGTTATATATTCTCACTCGTTCATATGCAGGTTGGCTGGGGGTCAGTTGGTCTAGACTAGCTTTGACAGGGCTGGGCTTTAAACTGCAGGTTGGGTTCAGGTTTGTTCCACATGGCTCTCATCTTCTCTGGATCAGCAAGCTCTCCAGAGAGTGTTCTTCTCATAGTGATGGCAGAAGTGCCAGAGGGACACATAGAAACCTGCGATGTCCCTTGAAGCCCAGATTTAGAGCTGGCACACCATCACATCTGCCCCATTCCACTGGCTGAAGCGAATACCATGGCACACCCAAAACAATGGGGTGAGGAAGAATACCTCTCGAGGAAGGAACTACCGTGGCAACTCATAAAGGGCATGAATACAGGGAAGAGTGAGGTATTGGGAAGAAAGGTGCAAACCGCCACAGTAATACAATAAAAGGTCAAAGTGTTGAGGGGGCATAATATGAGAGCAATTAATTCTAACTGAGGAATGAGTTGTCGCTTTCCAGAGAACGTGGAATTTGAGATAGCCTTAAAGAGTGGGTAGAATTTAAATAAGCCAAGCTGGGGGTTTGCGCATTCCAGGTAGAGGGAACTTTATAAAGAAAATCATGCACAGCATTGACTTTAATGAGGGAATGGAAAATCTTCTGGGGTGGCTGAAGCCCTAGAGCAAGGGATTATTCCAGGGTGGAAACAAAGACCAGGCAGGCAGTTTAGTAGTTCTTAAACATTTTGGGTTCGTTTGAGAATTTGTTGAATGTTTTGAAGCTTTATTCTAGAAAAATGCACACGTGCACACTTAAACATTGACAAGCAAGTTCGGCCCTGTAAGCATATGAGGGAGAAGGAGACAATTCTAGATGGGAATCAGCTCGTGAATGGCCTTGAATGCCATGCCAGGAGGTTTGACCTTCATTCTGCCGGTAATATGGAGTCATCAAAGATTTTTGATTTGGAGAAGGGGAAATGTCAAGATCAGAGCTAAACTGCAGCAAGATCACGTAAGAGGCAGTTTGAAGGATGGATTAAGGATGATGGGCAGAAGAGGAAGAGAAAAAAACTAGAGTAGACAGACCAGCCAGGCAACTGGTAATAATCCCAATAAGAAGACAGTGACTAGGAAAAGGAGAAATAAAAAGAAGGGAATGGAGTGGAAAGAATTTGCAGAACCAGCGTCAGAAGAACCTAGAGTTCAGGTTGGCCAAGAGGAAGAGGGAGGAGGCAGAGGTTTTTGTGTACGTTTTCTCTCAAATCTAGCAATACCCTAAGAAGCAGGTATTACTATTTCCGTAAATTTATAGTTGAGAAAACTGAGTCACAAAGTAGCAAAACAAAAGCTTTAACCCTGTTTTGCAGGCTGGAGAGTCTCTGTTCCACTTCATCCTCCTGCTAAAGAATAAGTTTCATGAGTTGAGCTCTCTAGTTTTCTGTTGTGTCCTCAGTGCCTGGCACAAACTTGCCCACAGTAGGAGCCACTGAATATCTACCCGAGAAATCATTAAATGAACACGTGGTGCTGTGTGCATGAATGGTATTGACAGAGCAATGGGATATTTGAATGTCTTCTCACAATGATCAGTAATAGCCCTGCTGTTAATGCGAGAATGATGGAGTGATGGGTGGACTATTGGACTTAAGACATTTCACACACATTTTTTTCTGGTTAAACCTTTCCCTGCCAAGGAAGCTTTTACATTAGCTAAAAGTGTTCGGAGAGGCTTAACTACTGGAGTTATTTTAAGAGATTATAAGCCTTTGCAACTTAAAAATGGAAGTGTGATAAAGTGTAAGCAGTGTTTTAATTGGCCTTTCTTAGTTTTCCCTGAGGCAGATAAACCACACCAGCAGAGGAAGCTGACAGCGAATAACAGCAAGTAACAAATCTTGCTGATCTGGCTACTTAGGTATTGTTCCTGACAGCACAGGCCTTCCATGTGGAATTTAATATAAAGCTCCTTTAGTAGATAAGACCAATGAATACTGTAATCCTAGTTTGAATAGACTCTTGAATTCTTGTTTTCAGATTTCAGGAACAGACGTGCAATCTTAAGGATACAGAACAGAGGCCAGTGCCAAAAAATGTAACTATTTTGCTTGAAATGGCTAAATTGTGAACAACAACAGTTTCCAAATGACTCAAAATGAATTAGCTGAAGTTTTCTGGACATACAATTTAGACATCTGTCCAAAAACTCTTCCTGTGGATCAGGTCCTGACATAGTAAGTTTCCTGTGAGCAGTCAGTATCAGTTATAGCGTTTAAGAATGGTAAATGTCTTCTTGAATCTTTGGCTGCAGATGCTAGAAGGCTAAGGGAAGATGTCTGTGTATGATCTGAGGATAGAGGATCTCAGATGAACTAAGATTCCTTCTGTGAGTCGTTGATTTCTTTTTAAGTGATCTAATTTCCTTTGATCCTATGAAGGAAAGGAAGTATTTTAGAAAGGAGGCTGGGCAGAAGGATGTGGGTCCTGTTATGTGTTGGAGAGAATCAGAAAATTTTTTGACCTATAAACACCAAGGCCTTTGAAGTTAAACTCCCATAATTCCAATATGTCCTATGACTTGGTTTAATGCTCCTATTCCTCATGTTTATAATAAAAGATGAAAGAAATTAAACGATATCAAGAAAGCTCCTCTGAAAGGAGTTGGAAGTCCCCAATCTCTCGTCATGAGGGGTTCCTCATTTGTTACCCTCTGAATCAGACTCAGTAGTTTTTAACCCGGGCCTCTCATTAGAGTCTCCTGGGAAGTTTTAAAAATATCAATCCCCTAGGCCCACCCCAGAGATTCTGATTTAATTAGTCTGGGATGGGCATCTATATTATTTTTAACGTTCTCCAAGGGAGTCTAAGGAAGAAAGGTTTGAAGAATGCAGGATTAGACCAATCTTCCAAGCAAGTCTCTGAAAGGTGTGAGTGAAGGAGCCTCTGGCCTCACCCCCTCCCTTGGGCCTCATGCTCCCTGGTAGCTCCACATCCTCAAAACAGAAATCAGAAGCCACAGTGCAGAGGGCCTAGCCCATATGCCACTCTACTCCAAATAGCAAAATCACTGCCATAAATGAGCTGTTGCCCAGGGATGCTGTGCCCTCTGCAACCTGTTCTGAGGCTTGCAGAGCCCTCCTATTGGGTCTCAGTGCCCCTCTCATGAGAAAAAGAATAAAATGCTCACTTCGGGGAGCACAAAAACATGCATCTCAGATAGTCTTATTGAAAACAAAGGACAAAGGCAATTTAATTCACATCTTGTGTGGGCTTAATTAATAGTGATCCTAGAAATGCATCCTGCATTTCTGCCCATGAGAAAAGGGGAGTGAATTATTCTGCGATCTGATCTCATTCCCTGTCCCATCTGACAGACATCAGTACCTGATGCAGAGTATACTTATTTGGCCTGTGTTTTAATGAGTAATTTAATTTGATGAGTCAGAATTTTGGTTTTTGCAGCCAAGAAATATAATCAGCATGCATCCATAATTCTTTTTCATCTCAGAAATCACTATTGTTTCCATGGAATCGGTTGAATTGATGAATATTAAATCTGACTTCTCCTTGTGTGCATGGAGGCAAAATGGCAGAAAAGAAAGATTAGTGGCAAGAGAAAGATTTTGTGTTAAACAAAATATTTATACTGAAATATCACAGTCCTGGCCCTATAACCTCCTGCCACCACCCCCTTTACGTGACCTATCATGGGACCTGTATGTTACAATTGCACTTATGAAATGACTTACCAATCAAGTGGAAACCAGTGGTTGCTAAGAGAAATTCAATTTTGGAGCCCTCTTTTCTTGAAGAAAACTGCTGACATAAATACATGAAGGCAAGAAGAAAAAGATCAAAGGCACGCAGAGGAGGCTGGCGAGAGGAGATCATTAGTAGTGTCCAGTAATCTCATGGAGTGAGATTAGCTAGAGGTGCTAAAAGCTTCCAGGCAGTCACTAATAGCTCCTTGGAGCCTTGGGAGTAGTCAGTGGTTCATTGATTAAGAAGGAATTAAAAAACAAAATTCAACACAAAAAAACCAGAAAGTTTGATACTCAGATGAACTTTAAAAAAGTCTCAAAGACAAGAGAACCTACTGAAGAAGCCAATGCTTTGAATAGTGCAGGATTTTTCCTTGATTCACTCATTCATTCAACAAATATTTGTTAGACATATCAGGCACTGTTTTCGGCTCTGGGGATAAGGCTGCTTTTCATCAGTATTGATAGACTTTCGTCTTAGAAGTGATAGAGGTTCAGGAAAAGGTTTCCCTCTGGTACATTTCATTTTCATTAGCTTCATTAGGACTTCCTCTGAAGTCAAATATTATTCTCCTTTGACTCTGCAAACTTCCCACAAGACGGCAGTTTTCACAGAGAGGAAGAACATGCATATAGTGCTGCAGCTGCTGGGGAAAGAATTTGGACCACCATTCTAGAAGGCTAGCATGATTTATCCAGGGCAAAGTGGCAGCAGTGTTGTCTGGCCCTCTCTGATATAACAAGTTGAAGGAGTCATTTTAGGATTACAATGTATTCTTCTAAAACCTGAAGCAAGACTGTTGGGTGAGGCTCGTGGCCCAGCCATCCCTGCAGTGTACCTGTCTAAGTGGTACCAAAGAGGGTGTTCTCCTTAGTGTCAGCATCTGATAGAAGGAGGGCACTTCTCAAAGTACAACATTCACTGAAATGAATCTTAGACGATGACATTGAGACGTGACTGGCTTCTAAGATGATAGTGAAGACATAATTGCTACTAAAAACAGTTACAGATTAAAGGGATTCCCCTAAATGACCTATTACTGAAGCAGCTCACTATTTGAAATTATCTTGTTTATTAGTTTACTTCTGTATTATCTGTCTTCTCTATGTTTCCTCCATACGGGCAGGTACCTTGTCTTATTCACCAATACCTAGGCCAGTTACCTGATATGCAGTTCATTAAATATTCCATGGCTTATCTGAATAAATGATGATATAGATGATACAAACCTGGGAGGGGCATCGGACTCCACATCCCAGAGCTCTCGATTAGCAGAATGACCAGCTGAACTGGAAAAGTGACATTTAAGAGCAATAAGGATGAAGTCTATTATCTGGGCCCCAATTTCCACCTGCACAAGGGCAGGATAGGGGAGACTTGGCCTAATGCAACACCTATGAAACGTTTAGAGGATTTAGTTGACATTAAACTCAGTATGGGTCAACAGTATGAAAAGCAAATGTCCAATATCATTGCTAGAAGTGAGTCTCCCATTACAGTGAATTGATTTTCAACAAGGAGCCAAGACAATTCAAGAACTGTCTTTTCAACAAATGGTGCTGAGACAGTTGGAATATCCACATGCAAAAGAATGAAGTTAGACCCATACCTCAACGATATAAAAAACAACTAACTCAAAATGGATCAAAGACCTAAATGTAAGAGATAAACTCTTAGAAGAGAATATAGGAATAAAGTTCATGACCATGGTTAGGAAATAGTTTCTTAAATATGACACCAAAAGCACAAATAAAAGAGAAAATAGGTAAATTAGACTTCTTCAAAATTAAAAACTTCTGTGCTGCAAAAAACACTATCAAGCAAGTGAAAAGACAGCCCACAGAATGGAAGAAAATACTTGCAAATCATACATCTGATATTGGTCTAGTATCCAGAATATATAAAAACTGTTACAATTCAATAATAAAAAGACAACTCAGTTAAAAAGGACCAAGGACTTGAATTGACATTTTTCCAAGGACGATAATAAGTACATGTAAATGGAAAATCAGCACATATAAAGATGTTCAGCATCATTAGTCATTAGGGCAATGTAAATCAAAGGGATTTCACACCCACTATGATGGCTATTATCAAAAAATATGGACAATAGCAAGTGTTGGAGAGGACGTGGAGGAATTGGAACCTTCATACATTATTGGTAGAATTGTAAAATGGTGCAGCCACTGTGGAAAAGGTTAAACAGAGAGTTACCATATGACTCAGCAATTCCACTCCTAGGTATGTACCAAAGAGAATCGAAAACACATGACCACACAAAAACTTATATATGAATATTCATAAAAACATTCATAATAGCCAAAAAAGTGGAAACAACACAAAAGTCTATCAGCTGATGAATGGATAAATAAAATGTGATACATCCATAGAATGGAATATTATTCAGCAATAAAGAGAAATAAGTTCTGAAACATGCTACAGCATGAGTGAACCTTGAGAACGTTAGGCTAAGTGAAAGAAGCCAGTCACAAAAGACCACACATTGGATGGGCCCATTACTCATACAATTTTCTCACTGTAGAGACAGAAAGTAGATTAGTGGTTGCCAAAGGATGGAAAATAGGCAGTGACTGCTATTGGGTACAGGGTTTCTTCGGGGGATGATGCAAATGTTCTGGAAGTGGTAATGGCTGCACAACTCTGTAAATATAATAAAAACCACTGAATGGTATACTTTAAAAATATGAATTTTTGTGGGAACTAAATTATATCTTAATGAAGCTGTTACTAAAAAAAAAAAAAAAAAAAAAGGAGTCCTCCAGAACGAGGTCCCCCTTCACAGAGCACTGATCACATCATGCCTGAAATACTGGATTCAGTCCTGGGCATAGGACAGAGCAAATCAGAGCCAGCTTACCAACAGAAAAGCAGCTTAGGTAATTAGGACATTTAGACTGTTCTGGGCAAAACACTGAAGATATGTGAGATGTTTAACCTGTTTCAAAAAGAAAAAAACTTTTGAAGGGCATTCTAGTCCTGCAAATTTGAGTGACATTTATGTGGAAGAGGGATCAGAATTGCCCTCTGTCATCTCGGAACACTGAACTACACAAGGAGAAGGTGAGTGTTGCCTCAACACAAAGGAGAACTTTCTAAACATTGAATTATCTGAAAAAGGGGCTCCCTCCGGGGATGCCGTGCTTCTCACCTGAGAGCAGAGGCTCGGGGTTCACGTGGTAGGCCTGCAGTGGAAGGTGGCGGTGGCTTCACATGACAAGTTGGACTGGCTGAGATAGTTTTCCCATTAGTGGATTCTATCATTTAATCCTAGGAAGCTCTTCTGGGTTGTAACTGATCACTCAGCTCTCATATGCCTGGAAGTTTGTGATACTTTTTTGTCTTCATGCATTTATTACCTTGCACTTTCTCGCTTTAAAATATACCAGTGTCTTTGTCTATTTTAGTATACTCTTAAAGTACCTTCTGAAATCCATCCTTATCAACTAGAAGTCAGGATCATCAACAAACCTAGACATTTTTCTGCACCCTCCTGCAGATCGTTTATAAAATGGTCCTAAGCAGCAGCTTCGCAGGAACTCAGCTGTTGACGTGTCTCCATCCGGAGAAGTGCCCATCCATTTCCACCTTTTCTCCTGTCTCTAAACTGGCTCTTTATGCAAGGCTCCGTCAATTCCAAGTAACTCCTTTTGTTTTCAAATAGTCCATCAGATGGAGCCTTTTTAAAGGCATTTTTAAAAACTAAAGGGATCGCCTTCCTGCCACAAGGTGAATTGCTCGGGAGCCGTGCATGGTCTCGCCTGCTAGGTACTACCGCTAAACATCAGGAGGGAAGGTGGAGGGCTGTGGGCCAGTCCTTTCACGGCTGCCCCGGTACCCACATGCCTACTTATCTCCTCAAAGAATTATAACAGATGAATCAGGCATAATTTACTTTTGCAGGAGTCACGTCATTTCCTTAGAGTTCTGTGGCCCTAACCCTTTTAATTTCAACAGGCTTAAAAGGTAAAAAAGTCTGGCCTCAATAGTGGATGGTTTCCACTATCCCCTGGGCACCCTCCTTATAAAACAATTATGCTGTGTTCTGCCCTTCAGCACAGGGCCACTTAAAGACAGGGTATAAATTTTGAGCTCCACAGATTCTCCCTTAAGTTTCTTTAGAAGAGTGAGTTTTTAACCTGCTGGAGGCTATGGATCAATTACAATAATATACAAAATAATATAATTTCAATCATATATGAAACCCTGTGTGCATGTATATATATGTTTTTCTTTCCTGATGCGGAGTTTACACCTGACCTGCCATTCACAGTGGGTTTCTCTGTGTTTATCGTATGTGACCAAAACGTCGTTAATCCCAATATCCATGAGACTGTTGCTGTTCGCCGCTGTTCACTTCCATTGCCACTGCTGCTACTATCAGAACTGTCACTGTCATCAAGACTGTTATCAGTTTCCATCTTCCCAGTGGCTGCTTGGCTGCAGTCTCTGACATCTGTCACGAGCAGGCTAGAGGGTGCACAGCTCTAGAACCGGTTCAGATTCGAGCTGGAAGTACACTAGGAACTGCCGGGGGTGGTATCGGGAAGAGTTGTGTTGGCCTAGGCCCGAGATCTGGGTGCCTCGCAGTGCTGCAGTATACCCCAAGCTCACCAAGGCAGTTTTTCCCTCCCTGCTGCCAAGTTGGCCCAGCTCGTACAGTGGGTATCACTGGTCTCCAGCTCGGGGTAAGCTGCACTCACATGTCTGGTACCCTATCCACTTGCCTAATTCTTGCCAACCTCCTTCTCTAGCGTACTGGGTAAAAGCACTGTCTCAGCTCAGGCTGCTTTAACCACGTACCGTAGACTGGGTGTCTTACACAGCACACATTTATTTCTCACAGGTCTGGGGCTGGGAAGCTCAAGGTCAAGATGCTAACTGATTCATTTCTTGGTGAGGGCCCTCTAGCTCGCTTACAGAAGCTGCCGTCTTGCTCTGGTGTCTCTTCTTCTTATCATGAGGGCGCTCATCCATCCTGGGGGCTCCACCCTCGTGACCTCATCTAAACCTAATCGCCTCCCAAAGGCTGTGCCTCCTAATACCATCGCATTGGAGGTTAGGGCTTCAAATATGGATTTGGGGAGGAGACAGACATTCAGTCCATAACAAACATCCTGTGGTGTCCAGCTGCCCAGGTGGGAATCCATGCTCCACCACTTACTTTGCTTTCCCTCGCTGTGCCTCAGTTTCCTCATCCCTAAAAATGGGGATAATAATGGTATTAACTTCATAGACTCATGAGGATTAATTGAGTTCATGAAAATAAGAGCTAGAACAGTGGCTGGCATGTAGTAAATGCTGCATAAATGTTAACTACTATGATTTATTTAAGGACGTAGATTATACCCTGGGTTTGACCCACTAAGACCATAACCCAGGTTACTCTTGGGCAAATATTGGAGTGGTCCTCGAACACTTCCAGAGACAGGAAATCCTCCCAGATGCTCTATTTAACTTGACTGTCTTATTCCCCTGTACCATGACAGCAAGTTAACCCATGCTTGGTAAGGAAGAACACATCTGCAGACAGCTGGTCTTCGAGGAATGTATCTCAGGGAAGCTAGTGGAGGTGTCCAGCCTAGGGATTTTTGAACTTTGTCTGAAAGAAACAAGATCCCTGTGTTATGTTGTATAATCACCAAAAAGAAACAGTACTTGTAGAGGGCATGGAAGTACATCACTCAGATCTCCTTTCAAGAGAAGCTGCTGTTTCAGGGGACACAATTGGTGGACAGCCCCCCACCCCTTCGGATCTGCTATGACCACCAAGACCAGGCTTCCTCTAATGGGCAGCCTTTGCTCAGGACAGCCCATCAGCTTGACCTGAGTCTTTCTTGGAACTGCTTCAAAGTTCTTCCTACCCAATCCTTCCTTTCCTCACTCCTTTCTTACAGGTGTCAGACCTGCCTGGTGGCCTGAAGGCCTTCTCGTGTTCCCACCCTCTGTATCTGTCACAGGCGTTTTCCCAAATAAGTCGCTCGTATACACAGCAGCTATTACGAGCTCTCTGAACTTCTAGAAGTTTTACCTGCCCACAAATGAAAGCAAATGCTTTATTTCTGTCCATGCAGGATGAACCTTCGTAGAAATAGCATACCAAGTGAGAAAAGAAACGTTAATGCACTTAGTGACGTGTCATACTGAAAAGACTTTTTTCTCTGTATCTTTATAATCGTTTTTACTTGGCTCATTTTCTCATCAAATTTCAAATAAATCCAGATTCTCTAGTTTGTATGCTTGTTAATTCCTTATCATAAGCTCATGGGTTCATGTCAGGTATGTAGAAAGGCAAATTTATAAGCCTTCCTAATGATTCAAAAAAAAAAAAGCAACGAAGACAAATAGGTAACCATTGAGCTGTTGACTGTAGAGGCCCATTTGCATTTGAAATATTTAGGACTTCATAATAGCACAGAATTGAAAGATACATTGACTGGGTAATTCCACCATAGTTTAATCAACGTGCTATCACAGTAAGTGCGCCTATAAACCGCAGCTCCACTCAATATGACAACCTAAATGAGTGAAAAATTACCAGCAGAGTTAGAAATTACTGTTTATACCTGAGAGCCACACAGTTGTTTTCAGTGAGGCTTTGTACATTAAATATTAATTCCAGCATCCTGGGCTTATAAGCCGTTTATATTGTTTTCAGAAGAAATGTGAAATAGTAGCTACAAGGCTTTGCTTCCCCTGGACTGTAGACTTCTCTTGGCTTCAGCTTGAGCTGCATTTGGCATTACTAAGCTGCATTCATCCACCTCTTACTACAGGAAACTGGATATGCCCTGGCCAGTAGCCACCCAGCCGTGTTACTGATCTGCTGTCATGCCCAGCGGTAACCTTTGCATTGTGTTCCTGACTGTATCAGTTTCTCCTGCTTATTCCCTTGGGGAAGTCATGTTCCTTGTGTGCAGAGTATACACAGCTAAAGGTGCAGTTGTTCAGCCTTTGGGTGTTCAATAAGTACTTTGATTTCATAGTGCTTAGATTATAGTGTTATAAACAAGTTTAAGAATGATAGAATTTACCATTTTCTAGGAACAGGATACCTAATTGATGGTCTGAATTGATCTGTCGTCAAATAATGGCTGTATGAATTGATGGAAACATATATTGGTTAAAATATAAATGAAAGAACATAGGGAATAGAGCCAGGAATGTTGTGTGTGTGTGTATGAGAATTCTCCGGAAGGCAGCATAGATGCTTCCACTCATTTCTCAGAATCTGGACATTCCAAGTGCCTTGTGTAGAACACTGACAAGTTGTGGGGCAAGGAATTCTGCCTAAAGCAATACTTTGCACATAGTAGACATTATTGAATTCAAGTTTGCTTGAATTATATTAATAGGAAATTTTGTTCAATAAAAGCCAGCTCCAGAAATAAAATTACCCACAGTTCACACCTTAGGAAAGAGAACCATGGTCTGGCTCATTGATCTGAAACAATCAATTTAAAATGAGGATAAACTGGTACACTTCTAGCCTGTGAAACTAAAGACAAATGTTTATTTTAAATAAGAGCCAATATCAGGTTGAACCATATGAGACTGCCACTTTTGTAGATAAAAAATAGTGAGCATTGGCAATTTCATATGGTTCAACCTAACGGTATACAACAGGTATTGGTGTAGGGTTAGAATGTGGGTATATGAGTTGAATTGAAATTTAACCATTCAAAACATTTTAAGCATATTATAAGAATTCTATTTAAAGAAGATCCATAGAGGGCCGGCCCTGTGGCTTAGCGGTTAAGTGAGCGTGCTCCGCTGCTGGCGGCCCGGGTTCGGATCCCGGGCGTGCACTGACGCACCGCTTCTCCAGCCATCCTGAGGCCACGTACCACATACAGCAACTAGAAGGATGTGCAGCTATGACATACAACTATCTACTGGGGCTTTGGGGGGAAAAATAAATAAATAAAAATTTTAAAAAATAATAAAATCCATAGAGAATCTTTTTGAAAGCAAAACGCTCTTTTTTAATATGAGTAATAAGCCTATAATTTAATCCATTTTTGTCGACTTGAGATTTTATATGCTATCTTTTCATTAATGTGGAATCACCCATATATATAAAAGAAATCGTTTTTATTATAATTTTAAATGTAATACGGAAAATCTAAAATGAATTGCGTTTAGTTCACAAATATATTTCAATTATGGAAGATGACATGTATGCCTCAAATTTAAAACAAGGTTATAGAGATGATCATGAGAACAGCAGTAGTGTGTGGAATGAAGTCCCCATGGGGCCACTGGGATAAGGCAGGCCTGGCTGACTGGCCTAGTGCCCTTAGAAAGGTACCAAAGTATCCATATTTGTAAAATGGGGCAATAATATCAACCCACAGTGGCAATTAAAAATAGTGTACAGAAAGTGTCTGCCATTAATATTAATGCCAATAAATATTAGCTATTATTAGAAAGAAGATTCAGTTTTGAAAAAAAGAATACTTTTTTTTTCTTTTTTTAGGCCAAGTCTGGAACTTAAGCAGCTTAAAAAGAGATTAATTCAGTCCATATCACTTACCAGTTTGTCCCCACTGGAGGTATCGGTCCTGCCACGGGGGTAGCCAGAAGTGGCTGATGTCTCCAGGCAGGTCCCAGACCAGGTAAACGTGAAATAAACCAAAATTTAAAAATATAATAAAAAGCCCCTAATTCCCCCTCAGCCTAGAGCACGAGGGTGAATTAGCCCACTTGACCGCGTCTGACCGCTGTCCTCTTCCCAGCTCATGTGGCTGCTCCTGGAGGGCAGGGCCCTTCCCTCAGAGCTCAAACCCCAGTGCCTTTGCAGGCCAAGGGCAGTGCTGGCTCCAAACTGCTCTGTGGGGCAGAGCAGGCTCCTCGGGTTGGGAACAACGTGTCTTCTCTCTTTGAACAAACAACAAGGTAAAATGCTGCAGTGGTCACTCCCAGCCCGCATTTAGGTCTGTTGCCAACATAATAATGATACTATTTCAGGAAAGAGAAGCAGCAGAAATAAGCAATACAGTCTTCTCTAACCTTATTTTTAAAAATATCTGGAGGAAAAAAATCACCTTATTTTTCGTTAATTGGCAAACCAGAAAACACTAGATTTCTTCTCTCCCAACTGTCCTCGTGCAGTAACTATTATCACCATAAACATAGCTGGACGCTCTTTACATTTTGGATTTGAGGCCTCGAAGCAATAACGTAATTAACCCCACCAGTAAGTCTGGAAGGCCTGACATGGACACGAATGTTAAGAGTAGGAGAGGCAATTTTTTTTTTTGAGAGATGCAATTTTGATGACAGTGTTCTTCTTGAGGACGACTGTGACATTATCAGGCGGACTGTTAACCTGCAGACGGCCTGAATGACTCGGGCACTTGAACCCCATTAGCCGGGGCCCCACAGCCCCTGCGCACATGGCAGGCCCTGCCCGACAAGGTGGTCTCCCAGGACCCCAGGACCCACTGGCTGGTAGCCTGGACAGCAGCCCAGCTAAAAGCTTCCTGAAACATCCATGGGCACTTTCCAGAGAGTCACACAGCCTTGCTTTGGCCACTGCTGAGTGGCAGGCAGATGCTCAGTGGATAGAGAGAAGTAAGCGAGGACTCTGCCGCCCCAGACAGCCTCCTCCTTCCCCAGATAGGAGGAAAGAGGCTGGCCTCCTCCAACAGGGAGCTGGGTCTGGGGGCATGGTCATCTCCAGCCCCTTTCATCTCCTCCTCCCGGCACAGAGCACACACGGGTCCACACAGAGACACTCACTCCCAGACATGGAGGTGCACACACAGACACACACACTCACACAGATATGCACACAGACCCACACAGGACATTGACACAGGTAGACACACACACACACACAGATGCGCAAAACACACACTATCACAAGGGGGAATTTGATGTGTTCCCTCTGGTCCTCTGTCACCTGGGGCCTACACGACAGCCCCAGAAGGGCACTCCCACGTGCACAGACGGCTTTGTGTCGGAGAGAACTGCGTGGATTTAAGACTGGCCTTGTGACTCCGGGAGAACACGTCGGCTGCAATCAAAAACGCCAAAGCTACAAAGCAAAAAGGCCATCGAGGGATGTTCCCGATGCTTCCCTGAGCTACACTTGGCAGCCTGCGCACATCAAGAAGTCGGCTAATCACACAGAATTGTTTTCAGGGGATTTGGATCTTATCATTTAATAATGTTATTGCTGCCATTCTAGAGTTCGCTGACGGGTCTGCGAGCCTCTGTGAATATAGCAGAATTATCACAGACACTGGAGCAAAATCATTTTGCATAGAGAAGTCGACATTTTTTTAGGGCCAGTAAAAAAGTATTCAGATGAATGATTTATTTAATAACTGAATTTTTGAGGGACTGATTTCCACAAGAGGAAATGAATAAATTACCAGGTCTAGGGGCCGGCCCGGTGGCGCAAGCAGTTGGGTGCGCACGCTCTGCTGTGGTGGCCTGGGGTTCGCCGGTTTGGATCCCCGGCGTGCACCAACGCGCTGCTTGGCAGGCCATGCTGTGGCGGCGTCCCATATAGAGTGGAGGAGGATGGGCACGGATGTTAGCCCAGAGCCAGTCGTCCTCGGCAAAAAAAAAAAAAAAAAAAAAAAGCGGATTGGCAGATGTTGGCACAGGGCTGATCTCCTCACAAAAAAAAAAAAAAAAATTACCAGGTCTAATAAGATGGGAGAGAGAGAGCAGAAAACACCTGCAGAAGTTTTCCAGATGCTTTCTATGCTCTTCCCTGCCACCCCTCAGTCACTGTCACCCACCATTGCTTAATGCTGATTTGTCCAAAAAGCCTTCGGTAAGAACTTACCTTAAGCAAGGTTTTGTGCTAGGTGTTGGGAGTAGAGAAATGCAAGAGTGAGTCTGATCTACCTGAGGGAGGAGGGAGTACAAGCAATGCAGATGACACAATACAGGAGCAGGGGCGCCCAGCACAGCCTGGCAGGGGTAAGCAGGCTTCCCAGGAGGGGGACTGAGCTGGTTATGGAAGGATGAGTAGAAATAGGCCAGGTGGAAAGAGGAGGAAGCTTGTTGCAAGCAGAGGGCATAGCTTGTGCAAAGGTATGGAGAAGGGGATGCGTGTTTTCTTATGGAGAATTGCAAGGAGTCAGGGTGCTGCGCTGCAGAGCAGCTGGGGTGAATGGGGGGAGCCCCGGGGAGACCCAGGGGCTTCCTGCACAGGAATGTGATCCCGGAGGCAGTGGGGAACCTCCCGGGAAGGTATTTCTCCATGTCCCCATGGCTGTTAACAAGCCGCTGCCCTCCACTCTTGCGTAAACCTCCTGGTGCTTTGAGGCGTCTTCCACCTCTGCCCTTCCCTGACTTTCCTGACAGGCTGGTCCTTCACCCTTTGTGTGAGTCATAGTTTCCTCTCCTCCTCACTCCTGCCATCGTCCTGGATGACGTCAGTGACCATCCAATACACAGCCTCACCATTTGTGATCCAGTGACTTCCACCTCCACTCTGCCTCCACCCTCCACTCCTGTGGCCAGACCTGGGGCCCCGCCAGCTCCCAGAATTCTCTATATATGGAGTCTCCATCTCCGGTACCCAGCTCCTGCTCATAACCTCCTGTGCTTCCAGCTTCCTCTCTCTTTTGCTTCTACCATACCTAGTTTTTGACCTCATCAAGATCTCTGGTTTCTCTCCATTTGCTCCCCCATCTTTCAGTCCCCTCAGCATTCACTCACTTCCTAATCCAGCCAAGATCCCACAGCTCTCTCTCCAAACACAGTTTTTCCAAAACCTTCCACTTCTGTGTGCTCTTATTCGTTGCACCCACCCCGCACGGCATTAGTCCGGCAGCCTGCCCTCACACCCTCCTGCTCCAGGCTTCTGGGCACAGCCACGAGACCCCTCCGGTCACCACCACACAGAATCAAGGTTTCCAGCCTCAGGGGAGCAGTCACTGCTGCATGCCTTTGGGTGTCCAGTTCCGTTTTCTCTCCCATTACCCAGATTTCAAACCTTCAGCTCTCCAGAGTCCCCCGCCCACTCCCCACGGAGAAACGCATGTACTTCTGAGGAAGGCATTAAAGCAGAGACCTCCAAAAAGAAACATGGTCGACTTCCGAGCCCCACACCTGCAAATGGGCCTGCACCCAGACCAGCTCCAGTTGTAAGGCAGTTGCTCCGCCTTTTATCTACAGTTCATTCCTCCTGAGGCCAGGACCCCGCTCCACACAGCCTCAGAGAGACCTTGTCCCTTTGTTGTCCCTTCTCTCCTGTGTCTTCAGCCTCTCCATGGCTGCTGGCTCCCTCCTGTCAGCAGTACCATTCGGCTGAAGAAAAAACACTCTAACACGCGCAAGAAACTGCATTCTTCTCCCTTCATGGTCAGGCCTCTTTAAAGGTTCGTTTACAATCACTGCCTCCAATTTCTCACCTCCTGCTTCCCATTCAGTCCTCAACCCACAGCAATCCCGCTTCCACTGCTGCTGAAGTTCTGCCTACGTCCTTGCTGCGACTTCCAGGGGACCCCGTCGCTCCGGATCTGGCTGAATCTCCCCATCACATTTGATGCTGTTAACCTGTGCCCCCTTGAGATTCTCTCCTCTTGTATTCTCGAACCACTCTCTTCATTTCTTTTCTACCTCCCTGTCCACTCCTGCTCAGTGTCCCAGAGTGCAGGTGGGAAAAACACCCCAAGGGTGTTAGGAGACTGAGAGAAAAAGCGAGTGGGAACAGGAGCGAGGAGCAAGGTCTTGGAGGAGGGTGAAGAGAGCACAGGTGGAGGCCTGGCTTCAGACAGGAAAAGCAACACTTGACCCACCTGTGAGACTGGAGAAAGGAGCTAAAAAGGCACAGTGTGAGAAAGGTCATGCCTGGAGGCCTCAATTTTCTCTAAAATGTAGGAGGTGAGAGTATCCGCTGTTTGGGTTGGCAGGAGTTGAACTTTAGAGAGAGGTGAAGATCTAGAATGAGCCCGGGTGCCAGTGGAAGTGTGTGCTGATCAAGGACGGGTGAAGGACTTGTTGAGGCCAGCACAGGTAGGATCTGGGCGGAGGACAGATGCACTCAGCACTCTTGGGCATTTTCCATCAGCACTCGGCTGCCCCAGAGCAGGAGAGTAAAGAGCAGCCAGGGAGGATCCAGCCAGGGTTTGGTTCTTCCGGGCCAGTGAAGCAAAAGGCTAGACAGGCCAGGGATTCAAGGATGCTGATGGAGGACGCATCCAGGCGATCAACCAATGAACCCAAACCGTAGGGAAGAAGTAGACGGCAGCGAGCTGGTAACCAAGGAGACAATGGAGGAAGCAAGAGACTGGCTGTCTCTGGGGGATGGAGGGGCGGGTGCCGTGGCAGCGAGGCAGTGTGAGCTGGAAGGAAAAGAGAGTGTGAGGTAGGGGTAGAGCAATACTAGGTTATGGCCAAAATCCAGGCGCTTGTTCTCGTTTTTATTTGTATTATGAAAGTTTCAAATAGGCACACAGGTGAGAGAATGGTCCAATGAATCCCATCACTTAGCTTCAACAGTTACCAACATTTTGCCCATCTTATTTCATCTAATCATCCACAACTCACACTTTAGGGGGTGGGAGAGTGGGAGGCTGTAGTATATTAAAGGAAATCCTAGTTTTCACATTATTTCACCTATAAACACTTCGGTGAGTAAAATTCAGGTTTTTAACCTGAGAATAGTACACTGAAATAAGAGTTTGGGTCAAGGATGATGATAATAATAATTACTATTTATTGTTTAATATATGCCAGATATTTTACAGATATTTAATTCTTCCAAAACTCCATGAGGTCAGTATTATTATCATTCCTATTTTATAAATGAGGACTATGAAGCTGTGCAAAGTTAGGAGCTTTGCCTAAAATCACTCAACTAGTAAATGGAGCTGCTGGGGATTAAACCTCAGTCTGTCTGACTGCAGTGTCCTTCCTCTCAAGTTCAGCGCTCTGCTGAGTGTTTTGGGGGCTAAAGGGACAGAAATTACGAAGTTATTGGGTGCTTTCAATCTCCTAGGATCATAATTCCAAGGTAAAAATAATGGCTATAATTTATGTGCCAAAATGTGATCACTATTCGGGTAGAGAGGTGCTGATGGAAAGGCTGGTTGATGCCAGAGTAGGAAGCAGGAAAGAGCAACATCGCTGCACAGCTGAGCCTCAAAGGACCAAGGGTTTTTGCGTGAGGGTGCAAAGGGATGGTCTCCCAAGGGTGGCAGGTCAAAGGCCCACGGCCCCACCTGGCTTCAATGGGGGTGACAGGATGAGTAACTAACTCCAATAGAAAGAAGCGTGACCCTGTGGGAGAGCCATGGTGGGGACATGTGAAGGTCTATTTACCGCGGAACTTGGGAGTCAGTGGGCAGAGCGACAAGGGCCAGGAAAGAAGTCGGTGATGGGAGGGTCCAAGAGGAGCAGGCAGCTGGAAGAAAGGATAGGACTGAACGTTGTCTTTTCAGGCCAAGTGAAATGGACATCAGAGCAATTGCCGTGGTACTCAACGTGTGGTCCGTGGACCAGTGCCCGTCTGCCGACTCCATTATCAGTCCACAATGGGCTAGGTACAGAAATTGAGAGGAAGCAGCAGTTTAGAAATTTGCAGAGCAATTTGACATTGCCACAACTTCCACCAGCCAATTTTTCTTGTAATTTACGAAAGTACCGATCCATGCCAGATTAGAAATTTCTTAGAAATGATCCTTCACCACAGAGCGTTTCAGAAGCACTGGTCTGTATTGCCATATGTATTATGACGTATTTGCTCTCATTTTCCCATCTGGTTTGATTAAGGCCACTGGACACTTTATTTCAATAGGCAGCTTCCCTGTAATCTTAAAAGAAACAACAGCTGAAATGAAATTGGAGGAGTTAACACTAACCACTCTGGCTACAAGATTCATTTAGAAAGGAAACGAAGCTTTTGTGTTTATCACATTTACTAGTTACTGAATCCAGTTTTCCAAACTCTTAGTAAAAGCTTTCCCAGAATTCCAAGATTGGGGGTGGTTACTGTGGGCTTTCCAGCAGAAGAGATTTTATTTTCAGACTTTATTCCTTGTTTTAGAATTACCACAAGTTTTAAAAGTAATTGAACTTGGTCTAGACAGCATATTTCGGTAGTTGCTAAGGAACTGGATTAGTGCTAATCTAAGGGATGTATTATTCATTTTTATTTCCATTTGTTACTACAGAACTTTAATTGCAGATAAATGTCTTTTATGGCTCTCCGGGGTGTAAAACATTTCTCTCTTAGCTGGTGGGTTAGCCAGGGGAGACCATGTTTCTATGCACCCTGCAAGCAGACGGCATTCAGGCATGAAGTGGCTCAAAAGAAGAAAAAGGCTTCTCGCGGCTTAGACAATAGCTGGCCTTGTAAGCACAGGCCATGGCTGAGCGCTCAGGCCCAGAGCAGCAGCACCCGCCCGGGCAGTGGACCCAGGGCCTGGGGGCCGTGTCCGCTGATGCTGCACGCGCTCCTGATCGCCTCCTCACGTCTCAGATGATGTCATCCTGCAACCTGCTGCCACAGTCACCAGGCAATCAATTCCTCAGATAAAAGATCAGTTGTCAAACCAAGAAACTCATTTTCCACATGGCAGCCAGAGTGAGCTTTTTGAAAAGCAAATCTGATAGCATCACCCCAGCCTGACCTGTCCTCCTCCAGCCCCAGTCTGCTTGAAACACTTGAGTGCTGCCCAGGGCCTTTAAGATAGGGATGAAAACCCTTGCAGAGCTCAGAAGGCCCTACCTGGGCTGTCCCTCTCCAAGTGCACGGCGCGCCACGCTCAGCCTTCCTGTTCCTCTCGAAGGCAGCCTTACCCTCATTCTGACACTGCCCGCCCAGAGCTCCTCCTTGCCCTCACTAGACACCCTCAGTGCTCACTCCCGGTCTCCCTTAGCCAGGAGCACCTAGGTAGGTCCTCATCAGTCCATACCACTCCTTCCTGGCATCTGTCACATCTGTAGGTTCACGTTTATTTGTGTATGTTTGACTAAGATTGGGTCTCCAACAGACTAGAGCTCAGGAGGGCATAGACCGCCGGGTCCTCTTTGAGCCTGTATTTCCAGTATCCAGAAGAGCCCCCAGCACGTAGCTAGCACTGCAAGAGCGAGGATTGAAAGCAGAAACTCTTACATAAAATCCAAACAGCACTTCAGCCTTCGGCTATTTGTGGACTCTCCTCAAGAGCCACGATATCATGAGCTGTGTCTCTGCCAAGGCCCCGCCGTGACGCTCTAGTGAGGGACCGCAGCTGCTCCTCTGTGCGCCAGTTGCCAGCTCTTACAGAGTAACACCCATGAAGTTACAACCGTTTGGTTCTGTCTGGAAAATAACACCACCACCACCATCCCAAAAAAAAGAAAAGCAACAGCTGCTAGTGCTGGTGCTGAATAAGGAGAACAAGTGAAGTCATCTAATGCTTTCCTCTCTCACCGGGGTGTATGCAATGGGCGTATTCATGAATTTGAAGGTTGATAATAGCTAACACCCGTGGAACCCTGACTATGGGTGAGGCTGTGTGTTGCTGTTTGCGGATATTTTCTCATTAGATCTATTTTTATCCTCCTTTTACAGATGAAGAAACAGAGACTCAGAGATGTTAAGTAGTATACCCAAGGTCACACAGTAGTGGCAGAGAGTGGATTTGAGGCCACATGATCTAACACATTCCAGAGCCTGCACTCTTAACCATTACCTGTACCTCCTCTCCCAGAGAGGTCCAGGACACATCCTTAGCAGATATCAAGGGATATCTCATAGGCTAAATACTATCTGTTGGTAGAGGAACAGTTGTCCCTTAGTTTAATACTTCGGGTTTGAATTAAGATTTAACTAAAAATAGCTGAAGCGGTTACCTTTACTTTCTTCCCTTTCCATTACATTTTCCATTTTGACCCATTTCTAAGATACAGATTTATCATCTATCTCTCTCCCAGATAGATATCTTCATGAATGTTCAATGGCTTCTCTCTGCCTACAAGAATACGACAAAGCACTTAGCCTGGCACATGAGGCCCTGGTGAACTGGCCCAGACTCTGTCCCCTCTCATCTCCCACTGAATCCTTCAGACAGGACTCCTAAGCAGATCGCAAGCCAAGGACTTGCCTGCTTCCTTGCCTGAAATGTGATTCTCCCATCTTGAAATCCTATTCATCCATCGAAGCCAGGTCAACCTGAGGGGCAAATAGCATAAAGAATGACAACAAATACTACTATTATTTTTTAAATAATTCTAAATATCATTAAGTTCCATAATACTGAACCAAGTCTGGGAGGAAAGAGTCATTGAAAACGGTCTCAGCCTTTTGAAAACATGTGATTGGTAAGATTTTCAACAGTAGATTCGCATTCAATTTCAAATTAGGAGAGAATATTTCATATCACCTCTAGTGGGTTTTTTTTCTCAACAACTCTAAATCTACCAGAAGGCCTTTGCAGCAGTTTTCTCAAAGTGTAACGGATTCTACTTTGTATATCATCTCTTCGTGTTTAATTATAAGGATTTGAATTTGCAGCACTAATTAATCAGTAATTAGATAGTACTGTAGCAAAAGAAATTAAACAAAGATAAAAACAACAACACAACTCAGCACAGGCCATATCATCTGGTCATGTTTCATGCAGCATGATAAAAAAAACTCCCTGAGAAAAACAGGTTAACCAGATCATTAGCAATATATTCCTTTGATTTTTTTTCTTGTTGTTGTCAGTGACCTCCAAGGCCAATGGGAAACTTAAAGGTAATCCAAATACAAAAACATTATGATTATATTAATGTTTATTCCTCTTTTCACTCTTCATCAGAAATCCGCTTTATAACACTCAATAATTATTTTGAAATGTAGTGGTAGACTTTGGCGATGCAAAAAAAAAAAATGCATACTTTATAATGATACATTCTCTATGGATCTTCATATTTAAAAAACACGTAAATCAGCTTTTGAGTTAATTATCGATTAGACCTCTAAAACAAAATGTTCACCTTAGATATGAAAAATCAAAAAAGATAGAAAGGAGATTGGAAAAATAAAGGTCCCTGAAACCCAGATGTAGAAGAGGAAAAAGGTGTGAGTGTAGAGCAGGTCCTTTTCGGGGTCAGGGTGGCAGGCAAGGGGACCCTCTCCCTGCCACGCTCTTGGGCCTCTTCTCCTGGTTCCTAAACTGTTTGTTAATGAGAGAAAAAGAGAAGACTGATGGTTGGAAAGAGAGGTCAGCAGCTCCTGTAATTCAGTCTTGGGAGAGATGACAGAGTGGCCTGCTCAGGTGTGCCCCACACTGGTGTGGAGAGATGCTGACAGCTGGGCTCTGGGGATGGCAATCGGAGGACTCTCGGGGTCTACACGGCAGTCTGTGTAGCAAGCCTTTCTCCTTCAAAGGCCCCCCAGGTACTCCTTCCCCTGTGACCATGACCACACGGGGAGACAGCCAACAAAACACTCAAAGTTACCTGAAGGCGCTCTAAGTTCTTTCCCTGGCGCTGGTTCAAGAGGATTCATTTCCGTAAGAAACTGGCATCACCTTTCCTCCCAAGAACGAGGATCTTGTAAATTGTGGATATTGTAAAATCTTTTCATGGTATGCCAAATGAGTGAGCAATTTTTTCCCTAAGTGTATGAGATTGTCTTGAAAACTTCTGCAGGGTGAATTTCATTGTCTGCTCTCAAGCTTGCTTTCTAGAAGTATTTTTAATTGCCTGTCTCTGAAACAAAGTAATTTGTCTTTTGATGGAACAATTAGCTGAGAAAGAGCATAAGGTGCCTTGAGAAGAACTAGAGAAGAAAATTTCAAGTCCCATCTTTTGGTACCTTGGATTGAAAGAGTAAGCTCTGCTTAGTAATTTAGCATCATGGTGGGCATTGTAAAGCCAAATTGTAATAATTTTTATAACTTCATGATGAAATTATTTGAGCAGCCCCCTACCCCAACATTGAGAACAATTTGATTGTTCTCCAGTTTAGGAATCTCCTTCCCACTGTGTTGGCAAGTGAAGCTATAAAGTTTCTATCTGTAAGAGTTCATTGCTTTTACAGATTATACAGCACACCTGTGAGTGAAAGCCACATTTGTCAACGTGACAATTCATTTGTCAATATGGCTTATTAATCCTCTGTCGTGCTTCTTCAACTGTTCCCTAATTTGAAAATGTTCATCCCTCAGGAGGTGGTACAATTTATCTGATGTCAATGTGCTACGTAAATTTTTGCCTCTCGATATTAACTTCTTTATTGAAATAAGCTTAAACAAGCTGACTCCAGTTCATAATGATCATTATCTTATGAACCTTTATTCAGGGTTAACTGGCCAAAATTAATGAACCAGAGTAACCTCTTCATCTCAGTGAAAGATTACCAGTGGCTCTCCACTTCAACAACATGGTAACTACTCCTGTGACCTATCCTTCGTCTAGTAGAGGGTAGTAGAGCAGAGCACTGGGGTTTAAACACCACTGATTGCGTTTCTCCTCCACTCTCTCCCATCTTGGTAGATGGCTCTAGCTAATGCTCAAGCCAAACGCCTGGGAGCCATCCCGGATTGCTCCCTTTTGCTCATCTCCCACACCCAGTGCATCAGATCGCCTGCCACTGCCCCACCCTAGACCAAGCCACCCTTTCCTCTCATCCTGACTCCTGGCGATTATCTCCGGACTAGCTTCCCTGCTTTTATTCCACCTTCCGTAGAATCCATCCTCCATATAACAGTTCAAGTAATTATTTTAAAAATGTTAATCGTGGAGGCCGGCCCGGTGGCGTTGTGGTTAAGTTCTTGCGTTCCGCTTCGGCGGCCCGGGGTTCGCCAGTTCGGATCCTGGGCTCAGACCTACTCACCGCTCATCAAGCCACGCTGAGGCAGCATCCCACATAGAAGAGCTACAACTGTACAACTATAATACACAACTGTGTACTGGGGCTTTGGGGAGAAAAAAGAAAGAGAGGAAGATTGGCAACAGATGTTAGCGCGGGGCCAATCTTTGTCAAAAAAAAAAAACAAAACAAAAATACTGATCATCTTATGTCACTAGGCCCACTTAAAGACTTCCAGTGACTTCCCGTTCCTCTTAGAATTAAAACAGAAACACCTCCCATGGCCACAGGACCCCCCATGACCAGCTCTGCACCCTTCTCCCCTTCTCACACTCACTGGGTTGTTCTCCAACTAGCCAGTGCTCGTTCCTGCAGCCTGCCTTTACACGCTGTCTTTTCTGCTTGGACTGCATTTCCCACCCCTCAGACTGACTCCTCTTCCCGCTTCACACCTCACCTCAGATGTCACCTCCTCAGAGAAACCTTTCCTGACCAACTGAAGTGCAGCCGCCCACAGTCACCGTCAACCTGATATGCCCTTCATAGCACTTGTCACTATCAGAAATTATTCTGCTCCTTTTTCTTTACTGATCATTGTGTTTCTCCCCACCAGCCTAGTCTGTTGTTCACCATGCATCACCTGTGCCTGGAACAGGGTCTAGCCCATTAGTCCACTCTCAACAAACACTTGCTAGATGAATGACCAATGAATGAATCCTTCTCTTCCTAATATTCTAGGGTTTTGACTGGATCACTTAACCTCTGGACTTCAGCTTCCTCACTTAGACAATAAAGCTAACCAAACATTGCATTTTCATGGGGATAAGTTAAAGGAGTAAACGTGTGTGGTAGCATGTGGTACATGGCACGGCCCACAGTAGACGCACAGTGAGCACGGTTAACAATGTCCCTCCCTGTTTTCCAGGAAATCCTCAGAGGAACTGGACATGGACAAGGTGACAGCAGCAATGGTACTAACCAGCTTGTCCACCAGCCCGTTGGTTCGAAGCCCTCCTGTGCGACCGAATGGTGAGCCTGGGGTATGGGGCATAAGGAAGGGCCCCTAGACACCAAGAGCAGGGTCTCTTTTTGAGGGAGTCTCATTCCCTTGGAACACAATGAACAATTAACCCTCACTCATTAGCAGGAGGCAGGGGAAATGTGGAAGAAATGGAGAGCTCAGAGCTTTCAGCTTCCTCCTCATCTTCCGAGACCCCACTGCATCTCCTTCATACGTACATCCATCCAACTCACATTTATTGAGCTCCATCACCTTTCCATCACTATATATTTGTAGTACTTGTGTTCCTTTTTTCCCAGATAAGTGGAGATTGGTATAATGAAGTTATTTTCCCCGGCATTATTTCTGTTTGATTGGAGAGGCATTTGGATCAGAGTACTCTGAAGATGAAATATTTTTGAAAAAACATTATCCCAGACTCTTTATGAAGTAGAACTATTTAATCCATTCATTCATTCAATATATATTTATCAGGTACCATGCTTGATGGTTTGAATTCATCATTGAAAACAATATCCATACACCCAGGTAGTGTACAATCTCTATAGGAAAAAAAGACTATCAATCATAGCCATATTAATGGCTAGCGTTTATTGAGTACTTACTATGTGCCAAGTACTAGGCTCGCTTTATCCCATGTAATTCTCACAACAACTCTATGAGATGTTATCATCACTGTTTTACAGATGAGTGAACTGAGGCACGTGGGGATTAACTGACTTGTAAATAACAGAGCTGAAATTCTATTCTAATATCCTTCTGATTCCAGGTCTTCTATCTTAATCATGATATAATATTGACTCATATAATTCAATATGACAAATCAGCAAGGCACTAGGAGATGAAGTTGGAGAGCCTGGCAGGAGATCTCTCAAGAAGGGCCATCTGTGCCTGGCTAGGAGTGTGGACATTAATCTGAGGCTATCAGAGAGCTATTAGATGACTTAAGCACTGGAAAGTTACAGTTGGGTTTACAAGCAAAAACAAAACCATATGGGTGCCTGAACCTTGTTGGTGACAGTGGGGGTGAATAGGGCATAGTTGGGAAACATGAAGAAGGCTGAATCAACAGGACTTGGTGATGGGCAGAGAGGATGAAGGACAGGGAGTGACAAGAGTGACTTCAGGCAGTTAGTGTGCTTCAGAGGAGGCCCATTCCCTGAGACAGGGAACAATGGCGAGGAACAGATCTATTGGTGAATGTTTGGGGCAAGAGGTGGGGTTGCTGAAAAGATGATGGGTTCAGTTTGAAACAAGTTTAGTAGACAGTACCTGAGGATTAGTAACGGGTCAGCGTCTGGTGGAGATTTGGGTAGAACCTGGGAGAGAGATCTGGGCTGATGATGCAGAATTGGAAGGCAACATTTTGAAGCCATGAGAGTAAATGAGATCACCAGGAGAGAGTTATGTAGAAGCAGAGTGTGAAGAGAAGATGGCTAAGGGGGAGAGGCTCGCCACACTGTAAGGGGTCAACAGAGGGAAGAGAGCCCAAGAAGAGCCTGAGGGGTGACCAGAGAGGTAGAGGAGAACTAGGAGAGTGTGGTTTCATGGAAGCCAAGGGAAAAGCTTGGTTCAAGGAGAGCCATCTGATGCCTCAGAAGGTCAGACATGAAAAGGACTGAATTCCACATGAGGTAGAAGGTCCCTGGTGGTTTTGGCAAGAGCATCCACAGTGAACTAACCATGGGCAGAAGACAGACTGTAATTCACTGAAATGAATGCACTGAGACCGCTGAATGGAACTTACCAGCAAGGGAAAACCTTCTCTTAAGAGCCAGACCAGTCGATGAGACTGAGCTATGGTTCTCACATAATTTGGTTGTAAGCATGAGATGTTAAAATAAATTTGTTGAACATCCAATGAGTCCTCACCAAAACTTACTCCAACCCAACTGTAAGCGGCAAGAATGACCAAGATGCTGGGAATTCAAATCAATACCATAAACCAGTAGTGCCCACTGTCATGATTCACCACAGCTGGGTGATGCCACCTCTTTACATAGAGTGGATAAGGTGCTCTCGGGATGAGCCTGGCCGTTCCTGTTGAAGGACCTGCCCTCTCTTCTCGAGGCCTCTTGGCAGACAGGTATCCTGATTTACCTTTCTCAGTTTGTCAATGCCACAAAGAAAGATTACAGTAAAAGCAAAACTGAAGGCCCCCCCAAAACCAATCCTAGGAAAAAGGAATTGCAGAATTTCATGGAATCCTCAGAGAAGAAAAAGTATATTTTAATATAATCATTATTTTTATTTTTACTATTGCATTCTTTTTTAATTGAGAACATTTTTAATGTTCCTTTTTATTGAAAGGTTAGAATCAAAATAAACCTTTTGCTTCTTCAGTGCAAACTTTTGTTAGCATGGTTATAAAGTAAGTAATTCAATGTTCATTATGATTTAAAAAATAAGTATGCAACTAATAGTTCAAAATTGATATCTTTCATTTAGTCTGCCACAGGAAGCAAATTCTTAAAAAAGGGAAGCAGTTTATGATAATGAAGGCATTTTTTTTTTTTTAGAAATAAATATTTTCTGCAGAATTGTTGTATATCAGTGTATTTTTGGAAACTGTTGTGATCCTTTTCTCTCATCATTTTGTCAGGATGTGGGTCTGCAAAGAAGCTGAGATTCCAGCAGTGCCTGTCTGCATTTTTGGCAATACTTGTTTAACATAAGGAGACACTGCTCCCTAAAATATATTATGCATTGGTTCTGACTTTTTTCTGAAAAACTCATTTCTATATCACATTGTCCTTTTGACTAAAAAGTGTTTCTAAAGGAAATGTCATTCACAAGTAAGCAAATTAACTTTTGGCATTGACATGAAGCAGTGTAACCACACTATAATAATAGATGGTTCTCGAAATAAATTCAGTTCCTCATACTTAACATGATTACACATCTAGCACCATGAACTTATTTTATTTTACAAGAGCATCCCGTGGTATACTTATAAGCCTCCTGGGCCTGCCAAGTGAGTTTGTGACACCAGGCAATATTACCTAAGGCCTTAACTAGGCTCCTCTTGAAGTCCTGTTGTACTGAATGGAGCTTCCTTATTTATAACAGGCAGCTCGGGTCTGGTGAGTGTATCCATCTCTGTGTGGCCTGCAGGAGGGAGATACTAATTTGGTTTTGTTGATGCTGGCAAGGCATGAGCCTGCATAAGTGACCATTTGAGTCTGCTAGAGCCTTGCTTTAATGAGATGGGGAACATACTTCTGCTATTTCAACTTAAAACTTCACTCCTTCAACTAAACTTTTTGCTTGACATAGTTGAAGAATATGCTGGAAATCTATAATTAGGTGAAGATAGTCAAGAAATTTTCCCATGAATGTTCGTCTACCGTTTGTCTTCATTACTAATTACACAGATGTGAACAGCATTTTTTTAATGAGGCATTTTGGGATTTTTTTTCCTCCCTGTAGTTATAATATAGTTTTAATATATTCCAAATGCACATAAATATGGAGAAGAAATTATTCAAAAAGAAAGTAGAATTTATACAAATGCTAATGAAGATTGGGAATCTTGAAAAGTAAAGCAAATCTTCAGTGATTAAAAGAGCCCCCCGAAGTCATTCTAACTGGGCGAAGATCTTTCTGTCTTAGCAAACATGTCATAATGTTTGCCCCCAGAAGTGGAAGGGTAAAATTCAACACCAATTTTATCAGTAATTATTACCAATAAATTCTTCTCTGAGCTCAGCTTTGCTGGAGATGAAGGAGGAGACTCAGCACAGGGCCTGCATGCACTGCAGGAGAAAGAGGGCCACCTGGTAGACCAGGGCTTGTGTCCCCAGCCCACGTGACAAGTCACCTAACCTCCTGGTGCCTCGGGGTCATCATCTGTAAAACAGGCATGATAATCCTTACTCTGAGAGACACATGTTGTGAGACCGCATGAGATTGTGTGAATGAGCTTTGTAAGATGTAAAACACCCGTCAAATGTAAGGTACTATTATGTTATAATAAGCAGCATGGTAAATGGCATTAGGTAACTATCCAGAAATTATTATTTCTCTTAGATTCTTAAATCTTTGGCTAACTTTTTCTATAAACGTATTCCAAGGATCACAGTGCTAGGAGAAATTCCTTTTAATGACTTAAAATAGGGGGTAGGGGTGGAGGGAACTCTGCGCCCAAGCAATTCGGGAGAATCCTGGAAAGGGTTTCCCTCTTAGAAATACTGCAGTCCGCAAACGCAGAGCTCCCTAAATTTAGCGAACATCTTTTCTCCTCCCTTGTTTTCATATCATCTCCACTGTCATCTTAAGGAACTAGTGTTGCACAAAACAACACACATCAGGAAACTGTTAGAAAAACCTGTGATGTGAGTAAAATAACTAAATATCGACAAACTATCATGCAATAGAGTAGAAGCGCACACGCCCGCTGTGGGAACCGGCCGAGGGGGCTGCAGGCGCTGTCAGGCGCGTGGAGTCAAGGCCCCCTGTCCCCCTCGCCATCGCCCCGGGGCGCGCGCGCGGGCGGGAGGTGGCCCTGATGCTGAGTCTGTGCCAAGGGACCGAGCGCTCAGCCATCGCCCCGGGGCGCGCGCGGGCGGGAGGTGGCCCTGATGCTGCGTCCGTGCCAAGGGACCGAGGGCTCAGCCATCGCCCCGGGGCGCGCGCGGGCGGGAGGTGGCCCTGATGCTGCGTCCGTGCCAAGGGACCGAGGGCTCAGCCATCGCCCCGGGGCGCGCGCGGGCGGGAGGTGGCCCTGATGCTGCGTCCGTGCCAAGGGACCGAGGGCTCAGCCATCGCCCCGGGGCGCGCGCGGGCGGGAGGTGGCCCTGATGCTGTGTCTGTGCCAAGGGACCGAGGGGCTCAGCGGCTCCTGGAAGGAGGGCGGCGGCGTGAGCAGCAGCGGCAGCAGCGGCTACTGGAGTTGGAGCGCCCCCAGCGACCAGTCCAACCCGTCCACGCCGTCGCCGCCGCTCTCGGCCGACAGCTTCAAGGCCCTCCGCAGCCCCGCGGCGCCCGACGACGGCATCGACGAGGCCGAGGCCGGCAGCCTGCTCTTCGACGAGCCCATCCCCAGGAAGAGGAAGGTGCGTGGGGGCCGCGCCGGGCGGGGCTTCGTTCCGGGACCGTGCCTCCGTCCCCTCCGTCCCCTCCGTCCCCTTCGAGGGGCCGGCCTGAGCCTGGGGGCGTGACTGTCGCGCTCCCCCACCCAGGCCCCCTTGGCTAGACAGAAACAGCCTGGGTGCCCCTCGAGTGTTCTTGGACGTTTCCATATGATGGAAGGGTCATGATTAAAGACAAAATGACTCAAGTATTGGTATGTTTCTTGCCAGTCCAGACGCCCCCCAATCCTCTGGCTGTAGGTCGCTGCACAGGTGTAAGAATTAACATCAGGAATCCTAGGACTTACCACTGTTCGGAAGTTAGAAAAATTGGACTTCAGGCTTGGTTTGGTAATTAAATCTCTCTCTTCCTGGGACTTAATTTTTTCACCTGTAAAATGTAATTAACATCTTTTTCTTTTTTCTGCTTCAGTCAGCCCCGAAAGAATATTTTGGAGGCCGGCCTGGTGGCCTAGTGGTTAAGTTTGCACACTCGGCTTCTGCGGCCCGGGTTCACAGGTTCGGATCCCAGGCACAGACCTACAGACCACATATCCAGCCATGCTGTGGCAGGCATCCCACATATAAAGTAGAGGAAGATGGGCACAGATGTTAGCCCAGGGCTAATCTTGCTCACTAAAAACAAAAAAAAAGGAATATTTGTAATCTTATTTTTGTAAAACTGGATGTGAAACATACACGGAAGCGGACATATAGGCATATGTACCTACTTACATACCAGAAATTGTATATTTACTAAATGAAAAGTGAAAATGGAGTCTAATTCATTGATTTCATAAACTAATAGATTACACTTTTATTTAATCCTCACAGCAATTCTGTGTGGTAGGCATTTTCCCATCTTGATAGGAGGAAATTGAGGATCAGGGAGATGGTACATTTAACTCACCCGGTCACTCAGGTTAGAAAGGGCCAGAGCTGCCATTCAGACCCAGGTCTGCCTGAACCTAAAGCTGATATTCTTTTCATCCTCTTCACGTACATTTAAATTATTTCGTTCACTCACAGTTTTTCAAAAGCATTTCTATTTCGTAGAATAAAGCAATACTACTGCTATATCTAGAAGACTATTTCAACATTTTTTAAATTACCGTGTAAATATGAAACTGTTATTTTATATGTCTTTTAATTGTTATTGGTAGCTTTATTATTAACGACTGTTCACAAACAAAATTCCAGAGTAAAACCCTGAGGACTGCAATGCAACCTTTTTTTTTCCCAGTTCGTTTCAAAGAGGAAAACAAAGAGATGGCATTGCTCCAACGCTGTCCCTCCCTGCATCTCTCTTAGCATCATTCAGCACGTGTCACAGTGGAGGTTGTACAGGCACTCTCTCTATGCAGAGAACAGGGTGTTAATGTAGTCTCCTGTCCTTCCCAGAGGCAGTGGCGTGAAGAGTTGCTATTTCACACACCAGTCCATCGTGCAGGGGGGCTGGAGTTGTTCCAGCATCCTGCGAACAGGGACACTGGGTCTTCGCTTGACTGGTCGAGGAGAGAGTCTGGCACTTGTATCAGTGAGAACACACAAGCACGTCTTGTCCTGTTGCTTCAGGCTGCACACACTTTCTCCCTGGGGTCACCTAGGTGTGTGGTTCTGGCTCTCGTCAAGCGGGGCCTGGCGTTGTCACAGCCTGGAGGGCCCCCAGTGCTTGTAAGGTGCCCTGCTGAAAGCCCGCCACCGCCTTTCCTTGCTAATGTAGCCACAAGCCAAAATGCACACTCTTGCATTACGGTTAGGTTGCACTGGTGAGACTCTCCTTAAGGTCTATCGGCTTCAACTAAATTCAGGGATAGTTGAGTCACCAAAGGAAAAGAAAAAAAGCTTCATTACAAAGTGCCGTTTATGTGAAGGGCACAGACGCACTCTGCAGGATGCTGGAAAGTAGGAATGAATGAACACATAGGAACCACGTTCATCCTTCTTTCTTTATGACTTCTCCCTCTATGCAGACCCTAGACTTCCCCCGGGTAATACCAACAGGTTGAAGCTCACAGTCACTAATTTTTAATGCATGGGTCTTGCGTAGACCAAGTCGTTGCCTTTTGAACTTGAAGTTTCTTTGAATAGTGAGAGTAACGGGAAAGTGAGAATGGTTGCTATTCATTTTTTCATTTACTAAGTGAATCAGTCTTGATTGAGCACCAATCAGGCACACTGCTCAATGCCCTGAGGTTAAGGGGCAGCCTCTTCCTTCCAGGTTGGAAACTGGATGGGCAAACACTGATGTATAAAGAGGCAGTAATAACTATGAGTGAGAAATGCTGTGCTCACAATGTGGTAGAAACAGTGACTGTAACATAATTATTTTAGAGTTCTTAAAATCATATTTCCAAAGATTTCTAAGAGTTAAGTTAATTTGCTTAATCCATTAGACAATACGTTCTAGGTGGTGGAACTTTCTGAGTTCATCTTATTTTTGTCTTCATTCCCTCAGATTCATAATAGCCACTTGAGACCATGAGCAGTTGTAATGGTCACATGTTCTGTGGGGAATGTTTGAGAACCTTCTAGATCAGTATTTTCCAAACTGCAGGTCTCAATCCACTAGTGGGTTAGGAATCAACGTAATGAGCTGTGAACAGCCCCTCTTTAAGGAATAGGACAGAATAGGGTGCATTGTACATACTCAGGGTGAGTATTGCTTCTTGATGCTTTTGTTTCGGTTGTACACTGAGCTGTGTGCTGTGCAAAAATGTATCTCTTACTGTGGCTCATGGTCAGAAAAGTTTGGAAGCCCCTGATCTGTGTTATAAAGAGATAACATGATAAGAGGTAAATAAAGGAGGCCTGATCAGAAACCAAAAAGATCCACATTCGAAACTCAGCTTTGCTACGCTGAGAACTGAAGAGAATCATTTCACCTCTCTGGTCATCAGCTTCTTCATCTGTAAAACAGGCCAATGGGTATTATGAAACCTCTTTTAGGACAATTGTGAAGATTAAATGTGACCTTAAGTGGAAAGGGCTTGTAAGTCCTAAAACTCCATGTCCTGGAATGTAGCAATATTGTAACAGACACTTCAGGGCCCTTAAACAAAGGGGGAGGTAGCATTCCCTGTATCTGATGATGAAGCAGTTATCCTGATCTTCCTCCTTGTTATGGAAGCTCTTTATCTCTTCTCCCACCTCCCTCCACGGACACCTCCCTCTCCCCTCTTATGCTGATCCATGATCCACTTACGTAAAGAGGGAGAATGTGAGATGGGCTGCCTAGACAAGGCAGTATCTCTTGCCATCAGTAGTGAGGAAGAAACGTTTGCTGATAATAACTACATGCGTGTATTTCATTACAGTTTACAAAATGCTTTTAAACGCGGCATTTCATTTAATCATCACAAAAATCCTTGGCGTATTCGTATCCCCGTTTTGCAGAAGAGGCTCGTTGAGATTATGCGAATGGCCCAAGGTTGTGTAGTTTATAATACGGCGGAGATAAGATCAGCTTGGCTGAAATGGCAAAGAGGAAACTCTTGAGGCAAATTAATTCTAAGGATCCACATTTCCCTCTGCCCACAGAGGACAAGAACATGGAAAGAAAATAACCGGACGCAGCTACCGCCAACATTACACGGCACGGTGGGAGTGGGGTGCGGAGGGTTCGGAAAGAAATCGAGGGCAGGGAGAGGAACTCCAGGCTGGCTGCTGCTGGGCCGCCTTCCTGCATGAAGCACCCCCCCCCCCCCCCCCCAGCTCTTAAGAGGACCTTCAGCCAAGGTAGGCGGAAATGCGAGAAGGGGCAATGAAAGGCTTCTTTCTCCAAGTCTGGAGATCAGCCAGCCAGCCGCGTCCAGTGCAGCTCCAGCAGAATTTTTCCTCTGGGATTTCAGACTGACGGGCAGTCCCCGCATGCTCAGAGAAAACCCAGGCAGCGCGAGCCGGGACTCTGACTATGGGGCAGGTGCAGTTCCCGTCGTGACCACCAGGTGACGCAGTGACCCTAAATACAGCCACTGCAGGTCTGGGAGAAAACAAATTCTGTGGAAGGCCAAGAGTTAACCATCAATTCCGGAAGACCTCTAGAGAATCAAGAAGTGCTGACAACTGATTATTAATGTGCTTTTTTCCGTGTCAGATTCCTGATTCTGTCATATTCCAGATTTGTCCATTCCTGAACAGGATGAAACAGTTCAGACTCTGGAATTAGCACCCCAGCTCCAAGACTAACGTGACCTTAAGCAAGTCACTAGACCTCTCTGAGCCTCAGTTTCCTCATCTGTAAAATGTGGATAATGAGAGCACTACATTGATGGGGTCGTTGTGGGATCATATGAGCAATAAACGCTGGCTGTTAATATTTTGCTTTTTACCTCTTGACGACTGAGTGAATGGAAATTTGAGAAGCGGGGGCCGGAGAGAAGCGGCTGCTTGCCTCCATCCTCTGTCCTCACCCCACATTAACTGTGTCGGTGTTGCTGCAGCTCAGGACACTCCGGGCCCCTCGGCCACTTTGGGCTGATTTAGGGTTAATGGGAGAGGCCAGCCTACGGATCAGGTGAGGGGCGAGGGCAGCAATGACAATGGCGGAATTGGGGGCCACATGAGGAAACCTGACTCAGGCCTCTGCATATCAGAGCACCAGCAGCAACTCAAAGGCAATCGCTAAATTCCACCCTTCATCGTTTTCATTTACTTTACAGGTGTCTTGACCATAAACCATGTCATCTGTGGACCAGGGAGAATCTGAAGTCAGAGAAGACAGTGCTGGGTTACCATAGGTGCTTCAGGAAGTGTTGTACGGTGGTAAACAATGAGTTCCTCATTTGCTTTGCTCTGCGTTTTCAGTCTTCCAGGGCCAAGAAGCAGTGAGTCACTTTAAATGGTGAATGACTGCTCTGAAAAGAAAACAAACCAGTAGAGCCCTCACAAAGAAGCATGCTGCCAGCCTCTCGGCTGACTTAATTCCTAACCCACTAATTCTGAGCAGCGAGTGCCTTCTGCAAGAACTGCTGCTCCACAAATGGGCCCGTCTGTGGGAACTGCTGGGGAGGGCAGCACGAGAAACACAGCTCGGGGCCACACCGCACGGGTGGCACGGTGGTGACAGCATCGCCGGCCAGAGCCGGGGGACCGATCAGCCTCAGAGAGGATCAGAGTCAAGAAGAGTGGGATCTGGGCAATTTCACGATAAGATCTTAGAATAATCTGCCAGGCAGTAAATAGGATCTGAAGCATTGGAGCTTGAAAGGCTTCACAAATCACCTCTCCCGGGCTGAACCTTTCCAAGTTAGAGGACGCTGGATCATGTCTAGAAACATACAGATGTCCTCAAAGACGAGCTGCACTGTTAGAGTCCACTGATTGAGAAAATACGTAACGCTAGGGATTTTTATTAATTCGGGAATGCTTTTGTGGTGGTTGAGGAAATCATTTTAAATCAGCTTTATGAGGTATAATTTCCACACAGTAAAATGAATCCACTTGAAGCATACAGTTCAGTGAGTTTGGACTAATTTCTCCACCTGAGTAACCACCACTCTAATCAAGGTCGACTCCTCGTGCCCCTCTGCAGGCAGATGCCCCTGCCCCCTCGCACACAGACAGCCACTCTCTGACTTCTGTCACTGTGGATTAATTTTGCGTGTTGTGGACTGCCGGTGAATGGAATCATACAGTGTGCACTTTTTGGTGTGCAGAATACCCAGTGTTGGCAACAGGAACTCTCACTCATTGTAAAACAGTTTGACGGTTTCTTATAAAGTTAAATATACACTTACTCTATTGCCCAGCAATTCTACTCGTATATGTTTACCTAAGAGATAAGACAACATGTTTCCACAGAAAGACTTGTAGACACATGTTTATAGTAGTTTTATTCCTTACCATCCCAAACTGGAAACCACTCACGTGTCCATAAACAAGGAAGTGGATAAACAAATTGTGGTACATTCTTTCAATGGAATCCTAGCCCACAATAAGAGGGAACAAGCTACAGATATGCGAAACAGTGGGTGAATCTCAAAAAACAGTATGCTGAGGAAAAGAAGCCAGATGCAAAAGAATACATTCTGTGTTATTCCATTTATAAAAATCTTCTTGTTATTTTATTTATTACCACAGCATCTATAAACAGTGCATATAGGTGGGAGATGTTTAATCTACGCTTGGTATGCATTTGAGTTCACCCATCACTTTGCGTTAACCTCAAACACCTCACAGATCCAAAACCATACCTCTTGTTCAGTCCCCCTGTTTTACAAATAAAGAAAGAAAGCCCCAAAGTGGAGAAATGACGTGTATAAGGCTGCCTTCCCAGTCAAGGACAGACCTGGAGTCCCCACAAGCTTCTAGGCAGTTACTGATTTTTTAAATACATCTGCTCACTTTTCAGGCTTTTGGAACCTGCTGAGGGTCTGAGTGGACCTCTTGCTCCTGAAAGAGCCATTGGGTTCCTCCTGCATGAGGCAGGCTGAGGAAGCATGTGTAATACAGCAGATCACCTGGGCAGAATAATTGCACTCTCTCCTTCCCTCAAGGGCCTTGGTCGTCTCTGGGGAAGCTTGGATGTCTGAGCAACGCCCCCAACACACACACACACACACACACACGTATGCATACACACACACGTACGCATATATGCACACATCCTAATCCCTATATAAAACATATATGAGGATCTTCTCAGTTGCCTCAGAAAAGGCAACTTGGTCTTAACCCCAGCTGTGTGGTCAACTGGACAGCGAAGTGATGTTCATGTGCCTTCTAGAACATAGCTTTAATTGGACTTATCCGTAGGCATGTCATATAAGGCCTCAAAATCCAGCCGTGTTTCCACTCTGGGATCTGGAGGTGCCCTTCAGCAGCATCTTGTCAGTCCTGTGTGTCAGTCTGGCTCTGTCAGGAAAACAGAAGCTACTCCATGTATTCTGAGTATGAGACGATTCAAAACCAGGGTCGAGGCTTGCCGTGGGAAGGGCAGGCGGGGAGGAGGGGAGGGGAGTGTGGCCAGTGATCTCACCCTGTAGCCCCAGAGCAGCTGACATCAGGGACAGTCTGGAGGCTGCTCAAAGGTGAAGAATCTTCCGGAAGCTCTCTCCAACGTCGTAGCCCACAGCCCCGAAGTTGGGTGATTTTAAAGAGTGTGCCCGGAAGCTGCTGTGAATCTCACATTGGGCGTATGAGGGTCCACGAGTCCCTTGTAACTGCCGGGAGCTCCGGCTCCCCCTGGGGTGGTTGTGGTGTTAAATAAAGCAAATGTGTGGAAGACTCTAGCACATCGTGGGTCCCAACCAACCGTGGCCTCTCTCTACCTCGGACATTCCAGTCTTGTGAACTTCTGTCGGAGCTGCGAGGGGAACCCGGGTTGAACCACAGATGGGCACGTTCAGACTTGGCCTCTGTGACTCTGCCAGCTGTTCTGCTTGGTTTGGCTTCCTTGGGCAAGCTTGGGCCCCTGTGGCCATCTGGGCGCTATTTATCTAGCTGTTTTTCCCTGTTCTCCTCTTCCCATGGCTGGCTTTCCTTTAGTGCAACGGCGAGTAGTCCGTGTGTAGACAAAGGATTGGATGTAGTTAGGGGACCATTTAAGGGGCCTCGTGGTTTGACCCAAGAACATCCTTCGCCTGTGTGGAGAGAGGCCACTTGATTTCATTAAAGTTGAGAAAATCCTGCTAAGTATACTTTTATTCTCCCAAATTAGTGAAGCAAGTATTATAGGGTGACTTCCATTTTTAAAGAAATAACTTTTTAAAATTAAAAATAGGGTAATTTTTACATTTGGAAATTGTTGTAAAAATAAGATCTCTCCCCAGTTATTTCCACTACGCATTATACATTTTTATTTGCATTACATATCACCCCCCTCAGAAAAAAGATCATGTTGTTCCTATTCCTTTATAACCTACTTTTCCCCTGTATTGATCAAGGTCCCAGCAGGAAGCAGGTGGTGTACTCAAGTGGGGTAATTGAGAAGAGTAATGAAGAGGCTCTTTACAAAGGTGTAGACAGAGTTCAGGGAAATCAGAAGGGTGTGGTGCGGTACCCCAGGGGCTAACAACATTACCACCCCTAAGCCTGAACCCAGAGAGTTATCTGGAAATACCAACAGAAGCGGTAGCTTCTGCAGTAAAAATGTAGTCCCTGCCCACCTGTGGCCAGGCGGAAAGGACGCTGAGGGAATGCATCCTCTCCTGCCTTCTTCTCGCCTCCCGCCTCCCAGCCTCTGGTCAGTGCCTCCCATTGGCGAAACCCAACCAGAAACCAGCAGGCAAGGAGGCCTTTGATGCATAAAGGTCAGCCTCCAGGGCACTGAGCAGGATGGAGAAGGGAGCCGTGGGAACCCGGAGGGGCAAATAGGACGTATTAGCAATTCCCTTTCTACACTGGGAACCTGTTTTTTCACATCAGAGAAACTTTTCTCACAACTTCATTTTTAAGGTTCCTTAATATTTAGTTATATGAAATTAATTCAGCCAATCCCCTGTTGTCAACCTTGAGATTAATTTTTCGCTAGTCTAAAAATCAGTGTGATGAATATCTTTATACGTATATCTTTGCAGACATTTTGAATGATTTTCTTAGGATGGATCCCTAAAAGTTGAATTGGGTCAAGATTATAGGCATTTCCAGAGCTTTTAATTTGTATCGCCCCCAAATTTAGAGATGGCAGATATCGGTGCATGAGTAAATTGTGAGGACAGAGCTCTAAAAGGTTGGGCTAAAATGGAAGAATAAATATGAGATGTGTTGTTCAAAGGAAATGCCATAAAGAAAAGGTATTGGAGAAAGCAGAGCTTTCCCTCTGTGAGGGGGCTGGGGGAGTGCCCCCTCCCCAAACACAACTTATGGTCCCCCCACTATATGTAAATATGTTTCTGCTTCCGCATTTGCAACCGCCTTGCAAATCAACAGGAACTTCCTCTAACTATACCTCTAGAATGTAGTACTACATAATGGTCTTCCAATTGCTTATCCTAATGACCCGAGTCGTTACAAATTAGACAATCATTTTTCCTGCCGCAGATTTTCCATTCTCTTCTGGTGAACTTAGACCTTCCTCAAGTAGCTACCAGTTCAGGGGGTATAAGTCTGGAAGAAAAAAGTGCTATAGAGAGTGAAGAGAAAACCTTCTCTAATTCAGTGCTCACCATGCAGGGCATCACCATGGACCTCCCCTGAGAAGTTAATTTACAGCCAGGTAAGATAATCAAGTGGTACTCATGCTGGGAAGTCTTAAATTCTACAGAACAATCATCTTTTTGACATTCTTTGAACATAGATTGTTTACTAAGTGAATTCCAAAATGCTTAAATAAATTCAGGTGTCTCAAATGTGGCTCATTGCTGTGGGCTCCAAAACACAACTTTCCCAAGATTCAGCACAGCAAATACTTATGGATATGTTCTGTTAGGCACTGGAGTAGCAGGTGGCCAAGAAGTCATGGTTCCTACTCTCAAAGAGCTCACCATGACAAAAACTATTTACGCTATCCTCAGCATGCCTCTCGGAAACCCAGCCAAAGAAAAAAGCAAGGAGGAAGCAAGCTGATCATTTTTCTTCATATCCGTTACCTAATTTTCTTTGGGCAACAGATTTCTTTGGCGCCCTTAGCAGGGTCCCTCAAAAATGTGGGTGTAATCAAGAAGATGATACTTAAACAATTGCAATTGGTAGTTATCCTAATTCTCCAAGGGATTTAGAGAGGATGTTGGTCAGCTTCGTTGTATTTTGGAGGGTTGATAACACTGTATCAGCTATTTCCTCCTAACTAAGGAAAGGACTTATACCGTTGACATGTATTTTCTATAATTAGTACCATGCTTTACTACTTATCAATTTAAGAAACAAATGCTTGACATATTATTGCAAGGACTGGGAACAGCTCTCTTATAAACAATACTTGTTATGGCACAAAAATACCAGTGATTGTCATTTCCTAAAACAATCAGCAATTTGAGCCTTTAAACAATTCCTACGATGTAGAAGGAATTCAGCTCTATATATCATGTAATGCTATTGTATTAATTACAAGAGCCTTTATCTGACTAATTGGTAGGAACCATCCAGCGACACTGGGTGGGTCTCGTAACTGTGAATCCTTGTTCCCCCCGTGAATATGGAAATATCCTATGCCTTGCCTGGTCCTGTCTCACTCTCTCAGGCAACTGTTTCGTCCTTCTCCGGTCTCCTCAAAGCTCCCACACAGCCTCCCCTCTTTGCCCTTAGCTTTGATCTCGCTTCCTACCTCACTGAAGAGTCAGAAGCATTCAGACAGGAGTGCTGTTTTTCAATCAGCAAACTAACTGCATCTACATCCACCACTTGGCTTCCCTTCTCTTCCAGCGGAGAGCCGTCCTGCCTTCACCCAGGCAGCCCTTCTACCTGCGCTGTTCCATTAGGCGCTGATGCTTGTCTGCTCTGGCATCTGCAGGACCTCTCCCAGAGTTAGCCCTCACATCTCCACTGCGTCATCACTTCCTTCTTGACTTTGCAGTCATTCCCATCAGCGTAACAGCTCACGTTAGTATCACTCATCTTGACAAACTCTTCCTTGACTGCTCATATGTCAGCCAAATTTCTTGAAAAAGTTGGCATTTACTCTCTCCACTTCTTTAAATCCCACTTACTCTCCAACCCATGGAGAGTAACTTCTGTCCCCACTGCTCATGAAACCTGCTCTTGTCTGGGACTCTGAGAATCTGTGGGACCGAATCCATGGGACACTTCCCAGTCCTTGTTCAGTGCAGTGGGTCACATCTTCCTTCTTGAAACGCTCTCCTCTATTTGTGCTGGTAATACCACACCGTCTTGATTACTTCTCTCTCTCTCTCTCTGACTGCTGCTTCTCAGCCTCCAACAGGAAATATTGGATGCTGCAGGGTCCTGGGCCATCTAATCATGTCTAGCTGTGTTTTTCCCTAGATAATCTCATCCAGACCTGAGTTTTAAGTAGTCCTTCAGCTCCTGACTCCACATTTATATCTCTAGCTCTGACTTTCCAGTCCTACATATCCAGTGTCCTACTTGCCACCTCCTCTTGATCTATAATAGGTATCCCAAAATTAACATATCTAAAACAGAACCACAATTCACCCGGCTATAGAAGTCATCTTTAATACCATTCCTGTTAACATTCCTCGTATTCAACCCAGTAGCAAGTACTGTTGGATCTGCCTCCAAAATATATCTTAAATGTGTCTGCTTTTCCCCATCCTCACTGCCCAAACCTTCTTCCAAGCTGCCATCTTCTCTGAGCTGCAATAACATAACACTGGTGACCTTCTTGTCTCTCCCCAAAACAGGGTGATATTTTTTTAAAAACCTAAATCATATAATGTCACTCCTCTGCTTAAACCCATTTAGTAGCTTCTCTTTTGTTTGAGAATGAAATCCAAATTCTTTGCCTTCACCCACAAGGCCCTGTGTGATCTGGCTCTCCCTCCCTCTCTGCCTCATCTCAAGCAGATCACTCCCTCTCATTTCCCTCTAAACTTGCATCCTTCCTGGCCCCCCGATATGTCAAGCTCTTCCCCGTCTTCAGACCCTTGTATTAACTCTTTCCTCTGCCAGGAAAACTCTGGCTCCTCCAACCTTCAACTCCCAGCTCAAAAGTCACCTTCTAGAGGCCTCTCTGACCTGAAGCAGCCCCTGCCCCCCATCTCCAGTAACGTTTCCATATGTGAAACAACCCTCATTTATTACCACTTCTGTCTCTCCCCCACTAGAATGTAAGTTCCTAGAGAGTAGCTTCTTTTCTTTTTTTGCTCTCTATACCCAGCACCTGGAATATTCCTTTCTAAATAGCTATTTAGTTTAATGAATGAAAGAATACCATCAGCAAAAAGGTTTAGAATTAATCAAAAAGTGTTTTCATCTATCAGGACTTCATATTCAGACTCTCAGATGCCTGTAATTTCAGTTTGAGTCATTAATTCCTTTAAGTGGAAGATATTTTTTAATAGTATAGCTTCATCGTTTGAAAAACGGGCAAAAAGCACTCATAGTGTGAGGATTTGTTCATTTATATTGTTAAGTCGTTATATGTTTCAAATAAAAAATACCAAGCAGATTCCTTTCTGTGAACCTTGGGGGCTGGAAGTAGGATTTAAATTCCCCCTTTGGCTCATCTTACATCCCATGTGTTTAGATCAGTGGCCCAAGGAGATCAGGGAGCCTGAAAATTGTGAACTGTCTCCTTAGAATAAACACAGACTCATCAGGATCATGTACCTTAAAGGCTCCTAATTACGTCTTTGCTTCTCAGCTCCCTTCACATCCTCTAACAGTTTCAGCTCCTGCCCCTTGTCGCTTCAGCTCTTGTAGTTCAGTACTGCACGTTGCAGTGGGGAGCATCACCAAGATGCCGTGATGCCCAGGAGCTGCGGCAGGAATGGCTAGGTTGCTGTGCCGTGAATGCCGGCCACCTGAGCAGAGCCTCGGGGACACGGTGGGCCACTGGGCTCACAGCCTCTGGGACACAGTGGGCCACTGGGCTCATGACGCCCAGAGGAAGGCTGGGCTCCTTCTCCTGTCACTAATCTGCTCTAGCAGGCTCCACTTTGTCCTCCACTGGCCATGCTGAAAGTGACCATTCCCCAGTACACAGGACACTCCTCAGTTCTGGAAGTTTCCAAGTACCTTTTCAATTGAGGAACATAGAGAAAGTCTTTGGTGGCGGTGGCTGTCTGGATCAGGATACTAATCCCAACAGTAATAGCCAGATGAGTCATCTTCTAAATGTGTAAATGATTTCTTCATAGAACCGGGCGTATGATGGTGGGAGCCACAGGACTTGATGGCAGAAATCCTACTAGACTTGTAAACAGAGCTACGTCAATTCCCTCCGTTCAGGGAAGGTGTCGCCACTACTGTGTTTATTGGTCAGGGTAGGCTTACTGTTGGAACATTACTGCTGCAACTGTTTGGAACCCGTTTCCAGACTTGAGTGGCTTGACACCATAAAGGTTTATTTGTTTTTATGTCACAATCCAGTCAGGTTGGTGGGGGAAGTCAGGGGGTGTCTCTGCCCCACACAGTCCTCCAGGGACCCAGGCTCCTTCCTCCTTGTGCAGGAGTTCTTAACCTGGAGTCTACAGATCCCCAGTGGGGTGGACATAATTCAGGGGGTCCGGGAACTTAGATGGGGAAAAAGGATATTGTCATTAACCTCTTAACCTCTATAGTTTAGCATTTCCTGCAATTATGATTGAAGGCTTCAAACCACAATAATATTAGTGCCACCTCTGACTAAACTAGCATTAGAAGTCGTAGATATTTTCATATCACATTACAGTTTTAGCAGATATTGTGAAATATCATTTATGCTTAACACTACTTTGAAATTATGGTAGTTATTAGACTCACTTCAAGATCTTGCTATTTAATATGTTAATTAAAGAGTACATATATTTCCATATCACAAAATATTTTTAATATTTTGATAATTGTATTTCAATATACTTGCTTTTCTTTGTAATTCTGTGTATTTTATTTTAAACATTAAAAAAATATTATTCCCAGAAGGGGTCCATAGGTTTCATGAGACTGCCAGAGGGGTTCATGGCAAACAAAAGGTTAAGAACCCCTGAACTAGTGGTCCTGCTGTCCTCTAGGTCCTCGGGTGTCCCAGAGTGGGCTGGGGGTGGCATTGGGAAATAGTTTAGAGATGAGCCTTAGAAGGGATGTATATCACTTCTGCCCACATACCATTGGTCCTAATTGGTCACATGACCCCACTTGACTGCAAAGGAGGCTGGGAAATGAGGTCTAGCTGTGTGCCCAGGAGGAAAAGGAAATGGGGCTTGGTGAGCACATGGAAGTGATTGTCACCATGCCCATGGGAACAGTCAGCAAAGAGACAGCATCCCAATGACAAGGGCCATCCCTGGAGAAAATTCATTCTCTGTCAAATTCACTCCAGGAAGTATAATCCTAATAATACCATAATAGCTGCCGTTGGTTGAATAACTACTCCTGTCGGTATTGTGCTAAATGATTCACTTTTGTGACTTCATTTAATCCTCATAATAACAACCCCATGAGACAGGTACTGTTATTGTTCCTACTTGATAAACAAGGGAACTGAGGACTTGAGAAAGTAAGTCCAGAATCAGTGCCCTCAATGGTTGTGCTGGACTGTTTCTGGAAAATAGTGAGACCCTTGTAAAAGAAGATGGGACTGTGTCCTGGTGGAGAGGGTGGTTCCTGGATTTGTATCCCAGCTTTGCAAGAAGCTGGTTCATCGACTGGGCACGTTTTACTGAAGCTCTCTACGAATCTGTAAAATGGAAATAATAATAGGATCCATTTTTTAGGATTAAATGAGATAAACTCTTAGAAAGGCACCTGGCACATGTAAGTGCCCCGTGAGTGTTACTTCCTTAACGCCTGAATGACACTGTGACCACCTCTTTGAGAGTGAACTAAATATTCCAGCAGAGCGCAGGATTCTTGAGGGATGCAGGAGGACGTGTGACGTCACCAAGTCTCTCCCCAGCTGGGGGGTCTCCTAGAATGGTGTGCTGAGTTATAGTCAGAGGATGGGAAGCTCTTACTTTTCTAATGAAGGAAAAATTTCTTGGGACGGCAGAAAGAAAATATCGATGGGCTAGTTTTCATTTGACTGTAACTTTCTCTCCCTTTATAGAACTCCATGAAGGTGATGTTCAAATGCCTCTGGAAGAACTGTGGGAAGGTGCTGAGCACTGCAGCAGGAATCCAGAAACACATCCGGACCATTCATCTCGGGTAAGGCAGCCCTCCCTCCAGAGCTTGGTGGAGTCTCCGTCAGTGCCTCCTAGGGCCACCAGCGCTTGGACATTACACACCACACTGTGCCTTAAAAGTCCTGAGCACGGGAAGGGAGACTGGGCATGCACGGTCTTCCTAATCGCTATGGAGGTGGCCACTGCAGATAATATAGGCCAATATGGCATGGTGGAAGGAACGTGGATTTAAAGTTGTAAAGTCTCCCTAATTTACCTACTAAGTGGTGTTAGGCAAGTCACAGCTCTGAGCCTCAGTGCGCTCTGCAAATGAGGCTCATAATAACATCAGCCCTGCAGGGTCATGTGTGAGGGCCAAAAGCAAAATGTATGTGAGAGTGATTTGTAAGATGTAAAACACTAGGTTAGGGTAGGACCCCCTGAGATTGTCTGTAAAAGTAAATGTGTATTATTTTCCCAATGGAGAGTATGCGTGACTTTGAGCATGAAAGGCATATACAGCCCAGAAAGGGTTTAAGAACCACTGTGTTAATCAGTGCTGCTGTTGCTACTCTGGTGATGCCTGATGACCTGGCTCTAGCGTTTTCTGTGGCTCAAATAAGCCCTTTATTTGTACAATCTCCACTTTTCCTTGTGTTATATAAAAACCTGTCTAAGGAAAGATAAACAAAGCTTTGGGAGCCATAGTGATTAGGGGCCACACCAGGGGGGCAGTGGGGTTCAGCAGTCCTGACTTTTGGTCTCTGGGTCATTCTTATCCAGGGATTTGGGACTTAGAAGGGACCTTGAGAAGCTGTAGGTCATAACCAGTATGCATAAGGCAGATCCAAACGCACGACCAGGCCCCCAGATGCTGGACACAGAGGCAGCCTTTCAACAAGATGAGTGTCGAGAAATCAACACTACCGACACTTTGCCCAACAAGGGATAAATTTAGGAAGTGCATCATCCTTAAAAAGTGGTATAATGGGGCCGGCCCCGTGGCATAGCAGTTAAGTGCGTGCACTCTGCTGCTGGCGGCCCGGGTTCGGATCCCGGGCGCGCACCGATGCACCGCTTGTCAGGCCATGCTGTGGTGGCGTCCCATATAAAGTGGAGGAAGATGGGCACAGGTGTTAGCTCAGAGCCGGTCTTCCTCAGCAAAAAAGAGGAGGATTGGCATGGATGTTAGCTGATCTTCCTCACAAAAAAAATAAATAAATAAAAAATAGTGGTATAAAAGGGCCGGCCCGGTGACATAGTGGATAAGTTCGTGTGCTCCGCTTCGGCAGCCCAGGGTTCTCGGGCTCAGATCCCGGGTGCGGACTTGCACACCGCTCATCAAACTGTGCTGTGGGGGCGTCCCGTGTACAAAATAGAGGAAGATGGGCACAGAGTCAATCTTACTTGAGCAAAAAGAGGAAGATTGGCAATGGATGTTAGCTCAGGGCCAATCTTCCTCACACACACACAAAAAAAGTGGTATAAAGAGAAAATGAAAATGGGTCCTGAGGCGGTTTTGCTGGTCTGTGTGGGTGGGCTCCTTCAATGACTGTGGAGAAAAGCAGGGCTCTAGCTCCCTGACCCATAGGGCTGATGTTTGGGGACACGGCCAGACCCTTCCAGAACACAGCACACAGCTCACCAAGCACTGTGGGTGTGGCCCAGCAAGGCTGGGCTTCTGTTCCTCAAGCCAGAGGGTCCGCCTTCATCCTCTGAGAAACCCCACACTGAAACCCTGCAGGGCAGGACGCCTCATCCCTGTTCCTGAAGCTTTCGGGCAAGGAAATCCCACCGTGTCTCCCTCAAACCTCATTGTCAGGACCACTCACAGTGTGAATAGCTCCGAGTTATTTAAAAGTTTAGAAAGAACTTCCCGAAGCTATAATCAGGGACTAGGGTGTTTGTTTTAAAGTCCATCTGCCCAGAAAATGGAATCATATTCCGCACCTCGCAGAAGCACATGGCGTGTGAGTGTATTTATAGACTATGAGTGGCATCACACAATTTTCCTCTGAGATCCCGGGGTGCTTGCGTGGTGGGTGAAATTCACAATGCAGCCACGGTCTTTGCCTTCCTAGGAGTCCCCATTTCCCCTGTACTCTTCACATTGCCTTGGTGAGTTCCAGTTCACAACCCTGCCAGCCACTGCGCAGGAATGGGCCTGGGTTAGCAGGACTCCGGGTCGATCTGGGTGTCTGAAGCCTGGGGCCTGAGCTCCGTCATAGACCGGGAGAGAGAAATTGCCTTTGCCTTAATCCCTGAGCTCAGTTAGGAGTCTATAGGACGATGGAACGTGTGTCATGAGTGTTGGCTGTGTATCAGGGTGGGGAGGGGAGCCTTCCAGAGCCCGGAGAACACAGATCATCTGATGTGGCTGCAGTGCACACTGTGGCAGTGTAGAAACAGCCCACGGCTCTTCTCTTAAATCTCACTCCCTTCTCGTGCACTGGGGCTGATCCTGATTTATCTCCGTGTGGGACGCTTCGTGTCCCCCGGGCCTGTGTGTCTATTAGTAGCACTCGGCAGCCAGCAGCAACTGGGCCTGCCCTTTACTGGAAAGGAAGTGGGGATGGGAATAGAACCGATGTGCATTCCTCGTCCCATTCTCTGGGGTCTTTAATGGTATGCCTGTCAGAAAGCCCAGCCTGGCCGGACCTGATACGGCATGAAGACACGCCTCCCAGACGCCCAGGCCTGGGAGCTCAGGGAAGCGGACCCAGGCTGGCAGAAGCCACTGATCTGGCCAGACAGAAAGGGGGGGGGGGCAGTTATTATAGTTTCCATGTAGGGACTGTAAGTGGGAAAAAAGTTGATTCCAAGTCCGTGATCTGCTGCTGGGGGCTGTGTCCATGAAATTTGGGATGCCCCCTGGAAGGGACATGTACAGAGGCCTCTGCTCAGCCGTCCCATACAACCAGGTGGCTGGATATGCACCACGTATCTAGAAATCAACAAACTGAATCATTGTTTTCTAAGGTGATGGGCAGTTATTTCATTTTATTGTACTCAAAACTGTCTAGAAAGTTTCTGTGATGGGCAGTTATTTCATTTTGTTGTACTCAAAACTGTCTAGAAAGTTTCTGTGGATAATTTTCCATGTCTGGGAGAGAAGTCTGAAAGGACCAAGAAGATTCTTTTCCTGGAGATAGTAAAAATTGAGGCCTTCTAACATCAACCTTATTTTTATTTAATAAGCATTAGTGCTTCTTATGTGTGAGGTACACTTCAAAGCACTGTCTATTTATCTGTTTAATCCTCCCAGCAGGCAGCCACTATGATGATCCCGTGTTATCAGCGAGGAACCTGAGGCACGGGGCCGTGTGTGCCGCCAGAATCACACACACAGCTAGAAGGGGTCGGGATCTGAACCCGGGACATCTGACTCCACAATTCATGGTCATAATCACTGTGCTACATCACCATCGGCTTCATTCATTCATTCACTCACTCCTTCAACATTTACTAGGCACCTGCCGTATGCCAGATACCCTGATATGTGTGGAGTGACACAAGGATGAACAAGACACAGCCCTAGAGAATCACAGGCTTAGGGAGGCGACCGAGGTTAAAAAAAAAAATACAAAAATGTACCAAGTAATTCAAGTGCATTAAATAAAATGAACACACTTCAAAGGGAGCACAAAGGATGTGACCTTTAGGAGTTAAGTCCTAACTCCTAACCTTCAGAATACATCCCAAATTTGACCTTGCGTCGCCTCCACCACACCCCTTTGCCCAACCCTGTCAGCGCCCATCTGGGTCATCAATGACCAGCCTCCTCGCTGGTCTCCCCTCCTGCTCTTGCCCTCTTGTCCTCTATTCTCCAGACAACAGCCAGAATGATCCTTTTAAAAAGTCACAGGGATTCCTCAAAACCCCAGTGGCTTCCATCACATTCAGAATAAACTCCAAAGCCATTCCCATGGGCTACACAGCCCTCTGCGATCCTGCCTCTGCCTTCGCTCCCTCTGCTCCCATCCGTGTCCCCCAGGCCCTGAGCGCCAGCCACTGGCCTCTCTGCCCTTCTGGGAGAACACCGAGCCTGCCCGCCCCACGGCTTTGTGCTGCTCCTCGCTGGGCGCTCTTCCCACGTTCCCGGCGTCTTCCCACGTTCCCGGCGTGGCCTCTCCCTCGTCTCGTTCAAGTCTCTGCTCACATCACCTCCTCCGAGAGGCTTCCTCTGAACACTATTCAGAATAATGCACCCATCACTTACCTTGCTTGAGGATACTCTTATGCTGCTTAATTTTTCTTCCTGGGATTTATCACCACCTGATATATTAAGTGTCTACTTCTTTATGGGTTTCTCATCTGCCTCTCCCACTAGACTCTGAGTTCCCTCAGGGCAGACGTGTAGTGTAAGCCCGGACAGTTCCTTTTTTTCTTTTTTGTAATTCAAGTGCCTGACTTAACCTTTGATTGCCAAGGCATCCACTTCAAAGAGGGCTATCTCGAATAAACACACGCCAGCCGGACTAAATACAGAGCCAGGCCGCCTCCCCCCACTGAGGCTCCTTTGTTGTAGAGATGTTGGTTGATTTCAGTAAGTGACCACTTGTTTTTTCTCTTCCCCTGCTTATGTTTTAAATCCCCTATACAGAGTGAGTGTGCAAAACTCTAGGTCCCCGCCCTCGACCCCAATAAAAGCAGAACCCAAGGGGCCAGCCTGGAGGCATAGTGATTGAGATCGGTGCGCTCTGCTTTGGCGACCCGGAGTTCGCGGGTTCGGATCCTGGGCACAGACCTACACCACTTGTCAGCCATGCTGTGGCAGCAGCCCACTTACAACGTAGAGGAGGATGGGCGTGGATGTTAGTTCAGGGACAGTCTTCCTCAAGCAAAAAGAGGAAGATTGGCAACGGGGTGTTAGCTCAGGGTCAATCTTCCTCACCAAAAAAAAAAAAAAAAAAATGCAGAACCCCAGGCCCGTGCGCTCTCTCTCTCTCCCCTTGACCTGGCTGTGTAGCCCCAGGTGTGTCGTATAGTTTCCAGGTCTGTAAGTAATAAACCTGTATTTTTTCAGAGTTTCCTGATGGTTACTGCTGAAGGGCATCTTGCAGTCATAATAAGAACCACAAGGGCCAGTACATTCACAACACTGGTTATTGACAGGCTGAGACCAGCACACAACAACAGTCTATCTATGATTTATTCACTGTGCTATCAGGAAATCCTAGAAAAGTGCCTGGACACAGTAGATTCTCAATAAATTGCTTTTGAATAATTGATTCAGGTTGATTGATTGAATAAATTGCTTTAAGAGGTCAAGGAAGGCTTCCCTGGAAGTGGACAGGTGAGTGTTGCAGGATAAGTAGGACTTTGCCAGGCAGACAAGACAGAGGAAAAGCATTCCAGACAGAGGGAACAGCATGTGCGCAATTACAAGGCAAGAAAACAGGTCGGTTTAGTCTGATGGCACTGCTCTCTTTTGCGTTAGGCGTGTGGGGGACTCTGACTACAGCGATGGAGAAGAGGACTTTTACTACACCGAAATCAAGCTCAACACAGACTCAGTGGCAGACGGACCGAGCAGCCTGGCCCCGGTGTCACCCTCCCAGTCCCCGGCCTCGCCTCCTGCTTTCCCCATCCCAGAGTCAAGCCGAACGGAAACTCCTTGTGCCAAAACCGAGGCTAAACTGATGACACCCTTGAGCCGCTCCGCGCCCACCACCCTCTACCTCGTGCACACCGACCACGCTTACCAGGTGACTTGCAGGGGACTGTGAGAGTAGTCACTTTGACCCCTGACCAAAGCAGTCGCGTTCTGACCTGTGAGTAAAGGATAACTCAGTGGAAAACCAGCATCACACATGTAGCCCAGTAACTGAGTTCATTTTTTTTTTTTTTATTTTAAAGCCAAGATCTCACACAGATGGGACCCTATGGTCCCCAGTGCTGACCAAAGATCCAATCCCTTACAGGTTGTTATGAAGTTTAAAATCATTAATATTGTGAAGCCCTCAGAAGGGTGCCTGGCATGTGATATAAGTATCTGTTAAATAAAAAACTAAATGAAAAGGTGAGCATTGAAAAGCTTTGGCACAATGACAGAATCGCCCTGTACCCCAAATCTGGGACTTCATGCCCTGCCTTCTGGGTTGGTAACTAACCCTGTCAGATTAGAGTATGGTTGTCAGTGGTCCCCAAATCAAGTGTCAGCATCACCCGGGAACTTGTTAGAAATGTAAATTCTTGGAATCACCTCTCAACCCCCCAGACTTGCTGGACCAGAAGCTAGGGGTGGGGCGCAGGAGGCTCTTGTAACAGACCCTCCGGGTAATTCTGCTTCACTGTAAAGTCTGAAAAGACCTTAGAGACAATCCTGCAAGTACAGGACAGGGCTAAAGCTCCTTTCCTCCGGCAATTGTTAATAACTCTTAAACGTTGATTTGTTTTAATAAAATTTCAATACATTAAAATTTTAAGCAATATTTTTCCCATAATTCTCAACTACCTTATGCAACTTTAAAAAAAACGAATCTCCTTAACATATTTGTAATTGTGTTCTCCCACCTTTGTTTTATGCACACCTTCCATATAATTGAATACTATTCAATAAATCGAAACACCAAATTGTTTTAATCATTCTCTTGTTGTTAGGTATCTACATTTTCGTCTATCCAGTTTTTTCACTATCATTAATAACTCTACTATGAAACCTCTGCGCCAGTAGCTTTTTTTCCCCTTTGAATTCCCAGAGGGTAATTACTGAGTCAGAGGATATAACATGAGCAGCTTATGGCTCTTGCTATGCATTGCCAAAATATTTTCCAATGGTGCCAGTTACGAAACCACTGTCACTAGCAACTATGTTTATAATTAGAAAAACCAAACCTGTAGGGGAAGAACTCAGCCACTTATTTAGTAGACTTAAACTCAAGAGCAATGGAATAGAGCTAATTATTAAATTAGCTGATGCATTAAATTTCATTCCTGGGGCCAGCCCCGTGGCTTAGCGGTTAAGTGCACACGCACCGGTGCTGGCTGCCCGGGTTCAGATCCAGGCGTGCACCAATGCACCACTTGTCCGGCCATGCTGAGGCGGCGTCCCACATACAGCAACTAGAAGGATGTGCAACTATGACATACAACTATCTACTGGGGCTTTGGGGAGAAAGGGGGAAAAAAAGAGGAGGATTGGCAATAGATGTTAGCTCGGGGCCGGTCTTCCTCAGCAAAAAGAGGAGGATTGGCATGGATGTTAGCTCAGGGCTGATCTTCCTCACACACAAAAATAAATAAATAAATAAATAAATTTCATTCCTGACTCTTGTTATGTTGGTCAAAAAGAATAATTCATCCCTTTGCTCTTGTTTGTCAGTGTTGCATTTAGGTCCGAAATCATGGGTTTGAAGCAGCTTAATTAAATCATTTTGCTCATCTATATGATGAGAGTTGGAACACACACTAGGTGATCTAGAAGGTCCTTCTCAAACCATATATTTATAATACTGGAATTTTTCTGTTTATAGGTATTATAAATGTTCAGCATGGAGAATATTAAAAACATAAGCAAAGAGAGAAAATTCATCCCTGGTCCCAACAACAAGAAAGTCCCTTTAATATTTTTTGTATGTCCCTCAAAACCTTGTTCTCTGTGGGTATGTATACTCATTAAAAAAAGGGGGGAGGGGGAATCTATTATAGAACTGTTTTTCCTATGCTTTGTTTTTTCCACTTAATATATCATGAACATTTTCCCATGCCAATGAGTATTCTTCAACAACATCATTTTTAATCAATCTGTGGGTATGTCATGATTTATTTACTCATTTCCCTATTATTGAACATTTATGTTTACAGTTTTTCTTTTATAATATATATTTTCTACAATAGACATCCTTGTATACATTTCCTTAGGATGAATTCTAGAAGTGGAATAGCTAATATACAGAATACTAAGAATTTTGATAAATATTGCCAAATTATCCTCCCAAAATGTTGTACCAATTTACACACCCACCGCCTCTGTCTAGAAGTGTTTGTTTCCCAATTTGATGGTGGGGAATTGTATCTCACAGGTTTCCTAAATAGGTGGGTATATGTATAATCAAATTCCTTTTCAGAAATCAACAGTCAAAAACCTTATCATTTTATACCTTAATAGATTGCTTAGATATGTAAAAAGTTTATTTCTGGCTACTCTCTTTGACTGTTTTTAATCTCCTCCTACTAGATAATTAGTCTAAGGTATTAATACAGCTGAGATCATTTCTGAGGCCCCACCTTGGTAATGACAGCTTGAGAGGCTGAGAAAAAATATTCTTTCATAACAACTTTGTTTTCTGTTCAACAGGCCACGCCCCCCGTGACCATTCCAGGATCGGCCAAGTTCACCCCCAACGGCAGTAGCTTCAGCATTTCTTGGCAGTCTCCACCCGTTACCTTCACAGGCATTCCAGTAAGTAGAAAAACAAAAAGAAATCTGGTCAAAGCCAAACGTAAATTTTTAGAGAGCAAATTGCAGAAACATGCAAGAAAAAGACAAAAATCAGAATGCCAGAAGTACTCAAATTTTTGGGTAGAAGATCAGCCCTGAGCTAGCATCTGCCAATCCTCCTCTTTTTTTGCTGAGGAAGACTGGCCCTGGGCTAACATCTGTGCACATCTTCCTTCACTTTATATGGGACGCCACCACAGCATGGCCTGCCAAGCGGTGCATCGGTGTGCGCCCGGGATCCGAACCGGCAAACCCCGGGCCGCCGCAGTGGAGCACATGCACTTAACCGCTTGCGCCACTGGGCTGGCCCAGAAGTGCTCTGTTTTTTAAGTGATATTTCTAAACTCCTTTGCAAGGTATCTCAGTGGTCCAGACAGGCCCAGCTTCTCTGTGACAAGGTGTTTTGACTGGAATTTTAGAAAACTGGAAGAAAGTTTCAGCTGTTGGAAATATATCAAGATTTTTTTATGTTGGTATATATTGTATGTTTCCAAAAGTCTTTATAAAATTAGTAGCTGAACCCAGACCCTGAACATAAGAGAAAAAGACTCTGTACATAAAAGACTCTGTACATCTATCATTATGAATAACTTTATAAAATTTGACTTTAAAATTATCGTTTGTGGGGATGTCATTTTGAAGGTTCAAATAACAAATTGAAATCACTTTTTTTCTTCCAAAGCCTGAATGATCCATGCTGATGGGTAATTTGAAAATAAATGAGTGCTGAAATATGCCATCAGGTTTAAGTAGTATATAAGAATTGGTTTGACATATTGAATGATTACTGTTTGATAAATCACCATGAATTAACTTGATGCCTAACCATTCATTTAAAAGTATATTGGGTCTTTTATAGCTTACCACAGAATAGCCATAGACCTGCCCACTGTTGATGCTCCCGGTGGGTTGTAACTCCTGATAAGGTTCAGAAAGTGGCTTATGATGATAGATATAAACCTTAGTTTCTCCTCTCCACCCCCTCCCCAAGGACCTCACAAAAGCTTGTTATTGCAACCACTGGCAGCTCCCAGAGGTTTCCAGAAAATACTAAGGCCTCCTGCAGAGCTGATAAAAATGAAAGTGGCTCAGTCAATTATGCTGTGCTCTGTCAGTGCATATTTATTAAATTCCCTAGAGGAACAGCCAACAATAAAAAGCATCCTGCTGACAACAATTTGGGAATTTGTGGCTTCCAGAAAATACTCCTGGAATTTGATTTTTAAACAATATCGTGGATCTGGAATAATTGTGAAAGTTGCCTGCTTCGTCAAAAGTGGTAACGGCTGGTCACTCTGAAAGAGCAAGAATTCAGGGAGTGACCTGGTCAGTAGATATTACAAGAGAACAGCTTACACACACAGGTATTCGTTTTGTTTCTGGGAAGAACAAGGATCTACTGAGATGGCTGTCAGAGGTTAACAATTGGTTTTTTCGGTGACTTATTTTTTTTTTTGGTAGACAAAGACAGACGCATAGTGGCTCTCCATTCACATTAGAGACAACCCTTCTAACCTAGAAAGGCAGCTACAATTACAGAATTATAGATCTGCTCTTCTGAATTCTGTTAATTCCTGTTTTTGATTTGAGAAGAATTTTCAAGAGCATACACCATATTGCTCATCTGGTGTAAAAACAAATACAGCGTGTAGATGGGACAGCCCAGTTCAGGCTTATTTTCAAATTGCCTCTGTGACCAATCAAAATGGGACTTTTTCCCCTTTGTTTTATTAATTAAATCATTTCCTTCTGAGGAGAGGAATCACTCTGAGTAGTTTTTTACTAGCCTCAAATCCTCCAAAGTTCGTTAATGTCTTACACAGTAGGGCATCAGCCAGGATGCCTTCCACTGTTTGTTTTTCAAGAGTGAAACTTTAAAACTCCTCTGCTATGGACACTGTGTATGTATATATGTCTGTCCTCATCTCAGTGCCCCAGATTTTTCACAGAGTCCCTAATTTCATTATCTATTGGTTACCAGGGACGTTCTAGACTAGAGCTTTGACAGAAAGTATATACAGTGGCTGGCTTCACTAGGTGCCCACTAAAATCCTATGTGAGCTCCCAGTTTATTCTTTCACCAGAGAATTCCCAGTCTATCTGGTGTGTAGTCTGTTGCAGCCAACACTTTAGGCTGTGTTAGCAGTCAAGCTTGGCATGCTGATTTAAAATTATAGCGATAAGGGGAGGGAGCGCTATTTTCCAAGGCTTTTGTTTTACTCGAAGAAGACAAGAGAGCTTACTACTAAAAATGTTCTTCATGTTGAGTATTCGTTGCTACACTCTCTATCAGTGCTTTAAAAAAAAATGGGTGTTTGCTGTTTGCCTCCGTCTGCTGGGGGCTGGATCTCACCACTCCGCTCCACACAGGCACGGGACCGTCACACGTCCGCTGACAGGGTGCCAGCAACTGTCCCTGAATTCTCTAGGAGTGCTAATCCCGCCCCGCAGAAGACGGGGAGCCAGGCATCTAAGAACGTGTGAATTCCTACCCTCTAAATTGGTATAATAGGGTCTTCAGACAGAAGCTCTAAAAGTTTTAAATTATAGTGAATTAGTATTAGTAATGGCTTCAAGTATATCCAAACTGAAGAACAGAGCAGTTGCCATTTTATGAAACACTCTTTAAAGGACACGTTCCTCTTTGTACTCCAAAACAAATACTCTGAGGTCGTCACCTCCATTTAGGATTTGCTTTTCTCCTGCATCTTTGAGACCTGGTATCAGACAGGGGACGCTTTTGTAGGCTTCCTAAAGAGTGGAAATAATCTCCTTCTGAGAAACACCAGGGTTTGCAGGGTTTTATTAATTCATTTGCCTACACCAGACTTCCTGAACACTGGGCTCTAATAAGTTCCCTGGGTGAGACCTCTTCCCGGAGGTGTGGAGCCAAGGAGGCCGATCTGCCTCTTTACAGATATAACTGGAGGGTCAGTCTTTTCGAGCTGAAGGCTATGGATCGAGAGGGTAGGGAGAAGACCTTCACTGATTAGAGCTTTCTTTGACCTGTTTTTCCCGACTGACCTGTCTTATCTGCTTATCTCCATTCCTTTTTCTGTGTTTTCATCACAGAAAGCTGAGAGCCCTTGGCCCCTGTATTAGTCTGCTCAGACTGCCATACAGAATACTATAGACTGGGTGGCTTCAACAACCAAGATTTATCTTCTCACAGTTCTAGAGGCTAGAAGTCCCAGATGAAGGTCCTGGCTGATTTGGTCCCTGGTGAGGGCTCTCTTCCTGGCTTGTAGAGGGCCTCCTTCTCGCTGGTTCCTCACGTGGCCTTTTCTGTTTGGGAGATGTAGGATGGAGAGAGCGCCCTGTCTCTTCTTATAAGGACACTAATCGTATTGGATCAGGGTCCTACCCTTTTGGCCTCCTTTGTCCTTAATTACTTCTTTAAAGGCCCCATCTCCAAATGGGGCCACACTGGAGATTAGAGCTTCAACACAGGAATTTAGGGGGAACACAGACTATGACGCCTAGCCAGTCACATGACCTCTCTTAAGCAAAGTCCTCAACTCGAACCCTACCTTGTAGAGTTGTATTGTTGAGCCTAATGCTGGCACTGGCTAACAGTATGGAGCATTTACTATCACTGCTGCCTGTGACGTGTCTCATGACCATAACACGGGCGTCAGAGAAAGTGGATTCTGCCTCTTTGGGACTGTCTCATATAACACAAATACACTCAACATGTGGGAAAAATGAGCCATGTTTTTTGCAGAGAATAATTTAGAGTTCTTTAAACTCTTCTGAGGTCACATTTAATCAGTAGACAAATTACAGGCATATAGCCTAATAATTTTGTTTATGTAGAAATATTACCATATAGTACTCTCCAAGTATGTTATCCACTTTATAAAACATGCTCCAAAATAGAACTTAGAGACAGTTAAGATATAAAACAAATAAAAATTGAAATGTGGAGACCACTGGGAGAGAGAGCCAAAATCATGCTTTATAGGGATTTATCTTAGGGCACACGTTATTTCCATCAATTACGTGGCAGGATGGAAGAGTGGAAAGTGCAAGGCTCTGACATCATTCAGAACTGAGTTCCAAGACCAGCTGGGTTGTTCATATCCCCAGTCCACCATTTCCTAACCGTGTGGCCTTGGCAACTTACTTAACTTCTCTATTTCCTCATCTATAAAATGGAAATGATGGCAATACTTATCGGAGAGTCATGGTGAAGATTAAGTTAGATACAAGTGGGAGGTACTTAGTTTAACAAGCTCTTGGTAAATTACTACAACGGCTACTTTTAACTCTGGGGTGCTATGCAGGCCACTTCTCTGCTCAAAGCCTGAATTATCGAATCTGCAAGATGCCGATAACAGCACTTATTTTGCAGGTTTCTTGTGAAGATTGAGAGATCATGTATAACCTGTTGGCCTGTCTTTCACATTTGCAAGCACTGGATAAATGTTAGTTCCCTATGCCAGTCATCTCTGGACTTCCCCACCCTCAGCCCCAACTAAAGTTAGAAGCTAAAACATGATTGCCTTGCTATTAAAAGTCTCAAGGAGGGGCTGGCCTGGTGGCATAATGGTTAAGTTCTGCACGCTCCACGTCCATGGCCCGGGGTTCACAGGTTGCCCTGAACCCCAGACTTAAGAGAGCCGTTAGCAGGAAGAAAGACTGTGGAGGGGTTATTCCTGCAGGAGCTACGTATTCCTCAAACCATGTTCCATGGAATTTTCAAAACCGTGGTCTTCACTTCTCCCCTAAACCTACCAGCTCACCAGCTTTCCCATTTCAGTGAGTGGCACCACCGTCCCTCCAGCAGCTCAGGCCAGAATCCTTGACTCCTTTAGAGTCATCTCTGATTCGTCTAAAGATTCTTTGTTTTTTTTTGTCCCGTGTCCTATCTATCAGCAAGTCCCAGGCTCTGCCTCTAAAGGACACAAATCCAGCCCCCTCTTGCCACCATGTCACTCCCCAGTCTAAATCACCAGTATGTTTTTCCCCTGAAATATTGCAAAAGCCTCTTAACTGGTCTTCGGGGCCGCTCTCCAGGCCGTCTCCGGTCCATTCTCCAAGGAGCCAAAGCCATCTCTTTAAAGCATTCATCAGATGCCTTATTTCCTTAAAACTCTCCCATGGTGTCCCTTGTCCTTAGCATAACATTCAAATTCCTCATCACAGCTATGAGGCGTGACCAGAATGTGCCGCCACCTGTCCCGCCCTCTGCCCACTGGCACTCTGCACATGGAGGCCTCTATCCTCGCTCTTCCTTTCTCCGCAGTACCCTATAGATCAAAGGTAACCTCCTCAAGAGGCCTTCTCTCACCTCCCTAGGTGAATAATGTCCTCTCCTTCCACAGTGCTTTGCCTACTAGCCTATTTTATTTTCTTCAGGCCCGTGTCACTAAAATGACCTCATTTGTTTATATTTTCTGTCTGTCTCCCCACTAGAATGTAGGCTCCATGAGGGCAGAGACTTTGGTTCAGTGCTGTATCCCCACAGTCTAGAACAGCCTGGTGCATAGTAAATGCTTAATAAATGTTCGTTGAATGAAGAACATCCTATAATCTCATCTCACCCCACACGAGAGGGGTATGGCAATTTTGCAAAATTTAGTACCTTCCACGTTATCCCTGGCTGATGGAAGTCGGGTCACTGTCGTGTCACCTAAACTTTTCCAGTTCTCTGACTAAATAAGGAAGTATTCTTGGGATTCTACAAGTTCTACAGGAATTTTTTTAAAATTTTTTATTGTCCTGATCCTCATTTAAAACAATTCATATGAGCATATTCTAGATGACCTGCAGTGGCTGTGAATATCTGAAGTATTCACTCCCTCTGCTATGCATCCTGGTCTGGAAGGGATGGGGGGCGGGGTTGGGTGGGGACTCTGCTCCTGGAAGAGCCTACATGTCTGTCCACATCAAATGCATACACTGAACTCGAGCACTTTTATTTCTTAAAAATTCTGTATGTTCTTCACCTCTGCTGGCCCTCACTCTACCCGACTTGAGCAAAAAGTCAAGCCGAATGGTATAGAATAATTCAGACTCCTGGCAACAGTGGTTTAAAATGTTAGGTTTTTTTCTTACCTGTTTATTTTTTTCAATTACTGTCTGTGAAAATAACACTGATGTACATTCCTTTACATTGAAAGAAAATAGAAAGTACCCGTGCCTGTACTAGAGAAAAATCAATTCTGTAAGTTTGCCTTAGGAATGTTCCCATAACTGTTGATGGGTATTGATATTTCTGTGGCCATGTTGGCTTCTAGATGATTAAGTTTTTAAATGTAGTAAATGTCTGCTCTTCTGTGTATGAAAATATTATGTTTGCTTGAAACATCTTTTATCTCTTGTTATAAAAATTAGTTTTTTGCAGCTTTTGAGAATCCCAGGAGCTGGGAAGATATTTAGTGTTGTGAGAGCGGGTGATGCAAAGAGACTGCATGAGACATCCAAGAGGAGTGGGGAACAGGGACGGAGAGGCAGAGGAGTCGGGGGGTTACACGTGCTCGGGCACCAGGCGAAGCTCAGGACAGCCCCAGCCCTGCCAGTACAAGTTCCAGGACCTCGGGCGAGTTATTTAACCTCCTCTGCCTTGTTTCCTCATCTATAAAGTGGGAACAGTAATAGTACTTACCGCATGGGGTAGCCGTGAGAATTAAAGCTGTTGCCAGCACACCTGGCACATAGGGAGTGCTCAGTAAGTATGACACGGATGACATTTGTTCCTGATTCGCGCAGGCTCTTTGCTTCTTGCCTTTATTCCTGTTTGGACCCCAGAGTCTGCCGTGTGGATGTCTTATGCAAGAAGCCATTTCTTTAGTGGCTGCAAATATCTAACAGGGCACACTGAAGGCCGAGCTCCACGTCGTGTTGTTGCTACGGACTGGCTGTAGAATTTTAGATAACCCTCTTAACCTCTCGAGATACTTTTCTTCTTTAAAGGGGAGATCATGAGGCTTGGACTAGGAATAATACTTGACGGTTTAAAATATTATTCAAGTGAAAAGATGTTACTGTGGGCAACTTGGAATGCACAGCTGTGAAGTCATGAAGATTTTTAAAGTATTAATTGTTGCTGGGTCCTTTCTGTTTGGGGATGCATTTAAATTCTGCCGTGAGCATCACCGCATCCGTTTTAGCACGTGGTCTCTGTGGAGGAAGCACTGCATCCCCGTGTCCGATGTAAGTACCACTGCCCCCGCGGCAAAGGCTGAATAAATGCATGACGGGGGGAACCTGCCCATCAGCCTTGTTTTCCGTGTATTTACCAGGTGTCTCCAACGCATAGCCACCCGGTGGGCCCAGGAGAGCAGAGACAGCACACCCACACGGTCTTGTCCTCCCCGCCCAGAGGGACGGTCGGCCTGAGGTACGACTGCTCGAAACTCCACACCCCTCATCGCGTGGGAATGACCTGAAAATAGGACAACAGCAAGGAAAAGAGAAAGCAGAGAGACGACCTTCCATGAAATTTCCCCGGAATGGACGAAACCCCCTTTCTTTCATTCCTATGGTTTTCCCCATCCACTAACTATTAATGAAAATTTGTTGTCTTTTCGGGGTGACAGTTTGCAGGAAGTTTTCTAGCAGCGTAGGTCATGGTGATTCCTGGGGCTATTTAAAGCCATGTTGCATTAACCTCTGTATATAACCAACCACAAGATACAGTTTTTAATCCAGATTAAGGAGGATTCCCTTAACCAGAATGCTAGAAATTTGAGAAGCAAGAGAGCACTCGAAAGTACATATTTATTTATTTATTTTTTTTTTTTTAAGATTTTTATTTATTTATTTTTTTCCCCCAAAGCCCCAGTAGATATTTGTATGTCATAGTTGCACATCCTTCTAGTTGCTGTATGTGGGACACAGCCTCAGCATGGCCGGAGAAGCGGTGTGTTGATGCGCGCCCGGGACCCGAACCCGGGCCGCCAGCAGCGGAGTGCGCGCACTTAACCACTAAGCCACGGGGCCGGCCTGAAAGTACATATTTAAAAACTTGACAGAGTAACGCTCTCTATGGTGTTTCTCGTATTTACTTGCTTAATTCCGTTTTATGAAGAAGGCCAAATGGACACGTCCACAAAGGGATAGAGAGAAGCGTCAGAGTTATGGTAACAAATTGTCACAGCTGAGTGGTGGCCTGGAAACCTCCAGCGCACGTGAGTGTCCGGACGCAGTGAGAACGCCTATGATGTTCCCTAAGCTTTTATCTCGGTCTTGCAAGGGATTTCGAGCCCTCCCTAGAATGCCCACTGAATTCCTCCCACTGAACGCATTTTCCTTCTCTGTCTTCCAGGAAGCCCAGGGGCGAGGGCAAGAAGTGCAGGAAGGTGTACGGCATGGAGAACCGAGACCTGTGGTGCACGGCCTGCCGCTGGAAGAAGGCCTGCCAGAGGTTCATCGACTGAGGGGCAGAGCGCAGGCACCGGCCGCCCAGAGGACTCCTGCCCTCGCCGTCCGCTGCAGGTACTGGAACGCACTTTTCCTTCCGAACTAAAATACACTTGAAGCCCAGGAAAAGCACCTCCAGGATCCTTGGTGGAATTACAGCAAAAAAAATAAATCAGCACAAGGTCACCACCTTCCTGTTCTTGCTGACAGCCCAGCCTCGAGCAGCTGTAACTGCTTTTTTTTCCTTACAAAGAAAAGTCAACTTACTTGCTGTATGTCTCGGTCTGAAAACTGGGGACTTCCGTAGCAATCGAACCAAGAAAGTCCATTTTACCTAGAAAGGAGGCATATTTTGATAAGCTGTCTGAATAACGCCGTTTCTGAGATTTTTTTTTTGAAACCCACGAAAAAGCTACACGATATTGGGTAGCGTTTGTACAAAGAACAGTACCTGCTTTCGTTGTGAGTGGTCTTTTCCCTGTTTTCCATTTGGAGCAGTAGACATCATGATGTGTTGCCAGGAAGGGCAGCACGCTGGGTATCTCTTCTATGTCCTTTTCTGTTTGACTGTTTTCTTTTGAAGAATGGCCCCAAACTTAACCACGGTAGAGCTGTTAGCTTGAAGGGCCCCAGGTGGCATAAGCTGGAAAAGAAGTTGACGACGGAATCCACAAGCAGACGTCAGCCCCCAGCTGAGTTCAGGACCTCCGGCTGTCGCTGTTGGAAACATCGAGGAGCCTTCCTTGGATTGATAAGAAGCCCTTCCCCACAAGGCGACACAGCTCATTCTCCACCTGCTGCAGCGCGATGGAGAACAGGTGGCCATCTGGGCAAGCCTCGACGCTTCTTTCAGGGACGTGCTGCACACCGCAGCTCCCATCTGTTCGTCCCCGCTTGTCTGACAAAGTCATTGCCGGGTTGATGGGTCGACGGGCCTTGCCTCAAAACTCTACCCTGACTGGTTTCAGAAAAGGGAGAGAACTCCACCCATCCTAGCGAGTTTGCTGTATACAGCAGAGCACAGCCTACGCGTCCGGGGCTGTTCAGAAAGTCACGCGTGGTCGACAAGCCAGCGTCCATGCTGAGTGCACTTTCACAGGTTGTATGCTTTAGCATGTCTGGGAGATGGGTTAATGAATAATGTAAACACTATATGGGTAAATGGAAGGTTTAAACCTTTATTTTTCTTATAAAAATATTGGAGCTATCATTAAGAATTCACTCAGAAGGGAGCATACAGAACACCAAAAGGAAAATGCGTGTTGGTATAGGAATCTCTGAATTTAGTAGGACCAGGGCTTACACTGTGTTCCAGGTATCGGGCTTTCCAGCCTGGTATGTTTGTTTGTTTGTTTTGGTGGTAGTGGTGCGGGGAGGGGGGTAGTTGTCAAGCCCTATGAATAGGCTAATTCTCTACCCTACTCTCCATTGCCCTGCTAAAGAGTTATGTCTCCTATACCTATGCAAAGAAGTAAGAGCACCTTCCAGGATGCACTGTGTCGGGACAAGGGCCTAGGATCATGTCGGGACAAGGGCCTAGGATCAGCCATAGGAATGTTCAATGAAATTGCACAGAGGAAAGTTTAATATATGTTTAGAGATTGTACATACACTTTTTTTTAAAGAGTAGAAAGAAGGCATCAAGTAATAACAGATTATCTTTGTTTTAATAAGTGAGGGAAATGTAAAGTGGTTCTACAGTGTAACGTCCACAAACTGTGCATTCATCTATTTTCGCAATTTTATTTTTTAAACTCGCATAGGACTTTTTAAACACTATTTTTTGAAAGAGATCCTGTTTTCCTCCTTCATTTATTTTTTCTTTAAAAACACTTATTTTAAGAGAGTAGAAAAGGAGCTTCATTTAGCTTCACATCATGAATACCAATCAGTACTAGCCACAGCAGCAGCTATAATACGTGTTTTAGTACTTAGAGGTCAGCCAGGAAAGGGCGTGTTTGTAATTGCAGAAATGTGTATACATCCTCCACCCTGGCATATCTTTTCTCCTCCCTGGTGTCCTGTCGCTTCACCTTCAGGCACGCTCTGCTGTGAGGTGATGCTCTGGCGTGGTCCAGGAGGCCCTGAGTTTTGGATGGATTGCCCAGGGGCCCCAGTGAGTCCAGGGCTGCTCAACCACGTAGCACGTTCACCGTGGACGTAAAGGATGGTTGGGGTGCAATCCTGGAGCATCCTGGAGATTTTCTCTTCAGCAAAGCTCCCTGGCCCTCGATCCTTGGATTAAGTCACTAATCAAAAAAGATTAAAGCGATGAGGGGCTAACTCCATCCCTGCCAAGAACTTTGGGACAGGAGGAGGGAGCGAGCTTTGCTGTGGGGCAGTCCTGGAGCGAGGCTCTGTGGCTCTGCCCCCAGAGATCCAGCCCATGACTAGTTCTGAGCTCTGGCCTGGATGAGCCCAGCTCAGCCCTTACCTGGTTTTCAAAGCAGAAGCGTAGAGCTGAATGCAACCTCCCTGGGATTTCTTCTCCTTCTAAAGGCTTCTTTACACATATTCTTCTACATCTCCCACCCACATGGGGGGCTCCTTTCTGCAGGCCAGCCCGGGGCTCTGTGTACCCTCTTCTCTGGCTTCCAGGTGTGCAGAGACCCTCAGCACCTTCCTGCACACACAGAAACCCAGCCCCTGTACCAAGGCCTGTAATAACTAGGGGACGCCTGGCTGGCTCTGAAGAAAAGGGATTAAACTTCTTGCACGCCACCCAGAAAGCTATGAATTGCAATATACAGCACTGATCGTAAAAGCTAAAATTAAAAAGAAAAAACACGTAGAGCTATTTTGTTGTATTTTGGAACGAGACAAAGTGCCAAATTAAGCCCAACATTCATTTTATGCCGTCTCTATGGTACCATGTTCTTTTATGTCTTCATTTGGCAGGGGGAGGCGGGAGGGGAGGGAAGGGAAGCCCTCAGCATGCTGGTGGCTTCGCTGGAGCCTTGTCCATCACGGGGACCTCAGAGACGTGTCTGCACAAAAGGAATAGCAATACAACGGATTCGGTCCCAAAATATGTCGAAATAAGGCCTGTTGTAGCCTTTTGACTTTTCTCTCCCTTGATACCCCTTTCTTCAGAAAAGATTTCTCATCTCTCTCCAAAGAAGGCATTTCACGGTGATGGGCAAGCCTTCTCCAGAGAGCTGCAAAGCAGAGAGTTCATCAGGCAGTGGTTTCTAGCCTTAGTCCTTCCCAGAGGACACGCACCTAATTTGTGGGTGGTAGTGTGACAACTTGAAGAAAACACCCGGGTAGCAAGTGGCTCGGGGACCAGAGAGGAGATACAAGGGGCCTGTGGACATGTGGCTCCAGCTCATCTGCTTAATGCTGATTGGCCAGTGGTGACTGTCCCCGGGCACCTCCAAGGGACCTGCCTTGTTCTCCCTCTGGGAGCGGCTGCCTGAGGCAAGAAGAGACCTCCCTTAAGGGAAGCAGCTCCAGCTGGGGATGCGAGACTGCCGTCCGTGTCTCTAGTGGGCATGGACTTCTCTCCGCTCACTCGATGGAAAGTTTCCTCCCTTGGTTGGCAAAAGCCAGAGTCAGGAAGAGGGCAGTGGGTTTCTGACCAGGAAGGTGCGTGCGCAGCTGCGAAGCGCCTGTCAGCAGCTCCGGGCACCACCAAGGTGCCCTTGATGAGACGATTCCTTGTCCAGTCATAACCATGTTGCAATAGAGACATGATGCTTGTTAACGGTTCTTGAGCTTTCCGAAAACGTTTTAAAGATAGAGTTACATGTATGTTGCAAAAGATTTCTGAAACTGAAATGCCCTCTGTCAGATTTCAAGATCATTTGAGTTTAAGTCGGCTGTCTCTGGTGTCACCAAGCCACACCTTTGAAAGCAGCCCTGGGTTCTGCATTAGCTGGCGCCGCTGAATCCACTTTCTCCCCCATCAGACTCCATTGGAAAACGAAAGTGCAGCATTCACTCGAGCATGTTTAGAGGAAAGTGGCAAGAATTGTACATATAGGAGAGAATACCTTGAGAATAGTAGCAAAATACTGTAAATAATATTCATTTCCTCAGGGAAAATTAAAGGGTATGTGAAAAACAGATCTGGAGGATCCTAAGACTAGAAAGACTTTTATTATCTCTAGAGTCTTCTCTAGTTAGAACAATTTTTTTTTTTTCAATGAACATTTGTTTCGAGACAAATTTACATGAACTGGGCAGTACCAACTTCTTGAGGTGTAGAGGAATGCTCTGTGGAAAAGAGCTGTTTCTTTGTAGCTGAGCTGCAGTCTAAAGCTGACCTTTGAAACCCCAGGCACAGTCCCTGGGGGTAATCACAGACTTGTGTAAGGCTTTTTCTGAATGTAATTGTGAATATGAAGCCTTTGTGTTCCTTTGTATAATCATCTGGTTGGATGACTGATTATTAGCTATAAGCAGAATTATGTAGGCGAAGCCGTTAAAGATGTGCATTTTGCTTTAATAGCATGTTAAGGAGCAAACTTCCTTAAGGACTTCTGTGGACAAGGTGCTGCTTTTTCTCATGACCCTGTAGAATTTCTAATGACCACATCAGTTGTAGCATTGATTCGTATGAACGCAGGGAAGAATTTGTGCATACAAATGAGTGGAAACAGAGCAGGAGTCATGAATATGGATGAGGATGTGGATCATTTTGGAGAAAGCACTGGGTACAAGGGTCAACTGGAAATTTCATTTCTCTAAGGAAATAACCCTACCAGCGGCACACACACTCTCCTTGTTCCTCCTACCTGTGGGGATGCCTCCATATGGAGCTGTTTCGGGTGTGTCTTTTTGCATTATAACTAGTCAAACCAGAAGTCAGTAAATAAAATGAGATGAGCACTTTTGGTATCAACTGTGTCCGTAAGTAATGCACACCAATAGAGCAAGAAAGTATAAAATGTATTTAAGATCAACTGGTTTGCTTATTGTGACTGACTTGGAAAAAGCCCATATCCAATTATCTACATGCTTTAAAAAGGTGTATCTATCATAGAACCAGAAATCAAAATGGGAATTTTACTTCTGGTCCTGTTTTGTAAATAGTTCCTCTTTTTTTTGAAGACAATCTCATGTTTTATAACTTTTCTTGTGGGTCTGAGAATCACAATGGTAATGTGTTGTATCAAAATGTAATCTGAAATACAGTCACAATTATAACTTAATTTTCCAAATAAGACAAGATATATACTGCTTAGGCTTCGATAATTCTAAGAGACATGACACCTTTTTTTATAAGAAGCATTAGTACTTACCTTCTCAAGTGAACAGAACTGAAAATATTTTACAAGATGCAGTGTTTTGTAATCACAAAGAACATGAACATTTTCTGAGAAACAACCTTGGTTTTATACATTGTAGCTTATTTTTTAAAATACAGAATTTTACCAGACAGGAGGTGTTTATATTATAAGCAATTCCTGCTCTCCAAACAAAGGGCTATGCCTCTTTTCAGCTAGTGTTTTCATGTCTATCTTTTCAATTAACCGTCTGCAGCAAGGGTAGAAATGCAGATCAGATGGGAAGATAATTACAGCAGAATCAAGATATACGTATCAGCTACTCCTTTATCATTACCAGCGTGTTTTCAAAGTATTAGGGAAAAAAGACACTTTAAGAATCATCCTCTGTATCTTAAATCTAAAAGATGTTAGTAGATGGCGCCAGCCCCATGGCGTAGCGGTTAAGCGCGCGTGCTCCGCTGCTGGCGGCCAGGGTTCAGATCCCAGGCGCGCACCGACGCACTGCTTGTCAGGCCATGCTGAGGCGGCGTCCCATATAAAGTGGAGGAAGATCGGCAGGGGTGTTAGCCCAGGGCCAGTCTTCCTCAGCAAAAAGAGGAGGATTGGCATGGATGTTAGCTCAGGGCTGATCTTCCTCACAAAAAAAATAAATAAAAGATGTTAGTAGATATGCTTATAGGCAATGGGGAAATATTCTTGTAAATTCTTTAGTGTAAAATGATAGATTCTGTTGCAAAGATAAGCTTACCACTTGACCTGCCAGAACCACAAACCCGCATTTAACTAGCAAGTATCATTTGGTGGAAATTTCTAAAATCATAGTAGGTAAGCCCAAAGATGGAATTCTTAGGTGATCGATGGTGTTTAAAATAATTTTGTCCTCGGCACTAACTAAATAACTTGAATTTCCCTATCAGAACAAGTGCTTGATTTTTCACACAAAGACTTCACAGACACGCAAGGTTGAGATCAGAAAGTCACTGTATTCCCAAGAGTCGGGAAACAGGGAAGGGAGCCATGGAGAGTTTATTAACTGCACAAATAATTCTGAGCTTTGCCAAATCCATTTCATAATACTGTAGAGCTTTTTCTAGCCCACTCACTGTTAAAACAAGAAAGCATCTTTTTTTCCCTAAGATTTTAATAATTCAAATGCTAATTAGCCAAGTATGCAGATAACATCAAAAGAAAAGCTGGGATAGAATGGTCGTATACCCATTGGGCAAGTCACCTCCTGCAAGGTGGCCATAGGGTCACTCAGACTATGCTTTAAAATAGGCTTTAGAATCTGCACACGGGAAGACTAAAAATGCACGGAGTTAGGGAAGACCGAGTACAGCCTCGGCTCCCGGTGTCTGAGATGAGGCAGTCTGCAAATCTCTCTTCATTCCCTTGAAACATCTCCACTGTTAGCATTAAAGGCCCCAAGAAGTGTTTATTGCTTTATGGTTTTGAACCAAATGAGTCTTGCTTCGTCTTTAAATAGAAGCCTCCTAATGTTATAGAGCAGATGCCTTAGAAGGGCCAGGCAGGTTCTGTAAATGAACCACTCAGCTCAGGCAGAGGAGGGACACGGGAGCACGGTGGCGATGGTGCTGAACCGGAGAACACATGCCCCCTTTGAAGGGGGGACCCGCACTCAGCTCTAGACAATCAGAACCACACAGAAATCAGGCACTGGGCTGCTGACCATCTGACTTGGACATATGATGTCACCTGACATTTAAGTGTTGACAGCTAACTCAGATTCTTGGCTGACACTAGGCAGACCAAAGAGAGCCCGTATGTGGGCGGATGCAGCCTTTGGCCACCAGTTTCAACTGTTGAGGGAAGCAGATTTCACATGCCATGGCCATCAGGTCAAGTTCCTCCATCATCCCCACGAACTCACATGTTGGCACTATCTGGGCAGCTAAAATCAAAGAAGGGAAAGAGGTCTGTTCTCCCCAAGAAGTCATCCCCTGAGAACACTTGAATACAGAAATATAATATCCTTCAACTAGCTTTGCCTCGGATCAAAAGATGCTGAAGTCTTACCCAGCTCTCACTCTGCCTCCTTCTGGCACACCCAGGCCATGCCCCAAAGCATCGAAGAACTGTAATCCTGACTTTCTTACTGTCTTCACTGCCGTGACCACTGTGATGAGGGGCTGGCAAAGAGCAGCCTGCGCCTTCAGAGAAGGCAGCCAGGAGCCCCTGCAGTCTAAGATAGCACACGTTGCCTCTTTGTGCCAAAGCCCTCTGCCAACCCCTCCACACTCCCCGCTCCATCCCGCCTCATGAGTTTTCGTTCCGGGGTAAAATTTCCCTTGTTTCACCTCTGACAGGGCAAAATCCTTCAGAATGGTAGATACTTAGGTACTTTAGAGTGTCCACCAACCTCAGAATGGAGTTTTTCCACATAGAAAACCTAGCATCTTCGTCTGAGGGCAAAGACAAAATGGGAATAAATGTGTCATGGAAAAAATTGAAGTCACTTCCTCCATTTGGATGGAATAAGTTATTTCAGACTGCGTCTCACACCAGAGTCCTGACGGCGCTGGGAAAACCATTAACCCTTTCACATACACAATAAAGTATGTCTCTTTTAAATACCCCATTTCATTTGACCTTCCTGAGAACCCAGTGTGGAGCAGGAATATTAGGATCACCATCACCCACCTCCAAGGCCCGCCCGGAGTAGTCTTGAGTCTCTGAGTCGGCCTCATTACTGCCTGCAAGGAGGGAAGGGGCTTGTTAAAGGGCTGGCTCGGACCACAGTCTTCCAGAATGACTCTAGACCTAAGAAGACCAGGGACCCACTATGTTCTCTCCCCATCCTTTCAATCCAGGTCTTTCAGCACAGAAGTAAAGAGCCCACTCAGTCACATTGTCAAATGCCAACTATGAAATCATCCCCAAATGCAGCCCTTCAGGGTAGCTACCGTGCCCCTGTTCCATAAGTTCCGACCATCTACGTGGTTAATTATAGGAGTTTTAGTAGCTAATGCTATGTTCTGAGTAGAAGCTTTGACTCTTTGAGAAATAGTTATTTTGCTGCAAATATTCAACATTTGCTACCCATGTAAATTTAAATCAATGCCAGAAAATTTAAAAACAGCTCAAACTTACAATCTGTAATGATCAAATTGAAAAGTGCTGTCAACTCAAAGCTGCAAACACCTGGTAATATAGTTAAGTGGTACTGAAATACGAGTGCAATTTAAACAGCCTTGGCAATGCCGGAGATTTCTGTCCTTGTGAGTGATTAAAAGGCTGTCCAATACACGAATGGATTTCATCTGACCCTTCTTCTGTTACTTTACCAGGTTTCACATCTTGAGTTTAGGGTAAAGCCACTCACAGGGAGTTTAGTCGTGGAGCTAGAAGGGGCCTAAACCATTTTGGCCCGAAACCTACTTCATTAACAGGCTTTTTGATAAATGATACTTTTATTATGTTTCCTGGCAATCTAGTGGCTAAGATTCAGCACTCTTACCACTGTGGCCCAGGTTCGTTTCCCAGCCAGGGGCCCACACCACGCATCTGTCGGTTGTCATACTGTGAGGGCTGCGTGTTGGTGTGATGCCGAAAGCTGTGCCACCAGAATTTCAAATACCAGCAGGGTCACCCATGGTGGGCAGGTTTCAGTGGAGCTTCCAGACTAGACAGACTAGGAAGAAGAACCCGGCCACCCACTTCCGAAAAAATTGGCCATGAAAACCCTATGAAGAGCAGCAGAGCATTCATCTGATTTGGCACTGGAAGGTGAGAGCCTGGTACAGAAGGTCTAGGCAGGGTTCTGCTCCACTGTACAGAGGGTCACTAGGAGTGAGAATTCACTCAATGGCACTAACAACAAAAAATACAGTGCTGGAGGAGGAGACAGATGAGCACTGCCTCCTCTGCTGGAAAAGAAGCCCGTTTTGCAATGGTTAGCACCAATGCCAAGACAGGAGCAGGACTTAAAAGGACCCAAGCTTTAGGGGACAAGAAGAAAGCTACGGTCCCAAAAGAAGATAACTATAGATTTCGAGAGGAGGTGGACATTGTGAATTCAATGCTTAAATTGTAGTCCTTGTTTTCAAGAAATGTTTCATCTTGGGCACCATCCGTGTAATTATTAACTGCCGGCTTCCAAAGAGACGATCCCCTTTATTTATATTATGAAAATGTTAAAAATTAATTCTCAAGTCTAATTAATTTACTTACTAGGGACAATTCCCTAAATTTTTAATTCAGGAAATTAGCCAGAGTAGAAAGCAACTCCTGAAAAAGGCAAGCGAGCTGTCATTAAAGAATGAAATTTTCTTTTAAAAAAAAAAAAAAGTTGCTCATCTGTTTTCTTCTGAATTCTCTCTCCACCCCTGACTAAAGAGGAAAAACAGCACTCTGGAGAAGAAATTGAGCTTTGAGAGAGAGAGAACAGTCCTCATTCTGGTTATTAGTCTTTTCCCCATCTTAGCACCCACCTCGCATTCGCTGGTGACATGTCACCACCCCCTCTGTGCCCCCATCCACCTGAGCTCGAGGCCACACTGTTATTATGTACGTCCACTTCCAGAAGCCCCAGATTACACATTGCTTCTGTGATGCTGATTTCGCACTCCTAAACTAAGGTCCAAGGGGATGACTATTACTGTGACTGGTGTGTTAGGCTCAGTCAGTGAGGCTGCCCCCTCCCTTGGGGGAAGAATTTCTATCTGTCTGAACGGTTTTTGGTGGTCATTCATTCAGAAAGCACGTCGGTCACCACAACCTGCCACACTCATCATGAAAGATTCACTCAGATCCACAGATGAAGAATCATGAGGCTGATATCTAATCCTCTTACTTGAAGTCAAAGCCCGCCAAGCAAGTCACCTCCCACCAGTCCCTCCCACGTGGAAGTGATGGAGCCATCAGAGCCGACAAGGAGGCAGGGGAAGAGCGCCTCATGTGTAATCACACCAGGCCCTGCCCTCTGCCCCGATTACACAGCAGGAAAACTGAATCAGCCTGTATTATGGGAAGAGGAAGTGACTCCTGCAGGGGGTAATTGTTTTAACTTTATATTTATGCAAAGAGAAAACTACTCCAATCCACTCACGTTGTTAAGCACTTGTCCCTCCCCCAGTGGTGCCCCCCTCCCATGTTTTGGGCACAGATGGCCAAGACAGGAAAGAGGGAGAGCTTTTTGGGCCAGTGGCTCCAGAGTTGGAATTAGCCCTCAGGGATCTACAGCGTAGGGTAATCATAAACTATCCCCCCCCCCCAAAATGATGCATCACTTTGCAGATTACAAACCCTTGCTTTGCTTTTTATATGTTTTTTCCTATATTCTGCTAATTGGAAATCGATAACTGTGACTTGACCAAGCCCTGTGATGACAGCAAAGCCCCTTCTTCCAAAGTATCCTGACTGTTGGGGAACCTCTTGAGCACTAGTGGAAAGCTTTAGAATAGATTTAGATTTTTAGGGAAGAGCTCAGTACCCCAAAATGCACTTGTCCATGACTTCAATAACTGAAAACACCCTGGGTGTAAAATAACCCAGGAATGTGGATCATATATGTTTAAGAAAAATGTCATGAATCAATATTTTCCTACAACACGACCTAAAATTCCTATTTTTGTAATTAGTGGTTGGATGATGGTCAGCCATTTAAACATATGCTCTCTGGAATAACCAGACTCTAGTGTAGTTTCCAAAGTGTTTCGTGTATCAAAATCTATATACTTAGAAGAAGAACTCAGGATAAGAAAAATCGCTAAGTCCCAAAGGGTTCGTGACTATCACCAGACGCGGCAGCCGAGTGGCCTGTGGTCATCTTTTCAAATGAGGGGGCTGGGGAGTGAGGAAAACCGTTACCACAAAACCTCTGTGGCCCATAGTCCGTGATAAGATTTTTTAAAAACTCTACTTTTAAAAATTAAGCCATCTTTTGAATTGTTTTCTATACCAAATCTAAAATATTAAAAGGAAATTATAAAATATTTGAAATGGGGTATTTAGTGGAAATGCATTGCTTTTTAGTGCCTGCTAAACAAGTAAAGAGAAGGGCAGACTGGAGAGAAGGAAGCAGTCCTTCCTGTGCGACGCTAGTGTTACCATGACAGGCGTTAACTTGTAACTGGGCATGAATTCAAAAGCAATGTGGCAATGCTATCCAGTTTTGAGAGATCTTTTGAAATACAATCTTACCACCATTTGGAGGTAAGTACTTGCTTACAAAAGTCTTTAATATTAGTGAATGAATGTATAAAGTTACAAACTATGCATTTTCAAAGAGTACGGTGTATTTTGTATCGAATCCAAGTAAATTTTTTTCATAGAGACTTATCACAACTGCAAATTATTCAAAATAAACTTGAACGCATATCGTTATGTGGGACTCCCATCTGTATTCTTCTAGCTGATGTTTTTACAGACAGCATTGAAACTTCAGCCTCTAAACAAATTCAGCCGTTATGGTGAATAAATGGGAAATGGTTTATATTTTACTTCTTAAGCAGAAATGGGAAATGTTGGCTGTTATAAAACATGCCCAGCTCTTTAAAGGTGGATGTTCTAGAAACACTGGATTAACCAGCAAACAGAACTGCATAAAGTTAATGTATTTTGCATTGAATAAATAGAGCACAGGTTGTGTCTGTTGTGTTTAATTCTCAATCTAAGAAAAAAACTGTTCTCCAAAGGGTTTGGGTTATATAGTTTCAAAGAACAAAATATAAAAATATTGTCCAGCAAAGCAAATCTGTGATCTTTTTTTTTCAAAATTACATGGAGATAATTACTTATATTTTTGGAAAGTCCATATAGAATAGACATTTCTTCAGCCCTCTTGTTGATTTTATATTTCCATGAAATCTTTTCCTCTAGTAATAGATCTTTGCTCCTTAATCAGTGCTTTACTGCATTACTCAGCATGAAAAAATATTCTTTCCTTCATCTGACAATGTGGAAATAAAGAACTCCATTTCTCTGCCATTCCGGTTCTCTTCTATGTCCTTTGAGAAAGTGTCTCAACTGTTTGTATGTAAAATACAGAAAGATGCACTTCTAAACCTGGTACTTATGGTTATACTGGATGTGTTTGCTACCTATTTAGAAGTTATTAGGGGTTGGGGATGTGTCTTTTTATATGATTTTTAGCCAAATTCAGATCTTCTGATCCTACATTTCTGAATACCTATCTGACTGTAAATACAGCCTGCGGAGGCTCAGGTTAATAACCCTTCTACGTGACTGTGCCTCGGCCGTGCTCCCTGCCAGCTTCTGCCACGTTGTACATAGATCTGTCGAATGTTTAAATGGTGTTGTTTTTCTCAATGCTGTTCTCTAAAACAACTTTTTGAATGTTTTTTGCTTTCCATTGTTTGGAACTGTGTGTGTTGGTTTAAAAAAAAAAATGTTTCCTATATATTTAACACCAGGAAAAATATTTAAAATAAACTGGTGCTAATTGAAATAGAAGAAAAATGTCAGACTGAAGATTTACAATATAAAATGTTCACACCAGTTAAACTGAAGTAAACTGCTCTTTCCCCCAGGGGACGGGGCATCAGGAGGGCCACTGAATGTTTACAGTTTCTGTGGCCCATTTAGCTGTAAAATATAGAAATGGCGCTGTCCCCCCAGAGTTGAGGATGTGCTACATTGGTCCTATGGAAGCATTTAAGTAGAAGTCAAGGCTTATAGTAAGAATCTCTTTAGTAATAGTCTTCTGGTCTTTGGACTTTCATGTTCTGTAATGCTTAGCTGTAACGATGAATATGGTGTTGCCAATCTAGTTTGACATCATTGTTCACCTGTGCTTACCGAGTGTATGGTTCTACGTTGGTTTGCGCTGGCACCTGCCAAGCCAGAACACTGGACTTTCAATAAGACCTTTCTGATTTCTACAGTGTCCACAGACATGAATTTAAATGCACTTGTAACTGGTCAATTACCATGAAGTCTAACTTCCACTTAATAAAAGTTTTTGTGTATCTGCTTCTATTGGAGGACTGTTTATTTAAGTGAAAGATAACTTATACCCAAGAAAGGCTCATTGGGGTTAGAGGGTTTGAGGTTTTATCTACAGTTGTAAAAATAACTTAAAACCAAATGGATATCTTCCCCATATCAACTGTTCACCATCAAGGCTATTTTTAGAAACATGTGGAAGACACATCTCTCCTCTAGAGTTCAGCCCCAGTGATTACAACTGAAACCTATTCCCTTGGCAGTGACCGCCCAGACACATTAGCTGCTCACCCTGTGCGCTGGTCCTGTTGTCCCAGGGATGTAGACCGAGCCCAGCAAAGAGGAAAGACAATGTCTATTCTGGTACCAAGCCAGCCTGAAGACCTTCCCCTGGGATAAGACAATGTCCACTAGAACTTGATATATTCACCTACAAAAGCCAAGCATATGTATATGTGCAGCAAGGTAGCTGGCTTTGGAGTTCAACAGACTTGGGCACAAATTCAAGTTTTGCCTCTTACAGGATAAATAACTGGACAAGTGGTTTAACCTTTATACATCTCATCCTTACAATGGGAATAATAATAAAAGAGAGGAAAACTAATTAGCCTAGCTTGCACAATATCTTTATCTGCTCCTAGTCCAATCAGCCTTAGCTGGGGTGGGGAGCACTATGACTCATGGCCTACTGCCTGGTTCACAGAAGTTCCTACATCATGGGGCTACTGGGAGAATTACCTAAAATAACACATCACCGTGCACAGAGAAGTATTCCACCAATGGAAGCCAAAATACTCAAGTACTGGAACCCTCAGACATCCAGGATGAGTGCCTCCAAATATTAGGATTTTCTCTTCAATTTCTTAAGAAGATTCTTTCTAAAATAAAAATGTCCTGCCTTAGTAAATAGCTTACACATCACATCTGAATGTTTTCTTGGTCACTCCTGGCCATGATTATTTCATCAATTAACTGAATGAGCAGTGGAGACAGAGCTTTATAGCTCAGCCCGTATGAGAACTAGAGGGTTGTGCAGTTAGACACCCACTGCTTTCTTCCACGCCATCCCCAGCACCAGCCCAGCTCCCAGTCATAGAACCTCTATGATTTCCTTGTATCAGCACAGGGGACACTGAGCCGTGCGTGAGCATAGGTGAGACCATCTTGTTATGCAAAATGGCCCCAGCCCCTCCTCTCTGTGACTACTCACTGCTCTGCATGTACTCCAAAAAATTCACATGCTCTCCTGATTTATGGCCTCCACTTACGTATGTACTCCCCAATAGCCTGATAAATTAAAACTTTGTTCTGTGAGTTTCTCTCCAGGAACAGGATGACCACAGGTGGGAAACACACCTACAAGGTATCCATCACAGCTGACAGAAGAATGGAACAAGGTGATGCCTGGAGCCCATCATGCCTGGAGACCAACATCCCTGGACCCCCTCCTCACTCCCCATTTTCCCTATATAACTGCCTCAAGATTCTGTAATCCTTGAAGATGGGTTCTTGAGACATTAGTCTGCCATCTTCCTGATTATGCTGGCTAATCAAGTTAAAACTTCCTTTCTTGATTCCTAACTCGTTGTGATTAATTGGCTCAGATCAAGGCAAGCAGAGCGAGCCCATTGCTCAGTATCAAGCCTTTTGACACTTCCTGAGATGTGGTGGGACAGGAAATAAGACTAACCTTGCTGAGCTCCTACTGTGTGCTAGGCAATGTGCTGGATGCCCTCATGTGATCATCTTATTTAATTTCTGCAACAGCTCTGTGTGTGGAACTGTCACCCCCATTTTATCCAGAAGGAAACTCATAAAGGTTAAGTAATTGGCCCAAGTCCACAGAGCATCCCCTACCTCTGACTCCACCCAATGGATGTTCTGTGTCTTCAGGGGCTATTGGTATATGGGGCCACTGTGAGTTATCTAAAGCAGAGCTTGTCTTCCTTTCCTCTGCTTATTGGCTTTCCTCTACTTTTGAACCAGGCTACTCTTCATCCCACTGCTGCCTTCCACCTCCACCCTGTCCTCCACCTCTGCCACTGTTCATTCCCATCTCTTCTGGCTCCAGTTTCTCTCCATGATCCAAAGCTGCTGCAGGGAAAGCTTGGCTCTGTGTTCACATCCAGCCGTCAGAGTGCTCCCTGTGCTTCCCCACAGCATCCCTGCCGGGCCCTCCTTCCACACAGCATGCTCATCCTCAGGCCTCCCAAAGATGGCTTCCAGACAGTTGACTTTTAGCGCCCACATTTTTGGGACAGAGGAGGGATGGACGTCGCAATCTGCATAAATGGTGCTCCAACTGCACATTCTTGCTTCTTCCAGGCCCTCCCTCCAAGGTTTCAGGAAACTCTTTTTCTCTGAGAGCTGCTTCAGGGGGCTGCATAGTCCTCAGGGGTGGGGAGCAGGAGAAAATCTGGATGGACTGTAGATGTTGTCTTGCAAAGTTGTGTATAAATCATACATTTGCAAAACAAGTTTTTACCAAGTGCTTACTATCTAAAGGGATGCTGCTGATGAACAGCTGAGGAAGTAGTGAATTCTTTTAATGAAAAAAAAATTAAAGCTACCTTCTCCTTCAAAAAATATTCTCCAAGGGTCCGGTCCGATGGTGTGGTGGTTGAGTTCATGCACTCTGCTTCGGTGGCCCAGGGTTCATGGGTTCCGATCCCAGGCGCGAACCTGCACCACTCATCAAGCCATGCTGTGGTGGCGACCCACATATAAAAAATAGAGGATGATTGGCACAGATATTAGCTCAGGGCCAATCTTCCTCACCAAAAAAAAAATATATATATATATATTCTCCAAGTCCTTACATTTCTTCAGGCTTTACATATGCTCTCTGCTTTCAATCTACCATTGCCCAAAGAGTGAGTAAACATTCTGAAGACTGGCATAGACCTCTATTTGGTCTCAGTAGCATTCTTTTAAGTTTCTTTAGAATACGCACGTTCTCACAATTGCCAACTCCAAATGACTATATTGATTACCTAATAATTACTCAATACAGGACAAAGTATACAGTAACATACACTGTTTTTATGTAGAAATTTCTGGCACATGGCAAGAATTCAATAAATATCTCGAGAAAGAAATGAATGTTTCTAAATGAAACAAATTGCAGCGTAGGTCTGTGCTATTAAAAGCCAGCAGAGTAAATGGAATGAGGCCACCAGGATTTGAGTCAATAACACAGGAGAGAGAACGTAGTCTGGCACTAAGACATCATCGACACAATTTTATGATGGGGATCTGGGTATTTTAGTGGTTGTTTGTATGTAGATGATATATGTACATAGTAAAAAAAGTAAAATCAGGGTCGTAAAAAGCTTACATTGAAAGTAGGCCCCTGCTGCTCTGCTCCTTTTCACCCCTTCATCACACTCCCAGAAGCAGCCACTTCTAACTCATTTAACTATTTCTCCTGATACTTAACTCCATTTACAGTATTGCCTGGCAAACAGAAAGACATGCACGGGCTAAGGCTTCAACAGTATCAAGAGCCAGAGAGACGGGGCCCAGGAGGAGGCTGCAGAGGGCCACACAGGGACTGGCAAAGTGTTCCATCCCGAGGGTGCCCCTGCACACGGTCGAGCGCTAATGTCTGAGCAACACGTACATCCCTCTGGGCATCAACACGCTGGCCCATCAGCTGATCCAGGAGTCTCTCCCAAGATTGCTGACTATGAATCAATTCCCCAAAGCGTGGTAAGCTCTGGGTAACCTGAACACTCTCAAGTTAAACCTGCGGACTAGCCACTCTCTAGACCAGAGCCTTTAGCCAGCCAGCTGGCTAGCTGGTCTCTCACCATCTCTTTTAAAATCATCTTCACCTCCTCTCCTGGTTTAAGGTACATTCCTTACTTTAGCTGATTTCACCATCTCGCCCAGATCATCGCAGGAAAACATCGTTTTGCAAAAGGGCTCAAGGCAAAAGTTGTTCCCTGTTCACCTTGTGGCTACACCAGACGTGCTAGGGACCAGCTGCACACCTGTGTCTTACATGGTTAGTAGCAAGTAATAATCCCACTCAAACTAGATTAAGCAAACACAAGTGGGGGATTTATTGAAAGGACACAGGGTGTCTTGCAGGACCCAAGGTCAGATAACGTTGCCAGGCTTCAGGGAGTCCTAGAACCAAGAGGGAGAAAGCCACTGGGAAAGAAGAAAACCATACTCCCCACCCTTCCAGTTCCAGCCCCTCCTCCAGCCTCCATGGGGCTGCAGAATCAGGACTCCTCTCTGCTCTGTGGGTCTCTTTTCTTCTTGCTCTACAGAGCTGCCTTCTTTGCTTCTCTAGCATATGGTGAAAAATGACCGCCAGAGGCCCACACTGAACTCGAAGCACGTGTGGTCAAGAGTGGGCTAGAATCTCGGAGCACCAATTCCAGACTGAGGAATCACTGGCCTAGCTTGTGCGAGGTATCTTCCCCTGCCCCAGTCAACCGGGCTGGGGGAGGGGTGGCGTCAGGTCATGTGGGAGGGTCTCTAATAAAAGGGTGTGAGGTTGGGAAGGAAATGATGGGTGGAGGGAATAATTAGCATTCCTAGTACAGTAGACAAAAGTCAGTTTTTCTTGCTAAGAAATATAATCATAGAATTTACATCCAGGGGATATTAAAGATCATCTAATTTAACTCTCTTATTTCACAGATGAGATTCATGAGCCAAGAATGTCATTTTACACTTATTACTATTGTTTGATGCTAGTTTGTTTTCATAAGGTTCTATTGTTTGCTTGTTTTCTGAAAGACAAGGTTGTCTATTCTCTTAAACTTAACCGCGTGGAGCATAGACGGTAGGACCACTGGAGCACTGCTATCTGAGTTCAAATCCCCGCTCCACCATTTACTAGCTGTGTGATTTAGGGGAGGTTAATTAACCTCTCTGTGCCTCAAATTCCTGCTCCATGAAATGTGACCTACCTCATATGAGTATTGTGAGTTCTAAATGAGTTAATATGTGTAAAGTGTTTAGTATAGTACCTGACACATATTGAGGACCATAAAAGTATTGTCTGGGTCATCAACAATGTCATCATTTAAATAGCTTGAGACAAATGCATTAGCCAACAAAATCATCTCAAACCATTGGAGCAGGAGCCATTAGTTAAGTTGCAGTAAAACTAAAAGTATATATTTATTTCTAACTAAGATTATTTTCTAATTTTTCCAACTTAGAATTCTCCTGCACTATAGAGATACAGAAAAGTAGAAAGAAAATAAAATCATTGATAATTACAACACTCAAACATAAGCATGGGTAGATTGATGCATTTTTTTTCAAACTATTTCCGTGCATACTTATTTGCATATTTGTGATCACACTGTATATATAATGCAGCATGTTGCTTTTAGCCACTTAACATTATAGCACATGCATTTTCCTGTGTCATTAAATATTTTTGAATGCCTCCATTTTGATGGCTGTGTAACAGTACAGCATGTAGATATACACTGATTTCTTGAAATTGTCCCCTATTAGGAAAACATAGATTGTTTCCAATTTTAAACTCTTTGAAACTCTTAAAAACAGATTGTCAAATTGCTATCCAAATGATTTGGCTCAACAGCAAAGTGAATGAGTGTCTTCCTGTATACTCACCTGAGATGAGTATTATCATTTTTTACCTTTTTCCCAAGTTGATAGATATTAAAAGGCATGTCATTCTTGTTTTAATTTATATTTCTTGAATACCACCTAATTCTATGTCAACCATTTACAGCTTCTATTTACAATATGTCGATGCATGTCCTTTGCTTATTTATCTTTTGAGATCTTAATCTTTCCTTACGTATTAGTAGGTGTTCTTTATATTGTCAGGATGTAAACTTCTGTCTTATTTGCTAGAATAGTTTTCCCAATTTATGTGCATTTTAAATTCAGTCATGAGACATTTTTGCATTCAAATTTTAAAATCTTTACATCACTAAATCTGTCAATGTTTTCATTTAAAATTTCACGTCTTAGACAGACCCATCACAGTCAGGTCTCAGAAAATATTCCCTTATATTTTCTTTCACCTTTTATTTATGCTATTTTTTTTTCACTACCTGGAATATTTTGGTGTGGGAAAAGATCGAATGTATTTTTTCTTCCCAAATATCTGGCTAATTGTCCCAATCTCATTGATGATTAACCATTAGTTACTGAATTGTTATCATATTAGGATTTTCTCAAGCTCTTTTGTTCTTGATTAAACTAGTCAACCCAAGTTCTCCTCCCCTCCTCCTTCTCCAGGCACTTGCACGTGATCAGGCACCGGGATGGTGAGAGAACAGTACCTGGTCCCAGAAAGTCATGTGCTGTCATCTGCTGACGAGAAATTCATTCCATCTAGTCTTTGGACTTCCGTCTCTACCGTCCATCATCCACTCTTGATGTCCAGGATCCTGCTGTGGTCTCTGGTCAGCATAGTCCGTGAAACGTCTACTGATAGCACCCCAAGTTACTCCCTCCAGGTCCCTTCCAACCCCCTGGCCTTGTCTCAACTCTTCTGCCTCTCTCCTGGGGTCCTGGGAGACTCGAGGGTGGTCTCAAGCCATCCCAGACCTTGACATGCCACACTAGCTCCCTTACACGGCCTCTCTGGTGCTGTGATGGCCTCTCTTTGCAGCATGCCCTGGAAAGTAGGGCACAGGCCCACTCTACTTTGAAATCTTCCCAAATGTATTTGGCCTTTCTCACGCCCCCCACTCCTTTAGGGCCTTTGGTGAGACAACCCCAGAGGTCTGCTCCTTTCTGCCTCTCTGGAATTCTTCTTCCTCCTCCTCTCCCTCAATTAGTCTCTACCTTATAGTATCATGTGCCCATCTTCGACACAACTTTCTCTGCACTCCATGTGGCAAATCCATTACCAAGTCCAGTGGATTTTACCTCCTAAATATCTCGTGAATATAATCAATTCTGTTTCCACTGCTTGTACCCAGGTGGAAGCCCCCATGCTGTATTGCCTGTACTTCCTCAGTGGTACCTAGCAGGTCTCCCTCAATTACTTTTGCACCCTTCCAATGCATTCTCCATGCAGAAGCCACTGAGCTCTTAAAAACAAAAGCTGATCAGATAGCTCCTCCTTTGTGTACGTCAGCCAATTCCCTTTGCTCTTAGGATAAAACTCCAAATCCTGCCAAGGCCGGTGTGCATGGGTCCCTGCCCACTCCAGCCATGTCTAATGACACCCCGTCCCCAGCTGCTGGCCCTCCAGCCCCTCATCACACATCCTGCCTCCCATTCCAGCACCTTTGCCCGTGGTCTTCCCTCCGCCTGGAGAGTTTCCCCTGCGTTTTGGGGTCCTTTTCCCTGCCCTCACCTCCACCCCAACCCTTCATCTGGCTAACTCCTCATCACTTCCTCAGGGAAGCCGTCCACCCCTGCCAGGGGAGCGTAGGTCTCTCTCAGTCGCCATCCAGGAGCTCTGTGAAGGCAGGGACTACAGTGCTCTTACTTGCTACTCCTCTGATGTGTAGCACACAATAGGTCATGAACGAATGAATGAATGAATGAACGAATACCAAGGAAGGATGAAGGAGATCCAAGTGGGGAACATGAGCTAAGTCTTAGGTACCTAAATTGTTTGTCTCTATTCAACATCGATCATCCTTTCTTATATATTATCATGCACCTTAGTTTATGTGTAGTTGATCAGAATTCCCAGTAGTGAATTGGGCGTATGTCTTTCCTTGTATATAATTTCATAGCCCTTGTCTACCTATCCCACCAAAGGCAGGAATGGAAGAGTAAATGCCAAACAAACTTGGGGGGGGAAAGAGAGCAATAAGGCCCAGAATAATCCACACATCAAAATGTACTGGAAAGTTTATTAAATACATAAACGGAATAAAAATTGCAAAGCTACTTCAGTCATGTGGAGTCTGATCTTCCCTCAAAAAAAAATGAGTTAGAAAAAAAGAAGCCACGAGAAGCAACTCCCCTTTAGGTTCCTTTGACGTGGTGGCAATGGAAGGAAGAGGGTTTTCTGAGAAAACTCCAGCAATAAGCGTCCCTGAGCAGAGGCTGAAGCCCTAGGACTTTTACAGTCTGATGGTCATCTGGAAAAAACGAATTCTAAGCATAGACCATTGGCGCTGCTTCAACAAAGTGAATAATCTCTTCTCCCGGGCAAATGTTTACCATCTTCTGCAATGTAACTATTTTCTAGCGTATCTCACAATCCAAAGTTGTTATGTAAGCCACAACACCTTAACATGAAATTATTACTTTTAATAATACGAAAGTTATTTTCGCCTGCAACGAGACCATCAGTCTGTCCTGGTTTGCTTCAGCTCATTTGCTTGGACGGCCATCTGGCACGATTATTCAACACAGTGCAGACAGACTCTCCCTCAGCACAAGTCAAATATTTTCTATGTAAAAGTTGACGTTGTGGCTAAGGCTGAGCTGTAATTCTTTTTTCATTTTCTTCTCTGCTTTTTATAGCCAAATAAACAAAGGGTTTGACTGAGAACTTCTTACACGTCTTTATACACCATACGATGATAAAATAAGAAAACTGCTTCCAAAAGCCACATTCGCACATCAGTGTCATAACTTCAGGGAAACCAAACTGAGTGGAGATACTTCTGCCTTCTAGGAGAGGCATCATTCATCTCTAGGCAGACAGGTCTTTGGTTTTGAGGAAAACAGCTCAGAGAGCTTTGACAGTTTTTTTTAGTGGAAAGAAAACAGGCTGTTTGGGCAAACCCGAATGGCCAATTTTTCTGAAAAATAAACAGATGAAATTTGGACCGCCAAGCAGCGCGTGTGTGGGAGGGGAGGGGGGCAGGGAGGATAAAAGGACGTGGAACTAGGAAGGAAAGAGGAGAGTGCAGCGCTATCCAAGAGAACTTTCCCAGACGATAGGAATGTTCCACATCCATGCTGTCCAATATGGCAGCCACTCGCCAAATGTAGCTATTGAGCATTTGAAATGTGGCTGATGTGACTGGGAAACTGAATTTTTGAATTTATTTAATTTAAATTTAAATTGCCACATGTTGCTAATGGTTACCCTATTGGACGGCACAGAAGAGAGGACCTTTCACTTCAATCCCCACTCCCTCCCAAAACTTGAGCCATAAGCAGGAAGGAGAGGCCTGAGGACACCAGAAAGCTCCTGAGAATCTCTCAAGGTAGGGATGCTGATGGACTTTCAACAAGGTGGTGAGCAAGTGATAGTTTTAAGTTGTTGCCCGCTCTGTGTTTCCCTTCTGCTGTCCACACGCCTTCAGTAAGCGGCTCCTATACTGAGGTGACCATCCACCTCAGCTTGCCTGGGACTGCCACTTTGTGTCTTATGTCCTGGTGTAATTACTAACCGTTCCTGCTTCACTCTCAAAATTGCCCCACTTGGGCAATATACCGTATTGACTCCCTACTTACACACACAGCCTTGTTTCGTGGTGTTGTAGAGATTTAGGGACAAGAATGTAAAGAGAAATTCGAACTTCCCTGTCCCATCTCCCCAGCAGCCTTGCACAAGAGTTGGGAGACACAGAGGCAGAGCTGGGAGCAGAAGAGCCAAGCCACATGGCGAACCGGTTCACACGTGGCTGACCAGCACAGAAGTGAGACCAAACCGTCGCTCCCCAAGGAAACCAGAGGAGGGTGAAAGAGGGGAGAGAGAGAAGGTGGGGAGAGCTGGTTACAAAAAAGGGATGAGAAAGTTTTTCTGGCATTTTCAAGCATTGCCAAGAAAAATTGGACAGATTAAATGTCTTTCCACTTCCCTGTGCTTGATAAAATTCAGTATTAGTATGCAGAACTGTCTCCCACAGTTAAACCCATAACAACCCTTGCAAAATTCTTCAAGGCATAATTGAAGTCTAAAATAGTAATCTGAGATTTCCACAAGGATAAAATAAAACTAAACTAGCACATGCAAAGTAAAGTAAAACCAAAAAGTCCTATAGCCTGAGCTTTAACTAAAATATATTAGCATATATATTATGTTTCTAACTTTAGATCCAACATTTTGTTTGCTCATGTGTGTTTTTACCTTTAGTGTGTGTCTGGTGAGAATGCTTAAGATCTATTCTCTTAGAAAATTTCAAGTATACAATACAGTATTATCTCCCCAATTCCCCTACCTACCAGCCCCTGGTAACCACTGTTCTACTCTGTTTCTATGAGTTTGCCTTTTTTTTTTTTTTTTTAGATTCCACATGTAAGTGAGATCATACAGTATTTGCCTTTCCCTGTCTGGCTTATCTCACTTAGGATAATGCCCTCCAGGTTCATCCATGTTGTCGCAAATGGCAGAATTATATTCTTTCTCATGGCTAAATAATATCCCATTGTGTACACATACACCATGCCTTTACCCATTCATCCATCGACAGACACTTAGGTTGTTTCCATTTCTTGGCTATTGTGAATCATGCTGCAATGAACATGGGAGTGCAAGTAGCTCTTCAAGGTACTGATTTCATTTCCTTCAGATATATACTCAGAAGTGGAATTGCTGAATCATATGGTAGTTCTATTTTTAATTTTTTGAGGAAGTTTCACTGTTTCTCATAGTGGCCCTACCAATTGACGTTCCCATCAACAGTATACGAGGGTTCCCTTTTCTCCACACTCTTGCTAACACTTGTCATCTCTTGTCTTTTTGATAATAGCCATCCTGACAGGTGGGAGGTGATATCTCATTGTGGTTTGATTTTCATTTCCCTGATGATTAGTGATGTTGAGCACCTTTTCATAGACCTGTTAGCCATTTGAATATCTTCTTTGGAAAAATGTCTGTTCAGGTCCTTTGCCAATTTAAAAATCATATTTTTTTGTTGTTGTTGCTTCATGTGTATTATAAATAAAACCGCTTCCAAATGCCGCATTCAAAAATCAACACAAGACTTTAAGTGATTTCTCACTTAACAGATTTACAAATGAGAACTAGACATTTTTACTACATTAGTCCGGAATCCACTATACATATGAAATATTTGAAGAATAATTCACCTTAATTTACTTCCAGACATACACAAGATGTAGTTCTGTCCTTTTTATGGCCCAAGCAAATAAATGCCTAGAACACATTTCACCTAAATATCACTACGGCGATGGCAGCAAGAAGCAGAATGGTGGGCTCTGGAGTCAGACTTCAAGTTTTGAATCCTGGTTCCACCAACTTAGTTTTCTCATCTGTAAAATGGGGATACTTTTAGTAATTACCTCATAGGGCTGTTATGGAGGATTCAATTAGATAATCCACATAAGGCACTTAGCACAGTTCCTGGCAAATAACACACGCTCAGTAAATGCTAACTAATAATGATGATGATGATGATGATAATTAGTGACTAGTTGGGAGAGAGAGAGAGGGGAAAATTTGAGAATGTAAATATAACCTTGAAAACAAGTAACAAAGACATACTTTGAAAAGAGGGTCCTAAGTGAGGTTCACTTTCGCTGCTCTAAGATAACGTCAACCTTGTCAGTCACTCATCTCCCACTACCCTTTCCACACATGGAGACAACACTCTTCCTAAGAGTTTTCTGTCTAACAGAATATAAAGTCCTTGAGGGAAGGGACGTATTGACACATATGTGGATCCTGGCAACTAACAGAGTACTTGAAACACGGAAGGTAATCAATACCTATTTATTGATATCAGTTATGTAACAACCATGGACTGAGTATCCACCATGTGACCAGCACTGACTGTGCTAGGTGCTAAGGACATACACCTGGCTCACTGTTGGGGTTCAGCGGGGGAAAAAAAGTGGATCACATAAAGCCAGAACATTCTCTCTCATGGGCAGGAAGAGAAGAAATTGGTTTTTTGCCTGTGACCTACATAAAAATAAATTCAACATCTACTTCCTGCAATGTCTACTCTTTGTAGTCTTAGGCTCAGCGAGGGGAATTTATAGGACCCAGGAAGCCTCACCTAGTGCTGGCTTCACTAGGGGTATAGAGCAGGAAGCAGTGCACCAGGAGGGGTGCTCCCAGCCAGGACGGGCTGGTTTTAAGGGTGTAGTCACAGGTCAGAGATGAGAGCCTGAGAACACAGAGGTGGATGCAGAAGCCTCCCTGGGTTAGAAGCCCCGTACGTCAAGCACCATTTCTATTGTGACAGCCCCAGAGCCGCAGCTTCTAGATCCCAGTGAGGGGAGTGGCCGGATATGTCCCTGCACTCAGGAAGCCCAGAGCTGTGCCTTCTCGCCAGGCAATTATATTCATTCACAGACCTCCCAGTCCATATGCAGCTTACCAGTCGTAGGTCATTCCTAGCATAAGCAGTGTTGCCTGGTAACACAGCTAGCCTTCACTTCTATCTGGTTTCCAGGCAAACAGAGCTAGAAAGTTAACCCAAGGTCATTTTTGTCATAAAGAAGGAGAAAATGCTTTGTTAACCTTTTACTCATACACCCCCATTCTTGACCCCTCTTAGCTTTCAAAATCTTATCAGAAATCACAATGAGAGGTCTCTGATGCACCCTGAACTCAGGATATACAAGACCCACGTATATCTCTCCTCTCTCCCTCCCTGGACACCTTATGTTCCCTGTTTGGATTAACATAATCATCATCCATCCGGTCATCCCCGGCACGGAATTCTTTCAGTGGTTTTCCATTCCAAATTCCTGAGCATGACAATCAGGGCCCTTCAGAATCTAGACGTGGTCTGCCTCCAGCTCTTCTACACGCACTCTACCCTTCAGACATGGACGATTTGTCATTCTCCCATATGCTACCGTTAGAAAGACCTACACCCATTGTTCAGAACTGGAATATCCTTCCACTGACACCAACTGGTCAACCAAAACCTTCAAATTCTCGAAAAACCAACTCAAGCATCACCGCTGCAAAACCACAAATTCATCCCCAGTACAATCTTATCGCTCCCTCTGTCTTGTCCTGTGGCACATCTGAGGCCTCTCCTGCAGCACTGCCCATGTGGCCGCAGTCCCCATCACCTACAGAGCTGCCGCAGGGAAGAACCAAGCCTTACCCATGTTGTCTCCCCAGAGCCGTGGACGCATCTCTGCACACAGAGCACCCTCCAAGTCTGCTGGCTGGAATGTAAATGGTAGCATTAAAGCTGCGCCTTGAGAAACTGGTCGAACTTCTGAGGGCAAATAAGGAGAAAAAGGCCCAGAGGGAAGGAAGTGGGTGCACATTTGGGAAACAGTCCAGTTCACTGACACATGGGTCTTCTGAAGGAAACAGACATTTCCGATTCACTATGATCTTGCCCCAACCTCAGAGACTTGGCCTTTGTTCAGTAGAAAACGGTTGTAACTCACGGTTAAAACCAGGCAAGGACTTGGAAAAAAATTTGAGAGGCTACATCACAATCAAGTCTCCAGGTATGATTATTTCTAAATGATAAAATACCTAGATCTTTTGGAAACAAAAAAAGGTTTCTCAAATCAAGGCTGTAAAAGTTAAACAAAGGATATAATGTAAAAAGTACTAAGATTTTGGGTTGTGATTTCAACTATCCTAATACACAATCTTTAAAATGAGGGACTGGGGGCCCAAGTCCTTCTGATCAAGGCCCAAGGGGGAAGAAAAAGCAGGGCCATCATCAGTGCAATATAGCATGGACCCACTAGACTATGTGCATGTCATCTTTGGCTTCTGAGGAGCCCTTCACACCCTGTCATTGCAGAGCATCCAGCTGTGATGATGAGATTATGAACATCTGCCAATTCAAAAGCACAGCTCACTGTGGAATGACGCATGGAGGGAGTTGGGACAACCCACCGACCAAAATAACACAAGGCTTTTGCAGTCAATTTCAAGTATTAGAGGCTAAGAAAAATACTAGACAAGATGACCCAATGTGCTCCTTCCAGCTCTTGTTTTTTGAAAATGAGCAAAATAAATTCCTCAATATGATTATAACTTTTCCTTTTTCCTTTTCCTACCTCGGCAGGAGCAGACTGGCATTCTGGCCAATCAATCCCAGAATGGACATTAAACACCTAGTGTGTTGGTAGTACTCTCTCTGACACTATGAAGCAAGGGGGAAAAGAAAAAAATGAAGCTTCTGCCGTTGAAAAATAAAACCGAAAAGGTTAAGCAATAAGATATGGAAGATTTCCAAGATGAGTTGTTGAACCAAAAAAAGCAAGGTATAGACTAGCATCCATATAGTATGCTCCTATTATATAAAAATGTGTATGGTATATACATATACCTATATAGGCATGTTTCTGCACGGAAATTTCTAAGCAATATACAAAAAATCGTTGCTGGTAGTTACCTCTGGAAAGTGGGTCTACTATGCGGTGGGGTCAGAAAGACGTTTTTAATCGTGACTCATCTTATACTGTTTCTTTGCCATGTGCATCTGTTTCTTTAATTGTTTTAAACTGTAAATACAACAAACAAAAGCTAAGCAACACCACAAGTCAGGAAAGAATTGCACAGCAAGTGAATAGAAGACAAATAGACATTTATTGACTAACATCTGTGAGCCGAGCACACCTTCCTGCCACCTCCCAGTTACTCCCGCCCCGTGGGCGTGGCTACGATGCTTCTGGCCCCTGGAAACCAGCCTGCAGCCTCTCCTCCTGCTGTTCTGCCCCCTCAGTCAAACCCACAATCGGCCTTGACTTCAAGCTTTTTCTAGCATATGGAATACAGCCAAATTTGGATGGTTTCCCAGGGAGCGTAACTAGTGTGTTGGAGACTGAGTTAAAACAACCAAACTCCTTTTTAGCAAGCCAATGGGATCAATCCAGGGCTTGTAAAGTACTACCTAAATTGTTTCTAGTTCTTTTGATTGCTTTTTTCATCTTGAAAACTATAAAACAAACACACCCTTTCCAACGTAGGATATGCTGCTTTAAGAACTATTTACCCCATGTAGAAACCAAGCAGGCATAGCTTCCTTACTTCCTTTGTGCTGATGGAAGCAAGATAAGTACCTTCTACTAATTATCATTGTTCATAAAACAAATTAAACTTCTATGACATGTATAAATTACACTGTTAATGTATATTTCTATCAAACGCTTATCAAATGCTGCCCCCTAGTGGACTATTCAGTAAAATCTTCTGCTAAAAATAGATTTTAATTAAGGCTTAAGATGTGTTTTAAGACAAGGTTATGAATAGATGCACGTCTTTTGAAATTAAATATTTACCATCCATCAATAACTCCAATTACCTCTGTCTTTCATAAAATGTTGACATTGTCTTCATTTCCTTAAATATTTTAAATATTTACCTTGCTGGGAAATTTTTACCTTAACACACAAATACAGTCTATTTTCCAAGGCAGACCTGAGTTGACTTCACAAACACTCCAACAAAATGTTTAAATGTATACTATTTCATAAGACTTACCTCCAGAACTATGTAGATATGGACAATAATTTTCAAATCATTCATCAGCAACCCTGTTCTGAGTCTTAATATTGTTAAAGCAGAGGTTAAAAGAGGAGCAGCTTCTACAATGTAAGGGCAGTTTAGCAAGAAAGAACTGGGGTTGGCGTCCTCTCTCTGGACAAATTGGCAGCCGCTAGGGAACTTCTCTGGCCTTTCTGCCTCGTTGCCTGGAAGTCATTCATCATGTAGTTTAATATAACTCGGGACCCAAACACACACACGCTGCCAAGTTTTCTAAGCTTTAAAAATTATTCTTTTCCAGCCAGGTCATACTTTGTATTTACAATATACTTTTTTCTCCCCCTAAGAAGCCCAGAATGCTTTGCCCAGACCTCGGCAGAGCGATTCTTAATCCTATTACCTACACGCAAGGGATGGGGAAGAGAAACAACAGGACATCAGCATCCTTTCAGCGCCCGGGGCAGAATCCCTGCATCTGATTCCAGCTGCATCCCGGGGCCTCATCCATCACGGGCCTTGACATCTCCCCATCCAAAGACAGGAAGAAAAATACATTTAAAATCTCAAAGAGCTTGCTCGTTTCACAGCAGGCCCTATTCCACCTGCCTTTCTGAGCTGCGAGGCCCGGGCACCCTGCTGTCCGGAACAGCTCTGACCCACCGAGATGACTGTCGCTCGGCGGCGGCCTCGCTCAGGCGAGGCTGGCGAGTAATAAGGTCACCCCGGGGGCCGCAACAGTGCTCACCCTCCCGGTGAGCCGGCCCTCTGGATCCCCGTTGGGAGGTGTGGTCAGCGTGAGAACACAGCTGAGCTCAGCCAGTTCCCAAAGGTCACCTTTACAACCTTACACCCAGCCCAGCCACCCTGGCTTCCCTCCAAATTCAGCGTCATTTACCCTCTCTCAGCTAACCATCCCCTGTCCTCCTGACGGTCCATATTTAACATGAGAAAAGCATAAGTAAATATTCCAGTAAAACACCCTTTTGTTTGAAAAGCTCAATTTTAACATCCAAGAGGGAAAGTAGAAATAACTTGGAGAGGAGAGAATTAAAATTACCATAGGAGAGAATAGTCAGTGGACCCTCCTCAGACCACCACCCACCCTCCCCAGGTTTAACTCTGCCTGGGTTTCAGCCATAAGTGCCTGTTATTGTCACCTCTATTACAAAACTCTCTTTCTCAACTTACAATTATCACCCCTTTCATCTTCCCTGAGGTTTTTCCCTTTGATCCCGAGTTACGTGTGCTTTCTCCCCCTGTGGAGACTCCTTAGCTGATATTTCTGCCACACTTTCTGAAATTTTTCTAAGTATTTTATCTGTTCTTTCTCCTGCTCACTTTTCCTTGCCGGGAGAAACAGATCCAGGGTGGAAACGCTGCATTTGAACCAAGTTTATTTTTTATACACTAACATTTGTGATGAGACAGCGTGGCCTTGTTATAAAATTAATGGATAAAGAAATACCTCACTTAGGTTTTGCTTAAGCAGAAAAGGAGAGGGAAGGAGAGTGGGAGGGAGGGAGGGGCAGGAGAAGAGAGGCAGAGCGAAAAGGGGAAAGAACTTGGTTTCATCTCTTCATCATGCCACATAGAAATAAAAACAAAACCCCGGCTCCTTCCTACATAATTTGCAGACTGGCTACATAACTTGCAGGACCTTGTACAAAATGAAAATGAGGAGCCCTTTCTTCAGAAGTTGTTAAGACTTTCAAGTGACGACAGCAAAGCATTTTGCCAAGCACGGGGCCCTTCTGAGTGCAGGGCTGTGTGTGACGACACTACCCTGGTGACACACCCATGAAGCCAGCCCTGTTTCCTTCCATAAATCAAAACAGCAGTCTTGCTGTGCTAGCGACTATTTAGGGTTTTTTTCCCCACAATGTTCAGCCCCTGCTAGGGCAATCCACTTGTCCTGGTTTGCCCGAGACTATCAGAGGCTTAACACTGAAAATCCCACATCCGAGGCACCACCTCGGTCCCTGGCAAATCACGACAATTGGTCATCACCTTCTTCTCTGTGGACCCCTTCTAGTCACAGAGTTGTCCTCTGATTTTCTACTGGTCTTAATTTCTTCCTCTGAGAACCAGCAGCAATCTTAGGCCAATCCCTGTCTCTGTGGTGGGGTGTGAAGCCACTCAAATGCCTCCAGATTTATTGCCCTATTTTTCATGTCCTCAGAGAGAAGCCTGCTGAACCATGATTCCAGCTGCTCGTGTGGGCCAGGAGGAAGCTGAAAAGTGCTCATACGTGGCAGCACCTGTGGGAATTTCTTATTCCTCTAGAGAGAAAACTGCGTTTCAGGATCTGGTGGTTGTACACTTGTAGTCTTTTTTTTTACGGTGTGATGCTCCAATGATGTATGAAGTATTATCTCTCTCAAGTCAATCACATTATATAATGTCTGCCCATGAAATAAATTATTTTTTAATTCATTAAAAGTACCAAAAAATATACACCCCCATAAAAACTAGCAAACTGGGCCGGCTCCGTGGCTTAGCGGTTAAGTGCGCGCGCTCTGATGCTGGCGGCCCGGGTTCGGATCCCGGGCAAGCCCCAAGGTGCCACTTCTCCGTCCAACGCGAGGCCGAGTCCCACGTGCAGCAACTAGAAGGATGTGAACCTATGACATACAGCTATCTACTGGGGCTTTGGGGGGAAAAAATGAATAAATAAAATCTTTAAAAAAAAAAAAAAAACTAGCAAACTGTCATTTTGTTCCAGGGGGATGATCTAAACTACAAATTGAACTTCACATGCTCATTTATGGTTAAATATAAACTGAACAGTCACAAACCACTTTGCTGGTCTGGGAGACATCTTGATGAATATAGTGTCATGTCCTCTCTGGAATTGCTTAAAATTTAATATTTAGATGTTCCTAGTATGTACTAATACGATGATTAGTCAGTTAACTCCTTAAACAGGTACTCAACCCTGCTTGAGTCTTCCCATCCTTCCCCAGTATGTATTACACTCCCTGGGATATTGGATGTGCCAAAACTATTTCACAATTTCTCCTCACGTGGCTAACATCGCTCACTTCAGTTAATGCTCTTGCATGTTCTTTGCCGAGAAAATAGGAACCGTTGGACAGGAGCTCCCGCAGCATCCTCAAAGCAAACGGACCAACGTACCTCTATCTGTGCCCAACCTTGCGGGCCTCCTTCCGATAAGCCACAGCTCAGTGCCCTGGTCCTATCAGAGTCCAACTCTTCCTGATCCTCTGCAGTCCATCCCCTCTTGTCCCCTCAAGGACTTGCTTGCCATAGCCAAACTACTTTTTTTTTTTTTTTTTTTTTTTTAAAGATTTTATTTATTTATTTTTTCCCCCCAAAGCCCCAGTAGATAGTTGTGTGTCATAGCTGCACATCCTTCTAGTTGCTGTATGTGGGACGCGGCCTCAGCATGGCCGGAGAAGCAGCGCGCCGGTGGGAGCCCGGGATCCGAACTCGGGTCGCCAGCAGTGGAGCGCGCTCACTTAACCACCAAGCCACGGGGCCGGCCCCCAAACTACTTTTAAATATTCTTTCTCTTTTGTAGTTTACCTTCCAACTAAAAATCATAGCCTAGAGTAATGGTTCTCAAAGTGTGGTCCCTAAACCTTCAGTATCAGCATCACTTGGGATTTGTTAGAAACAAAAATATTAGAGGCTCACCCCGGACACATGGAATCAGAAACTCTGGGGGAGTGACGTCAGCATCACGGCGGAGTGAGTTATTCCCTTTTTCTCTCCCCTCTAAGTTACAACCAATCAGATATCCATTGACCAACAACGGACTCCCTACACAGCACAACGGGATGCCTAAGAGATCCATGCATCTATACCTCTGAAGGTGGGTGGAGTGGACCTCTGGGAGGCAGTGGAACTAGGGGAGCAGTCCCCTCCTCCTTCCCCAGCAGCAGGGATCCAAGGCATGGATCCTCACACTGGCACAAGTGCCTGTGGACAGAGGCTGCAGGGGCAGATACAGCAGGCATGGCCTAGCCCCTGCTCCCACCCCCCAGCAGTGGTGAGTTGTGCACATGCTCTCCTCTGAAGAATTCAGGACATAGAGCACAACCAGTGACCCAACCCCTCCCCTTCCCCCAGTAATGGCCCACTCTTCCCAATAGTGGGGACGGTATACAAAACTCAGATTTTTCCAGCTGGTGCAGGGCACCCTGACCTGAATTTTCAAAACACACCAGCTCACACCAGAGACCAGAGGCTACAGAGTGAACAGCAACAACAATCTCTCCCTGCTTAACCTCTGTCCCCCCTTGCAGTGGCAGGTGGAACCTGCGACCAGAGGCTTCAGGAACCAGAGCAGAACCAGTGACCCAGCCCCCAGTGGTGGCAACCCCCACATTGGCTCTACCAGCAGCAGGAGCTACATACAAGCCCCCAGGTCCCCAGGCCCCTGGCAGTGGCAGTGACACCCATGAACACAGTGCCCCTGACAGCAGTGCAGCCAGCACCCCCAGACAACACAGGAGCAGCAGTGCAGGTGGTGCATGGGCAGCAGCATCCAAGCCCATGGAGAGCCCACAGAGAGCCAGTGGAGAAGCAGGAGACCTAGGCTACCCTGGAAGCAGCAGAAGTGCTCGCAGCCTGCTGACCCCAGTGGTAACACCTGCAGTGACATTGTGAGCAGCAAGGCACCAGCAACCTCAGAGGCACAAGCAGTACAAGGAGAGCACTGACGATGCCTCTAGCAGAGGCAGTGGAGGGTGGAAAGTACAGGCTCTCAAATACAACTGGAAGCAGCTCAGAACCAAAGTAACCAAAGCCTTACTCAAATAAGAAAAGTGGTTACTATCACAAATGCACTGGCAGAGGATCAGTTCATCAAGCACCACGAAGAACTACAGTAACATGGCACAACAGAAAGAAAATGACAATTCTCCAGAAACCAAACTAGAAGTCACAGAAGATTACAGTCTAACTGATGGAGAATTCAAAATAGCTGTCATGAAGAAACTCAACGACTGGAGATCGAAGTCAAGATGGCGGTGTAGGCGGACTCTGAACTCATTTCCTCCCACGGACACAGCCAATTTACAACTACTCATGGAAAAATTATCCCTGAGAGAGAACTGAGAACTGGATAAGAGGAACTCCTGCAACAAAGGACAATCCTAATTGAGGTGGAAGAGGCAGAAATTCCCTTCTGGAGAGAAAAAACACTGCCTTCACAGGCTACCAGCCTCACGGGCACCCAGGAGCAGCCCACAGGTACGCAGCCCTCCCTGGAGGAGCGGGGCCCTGAGCCGGGGAGCACCCCCACTGTGGGCATTTTGTGGACCCAGCTCAATCGAGATGAGTGGCATAATATCTGATTTTCCTGCTACTAAAACATTGGGGAGTACCCCTAGAAAAGCTGGCTCACAAAGAAATTAAAACCAGCTCTTAAAGGGCCCATGCACAAACTCACCCGTTTCAGAAAGCAGCCTAAAATCACCAAAAGGAAAGGTGCACAGTGCTTTGGTGAAAAGAGACTCACTTGATAGGCTCTGAGTGCATTGCAGCGAGAGGTGAGACCTCTCCAGGGACTGGGACATTGGCAGCGGCCATTGTTGTGTCCTGGTGTGGGTGTGCTGACACAGAAGCCATTGGAGATCTCCCTGAGGCCTGCTAGCCCAGGTCTGCCCCACCCGCTAGAGCACCGATTTAATCCAGCTCAGCCAGGGCAGGTAGCCCACCCTAGAGACTGGCCCCACCCAACAACAAGCCCTCGGGCAACTTGTGGGCCTGCATAGATTGGTGACTGGATTCTCTGCAGCCTGGCAACTGAGCCGACATCAGCGGGGGCAGGGTGTGCACAAGGAGCAGGTGGAGAGTGTGGGGCTGTGGTGGAGTGTGTGGGGCTCCCGCCGTGGAGAGACTGGGTCCGCTTCGGGAGGTCGGGGTGTTCACACGGGGCAGGACTGTGTTGACTGTGTGTGTGGACCTGTGGGTGGCAGGGCTTGTCAGCTGCAGAAGACTTCTGCTTCTTAAAGACCCACATAGGGGGTTTGCCCCACCTTCCAAAGCCTGAAACAATTGGGTGCTCCCGCACCTGAGGCCAGCCCCACCCAGCTACAATCCTCAGAGAGCTGACAAGAGACCTAAAGGCTGGAGGCTTATAGCATTTGTAAGCCCCTGACCCTAACAACCTGCCACACTGGGGGCCTACTCACTTAAAAGAAATACTGCAACACAAATGTGGTATTAGAACTTGCAGCCAACTGTGCTGGGGCTCCCCACACCTGATAAAGAGACTGAAGGGCCCACAACAACTACAAGCAGCTGAGCATTACAACAGCTGACCAGGAGCATACCTCAGCCTCCCTGCGCACCTACAGGGAGAGCAAATAGGCCACAACAGAAGGACACACGTAGCCCACATAGGGGTCACCCCTGGAACATTTAGAACTGAAGGAAGCACACTGCAGGACTCCTAAGGCATCACTTGTATAAGGTCACCTATCCAAGAGCAGGAGACGTAGCTGACCTACCTAATACGTAGACACAAGCACAGGGAAAGAGGCAAAATTAGGAGGCAAAAGAATACATTCTAAGTAAGAGAACAGGACAAAATCCCAGAAAAGGAACTAAGTGAAACAGAAATGAGCAACCTACCTGACAGAGAGTTCAAACAAAGAGTGTTAAGGATGCTCACTGATCTGGGGAGAAGAATAGATGAACTCAGTGAGAATGTCAACAAAGAAATGGAAGATATAAAAAAGAACCAATCAGAAATGAAGAATACAATACTGGAAATGAAAAATTCACTAGAGGGACTCAAAAGCAGAGTAGAGGATACAGAAGAACGGATCTGTGAGCTGGATGAAAGACTAGAAGAAACTACCCAAGCTGAACAGGTAAAAGAGAAAAGAATTAAAAAGAGTGAGGACAGTCTAAGGGACCTCTGGGACAACATCAAGCGCACTAACATCCGTGTTATAGGTGTCCCGGAAGGAGAAGAGTGAGACCAAGGGGCAGAGAATCTATTTCAAGAAATAATAGATGAAAACTTCCCTAACCTAAGGAAGGAAACAGACATCCAGGTACAGGAATCACAGAGAGCCCCAAACAACATAAACCCAAAGAGGCCCACACCAAGACACATCATAATCAAAATGTCCAGAATTAAAGATAAAGGGAGAATCCTAAAAGCCACAAGAGAAAGACAAGTAACATACAAAGGAAACCCCATAAGGCTATCAGCTGACTGCTCAGCAGAAACCTTACAGGCTAGAAGAAAGTGGCATGATATATTTAAAGTGCTAAATGGAAAAAACTTACAGCCAAGAATACTCTACCCAGCAAGGTTATCATTCAAAATGGAAGGAGAGATCAAAAGTTTCCCAGACAAGCAAAAATTAAAGGAGTTTTCACCAAGAAACCAGTGCTACAAGAAAAGTTAAAGGGATTGATTTAAGGGGAAAAAAGAAGACCACAAATAGGAAAAATTATCTATTTCCATGATAAGAGGGTAATGGATACAAATGCACAAAAAAGAGGTTAGATATGATATCAAAAACATAAAAGGAGGGAGGAGGGGAGTTAAAGAGTAGAGCCTTCAGACAGAGGTCAAACTAAAGAGACCATCAATTCTGTATAGAAGGAGAAAGGAACAGAGAAGGACTACTAAAACACTGAGAAAAAAAAGTTTAAAAATGGCAGTAAGTACATACTTGTTAATAGCTACTTTAAATGTCAATGGACTAAATGCTCCAATTAAAAGGCATAGGGTGGCTGATTGGATAAAACAGCAAGACCCTTATATATGCTGCATACAAGAGACATACTTCAGACCCAAAGACACTCACAAACTGAAAGTGAAGGGATGGAAAAAGATACTCCATGCAAATGGCAATGAAAAGAAAGCTGGGGTGGCAATACTCATATCAGACAAAATAGACTTTAAAACAAAAACTGTAAAAAGAGACAAAGAAGGGCATTACTCAATGATCAAGGGAACAATCCCAACAAGAGGATATAACACTTGTAAATATCTACACACCCAATGTAGGTGCACCTAAATATATAAAGCAATTATTAACAGACATAAAAAGACAAATAGACAGTAACACAATAATAGTAGGAGACTTTAACACTCCACTTACACCAATGGATAGATCATCCAAACAGAAGATCAATAAGGAAACATTGGCCTTAAATGACACACTAGAACAGATGGACCTAGTAGTAGATATATACAGAACATTCCATCCAAAAACCGAAGAATACACATTCTTTTCAAATGCACATGGAACATTCTCCAAGATTGATCACATATTAGGCCACAAAACAAGTCTCCATAAATTTAAGAAGATTGAAATAATACCAAGCATCTTTTCTAACCACAATAGCATGAAACTAGAAATCAACTATAGGAAGAAAATCAGAGAAGCCACAAATACATGGAGATTAAACAAAATGCTACTGAACAATGATTGGGTCAACGAAGAAATCAAAGGAGAAATCAAAAAATACCTGGAGAGAAATGAAAATGAAAATATGACATGCCAGAATTTATGGGATACAGCAAAAGCGGTTCTAAGAGGGAAGTTTATAGCAATACAGGCCTATCTCAACAAACAAGAAAAATCTCAAATAAACAATCTAACAATGCACCTAAAGGAACTGGAAAAAGAAGAACAAACAAAGCCCAAAATCAGTAGAAGAAGGGAAATAACAAAAATCAGAGCAGAAATAAATGAAATAGAGACTTAAAAAACAATAGAAAAAATTAATAAAACCAAGAGCTGGTTCTTTGAAAAGATCATCAAAATTGACAAACCTTTAGCTAGACTCACCAAGATAAAAAAGAGAGAAGGCTCAAATAAGTAAAATCAGAAACGAAAGAGGAGAAATTACAACGGACACCTCAGAAATACAAAAGATTACAAGAGAATACTACAAAAAGCTATATGCCAACAAATTCGGGAATCTGGAAGAAATGGATAAATTCTTAGATTCATACAACCTTCTAAAACTGGAGCAAGAAGAACTAGAGAATTTGAATAGACCAATCACCAGTAAGGAGATCGAAACAGTAATCAAAAACCTCCCCAAAAATAAAAGTCCAGGACCAGACGGCTTCCCTAGTGAATTCTACCAAACATTCAAAGAAGGCTTAATACCTATCCCTCTCAAACTCTTCCAAAAAATTGAGGAGGGGGAGGAGCTCCCTAACTCATTCTACAAAGCTGACATTACCCTGATAACAAAACCAGACAAGGACAACACAAAAAAAGAAAATTACAGGCCAATATCACTTATGAACATCGATGCAAAAGTCCTCAACAAAATACTAGCAAATCGCATACAACAATACATTAAAAAGATTATGCACCATGATCAAGTGGGATTTATTCCAGGTATGCAGGGATGGTTCAACATTCACAAATCAATCAACGTGATATACCACATTAATAAAATAAAGAATAAAAATCACATGATCATCTCAATAGATGCAGAGGAAGCATTTGACAAGATACAGCATCCATTTATGCTAAAAACTCTGAATAAAATGGGTATAGAAGGAAAGTACCTCAACATAATAAAGGCCATAAGTGACAAACCCACAGCTAATATCATCCTCAATGGTGAAAAACTGAAAGCTATCCCTCTAAGAACAGAAACCAGACAAGGATGTCCACTCTCACCACTCCTATTTAATGTAGTACTGGAAGTCCTAGCCAGAGCAATCAGGCAAGAAAAAGAAATAAAAGGGATCCAAATTGGAAAGGAAGAAGTGAAACTCTCACTATTTGCAGATGACATGATTTTATATATAGAAAACCCTAAAGAATCCACCAGAAAACTTTTAGAAGTAATAAACGAATATGGTAAAGTTGCAGGATACAAAATCAACATACAAAAATCAGTTGCATTTCTATACACTAACAACGAAGTAGCAGAAAGACAAATTAAGAATACAATCCAATTCACAATTGCAACAAAAAGAATAAAATACCTAGGAATAAACTTAACCAAAGAGGTGAAAGATCTGTACACCAAAAACTATAAAACATTGCTGAAAGAAATTGAAGAAGTCACAAAGAAATGGAAAGATATTCCGTGCTCTTGGATTGGAAGAATTAACATAGTTAAGATGTCCATACTTCCTAAAGCAATCTATAGATTCAATGGAATCCCTATCTAAGTTCCAACAACATTTTTCACTGAAATAGAACAGAGAATCCTAAAATTTATACGGAACAACAGAAGACCCCGAATAGCTAGAGGAATCCTGAGAAAAAAGAACAAAGCTGGAGGTATCACACTCCCTGATTTCAAAATATACTACAAAGCTATAGTAACCAAAACAGCATGGTACTGGCACAAAAACAGACACACAGATCAATGGAATAGAATCAAAAGCCCAGAAATAAACCCACACATCTATGGACAGCTAATCTTTGACAAACGAGCCAAGAACATACAATGGAGAAAAGAAAGTCTCTTCAACAAATGGTGTTGGGAAAACTAGATAGCCACACACACAAAAATGAAAGTAGACCCTTACCTTACACCACACACAAAAATTAACTCCAAATGGATTAAAGACTTGAATGTAAGACCTGAAACTATGAAACTTCTAGTAGAAAACATAGGCAGTACGCTCTTCGACATCGGTCTTAGCAACATATTTTCAAGCACCATGTCTGACCAGGCAAGAGAAATAATAGAAAAAATAAACAAATGGGGCTACATCAAACTAAAAAGCTTCTGCACAGCAAAGGAAACCATCAACAAAACGAAAAGACAACCTAACAATTGGGAAAAGATATTTGCAAACCATACATCTGATAAGGGCTTAATCTCCAAAATATGTAGAGAACACATGCATCTCAACAACAAAAAAACTAACAACCCAATTAAAAAATGGGCTAAAGACCTGAACAGACATTTTTCCAAAGAAGATATACAGACAGCCAACAGGCACATAAAAAGATGTTCAACATCATTAACTATCAGGGAAATGCAAATCAAAACTACAATGAGATATCACCTCACACCCGTCAGAATGGCTATAATTAACAAGACAGGAACAACATGTCTTGGAGAGGATGTGGAGAGAAGGGAACTCTCATACACTGCTGGTGGGAGTGCAAACTGGTGCAACCACTATGGAAAACAGTATGGAGATTCCTCAAAAAATTAAGGATAGAACTACCATATGATCCAGCTATTCCACTGCTGAGTATTTATCCAGACAACTTGAAAACACCAATGTGTAAAGATACATGCACCCCTGTGTTCATGGCAGCCTTATTCACAATAGCCAAGACTCGGAAGCAACCTAAGTGCCCATCAAGGGACGAATGGATAAAGAAGACGTGGTATATATACACAATGGAATACTACTCAGCCATAAGAAACGATGAAATCCCAGTCATTTGTGACAACATGGATGGACATTGAGGGTATTATGCAAAGTGAAATAAGTCAGAGGGAGAAAGTCAAATACCATATGATCTCCCTCATTAAGTAGTAGATAATAACAACAAGAAACAAACACATAAGACAGAGATTGGATTGGTGGTTACCAGAGGAGAAGGGGGGAGGGAGGAGAGTGAAAGGGATAATTCGGCACATGTGTGTGGTGATGGGTTGTAATTAGTATTTGGGTGGGGAACATGATGTAATCTATGCAGAAATAGAAGTATAATGATGTACACCTGAAATTTATACAATGTTATAAACCAATGTTACTGCAATAAACAAAAAAGAAAAAAAATAATAATAATAAAAAAGAAACTCAACAACTTACAAGAAAACTCAGAAAGACAGTTCAATGAGCTTAGGAATAAAGTTAATGAACAGAAGGAGTACTTCACCAAAGAGATTGAAACTCTAAAAAAAATCAAACAGAAATTCTGGAGATGAAGAACACAATAATGAGATGAAAAATAATGTAGAAAGTATTAAAAATAGAGCAGATCATATGGAAGAGAGAACTAGTGAGCTTGAAGATAGAAATCTAGAAGTGATTCAGGTGGGAGAGAAGAGAGAATTAAGCTTTTTAAAAAATGAAGAAATTCTATGAGAAATATCTGACTCAATTAGGAAAAGTAACATAAGGACAATAGGTATCCCAGAAAGAGAAGAGAGGGAGAAAGGAGCAGAGAGTTTATTCAAAGAAATAATAGCTGAGAACTTCCCAAACCTGGGGAAGGAACTGAATATACAAGTACATGAACCTAATAGAACTTCCAATTATCTCAGTGCAAAAAGCCATTCTCCAAGCCATATAATATTAAAACTATCAAAAGTCAATGACAAAGAAAGAATATTAAGGGCAGCCAGAGAAAAGAAAACAACTTACAAGAGAACTCCCATCAGGCTTTCAGTGGACTTCTCAGTAGAAATCTTACAGGCTGGGAGAGAGCGGAATGATATCTTCAAAATACTGAAAACAAAAACTATCAGTCAAGAATATTCTATCCAGCAAAATTATCCTTCAGATATGAAGAAGAAATAAAAGCTTTCCCAGACAAACAAAAGCTGAGGGAGTTCATCACCACTAGACCTGCCTTACAAGAAATGTTGAAAGGATCCCTCCTACCTGAAACAAAAAGGCAAAGGGTTACAAAGCTTTGAGCAAGGTGATAAATAGATAGACAGAATCAGAAAGTTGCAACTCTATATCAGAATAGGTTACTCAACACTTAATTATAACATAAAGGATAAAAGGAAAGAAAGCATCAAAAATAACTATAACCACTTCAATTTGGTCAAAAACTCACAACACAGAAAAGAATAATTTGTGACAATAAAAACATAGAAGGGAAAGAGGAAAAGGATGCATAGGCTAATGGACATAAGATGCTATTAGCAGAAAAAGGACTATCTCATCTATGAGATATTTTATACAGATCTCATGGTAACCACAAAACAAAAAAATCAGAGCTGCGTCACAAATCATAAATAAAGAGAAAACTGAGAAAGACATCACAGAAAAATCACCAAACTGAAACAGTGGATAGAAATACAAGGAAAAGAAACAATGGAAATATAGAACAACCAGAAAACAAAAGATACAATGGTATTATTAAGTCCTCATATATCAATAATCACTCTAAATGTAAATGGATTGAATTCACCAATTGAAAGACACAGAGTGGCTGGATGGATTTTAAAAAAAGACCCAACATATGCTGCCTCCAGGAGACACATCTCAACTCTAAAGAAAAACATAGGCTGCGAGTGAAGGGAGGGAAGGTGATACTCCAAGCAAATGGCAACCAAAAGAAAGCAGGTGTAGCTATACTTATATCAGACAAAACAGACTTTAAGACAAAAAAAGATAACAAGACAAAGATGGCTATTATATAATGATAAAAGGGACATTCCACCAAGAAGACATAGCATGTATTAATATATATGCACCTAACACAGGAGCACCAAAGTATGTAAAATAACTATTAACAGACCTAAAGGGAGAAATTGACAGCAACACAATAATAGTAGGGAACTTTAATACCCCACTTACATCAATGGATAGATCATCCAGACAGAAAGTCAACAAGGAAACAGTGGCCTTAAATGAAACACTAGACCAGATGGACTTAATAGATTTATATAGAACATTCCACCCAAAAGCAGCAGAATACATATTCTTCTCAACTGCACTTGGAACATTCTCAAAGATAGGCCATATGTTGGGAAACAAAGCAAGCCTCAATAAATTTAAAAAGACTGAAGTCATATCAAGCATCTTTTCTGACCACAGTGGTATGAAACTCGAAATTAACTACAAGAAAAACCTGGAAAATTCACAAATATGTGGAGACTAAACAACATGCTACTGAACAACTATCAGATCAATTAAGAAATCAAAGGAGAAATCAAAAATACCTGGAGACAAATGAAAATAAAAACACAACATACCAAAACTTATGGGGTGCAGCAGAAGTAGTACTAAGAGGGAATTTTATAGCAATATAGGCCTAGCTAAAGAAAAATCTCAGGGGCCAGCCTGGTGGCTCAAGCGATTAAGTGCGCATGCTCCGCTGCAGCGGCCCATGGTTCGCTGCTTTGGATCCCAGGTGCGCACCAATGCACCACTTGTCCAGCCATGCTGTGGCGGCATCCCATATAAAGTAGAGGAAAATGGGCATGGATGTTAGCCCAGGGCCAGTCTTCCTCAGCAAAAAGAGGAGGATTGGCAGATGTTAGCTCAGGGCAGATCTTCCTCACAAAAAAAAAAAAAAAGCAAACAAAAAAATCTCAAATAAATAACCTAACACTATACCTAGAATAATTAGAAAAAGAAGAACAAATAAAGCCCAAAGTCAGTAGAAGGAAGGAAATAATAAAAATCAAAGCAGAAATAAATGAAATAGAGACTAAAAAAATAACACAAAGGATCAATGAAACTAAGAGCTGGTTGTTTTTAAAGATAAACAAAATTGGCACACCCTTAGCCAGACTCACTAAGCAAAAAAGAGAGAAGGCTCAAATAAATAAAATCAGAAATGAAAGAGGAGAAATTACAACAGATACCACAGAAATATAAAGGATTACAAGAGAATAATATGAAAAGCTATATACCAACAAATTGGATAATCTAGAAGAAATGGATAAATTCTTAGAATCATACCACTTCCTAAAACCGAATCAAGAGGAAAAGAGCATTTTAATAAATGAATCACAAGTAAAGAGATTGAAACAGTGATCAAAAACCTCCCAAAAAACAAAAGTCCAGGACTAAACAGCTTCTCTGGTGAATTCTAACAAACATTCAAGGAAGGTTTAATACCTATCCTTCTCAAACTCTTCCAAAAAATTGAAGACGATGAAACACTTTCTAATTCATTTTATGAGGCCAACATTACCCTTATACCAAAACCAGACAAGGACAACACGAAAAAGGAAACTTACAGGCCAATATCACTGATGAACATAGATGCAAAAATCCTCAACAAAACATTAGCAAATTGAATACGACAATACATTAAAAGGATCATATACCACAATCAAGTGGGATTTGTTCTGTGGACGCAGGAATGGTTCAACATCTGCAAATCAATCAATGTGATACACCACATTAACAAAATGAAAAATAAACATCACATGATCATCTCAATAGATGCAGAGAAAGCATTTTACAAGATCCAACATCCATTTATGATAAAAACTGTCAATAAAATGGGTATAGAAGGAAAGTACCTCCACATAATAAAAGACATATATGACAAACACACAGCCAACATCATACTCAATGGTGAAAAACTGGAAGCCAGCCCTCTGAGAACAGGAACAAGACAAATGTGCCTACTCTCCCCACTCTTATTCAACATAGTACTGGAAGTTTTAGCCAGAGAAATTATGCAAGAAAAAGAAATAAAATGGATCCAAATTGGAAAGGAAGAAGCAAAACTGTCACTATTTGAGGATGACATGATTCTATATATAGAAAACCCTAAAAAATCCACCAAAAAACTGTTATAAATAATTAACAAATACAGTAAAGTTGCAGGATACAAAATCAACCTGCAAAAATCAGTTGCATTTCTATACACTAACAAAGAACTAGCAGAAAGAGGAAACAAGAATACAATCCCATTCACAATCGCAAGAAAAAGAATAAGATACCTAGAAATAAAGTTAACCAAGGAGGGGAAAGAGCTATACACTGAAAACTATAGGATATTACTGAAAGAAATTTAAAAAGACATAAAGAAATGGAAAGATATATTCCATGCACATGGATTGGAAGAATAAACATAGTGAAAACGTCCATATTACCTAAAGCAATCTGCAGATTCAATGTAATCCCAATCAGAATCTCAATGACATTCTTTACAGAAGTAGAACAAAGAATCCTAAAATGTATATGGAACAAGAAAAAACTCCAAATACACAAAGTAATCCTGAGAAAAAAGAACAAAGCTAGAGGTATCACGCTGCCTGACTTCAAAATACACTACAAATTTCTAGTAATCAAAACATCATGGTACCAGCAGAAAAACAGACACACAGATCAATGGAACAGAATTGATAGCCCAGAAATAAAACCACACATATATGGACAGCTAATCTTCGACAAAGGAGCCAAGAGGATACAATGGAGAAAGGAAAGTCTCTTCAATAAACAATGTTGGGAAAACTGGACAGCTACATGCAAAAGAATGAAAGTAGACGATAATCTTACACCATATACAAAAATTAACTCAGAATGGATTAAAGACTTGAATGTAAGACCTGAAACCATAAAACTCCTAAAAGAAAACATAGGCAGTACTCTCTGACATCAGTCTTAGCAGTATCTTTTTGAATACCATGTCTCCTCAGGCAAGGGAAACAGAAGAAAAAATAAACAGGACTACATCAAACTAAAAAGCTTCTGCACAGCAAAGGAAACCATCAACAAAATGAAAAGACAACCAACCAACTGGGAGAAAATCTTTGCAAATCATCTATCTGACAAGGGGTTAATATCCAAAATATATAAAGAACTCATACAACTCAACAACAAAAAAACGAACAACCCCATCAAAAAATGGGCAGAGGATAGGAACATTTTTCCAAAGATATACAGATGGCCAACAGGCACATGAAAAGATGTTCAACATCACTAATTATTAGGGAAATGCAAATCAAAACTACAGTGAGATATCACCTCACACCTGTCAGAATGGCTATTATTAAAAAGACAAGAAATAACAAGTGTTGGAGAGGATGTGGTGAAAAGGCAACTCTCATATACTGCTGGTGGGAATGCAAACTGGTGCAGCCACTATGGAAAACAGTATGGAAATTTCTCAAAAAAAAAAAATAGAAATACCATGTGATCCAGCTATTCCACTTCTGGGTATTTTCCAAAGAACATGAAAACACTAATTCAAAAAGATATATGCACCCCTATGTTCATTGAAGCATTATTCACAATAGGCAAGACTAGGAAGCAACGCAAGTGCCCATGAATGGATGAATGGAAAAAGAAGATGTGGTATATATATTTATAAACATATATATATGTGTGTTTATATATATAAACAATGGAATACTACTCAGCCCTAAAAAAAGACAAAATCATGCCATTTGTGACAACATGGATGGACTTTGAGGGTATTATGCTAAGTGAAATAAGTCAGACAGAGAAAGACAAATACTATATGATTTCAGTCATATGTGGAAGATAAACAAACTAACACATAGGTAAGGAGAACAGATTGGTGGTTACCAGAGAAGAGGGTTGGGGGAGGGCAAAAGGGATAAACGGACACATTTATGGTGACAGATAAAAACTAGACTATTGGTGGTGGGCACGATGCAGTCTACACAGAAGCTGAAATATAATAATGTACACCCGAAATTACACAATGTTATAAACAAATGTGACCTCAATAAAATAATTAAACAGAAACTCTGGGGATGAGGCCCAGCTACTGTGTTTTTACAAGCCCTCTGCGGGCCGGCCCAGTGGCTTAGCGGTTAAGTGTGTGCGCTCCGCTGCTGGTGGCCTGGGTTCAGATCCCGGGCGCGCACCGACGCACCGCTTCTCCGGCCATGCTGAGGCCGCGTCCCACATACAGCAACTAGAAGGATGTGCAGCTATGACATACAACTATCTACTGGGGCTTTGGGGAAAAAACAAAAAGGAGGAGGATTGGCAATGGATGTTAGCTCAGAGCCGGTCTTCCTCAGCAAAAAGAGGAGGATTAGCGTGGATGTTAGCTCAGGGCTGATCTTCCTCACAAAAAAATAGATAAATAAATAAATAAAAATAAGAAGCCCTCTGCGTGATTCTGATGCACACTGAAGTTTGAGACCCACCGGTCCATGGCTGATGCTCCTCAGCTTTGCCTCCACACCATCCCATACCTGTGTTCAAAGGCAAGGGGGATGGATACCAGGAGCCTAACGAGAGAGCTCTCTGGAGTAGGCTGCAGACTGCTGTCCTTGGCCCTCCCCTGATCCTATTTTTATTAACGACTTGGATGGAGGCACAGATGGCACACTGATCTCATTAACAGATGATAGAGAGCTGGGTGGGGTGAGATGTTGAATGATGACAGTACCCAAAGACACACAGTGACGGTCCAAATCTACCAAGATGAAACTTAATGGGGCTTATTAGTTAGGATTAGATTCACCTCTGAGTGACAGAAACCCCAAAAATAGCATTGGCTTAATAAGAGAGAAGTGTATTTCTCGTTCACATAAATGAACTCCGGAAGTGTCAGGCCAGCGTCAATGCAGTGGCTCTGCTCTGTGGAATTCCCAGAACTCAAGATCCCCGTCCACCCCCTTCCTCAGGTATGGCCTCATCCTCAAGTCAAAAATGGTGACATTCATGTTTCAGATAGCAAAATGGAGGGAGGATGGAGAAAATGGCCAGTTCTTGCTGTTTTTCAAGGATTCTGGATGCTACCACGTTATCCTTCTGTTGGCATCCTATTGGCCACAACTTAGTCTTATGGCTACGGCTGCAATAGAAGTTGAGACTTGTAGTCTTTACTTGTCTAGGCAGCTCAGCTAGAAATGCTATTACATGGAAGAAAGGGAGACTAAACATTGGGACACAATGAGCGGTCTCTGCCAACCAAAGCGAAAACAACGTCCTTTATATAAGGCTCAAGGTTTTGGTGGAGAAGAGGAAGATAGCAAGTAACAGCCATGCAAGCAACCCTCTGCTCACTCCCTTTACGAAAGCAGAAAACCCAAGCAATAACGGCTGAAGTAACAAGAGAAGGTGTGGGAGATAAACTGAAAATCCCAGACACAGTGCTAGCTTCAGGAGTGTCTCAGATGATGTCAAGATTTGACTCCTCTCCGTAGCTCAGCTCACAGTCTTCCATGTTGGGTTTATTCCTATGTCTTAGGTGGTGGCAAAATGTCTGCCCACAGGTCCAGGCCCCTATTCCCTGAACCTGCTGGGAGACCAGGGAGAGATTCAAGGTCACTCTTCCCCACCCTCACCTCCACTTGCCTCTCAGATCAGCTTCCTCTAGCAAAGTGGTTCTCAGCCCTGGCTACTCTCTGGAATCCTCTCATGAGCTTTTTAAAATTCTTGAGGGCCGGCCCCGTGGCTTAGCGGTTAAGTGCGCACACTCCGCTACTGGTGGCCCGGGTTTGGATCCCGGGCGCGCACCGACGCACCGCTTCTCCGGCCATGCTGAGGCCGCGTCCCACATACAGCAACTAGAAGGATGTGCAACTATGACATACAACTATCTACTGGGGCTTTGGGGGAAAAAAAAATAGGAGGAGGATTGGCAATGGATGTTAGCTCAGAACCGGTCTTCCTCAGCAAAAAGAGGAGGATTAGCATGGATGTTAGCTCAGGGCTGATCTTCCTCACACAAAAAAAATTAAATTAAATTAAATTAAAATTCTTGATACCCTGACCTCTCTTCCTAAATCTGATTTTATTGGTCAGGTTAGAGCTCTGGCATTTTAAAAATCTCCCCAGGTGACTTTCCTATGCATTCAGAGTGAAGAACCCCTGATCTAGCATACTGTGGGTAAGTAGAAGCTTTGCCTTCAAGTTTCTCTGGAGTCATCTCTCCCGACACTGTGTGTGGGTGTCATGTGTCTCTTCCATCAGGTCCTGTTTCACTGTGGGCCCCCCTCACTGTACTGCTGTTCACCATCTGGACCTTCACAAATTCGTTCCTTTCATAGGATCCAGCTTCTGTCTATGGGGAATGAGGGAGGGGTAGCCACAGAGGCACCCCTTGACTGCCCTGCCTCTCTCCTCAAGAGCTCTATATCTGGCTGTCGAGGTTGACTTGACTTTATTGAAAGGTTGGGAATGATTTCAAAAGGAAAACCTCAGTAGGAAGAAAAAAAATTAAAGGTTTGAGGAGCCATCTGTTCGTAGACTATAATTGAAATCTAAGACCAAGACTTGAAGAATGTCAACAATTAAAAGGTCCCCAGCAAGGATTAGCTGATCAAAGAAGCTGTGAGGGATTATCCAGAGAGGTCTCAGGAAACCCATGAGGGTATGGATTACTAGAAGCCAACAGAACAGAGCTTGGAAGTACCAGAGACCAGCTCACCCACTTCACCCTTTTGTCTAGTGACCCTTGCCTGTTGTTGTCTATTCATTCTGGTGACTTCTTTCAGTGAAATGTGAAACATATAGAACAATGGCCACAATGCTCCAAATTTCACATGAAGCTCAAATTATCACCCTTTGATACGTTGTCAGTAGATATTCAGATTTCTCTGCAACAAGACAGGCTCATGAAAGGCTACGAACATCTCAAAAGATCTTCTCAAAAGATAGGGCTCCTCAAATCCTCACAAATATTAAATCAAAGATCTGTAGTTCCCAAACTATGTGTGCTGAGGTGCCCACAGTGAATCAGATGGGCCCTGCAGGAGCTTTTAATTTTTGAGGGAAACACAGGGACATCTGCCAGGCATCATACTAAGTACTACCAGTAAGTTCTTTGGACCTAACTACTTAATAATCTGAAATGCTATATATATATTTTTTTGGCCTAGGCGCATGAATAAATTACTGAGTTGACTATAACCATAAAACAAGAGAGTTTGGGAACCTCTGAAATAGGTAAATGATTGACTCCGGCAAACCAATAGTTCTCTCTCTTCTTCAGACCTGCCATTGTTGTAGTTGCCAGCGTAAAAATATGACACCCGAGAGCATAAGTATTTGTTTCTTACTACAGATCTAAGGGAATTGTTCAGAAATTATAAACACCTATGGTTTAGGTGAAATTAGAATTTACAGTAGAAACAATCTAGATAGCATACCAAATTAAAATATTTTATTTAAAACCCATAACATATCTGAAGAAATCTAATTTATATTCAGAACATTTTCAGGTTTTATATCCTTTGCTTTCAGCCAAACACTTCTGGTTATAAAAATCAAGCAAATAAAACTATGAGGTCAAAATCATAGGCTACATTGTAGTTTATGTCAATTAAATTTGTTCAATTCCATAGCCAAAGAGCAAAGTTCTAATCTGGTTTTATATCTGTATTAATCAGGATAGTCTTGGCTATGTTGCAGTAAGTCCTAAAAAGACAAACTCTAAAATATCAGTGGCTTAATCCAAAAAAAGCTTTATTTCTCACTTACCTAGAGTCTGATGGGGTTTGAGTATCTTTCTTCCACCCTGTAGCTATGTCAGCTGAAACACCTGGCCTCCAACGTCCTGAGTCAGGGAAAGAAAGAGATGCAGGGAGCACACTAGCTCTTAATTGTCTCATCCCCAAAGTAACACAGGTTACTCCCACTCACAGTCCATTGGCCAGAACTTGTCACATGGCTACAAGCTCTCTGCAAGGGATGCTGGGATATGTAGGGGAGAGGATGGACACTTGGTAAGCACCATCTGTGACACAATCCACTTGGTTATAGTGACATCAAGTGAGGATATGAATTTCCTAATTCACTCATTCATTCATCAAAAAATACCTATTATGGGGGCTGGCCCTGTGGTGGAAGTGGTTAAGTGCCCGCACTCCACTGCGGCAGCCCAGGGTTCACCGGCTCGGATCCTGGATGCACACTGATGCACTGCTTGGCAAGCCATGCTGTGGCAGCATCCCATATAAAGTGGAGGAAGATGGGCACGGATGTTAGCTCAGGGCCAGTCTTCCTCAGCAAAAAAAGAGGAGGATTGGCATGGATGTTAGTTCAGGGCTGCTCTTCCTCACCAAAAAAAAAAAAAAAAGAAAAGAAAAAGAATAACCTATTGAAGACTGACTATGTGTAAGGTGTTGTGCTTACATCCTGGTGGAGAATGATACACAATAAACAACATAGCAAATAAATGAACAAGAAGATAATCACAGATTGTGGTGTGAATTCTTCATTAATTCTTTCAATATATCTGGGTCTGTGCTGGCTTTGTATCAGAAATAGTTCTAGCACCAGACATGTAACAATAAACAAAATAAAATCTCTCCTTTCATAAAGCTTATATTCTGATGACGGGGATAGACAACCCACAAATAATACATAAAAAATAGTCAAGTGGAGATAAGAGCTATAAAGAGAAATAAGTCAAGGGGGCTAAAAGACCTGGGGTGGTCTCTCCGCTATAGTGATTTGTCTATTTTGGCATTCTATGTGGATGCCAATAAACCAATAATAAGACTATTTGCTATTAGCCATATCTCCCCTCCCTTCTATGATTGGATCTCAATGTTGGGATTCCACTGGATTTTATTTATTAACAGGCAAAAGTTTTCAAAATATGTTAAATTAAAATGTTAAAATTCAGGTTAAAAAATAGCATGTACACAATAATCCCATCCCAAGAACTGGACTATATGAGAAAATACTGATGTCCATACATTAAAATGCTAATAGAGAAAATCCTGAATGTTGGGAATTATATATAATTTTTTTCTTTATGGAAATCCACATATTTTTTCTAATTCATCTGCAATTTAAACATTGGTTATTAATATAATAGTGAAAAATAAAATGTATGAACACTCTATATGGGTTAAAGGCTAAATAATTCATAGGTGATATAAATTTTCCTGGGAGAAGAAAGGTATAATTTTTTGAATTTGCTCCTGGGAGAGTCAAAAAGGCAGCCAAATTTGGAACATGTGGGAGTGTTCTCAGAGTTAGGGTTTGTTTTTCTCATGTGGGATAGGAAAGGTGAGCTTTCTTGGAAGAGAGAAAAACAGAGGTGATAGCACTATGATCCATGAAGAGAGAATACGACCTCTCTTCTGGAATAAATCGGAGAGATTTTTCTACCTCTAAGTGCATGCTGTACAAAATTATCCATCCTGGGGAGTTGGTGTGCCACTTACCCAGATGAGGATGCAACCCAGGGTGAGACCTAGAGATACTGGAAGTCAGCCTGCACCCGAGGTCCCAAGAGAATGGGGAAGCCCCATTTGCTTTGGCCTAAGCAGCAAGCATCAGAAAGCACAAGATGAGCCCAGGGTCACTAGTGAGGGAAACAAACATGGGACAATGACAAGGCTGCCTGGAGATTCGAGGTATTAGAACAATAATAAGTACTGTTGTCATAATGATGATGATGATGGACGCTTATGGAATCTTACACAGAATGCCAGGAAATGCGTTATTTGCATTGTCTCATTCAACATATTGCGTACAAATTCATGCATGTTTGTGTTATATAACATATTCTATTATTTTAACATCTTGACACATTCTGTGCTGGAGTACTCACGAGGAAGGTCATGTCAGGAAGAACAATTCAAGGCTCAGGCGAGTAACAATTCCCAGATACAAAGAGGAAGTCCTAGAAAGCACGGGCAGGGAGCCCATGTGGCGAGCACCGCGGAGGTTATATTAATAATGGATGTATAAAATAATTTACTATTTCTGGATGGGAAAAAGTTCTGGATGGGAAAGAATTCTTTTTCTCACTTGGGAGTTCTCCGCTGAACTCTAAATGGGGACTAAAGATGTGGAATCATAAAGGAAGGCAGGCGGGGAAAGATCAGGAACGTGGCAAGTTATCCTCCCTCTTTTCTGCTCACTGCACTAAGCACTTGTTCCATTCCCATACCGTCTTGGAGCACAATTCTGGAACAATGGAAACATCTGCTTTCAGCCAAAATTGAGGGTCAGGAAGAGAAAATGTTAAGAAGTATCTTGAGTGGCTGTTTTGTTGGGCATGGGCAATAGCATATAGTTGAAAGGAGAACCAAAAAGATGCCCATAATCAAAAATTAATATGTGTGCAGCAGGAAAAATAATCGTACTAAGTGGGAAAAATAAAAACAAAAATAGCTCCACGTCAGTTCCAGGCAGGTTTTGCAAATACTTTTTAGCGTAGCCATCTACATCTAAAATTCTGATTCTTCACAGTTTTGGCTCTTCTGCGGTCTCCTTGGCTGCATATTAGTCCAGCATGCCCCGTCAGCTGTTCCAAATTACTTGTGTGCTTCACCCACACTTTAGGATTTTCTTTTCTAAGAAAACAAAAATTTTTTTTTAAACTTTAGTTTTCAGAGTTAGAGAACTTTAGTTTTCAAAGTTAGAGAACTTCAGTTTTCAGAGTTTAACTGCAATTAAGGGATTGTAATAGAGATCTGTAATTAAAATTTTTACTATGTACGTTGTCAGGAAAAATATCAATAATTTTTTAACAAAGTTTGTAAAACTAAAAAATAGGTCAAACTCCAGTTTCTGGCTAGCTCATAGCCATACCTTCTAATTGTCTCTTATGTAGGTTCTAAACTAACCAGCTACGGTCCTTTAATTTTTGTGTGTGTGTGTGTGTGAGGAAGATCAGCCCTGAGCTAACATCTATTGCCAATCCTCCTCCTTTTTTTTATTCCCTTTTTCTCCCCGAAGCCCCAGTAGATAGTTGTATGTTGTAGTTGCACATCCTTCTAGTTGCTGTATGTGGGACGTGGCCTCAGCGTGGCCGGACAAGCGGTGTGTCAGTGCGCGCCCGGGGTCTGAACCCAGGTCACCAGCAGCGGAGCGCGCACACTTAACCGCTAAGCCACGGGGCCGGCCCCTATAGTCCTTTAATTTAAATATCTTTCTTCTCGGTGATGGATGGTAATAAGTCTTTGAGTGGTGAACATGATGTAGTCTACACAAAAATTGAAATATAATGATGTAGACCTGAAATTTATATAATGTTATAATCCAATGTTACCTCAATAAAAAAATAAGTTAAAAATAAATAAACAAATTTCTTCCAATTGTTTTCCAGCCAACACTCCCATTCACCTGTTTTTCCCTCCTGTCTCCCCTGAGATGACTCGAGTCTCACTGGTGTGTGCAGACACCTTAGCCCGGGCCTTCCTCTTAGCTGATTCTCCATCCTCACTTCTGTGAGGATCTGCACTTACAGTTACCCACTACTCTTTGTTTCCGAACTGCAACAAAGTGCTTTATGGATTTTTTAGACAACTTTATATATGTATATATATATCTAAAAAATGAACTTTCTCTTTAGACACTGAATTCTGTCTTGTGCTTATAACGTATCAATCTTCCTCAGGACTCAAGAGCCTCATCTTTTGGCCTGCAACATTTCACCTTACGCACCAGTCCTACTTTCTTTTTAAGTCCCGTCAACAGCCATATTCTAAATCTAAGGCTGCCCTTCAAAGGTTTCTGTCCCTTTCTTGCCTCCTTGCCATCAATAATATCTTTTCCTCCAAATACGTGCTTTTAATTATTCTTTTGCTTCTCACATGGATTCTCAAATTCAGTAAAAACTCATTCATGGAAGACCTGAATTTGAAGTTGTAATGACTGGTGTATTAGTCAGAATTTTCCAGAGAAACAGAACCAGTAGGAGATTATATATGTTTTTTGAATTTATTATAAGATTTGTTATAAGATATTGGCTCACGTGATTATGGAGGCTGAGAAGTCCCACAGTCTGCCATCGGCAAGCTGGAAACGTGAGAAAGCTGAAGGGGTAGTGTGAAGGCCTGAGAGCCAGAGAGCCAGTGGTGTCGATTCCAGTCCAAGTTTGAAGGCCTGACAATCAGGAGCACCGAGGCAGGGGAAGATCAGTGTTCCAGCTCAAGCAGTCAGGCAGAGAGACAATTCCACCTTCTCCTGCCTTTTTGCTTTATTCAGGCCTTCTACAGATTAGATGATGCCCATCTACATTGGGAAGGACCATCTGCTTTACTCAGTCTACCAGTTCAAATGTTTCTTCCAGAAACACCCTCACAGACACATCCAGAACAATATTTAACCAGCTATCTGGGCATCCCGTGGCCCAGTCAAGTTGACACATAAAATTAACCGTCACAACCAGATATGTTGAAGTAAGTACCAGATCCAACTGTGCCTCCCACCACCTCTGTGAGCTTGGGTAAGTCAGAGAAGCTGTCTGGGATCTGCTGTGGGGAGGTTTGTCCAGGGCTTCCTCTCAATGCCTTCCCATGCTCGGCCAAACAACTGTCTCCGAATGTGTCTACCCAAGGCGCTTGGGCATTGAGATCCCCCAGAAGGGATCTCATCTCTCAGCAATTTTCCATTAGAGTTCAAGGGCAACAAAGGCTCACCTTGCCAACTGAAACACTTTTAGGAATATGAGATAGGCATGGCAGGAAGTAACAGAACACTTTTCTGGGGGAGAGGTCTGTGCTCTCGTGGACAAAATCAAAGGAGAAGTGACGCGTGAGTAACCTGCTTCGCCTGGGTTTCCTCAAGGACGACATAGTCACCAGAAGCCCATTTACACTGGAAATTATGTCGTGCTTAAGAGTTCTAGCTCTTTTGTGGTCTTTTTGGCTGCATAGTAGTCTAGCGCGCCCCTTCAGCAGTCCCAAACGACCATTGTTGCACCCACACTGTATAACGATTTTCTCTTAAGACAAAAGGCCAGGAAGCAGTTCTTTCAAAAACGACTTCTGATGTTTTCTCCCTGAAAAGAAACCTTCTGTCCATTCAGTGGGACTTCCCAGCAAGCGGTGTCAGAGCCTGAGAAGGGTGAAAAGGGCACCCAAGTGTGGGGGTGGTAAAGGCAGCTTTCAGAGAGATTTTGGAGCCCAAGCGGGATGGAGAGGGTGTACATCCGGGGGGATGGAGGCAGTGCGGAGGGTCGGAAGACCGGCTGGATGAGGAGGTATCCATGCTGAGGAGGCAGCAGAGGTGATGGGAGATTGGTTACACATAGGGATATTGATGAAATAAGTAACTATATTAAGGATAACAGGAGCCAGCTTGAACCTCGTGGTGTTGTAAATATCAGTGTAACCTTATGGTTTTTGATAGATGATAGATAGATAGATAGATAGATAGATAGATAGATAGATAGATAGATAGATAGATAATGTTTAGATACTGAAACAAACATAGATGGTGTGTGCATGTTTATTCCCTAGCTCTGTCTACTGAAAGGGCCAAGGAGCAATGAGCACACCCCAGTGAGCATAGCCCAACAGCAATGAGCACATCTAGCACTCAGACCTGTTTTTAAATACCATTGTCCTTCAAAATAAACCAGGGTTCCTTGCAGAAATGGCTGATTCCAAGTCCGAGGCAGTAAAAGTACCAAGATGAGCCTGGAACTTCTTCTTGGGCCAGAAATCAGGGAAATGCTTGAAGAATAAGAGAGCCATGTCAAAAGGACACAGGATCTTGTCTTTGAAAGGGCTAACTCTGGGATGACTTGAGCAACAAAATAGATAACGATAGCATCGTATTATATAACCCATTGAATGAAATAGGAAACCATGAGTCCATATTGATGTGAATAAATCCAAACTCTGATGAAGAACAGGATATTTAGATAGTTCAAAGTACCTCCCTCAAAATACTTATTAACTACAAATGGTAAAAGAGTAACTTTATAGTAAAAAATCTTGTCAGACACCATCTTAGTGATCAAGTGACCAGCGTAGTAAATGGAATGAATCGAAATCATGTGCTACCATAGGATGCAATGAGAAGAACACCGCATCACTTCTGTGATAATCAAATAACTATCCTAGGGCCGGCCCAGTGCTAAGATCGTGCACTCCACTTCGGCAGCCCAGGGTTCGTAGGTTCGGATCCTTGGTGAGGATGGACGCACTGCTTGTCAAGCCATGCTGTGGCGGTGTCCCATATAAAGTAGAGGAAGATGGGCACAGATGTTAGCCCAGGGCCAATCTTCCTCAGCAAAAAGAGGAGGATTGGCAACAGATGTTAGCTCAGGGCTAATCTTCCTCACAAAAAAAATAAAAGAAAGAAAAAGTAATACAGGACAGGAGTTAGAAGATCTTTACATTTAATCTTTTTTTTTTAAATTTTTTGTTTATTGCAGTAACATTGGTTTATAACATTGTATAAATTTCAGGTGTACATCATTATACTTCTATTTCTGCATAGATTACATCATGTTCCCCACCCAAATACTAATTACAACCCATCACCACACACATGTGCCAAATTATCCCTTTCGCCCTCCTCCCTCCCCCCTTCCCCTCTGGTAACCACCAATCCAATCTCTGTCTCTATGTGTTTGTTTATTGTTGTTATTATCTACTACTTAATGAAGGAAATCATATGGTATTTGACCTTCTCCCTCTGACTTATTTCACTTTGCATAATACCCTCAATGTCCATCCATGTTGTCACAAATGGCTGGATTTCATCATTTCTTATGGCTGAGTAGTATTCCATTGTGTATATATACCACATCTTCTTTATCCATTCATCCCTTGATGGGCACTTAGGTTGCTTCCAAGTCTTGGCTATTGTGAATAATGCTGCAATGAACACAGGGGTGCATGTATCTTTATGCATTGATGTTTTCAAGTTCTTTGGATAAATACCCAGCAGTGGAATAGCTGGATCATATGGTAGTTCTATCCTTGACTTTTTGAGGAATCTCTATACTGTTTTCCATAGTGGTTGCACCAGTTTGCACTCCCACCAGCAGTGTATGAGAGTTCCCTTCTCTCCACATCCTCTCCAACACATGTTGTTTCCTGTCTTGTTAATTATAGCCATTCTGATGGGCGTGAGGTGATATCTCATTGTAGTTTTGATTTGCATTTCCCTGATAGTTAATGATTTTGAACATCTTTTCATGCGTCTGTTGGCCATCTGTATATCTTCTTTGGAGAAATGTCTGTTCAGGTCTTTTGCCCATTTTTTAATTGGGTTGTTAGTTTTTTTGTTGTTGAGATGCATGTGTTCTCTACATATTTTGGAGATTAAGCCCTTATCAGATGCATGGTTTGCAAATATCGTCTCCCAATTGTTAGGTTGTCTTTTCGTTTTGTTGATGGTTTCCTTTGCTGTGCAGAAGATTTTTAGTTTGGTGTAGTCCCATTTGTTTATTTTTTCTATTGTTTCTCTTGCCCGGTCAGACATGGTGCTTGAAAATATGTTGCTAAGACTGATGTCAAAGAGTGTACTGCCTATGTTTTCTACTAGAAGTTTCATAGTTTCAGGTCTTACATTCAAGTCTTTAATCCATTTGGAGTTAATTTTTGTGTATGGTGTAAGGTAAGAGTCTACTTTCATTTTTTTACATGTGGCTGTCCAGTTTTCCCAACACCATTTGTTGAAGAGACTTTCTTTTCCCCATTGTATGTTCTTGGCTCGTTTGTCAAAGATTAGCTGTCCATAGATGTGTGGGTTTATTTCTGGGCTTTTGATTCTATTCCATTGATCTGTGTGTCTGTTTTTGTGCCAGTACCATGCTGTTTTGGTTACTATAGCTTTGTAGTATATTTTGAAATCAGGGAGTGTGATACCTCCAGCTTTGTTCTTTTTTCTCAGGATTCTTCTACTTATTCGGGGTCTTTTATTGTTCCAAATAAATTTTAGGATTCGTTGTTCTATTTCTGTGAAACATGTTGTTGGAACTTTGATAGGGATTGCATTGAATCTATGGATTGCTTTAGGAAGTATGGACATCTTAACTATGTTAATTCTTCCAATCCAAGAGCACAGAATATCTTTCCATTTCTTTGTGTCTTCTTCAATTTCTTTCAGCAATGTTTTATAGTTTTCCATGTACAGCTCTTTCACCTCTTTGGTTAAGTTTATTCCTAGGTATTTTGTTCTTTTTGTTGCAATTGTAAATGGGATGGTATTCTTAATTTCTCTTTCTGCTACTTCGTTGTTAGTGTATAGAAATGCAACTGATTTTTGTATGTTGATTTTGTATCCTGCAACTTTACCATATTCGTTTATTACTTCTAAAAGTTTTCTGGTGGATTCTTTAGGGTTTTCTATACATACAATCATGTCATCTGCAAATAGTGAGAGTTTCACTTCTTCCTTTCCAATTTGGATCCCTTTTATTTCTTTTTCTTGCCTGATTGCTCTGGCTAGGACTTCCAGTACTATGTTAAATAGGAATGGTGAGAGTGGGCATCCTTGTCTGGTTCCTGTTCTTAGAGGGATAGCTTTCAGTTTTTCACCATTGAGGATGATATTAGCTGTGGGTTTCTCATAGATGGTCTTTATTATGTTGAGGTACTTTCTTTCTATACCCATTTTATTCAGAGTTTTTATCATAAATGGATGCTATATCTTGTCAAATGCTTCCTCTGCATCTATTGAGATGATCATGTGATTTTTATTCTTCATTTTATTAATGTGGTGTATCACGTTGATTGATTTGTGAATGTTGAACCATCCCTGCATACCTGGAATAAATCCTACTTGATCATGGTGTATAATCTTTTTAACGTATTGTTGTATGCGATTTGCTAGTATTTTGTTGAGGATTTTTGCATCAATGTTCATCAGTGATATTGGCCTGTAGTTTTCTTTTTTTTGTGCTGTCCTTGTCTGGTTTTGGTATCAGGGTAAACTCAGCTTCGTAGAATGAGTTAGGGAGCTTCCCCCCCTCCTCAATTTTTTGGAAGAGTTTGAGAAGGATAGGTATTAAGTCTTCTTTGAATGTTTGGTAGAATTCACCAGGGAAGCCATCTGGTCCTGAACTTTTATTTTGGGGGAGGTTTTTGATTACTGTTTCGATCTCCTTGCTGGTGATTGGTCTATTCAAATTCTCTACTTCTTCTTGATCCAGTTTTGGAAGGTTGTATGATTCTAAGAACTTATCCATTTCTTTCAGGTTGTTGAATTGGTTGGCATATAGCTTTTCATAGTATTCTCTTATAGTCTTCTGTATTTCTGAGGTGTCTGTTGTAATTTCTCCTCTTTCATTTCTGATTTTACTTATTTGTGCCTTCTCTTTTTTTTTTCTTGGTGAGTCTAGCTAAAGGTTTGTCAATTTTGTTGATCTTTTCTAAGAACCAGCTCTTGGTTTTATTAATTTTTCTATTGTTTTTATGGTCTCTATTTCATTTATTTCTGCTCTGATTTTTATTATCTCCCTTCTTCTACTGATTTTGGGCTTTGTTTGTTCTTCTTTTTCCAGTTCCTTTAGGTGCATTGTTAGATTGTTTATTTGAGATTTTTCTTGTTTGTTGAGATAGGCCTGTATTGCTATAAACTTCCCTCTTAGAACCGCTTTTGCTGTATCCCATAAATTCTGGCATGTCGTATTTTCATTTTCATTTGTCTCCAGGTATTTTTTGATTTCTTCTTTGATTTCTTTGTTGACCCAGTCGTTGTTCAGTAGCATTTTGTTTAATCTGCACGTATTGGTGGCTTTTCTGATTTTCTTCCTATAGTTGACTTCTCGTTTCATACCCTTGTGGTCAGAAAAGATGCTTGGTATTATTTCAATCTTCTTAAATTTATGGAGACTTGTTTTGTGGCCTAATATGCAATCAATCCTGGAGAATGTTCCATGTGTATTTGAAAAGAACGTGTATTCTTCGGTTTTTGGATGGAATGCTCTGTACATATCTACTAGGTCCATCTGTTCTAGTGTATCATTTAAGGCCAATGTTTCCTTATTAATCTTCTGTTTGGATGATCTATCCATTGGTGTAATTGGAGTATTAAAGTCCCCTACTATTATTGTGTTACTGTCTATTTCTGTTTTTATGTCTGTTAATAATTGCTTTATATATTTAGGTGCACCTACATTGGGTGCATAGATATTTACAAGTGTTATATCCTCTTGTTGGGATTGTTCCCTTGATCATTGAGTAATGCCCTTCTTTGTCTCTTTTTACAGTTTTTGTTTTAAAGTCTATTTTGTCTGATATGAGTACTGCTACTCCAGCTTTCTTTTCATTGCCATTTGCATGGAGTATCTTTTTCCATCCCTTCACTTTCAGTTTGTGAGTGTCTTGAGGTCTGAAGTGTGTCTCTTGTATGCAGCATATATGTGGGTCTTGGTGTTTTATCCAATCAGCCACCCTATGCCTTTTAATTGGAGCATTTAGTCCATTGACATTTAAAGTAGCTAAGTATGTACTTACTGCCATTTTTTAACTTTTGTTTTTCTCAGTGTTTTAGTAGTCCTTTTCTGTTCCTTTCTTCCTCTATACAGAATTGGTGGTCTCTTTAGTTTGACCAAAAGCTCTACTCTTTAACTCCCCTCCTCCCTCATTTTATGTTTTTGATATCATATCTAACCTCTTTTTTGCGCATTTGTATCCATTACCCTCTTATCATGGAAATAGATAATTTTTCCTATTTGTGGTCTTCTCTTTTCCCCTTAAATCAGTCCCTTTAACATTTCTTGGAGCACTGGTTTCTTGGTGACAAACTCCTTTAATTTTTGCTTGTCTGGGAAATTTTGGATCTCTCCTTCCATTTTGAATGATAACCTTGCTGGGTAGAGTATTCGTGGCTGTAAGTTTTTTTCTTTTAGCACTTTAAATATATCATGCCATTCTCTTCTAGCCTGTAAGGTTTCTGCTGAGAAGTCAGCTGATAGCCTTATGGAGTTACCTTTGCATGTAACTTGACTTTCTCTTTTGGCTTTTAGGATTCTTTCTTTATCTTTAATTCTGGACATTTTGATTATGACATGTCTTGGTGTGGGCCTCTTTGGGTTTATCTTGTTTGGGGCTCTCTGTGATTCCTGTACCTGGATGTCTGTTTCCTTCCTTAGGTTAGGGAAGTTTTCATCTATTATTTCTTGAAATAGATTCTCTGCCCCCTTGTCTCGCTCTACTCCTTCCGGGACACCTATAACACGGATGTTAGTGTGCTTGATGTTGTCCCAGAGGTCCCTTAGACTGTCCTCACTCTTTTTAATTCTTTTCTCTTTTACCTGTTCAGCTTAGGTAGTTTCTTCTAGTCTTTCGTCCAGCTCACAGGTCTGTTCTTCTGTATCCTGTACTCTGCTTTTGAGTCCCTCTAATGAATTTTTCATTTCCAGTACTGTATTCTTCATTTCTGATTGGTTCTTTTTTGTATCTTCCATTTCTTTGCTGACATTCTCACTGAGTTCATCTATTCTTCTCCCCAGATCAGTGAGCATCCTTAACACTCTTAGTTTGAACTCTCTGTCAGGTAGGTTGCTCATTTCTGTTTCACTTAGTTCCTTTTCTGGGGTTTTGTCCTGTTCCCTTACTTGGAATGTATTCCTTTGCCTCCTCATTTTGCCTCTTTCCCTGTGCTTGTGTCTACGTATTAGGTAGGTCAGCTACGTCTCCTGCTCTTGGATATGTGACCTTAAGTAAGTGATGGCTTAGGTGGCCTGCCGTGTGCTTCCCTCAGTTCTAAATGTTCCAGGGGTGACCCCTATGTGGGCTACATGTGTCCTTCTGTTGTGGTCTGTTTGCTCTCCCTGTAGGCACCCAGGGAGGCCGAGTTATGCTCCTGGCCAGCTGTTGTAATGCTCAGCTGCTTGTAGTTGTTGTGGGCCCTTCAGTCTCTTTATCAGGTGTGGGGAGCCCCAGCACAGTTGGCTGCAAGTTCTAATACCACATTTGTGTTGCAGTATTTCTTTTAAGTGAGTAGGCCCCTAGCATGGCAGGTTGTTAGGCTCAGGGCCTTACAATTGCTATAAGCCTCCAGCCTTTAGGTCTCTTGTCAGCTCTCTGAGGATTGCATCTGAGTGGCGCTGACCTCAGGCGCAGGAGCACCCAATTGTTTCAGGCTTTGGAAGGCGGGGCAAACCCCCTATGTGGGTCTTTAAGAAGCAGAAGTCTTCTGCAGCTGACAAGCCCTGCCGCCCACAGGTCCACACACACAGTCAACACAGTCCTGCCCCGTGTGAACACCCCGACCTCCCGAAGCGGACCCAGTCTCTCCACGGCGGGAGCCCCACACACTGCACCACAGCCCCACACTCTCCACCTGCTCCTTGTGCACACCCTGCCCCCGCTGATGTCGGCTCAGTTGCCAGGCTGCAGAGAATCCAGTCACCAATCTATGCAGGCCCACAAGTTGCCTGAGGGCTTGTCCGGTGGGGCCAGTCTCTAGGGTGGGCTGCCTGCCCTGGCTGAGCTGGATTAAATCGGTGCTCTAGTGGGTGGGGCAGACCCTGGGCTAGCTGACCTCAGGGAGAACTCCAATGGCGTCTGTGTCAGCACGCCCACACCAGGCCACAACAATGGCCACCGCCAATGTCCCAGTCCCTGGAGAGGTCTCACCTCTCACCGAGATCACTCAGGGCCTATCAAGTGAGTCTCTTTTCACCAAAGCACTGTGCACCTTTCTTTCTGGTGATTTTAGGTTGTTTTCTGAAATGGGTGAGTTTGCGCGTGGGCCCTTTAAGAACTGGTTTTAATTTCTTTGTGAACCGGGTTTTCTGGGGATACTCCCCAATGTTTTAGTGGCAGGCAAAGTCAGATATTCTGCCACTCGTCTCGATTGTGCTGGGTCCACAAAATGCCCACAGTGGGGGCGCTCCCGGCTCAGGGCCCCGCGCCTCCAGGGAGGCTGCAGACCTGTGGGCTGTTCCCAGTGGCCGTGAAGCTGGCGGCTTGTGAAGGCGGCGTTTTTCCTCTCCAGAAGGGAGTCTCTGCCTCTTCCACCTCAGTTAGGATTGTCCGCTGTTGCAGGAGTTCCTCTTATCCAGTTTTCAGTTCTGTCTCAGGGGTAATTTTTCCACGAGTAGTTGTAAATTGGCTGTGTCCGCGGGAGGAGGTGAGTTCAGAGTCTGCTTATGCCATCTTTTTTTTTTTTTTTAAAGATTTTATTTATTTATTTTTCCCCCCAAAGCCCCAGTAGATAGTTGTATGTCATAGCTGCACACCCTTCTAGTTGCTGTATGTGGGACTCGGCCTCAGGATGGACAGAGAAGTGGTGCCTTGGTGCACGCACGGGATCCGAACCCAGGCCACCAGCATCGGAGCTCGTGCACTTAACCACCAAGCCAGGGGGCCGGCCCTACACTGCCATCTTGACCATCTCTTTACATTTAATCTTACTGGAATCCTTTACTTCAGCCTAATTGAGAACACAATGCTGGGATTTATTTATTATATTAGTATAGTTCCAAGTGATCTGCTTCATAGTTTCTCTTTAATTAAAGCCACTTCTATTCTTAAAGGAAGAAACATTACTGATTTTGGATTCTGCTTCTCATTAAAGGAGCTTACATTTTTTCTCTTCCCACAGCAAAGTGATATTTATTTGGGTAATAAGCGAGGCTTCTCAAACTTTAATGTGCATAAGAATCACCTTGGGATCTTTTTAAAATGTAGATTCTGACTCGTTAGGTCTGCGATGAGGGGCCTGAGACTCTGCATTTTTTTAATTTTATTGAGGTCACACTGGTTTATAACATTGTGTAAACCTCAGGTGTACATCATTATATTTCAGTTTCTGTATAGACTGCATCGTGTTCACCACCAAAAGTCTAGTTTCCATCTGTCACCATACATATATGTCCCTTTACCCCTTTTGCTCTCCCCCCACCCCCTTCCCCTCTGGTAACCACCAATCTGTTCTCTGAATCTATGTGTTTGTTTGTTTGTTTTATCTTCCACACATGAGTGAAATCATATGGTATTTGTCTTTCTCCATCTGACTTATTTCACTTAGCATAATACCCTCAAGAGCCATCCACGTTGTCACAAATGGCAACAATTACATCTTTTTTATGGCTGAGTAGTATTCTGTTGTATATGTATACCATATCTTCTTTATCCATTTATCCGTTCATGGGCACTTAGGTGGCTTCCAAGTCTTGGCTATTATGCATATCGCTGCAACGAACATAGGGGTGCATATATCTTTTCAAATTAGTGTTTTCATGTTCTTTGGATAAACACCTAGAAGTGGAATAGCTGGATCATATGGTATTTCTATTTTTAATTTTTTGAGGAATCTCCATACTGTTTTCCACAGTGGCTGCACCAGTTTGCACTCCCACCAGCAGTGCATGAGGGTTCCCTCTTCTCCACATCCTCTCCAACACTTGTTCTTTCTTGTCTTTTTAATGAGATTCTGCATGTTTAACAAGCCCCCAGGTGATGCCAATGCCCTTGGTCTGGGTCCCACTGTGAGGAGCAGGGAACAGGAGCAGTGGTTCTCAAGCTTCAGCGGGCACCAGAATCACCTGCAGGGCTTGTGCAACAACAGAATGCTGGACCCCACCCCCAGAGTTTCTGATTCAGTAGGTCTAAAGTGGAGCCTAGAGTTTGTGTTTCTAACAAGTTCCCAGGTGGTACTGATGCTGCTGGCCTGGGGGCCACAATTTTGAGAAACACCGAGCTAGAGAAACGCTCCCCTAATCATGGAATACACGGAGCACTTTTAAAACTACAAATTCCCATGCCCCTCTGTTAGAGTCTGACTCAGTAGATGTAGGAAAGACCCAGGAATCTGTGCTCTTAACTAGCACCCCAGACTGTTCTTTGTAAGGTGAAACCCTGAGCCAAAGAGTTCTCTCAGTCCTCGATGTTCTTCAAAATCCTGTGTCAACACAGAAATGTGAACCCAGCCTGGACCCCCTGGAAGTGGGGCCAAGTATTTACACACTTTGAACATTTACGAGTGATCCGAACACATCACAGAGCTGAGAACCACTGAACTGGAGCTTTGGCCCCTGATGCTGGCTGTGCGTTAGAGACTTTTAAAAAGCATTAATTCCATTTGATATCATACCCCAGGTTCTGACTGAATTAGTCTGGGGTGGGATCCTGGTATTTTTTAAGAATACTCCCAGGAGATTCCAAGGTTCAGTAAAGATGAAGAACTCCGAATTGGAGTTTCAGCCCCAGATCAGCTTCAGGACAAATTTAAATCTACACAAGCCCCTTCTCCCTGAGCCCTGGAGCGGGGTGAGCAAAGCAGCCCACTCCGTGCCTCTTTCTCCCTTGTGCAAGCGTGGAACACAACACGTCTCCTAAGGGTGAGGACTCTACCCCAACAAGAGGACTCCCCAACGCTGTTTAACCGCAGCGTCCTCAAAGAGAGTGACAAAGGTGGCCTCCATTTTAAAATCAGGCCTAAACTCATTTATTTATTCCTTCATTATTATATTGATCAATATTCAAAATATTTTTTATGTTCCTATTATGAGCCAAGCACTAAACTAAAAGTTGGGAATATAATTAAACAAATCATGTCCCTGCTTTTAAGGAGCTTACAATCTAGGAAAAGATTCAAGCAAATAAATGCTACTTTGACTCACATCAATATTTCCCTTCCCTGGGATTTAGGTGACGCAGTGGGGGCGCTCTAAACTCCCCTCAGAATGAGACAAAATATGAGATGTGTGGGCTGCACTGTCCTCTTCCAGGCGCAGGCGCCCGCCGGCCACGCTGGGAAGGGCTGTGTACCGTCGCCCGCTAACCAGATGTGTCCTGGGAGGGCTCTCTCAAAGGATAACAAGACAGCAGGACTGGAAGTTTAGTTTGGTTTGGCACAGACAGGTCTGTTTTCTGCCATTTTCCGTAAGCTGAAATGCGCACAGGAGGAGTTGTTGCTGTATCCCAGGGCACAAGCCACCCTGCTGATCAGTCTAGAAGAGACCACAATTCTGATGCTTTCTGAGCCAAATCCTCCTCCTTGCTGCCGCTCCCTAAGCCATCTTCTCATTGTGCACGTTCGTCAGGAAATAACAGCATCGTGCTCTGGCAGGAACCACCACATCTGAACTCGTGGGCAATTGCTCCTCATAGTGAGAGCATCCATCGTGTTGTCTCCTTGTGGATTCCTGATACAAGTCATCCATCAGTCAGCTGGCTTCGTCATTTTTGGTCAAAAGTAAACAAAATATTTCCCAGCGCTCCTTACCATCCATTTTATTAGAAACGCCTCCACCGATGACCCACAGCCATGTTGTCAAATGGGCCTCGGCCAGTTGTTCACATCTGGAGGGGAGGATATTGGCAAAGACCGTTTTAATTTAGGTAAGAGTTTTCTTTCATGAATCTCATTTTGGCAGGAGGAAGTCGTGACAGACATAATAACGCCATCTAATCTGCCACGACCTTTTTAGAGTTGCCGTTTTTCCCTTTCCTCAATCAATCCTGTTACTCCTTTCAACAGCCCCACAGGGTCAAGACCATGTAGCTAGAAAAAATAAGATCTTAAGCAGCTAGCTTTTTTAAAAATGAAAAACGTTTCACATTGCTTTATCTTAATTTACTGTTTTTCCCTCTAAATTATACAATTTGTGCCTGGCTAAAGGTAGACCAGGTCTAGCTTAGTTTAATGTTAAACACACACAATCCTAAGGCTTTGCTGCAAAGCCAATTAATTTTCCAGGAAAACTGACAAGATGAACAGGTCTCCGTTGAAGGCAGGTTCCAATAAGCAAAGCTTAAATCTGTTACACGCGTCTCTTGGCTTCCTCAGCTCAATTCTGACTTGGCTGATTTTTTTTAATTTGGGGAAAATATTTTTTTCCCGGAAATGAGCTTTCCTCAGGTATAAGAGTGAAATCAAAGGTATGGTTGTGAATACTGCTCAGGTGGTTGCTTGCTTAAAACCCAGAAAAGGTGGTGTGCGCTCTGCTGCCTCAGCTCTTCACCAGAAAAATGGGGCTAAAACAGCACCGACACCATCGGCTATCGTGAGCATGAAATACGCGGAGGGGCATCAGGCTGGGTACCATGCTCGGCCCCAGAATGGTCATTTAGTAAATGGAGGCTGCTAATAGTTTGTTATTATTATTCTCTTTGGAACTAATAAAGAAAGGTTTAGAGGAAGTAATATACAGGCAACTTCTTACTTTCAATATTTTTTTTAGCCTAGGTTGTCAGATCCCAGATAGCTGCTTGTATATAAGCTCTTTTCAGCAGCTAGATTTGGGGATAAATTTGTAGTGTTTCATAGAAATGCAGGCTCGCTTTGCTAATGTCAGAAAACTAGCTGTTATTCAGGGAAATGTAGCAATGCATGCATTGGTAGCACGCCATTGACTTTACATCAAAGCAGAAACATTTTTTCTTTAATCCTTTCTATAGAAGCAAAATAACAGTGTTGAAGCTTGAAAACACTGTAGAAAATGCCACTCTTTAATTATTTAACAATGTCCCCAAATGAAGGAAGGGAGAGATGGTCAAGGAGGGTGACGTCTGCGTTTGTGCTCTAGTTCTGCTGCTAATTGGGGACCTTGAGCAAGACTCAGGACTTCCCCATTTTGGGGTGAGAAATTGTGTTAATTTATTGGAAAGACCTTTATAAAATTTAAGTTACAATATTTGAAAGGAATGTGACATTATTAACAAATATAACAATTTGCCATTGGCTATAAAGAGAATAAATGCTGTTTTCCATGTTAACATTGCCCCAGATTTTTACACTATATTTCAAGAGGAAGATGGCTCTGCCGTGCACAGACCCACGATGCCCAGGGTTGCCTAAGCTATTGATCCAGGCAGATGGAGAAGAATTAATGGATTCTCAAAGCCGGGGTCACAACTGCAGGCGTCACCAGGAAATTCCAAGCCGCTGCCTAAAGACAGGGACAAAGATAGTAAAATAGAGAGACGAGCAGTCAATCCTCTTGGGTCACCTTCTGGGGTCAGATAACCTAAGATGAGCGTGAGCTGTTAATAACACCCCCTAGGTAGTATGACTGAATCTGCAGGTTCGAAAAGGGTGTTAAAATGGAACTCTCCCCAACCCAACTTAAGTTTAATTATAATAAAATTGTATCTTTCTATATTTTTTTGCATCATTTAGACTCACACAGGTATCTGTGCTTCTATAGCAGTTTCTGTATCATTTCTTCCTTTGAAACACTCTTCACTCATTAAAAAATCTACCTTGGGAGCAATATGTTGGCTAAAGCCATTTCATAGACAAGGTCAATGTAGTCTGGCAAACTGCCTCCCAAGATCTCTCCCCAAAAGAAAATTATTTCATAAAAAAGAAAAACAAAGGAAAATTGTTCCTGTAATGAAGTCTAGAAATTACAGTGATTTTCAAAACAATACTAAACATTTTGATTTTCTTCCTCAAGAAATGAATACTTCATACATTTAGCATGACTGCTAGAGAAAATATGCACGGATCTATACCGCCAGATAAAAGCAGGCTATGGAAAAATGACAGAGTGTAAAGCTGATAGTAAATCAGAAAGATCAATAGGGGCCTTCTGCACCCAGTCTGCAGCCGTGCCTCTGGCCCAGCTGAACCAGAGCAGCTGACTCTCTGACTCCCTGTGCCCAGGCCTCCCAAAGCCTGTCCATACATATGAGGTCTCATGAATACTCATTCCAACTGACAGTGGTTCTCAGCACCACCAGCGTACCGCCAGGACCTTAGCCGCTCCTCCCAAACCTGCCCCGGGTATTTCTGGGAGTCTCCAGAGCGATGTCTCAGGCATGTCCAGTCACAAATTTACCCATGTTTTCCCGCTCCTGCCGTCACTTCAGGATGTCATACCTGACTCTGCTGCTCCCCTGTGTGGAAATACCAATGTCTCATCAAGGGGAGCCACGTCAGGATCCTCCCCCAACCACTGGTCCATGAGATGCCAAGACTGCTGGGTCTTGGGAGAAAGGTGCAGGGCATGGCCCTCTCCTGATGCCGGGGCACCTCTTTGTCACTTAGGCCTAAAAACTTACGGCGAGATTCTCCGAAGTTCATCCATGAAAAGAATTCCTTCCACTTCCAGCCCTACTTCTTTCTCCACTGGGGCTTCCAACTAGACCGAGGGCCTAGATGGAGATACGTGCCAGCTCCTTCCATCATCCTTGTCCCTTCCGTCCCTTCCTCTTCCTTCCGCAAAAGCAGCAAGAGAAACAAAAACTCTCTCCTCCTTCAGTTAAAAAAAGAAGGCTCTAGAATATCAACTCGATCAGTCAGCATAGGCCAAGAGATGCAACCATGACAAACAAAACCGACAGTGGCGTAGCACAGCAAACGTTTGTTCCTTGTGGGGCTGGCTTGGTGGTGTAGTGGTTAAGTTCATGCGCTCCGCTTTAGCGGCCCAGGATTCGCAGGTTCGGATCCCAGGAGCGGACCTATGCACCGCTTATCAAGCCATGCTGTGGCAGCATCCCACTTATAAACTAGAGGTAGATGGGCAGATGTTAGCTCATGGCCAATCTTCCTCAGCAAAAAGAGGAGGATTGGCAACAGATCTTAGCTCAGGCTAATCCTCCTCACCAAAAAAAAAAGGTTTTATTTCTTGTGTGTTCAGTGCAGGTCGTCAGGGGGTCTCTGCTCATCTGAGTCATCTACGAAACCAAGCTGACAGAGGCTCCATTCTGACATGCTCCCATGGCTTCTGTGGCCGGGCGGCTGCTTGATGTGACACAAATCACCTCTAAACACATTTCATCAGCCGCCAAAGAAAGTCCCATGGGCATGCCTGCTCTCAAGGCAACAGGAAAGTATGCTCTCATCATGTGCTTGAAAGGAAGAAAACCACAACAGTTGTGAACAGCCTGATACATCAAATAAACCCATTCTAATAGATGTTCACCTCGCTGCTAGGTGCACACACCCCCAAGCTCTGAATCCGGTTCGGCTCAGCCAGAACCCTTGCTATAATTATGAGAATGGTAAAGTCACTTACTTTGGAAATATAAGCTGTCACCCTGACTATGTAAGTGCCTATTTTGTAGGCCCTACAAAACTGCTGTGAGACCAGGAGGCCCACATGTAACTGGGAAAAGAAATGCTGCCATATTCAAAGATTCATTTTCAATGCCTAAAGAATCCAGATGTTTTATAAAAAAACAGAATTTTGTCCATAAAAAATGATGTCTTTTTTACTTCCTCGGGCATGCAGTGAAGCGGCCACACCTACATTTCAGAGTTATCGCACTGTCCTCTATTAACTATCAAGGTCAGGCATTGTGACTGTTTTTAATTATACTGCCTCTTCTCTTCACAACCGCTCTTTGAGAGAGAGAGCCCCATTTTGCGGATGAAAATCAGGGAGATTAATAATTTGCTCATGTTCGCCATTTCATGTATTTCTTCAGTTTGCCCTACTGGTATATTTTGTCTTTCAATGAGCCCTATTGTTTTTCTTCCTTTCTTCCTCCTTTGATCTCCCTGTTTTATTTGTTGTTGTTGTTGTTATTGTTTGTTGTCCAGAGAACAAATATCCCAGCCAATCTTAAGCCTCTCTCCTGACTGGCGTTTTCGTCTCAGGCCTCAAGCATCTCCTGTAAGACTCCACCCACCTTCATCTTGATGTGTTGCTAGTGAGGTTGAGTTGATTCTGACTCCCAGCCACCCCATGTACAGCAGAGTGGAACCCTGCCCGGTCATCCTAATACTGAAGGTGAAAGTCGCCTTCTTGAGCTGTTCTGCCCCAGATCCACCAGGCTCCCTTCTGTGTCGGTGGGGCATCTAAGGTACAAACACTTGAGGCAAGCAGGTGCAAACGCAAATGTCTACAGGGCCAATCAGGAAATTAAACGACTGATGGAAGCTGTCAGTGGTGAGGACTGGGGGCAGGGGTGGGGGGAGTCTGGTGAGCCCACAGTCCACCAACAGAAGGTGAGGCTGATTGGGGACATCATAGGAAATCTGGGCTAACGTTGCCAGCTGTGATTTTCATGAAAAGTCATAAATCCAGATTTTTATATATGAAATCCCTCAATCATTAAGTGTCAGCTTGAATTTTTTAAATCCTGTACAGGTTTTTCGGGAATTTGTACCATTTTCAAGTGTTACATGTTCAAAATAAATAAAATAATATTTTTCACTATGTCTGCAAGTAAATGTTGGGCCCTCCAACTTTCAGTCTGCAACCTCTCTTTTCAACAACAGGCAAAGTATGGAATACATGCATGCACACACACATACACAAACGCACTTTAAAACACCTACAGCAAGAAGTAGCTTAGGACATTTAATTACAGGACAGAGTTTTAAGCATCACCCACTAGAAATGAAAGTAAAATAGAAATTTTAAGAGGTACAGGGAAAGCCATTTCACACAGAGAAACAAGAGATCAGAAACTCAGGAGCCAGAAACATGAATGCGGACCCTGCCAGGATACTGTGGGGCCACGAAAAAGTGGCCGGATCCTAGTTCCTCAATGTCTTCATCTTGAAACAGACATTTTTAAAAAATTAAGATCAATCTGCCACAAAAGGTTCTGCAAAACGTGACTAAAAAACTAACACTGCTTTCACACCAAGCTTCCTCAGATTGACTAGAGAAGGAAAGGTTCTTGGAACTATAGGCTGTTAGAGGCGCAAGATCTTAGAAATCATTCTGGACAATGTCCTCATTTTATACTTGAGGAATGGAAGGGCTCCAAAGACCTGGATCAAGCTACACAGCTGGAAATCATCTGTTAAAAAGAAACAACAGGCCCAAAATGGAGTCACTTAAGCTAAGCCCCATCAAGACTTAACATCTAACTAAACACAGTTTCAGCCTCTCCCAGGAGTGGAATTGTAAACCAATCAGTCTGCAACTTCCTGATCAACACTAGTGAGATGATCTGCCTGATAAGACCTCCTGCCTTCCCCTAAGGGAAGGTGACCTTGCCTGAAATAATCCACTCTTTTAACACTTCTTTGTCCCACCCTCTTTCTGCCTATAAAAACCTTCCATTTGGTACAACTCCTTGGGAGCACCTATCTATTTGCTGGATGGGATGCTGCCCTATTCATGAATCCTTGCATAAAGCCAATTAGATATTTAAATTTATTCAGTTAAATTTTTGTTCTTTAACATACCCCAGCCTGGCCAAGAGAGGAAGGAGTAGTAGGACCAGGATGGAAACAGCCCTGCAACAGGGCGTCAGGAGACTCAAGCGTGAATGCAGGTTCCAACCCTTGCAAAGTCTATGACCTTGAGATTGTACACCCTACAGCCATGTTCTCCTCTGGGAAGGAGGAGAAGGAAGGAGGTCATAGGAATAATACGCTGCCGTAGCTGCAGGTAGGGAAACTGCCAGGATAAGAGGAGACAGCGAATGCAGGAGGATTTCTGCAAATCAGAAGGCATTACACAATCACCAGCGTTAGTTTGCTTTCTTTGGCTCTGCTGACATCCCTAGGCACCTCTCCTCTGAGCTCCCACTGCACCCTTTTCCCAATCATAGCCTTTATCCCACTGTGCTGAAATTGCCCATCCACACGCAGATGTTCCTCCAAGACTGTGAGCTCCCTAGGGCCAAGGGCTTTGTCTAATTGCATTTGGTGCACCCAGTAGACCCTCGATGAATGTTTGCTGAATGAACAAACCTCTAAATCTCCAAACCACCAACACAAAAGACCGAAGTTAAACTAAGCTAATTGAATACTTTTAGAGTCTCACCATCAATAAGGCAAACATGTTTGCATAAATTTGTAAACGAAACTGTTCTAAGAAATGTTTACATTTTAAATTTATAACTTGCAATAGTCATTGTTTGGGACTCTACTGAGTGACACGCAGAGAGAGAGAGAGAGAGAAATGGCTATAATTCAGGATGTCTCTAGTTCCCTAACTTTCCGAGTTCCTCTCATCCAAAATAATACATCCACCTTGAATCAAGCTTCAGGTCTAACAGCTGCCTGTCTGAGGAGTTAGTCACTTGGCATGATGAAACTTCACATACTCACTCCAGTGTTCAAGACCTGGGTTTCTTGTGGGAGTCCCAAATTAGTCTGCTGCTAAGTATGGACACAGCAAAGCACCCCTTTATGTAACTAAGCATTAACGCCTACTTCATCTCCTACCTCATCATCTGTCACAGTCAAAAACTGGCAGCACAAATTCAAATTTCAAGGGAATAAAAAAATATATATTGTACAGGAATTCCCCTTTAAAGCATGACCTTAGAAAATTCCTTTGCTTTCTGGATTGGGTAAAGTGGGGTGGAGAGGAGAGAGAAATGATTGAATTTCTGTGGACCCAAAAGCCCAACAAGGGTAATTTGGGTAGGTACTATCCCGTATCCCACATCTCTTGGAACGGTTCAATTCCAAAGTTCTTGAGAATTTTTTGGATTCAAATTCTAGAAATTTGAGATTTATATTAGTATTATTCCCATACAGGAAGAAGGAATATATTATCTGCCAAAATATATGTAAAATTCCTCCTCACCCTACTGCTAATTTTCTGCCCATCTAATAATCTACTTTTATACAGTACCTGTTTATATGTTCTAGAAAACTGTTAAACTATTTTGAAATCTAGATTTTTTTAAAAGTTTAAAAGTAATGTTTATTCTAAACAGTAGTTTCTACAGTCAGCAAGCATGAACAATGATCTTTATATCAGAAGATGAGGATGAACTAACAAAATTGCATTCGATATCAGGGAATTTTGGCTTTATCCATAAGCTAAAATAATTAATGCAATCCTCCTGATTGATTCATCCAATATTTATTAAACACCTATAATGTGCCACTGTTCTGGGTCTTGAGGATATAGCCATGAACAAAGCAGGCAAAAATCCCTGCCCATATAGAGCTTACATTCGAGCAGGAAAAGAAACAAACTTCTATGTGAGTAAAATACATAATACGTCAGATGTTGACAAGTGCTGTGTTTGACTGTGTTAATTCTTTACCAATTCTTCACCCTCCCTCTATCCCTTCCCTTTGTCACGTTTTCTGCCGTGAGCTGGGCTTCTCCTCTTCTCCTTGACTGGGCCATGTGACCTACTGTGGCCAACAGAATGGGGTAGAAGTGACAGTGTACCAACTCCTGACTCTAGAGAAACATAGACCTCAAGAGGCCTTCATGATTCCAATGCCTTCTTGCTCCTCTGCCATTGCCCTAAGAACAATATGCCCGAGCTAGCCTGCTGTGCCCAGGAGAAGATAAAAGATGTGGAGCAGAGCTGCTCCCGCTAAGCTTCCTCAGCCACCTGCAGTCTAAAGCAGAGCGCCAGGAGACCCTGAGATGCATGTACAAGCTGAGCCCACACCAGCAGGGCCACCCGATGTGCCCAGCCTAGATCAGCTGACCTCCTGCTGACCCACAGATGCATGAGTATAATATAATAATAAATGACTGCTGTTTTGCTGTTGAGTTTTGGGGTTGTTTGTTACACCTCAATAGCTAACCAATACAAGTGCTAAAGAGGAGTCAGAATAAAGCAGAAAAGGGGGATAAGGGAATATGTGTCTGGTAGTGGTGGGAGAGTCAACTCGAAATAATTTCCTTGTATACAGTTATTTTAAAAATATAACACATTATTAGTGATTCTAAAAACACTCTCTTTCCAAGAATTGAGAGGTCCTCAATGTTCTTAAAATGTTCATTACCTAACATCCCCATCACACATTTGGCACTCTCGTCCTAGTACTACATGGGCCCAAGTGAACGAGAGGCAGAAAGTACTTGCTAACTTGTTCTGGTATGAGAAAGGGCAGCAATTAACCCCCAGGTCCACTTCCAATCCCGTTGCACATTCTTGTTCTTTGTCATGTTTGAAGTGCACTGTGTGAACTCACATCCTCTTTTAATGTGGCATCCTCTGGTTCACTACAGCTCCACTAAAATCCTCCCCAAAAGTACTCTTTTCTAATTTATCGCAAACTCACTTAGGGTTTAAAGGTAGAGGGCTTAGCTAACAGAATTCTTCTAACACAGAAGAGCGTAAGGAGACCACATTTCAAGGATCCTTTTCAATCCTTATAAAGGTAGCTAGTGTTATTGTTCTGTGGAGATCAAAGCCTTTCCAGATTAGCCACCCTACTACCTTCCAGCAAGGTGAATGCAGCTTCCATCATAATCATTTTGTCCTCCTACCTGACAATGAGACCAGAGGGTTCCAGCCCAGCTTTGATTTCCCATTTCATACAAATCCTAACCATGCACTTTCCATCTTGTCACAAAATGATTGCTCTGATGGAAACAAAGACACAAGTTCCAGTTCAGGGTTCTGGAAGATTCTAGTGGCTAGAATTGGCTCCCATACAGATTTGAGCTAAAGCTGATGAATGTAGAAAGGCTGAGAGAAAAAATTCCGCTCAAGCCCTTGTCTTCTGGGGAGTTACCTGTTGGTGGCTCCAGCGGACTGGTGGAAAGGTTTGAGAAGTTCTTGATGAAGGTATTTTCAAGGGTTCCTTAATCTACCACCTTAAAGCGTCTTTTTCCTTCACCTTTTATGGATCCGAACAGTTGAGATCATATTCCCGAGTAGTATGATGCTGGGAAAATCACTTAACCTCTCTGAAATTCAAATCCTCCACCTGGTAAAATAAGAATGGAAGAAGTCCCTCCCCTGTTCTAACAGTCTATCATTTAAGTACACACATTTAAACCACTGATTTCAAACTATTGATAACTTCCAGCCTGCAACAGGCTATACACCCCATACAAACCATCTGAGTTCAAGTAGTTGAATAAAATCAATTAGGTTAGATCTTCCATCAATAATTTAAGTCCTAGCAGTCCCCCTTATGCCTTTTTATGTTCAGCCTTACAACTTTTACAAGCAACAAAGTGTAAATAGTAAGGATTACAAAACACTCCTCAGATCCAAACTATTTGGCTCTTTAGATTTCGGGATAAAATGATAAGCTCTGAGTCCCGGAAGAGAGCATCAGAAGTGTTTGGGAAGACTCTTCCATTCTATGGTCGTATGCTGCGACCAGGCTGATAAAGCTGCCTCTGTGAACGCTCGAGTTTCTTCAAGCTGGACCTAACAGCTACCGCCACCCAATCAGTTGCTATCCACACCCACACATCTGCACACATAAAGCCGCTTTAAACATCACGCTGTGGGGTCCTGACATGATGATAGAGCCACCAGCTGTCGGGGCACTGCACTGAATTGGGGACACAAACCCCATTTTCCTATGTAAATGGGCCTGGACGCTGCTTCGGCCCCCAACAAAAGCGGACAGTCCCGTTAAATGGGGCCATCTGGCCGTCCCCCGGCCCCGGTGACACCTCGGGGATGGGGGTAGGGATGGGGAGAGTAGGAGTGATCTTCGGGGGGCCGGGAAGGTGGCTCAGTAGCGCGCAGCTGTCACCCCGACCCCAGGGGTCCGGTCCACAGAGGTTAGGGCCGAGCCGATTCGCGGTGGTCTTAAGCCTCCCGGCCCGGGGCGCCTGAAGGTCTCGCGGCGCACTCCCGAGATGGGGGAGGGCGCGCTTTGTTCCCGGGCCCCGAGGGGGCGAGGCGCCAGAGCCTTGGGCAGAGTCACTGCTCCGTCCCCGGGGCCCCAGGGCAGCTCCCGCCTGGCGGCGAGCAGCCGCGGGCGCCTCCATGGCAACCGCGTGGGAGCTCCATAAACCAGGAAGGGGAGCGGGGCGGAGGGGGAGGGGCGGGGGGGCAGGAAGGGGCGCCCGGGAGGAGCAGAGCAGGAGGAAGGCGGGGAGCGGGAGGGACGGGTGGGGGACAGGGCGGGCCTGGAGGAGCGGGGAAGGAGGAAAGGAGGGGAACAGGAGCGGGGGGTGGGCAGGGAGAAGGGGCACAGGGGAGGAAGGGAGGGGAGCAGGACAGAGGAGGAGAGGGGACAAGGAGCGCCAGGGAGGAGCGGGCAGGAAGAAGGGAGCAGTGGGTGGGGGCAGGGAGCGGGAGTGCCGGGGAGGAGGGGACAGGAGGAGCAGGGAGCAGCAGGGGAGGGGAGGGGAGGAGGCAGCAGAGCCCAGCCGGGGAGGAGGGCGCCGCCCCAGCCGCCCCGCCCTCCGGGGCCCGGGCCCCGCCGGCTCCCCGCCGAATTCCTGCCCGGCTCCTGGGGGGAGGGGGCGCGGGCGGGGACCCGGGGACGCGCGGCGGGAGCGCGGGCGGCCGGGATGGGGCGGGGGCGGGGGCGGGGGGCGCCCTCCCCCCTGGCTGGAGGACCCCTCTGCAGCTGCGCCGACCTTCCCGGCCCGGGGCGGGCTCCGCAGACCCAGCGCCCCGCGCGGCCCCCCGGGACGTGCGCACCTCGTCCCCGGGGGCTGCCAGCCCGGCTCGGGAGGGGACGCTCCGGCCGCGGAGAGGAGACGCTGGGCTGAGACTCGCTCTCGCCCGGAGTGTTTGCACCAGAGACTATCTTCTGTTACAGAACTCTTAGAAAGGTGATGTGGGGTTTTGTTGAGTCCACTCCCGTCCCCCCAAAATGAGGGGCCTCGGGGAGAGAACATATTACCAACCTTAGGCTCGGAAACTGAAACAGTGTTTTCTGATACCCAGCTGAGAAATGTAGGGAAAAAGCCAAGTCACCAACACATCATCATTAAGCACTCCTCGCCGAGCACCAGCTTGCCCGGGACATTTCACAAAGTTGGCGAAACGGATGCGATCCTTGCTCTCCAAGAGTTGACCACAAAAACGGACTACGATTCCATTCTGAAGAGCATTTTAGAATAGCTCTTACGACGTAGCGTTCAACGTGTGAAAAAAACATTTCAGACTTAGGATTTCAAAAGAAAACCAACAGATGTAAGTGCTGTATATTTTATTTTAAAAGCATTATAAAAAGGAAAGGAAAGAAAAATAAACTGTGGGATGGTCTCGGCTAACATGGCCTATGGGAAAATGAAAATAAACCTAATTGAAAAAACAGTGCTCACCATAAATAGGTTTAGCTTTCAGGCAGGGAACATGGTTTTTAAAAAAAAAAAAAAAGAAAAAAAAAAGGCAGAAAATTCACCAATCAAATGTAAGATTGTCCGTGCTTCCTAACGCAAAGGTCAAAGGATCCTCTCCAGCCTTGAAGAACAGTGTTTCTGTGTATATAGCCCCGGGTTTTGTCTTGTTATTTGTTCTGAAAATTCTAATCTCTAACTCTTGTTTTCAGGTATTACTCAAGGGAATATTTTTTGGTTTCTTTTGCCCAAATACTCCCAAATTAGGTACCAAGCTCAAAGAAACAGGGAAGCTTGTAGGTTTGTAATCGTGTGATATCCCATCTGGTTTCAACTCGTATCTTTGACCAAAAAGAAAAGAAAAGATGAAAAATGTAGGCAAACATCCAACTATATCTACAAAATTCTAAATGTTCACTTATTTTGACGTAAAATGAATAACTGCTAGTCTTTGCTTCCCAGCTAGTCGATACGTAACATTTTTTAGGGTTTTCTGCCTTTCCGGCATTATTCTCAGCAAGTCATAGATATTAGCATTGTATTTAATCTTCTTAAATTTAGAAGGCAGATACTAATATCCCATTTTGTGTGTGTGTGTGTGTGTGTGTGTGTGTGTGAGGAAGATCGGCCCTGGGCTAACATCCGCCACCAATCTTCCTCTTTCTGCTGAGGAAGATTAGCCCTGAGCTGACATCTGTGCCCATCTTCCTCCATTTTGTATATGGAATGCCACCACAGCATGGCTTGATGAGAGGTGCACATGTCCGTGCCTGGGATCCGAACCTGCAAACCCCAGGCCGCTGAAGCGGAGCGTGGGAACTTAACCACTACACTGCCAGGTCAGCCCCTAATATCCCATTTTATAGATGAAGAAACTGAGGCTTAAAGAAGGCATAAAACCCATCCAGAGTCATACAGCAGCAGTCAACAGGATTGGGATGAAGACCCCAAACCAGCCATCACTGAGCAGTTTGCTGCCTGACCACACACTCCACAAGAGTGGGACCTGCCTTGCATCTCATCTAGAATAATATGAATATAACTGTGGATCAAATATACTTATGGATTAACTGAATTTCTCAATTTCATCCAGTTTTTCTGGCATTAGGTAGACACATAAATTCATGAGTCATATTTTCTTGTTTTTTAAAGTGTTCCTCTAATAAATCTTTGTACAATACTGTAAACTTCAGAAATATAGAAAGCAGCAACCTGTCAGGCCCAAATCTACTAAGCACAAATTGTTAATGTAGCTTCACATGAGTATTTAGAATTGTGGGAATATTTAAAAATATATGTTCTGAATTCAGTGATAAACCATATTTTTTTAATTTGCTTATATCCTGTTGCTTATACTTTTTTTTTCCTGGTAACAAATTTGATGTCCTTTATTCAAGGGAAAACAATCCATGGATTGGGGGTGAGGGAGTATACTGCATCAGGGGAGCACTGCTCCAGAGGGATTTGGGCCAGGAGCAAGGCTTACAGATTGTTAGAAGAGGCAATGTGGAAATAGGGCAGGATTGACTAGGAGGAGGGGATTTCCTTATAAGTCCTATTTTCTAGGGTAATGTAGGCTAACTAAGCTGAGTTAGAGGATTGTGATTGGTGTATGGTAGGTCTCCTTGACAGGTGTTTCCCGTAAGTGCAGGCTGACTTAGGTTTAGATTTGTGACCTGGGCTAGGCCACTGGGGTGGCCTCCATTTTGTGGGTCCCAAGATACAAATTAACTTTATCAGTTTCCCCTTTTGATCAATACTCTCAGTTACACTCTCTCAGTTGTACTGCGAGTATTGATCAAAATTTAAGATATTAGTGCCACTCCAAGCTACTGCTGCTTCTTGATGTTGGAGTCAGGTTGGCTCTCGGACTGAAATACATAGGTTGGGATATTGAGATCTCGGTCCCTTAGTTGGCTGTTTTCTTCATCCCGTTTTTGGTGTTCTAGGCAGAGGGAGATCATTTGTCTGGTCACCAGTGGCTGCACGCATGCATTTAAAGCTTTTTCGAGAACACAGTGAACCAGGGAGACTGTTAGAGTGACTATAAGCAGAATAGCAGCCAATGTTTGGAGGGCACTCTGAAGCCACGGTCCGCATGACCCAAACCAACTCAGATCAGATAGATCAAAGAAAGAGCCTGTTGAAGGACTCACTTTCTTCAGCCAAGTGGCTTGTTCCATGATCTTATGTGGCTGAGTCTCAACTTTCCCAGAAGTCTTAATCCAGGTGCAGCAAGTGGTGTTGGCCACAGCACAGACACCTCCTCGTTCGGCTAAAAGATAATCAAAGGCCAGCCTGTCATCAAGAGCAGCTTTGGCCAGAGATTCTAGAGATTTTTGTTGGGCAGCTATTGCTTTAGCAGCAGATTCTGCCATATCTTCAAGAGTTAAGGAGAGGTTCCTGATCATAGCCTCAATGACACTTAAACCTACTCAGGGGAGCAGGAATCTTCCAAAGGAAGGGAATTTTGAATCATGAATGCCACTTGGTAATTCCCATTTGAGTTTATAGCTCAGGACTGGACAGGTGACAGCCATGGAGGGCAGTGAAACGTAAGGGTCTGTAGACCGCACAGGTGGTTTTATTCCAGTGACCGTTTCCTGGTCTCCCTTTCCTTGTGCAGATCCTGGACACAAGGGTCCCAGGTTTGTGGTTGACCCGTTGCTTATCCTTGGACTTGTGTCTTTATTTTCTATCTAAGGTCTGACAACAACCTTACATTCTGAGGCACCTGTACATTAGGAGGAATATACTAAGCGTCACTTGAAGTCTGTTTGCACTTTCAAACTCAAGTAGGGGTCGAGAGTTTTCGCTGGATTTGCCTCTATAAATAGATAATGAGAATATACCCACCCCTAGAGTATTTTGCCTCTGCATCTTTTCTTCTGTCTGAATCAGTCCTACAGTCCTTCCCCTGACTCAGCCAGGGGAAGAAGACAGCAGTGGGTGATTGAGGAAGACAGTGCAGAAGAAACACAAGTAGAATGTGTGGAACAGAAGTGAGCCAAGGCCTGACTTCTCCCTGTGCAGAGTTGACAATGCTGGGAGCTAAAAAGGGGGGGGGGATGGGAGATGGGGTGAGAACCAGGAAGATTGTGAGGCCCATTTTTCAGGCTGAGATCTCGAGAGAAGAGCTTCTTTTCAGGCTTGCTTAGGGTCAAGCTTGAATTTCATTGACTCACTGGGGATGGGGTGAGACCCCTGCCCAAGAGGCCAGGCCCCCAGGAAGTTTCAGAGAGTAGGGGCTTACTCTTCCTTCTTTCTCCCACTGAAAACTGAAGGGAGAAAAAGGGTGTTTGCTCATGGCCAGAGCCATTTTCCCTAATGGCCCGTGCTCCTGTCCAAAGGGCTCGAGAGCAAGGGAAGGAGGTGGGGGCCGCTGTGCTCTGCAGATGCCACTGACCAACCCCATCTGTCTGCTGTGACTGATCGCAATTTCCAATCTTCTCGTTTCTTTTATTTTCTAGAAAGATTTTCCCCTTAGGAAAACATTCCCTTATTAACTTTAGTCCAAAGGTGATTTTTTTTCGTTTTACAGAATTTAGGGGGAAAAAATACCATATGACTATTTTTAACACGTGTGAGAGAGAAGAGATTACTTTCTCTTTGCTTAAATATTCTGATATTCCCACCACCAGTAACTGACATTTCCCAAAACTAAAAGCGAAATTTCCCAGTAGGGTCTCAAGTCTGAATAAGATTTATTAGAAAATAAGCATGGGGCCGGCCCCGTGGCTTGGTGGTTAAGTGCGCGCACTCCGATGCTGGCGGCCCGGGTTCGGATCCCGGGCGCGAACCGAGGCACCACTTCTCCGTCCATCCTGAGGCTGAGTCCCACATACAGCAACTAGAAGGATGTGCAGCTATGACATACGACTATCTACTGGGGCTTTGGGGGAAAAAATAAATAAATAAAATCTTTAAAAAAAAAAAAAGAAAATAAGCATGAAGGGATGGGAGAGGGATAGAGCGAGCGATTGTAAGAATTTTTCACGGGATTCTAGTTTTTGTCTCAACAAAAGTACATGTTAATTGAATTTATAAGCAGCATTTGCACGCCTTGTTTTTTCTTTTTATACCCGCAGGCTGATTTTTAGATCTGAAATTTAAAAGAACACAGCTGAATGATTTTTTCCCCTTGTTAAAGAGGTTAAACAAGATGAAGACAATTTAATCAATATAGAGTTTGAGTCAACCAATTCCAAGTGACTAGATGAAAGTCTAGAATGAAAACATTAAACATCCACTGAACAGAATACCTAATTAGTATTGATCACCAAATAATTCTAAGCACATGTGCTATTTACATAGAAAGGAAGCAATATATTTTCTTAGAAAAATAAAAGCAACAACACTGTATCTGGACCTCATTAGCATGAGGAAAAGAAAAAAAGGCCTTATAAAATGTGACTTGTGATGCTGCCACATTGGAAAACAACTTTATCGGGCAGGACACATTATTTAGCGGAAGCTGTGATAATGTCCCGGGATAGAAGACAAGACTTGGGATGAGGGCCATGCTAGGGGAGAAGTCTAAACGGGGAAAAGGGTGACAGGCTGACATGTCCAACTGGGCTTTCCTGCCTGGATAAAAAGAACAGCTGACATTTTGTGTGTGTGCAAGATGCTGCGTGATAAAGTTACACACATTATCGGCAACGCTCAGATTGGCCCTATGAGGCCCACCTTTGCACTGTAGCACCATACCTGACTGTACAGGTGAGGAGACTGAAGAAGGGAGAGGCCGAGTAACTGACCCAAGGTCACTCAGGTCACAAATGGCAAAGGTGGAATTCCATCTCGATTCCCCTCTTCATCTTTCCATCACAGTGATTAGTGAGTCGGGGGTGGAGGGGAACCCCACCCAGACTTTCAAGGAAAAGTATACATCGACAAGCTGCTTCAGCCATTTAGAGCTCCCCATCTTCTACTTTGTGTAACTAGTGCCTTTGGAAGAAGCCTCATAGCTGGGAGTGTTGCTGCCTTTCCTTGTGGAGCGAAGCTTTAGATAATATCATCTCTTTTACCTAGAACTGGGTGGAAAGCAGAGGCTATCTCTTAGGCATCCAGACATGCTTAGAAATATCTGGAGGACTGACTACAGAAAAATTCTTAGCTAATTGATGAATTGAAACTTGAAATAAAGATACAGGATAATGTTAATACTGTTACTATTAAATCTAATGGAAGAATCCTCGTTTTGTGGAATTTACTAATTTGGAAATCATTAGTCTATTTCTTTATGGCCTGAGGGAGAAGTATGGGATTGGGGAGGGAAGGCATCCCTGAGGTGCTGACTTTTAGCTGCATGTTAGTTAAAAAGGAGTCAACATTGAGGAGCACTGGGGAGGCAGGAGGGTGGGGGTGGGGGTGGGGGCAGCTTGTGCAAAGACCCCTTGAAGCTGACAGATTCGATTTTGCTGTGATTCACCCTTTCCTCTGTTGTCTAAGAGCCCAACTTCCAGACCAAGGACAGGTTTTATCTTCACTGATCTTCCCCATGAGCCTAAACTAGACAAGAATGTTCCTGCCCCTTTTTATATGATGCCTTAACAATGTTTACCTGACGAGTTGATGGTAGGGATTCAGGTAACACAGGCATACCTCATGGCGCCCAAGGGCAGGTGCACCCTGGCCCCAGAAGGTCCCACACCAAAAGTCATCAGGAGTGGGGCAGAACGCCCTCCTTGTTTCTGTCTTTTGTCTCTGTTTCTCTTCATGAAGCTGCCTCACTTTTCCCCTCTGCAGACCAGCCGTGCTGCTCCTCTGAACACGTGGTCCATGAGGGTACAGAACAGCTTAGCTTATATCACCGTAGTTCCAGGAACACTACTCACTGAATCTCATTTCCAAACATGGGGGCAAACATTTGACTGATCCAGCCGAATCAAGTGTTCCCCTCTGAGCCACCCAACTGTGGTTGAACATTTTGATTTTCAAGGGGCGGGAAGGAAGGCTGAATTATTGCAATGCAATTAAGTGCAGTATATTCTTTTAAAAACAGAAATGAAAAAAATTAGTCTTCTTTTTAAGGTTAGATTGAGCATCTGTTGTTTTTTCTCATTTATTTTAGAGATTATCTAATCCAGTCCATTAAGAACTAAAGTTGTTAAGTGCCTTGGCTGGGGCCACACATCTCATTTGGACCGGAACTCTCTGTACAGGGGTTTTCCAGGCCTCCCACCCAAGTGTATCAGGGACCAAGGCACAGAGTAAGGAAAGGAACAGCAGGAATCCCCCCAGTCTAGGTCTCAACTCCCTGACCGGCTCACTCTGGCACGTGCACACCATCGTACAGGTGTTTCAAGGGGCAGGACTTTGGATGGCCAGGACCTGGTGGGTGGTCTCAGTCTAGGTCTTTCTGCATTCTGGAGGGGCTTTGCTCATGAGAAAGGCTGGTGATGGTGTTCAGGCTGTGGCCCACCTTTAGGACACAGTGAACCCCACTCTGCTGAAAGAGCCACTACGTCACAGAAATGGGATGTTTTTGAGAAATCTCATGCAAAAATGACTCTCTCTGGGCCACCATTACCAAATTAAATGGCTGGATAAGCACTAAGTGACTTCCATGACTGCTCGAAGCTCTAAAATCCCACAATTTCATGATAAGTATATTACGAAGAAGATTAGAAGTATTAGAAAGAACACGAAAAATTCATCATACAATAAAACGCAAAAGGGGTAGATAGTAAGTCCTTAGACTAAATGCAACTTTAAAAGTCCAGGCATTTTAAAAAAACATAGCCCAAATAGTTAACTGCTTAAGAATTTCAAGAAAATGCTCTTGTAACTACTGTGTAAGGGAAGAAACAGTCTTAACAATAAGTTATTTTTAAAATTATGAAATGAGGGCCGGCCCTGTGGCTTGGTGGTTAAGTGCGCGCGCTGCGATGCTGGCGGCCCGGGTTTGGATCCCGGGTGCGCATCGAGGCACCACTTCTCCGTTCATCCTGAGGCCGAGTCCCACATGCAGCAACTAGAAGGATGTGCAGCTACGACACACAACTATCCACTGGGGCTTTGGGGGGAAAAAATAAAATAAATAAAATCTTTAAAAAAATAAAATAAAATAAAATAAAATAAAATAAAATAAAATAAAATTATGAAATGAAACTCTACATATTAAATCTTTAAGACAGCCAAGCTGTTCCCCTCTGTAGCTTATGAAGCTCTTAAACATGGATTACCTCATGGTAACAATCCTGCTCCAGAGAGGATAGACACTGATTTTATAAATGAGGACATGGAAGTCAAAGAAATGGGTCTCAGGAAAAATAACATCCTTGTAAGACCATAACCCAAGGTTTCAAGAGTTGGATAAAATTGGAATTTTTTGAAGTCAAGAGAAGCTTTATTTTATCCAATAAGCATACTTTCCTTGTGATTTTTTTTTAAAAAAAGGCTAATGATGAAATCTCAATTTAGTAGTTAAATGTTAAGACAATTATGCGAATCAAAGATCATATAGAAGTTTCTCAATTATGCAGTTTTATGCTTACAATTTGAAAATATGAATAAGCTTGTTTCCCTCAAAAATGCCAAAATTGGTATCAAATAGACTCATCTAATTTTAGGAACTTTGTAAGTATAAAAGTTGAAAATTTTTCTTCACGTTTGCCAACTTGAAATATATCCTATTTAAGAATGTGTGTCTGTGAATATGTGCGTGCGTGCGTGTTGTGTTTCTGTGTGTGTGTGAATGTGTCTGTGTAACAGCGTTGGTGGGGCTAAGTGTGACTGCCACATGGAACAAGGAAGAAAGATCTGGGTTTCATTGTGTAGAAAAACATACCTCAGTTTTTAAAAAATGAGAAAATCCCTACGTACTTACTTTCTTATGACGGACTTCTTCAACAGGAGCCACGAGGTATAAAAAGGGTGTTCTTTCTAGGCAACATTTTCAAAAGCGTAGTAGGGTAGATCATTTTATGTGGCATATGAATAAGCATTTTTATTTGAATAATCATGCATTTATTTTTATCATACTCCCCCCCCCCCCCACTACTCTGCCTTGGGATCATTGGTTTTCTTCACAGCATTTGTTTGGTTCCTCATGTCCACCACTAGCAGAGCCCAGGCTCAGAAGGTCATCCCCTGGCCCCTGCTCCCTGCTGGGCCCTCTGCAGCATCTTTTCTGACCCCACCTCCCCATCCTCCTTGACTACAGGAACCTTGCCTGAGCCCTCTGCAACTCATGATAAATTATCAGCCAAAACCCAATCTAGGGAAGCAAGTCTTGCTGCCTTTCCAATAGAGCAAAGCCATTCCCTGTTAACCGAGAGTTATAGGTGACGGTGAATGGCTTGCTTTCTATTTCTGTTATTTATGGCTATGGAACAAATTACTGCAAACTTAGTGGTCTCAAATGACAACCACTTTGTTTGCTTTCTAGCTTCTGTGGATTGACAGCTCAACTGGCTGTTCTGCTGCTCTCCCCTGGTGTCTTCCAAAGCATGGCTGGAGCTGGAGGCGTCTGGATGCCCCCCAGGGAGCCTGCAGGCTGAGCCTCCTCCCTCTCCATGCAGAGCACATGGTCCATCTGTGTGGCAGTTTGGGGCTCCCAAAAGTGACAGCAAATGGAAACCTCCAGGCCTTCCTAAGGTTAAGCCTAGAGCTGGCACACCATCCCTGTGCCACCTTCTATTAATTAAGTAGTCCCAGAGCCAATTTATTTCCCCAGAACCAAAGGGAGGGGAAATAAATTCCACCTGGGGGGTTGAGGGGCAAAGCGGTGACAAAGAATCTGCAGTCATCTTTAATTCACCACAATTTCTCATACAGGAGACTTCCTTTTAGCTTCTACACAGAACAAACACTTGGAGGGTTTCAAAACCTATTTACTATTCTTTGGAATAAACTTAAGTTCTTTGGGTATAAAAAGTGTGATGGTTCCCCAAAGCAGTGCAGCACTGAGGTTAAAAGCTGGTTCAAACAGATGGTAAGTAATTATAAAGTGATGTACACGTGCATACATACAAATACTACTCGCCTTTCAAACAACACTCTGAAATCTAAGTTTTACAGCCATGAACCCCCTTTTAGGTGCTCTTACATTCTCTACTTTTTTGTGTGTGTGTGATGAGGAAGATTAGCCCTGAGCTAACATCTATTGCCAATCCTCCTCTTTTTGCTGAGGAAGATTGGCCCTGGGCTAACATCTGTGCCCATCTTCCTCTACTTTATACATGGGACGCCTGCCACTGCGTGGCTTGATAAGCGGTGCGTAGATCCGTGCCTGGGATCCGAACCCAAGAACCCTGGGCCACCACAGGGGAGTGCATGGACCCAACCACTACGCCACTGGGCCAGCCTCCATCTATTTTCTTAGAAATTAAAATTCATATTCTACTCAGTAAAGATGTTTCTGTCCACACTTCTAAAAGTTGGAAAACAGATTATAATCCATAAGAACTATCAATAACTTGGTTATAAATAAGTGGGGGAATTTTTTTCCATCCCAAATGTATCTAAGCAAATAAAGGACATAGTTTAAGTTAGCTTAGCATGGGAACCCTTCCTGCTTGAATTTAATCTCACCTTCCTCTGAAAATTTTCTGAGAGTATTAGGACACTTTCAGGAGAGGCGCCTCTATTTCTGTTCATTTCGCAACCTATCTCTTCTCTCCTCCTTTCCATTTAATCGAAATGCATAAATTTATTAAGGTAATTAAAGAGAATCTACGGGGGGAAGTAGTGGTGTGGACAATTCAAAGATCGCTTACATTCAATTTGGTAAATGTATTGTACTTATAATTTGAATGGCTGTGTGAAGATGTTTTTGAGTCAAATCTTTCAGCTGTGTGGGGAAAACTGCCAATTTTGCTTAACTGTTCCTGGGCAGTTACTCCTTGCAATTCTACTTATGCTAGAAGCAGATGCTGAGAGAGTGGCCTTCCCTCTGGCCTCTTCTGTGACTTGTCTGGGACTAGGGGTTGATAAATGTTTGGGTTCAAAGGGCTTTTCTCTTTGCAGAGTAAATAGAAGGAACGGAGATGTGAAGAGTGCAAGCAACGAAGTAGGACTATATTGTGAGTTTATGGGAATTTACTTTGCAGGTTTGCCGGTCATTTTCTACCCATGTCATCCTTCACTGACTACATTTGTTATAGCATGTGCAAGGTGCGGTGCTGAGGTAAACAGACTGAAAAACAGCCTAGTGGTTACTTAGAGCCATGTGGGAGTTTGGCCAGCTCCGACATGTATCTATAACAACACGTAGGAGTTCTTTACATCAGAGCTTTATAAAGATAAACAAAAGGAGTAACTGATGTGGTAATGATTGAACCGACCCTGCAGAATGAGAACTACCTGCATTTTACAATACCTGGTTTATATATGACTACAAATATCTTCATTTCCAATCCCTCTTCACTCTCATAAAAATCCTAGCCAGGTGTGCAACAGAATCACCTCCATCAGTGAGTGGAGTCTTCTTCCCATATTATCCAAATTCTCCTGCACTCTACATGGGCGCCCACTCAAGGGTACCCTGGGAGGTAGCTTTCTTACTTTGGGGAGGAAAATCTCCCAGACTTTGATACTGCTGGGAAAGACATGCGAATTCCTGCCCCTCGTTTCAAGTTCCAGGGGAATGGCTTCCCGTGTGCACCAGGCTCTGATCAGCCCTCCGCCCCCACTCATTCTGAAACTGTGCAGCCGCGCAGATGGGAAGTGAGCTTTATTTCCTCCTTTAGCAGAATTGGGAGCCAGGCTGAAAGAGATTTCCCCCAGGGGCAGAAACGTGGATGCCCGACATTTGTGTGAAATCCGAACTTGCTCCATCCCACACTCACCCAGGCCCGCGAGGCCTGGAGGTAACTGGTTAACTATGTCCCAGGCCAGAGCATCTGGGCCGTGGCGTCATGCGCCCCGCCCACCGCGCGCCTGAGGCGGACAAGGTCACAGAGGGCAGAGCTGTGGCTGGTCAACCTGGGGCAGTCCTCGCAGAGCGCCTCTCTTGCGAGGGCAGGGCGTCGTGGCTAAGCGTAACATACCCTGGGGGAGAAAAGCCAGAACACACACTCAGGCCAAGGAGAGAACAGCTCTGAGGGGGAAGCAGCCTGGAAGGTTTCACGTGTCCTGAAAAAAAATCTTAAAATGCTAAGCAAACGTAAAGCCTGGTTTCAGGTAACAAATGATGGCACAGGATACAAATAAATTTTCCTAAATTAGCTAATTACCAAAATCCACGTGCAAAAAGATTTGAGATTTAGACTAAGATGAACATTCAAGTTAGGTAAAAAGTATAGTGAGAATAGAAATGGAAAAGGGCTGCGATGCCTCAAAATTAGATGGAATGCAAACACTGACAAAGGGAGCGAGAAGGTGCTTTACATTCTGAATTCTCTCCTAAATATGGCTAAAATTTTACAAGAAAATATATTTTCTACTATAAATTTTGCTTGGCCTAATAGAATAGGCAAAAGAAAAATGCTATTATCTATATGGAGACTTCTGTATGCAGTCACTTCTTATATATAAGGTGAGATAACGCCATCTAAAATATTCAGAAAACAACATTACACTTTTTAAAAGAACGGTAGGTCACTACCAGCAGGAGTCGTGGTTAGAAAATCAAGGTGTCGGTTAGGGTAATTGAATGCACTTCAGCATGCGTTGGTAGAATGCCTATATGCTTGGTTTACACTGTCGTTTTCTGTGGGTTTCTAGAACCTCAGGCGTTTACTGGGGTTGTCTGCCTGTCATCCACAATCACCAGGCTCTGTGCACGGGGCATTGACAAAGCACGTTTGGTCTGCTTTTCTAGATTTATGATGACACATTCTCTCGGTCAAGGTATTTGTACATTCTTTTTCCTCTCATCATTGACCTTTATCTATGTTTTTCTCGTTCTGCAGATAAATACAAGGTGCTAAAGAGACACTCATTTTAATTTCACTTTTTATTTTTGCACTAGGTTCTTTTGTTTGTTGTAGTATAATGTTGTAATATAATGCTAAAGTGATAGTATTGTCATTTTAACAAGGTTGTTTAATCGGTTATCCAACGTTTTGCATTATATTTGATTAAATAAGAACATTAAGACAAAATCTTGTGAAAAGGAAAAAATATATCTCCAACATATGTGTGTATACATGTATATGTGTGTGTGTATATATAATAAAGTGTATGCAAATAGATCTTCTTGTTTACTGCAACACCTTACTACTGATGTTTACTCCTGTCAAATGTCATGATCAAGCAAGAGGCATTGCCCTAAAAATGTAAAAACAATTGCAGCATTCTCCATACTCCCGAATTTTCATCCATTATGCCTATAAGAAAACTCCCCTTTATTTCTATATATGTGTAAAATATGGACCTAATTCAGTAACAAATATTTTAAACAACCTTTACATACATTTCTGCATAGTAAGATGTCTTACTATAGTTATTGCTAGAAATTATGTCTTTGGTTTTGAAGCTTCAAATGCAACACTCAGCCTCTGAAAACAGCCAATAAAGTTGTCAATAAAAGTTAGAGTCCTGGGCACCTTAGAGAAGCATCCCTAAAGTTTGTTCTGTGGACCACAGTCAGAACCTGTGTGAGAGCCTGTGTTTAAAAAAAAAAAGGGGGGGGGGAGGTAGGATTCCTTGTTAAAAACATTTTGGGAAACATTTTGTATCCTCTCTGTGGGAGATTCACAACATCGTTAACATATTAAAGGCTCTTACATTTATGCTCAATTGATTTTCAACAAAGGTGTCAAGGCGATTCAGTAGGGAAGGGATAGTCTTTTCAACAAATGGTGCTGAGACAATTGGCTATCCACATGCAAAAAGATATATTTAAACCCTTACCCATCATACTCAAAATTTAACTTCAAATGAATCATCAGCTCAATGTAAGAGCTGAAATTATAAAAATCTTAGAAGAAAACAGGAGTCAATCTTTGTGACTTTCATAGATACAACAAAAAAGCACAAGCAACGGAAGAAATTTGATAAGTTGAACTTCACCAAAATGAAACATTTTGATGCTTAAGAAGACACCATTAAGAAAGTGAAAACAGGGGCCGGCCCAGTGGCGCAAGCAGTTAAGTGAGCGCGCTCCGCTGCGGCGGCCCGGGGTTCGCCGGTTCGGATCCTGGGTGCGCACCGATGCACTGCTTGTCAGGCCATGCTGTGGCGGCGTCCCATATAAAGTAGAGGAACATGGGCACAGATGTTAGCCCAGGGCCAGTCTTCCTCAGCAAAAAAAAAACCAAAAAGGAGGATTGGCGGGTGTTAGCACAGGGCTGATCTCCTCACACACACACACACACACAAGTAAAAAAAAAGAAAGTGAAAACAAAAACCAGAGAGGGAGAAAATATTTGCAAATCATATTTGATTAAGGTCTTGTATCCAGAATACGAGGAAATCTTACAGCACAATAATAAGAAAATAACCCATTTTAAAATGGGCAGAAAATTTGAATAGACATTTGAGCAAAGAAGATATCTGAGTGGACAATAAACACATGAAAAGATGTTCAACATTATTGGCTATCGGGGAATGCAAATCAAAACCACAACTGAGATACCACTACACACCCACAAGTTGGTGAGGATGTAGAGAAACTGGAACACACACACTGCTGGTGGGAATGCAAAATAGTGCAGCCACTTTGGAAAAGAGTTGAAAGTTTCTTAAAAAGTTAAACATAAATTTACCACGTGAATCACAATTTCAATCCTAAGTATATACCCAAGAGAAATAACAATGTATGTCCACACAAAGACTTGTACATGCATTATTCACAGTAGAAAAAGTGGAAACAGTCCAAAAGCCAATAACTCATGAATGGATAAAAAACAAGTGTGGTATATGTATATGGAATACTATTGGTCCATAAAAAGGAAGGAAGTACTGATACATGCTACAAAATGGATGAACCTCAAAAACATGCTTAGTGAAAGAAGCTAGACACGTTAACAAATATTGTATGAGTCCGTTGATGTAAAATGTCCAGAAGAGACAAATCTATGAAGATAGAAAGTAGATTACTGGTTGCCTGGGGCTGGAGGTGGGAATTCAGAGTAATGGCAGATGGGAATGGGATGTTTTTCAGGTGATGGAAATGTTCTAAACTTGGATTTTAGTGATGGTTGCACAACTTTGTAAATTCACTAAGAATCACCTAACTGTGCCATTAAAACAAAAGAATTTGGGGCCAGCCCGGTGGAGTCATGGTTAAGTTCGCACTCTCCGCTTCAGCGGCCTGGGGCTTGCAGGTTCTGATCCCATGCTGTGGCAGGCGTCCCACATATAAAGTAGAGGAAGATGGGCGCGGATGTTAGCCCAGGGCCAATCTTCCTCAGCAAAAAGAGGAGGATTGGCAATAGATGTTAGCTCAGGGCTAATCTTCCTCACCAAAAAAAAAAAAAAAAAAAAAAAGGATTTCATGGCATGTAAATTATACGTCAATAAAGCTGTTGTATTTTAAAGGAGAGACTGTCCTCTGTTGAAAACAGTTTGGGAAACATTTTATATCCCACCCCTTGGAGATTTACAACATACATTAACATATTAAAGACCAAGAAACTCTATAGGAAAGAAACCTATTTAATTTTTTAATCCAGCGTAAACCAAATTTATGTGACCACAGGAACTTAAAAAGAAAATTACACCAATTAAACTCTTTCAAAATGAGTGTTAAGGGAAACATAATCAGGAAAAGCTGGAAGTAGTTCCCTTCACTCCCTATCCCTTAACTTCTCCAAGCCATCAGGTCCAAGTAAATGGCGTACAGTCGACTAATCCCTGAGATTTTTTAGCAAAAATAAATACAACTTATATAGTGAGTCCATACAAACCAGCAAGCTGGAAAGGCCTCCCCACCCACCCATGATTGCCATTGTGTGTACTAGATTTCTGCTGGGGTGTTGGGCTGAGATTAAACAGTAATTATCGTTGAAGCTGAATGTAATTAATTACATAATTTTGAGTTGTTCCAAGTTAATTCCACTACTAAAATTACATCATAAAATTAGAGCATTAAGAAGGATTACTGTCAAAATAAAAGAAGGCATGAATCAGGTACCTGACACGTATGAATCACGTCCAAAGCTCTTGGCTTGTATTTGAATTGTGTGTAACAGTTGAATGATGAACATGTACTCACTAGATTCCCGGTAGTCATTAGTTAAATAATTGATGTAGACTGCACGTAGAGTCCCGATCGTGGGAACTACCGTTGGAAAAAACTGGAAGCCCCCAAAGCGTCTGTTGTTTTTTATGGGGTGGAGTGATTGTTACACAGAAGGTATGAGGAAAATTTGATTAGAATTGTTTACATAAGGAAGGGGAAGAGGAATTTTTTTGAGAAGAATTAACAAGTAAAATGTATTCTGCAAACAACTATCCTATACTTTTTTTGTCAAAGAGAGGAATGATTGTGGGGATGAGAAATGATAAATGATTGGTTACTTTGTGAATAATTTCTTATAGCCATATAGACAAAGAACTATTACAGCCACATATCAGGACGATGAAATGGATTTGCTAAGGGAGCAATACTTTTTAACTTTTTGGAAAAAATTTGGCTGCTGCAAGCAAGGCACAGATAATGTTACTTACCCATGGTCTTTATTCTAAATACATGCAAACAAGAATGATATTAATCATCCCAAAAGATACCAGCCAGGATTTCAGGAATATTGGTTTTCATGTTTGGGAAGTGAATATAAACTTTTGATGAGATTATTTTGGATGCATGCAGGGTAGAAGGCAAAATGAAGATTTTTTTTTTAATTGAAGTTTAATTGACATACAATATCCCATTAGTTGCAGGCGTACATCATAGTGATTCAATATTTATACACATTATGAAATGATCACTGCAGTAAATCTAGTTACCATCTGTCACCGTACGAAGTTATTACAATATTATTGACTATATTCCCTATGCTATACATTATATCCTGTGACTTATTTATTTTATAACTGGAAGTTTGTATCTCTTAATCCCCTTCACCTATTTCGCCTGCCTCCCAACCCCTCCCCACTCTGGTAACCATCAGTTTGTTTCCTGTATCTCTGAGTATTTCTGTTTGGTTTTGTTTGTTCGTTCTGTTTTTTTAGATTCCACGTGTCAGTGAAATTAAATGGCGTTTGTCTTTCTCTGTCTGACATTTCACTTATCGCAATGTCCTCAAGGTCCATCCGTGTTGTCGCAAATGAACATTTTTAAACACCATTTTATATAAATTTTGCATTAACCTATTTTTAGATAGTTGTAACTAGAATAATGTTTTAAACAAAAGTGTGTATTGAACAAGAAGACCAAAATCATCCAAGATTAAACTTTTTTAAGCAAGAGGAGAAAACTCTCCTTGTTAAAGCAAAGGGAGAAAAGCAAGAACTTTTGGTAATCTCTAAAATCTGAATTTGTGTTCCAAGTACACATGTAAACTACAGTTTAATAACATGCTTATGACAGAAGAGCAAGCCAAAAAGGCTACAGGTGTGCAACCTGAGACCACTTCAGAAACCCCAAATACCCGTTCTCCCACTCCCCACCATCCAGGTTAATCTAATTTTTGTTCATAATCCAACCTTTGTTTACACCAACACTTTTCTGTAAAGTTTGTGGCTCAAGTGTGTCTGTTTTGCAAATTCCACTTCCATTTGTCACTGGCTTTCCTACACTCATTTTAAGGTTTTTCCCTGAAAGCCAGGCTTACCTCTGATGACATGACATCTTCTATAGTCTTCATAACTCTTCGTGTAGACTGAATCTTGTCTTCTCAAAAGCAGCTTTGCAATCCCTGATGTGCATTTGCTATTTTCTAGATAAAAAGGTGAAACATTATTCACTCCTACTTATAAACAGAGTGCTTTTTATTAACACCAGGGTTGAGGATGTGAAGGACTTAGATGGAGAAGTCAGGCAAAGACTTTCTTTTGAGGAAAATTAGGAATGGGAGTAGAGTTTATTTGTAAGGGGACTGTGTCCGCTGATGGAAGTCACCTCTATGTGCCTCTTGAATCTGGGTAATATGACAAAGGAAGGACCCTTGTCAAGACTTCCTCCATATTTATGTGTCACTTCATTCCAGCCTGTAACTCAAAATGATCTCTGTTCTCTCCTGCTGGATTCAAGTATTGTTAAGTACTTGACAGTTGTTTTGTTTTGTTTTGTTTTGTTTTTTTGTGAGGAAGATCAGCCCTGAACTAACATCCATGCTAATCCTCCTCTTTTTTTTTTTCCTGAGGAAGAGCGGCTCTGAGCTAACATCCATTGCCAATCCTCCTCCTTTTTTTCCCCAAAGCCCCAGTAGATAATTGTATGTCATAGCTGCACATCCTTCTAGTTGCTGTATGTGGGACTCGGCCTCAGCATGGCCAGACAAGCGATGCGTCGGTGCGTGCCTGGGATCCGAACCCGGGCCGCCAGTAGCAGAGTGTGTGCACTTAACCGCTAAGCCACGGGGCCGGCCTAACAGTTGTTTTAAATAATTTTTATAGCAATAATATAATCACATTTACAAAACGTAGAGAAAAATGAGAAAAGAAAACATAATCACCCTTTAGTCTACTACCCTAAGGCAACCTTTGTTAGCATTTTAATATGTTTCCTTTTTTCTATCAACTCTTTTTTGCATAGTTGTAATCACAATTTACTTACCTCTGGGGTACTGTTCTGTATATATAATAAGATCTCCCCAGTTGCTAAACGTTCTTCGTAATCATAATGTGTAAGCTCAACATAATACAATATACTTAACAATTTTTAATGCTGTGGTTTGTTTAGCTGGATGTCTGAAGGAATGCACCCTATTAGCCTAAGTTAAAGACTTCTGTGGACTTGACAGCTGCCACTTTCAAAGTCAAAAATAAATAGGCAATTTGACTTAAACGGGAATAAAAGGAAAGTTAGAATCTAATAGCCTTTTGTTCTTAATAAAAAATAGTTTACATTTTGTCTTCATTAAAGAACTAAGGCAGTGTTACTCAAGGTTATATGCTGCAATATTTTCATAGATGGAAATAGGTGATAAGCCCTAAATTGGTTTCTTCAATCTCATTCTTCATTGCTTCCTCCCAAATAATGTATTTCATTGTTAATATAAAAGTGCACTGTTGTACTCTCGAAAGAACTTGGCAGTTCATAAATAAAGAATGGAAAAAAAGTATGCAAATCTTTGCCAACCTCCTAGTCCCTTAAGGTTGATTTAACTGTCACATGTAATTTCCCAGGAAAGAAAGCAGCCTGTCTGTGAACCAGCCAGTTAACTCATCTCCACTTACAGTGTGCATTTCACTCCTGCGTAATTTTTTCATCACGACGTGATTTACTATGTCAAAAGCATTGATGAGGTCGGCAGCCACATTCTGTTCACACTGATTATTCGGTAACTTTAGGTAAACCTTGAAGTCATCCTGCAGCAAATGCCAGGTTCTTTATCACAAGATCAAGAAACACCAGCATATTAGATAATTAAACTTCCCATACCTATAACTTGATTCTTAACACATCGATAAGATGTTGGAAGAGTTTACCCCAATCATTCTGTAATTGCTTAAAATATTTTTTTGTGCCTCCTCAAAAAAAAAAAAATCTGGGCATCACAAATGCATTTTTAGTGTTTCTGTTTGAAATTTAATGGGCTCTAATTAATTTTCCAGGGACTGTTTGTCCTAGTTGGGGTCATCCTGCTGGTTCTAATCCACTTCCATCTGACCGTGTTGCTTTCCACTGCACCTGGATTAAGAACAGGAGACAGAAGAGAGGGCTCTGGGGCCCTAGCCCTTCCCTGCATTTCCACTGGCATTTGAGCTAGTAGTGGTGGCTGTTCTGGTTATCTGTTGCTTCATAACTAGCTGTCTATACTTAGTGGCTTAAAACAACAGCCATTGTTTACTTTGCTCATGAGTCCACAGTTTGGACAGGGCTCAGCAGGGCCAGCCTTTTTCCTCTCCCTGCAGCATCAGCTGGTGACGACAGCTGGGGCCTGGAGCCATCGTCCGAAGATTCGCTCACACGTCCAGCACTTGATGCTGGCTGAAAGCTGGGACTTCAGCTGGGGCTGTTGGCTGGAACACCTGCATGCGGCCTCTCCACGTGCCTGCTCGACTTCCTCGAATAGTGGCTGGGTTCCGAGAGCAAGTGTCCTACGAGGACAAAGCAGAAGTCCATGGCACTCGTATGACCTACCTTTGGAAATCACAGCATCACTTGCAACTGGACTGTACTGATCAAAGCAGTCGCGGAGGTCTGCCCAGGTTCAAGAGGAGGGTCCACAGGCCATACTACCTGATGGGAGGAGTGTCACCTTCTCATTGTACAAGGAGCATGTGGGATAGGATGTATTGTGGGGGCCATCTTTGGAAAATAAAATCTTCCACAGTTGCTAAATAAATCATTCAGATGGAAATACTCATTTAAAAAAACAACCTGCATTTGAAAATATGTAGGTACTGCCTTTGATATCTAAGTACCATTATCTAAATGTTGGCAGTATCTAAGGGATGGTATTGGTATGTGTCGAGCACTATGCTAAGGGTTAGGGTTCTAAAGAGGGATAAAGCATCATTCTTGCCTTTAGGGATTGTATAATCTATTGGGAGAGACCCGGAAGTAAATAATTACAATTATACGTGATAAATGCAATAATGCAGATAAGTATTGATATATATGTGAAAAGAAAACTCTGTCTCATTCTATCTGAGTGAAACATAGATGCCTTCACAGAGGAGCACCCCTTTATGCTGGCCCTTAAAAAGTGTGGTAATAAAAAAAGGGAGAGAGGGAATCATTTATAGGCGTAGAAACAGGATACTTCCACAGCTATATTTCTGATGAGGACACCAACTTCAGGGCAATTGGAAATAAATGATCTTGTACTTGGGTCATTCTGGTTGCATCTTGAGTTTACCTTCTCATATAATATATCTGAATAATTCATACTTGGCTTAGTGATACTTTAATATCTCACGAAAGAGAATGACATGCTAAAAATCATGAATTAGTACATAATAGGACATGTTATAAATGTAATAACTCTAAACATCTGACACTTCCACAAGATGCTTGAGTATTGGTTTCCAAACCATTATTTACCAATAAATATGTATTGAATAAATAGCCGTTTGCCATTGTTCTCAAATAGCATTGGCTCTTAAGTATAAAGTGTTCCTTAATTACTCTTAAAACAAACTTAAATTGTGCCTATGTGAGACCAAAGAGGATGTTATTGGGTAAAAAAATAAACATCCAAATCTTTTTTTCATCTATGTGTTTTTTAGCATAAAAGAGATAATTTCATACATACGGTTCTAAGACTTACAGACTGATGGTGGATATTTCCCCTGTCAGTTCATATAGCTCTACTTCATTCTTTTAACCATGTGCATAGGGTGTCTTGATATGTATGTACCATTATCTAACCTTTTCTTACTTGTGGACATTGAAATATTTCCAGTTTTTCACTATTACGAACAATGCCATAGGGACCATCTTGTGTATGTTCAATATACACAATTCAATAAATTCAATAAATAATGCAATCAATAAGAAATACAAAAAGGAAATACACAGTAATATTGACAATGGTACCTCTGGGTGATGGACTGTGGATTCTTTTGACTTTTCTGTATTTTCCAAAATTTTATTTGTAAGTAATATGAAAAATATATTTGGGTTTCTTAAAAGATACTAATGTATTGGATGCATAAGACACCCAGAGACAGGTTACTTATTATATAAATAGATTCACATTTGGTTTTAATTCTGCTTGCCATTTTATTTCAAAATGTTTGCTTCTAAGGGGAGTCTTCCAGAAAAAAGCCTTCTGATTGGCCTATTCTTCACTCCACTTTTACTACAACTAAGCAAACAATATAGGACAAAGGGAAACATTTTGGATAAACAGTTGAGAACAAGTTGGAAATACTATTTTTATTTGGCCAATTTTTGAAGAAATACTTTCCTGCATGTGGATCTGTCAATTGGAGAGCTTAGATTATTTTCCCATGTAAAAGTGCACTGCTTGTTAGAAGTCGGGATAGTGGTTACCCTTAGATGGAGAGAGAGTAACTGGAAGGAGTCTCTGGGGATGACAGACTTCTGGGGTGCAGGTAATATTCTGTTTCTTAAAAGAGGTGCAGGGGCTAGCCCGGTGGCATAGTGGTTAAGTTCGCATGCTCTGTTTTGGCAACCCAGGGTTCACAGGTTCGAATCAAGGGCGAGGATCGATGCACCGCTCGTCAAGCCATGCTGTGGCAGCGTCCCACATACAAAATAGAGGAAGATGGGCTCAGATGTTAGCTCAGAGCCAATCTTCCCCAGCAAAAAGAGGAAGATTGGCAACAGATGTTAGCTCAAGGCCAGTCTTCCTTACCAAAAAAAAGAGGTGCAAATTACACCACAAATCTGTTCACTTTGTGAAAATTCATCAAGCTGTACACTTTTGTTTCCTGCAGTTTTCTATATGTATGTTATTCTTGAAGTAAAGTTAAAAAATAAAGGGCCACCGGGGCCGGCCCCATGGCTTAGCAGTTAAGTTCGTGCGCTCCGCTACTGGCAGCCCGGGTTCGGATCCCAGGCGAGCACCGACGCACCGCTTCTCTGGCCATGCTGAGGCCATGTCCCACATACAGCAACTAGAAGGATGTGCAACTATGACAGACAACTATCTACTGGGGCTTTGGAGGAGGAGGATTGGCAATAGATGTTAGCTCAGTGCCAGGGCCAGTCTTCCTCAGCAAAAAGAGAAGGATTAGCATGGATGTTAGCTCAGGGCTGATCTTCCCCACAAAATAAATAAATAAATAAAAGGCCATGGAGTGAAAGATGGTGTCATTTTGGCAGGCCCAAAGAAATCAATGAAATAAAGGGATGAGGTACAAGAACTTGTAACTTAAGAAGTAGTTTCTGGACAAAATGCTATTTATATATCATTCAAGAAAATGAGAAAATGTAGCTAATGACAAAATTCCCATCCCATCAAATAATATTTTTTTGCTCTTCATAATAAATTTAATAATATTGTAGGCTTTGACTATTATTCCTTTGTTTTATCCATAAAGGACCATGCTAGCGACTCTTTCCCGGGTGAATCCGTCCGCCCCGCACTTGATCCCCCATCCCCACCCCTAAATGCACCAACACCTTACTGCATCCTTCAATCATGCTGGGTCTCTGTCTCTCCACTGGGTCCTTTCCTTCAACCTGTAAACAAGTCTCTTCCTGTCCTGGAAAATATCTCCCCATCACCAGGCTCCTTCCCCAGGGTTTACCCTCATCTCTCGTCATTTCCTCCCTCCTAACAACCTCCATTTCCTCTCTTTCTAACTGTCCCTTAACTCCGTGCAACTCAAAAATGGTTATGTTGGTCTATTGCATTATTCTGTTGTATTGCAATCATTTATGTGTTACCACCCACCCCCACACTCTCAGACTAGCAACAGTGAAGTGACTGTGTTTATTCATCATCATATTAGTAGAACGAAGTAAAACGTCTTCTTTCTGAAAACTGCATTCATTGTTACCACCAGGAAACACTTGAGTAAACAACTCCCCCGGTGCCACCATACAGGAGCAGATTTCACTACTTTTCTCACTCTCCGCCCCCCCCCCCGCCTCCACCTTGGGGCTTAGTTCTTTCTTTTATTTATTTATTTATTTATTTATCTATCTCCCAAAGCCCCAGTAGATAGTTGTACGTCATAGCTGCACATCCTTCCAGTTGCTGTATGTGGGACGTAGCCTCAGCATGGCCGGAGAAGCAGTGCATCGGCGCGCCCGGGATCCAAACCTGGGCCGCCAGCAGCGGAGTGCGCACACTTAACAGCTAAGCCACGGGGCCAGCCCAGCTCTTTCTGACTCAAGCTCCCTTAGAGTTGGTTAGTCCTGTAAGCTCTGGACTCTGTCCTGCCCTCAACTGTATTCCCAATCACTGGCCAAGTGCTCGACTCATGGCAGGGGCTTCCTAGATATTCCCTTAATAAATGAAATGAAGGAATAAATGAATGAATGAAAAAGAATTGTGGAAAGTGAGTCTGCAGTAGATTGGCAAAGTTTTTGGGACTAGGACAGAGAGGAGACATTTCTAGTTATCATCCTTTGCTGTACCTTTGACCAGAGCAGTGCTTTTCAAACCACTCATTAAGATCAATTAGTTTAGGGGCTGGCTCCGTGGCTTAGCGGTTAAGTGCATGCGCTCTGCTGCTGGCAGCCCAGGTTCAGATCCTGGGCGCCCACCTATGCACTGCTTGTCAGGCCATGCTGTGGCGGTGTCCCATATAACGTGGACGAGGGTGGGCACGGATGTTAGCCCAGGGCTAGTCTTCCTCAGCAAAAAAAGAGGAGGATTGGCATGGATGTTAGCTCAGGGTTGATCTTCCTCACACACACACACACAAAAAGATCAATTAGTTTAAGTTGTGAAATCAACTTTGTGAGTCACAATTGACATTTTTAAATGACGTGTAAAGGATAGAACAAAACAAATAGAGGAATAGGATGGAATGGAATGGGACAGGAAAGAAAATACCAGTGAATTGCAGGTGATAAGGGAAAGCAAGATTTCATAAAACTTCTTCTCAGTTATGTATATATACATATACATGTAAATGCTTGTTCTAGATTCCCAATTTAAATATTTCTTACATGCCTTAGGGTCAAGAAAATTGGAAAGCTACTGCTCTAGTAGCCTGTGCAGGATAGAGTTAACGGAGTTTCAAAATGTAGACAGTCACAAGCTAAATTAGGTTACCATAAAGATCAGCAAGGTTTGAGGTGCTTATTTCTTTATTAGTTTTTGTTATCTTTTGGTATTTTTGGCCGCACAAAGTCTTCTAAACAAGTTAACCTTCAACTCAAAGGCACAGTTCACTTCGAAATGTCCAGAAATACTTCTTGAAATAGGAGATGATAAATCAACTATCTGTACAGAATATATTAATGTACCAATGTCGCAAAAACACACTACACAGGGCTCAGTGCGGAAATAGCACGCGTTACTTTTTTTCTTTGTCAAAAAATAAAGTTTCAGTACGTTTCAGATATGTAGAGAGATATACGGCATTTGATGTAGTTTAGGAATATTTTTACTTGATTCTCAATTCTCATAATGTTCTCAGGGTCGGGTCTGCCTTTACATTTTCTTAACTCATTAGCAGTTTCTTAATGAAATCTCACTTTATTCTCATATTATATTTCTAATTTCCTAGCCATCCTTCCATTCAAATTGAGCCAATGACCTTCGTTGTGACCTATTCACTTTGAGTCTCTTTGGTCATGTTACCCCATAGTTGAAAGTTACATTACAGCACCTCTTATTGGATCTTGCTCTGGACACCCATGTCTGGCAGGAGGCAATTTCCAGAGCCCCAACCAGAGATGAGGGGTAACACAGTGGCTTCCATCATCGCCATAGTCAAGATGCCATGCTTGCTCGTAAAGGCAGGGGTGGGTTAGCCCTACCTGGACCACATGGAGTAAGAATGAGAAAAAGGATGACAGCAGAGATTTTGAGAAGACAAGAGACCAAACAAAACAAGCAAAGCTTCTGCCTAGTAGGCCCCCAGCTTCCAGGCTCCATCCTGCATCAAGCTGTTCCCTGTACTGCTGACTGTTGAATGCGGGAATGAACTATACTGATGTGGAAGGCTCAGTTGGCGCATATTAACATTCTGTTTATTAAACATATTTTCTTTTAATATCTCCTAAATCCAGATTATGTTTAGGAGGAAAGCAAGCAAGCCTGAAGCAGTCAAAACGCAGAACCAGACCAGGCAGGTAACTTCAAATGCTTTCGGGCACCTAAGAGAACAGTTCTGTGATGTTTTCTCAAAATCTATAGTAATTGTAAAGGGAAGACAATGAAGGAACATTGACCTTGGGTGCGGTGAGATTCCAGTCATTGGAACTATTTAAATGCCGGCCTCGTGATTATGGTTGGAGATGTGAGGGAGAGAATGCCAGCACTGGGGAGCTGGGGATAAGCCAGTAGCTCTAAGGCCATCTTATCTCCTAGAACCCGATTGTAGAAGGTCTCCCAAAGCACACAAACAAGCAAAAGGCGTTCCAATTCCCTGGCACCACTCGGGGCCAGGGTCTGTTAAAGACCTGAAGCCACTCAGGGAGCCCTCTGACAGCCATTGATTTTTATGGATGGATAAAATGACTCATAGGGAGGGCCGGCCCGTGGCTTAGCGGTTAGGTGCGTGCGCTCCGCTGCTGGCAGCCCGGGTCCGTATCCGGGCGCTTCTCCGGCCACGCTGAGGCCGCGTCCCACATACAGCAACTAGAAGGATGTGCAGCTATGACATACAACTATCTACTGGGACTTTGGGGGAAAAAAATAAATAAAATTAAAAAAAAAAAAAGAAAAAAAATGACTCATAAGGAAACACAGACAGCAATTCTTTTGCCTGTACCATTTTCTTCTTATGCTTTTGGTGACCTATACGAGCAAAAGGATTGAACTCTATTAGCTTGTATATAAAATCTCTATAAAAATATTTTAGGGAGGGAGAAAAAGGGAGTTGTTGTGTAATGGGTACAGAGTTACAAATTTGCAAGATGAGAAAGTTTTGGAGATCTGTTTCACAACAATGTGAATATACTGAACACTACTAAACTAAATGCTTAAAAATGGTTAAGATACTACATTTTATGTTGTCTTTCTTACCACAGTAAGACATATTTCATAGTGTGTGTTTTTAAAATACTATTTAAGGAGGAAAATTAAATAAACTATCTCTTCATTACTCTTCAACAGTCCCTAGATTCAACAAGGGATTACAAATCATATCAGGTGTTTCCAAGTTCTGTGCCATGTGCTTGTCATGAATAATAATAATAATCCCAACTAATAATACTTGTCATCCAACTAATAATAATAATAGTTACCAGAACCCAGGCACACAGGAGCTTTAACGTCTTTATCTAAGCTGTTGCCTGGATGCAAAATACTATCAGTCATCTCACAGGATAAACACTCGGAGCTGGACGTAGCCCATGGGCTAGGATGCAGCTTCCCTGAGTGCTGACTCAATGCTAAATAATGAAGAGCTGTGAGCCAGAAAAGGACCTTGGAAATTTTACAATATATAAAGGTATATGGCATAGTTAGTGGTAATTTGATGGTCTCTTTTGCCACTCAAAATAGAGTGAAAGAGATTAATGTAAATTAGAAACTTTTCCCAGTTGTCTAGGTTGAAGTGCACCATGACGCTTGGAAAGCTAATTTTCACAACATAAGATTTAATGAGATGATATATGTAGAAAACATCCAGCCCTGAGCCAGACACAGAGCACAGATTTTTGTCTCTTCTATTTTATAATGTACCCAGAACAGTGCTTGGCGTATAGTAGACACTCAATACGTATTTGTTGAATAAATGAATAGTAAGGGCTCAGTAAATATTAGCTAACAATGTCTCAGATTTCCAACATGAAAGAAAAACACTTTCTGTGAAAGATGTGACAAAGCTGACAAAACTGGAACAAATCGTCCCTTGAAATATTGCACATAAGGAAACTTGCTAAAAATTCAGGTGCAATAAGAAAGACAATGAAACCAATGAACGATAATACAAAAGAGGCAGCTTCTGGAAACCTGAGAACATGACACTAGGTGGTCATACACTATGTTGATGGATAGTATTCTCACACTAAGACACGCAGCTTTCAGACTTTCCCTTTTCTCTTAGTGAATCCATTTATTCAATATTCATTTAACACACATTTAATAAGTGCCAGGTACATAACATAACACAACACAACACAGCATAACACAACGCAACATAAGTGGCCACATAGAGAAGAGGTGTGATTAATGTTGTCTAGTTGGTGTTAGGGACGGAAGGGCTGGAAAGGGCTTCCCAGAACAAGCAGTAATATTTCAAATGGGCTTCTGAGTGGGAGTTTGCCAGGCAGATAACTAAACAGCAGGAAAAAAGATAGATGAAAGGGAAAAGAAAAAATATCACTTTTAAAATAAATTAATAATGATAATGCTAATAATAATAAAGACCTAGCATGCACCAGGCACTTGAAATGCATTCTGTATTACATTACGTAATATTTCATTGACGTGCGTGTGTTTGTGTGTGCGCGTGGGTGCGCACATTGACCGTCGTGGTGAACAGGAGGAAGGCCTGATAGAAAAGAGCGGGGAGGAAAGGTGGGAAGCAAGTCCCCAGGTCCAATTCCCATCCCTTTGCCTGGGCCTCACCGCCTCCCCTCGTCTAGGACCAAATTCCCCTGCCACCTTCTCGTTCTTTCTCCAGAGCCTTAGGTCTTATCCAGAGCCAAGTACCCCTCCTTACTCATGCCATCTGGAGAGACTCAGGTCTGAAAGACAGAGGCATCTCAGTGGAGGAGGAGCAGCATTGGGGGACGAAGTGTAGAAGACAGTGACAGTGATTCTCACTTTTTCCAGTATCTTGTGAAAAACAGGACCAAGATGTCATCAGTCACCATTTGGTTCCAGTGCAAGCACTCCGTGCACGAATATACACATTCCGCAGAAAAACAGTAAATATGCACGGACAAGTCATCAGAGTGTGCCGGCATCAATTACTTGCCTACCTCATGACAAGCTGGGGAAGGAGGCGCATAAACACTGCGTGAACTGCTCCAACTTTCTAGAATGGATCCCAGCAAGGCTGAGGCTGTGCAAAGGATTCCACAGTCGGTGTTTAACCACAGATTCTCTTCATCTTCCTCCACATCATTCACTTGGAAATTAATCTTGAACCGTGGTTAATTGTAGTCTTGCAATGCTTTGGCTACTAACCGAATCTCATATTGTTAATCTTGCCGTTCTTGGCTTCTTGTATGTCCTCCCTCCACCCAGGATTTTGCACGACACTTGGTTGGGGCTCAGTAAATATATAACTTAAAAAAAAAAAAAAGGTTTTCTCAACAGGTTAGTTTAAGGTACAGATACGATGTGTGGTATGGCGATGTGGAAGGATGTCCCTTGCGAGCTTCGGGCAGCGGTTCTGACTTGGGTGCATCAGAATCCCCCGCAGGGCCTGTTACAACATAGAGCAGGTGGGGCGGGGAGAAGGACAGGACCCTCCTGCACCTCCCCCCTGCCCCCCAGGGGACCCAGTGGATTCTGGGTGGGGCCCAAGAATTTGCATATCTAAGTTTCAGGTGATGATGCATTCTTTGAAAGTCACTGGCTTGGGGTAATTAAATTGAGTTGGCTTTCCAGCTGGGAGGGGGGAGGGAAGATGTTTGGCTTGTTGAGCCGCAGCGGCTGATTCAGATGTCAAGGAACCCTGAAATCCACCTTAGAGATCTTCGTTCTGCCCGTGCTTTCTCGGCTGTGAGAGAAACACCGCGACCAGTGTCCTTCCATGTCAGAATGTTTAGCAAAAGAACTACAGTAGAGGCTTTTAGCAGGAACACTTCTTCAGTGAGAAAATACTGTGTGCTAATAAGACAGAGGAAAGGGGCAGGCGGGGCGGGTTGGAGCCTTGGTTCCTGGAGGAGCGGGGGATACCTGAACCTCAGTGCCACTAGCCTCCCGAGATAAGCCATCTTGATGACACAGCACTGGGTGAAGGCCAGCCCAGCGGCCTCTTGAGCTCACACTGGTGCAGAGTGGGACCAAATCCAACGGGACAGAAGGTGCCAGAGGTTTTGTTTTGCTGTTCAGCGGCATTACTCCACTCCGCGTCTCCCCACCCCCAGCCCAAGAAAACTTGCTTGGACCCCAGAGCCCTGAGGCTGGGCCACAGGAGAGGCTGAAAACCACTATCTAATTTTGAGCTCAGGAAACAAGAGAAACAAACTCGTAATTCCAGAATCTGAGAGGCACCTCAAGAAAGTTCCAGGAAAGCTACCAGCTTAAAGGGCTTAAAGAGGCGCTGGAGGCAGGCAGACCTGGGTTTAAATTCAGCCCTGCACTCTATTTGCTGTGAGTTTGGGAAACTTGCCTAAATACTTCGCCTCTGTTTTCCTTATTTGTGATTGCCGGCCATTGAGGTGGTTGTCATTTTTCACGATTGTGTACAATACTGTGTCAATATCTGTACATACGTCCTTGAGTTAATTTAGGATTATTTAGAAGAGATTCCTAGAAGCTGCATCGCTTGCTCAGAGGTATGAATTTGATGTATTTGGTCAAATTGCCTTCCTGCAAGTTTATAGCATTTTACAGACATGGACGGCAAAAGGGAGTGCTCATTTCCCAACCTCCTAGATATCACGTGATACTTAATTTAAAAATCTTGATTTTGTTGATTTTACATGAAAATATGCATCCCATTGTTGTGTTATATGGCAATGTTGTAATTACTAATGAAGTTGGATATTTTTCACACATTTATTGGCCATTTGTATTTCTTCTTCTGTGAATTGCCAGGTTATGGCCCCGTACCCATTTTTCAGTTAGTGTATTTGTATTCTCCTTACTGTTTTCTAAGAATTCTTTATGCTCAAAGAATAGTAAATTTTTATCTGCCATAAATTTGCAATTTTTGTTTGCCTTTTTGTTTTTTATGATGGCTTTTCAAATTTAGAAGGTTTAAGGTTTATGTGGACTGAATAATTTCTAATGCTCTTTGAAATAATTTACGGCGTGCATTCCATTCCTAATGATTTGGGGGAAATGCATTTAGATACGCACAGAATTACTTTGGACCCCATCCATGGAGGGTTAGATGTGCAGATATTAGAAAGATATACAGGGGCTGGCCCCGTGGCACAGCGGTTAAGTGCGAGCGCTCTGCAGATGGCGGCCCCGGGGTTCGCAGGTTCGGATCCCAGGCGCGCACTTACGCACCACTTGTCAAGCCATGCCATGGTGGCGTCCCATATAAAGCGGAGGAAGATGGGCACAGATGTTAGCTCAGGGCCAGTCTTCCTCAGCAAAAACAGGAGGATTGGCACAGATGTTAGCTCATAGCTGATCGTCCTCACAAAAAAAAAAAAAAGAAAGACATACAGAGTATAAAAAAGCCAGAAACGAAGGAAGTCACTCTTAATACATTTGGTTATAGAACTAAATGTTTAATGTTTGGTTAGAGACATATATATGAATCAATACAATTCTTAATTCCTTGAGTAATTTCCAATTCCCAATATACTTTTACACACTTTTGTATCAAGTGTTTTGGTGTTTAAATATTTAAATAAAACATTTATTAATAGAGATGATGAAATGTGCTTTTCCCAGGAACTAGCAAATGCACAATACATCAACAAAATATTCCACGCTTGTATTTATTCAAGCTACCGCAAGGTAAATATGAATGAAGGCTAAGAAATTTATGAATACTTTTTCTGAGATAAGAGAGGACGGCTATGTGTAGGAAGAAATATTAAATACAATTGAGATAAACAAGATTAGACACATGCAGCACCGTGTCTATTATCTTCTTTTCCTTACTCCCTCCTTTCTGCCCTCTGGCTAAAGCAATCAGAACTAAGTAAATAATGTGTTCACACATATTTTTTAATGTGGTCTTAGTCCTTTGAAGAGGATCCAGATGAATTAGTCCATTTCCAGGCCTACAGGTAGTGCCATAACCGAACAGTCCTGCCCAGTGGGCCCCTTTCATAAATCATTCCCAGGTCCACCATCACTACGTTAAGGATAGGATGAAAACAGTAGAAAGGAAAGCTTCAGAAAAGGTTAGAAGCTCGGTTGGGGGACCAAAGGCTTAAGAATTGGTTCAGACTTGTTATTTAATTTCATTTTGCCTATGGCAAGTGATTCTACAAATACAGATGACATACAGCTAACAGTACCTTGTTATTTGAGTGCTTGTTAACGGAGCAGTAGAAACTAATTTTTTTTTAATCTTGATCTTTTTTTATTTTTATAGGTCTAAAACTTATTCTCTCACATGGATCCCATAAAGAAAGAGGGGTCATGGGAAACTTTCCCTCATCTTCAGGTTAAAGAACCTGCCATTTTACCCAAGAAAAGAAGCATGATAACTTGAGGACATGAAAGGCTATCAGCTTCCCTTTCTGCCCCACAGAGGGCTGACAAGAGGAGGGACTGAGATAGAGAGGAATAACTTCCTGACGCTCCAGATTGTTAAATTTGTAAATAGCCAAATATCAAAAAAAAAAAAAAAAAAAGAAAAGAAGGAAAAAAGAAAATCTGAGGAAATAGTAAAATACACTATTATCATACTTTAAGAACAATCTAGCTTTGCTCCAAGTTAGAGGCAAGTAGAAGCCCATGAGGCAGACAGACCACATGTCCTGATAATACCCACGAAGACTGTATTTCTAAATTATATACAGGGATTAACATGCTAACACCAACTCGACCACGTGGATTCCCTCCCACAACGCGCAGAGAGCGGCTGGAGGAAGGACACTGATTGGCCCCCCTTGAGAAGCATACCCACCAATCACTGAGGCCGGGAGGTGGGCTGCTTGGATAGGCCAGATCCGGAGTTGGAGAGAATGTTCTGGGGAACCAGACACAGAGGTTACCACCATGCATGGAAGACAGAGGCAGGCGGGCATGTGGTGAGATTTCTGTTTCCAAGATAAATTTTTAAAATTGAAGTGCAATACATACAGAAAAGTACACAAATTTTAAGTATAGAGTTTGATGAATGTTTACGAAGTGAAAACACGCGTATAACCATCACCAAGATCAAGAAATGAAACCTAACGTTTGAATTCTTAAAAAGTTCACTTAGGTCTTGGTTGGTTTCCTTTGAGACCCTTTCCGGGCAGCTTTCTGTATAGGCTAACTCAATAAATGTTTCCTCAAAACGGTAAAATTATAATCACCAGTGCTTGTAATCAAAGTGTTCATTTACTCTTCTAAATAAATACAGACAGTCTTTTGGTTTTGGGGAATTTTCTCTCATTCTAAGACATATTCCTTTAAAAAAAAGAAAGGAAGGAAAAGGATGTGAAACAATGCTCAGAACCTGTATGTCTTCTCACCTTTCGTCAGTCACCTGTCTGCTTTCTGTCGCCGCGTTCTGGAGTTTTCTTCATGTCCTTATTCTCTACAGTGCTATAGAATAAGCCAATTGATAATTATTTTTATATTTTGCTGTATTTTTATTTTTATGCTTTTACTCAGAAATAGTTATTATATCAAATAATCTCTATTCCAATATATTTTAGTAAAAGGAAATAAGTCTACGTTTTTTCCCAAATAATTATTTTCCAGTGTTAAAGTAATATCTATTCATGTCAGATTTTGAAAATGATAATAATTAAAAAAAAAAAGAAAATGAAAATCATCCATAATCCCACCACTCAGGAATAACCACCACAAACAAGATTTTTCCAGGGTTTTTTTTTCTTTCTGTGAATATATACTTTTCTTCTTTTCACAAAATTCATAACCTCTGTCAGTTACATTAACTGCTTTTGTCTCACTTAACCTTTACACTCTTATGGCTTTGCATTTCTAATCAGAAAAACACGTCACAAGAAATGTAAGGCATGTAACATTCACACGCTACTCAGTAGTATTTCACCTTGAGAAGAGGAAGGCTGTAGAACTAGACTATCTCTGTGGAATCAGAAACTATGTACTGGGGCTTTGGGGAGAAAAAAGAAAAAAAGAAGAAAAAAAAGGTACTACAAAGTTCTAATGGCCAACTCCCAGCTGCAAACCAAGAGAGCTCATTTGGTGGACGATAATCTCAATTAAAGAATATAATGGGGGCCGGCCTGGTGGTGTAGTGGTTAAGTTAGTGCCTTCCGCTTCAGTGGCCCAGGGTTTGCTGGTTCCGATCCTGGGTGCAGACCTACTCACCGAGCATCAAGCTATGCTGAGGCCGCATCCCACATAGAATAACTAGAAGGACCTGCAACTAGGATATACAACTCTGTACTGGGCTTTGGGGAGAAAAAAGGAAAAGGAGGAAGATTGGCAACAGATCTTTGCTCAGGGCCAATCTTCCTCAAAAAAAAAAAAAAAGGAATATAGTGGATCTTTCAGAGAGATTGAAATTTTAGCCAATTCCTCCACAAAGCAACATATGGATCATCGATTTGTGTATCACAAGTGCACAGATAAATCTATACACAGGCGGTTTCTGAATTAAAGTTTCTCTCTCATGGGAAATGAACTAGACCATTTAAGAAATCATTTGAGGTGTGAGCTGTTTGGACAGGAATCCAAGGTTAATCTCTACCAATAGGAGTTCCCGTCCACAGTTCCTGGGTCTCTCTGCAATGAATCAACAGGAAACACAGTTTCAAAGGTAACTGAATCTGTTGAAAGTGAAGTTAAATCTGAACGTGCAATGGAGAAGACAATGTGACAGTAAAATTATTGTCTAACTTGTTGGGACTGACATCAAGGCAAAAGCAGGCTCAACTTGGATTCTCTGATGGATTTCTTCTAAATCAATGGCCAAGCAATCTTACCAACAGTTAGGAGATTGGTTTACTTTAAGAGAAATAGTGAAAGTATTTTAATAATTTTAATTTAATTTTATATATAATAATATATAATATATAAAAATATATATTTATATATAAAAATATATAAAGATCCGCTATATATAATACAGTATATAATATATTATAAATTTAAATTAATTTTAATTTAATTTAATAATTGACTACTTTAATAATTTTGGATTGGGGAAGGCCTTTTATACAAGACACCAAAGGCAGACACCATAAAGAAAAAAAGTGATTTATTTGACCATGTTAAAAAAATAGTCTATACATTTGCATAAAAAATCTATACAGCAAAAAGGTAAGATAGATAAAACAATGTTAAGAAGTTTTTGTGTGTGTGTCAACATCACGGAAGAACATGCATCCATCCACTTTGGGGTTCTTTGATTGTAATTAATTTGTTGGGCTTACTGCACTCTGAGCCAGTGACCATGCTGGCCAAACAAGTTATAATTTGTTATTGGGTGGGATTTGGATCTCGTAGAGACAGGCTTTGCAATTACATCAAAAGAACCTCTAACAAGATTTTTATTGAATACCAAAAACCATACTTTATTGGGGTGGAAAATAAATTACAAGGCTAGCACTGCTCAAGAACATTCGTGGCTTTTGAAGACTCACAAATCTAGACTTAAATTCTGATCCTGCACTTCCTAGCTGGCAGGTTATTTACCTTTCTGACCCCTAGTTTTTTGTTTGTTTGTTTGTTTGTTTTTAATATCTTTTATTTTATTTATTTTTTTGTGAAGAGATCAGCCCTGTGCTAACATCTGCCAATCCTCCTCTTTTTTTTTTTTTTTTTGCTGGGGAAGACTGGCCCTGGGCTAACATCCGTGCCCATCTTCCTCCACTTTATATGGGACGCTGCCACAGCATGGCTTGACAAGCAGGGCGTCAGTGCGCGCCAGGGATCCGAACTGGCGAACCCCGGGCTGCCGCAGGGGAGCTCGAGCACTTAACTGCTTGCACCACCGGGCTGGCCCCATGACCCCTAGTTTTTTAATCTGTGAAATGGACCTAAATATCTACCGCACAAGGTGGTTATATGATGATTAAATGAGATAATGTAATCAGGCCCTTAGCAGAATACTTGGCAAATAAAACATTTGTAAATACATGGTCACTATTAATACTCAATACAAGTGAATTCAGTGAACACATTCAGTTTCTGGAAAAGCAAAACAGTTGTGATTCTAAAATATAAATGAAGGTGATCATCCTACCTCTGAATTTTACCTCTGGTTTTAGGATTTGGATTGGAAACGTGTGACAAAAACAGTAAGCTGTTTTTCTGAGATTCTCTGTACCATCAAAAGAACATTTCCCAAAAAGGTTAGCATCTAACGGAAGGGAACTGAGGTGTGACGCTGATACACTTCACAGCAGATATGAAAGCTTTGAAGTTCAAGTATTGTCTGTGGCTGCTCTCCTGCGACAACAGAGGTGAGTGGTTGTGATGGGGACTGTATGACCTACAAAGCTGAGAATATTTACTGTCTGACCCTTTACAGAAAATGCTGACCACCGAGCTCGAGATAAGCTTAACCGGAAAGCAACAAAGATGGCTATTTTGATAATTTTGAAGTGGAGAAGGCATTTCTAAACACACAACCAAATACAGAGCAGTTGTTAAAATGAAGTAGACCCACATGTTTATTAAGGTAAAAAAGTTACTCTATTGTTAAATGAAAAAAATTTGGAAAATACAGTATGGGATAAAAAATAATAAATCATCCTAAAAGTTAACATTTTGGTGTATTTATTTTTCATACAAAATTAGAAGCATATTATAGTTTGTCTTTTTTTCTTAATATTTAGAAGATATTATCAAAGGTCTTTTTAAAATATTGTTAATGGGTACCTAGTATAATAAGAATCTACTGTAATTTATTTATTCCTACATTATTGGAAATATAGGTTTTTATTTTTCCCTCTTGTAAATAACACTTTGAAAAACATCCTTGTATAAAAATCATCTCTGCTGTGGGACAGTTTTCTAGGAGTGTATTTTGGGTGCATGAACATTTTTTGATGACTCTTGAAATGTATTATCCATTTCCTTTCCAAAGAGCCTCTTCTGGTAGTGCCAGTAGTCTCAACTCACCTCACACTCGTCAATTTAGAGTATTACCATTTTTAAAAATAACATCATCCATTTTCTAGAACGTTTTAATTTATACTTGAAAGCTAGTCGCATTGAATTATTTTTGTATGTTTATTTGCCACATGAATGGCATTTTGATGGCAAGTGCTATTATCATAGCACTATACTGATGACAGTTATCCAATAAATGAATTATGGGCCAGAAATTTTATTGGAAGGTTAAAAAAAATTTTTTAACAATAGGTTTTTAAGGAAGAACTTTATCTATGACTCTCATTTCTGTAGAATTTTTTTTTTCCAAAAAAGTGCTGGCCTTCTGTGAATCCACAAGATGGAGTATTCTGATCTTACAGTATTTTAATTTCAGTTGTTAAAGTGGCATAGAATTTTTAGTATTCACAGTAAGCCTAGATCATAGCCATTCTACTAAATCATTAAGGAGAAAAGAACTGTATTCAATTTATACCTCATGATATATGCCATTGATATATGTTTGTAAATTAACATTCAAAAGGACTTTTTATTTCTGTGAAATATTTTTCATGCAGTTAGTATGTGGTGGCATCAGGTAACTGTGAGGCATGCTTGTTTACTTAAAAAGCACAAAACTTTAACTTTTAATGTTTAGGCTCAGGTGTTTTAATAAACAGTGACTTAGAACTATCAAGGGGAACAAGCTCTTGAAAGAAACACACATAACTAAACTTTTCTTACCAAACATTAACTGCTTACAATCACCTTTTAACATAACCCTGGTATCATCTCCCGTCTTAATGATAATGTTCCTTTCTACATTTCTGGGACTCTTATCTTAGAATTCCATAGTTCTTGGGTTGGCTTTTCTGTCTCCATTTCATATGGGCTGCTAAACCTAATTAAAACTCTTTCATGCAACTGAATCAGTGGCTTTGGTTGTCTTTTTCAGTAAGCCCTGATCAGCTAGGGTTAGGAACTTACAATTGGCTATTCTTTTCTCTCATTGACAAAAGCAAAAAGCAAGAAAAAAGAGGCATGGGAAGCATACCGTACACTGCAACCATAGAACTTTCCAACATCCTCATCAGCAGAAGGTGGTTCTTCACACTCTCTTCAGAGAACTTCCCAGTTAGTGGCACTATCCAAGTGTCCTTGGACCCAGACAATATGATTCATTCCCCTTAGCCCAGCAATTTCTAATTTTACAAATAATTGGAAAAAGAACACATCAGAAATAGCTTTTAGGAAGAAACTTTTTATTCATATTAGAGAACATTTTAAGACATATTCAAACACCATTATGAACAAGGATTTAATGGGTTCCATGATAATGGTCATATGAAGATCATTCCAACATACTAATGTGTATGCTGAATGAATGTTAAATAACTTCACAGAAAGGATGTCCATCCATTAAGGAAATTTAGATTTCAATACTAGTTTACAACAACAAAAAAATGACTTAAGATTTTTTCATTATAATTATAATTATAAATTATAAATTACTTGGCTACCAACTCTCCATATATACTGTATGGGAGAAATTGGTTGGAACTGACAGGTGATTTCATAGCAAGTTCCTAAATATAGCCTTGGGCCTCTTTGACGTGTCTTGAGCAGGAACTACTATGAGTCATTTAAAAAGTCTTGCACCTAACAGGAAAAACTTTAATTGCACCCAGCTTTCCCTGGTAAGAATGGGCACAGCACGGGAACTGCTGTTTACATCCTGGCAAGAGCAATTGAAAAATCAGCTGGGGATTGGGTGTGTGTGTTCCTTTTTTAAATGTTTGGGCATTCACCCAGTCCTGTGGCTGTGACATTCCTGGGCAGGGCCTGCTGGTAGTGGAAATAGTGAAGGTTATACAGACCACTAAATTCTCTACTCTACAATATGGAAACTGGCAGACTCACCCCAAGCAGAAGTCCTCCACCCTCTCCCCCTCCACCCCCACCCCACATCTAAAATGTTAGGTTTCAGAATGTAAATTACTTTAGGTCTTTATTCCAGTAGGCACTCAAAGAAAAGCTTAAAAATCCTAACTATCCTGATAATGAGGATTGTATAGTGTTTATAATTATCAACTTACAAATTTATACAAATTACAAATATATAAATACAGAAACAAAAATCCCCTATTAGAAGTTGGTGAGAATGAGGATGATACAGTTAGGGATTTTTGTTCATAGAATAGCTTCATCCTGAAAAATTACGTCTAGAATCAAAAACAATTTGGCGTTTTTCTTTTTCTTTCTTTTTTTTTTTTTGTGAGGAAAATTAGCCCTGAGCTAACGCCTGTTGCCAATCCTCCTCTTTTTGCTGAGGAAGACTGGCCCTGGGCTAACATCTGTGCCCATCTTCCTCCACTTTATATGTGGGACGCCGCCACAGCATGGCTTGACAAGCAGCGTGCAGGTCTGCGCCCAGGATCCAAACCTGCAAACCCTGGGCCGCTGGAAGCAGAGTTCGGGAACTTAACCACTGTGCCACTAGGCTGGCCCACGTGGTGTTTTTCTATTGCCACTATCCAGACAAGCAATTGGCAACATTTTTAGACTTGGGGAGACATCCTAATCAGAAGTGTGAGGTCACAAACACCTCACTTTAGAGTAGGGGAAGTAAATAGGTCTCATCTTGAAGGCCAACACCACTGGATTGGGAGTGACAGAGCTCCTGGCTAAAAACAGTCTCCCCTGGCACCTGGGGAGAAGGACTCTGAGGCTGTGTTGGTGATCAGCAGGGAGATTGTTTTTAGCCAGGAGCTCTGTCTGCTCAAGTGTGGGAGTATGGGTGGTGGCACACTTACCTTCTATCTGCCATTCCTCACTTAAACTAAGACATTAATTGTCACACCCAGATTTGAGTCCAAAGTGTGTCACTTAGTAGGTGTGACCCCTCTTGTCTCAATTTTCTCATTTGGAAAATAGAGATAATAAAAATGCTTCATCTTACTGGGTTGTTTTTTTTAAAGGGTCAATGGATTGTTAGAAAATATTTAAAGCAGGGTCTGGCACATGAGAAGCACTCAATAAACAAAAGCTACTATTACTATTATTAATATTATCATCCATGAATGTTTTTAAATGAAGTTGGTGGTTAAATTTTTTTAAAGCACTGGGCCTTGAAATCATAACAAATAAGATAAAAGTGAAACTGTTGTAGAGGTTTGGGTGAAGGCCCGGGACCCCACCTACTCTGCACCAGCTCACCCCACACCCAGAGAGCCATCTTCAAAGAACCCCTAGGACCCCAGAGAACAGTTTGAAAATCCCTGAAAAGGTTATTTAGAAAGTGAAAACAATGCTCCTCTTTTGAGGTTTGCTCTGCATTTGTTAGCCAGTTAGGCTTAAATAAGAAAGGTCATAGTCAGGGCAAAATGGCCAAATTTAAGGCAGAGAGAAATATGCTATGAAGAAACTATTCCTGGAAGTAAGGTATGCAAAACAAGGCAGTAAATTTACTTGGTTACCATTAGAATAAAACTTTTAAAATTGAGATTATTTTTGGTAAATCAAATGGGATTAAAATTCACTTTAGGTTAGCTTGAGGATAAAGTGGATCCTTAGCTTTGTATTTATATCTAAAACATGGCTAGATTTAGTTAACAGAATTTAGCCAGAAAAAATAACTCCCAAGAGTTAGCTAAAGATGAGATGAAGGTAGGCAAGGGGCAAAAGTAGGAACTCATAGAGATGAATGTGAAGAATGTGTGGAATACCTGTCAAGCAGAAATGCAAAAAGAGAAAATAAAATGTTCAAATAAGCATTCATTTTGTGTGTGTGTGAGAGAGGAACATTAGCCCTGAGCTAACATTTGTTGCCAATCCTCCTCTTTTTGCTTGCAGAAAATTAGCCTTGAGCTAACATCTCTCCCCATCTCCCTCTACTTTATATGTGGGACGCCTGCCACAGCATGGCTTGACAAGCGGTGCGTAGGTCCGCGCTGAGATCCGAACCAGGGAACCTCAAACCCTGGGCTGCCAAAGTAGAGCATGCGAACTTAACCACTACACCACCAGGCCGGCCCCAGCATTTACTTTTAAAATTCACATTATAAATAATTTAACTAGATTATTTATAAAAAATGAATATTGTTTCTAGCAATTATCCTATAGAGTGTATTTTCTCTTTAAGGATGGATTTTAAAATAGAAATGCCTTGGTGTATTTGAATAGCTTATGCTAATTAGTGTAGAATACAACAGCATATACGGTAACTTAGATCACTGTTTACTAAAGAGAAAACAACAGGTCTTTAACAGAGCTAAAGAAATATATATGGTCTGAATGATGATAATGATCTAATATACCAAATGGTCTAGACACATTAAAAAAAAACGTTCTTTAATTATTCACCAAATTTACCTGCTAAAATAAGTTCATATTAAATTCTCTCATTCATTCTGAAACTTTTCTAAATCACATCTAGAAATCAGGAAAACTTTTGCTTGAGGAATCCTCTTTTCAATATATTGTGCTTCGTGAGACTTATCTAAGTCCCTTCTCCCATGTCCATGAATGAGAGAGCCACATAAATGAGTATAACTTTACTTTTTAGAAGTCTTGGAAAGCGTTCAACTCTGAAACTAAAATATTAAAGGTCTTAAATATATACCATATTCTAATTATTCAATGAGAATACTTTAAACATACTTACCTAAATTATTAGGATGGGACTCAATTACAGAGTACGTTAATCCTTTGTTTCAATTGCTTAAGATTTTTCTTTAATGGCATGATTAAGTTTTGCTTTCTGTGTGGCTAAAAAATGAAACTGACAGTCTCTTTTATAGGACATATAAAATTCCTGATTTTGCTTTTGCAGTTGCCTCATTAATCATCTGCAACAACGCATTATGTTAATAAAGGTGGGAATGTATGAAAAAAGATTCTATTAAAAAGCAAGATTTTAATGACAGTATGATATATTGGAAAAATTCTCAAATCTGAATTTTCAAGTCACTTCCTTTATATATGCAGAAAACGAACCTTTACCGTGGCAAACCAGCTAATGCAAATATATTCATTTTTTGTTTGCAAAAAAATATGCCTGCATCATTTATGCTTAGTTTCCCAAAAATGGCCATTTTGAGGTCTAGATTAGAGTCACAATGATATTATAAAGAAATTGCTTACATTAAAGTTATAACATATAAACAGGCATGTTGTCAGTGAGGGATAAATGCTTAAAGAGTAAAAACATCCCCTCTTTTCTCTCATATCCATATAAGTAGCTGAAAATGGCAGTGAAATTCATCACCTACACAGGCAGAATGTCCTAGGACTCTTACCTCTCTTACATCCTTGCATTTTGTGCTGAGACAAAGATGAAGGATATGGTGGTAACTTGCAAACAGCATGCAATAAACTCTTAGAAAATGTGTTTTTGGTAACTATTTTTATGGAATTTCCTGACGTATTTTTAAAGTTCAAACCCTGAGAAAAATTATGCTAATGAGCATTCAATAATTTTTAGGACTGAAATTGACTACCTAATGAGGATAATATTCCCATTCTTCCGTCTTAGTGACATAAATGCAGAAGGACTGCACTCACAATCTTTTTCAAAATAAGTATAAAAGTAACAAAGCAGTCATACTTATACCTCTAGCCTGCTGCTTAAAGAGAGTCATGGCTTGGGCCTGGGGGATCTGAAGTTTTATAAGAATTTAATAAAAACAAAATATTTCTTACTTCTTTTAGAATATGATCCAAAATACAATTAAAGGAAAAATAAGTCTCATCTTCCTTGTAATACATTTTCTAAAGGGAGTTGAATCATTAAATTTATACGTGTTAAAATTATACTGCTTTAAGAAACCAATTAATTATGAAATTCTTGAAAGCCTAGGATTAAGCAACATTAAATTTTTATATCAAGCTGCAAACTTAATCTTATCTTGGAGAAGCAAGTTTAATCTTATGTTAAGTGTTACATACCAGTGCCAGCAAATTAATATTCTACTTTATAAGAAATATTTCAAGATGCTTTTCTTTAAAATCTCTTTTTGGGCATCAGTTGTCATATTAAATATCTGATTCTTAGCCTTAAAATGAAGAAACATTAAACTGGAAAAGGGCGAATAGCATGGGTTTCTGATTATACTTATAGGAATGAAAACATAGAATACTGTTTTCTAGGAAGAGAAAAACTTTAAGGCCCTAAGGACTCCTCAAATATAGTCTCCCTGCTTGCAATTTCCAGTTACATAGCCCATTGTGTGGAAGGATGAGAATGTGTAGTGTTGAGAGACGGAATAAGTAGATTTCAACTCAACTCAGTGTAGAGAAGATCTCAAGCTAATATAACCTGCTATATGAGGTAATGAGCTGCAGATGAATATTTATGGAATGAGTTCAAGCAGAGGCTGGATAAACGTGTAGAGTAGTTGTTTCTAAGCTTCCTTCAGTTCGAAGATTCGATTAATCTGTATATAGTTAACAGAGATATATACATGTCGATATGACATGATAAAGCCAGCTAGACACCACCTTATCAAATAAAGTTTTAACATGGCTGGCATGCATTAAATATCTTCAGAAAAATCAAGGTTATAATTTTTCTAAAGATGACTTTGCTATGCAATATCAACTCATGGTGAGACTCCACACAGTAAAATATAAATTCAAAGACCCTTGAGGTCGTCTGAGAGAAAAATTAAAGAGCTGTGATCCAGATTAGGATTGTGATCAAAAATCCTTTGTGCATCAAAGAACACTGCATGGTGTCATTTAAACAAATATTTGAAAACTCTGGAGAGAGGTCAGCAATGAAAGTCACCAAGGTTTAAGTCATTGTGATCATTTGGGACAGAGTAAGAACACCAAGGGAAAGAACACTGGGCAAGAGTGCCCAGCAAAGAATTAAGGGAACACCAATGCTTCTTATGGGGTCCAGTAGGAGGAGAGTCGGATGGAGGAAATTAGTCATTAACAGTGCCAGATGCTGCAGAGGGGAGGGCTTGGCAACTAGTCATTGGTGGCCTTTATGAAGGTAGTTTCATTCAAATTTGAAGTTGCAATCTGGATTGCAGTGGGTTAAGAAGTGAATGGGATGCCCAGATAATAACCCTGCTTAAGTGACTACGTTATTCTCCGAGTTCCATCCTATGTCCTTTCTGAATATATTTGACACTCCTGATGAGACAGCATCTCATTAGACAAGAGAGCAACAAAACTTTTTCTAAATCCCTTAGAATCAGACCATCTGTTCTGATTAGTTTTAACCTTAATCATAAAGAAAAACTCTTGGAACTATTTTAGATCAATGTTGAAATTGTTTTAAATAGAAATTTTGACTATGAAGAACTGCTCACTACTTGTTTCATTTGACATATACTTAATAAGAGCCAACTATTGCAAGAGACTGAGCAACACAGAGACCACACGGTCGTGCTCAAGAGGGCTTACAATTAGTGTGTTTGAGACAATGACATAGACTTCTGATTCAGTGTGGTGGTCTTCAGTATTGGGAATTTATTTCTTCAGGGGACACGGCCTCAGCATGGCCAGAGGAGCGGTGCGTTGGTGCGCGCCCGGGATCTGAACCTGGGCCGCCAGCAGCAGAGCACGCGCACTTAACCGCTAAGCCACGGGCCGGCCCCAGTATTGGGAATTTATTTCTTCAGGGGCTTGATGGAAATGGCTCAGATACTTGGGCTCAATTACTCACAAGTTGAGCATTTTCAAGCAATGTCCAAGATAACTGACAAGTCTAATTTACCGACACCTTTTATGAATGTCGATATTAATGAAAGACTCCCAAATAGCTTACATTCTAAAGGCTATGGAAAGTCAATCTCATAGTACTCAATTAAGGTTGAGGCCTAATGTAAAATAAAAGAATCTTTTAACAGAGGAAAAAGTGGCAACAAAAGGGTCTAGATTAGAAAGTTATATATTTTTATCAGCAAGTGAAAGCCTCTCTTATTGAGCTCTGAATGTATGTCTGAATTGGATGTAATCTCTATTTCTCTTATTTAGGAACCAGGGAATGGGGAGGAGGACACCTTGTGTATTGGGATACGGTATTTAACTGAATTCCTATTAAGGTCTTATTGTTTACTTAGATCCAAGATGGTAAGGTTTTCATTCTTCTCAGCTAAAATGGTGCCACTAAGAGGGTTAAATCTAGTTGCTACTCCAGATTTGTAATTCCGGAAAGAAAATAATTCATCGATGGTAAGAAGGCACATCATTCTTCAATGTACGTATTACAAGGACAAAGAGAGAGACAGAGAGATGGATGGATGGAGTGAGAACTTATAGATAAGGGTCAGCAAACTGCAGCCCACTGCCTAATTTTGAAGTAAAGTTTTATCAGAACACAGCCACACTATTCATTGATGTATTGTTTATGGCTGCTTTTGTGGTACAATAGCAAAGTTAACTAGTTGTGATGGAGAACTTATGGCCCATAAGCCAAAAATATTTACTATCTGGCCCTATACAGAAAAAGCACGCTGACTTCTACTATAGATTAGAATCCTGACGGAAAGCAAACTGTAAAATACAAACACACACACACACGTGCATGACATGAATGAGACAATTGGAAATCTGAAGTGATTAGGTATTTGATATTGAGATTAATTTAATATGTAAATATGCTATGCTAAAAAAACACATCAAAATTTAGTAAAGATACTTAGGCTATCACTTTCTTTAAGAATAACTTGGCTGGGCCGGCCCCGTGTTTAGCGGTTAAGTGCTCGCGCTCTGCTGCTGGCGGCCCGGGTTCGGATCCCGGGCGCGCACCGACACGCCACTTCTCCGGCTATGCTGAGGCCGCGTCCCACATACAGCAACTAGAAGGATGTGCAGCTGTGACATACAACTATCTACTGGGGCTTTGGGGGGAAAATAAATAAATAAATAAAATCTTTAAAAAAAAAAAGAATAACTTGGGGTGGGGCTGGGATGAGAGACTACAGAAGCTTGTGGTTTCATCCTTTGAGAAAAGTGACGTTTTCCCTACCCAAAAAATATGTGGAATGGACATAATCCCAAGTGCAGGCAATTTTACTGAACTGCTTTATTGGATAGGAAAACTCTAGGTCAAAGTCCCTTCATCGGGCTGGCCCCATGGCGTAGCGGTTATGTGCGCGCGCTCCGCTGCTGGCGACCCGGGTTCGGATCCCAGGCACACACTGACACACCACACGCCATGCTGTGGTGGCGTCCCACATAACGTGGAGGCAGATGGGCATGGATGTTAGCTCAGGGCTGATCTTCCTCACAAAAAATAAAAAAAAGTCCCTTCATCATCCAGGCCCCCCAAATAATAGGTAGACTCTATTAAGGTGTCAGTTTCCCTGAGTACATAAATGGGTCTTCTGAAAACAGAAGAGCTTGTGTAATCCTACAGACTTGTCCAATATAGCTGACAGAGAACTAGGAGGCATCTAGAAAGGAATATATTGCTATCCCGGAAAAAGATACGAATGGCTCATAGAAACACTTTTGTTTGCTAGTTAAGACAAAAATATTAAGGTCCATGCAAAAATTATAGGGGTAACAAATCTTTTTTCCCAAAGACTTTATTAAGATATATTTTCCAGGTGAAAGTATTTTTTCTACTGTTATTATGTCTAAGGGAGACAATGCGGGGTGCTGTGTGTGCATTACTTCAACTTAATCTGCACCATTTTATGTTTTTAATCATCCTACTTGTCCACTCCTTCCAATCACTCCTGCTTTTTAAAATTGCTGAAATGAAGGGCCTTTTTGACTACGTTCCCTGCCTGTCTAATTTTGCATCTTTTCCCATCCCAAATGGCTTGTAGTAAAAATAACTGAGAACAGAATATACAGTGTGCTCTCTTATCCAATACAGGTAACCAATTTCTCACAAATGGGTATTCAATATATCATCCATTAAATACATGTATGACAAGAGAGGAAAGACTATAGACTGGAATGGGAGCTCACATGTTGAGTGTGGTGTAACTCAACCAACGGCCCAGTAGTAACCAACGGCCAGAAAACAGATGAGGGTGCCAAAGAGCTCCCTTCAGAAGGCACTAATAGGGCAAAAGTTTAGAATGATTAATGGTTCCAAAAACGGTCTGAACTCTAATGCAGGATTCTAATAAACATCTTAAGTCTGTGAAATAAAATCTTAAAAGGAGGCAAATTTAAGAATACCAATGAAAGAAAAAAAAATATATATGACATATGTAAGACTTTGTTTACCTAAAGCCTTAAAATAATTTCTTCAAATTTCCTTTGCAATAGAAGAAGGATAAGGCCCTGGACTAGTACTCTTGGAGGCTGATCCACTTCCTATAATTGCCATTCTCTGGAATGAGCTCATTGTTTTATTTAATGAGTTAGGTGTCAATTACTCGAAAAATTAGTGTGTAAAACCTGCTTTAGAGAATTACCCATGTCTCTACGTAAATGCCACCATCTCAGTTTAGGAATCCAGGTGCCACCAAAATCCAAGTGGATGACTCAAGAACAGGGGACAGGGTGACTGAAGTACTAGGCCCCAGGTACCTTTCACATGAACACCTATTTGTCTTTCATATGGTAAAATATAAATCCCAACACTCAACATGCCTCTTCACAAATACAAAAACCATATTGGCAACTAAAACATCAGATCCAAATATCTTACTGATGCATTGTTGCACTCTACATCAAGGAATAAACTCCAGAGGGTTTTCTGTCTAGTTTTTCGCCTTACGCTGATTAGACATTTAGATGTTAGTGGTGGCTATGCCAGTCATTATTTTAAAACAAGTATTTTGCAGCAAATAGCTAATACTTAATCTTGTCACTAACTATTCCGAGTTAGGGAGATGGTGTAGGTTAAAAAGACACCACGAGGCCAGCCAGGTGGCATAGTAGTTAAGTTTGTGCGCTCAGCTTCGGCGGCCCAGGGTTTGCAGGTTCAAATCCTGGGCACGGACCTACGTACCGCTCAACAAGCCATGCTGTGGTGGTGTCCCACACCCAAAATAGAGGAAGATGGGCACAGATGTTAGCTCAGGGCCAATCTTCCTCACCACCAACAAAAGAAACCCATCACAAAAGACTGCTTGCATTGAGATCTGTATAGTAATGTTTACTCTAGGTTGGGTTTGGTCATTGTCTTCTGGTATGGTCATCTCTGGGTATATTGGGAGAAAGGGTCCCAAGGGCTTGGTGTGATTCCACATATCCTCTGCTTGGCAACACAAACTACTTCTAAATACAATTAGCTTGATAGCTACATGCCATTACATACTAGCAGGCAAAATCCTGAGATTGCTGATGTCTTTAAATAATCACTCACTTAGTAAATAATTTTGAGCTCAGACTATGTGCCAGGAATTGTCCTTGAATATACTTTGTAGTCCCTAACTTCAGAGCTTTCCCAAATCTTAAATATTTATTGAATGAGTTTAATACAGGGAAATAAACACCGAAATGGAAGGTCAGGAGCCCTGGATCCTAAAATTGACTGCAGTCACTGTAGTAATGTTGCTGGGGATCAATTCTTTATTAGACACACTTAAAGTTTCTTTCAACCTAAAAAATTCTACACTTATCTTGAAACCATTTTATGTATTGTTATGTCACCAACTATTGGGACAATGTGCCAAGAAGTAAAAGATTGTCTTTTGCATATCTTTCACTAAGATTCTAAAACATACCTAACTAAGCTTGGAAGATTAGTATTTTCTTATTGCCAAACTTTGGTTGTGTTGGAAAAAAAAATCTAGCTGATGGTCAGAAGGTAGTATTAATAGCGTGTAAGGCACTATGCGGCTGTGGAGCCTAGTTTTTATTCACTTTAATTAACTGAATTGATTTCCTATAGTCTATTTTTTTATTTCCTTCTTTAGTTCAAAAGTCAGAAAGATAGTTATGACATAGACTAAGATCTGAAGGACCTTTAATTTTCTTATCTAACCAGAGATCCAATAATTGAATTTCCTTACACTAGCTTCCAAACACTGTCTGTGATGATCTGTACTGAAAAACAAAAAAGCTCAAGTAGCAATATTTTCCATAAAGCTAAATATGATTCCTAAATTTCAACTGTGTCCTTTTTAGTGTCAAAACATCCTGAGATACTTATGCATACAGAATTTTCTTAACTAAGCAAGACAAAAGTTGGTAACTACAATAGTCCAAAAAATTTTTTAAAAAAAGCACCTTTAAATAGAAATGTTTGGTCAATACTGCCTTAGCCAAAATGCTTGTCAGGTAATCTTTCGCCTTATCTAGAACATCTCCAGTGGTAGATTTGGATTTTTTCTGAAGCAATCCCAAAAACTGCTTTTTAATCTTGAGCCAAGCAGACCCAACCTTACCCTCTTGGAACCATATAGAATATATCGAATTCTTCTGCCACATGACAGTTCTCTCACGAGTTTAAAGACAGGACGCATTATATGCTATGAGCACCCCGCTCCCCTCCTTTAATTCACTTTTCTCTAAGCTAAATCGAAACTTTCATTTCTTTAGTAAAGTCTAAATATCTGGTCATTCTATGATTTCCCTTGTTCTATTACTACCACCACCACCACAAAAACCTTAAAAAACTAGTTAAGTATGTTTTCTCTATATTATTAAAGTTTCAAAGACTTGAAACTTATATACTTATTTCTAAACCATTAGTCCACTAATATGCAGTATATATGGGATGAAGTAGTTTACCTTTGCTTTTCAACCCATTTCCAAAATTATGCACATGTGTAAATTACAGGGGAAATATTTTAATGTTTTCTAAAACCTGTCGACAATCCCAAAAGTAATCAAGATGAAAAACAGATGATATGCTGATTACAGATCACCCACATCTATTAATTAAAGCAGCTCTCCAAGCATTACTAAGAGGTAGTTTGAGTCATTAACGTACTTCATATAAAAACATACAAACCAAAAAACCCTTATAACATTCTATAATTCAAACTTGTAAACCTTAAGTACAAAGATATCTGAATTATACGTTAAGTCAAAGTTTACAAAGGTGTCCCCCTAGCCGAATTAGTCTAAGTTAGTACACTTTAAATGCAAAGAAATCTGAATAAAATGTGAAGAGTCAACAAAATTCACAAAGCCAGAAGCAGTTTAGTGCTCACAAGTTTATATTTTTAGGTTTGATAAAGATTCTTGTGTATTTTCTAAATACACAGACAACACAGTTCTGGAAGTTTACATACATGTCTTAGGACATTTATACTAGGTAGGTAAATTACATTAAAAAATTGGTCTTCGTAAAAGATCTTCCCAAAGAGCTTTTACAAACAGCAGGCAGAAGAAAGTGTTCTTTTTTGTTTACAGTGTTTAAAATGCTGATTCTCCCATTTCATAATGGCCTCAACCATCCCTCTCCTCAACCCCAAATTTTTTCTCAATAGCCAGTGTACTCCAAATTTAAGTACCCAATGTCATAAAATTCAGGGCTAGAAAACATCCTTTAAAGTGTGCTTATCCCAAACACATTTTAAATTAATCTAGAACTGTTCAATTTTACTTGAAAGCAGGGATACAGGAGGAAAAAAACTTTTCACTTTCAATCCTAAAGTGACTAAGAAAAAATATCTGTTAGTTCTAAGCACGTATATTATGTACCATAGTTAAGTTTAAGGATCTGGGTGACTGAACGGCACAAAAACTGGGGTTCACATCTAGTTCTGCAGTTAAAAACTGTCCTTTCAAAAATGAAAACGCCACAGCCACTTAAGAGCGTGAGCTCCACTGAGGTGGACTATCTCGTTTAGTCAGGTGACAAGACCACCGTGGCATCAGGAGGCACGAGTAACGGGTGTTTGGGGGAGGAAGGGTCAGACACCCAAATTCCTAGCGTAGCTGTTTGACAGGGGAAGTATGTCTCCACAGACGGACTCCTTTTAAGAGCTGCAACCCTACAAAAGTTGTTTAATGAGGCAGCGAGAGGCCCCTAAAAAGAGCAGGGGCCTCAGAATCGGACCTGGAAAAGCCCAGCTCTGCCACTTCGTAGCTGTGCTCCGTTAGGCAAGGTAAATGAGGCAGATTTCTTGGAGCCTTTCCTCTTCCAGAAAACGGAGACAAGAGCACCCACCTAACGGGATTGGTTAAAATAAGGTAAAGCGCAATGGCACGTGTAGGCACTGAGAAACCCAATAGCTTTTGAGATCATGATCCAGAAAATCAACTCGTCATTCTATGTTGACAAAATCCTAACAATATAAATAAAGCTTATCGAAGTTCTCAAATTTCATCACACCACATTTCCCCCAATATTACACTACTCCAGTCATCTTCAAGCCTTTTACGCTATATTTATATAAATTTCCAAGCCGTGATCCTTTCATTTCCTATTTTCTCCCTCTTTTCCCGTTCTCATTTCTTCTTTTCCTCTTGGTTCACATCTATATTAAACAACTAAGGTGTATTATGCCCCTATTATGTACCAGCGTTCTAAGCGCTTTACGTGAATTAACTCATTCATTTCACTCCATCAGGATGGCTCTACCAAAACCAGCGAGTGTTTTCCCCCAAAATTTCAAAGCTACTCTTTACTGTTCAGTTTTCCCTTCCTATACTGTTTTTTTTTTTTAGCTCTTAATTGCTAGGGTACTAATATTTAGCAAAACATCAAGTGAATATGAAAAATGAGGGCCAATAACAACGACAAAGCAGGGACCATAAGGAAGTAACTGTCTGAGAATCCTAAGAAATAATACATGATCTTGATTTATAAGAGAGGGTCTATCCTGTTACTACAGAGTGAATAGGAAAGAAACAGTTTATACTCTTCCCCTTTATTAAAATTAAAAGCTCTAAAATATTTTTCATTTAAAATATAAGTTACAAGAGAAAAATTCAGCAAATGTGTAACACATAATTCTGCCAGGGCTCCACAGACAAAATTATGAGTATTCCATTGTTACCTCTCTGAGACCAATCATAAGTTCTTAGTATCTATCAACTTCCTGAAATTGTACTGTAAGTCAGAAAAAGAATATACTTAAAAAAATAGAAACGTCCAGTAGTACACCTTAGTACTAAAACTATTTTTTAAAAAGATCTAGAAGGAAAAAGGCAGTCCCTCAAGACCATGAAACAAAATAAGTTAGGCAGTCAGCAAGTAGAAAAATCTGTCAATTCTGTTTCTGGTACATGTTTACTTTAAAGAAGAAATTTTTATATAGGCTGAGGCTAATATATTCAAGAGTATAAACATTTTTCCTTTGGATTACCTTTCTAAAACCAAACTTTTAAAGTATCATATTTCAGTTGACTAAAAAATATAGCCAAATCTGTCACAACACAACATAAAAGGTAATGGACAATTATAGAATATTTTAAATTAACAGTAACAAGCCATCTACATCAAACCTTGTTTCCAACTAAAACCAAAACAAAAGCACAACAATCCCGTAGTGTACCAAGTGTGTATTTCAATTTACTGTATGCAATCTAACAAAAATTTGGTCATAATTTACCAGATATACATAAATGATTTAAGTAGTAAAAGAAAATTCAGCTTAACGAGAGTAAGTTCATATCTTGAGGAAAAGTAAAAGTACATTAAGAATGTAAAGCCAAGTCCAGTTTCTATGCAATAAGTGAACTGTAGTCTAATAAAGCAGATTTAGGTGATTTTCAGATATATATCTTTTCTCTTTAATATATATTTATATATAGACAGATCTACCAATTGTAAACTATGGTTTTTTTTAAAGGAGGGGGATAAATGGGATGAAAGAAATCTTTATACTATACTTACATATTCACAAAGCAGAACATTTTACGTTTAAAATACTTTTTCATTCATAGTATCTTTGCCCCACTAACGTCTACTTTGGACCCCACCAGAATTACATTTTACTCATTTGTCTAGAACATTGAGAATAAGATGTATTCTTCAGTCTTAAACAAAAATCAAACCAAAAAAACTATTCATGTCAGTTTTACAGTTATGTAGAAACTACAATAAAGTTTAGATGACAAAACTTGCATCTAACCATGTAACTGTACTTTGATTCAGCCAAGCAGAAAAACACCAATATCTAACATTAGACCATTGTTCTACTGAAATCAGAGACAATGAGGAAGGCTGTCTCTTTAACAACATATCAACTTTTTAACTTTGATCAGATGGAGCACCAAAAGGATTATGTCTGTCAAAGTGTACTTTGCATTTTTTCCCACACAACTAGCATAATTTAGTTACCTGATATAAAATAGGAAAATATACTCAACTTCTATTTAAAAGAAAGCTGAAAATATGATATCCCTCAATCTTATATAATATACAATTATGTTCCTGATAAATGTCGTGCATGTTAATATTGATTATGTGAAATGTTGCTGTGAGTTTAACAATCAGCTAATTCATCTGTCATCAGGCTAAATAAATCTGACAATTTCAACATAATATATCACCCCTTTTACCTTGAAGAATTTAGTTAATAGAATAATAAACTGTAAAGCCTCTCAATATTTTATTTGTAAGATTTTTGCAGATTGTTGAATCATAGCGACTACTAGAAAGACTACATATCAAGGTGTAGTGACTTTAAATAATTGAAAAAAAAATTAATTATCTATCATAATTTCAAAACACTCAATATCCCGGTAAGTATGAAACAAAAGAGAATGCACTTTTTGTGTTAATTTTAATGATAAAAAGGGCACAGGAGTAAAAACCTGATATTTCACTTATATTGCATAACAAGCTAACCAAACTGGACATGGAGGATAAATTATAAAACAAATCATTTTACTTATTGTTTCTATGAATTTTCTTTCGATTATATTTCTGTCTTTTCAAATAGGACTGAGGTATAGTACACTGGCAAAAATAAAAAGAGGCAAACAAGAATAGTGCCAAAGTAACAGATACCCAAACCGAATACCATGTCAGATAATGTCATATAGTAACCATTTATCAGATTAGAGCAGCAGGAGAAAGTTACTTCTAAATCATAATCATTTTAGTGGTATTTGTCAACTTCGCCACGGTAACTTTGCAACATCATTCTTCATTTGTGAAGTAGTAAAATTCATGTCAGAAAGGAAAAGGGGAACAGAGGGAGTCAGTCAGTTCATTCCAATAAATTACCTCTCCAGTTCTTACAAACATGTCCATCAGCACAAAATCGAGAAATAATACCCAAGACTAGAAGAGACTTGGTTTAAGTTATGAAGCAAATTAAAATGGAAAATACAGAAAAGTAGAACCAATGGGGTTGAAAAGGCCCCTCACTGAAAATCTGTATTAAAAAAAAATAAAATTAATAAAAATAAAAATAGAAACAAACTCTACTAGTACAAACTAGCCTGAGTGGTTTGATGGACAGAGTAATTGGGTCAGCTGTCACTGTACTCTCATAAATGGACTTCCTCATTCATGTTCAAGTGGCACATGAATGCAGCTCTTTAAGGACAAGTACTGTATTTTCATGGGACCCAAATAGTTACTGTAGATCCTATAAATAAAAAACATTTTCACTTTGATAACTGACTGAAGATGTGGGGACTCCATGTAATCCAACCACAAGGTTGTTTGCTGTACAGTCCTGTGCAAATATAAAAAAAATTTTTTTTTGCTATAAGGCTTTGACCCTACAGTTTTCACAGCAACATAACTACCATCCAGCATGTACCATATTTTGCAAGCCTTCGAGTTCAACAATTCAAATTGTTGATTCATATTATGTCCAAATGCAGCATCCTTGAGGAGTATAGTGGGTCAGTCAATCATCTAGAGACATGCAAATATCTCCTGACTCATCCCAACGAGATGGCTCATTCTGATCTTCGCCATCATCAACCAGCTCTTCATCAGCATCTCCCACTTCGTTCTCCTCGTATTCTTCATCCCGAGGGAAATCTGTGTCCTGTCCCTGATCTACACCTTCTTGCCCTCCTGGCTGTGATTTATCTGCACAGTCTACACAAACACCATAGCGTCGAGATCCATGTCTTATTCCAACACTGGCTGCTAACATGAAGATCTTCTTACACACCATACATTTGTATTTTTTATCCTTTTTATGCACCTAATTGAAGGGGGGAAAAATCCAATATAAGGATAGCAATAGACAATATAATGCATTTGAACCACTCAAATTAGCTTAAACCACCCATTTAACAACGAGTGAATATATGAAGTTCAGTACCAGTTCATAAATCACATTCTTTGTTTAAAGCAATCTAATAATCAATATTCCTTAAATTTGCAGGAAACAGTGTTAAAAAACCTTAAACTTCACTGACATAAATATAATTTATCTCAAAGATCACTTTATATTTAAAGTTACTTACCAGGGAATGTCTTTTTACATGTTCTCTGCGAGTAAACAGTTTTCCACAAATATCACAGCTAAATGATCTGACTCCCGTATGAATGAGCAAATGCCTTTTTAGTGTTCGTCTGTATTTGGCTACATAGCTACAATGAGGGCATTTTAACTTGTTCATGATTAGAGATGATTCACCTTTGAGAATTAAAAAAAAAAAGCACTTATTATATATTAAACAAAAATCTTGCTATCAAAAGCTTGTCTATCTCTGAGAACAGGGGATGTTATATGGCTACTACTATCTAATTTTTTTTTTTTTTTTGTGAGGAGGACCAGCCCTGAGCTAACATCCAATGCCAATCCTCCTCTTTTTTGCTGAGGAAGACTGGCCCTGGGCTAATATCCGTGCCCATCTTCCTCCACTTTATATGGCACACCGCCACAGCATGGCTTAACAAGCGGTGCGTTGGTGTGCGCCGGGGATCCAAACCGGCAAAGCCCGGGCCTCCGCAGCGGAGCATGCGCATTTAACCGCTGGCGCCACTGGGCCAGCCCACTAATGTTTTTAAAACCCAGAATATGGAAGCTTTTAATTGTTAAAAATTATTTAAGAATTTTGTAGACGCTTAGTTGACTAATACTTGCCATTTTCCCAAGTTTCTTGTTTTGGCCAAGATTCGGGCAATAATCCATACTTGAAATCATTTGAAGCACCTGGTAGCAATCCATACTTGAAATCATTTGAAGTACCTGGTAGCAATCCATACTTGAAATCACTTGAAGGGCCAGGCATCAGACCATACTTGAAATCATGTGAAGTACCTAATACAATTTAGAAGAGATTTTGATGTAATGATGGTAATAAAGATCTGTCTCTTATTAGAATCAAAAAACAGAAAATGTTTATTTATATCTTATGAGCATAATGACAGAACAGCTTAATATAAAACAGTTAAATAAAAACTTTACATTTTAGTCTAAAAATGAGATGTCTTCATACTTTTTAATCCAAATTACAATATCCTGATTGGCAGGCACCTTAAATAGAAAATAAACTAAAGTTTAAAATACAATGCAACCAGAGGAAAAAAATTCAGTGAAATAAATCTGAATACTACTTAATGGTTTCGTGGAGGCCACATGCAACCACCCTTTTAAACACTGTATTTCAAACACCTTCAAAACAGAACTCACTCTTAATAGTTGCTATCCCTAACTATTCCAACACTTGAGACTACCACCCTGACGCCCAGCTGTAGAATAGGACAGTCTCCTTATTGTCCCCAAAACAATCGCATAATCTTAAGACTAAGTAGTTCAGAAAAATGGACTAAGGATGAAGAATATAAATACCTAAGGGAAACTAAGTTCTTGTATTATTATTAGACCCGTTTGTTGTTTCAGACACATTGCGGCAAGGTAACTGAACGTTCTCTTGGGCGTTCATCAAAACCTCTCTTTCTAACTCCATCCTAAAATAAATGAAAATCCATAAGGTAGAATCAAAATAGAATAGTCATGTCCCTTAGGGTATTTATGCCTGAGGATCTTCAGACTAGCTGGATAGGAATTATCTTCCTCTGGAGTTAATTTCATCTTGAATATGTATGTATTTCCTTGGATCCAGGAGTCCTTTGGCAGTGTCAATATATCCGGAATCCTCCATAGCTACTGCCACCCTGATCCAACTGACCATCAACTCTTGCCTCTGCATTATTTTCAGTAGTCATCAGTTTGTCTCTCAGCTCCCACTGTTGCCTTCCTGGAGTCTGTTCTCGACAAAGTAATCAGAGAGTCTTTTAAAACTTGAAATCAGAGCCTGGCACCACTCTGCTCAAAACCCTGCAAGGACTACCCGTCTCACTCACAGTAAAAGCCAAAGGCTTCCCAGAGCCTACAAAAAGCCTTATCTGATCTAGCCCTTGCTTCCCACTGGCCCCTTGGTGACTCTATGCCAACCATACTGGCCTTGATGCTCTTCCTCCATGGTACGGTGGCTCCCACATCAAGGCCTTTGTACTTACTCTTTCCTCTGCCTGGAACACTCCTTTCCAGAACATATGCATAGCTTACTCATGCAGCAACTTATTAATTTTCCTCCTATGGACACCATGGATTTTATAAAAGAATGCTTGCCAAAATGGGCTTTCTAAGAATTCATTTTCCTTTGTCTATTTGCCAGATACATTGCCTCTCTTAAAAATAAAAAGAAATTAAGATTTCCTCTTTGGTGAAAATATCAATACCCAACAATGTAAAAAGGTCTCTAAGGTATTTTAAAAATTGCACTTCATTACTATTAATGCAAATTGTTTTGTATGTGGGATACCTTCACCCACTTTTTTTAATGTTAGGAAAACCCTCTGAATCCACAATTACATGAGACTGGGATGGGGTGGTAGCTTGTGAAGGTGAATCTATCAATTTTCAGTTTCACATTTCCAAATAAAGTTTGAGCTTTCTGACTCACAGTTCATGTCCAAATCAGGGCACAACAAAGCTCTGAGAGCAAGGACTGTCTGTGCCTCTCTTATTTACCTTAGTACTTCCAAGGTCCAAAACATAGCCCCTTCAATCACTTGTTGAATAAAGGTACCTAGCAAATGCTAACATGCACACAATATTTTTGACTTACTCAAAATACTTGGAAAGCTAACATTAGAAATCATGTTAGATATGCTTATATCCTCAACTAAATATTATTCACTACATATAACAATAAAGAGATAGAAGAACAGCCCTAAAACAAGGTATGAATTGATAATCTGAGATTCTGGATTCAAGATTTTTAATGCTTGAAATTCCATCTCTCTAGATAATGTACAATAAAGATGTAATAAAAAGCATCCATGTTAACAAGCAAGAAACATCATATCTGGAATACAAATGATAATTCAAATTTAGAAAGCCTCATCCCAAAATTTTCGTCTCTCATCAACAAGCCAGAAACACCATATCTGGAACACAAATGCTAACCCAAATTAAGAAAGCCTCATCCCAAACTTCTTTCATCTCTCCAAATTCTTATGATTACTTGTAGGAAGTATAAGAGCAATTTGAACAAAGGTATTGCCTTTCTAATTCAATACACTGAAGGATCATTAAGATCTACTTCAAAATTGTGCTTACTGTTCAGTAATACCCTCCTAGGTACATTATTCCATAATGGCAAACTAAGAAGAAAGCAATGTTTTCGAAGTCACAATCACAAGATAAAGGCTTATGCAAAAATAATAATGGATCAAAATGTCCCCTAACGAGAATGACTCTAAATCAAGGGTTTACTTTTTTGAGAATGAGATAAATTATATGGATGATTCTCCACTGAAAACATTTATATGCACAAATTTAAAATTTTACATATGAATTCACATAGCCCAACAAACCCATTCTTGAACCAGATTTCTAAACCAAGAAAGCAAATGTGATAAAATAATCTCCCACTATTAGTGATTTTCTGTGCAAGCAAAAAGTCTTCAAAATTCAACTGATCTGATCTGTAAACTGCTGATTTCAAAACCTATTTTTGTAAATTCTTTTCAACGGTTAGGAGAATTCACCTTAAGGCAGTTCCTTGAGAATTATGGCTTAATTTTGGTCAGCGCATACTGTATTCAGAAGCCCCTGGCGGTTTTCTGTAGAGTACCCCTAGCTGTCCCCCACCCATCAAGTTTTAATTGACATAATGCATTTAGTTGGTCTCCTTGCATCTAGTGGTTCCTATGCTTGCCTTTCACGGCATTAACATTTTAGAATCTGGACTAGCTGGATTTGTCTGGTTTTTTCCCTTACGATTAGATTTGGGAGAAACATTTTGGCAAGAAAACTACATAGGTGACGTGTGCCAGCTAGTGCATCATGTCAGGAGGCACGTGACTTCAGTTTCTTTTATTACTAGTATTAAGTTTATTCACTTGGTTATGGTAATGTTCATCAGATCTCTTCATTGTAAAGGTATCTTTTCCCCCTTATAATTGGAAGTGATCTGTTGTATGATACTGAGACCATGTGAATGCGCTATTACAATAAGCTTTCGTCCAGTTATCTTGGGATAAGTGCATCAACAGTGGCTTAACATCCACTGATGATCTTGAATTATCTCCTGTGGGGTTGCAAAATAGGTCTTTTTCCAATTCATCATTTTATATTTATTAGCTTGGCATTCTTCTGTAAAGAGAGCTTTCACCTTTCTAATTCACTCATCACATACTCATGTTATTCTTTGGAATATTCATAGATTCTTTGTCTTTATGTGCAGGACACTTTGATCAAAGTACAGTTGATACAAATATTACTATTTAGAATTAACATTTTCTATAGCCATCAACAACCATATTGTTATCTTACATCAAAGCTAATTAAAATACATTAGCCAACCATTCTCCTAATTACCCTTCTCGTTCCATCTATATACTAGCAGGAAGCCACAAGCTCTAGTACTTTAATTACTTTTGATATTTAAGAGTTTTAGTAACTCGAAACAAATGACTCCCCAAACAAACCAGAAACACCTATCCATTTGTACTTACCAGGCTTCCCAAGTGTATCATAAACATAATCTGTCTACCACAGATTGAAAGTATTTACATATAATACTTTTCGTTAAGGGAAAGAAACTGCAGTAGGTCCTTAATAAACATGTATACAAATATTGCCCAATCTTCAAATTCTCTTGAATGTACTCTTGTTAAAATCCTACTGTACCTACCAGCATCACTTCCATCTTGACCGGAGCTGGCTTCAGCCAATAAACTTGCATTCACATTCCTATCACAATCTGGCCCTGAGAGTAGAGCACCATCCAGATCTGAAAAGGAGATACAGAATAATCTGTTATTTATAACCACACCATAGCCATCACCCAAAACACCATTCCTTTCTTGGAATTGTTTCTTATGCAGACTAAGTAGAGAGGGTATCTCCAAGAATTGAATATCTACTGTGTATTTAATGCTACAAGGCACAGAAGCATCAAACATGGTTTTCAACCACAAGAACACATGCACACTCAGCGGTAAGTACAGTGCACTACATAGGAATGAACTTTAGAGCCAGGGTGATTTAGTGCCCTAGCTCCACCTGTTACTGGCTTGTGAGCATGTGCCTCAGTTTCCTCATATGTATCCACCTATATCATATATTTGATACAGACAATTGGGTAATACAAGCCAAGTGTTACAATTATGGTGTCTGGCACCCAAAAGATAGCTGAAAAAAGATATATAAAACATTATTGTTCCTGTATTGGTTCAGAAGTGGAAAAGACCAATTAAAGCTAGAACAGTAAAGGAAGACTTCAGAGAAGAGGTAATTCCCAAGGGTAAATCTTGAAATATGGAAAGGACGTGGAGAGGCAGCATAAAAAAGGCATACTAATGAGATGAATACTTTTGGTTCTAATCTGCTAATTTCCTTTGCATCTGTTCCACCCCTTCCATTTCTCTACCACTGCCTTAACTCAAGCACTCATCACTACTCTCCTGGATTAGCTACGTGAACCACTGAAACTGTTTCTTGCTCTCCTTGCTTCCAAAATACAGCGTTTGCTGTATTTGAGATCTTCATAAAACATATATTTTAAGTTGCTCCTTTACTTAAAATCTTCAATGATTCACACAGTTTTCAGTATAATCTTCAAATACCTTAGTTTAGAACACAAGGTCCTCATATTCAGGTTTCTGCTTACAAATCTAGCATCACCCCACTGGTACTATCATCTCCCTATCTTCTCTCTCAAATTAATTAAGAGTCTCTCAAGATATTTTTAAACTGCCACTTTTTTATGGACTCTCTCTCCTCCACCTCCCATTCGAGACTCATCTTTGGTATCACCATCCTGTACTGCTCTAGCTTCCCAACACTCAAGGAAAAAAAACAAAAACAAAACAATACTCCTCATCTTTACATAAGCAGATATTTACTTAAAAAAAAATTTATGGGGTCGGCCCAGTGGTGCAAGCAGTTACGTGTATGCACTCTGCTGTGGCGGCCCGGGGTTTGCGGGTTCAGATCCTGGGCACGCACCAAAGCACCGCTTGTCACGCCATGCTGTGGCGGCATCCCATATAAAGTGCAGGAAGATGGGCACAGATGTTATTAGCTCAGGGCCAATCTTCCTTGGCAAAAAAAAAAGAGGAGGATCAGCATCAGGTGTTAGCTCAGGGCTGATCTCCCTCACAAAAGACAAAAAAATTTATGGTGCAGCAAATAAATTGCAGTATAGTCATACAATGGAATACTATCCAGCAATGCTTCTAGTGTATAGTTTAAAACACAAAATCACTGAACAGATCTGGCACTTATATACTAAGAGGCCAGTAGGATTACATAATTGCTTAACAACTGAGAGAGAGAACAGTATAAAATGATCCTCAGGTCATATAGAGCCCCACAGGCCATGGTAAGGATTTGGGCTTTATTCTAAAAGCAGTAAAAGGATTTTCAACAGGGAATTAATTTCTTCTGCTTTTAAAAACTATTCTTCGTATTGTATAATTGAATTAATGGAGGGCAAGAGGTGATATAGGGAGACCAGTCAGGAAGCTTCAGGTGAGAGCAGATGGTGGCCTTGACTTGCTTGATGGCAGTGGCAAGTGGAGGAAAGTGGATGAACTTGGGAAGTGTGGGAGAGAACTGATAGGGCTTGGCGACAGATTGAATATTGGGGGTGGGGGGGGATAGTACCGAGGGACGTTTCTAGCCTATTCTAATGGCAGCTAGGGCACCCTGGAAGAGGACCAGTTTTGGGGGGAATAGGAGGTTTAGGAAGTTTAGTTTATGAACTTATTGAGTCTGACATGCCTAAGAAAGAGGTAGTATGATATGTTTGAGGTGGGGATGGTGTTAAAAGCATAAGTTCTAGATACTGCCTGGGATCAAATCTCAGCTCTGCCACTTCCCAGCTGTGTGACAGCTGTGAAGCAGGTTATTTTGCCTCTCTAACATAGAGGTTCTCAAAGTGTAGTCCCTAGACCAGCAGCATCATTTGACCCTTAAACTTAAAGGATCAAATGAGATAATAAATGAAAAGTGCTTAGCTCTTTGCCTGGCATATGGCAAACATTCAAAATTTTAATTCTTTTTTTTCGTTTAAGCTTCCAAGTGGAGAAATTCAGTACCAAAGGCTATAGATCTGTGCTTGAGGTAGTAATAAAAATGTTTGAGTTGCCAGAATATACATGGTAAATAAAGCAATGGAATGAGCCGATAAGACCGTGAGGAAAAGCCTATGACAAATACATTGAGGAATCCTAGCATAAGTTAGAAAAGGATATAAAAAGACTTAAGCAAAAGAGTATTTCAAGAAGTAGTCCACTGTGACAATGCTGCCAGAAATTCAAGATGAGGACTGAAATGTGCATTCCTCTCATTTCATTCAGTAAATATTGAGCACCCAGGTGGTCACTGGTGATCTCAGGGAGACTGACACTGGCAGATCAGCGGGGCAAGTGAAAGAGTAGGAGTAGCTTATGTTGTGAATTGAAGATGATGAATTACCAGATACAAAACAGACAATTTGAGAAATCTGGCTGTAAAAGAGTGAGAAATAAGAGTAAAAAGAGTTTTAAGGTGAAAGTAAGAAACATATTTAAATACTGAAAGGAAGAAGTCACTAAGAAAACGAGAAGTTAAAAGATATTGAAGAAACACTGCAAAGAGAAGGAATTATCAATTTTGTAAGATTCCTAGGCAATCTGGTATCCAGAAGCATACATTTGAGCACTTCAGAGCGACAGCAAAGACAACCAGTATAGAGAGAGGGAAGTGTGAAGACGGGCACTTGAGGACATTCCAGTTACTAGCTTTTACACTCTCCGTAAAGCAGAAGAGTGGAACGGGAGGTCACTGCCTGCAGCAAATGGGCTGGAAGTCTGGACAATGAACACGCAGTTGAAGGGGAAAGCAGGAACAGTAAATAGACTCCTTCACCTGTTCCTTGAGAGCAGGGATACTGTTTAGGTTTTATTTTCCCAGTATTTATCACAATGCATGACAAATAAAAGGCTCTTCAACAAATGTTGTCAGATGTTGGCTTGAATATTCTGCCCTTTGCAACCTGTATTACTAGTCTAGTTTTAATTAATGGTATTTGAAGACTAATTTCTCAGTTTTCTGGTGTACGATAACACTAAAACATATCCATAAACTGAAAACAGTTAACTTAAATTTAGTGGCTTTGTTTTCCTATGAAAAGTTAAATGTATTTCAATAATCAAAAAATAACATTTAAATCATTATCCAAACATTTTACTAGGTTTCCCAATATCTTTTTTAAAAAGTCATTATTCTAAAGTGTAGAGTCTGTTCAGAAGATATTTCTTAAAATTCTGCCAAGAAAGTTTGTAAATACAGGGTGTTTCTATTTATGTAGCATTCTATAGTGATCTGTTGAAGGCTTTCCTCAGCTAGTTCTTAACATAGACATTTCCTGTCTCCTACTCTACCTCTAAAGTATTAGAATTCATTTGTGATGTTTAATCCTACATAGACACCAAGTACAGAGCATCTCAACATAAAAGCGTACTAGATGGCAAATGTATTCTTCCGGGGAACAATATTTCCTCTCTAAACCAAAATCACACCCATGCAACAGATATTAAATCTCTGAACAGTACCAACTACTTGGCTCTTGATATCAAAAACAAATCTCAAAATAGGCGAGCTCTTTCAGGATGACAATACATAACAGCATGCTTAACTCAGGAATCAACACATATAATTACATCACTGCTGCACCTTATTTGAAACCCGCCAAACCACCTAGCAACTCATTTTTTATCAGTTATGTTGATGTGAGTGGGTAGAGCCAGGCAACCAACCATTAACTTGATACAGGAATGAATTTTGCTTCACTAGGAAGCAAAAGCAGTTAATTCTTAATCATCTTTTTCTCTAGAACTACAGGATTAAAAAATAAACTCTAATATACTTGCTTTTGTGACACTCATGACCTTCTTATGGCAACTTTTCAGTTCATTTAAACTTAGCAAAAAAGGCTAAGATCTCTCCGCAAACAACAAAAGACCTTTTTGAAGAGCTATTAAAACGTTAGTCTCACAAGATAACAGCTACCTTTCTGAATGGTAGCAGGTATATGTGCGCTATGTAATACCACTGAAATGATCAGGGCTAAATGATCAGCCACATACGACTTCTTTCATTTTTACAAAGGTCTTTCCCCAGGGAACAGGTAAAAGCAGACCTCTCCCCAAAAGAACACACTAACAAAACACAGATTTTACGCATCAAGCAGTAAGTCCTTTTGTACACGCTATCTCATTTAAATTTCACTATCTATTGATGTAATAATAGTAAGACAATTCTTATCCTCAACTTGATGAGGAAACTAAGCTAAGCTAGTGGCAGAGTGCTGCACTATTTACAAACTGTATTACACTGCCTCCTGATAATATATTATGAGCACAAAACCTGTGTGCCTGCCATACAGCAGGTAATCAAAACAACCGTACAATTTGCAGTACTGCAAATGAGAGCGCAGAAGTACACTCATCTTAAGCTAACTTTCCTAATGATACTTGATGTACTTTTTTACTAAATGAACAAAGTTAAACCTTACCTATACTGTGTGTTAAACCAGCATTCACTTTATTAACTTTCTCTTCATTTAATAAAACCATCTCCAAAATCTTAAGTGTACCTAGGCATCAGCTATCACTGTTCTTTATAGTAATACACTTGTCTATCTTGAAAGCAACCTCCTTAGAATTCATTTTTTTATAATTCTGATTAACCATGTATTGCATTTTTAAAAATGATATTTTACTCATGGGTTTAAAAACACCTGATCAATAAGCAATGCAAAGAGAATGAGATTAAAAAGAATGGTATATTGGGCCGGCGCCATGGCTTAGCGGTTAAGTGCACGCGCTCTGCTGCTGGCGGCCCGGGTTCAGATCCCGGGCGCGCACCGACGCACCGCTTCTCCGGCCACGCTGAGGCCGTGTCCCACATACAGCAACTAGAAGGATGTGCAGCTATGACGTACAACTATCTACTGGGGTTTTGGGGGAAATAAATAAATAAATAAATAAAATTAAAAAGAATGGTATAATCTCAGTCTCTACCCCCCAAAAATCATAACTTTATTTTCTTCACATGGAAAAGAGTAGCAATATTTTCCCACTTTACAAGGTTGCTATGAAAAGTGACATCAGTAAATGAAAATACTGAGTAAATTATAAAGTGCAATATAACTCAAGGTGTCGTTCAGAGAGCTTAACTTTGGTGCTTGTGGTTCCAGGATTCTCTTGGACCACAGTGGGCCAGCAAGGCTTCCAAACCATCTGGTGAGTGAGCAGTCCAGCACCTGCCTGTGAGTGCTAACCATCCTATGTTGGGAAGAATGTCTCCCTGATCAGACACGAGGGAGGTGCAGACTAATCCACATTTTCTTAAAACACAAATATTCATGAAAAGAATGAAATATGAGAGAGGACATCAGAAATCAAGGTTTTAGAAATAACTAAAATGCCATTGTACAAAAACTCTTAAGAGACTCTACAGTAAGATCTATTAGCTTTCGCTTTCATAAAAAAAATATACCAGCATCAAGTTTCTCTTCTCTGAAGACAAATAGTTTCAGAACTAAGGTCTTTTGTTTTTTCATAAACAGGTACAGACTGTTTTCTCTTCATTCATTCGATCAGGTTTTTTCCCCCTTTCAGTGGAAAGTAAATTCAGTTGCAAATGTATTATACAAAGCACACTTAACAGTTCCTGTAGCAGCCTAGACTCAACAAATAGTAGTTTCCATTCACGCCCAAACTCCTTGACTCAAGTGACTGCCTCGTCTTACTTAGACTAGGCTCCGCTGTTCTTCTTTGCACTACTCAAACAAGGCTGTTATTTCTGCCATTACTAGGCCGTAACAAGTCTCCAGGTTACTCCCCACTCCAATCCATAAACAACATCATCCAAACGTTTTTGTGTTAAAGACAAATATAAACAAATTGAATCTCTAGTTCAAACCTCTCATTGCCTCCGAGCCTGTAAAATAAAACTCACAATTTATTACCATGTAAAACAAAGAGAATCACAATCTAGTGCTAACCTATTGACCCAATCTCATCTCCCTACTACCCTCCTCTTTCTATTCTTTTATCACTTATCCAATTTCTTGCCACCCTGTAGTCAGTGAATGCCATTTTCCCTCTCTGGGCAAACCGCTACACCATATGAGATCCAACTCTGTTGCTGCCTTCTCTATGAAGCTTCCTCCAACTCTTCTGAGCAGTCAGGAACCTCCCACTGCACCCCCTGCCATACTTCTTATTTTAAGGTTTATCACATTGCACTGGGTATGTTTCTACCCGACAGCCATCCTATTGCGAACAAGTTCCAGGTAAGGGACTCTTCTCAATCTTGACATCAACACCATATGGCATGCTTATTAGTTTCTTGGATTTATTTATTTCTTTATTTATTTTTTTTTCCCCTCCAAAGCCCCAGCAGATAGATGTATGTCATAGCTGCATATCCTTCTAGTTGCTGTACGTGGGACGCGGCCTCAGCATGGCTGGAAAAGCGGTGCGTCGGTGCGCGCCCGGGATCTGAACCCGGGCCGCCAGCAGCGGAGCACGCGCACTTAACCGCTAAGCCACCGGGCCGGCCCCAGTTTCTTGGATTTAAATAAAAATTTTATTACCAAATTTCTTCTTATATTATGATGTGGAAAGCTACTTTGGAGTCCCAGAAAAATAATATTTGGTTATAACATATTTTTCTGGAGAGTAAGCTTTGAATGAAAATTTAACACTATCAGGTCACCCCAGAATATTAAGGCTGTGTCAGAAATCAAAAATTCAGGGGCTGGCCCAGTGGCTTAGTGGTTAAGTGCTCGCACTCCGCTGCTGGCAGCCCAGGTTCGGATCCCGGGCGCGCACCGACGCACCGCTTGTCAGGCCATGCTGTGGCAGTGCCCCATATAAAGTGGAGGAAGATGGGTACGGATGTGAGCCCAGGGCCAGTCTTCCTCAGCAAAAAGAGGAGGATTGGCAGATGTTAGCTCAGGGCTGATCTTTCCTCACAAAAAAAAAAAAAAAAAAAAAAGGAAGAAAAATCAAAAATTCAGTTTTATAAAAATGCTCAGATTGACACTTATAGGATTTAGACAACTTAATACCCTCAGCAGGCAGAAGTCACAAAAATGCTTTTATAACTGATCCACACAAGGCTTCTTCAGTACCCAGCTTTAGTCTGGCCACACAAATTCTATTTCTTTGTTTTTTGTGAGGAGGACCAGCCCTGAGCTAACATCCATGCTAATCTTCCTCTTGTTTTGCTGAGTAAGACCAGCTCTGAGCTAACATCTATTGCCAATCCTCCTCCTTTTTTTTTTTTTTCCTCCCCCAAAGCCCCAGTAGACAGTTGTATGTCATAGCTGCAGATCCTTCTAGTCGCTGTATGTGGGCCATGGCCTCAGCATGGCCAGAGAAGCGGTGCGTCGGTGCGCGCCCGGGATCTGAACCCAGGCCGCCAGCAGCGGAGCGTGCGCACTTAACCGCTAAGCCATGGGGCTGGCCCACAAATTCTATTTCCTTAGGGTTCCTAAATTATAGGTAATAATCATTAGTACAGCCATCTCTTGGGTCAAATATGGCAGACAGGGAAGGAAAGGAACACTAGGAAGAGGAAAAATAAAGAGGAAGGGAAAAAAAGATGGCAGAATATTCCTACTACCATATTCAGTCATGTGCCATATAACAGCATTTTGGTCCACGACAGACTGCATATACGCCAGGGGTCCCATAAGATTAGTACCAGATAGCCTAGGTGTGTAGTAGGCTATACCATCTAGGTTTGTGTAAGTATACTGTATGATGTTCGTTTGACAAAATCGCTGAATGACACTTTTCTCAGAATGTATCCCCGTTGTTCAGCAACCCATGACTGTAGCTGCCTACTTATCATCCTTTTAAGATTAAATATTGAAGAATCTTATGTATTGGTATATTTTACAGCCTTTAACTACTGGTGGACAATTATTTTCTAAAATGAGCATCAGGTCTTCAAACCATTTAATAACCTGACTATAACAGTTTCTAAGAAAAATGACTTAACATTATCACTTGTAGCTCATCCTTCATAGCATACTCAACCAAAAGAACGCCTGAAAGGTAGAGCAGAACATCTGGAATCCCCCATGAGAAAGAAAACTAATCCGGGTCCATAAATCTGTTTCCTGAAACGCTTGGGGTAAGATGTAGAATGCAGACATTTTCAGATTTTAGAAAAGTAATAACTGCAACACCCCCAGTATGGTGTAGGGTAGCATGCTGTAACTAAAACAGTATTTCTGCAACAAAACATATAGATATTCATATATACGGAATTAAGTAAAAAATACAAATAGCTGGTTTTGCTGCCAACTGGGTATCAGGTTTGTTGCCAAAATGATTAAGAAAAAGGTTTGGGTAGTTTCTACAGCTTTCAATATGCAGAATTATGAAATTTTTCCCTCCTTCTTTCCCATTAGAGACATTATACGGGATACACTCAAGGCTAGTTAAGTGTCAGAACTGAGTCCAAAGCCCAAATTTCATGGTTTTAAAACATATTTTAAATAGTTCATACAGTAAATTTATATGGCATGGTCAAAATATTAGGAAGTCTCAACTCAATCTGGCCAATTTTCGAAATTGTAAAAGTGTAATAATTTAAAAAATTTGATCATGTAGGAAGCATTTCAAGTTTCCGAAACATCTGAAAGTAACGCCAAATATTAATTATCACCCAAAACACAGACGGCAGAAGCACTGTTTAGTAGATAACTCTAATTAAAGAGTTTACTGCAATTAGAAGTAATAATTCATTACTTCAAATATACGACTCATTAGGATATCTTAAAGATATTTAGTTTGAGCATTCTTTTCTCAGACTTGTTTTCTAAATACTCAAATTATATGTTCTTTAACCAGATGGCAATTATACAAATTGAAAATGAAAAGCTTAAACCTGATTTTTAACTCTACTTAAAGTAAAGATTAATAAAAATTTACAAATGTTGTAAAGCTGTTTTTCCACCAGAAGTGTAGATCAGAGAAAAGAATTTTTACTTAAAACAACTCTAAACTGGGGCCAGCCTGGTGGCGCTACAGTTAAGTGCATGGGCTCCGCTGCTGGTGGCCCGGGTTCGGATCCCGGGCGCGCAGTGATTGTCAGGCCATGCTGTGCAGTGTCCCATATAAAGTGAAGGAAGATGGGCACAGATGTTGGCCCAGGGCCAATCTTCCTCGGCAAAAAGAGAAGGATTGAGGATTGGCATTGGATGTTATCTCAGGGCTGATCTTCCTCAAAACAAAACAAAACAAAAAAAAAAAAGGGCCGGCCAGGTGGCACGGGCTGTTAAGCGTGCGCGCTCCGCTGCAGCGGTCCGGGGTTCGCCGGTTCGGATCCGGGTGCGAACCGACACACCGCTTGTCAAGGCATGCTATGGCAGCGTCCCACATAAAGTGGAGGAAGATGGGCAGAGATGTTAGCCCAGGGCCAGTCTTCCTCAGCAAAAAGAGGAGGATTGGCAGATGTTAGCTCAGGGCCGATCTTCTTCACACACACACACACCAAAAAACTCTATATCCTTCAATCAACTAAAACCACCTTGCATCTGAATACTTTTATGGCATTAAGAAAAATTTCAATCATCTGTACAAAATTATATTAGCTTTTATTAAATACAAAAATCAGGGGCCGGCCTGGTGGCGTAGCAGTTAAGTTCTCGCACTCTGCTTCGGCCTGCGGTTTGCAGGTTCAGATCCCAGCGCGAACCAACGCACCACTGTCAAGCCATGCTGTGGTGGCATCCCATATAACCCATATAAAGTAGAGGAAGATGGGCATGGAAGTTAGTCCAGGGCCAATCTTCCTCAGCAAAAAAAGGACTGGCAACAGGTGTTAGCTCAGGGCTAATATTCCTCACAAAAAACAAACAAATAAATAAATATAAAAATTAATGATATAATCTACTGCTGCATTTACTAGAAAATGCTTTTGAGGAAACTGTCCATTATACTACGTGGTGTCAACTAAACAAAACCCCACTGGATAAATTCCTTTCAGAATTCAGTACCAGAAAAGTCTATCATCCTGCAGACCTGGCGTGTTTCCTTCTTTTGAGAGGCTGCTTAGTATCTTAGAGCCAATTAAAAGCTTAATTAGAGCCACCATATTAACACCCTTAACAAGTGCACAAAACTTCTTTATTGCTAAATTTTAGTTGTATTTTGCTAATCTGTTTATCAGCCATTTCAAAATCTTTGTTTCAAAATGAGGTATGTATGCATGCATAAATAAAATGTATGTATATACATGCAAAGTACAGTTATTTACAAAGGGTGCAACCTGCTAGTGTGACTGGTATAAATATTATAAAAATCTAGACTCAGAAAACCATATTCCATACGGGTCCAGAGCATCAAAAGATCAAAAACAGGATTAATATCTGACTCGTTCTGATTAAAAGCAACAACATACGTGAATACACTTTCTAAAACATTTCAGGCATTGTTTTTACTTCTAAAATTTCATTTCTAATCTTAGACTTTTATCTACCTTATTTGGCTGAAATTTATTTTCTGGTTGTGAATCACCAAGACAATGATTTGAAATTCACAGCAATTCATTAATGACACTTTTTTTCCTATTTTATTACCCAGAATTTAGTTTTTCCTGACAATTATCCCATAAACCCAATAAAACAGTAAAAAAGAAGTTTCTCACCTTTCCTGAGTTCTACTTTCAAGTATCCTCATGATTATCAAAAATGATTTGAAGCGAATCCCAGTGGTGCGTCAAATAACAGATATGCTAGCCTCTTTAAGATTAAAAAACTACCATCTGAATAAAATCCCTGATATCTGTGGGTATACTTTCTTATCTCAATATCTTAAAACCTTTCTTTATGAGGCATCCAAACACCAGCTTCAACATCATGTGGCAAGAAGACAACATCATTCAGAGCTGTGGTTTACAAACTGCAGGCTTAAAAATCTGGGGAAGTCACAGTTCCTACAAGGGATCCACAAATCCAAATACGATGCCAAGCACTGCTTGTAGACTAAATGAATAATTCACTATGACTTTTCAGAAGTTTAGGTATAGAACTTTAAATTCATTTAAAGGCATTTATTTTACTGAAATTTTTCACTGTTTTCTCAATAAATGAAAATTAAAGTATAACCAGTGATGTGGGGTTCATAAAAATGTTTGAAGTTTTAAAAGGGACTCATTTTTTTAAAACCTGGGTCTACTAGTTTATTAATGGCAAGGTTTTAATGTGAGACAGTCCTCAACATGAAACCTGCCTCTATTTTTACTAGCTGAATGACCTTGAGCAAGGCCTTAACCTTAGTAAGCACAGACCCACTGTGTTATACATTGGTCAGAACTTGCCTGCAGAGTTGTAGTCAATTCTGTGCACAAAATCTGAGGATGAAACAAGCTATGTAAGACTATAAGAAAGACAGTAAAAGGGTTTGGAATTCACAAGGTGGCAGGTACAGCATTCAGCCTAGAAGAAGGGGACTTTAGGGGAATTTTTTAAATGTCTACTATCTGAAGGGTTATCAGGTAGATTAGAGAGATTAGAGGTTAGGCTCAGATTTTACTACTCAAAATGGCAGCATTAGGAAGTTAAAGAGAAGCAAATTTTGGCTCAATATAAAATAACTTCCTAATACTCAGTCAACCTACACTGGAATAGGCTGTTTCAAAAGTATTTTTTTTAATATTTCAACAAAATGTCAAGCTGAGGCTCTGAGACCACCTATCTAGAATTTGGTAGAAAGTACTCTGCACTGGAAAACTGACTTTAAATAACCTCAATAGTTTCCCAACTTCAAGGGGGGGACTAAGATGACCAAGATAGTTGTGCTTTTATGTTCATCATTTAATTTTCATAATAATCTTATAAAATAAGTACTATATTTTAAAGATGAGGAATCTGAGGGTAAGAGTTTAACTTAATTTGATCATGGTCACATAGAGGGTAAGTGGCAGAGCTCATTTTCAAATCCTGACTCAGTGTGGACTCTTTCCTCTTATTAGTGGATCTCAACCTTGACTCACAGTATAATCACCTGTAGAGCTTAGAAAAATTCCAATAATCAGGCCACATCCCAGACCAATTAAATTGCAATCCCTAGTGGAGAGACCAAATCATCATGGTCTGTAAAGTTCCCAAGTGATGCCAGGAGCAGCCACGATTAAGACCCACTGCTCTATTCCAAGGGTTGGCAATAAAGTACTGGAAACATTCATGTCCATTTGTTTACATATTGCCTATGACTGACTTCATGCTACAATGGCAGATAAGTAACTGACCTTATGACCAGCAAAGCCAAAAATATTTACTGTTTGGCCCTTTACAGTAAAAATTTGCCAACCCCTGGCTCTATATCATATTAAGTCCTAACCCTAATACTCTTATATAAGACTCATTTTCTGCCACTGAATGAAGTTGGATTTAGAGGCACTAAAAAGTTGTAAAAATTTTAACAGTTGGAATGTAGTACCTCACTGATACAACCAAGCTTGTGAGTTAAGCAAGGTTCATCAGTTACCAAAGTGATACCAATGACATATTAAAATTATAAGATATAAGAGAGAAACTGAAAGCATATTAGACTACCAAAAATTAATTTATGATAGACCTAGTCCACTGATACAACCTCAGCTAGGGGTGCTTGCTAGGGTAATCGCAAGTAAAATTATTTTTGGAAGTGCAAACTGGGGTTCAATATTAGTGTTTTTCTTTTCTTTGAATTACTCCAATTATATGGGGCATTAATTTTAAGAATGGGGTAGCTCTGATTAGTTTTGCCAATGAACTACTACCCTCCAAAATCTGCTTATTCCTTAAATTGTGTGTTGTATATGTACTTAAAAAAACACTCAATGTTTTTTAGGGTTCCCACCATACTAACCAAATGATTAATGTAGCAGAAAGATAACATAGCTCAAATTTTTGACAATTGCTTCAAGGTCTTTTATATTAAAAATTAAACCAAAATAAAGTGCTGTTAAGAAAGTCTATTTAGGGGCCGGCCCTGTGGCTTAGTGGTTAAGTGCACGCGCTCCGCTGCTGGCGTCCCGGGTTCGGATCCCGGGCGCGCACCACTTCTCCGGCCATGCTGAGGCCGCGTCCCACATACAGCAACTAGAAAGATGTGCAGCTATGACATACAACTATCTACTGGGGCTTTGGGGGGAAAAAATAAATAAATAAAATCTTAAAAAAAAAAAAAAAAAGAAAGTCTATCTACCCTTAATACTTTAAAGAAATTGCCTCTGAGGCTTTATTGCTAAAGACTTGATAAGTATGAGGGAAAAGATCAGTAAATAGTACTCATTATGCATGCATGCTGATTTAATGTATGTAAAATGTCTATCAACGAACACTAAACCCAAACCTAAAAAAGCCAGAGGAACCATTTCACAGGATTACTATGGCATTTTGCCCTTTGGGAACTAAAAACAATGATTCTTTTTAACAGAAAGTACTCCATCCCCAGATGATCAACATCATGTAAATCAGACACTGAACAGTTACAGAACTTTGAGGCAAAACAAACATTAAATCATGAATGACAGTGGTAGACAGTCTGGGGTCTGTATAGGAAAACCTCAAACCCACTGGGCTGCTTCTTCAAATAAAATTAATTTAGGCACACGCAATTAAAGGTAAAGAAAGGTTTCAAATCTTTCTATTTACACTCTTCAACAATGGTCCCCTACCCCATTTTTTAAAAAACCCACACTATAAAAGTGATATGCTAAGAATCTTGTCAATATATCCGCAAAGGAATGTATACAAGTAAGGTCTCAGAGGCCTCTCAAGTAATGCAAATGAGAATGAAAATAAGGCGACAGCAGGACAAACTTAAAATATTCCAGCTTCTGGAAGATTTATGGTGAGAATAGAACAGTAAGTAGCTCTAAACAAACAAGAATAATCCTATTATCATTTGCAAAATTATATAAAGCACTTAAATGTTTAATTACAAAAAAAATTAGAGTAAAGAACGTTAACTAGGTCTCAAAAAGGTTCTAAAATGACCAACTGAATATATATTACAGCTAAAGATTTTATTTTTCCCACCACTGGGTGCAAAAAAAAGTGGGCACCGAGGCCAAAGATCAGAAAAGTCAAAGAACTATACACAGAGTCCATATGCCATATAACAATAAAGGAAAATGCCTGATTATTAACACAACCTTTGAGAAACCCACATATACATGCCTAGAGAAAAAACTAAGGTATACTAAAATTATGTGCTTGTTTGAGTGATTCTTCCTCTTCTAACATTCAAATTTAGTATTACTTATGTGTATTACTTACATAATGAAAAAAATACTTAAAAAATATACTTCAAGATTATATCCAACTAGAATTAGAATGAAAACTGATGAGATACCTTTATATATACAATATTTACCTGGTTCTTCCTTGATGAACGACAAATCTTCTTCTGGATAGGCAACAGGTGGCTGCATCACTGAGCAATCTTCTAAATTTGCTTCATTATTAGGTGGTATATTATAAATAAATCTCTTTGTAGTTTGGTTTTTCCTCCTTGCTTTGCCAGTCTCTTGAATTCCCTGGGATCCCATATTATTCCAAATAAACACTTTTGTTTGACCTTGAGATTCATTTTCAGCCAATTCAGGTGAACCATCCTGGACCCAACTACTGTCATTCATTTGGTAGTTTTCTATTTGGCCCTCGTCGACATTACAACCATCATTTTCAATTTTTACATTACTTGCCAAATTGGTAAGATTCCTTGTTGCCCAAAAACTGGCAATTTTTTGATCCCGTGATGAAGGCAGACCATCTCTATTAACTGGTTTTCTATTATTATAGTCCACAACTACAGACTCTGGAGCTTCTGATTTAATGCTTATATTTAAGGCATCTTTAATGAAATTTCGGCAAGTTTGAACAACTTCACTCATTTGAAGATAGCTGGCCACTGTCATCACTTCAATGGCATTTTGGCTTGTGAGCACCAGGTTACCAGAATACAAGAAGTCCAAGATGACTGAAAAACCTTGAACTGCAGCAATATCTAAATGGGTAGTATTGTTTTGGTTAGGGCTTTCTTTGTTTGAAAAGCAGTATAAAGTCTTAAAGAAACGGCTGCCTGCAACCAGGATGTTCTTATGAGCTTTAAAGATTTTTCCGCTCACAACAATGCTGACATCACAAAGAATACCTTTCTTTCTCTGTTCATTCAGTTGTCGAAGAAGTTGATAGCAATAAGAGTTCTCATTTGGCCTACTATTAAAGTCACAGTACCCCTCCTCTGATGGTATTTCTGACTCCTGTAATTGGATGGAAAACATATTAAATTTTATTTACTTTTTAAAGCCCCCAAACCAAGAAAACAAATATCATCAATATAACTTTTTAAAGCACTAATCATATCCTAATTTGTTAGTAATCATTATGTATTTTGAGACTGACGTGTTCACAATCCCAAATATCGAGAGGAAAGAAGTGAACAGTTTGGTGCAAGCCATTGCTATTATAAGAAAAATCAAACACATCTGGATGAGGATCAGCAGGATTTCATTTAAACAACATGTATCATGTTATTCTTTCCAAATATAAGCTAAGAACATGGATTAAGAATTATTTAAAATTAAAATGTGCATTTTATTTTATAAAAGAAACTTTCATTTATAGGAATCAAATTAGTTTGCCTTATCTCTTCAACTGATAGGAATGCAGCAGTCTTTCTAACTGAACTTAAAATATTCAAGTTACAATATGCCAGGCTTCTCATCCTATTTAACACTATTAAAAAGGCAAATTTTAAGTCTTGGCGAACATTGAATCAAATAGTTTAGGTCAATGAAGTTAATTAAATCTAACTAGAGATAAAGTTAAGACCCTAATAGGAAAATGTGCTTCAACTACAAGAATATCCAGTTATATAATTTCCCAATCGACTTTCAAAATGTCTTCTCTCTTTAGGGTCATAAATGGTAACTGTAAGGTAAAAATTCCTGAACTCAAAATTCTTAATGTTTATAATTTCCCCTCTTATCAATGTTGTAAGTATTCATTATAGTTCTGTTCAGCATCACTCAAGTTATGGTAATGTTCTATAAAACAATAAAGGTTGTGTGATATAACAGCAAGAATAAAGGAGTATGATCTAGATTTCGGAATGCTGTCTACACTAGTTGTTAACTGTATGACCTTGATCACCATCCCTGAGTCTTTTTCTTACTGTAAAGCAGTACTAGAATGTTTATAATTAAGGCTCCCTAAAGGCAGAGATACATATCCTTGCAGCACCTTGAGAAGTGCCTGGCACACTGTTTAATAACTTAGCTAGATAACTGAAGTAATCATTTTTGCTAATAGAAAAATTGCTTAGACTTTTCTGTAGAAAAGATGACTGAAAATGCTGACCTTATTTGGGTGTTAAAAATTCACATTTTCTTTGATACAAAATATTAATTTAAACGGGCCATTTCTATAAAATAATGACACACACACATACGGATCTACGAATATATGAGCATGGGAAAAACATGGAAAGATGCATATTAGATTGTAAAAATGCTGGGAGGACTGATATGCCTGGAGAGAAGAGAGGAAGGGGGAATTAGGGAAAAAAAATAGACAGGTGTAGAGAACACAGCTGTTAAGATTGCAAAAGAATTCTCATGGAAACAATATTCTAAATGGTGGTGAGATTCCTAAACAACCCCAAAACTCTGTTTAACCTCATCATGAGTATGGCTAAATTACAAAAACACTAAGTTTAATTCTGAGTTCTGAACACAGGAGGCCATACATATAATAATCCCAACTCTTTGAAACTAAGCTAGGTCACATGGTCCATCTAAGAATTTTTGTTCTGCTTCCAGATATAAGAAGTCAATTGAAAGCACCAAAATATTAGAATTCCAGGACACTTTAGTATTTCACAGGGATAATGAGACAGTAGATAACCCTGCAAATCTGGGGTATATGATCACTACAGAACGAAGCACGGAAAGCAGAGAATTTCTTTTTCATTTCCAACTGAGCCTTGGCAGCCTCCTATCACCCCCAGTACCTCAAATGCATAATGCCTTTATATTCCGTCACCTCCCTCCCCTACATTCTCACTCCACCACACCAAAATGTCCCACGCTCTAAATTAGCTATTTTATCCTCCTACCAAAACATCCAGTCCTCAGCAAAAACTGGTAATAGCCAAGGTTGGAGTAAAATAATGAAAACAAATAATTCATGAGTAAGTCCCACATTTTTGCTTTTGTCGGGTGGAGGAAAGAAGTGAGGTAAAAAAGATGTTTTAACCTTAGATCTTGTATATTAACTGTATGTTGTGAAATTTCAAACCATTTAGCAAAGGGGAATGAAAATATTTAGGACTTGTGTGAAGAGATGTAGAACTAAACCAATACTAAAAACGTCTATAATAATTACTGCTACAGTATAATTTTCTATAAAAGCATCATACTGTTTAGTTGATTCCCTTTTACGACACTATACGAATAAGACTTTTTACTAATTTGCTTATGCTCTCTGCTTATGCTCTCTACTCACTACAGAAATTCCCGAACTTGAACTAGGAATCTTTCCGAGGCAGGCCTGAAACTAAGCTTTGCTCATGCGTGCCGTCCCTGCCCAGCGAAGCTCACTTGGTTCAAAGTTCCAACAGGTACTGCTCTAACAGTACAAACGGAAAAAGCAAAAATTGTAAGCACTGATCAAAATTTGGCAGCACATCATGAAGTGTTTGTGGAAGCAGTGAATTAGCATTCACAAGTCAAGAACTGCCTTAAGTTTATACATCAAGCAGTTCAAAACACTTTAAGGAGGTGGCCATGTCTAACTGTAGTAAGTCATTTTAGGCTATGGTCACTTTGTTCTGAATTTTCTGGGCCAGCCCCAATTTCTGAAATTCTTTGCCATTATCAGACCAAATGTCCTAATTTTTAAAAATAACTCAGACAAAAGCCTATCCACCAAAATACCTGCCCATTCTATTTTAACACAAACTATACAAATCAAACACAACTATTCAACCACTGTTTTTTCTCATTACTACTGTACAAGAACAGTAATGTTCCCTGCTTTTACAAGCAACACCAGCAATTTCTTTTTCACTACTGATTAGAGCACCACGCCATGTTTCTGTAGCAACTATTAAATATACCCTTCACAATGAAAGGTTTACAAGTCAAGAGTATATATACTCTCCAAGGGGAGTATTATTTGAGGATTTGGGTAAAACAGAGCTAAATAAGCACACAGAACTAAAATAAATTGCCAATATTATTTGCTGAACCAAATAAATCAAGAAATTGTTAGTTCCGAAGACAAATCTTAGAGTAGGTCCCAAAAAACTCAAGTCATTTCTGTCTTTTTGGTTTCTTATCTTTCCATGTCCACTCTTAGTATATTGATAATATGAGATTATCACCGATAAGTAAAAATATACTGATGAAAAGGTTTAACTATTTCCAGAACTGGTCCTTTCAGATGTTGGGAAACTTTTTCTATTCCCTTTCCCAAAAAGGAAAACACAACTTAGCCCAGACATTAGTCTAAACTGGCTAACCAGGAGATTTTAAGGAAATGGACATTCAGACTTCTAAAATCAGACAGTTTGTTACACTGGGGATTCTATAAATACAAAAAGTCCTCAATTTTTTTATTTGTGAAGATGCCCATAAGTAAAATTGCAATTGGAGATCTAAGAATTAACTCTTCCAAAATTAAGAGAATATGGAAAGGTGTCTATTTAGTTAAAATCCTCATAACACATTATCTTCAAATTTATTTCCAGAGAGGCTAAAAATAGTAAATATTTTACTCATGAGGAAAAAGCTACTAAAGCTTGAAAAATCCTGACTTTACTTGTTTATGTAACAAGCATTAAATGAATGCCTACCTTAAACAGGTTCTACACTGGGGACCCAAAATGAGTAAGTATAGTTCCCAACTTGAAGGTACCCTACTGGGCAGGACTCTTAAGGTACTGAAAAGTATACAACTGTGGAACAACAGCAGAGAGCAGGTGTATCTAATCCAGTTTTTTGGAGGTGGGGGAAATGCTTTTTGGAAGAAAGATCTGAACAAAGCCTTAAAGGATGCAAGAGTGGGATGGGAGGATGAGCATTCTAAGCACATAAGACAGCATGAGAAAAAGAGCCAAGATGGTCTATAGCAGCCTCACAATTTCAGATTTATGAAAGAACTTCAAGCTGATCCAAAAAAACCTCAAGAAATGCAAATATGCACTTATGAATATTTTTGGAGGTAAGTGTCTACAGCTTTCATCAGATAATCAAAAGAGACTGGAACTCCCCACAAGTTTAAGAACCACTGTTATAGGTGCCTTACAGAGCTTTAGGAGCACAGTGATCTGACTGGATTAGCAGATATAAAATGACTGTGGCAAAGTGGAGGGTTAATATCAAGGAACTAAGACTAGAGGTACTGTGACATGGGGAAGCTACTGTTAACAGTGCAACATACTTGCCAGAAACAAGGCCCCTAACTAGGGAGGAGGGACAATGTTAATGGGAGGAAGAGGAGGTGAGGCAGAGCCTGAAAACATATTTGGAAGGTAAGAATCAGCAGGATCTGAGGGATTAACTACATGGGGAGGGGGAATCACAGAGTCTTCAGCATTCTAGCTTAGGGAGCTAGGTAACGCCACCAACTCGTAGAGAATCCAAAACCACAACCCAGTCTCCCCACACTTCTGAGGGGAGAATGGGAGAGAGAACTTCAGTTGCAAACAGTGAGCTCATCTGTGGTCAATCCATAAAGGATAAGAAAATATATTTAACTAAAAATCAACAAGTAATTAGTATTTACTTCCCTACCTAGAATTATAGTTCTCTTTTGATAAAGGGATTAGCAGGAAAAGAGACATTTCCAACACAAATATCAAAGTGTAAACTGAAAGCATTAAAAATATAAAAATCTTTACTACTTTTGTTGCAGCAACCCACTGGAACAGTATATTGAAAGAACAAAACATCAATTTCTACTTCCAAATCCAAATTTTAGAGAAAAAGCAAATTCAATTTCTAGAATGAGGACAAACAAGGCCACAGCAAACGTGATGCCCAATAGATGCCTGCTAGTGGTACCAACACTCTAACAGCCAGGAGAGAAAGACAGAAGGTCTCCTTCACAATACTCTGATAACCTCTATGATCTCCTAAAGTAATGGCATCTTCTCTTGCAGTTTGAGTACTATCCCCAGAAATTCTAAATCTATAGGTCTGGGGTGGAAATCTTCAGGTGACTATAAAATCCAGCCAACTTTGGATACTGAAGATATGCTTTATTACCAGCTCTCTCCTCAAAACCCACACACACTACACAGGTGCTTCTAAACAGCAACATATACACGTTTCATCATAATTTTCCTTTCTTTAAAACTGCTAAATAGTTTGCCCATTTGTTAACAAAATAAAATACATCCAATTTTAGCGTGACAAGAGATATTCCATAACCTGGAGTCTGTCTAAGAGATATTCCATAACCTGGAGTCTACCTATTCAAACTTGATTTTTCATCCTGCTCAGCAACCAAATTATCCACTTCTCGGACAAATCAAGACATCAATTTCCATTTTGCTCGTGTTGCTTCCAAATGCAGTGCCTGGAATGCCCTCCCCTCCTTGTTCAACACCTATTGTCATTTAACACAATTAAGTTCAGGAGCCAATTCTACAAGCTTCTCCTAACCTTCACAAGCAGAACTGATGACTTCTTTCCTTTAGTGTCCTCACTATAACCTGAACACACCTCTAACATGGTATCTATCATTTTATTGTCATATCTGTCTCTCGCCACTAGACTACAAGTTCCTTGAGGGCAGAGAAAATTTCTTACTTATATGTTTATCTCCAGTGCCTTGCATCTGCTTAGTAAGTAAATTAAAGGGGCACAAAGAAGCCAATCTTAGATACACTATAAGGTATAGTCAAAGACACACTACTAAAAAGTTGAAAAACACAAGGGAATGAACCCGTTCTTACTGAATCGAACACAATCAATGTTAGAACCTATACAGTTAGACAAAATGGTTTTTAATGGGCCATAGGCTCATCTTTAATATCTATTTCTCCTTCTTAGTGGAAGGTTTTTCAGACTTTCTTCCTCAATTGTTAAAAACAAACAAACCTTTGAGCCTTATTTTTGCCAAATGCAAAGAGGGCTGGTACATCTGTCCCACCTTTGCTTTAGCCGCTGACCTCAACATACTCCAATTTGTAATTTCAATCAGATCACTGATCTGAATTCAGCTGTCTACTTTCTGGGAAGTAGATAACTAAATCTATAACAATAACACATTTAAGTGCTTGTTTTAGGCTTAGTAAACTGCAAAGAGTTGACAGAATGTGTGATTTAGGCTACAAAAATTTCACAATTGGGTAGAAAGTGATCTAAACCAAGATACACTGGTAATCACTATTATTAAAGCAATTTTAAAGTCCTTTGAGCCAAACGGTCAAATCCTGTATGAGCTAATCACTGAACTTGACTCTATGAAGATACAGTCAGTTGTCACTCAAAATAAAAACTATTTGTTGTCCTGCACATCCTTATACTCACATCCTTATAAAGAATACAGGGATTTCTCTGAAATAGAAGGCTCAGAACAGATTCCGAAAGCATATTTAGACTCTCCCATGAGCACTCCTTAACAACCAACATCCGATTAACAGAAAAATATCAAACTTTTTAAGTATCCGCTACAATTTTTTGGTTACCTCCATGGAATTAATGAAAAAGGACTTTTCTTACAGAAAGTCCAAGAAAGAAAAGTAACTCTTAGTGACATACTAAGATCTGGCCCAACTCCTCTCAAACAAGCCTCCTTGAAATTTAAAAAAAAAAAGGGTATGTGAGGCAAATAGAATGAACTGCCCCCGGGCTCAAACTGAATTCTTGCCTGCAGAACTTCAGGACTCTCATTTCAATACTTTTAAGGCAGGAGAAAACTAATGCAAGATATTCTTCATGAAGCTGAGAAAAATTGCATGCATGATGAGAAAGTCTCAGGATGTTCAAAGAACTGGATGGCTAAAGCCTCTGAAGGTACGAAAAAGGAGAACTGGATCACTCTCTAGAATCAAGAGTGATTCCATGAGGTAAAGTGGCTCCCAAACTGACAGAACTGCTAACACTGAGACATGAAGTACCAGGCCACACACACACAATCTTCTCATAGGACAGTTATCTGCGATGAAAATGGGTAACGATCACAATAATGATTATTGTTTACTAAGTGATTAGGTGCTGGCATATATACTTTGCATACATGAGGAAGCTAGACGTTAACTCATTTATTTGCCTGCCAAGAAAGTAGAGGATTAGGACTCAGGTCCTCCTAACCTTAAGCCCAAGAAGGCTCTTACAGACTGTGTTATACTGCCTCCTACAGGTATCAAAGGCTACAGGGCAGTGGAAAAAAAAGATTGAACCCTGCCCAAAGGAAGAAATAAGTCAGTTGAAACTGTCACTCATACTAACAAGACAAAGAGATTATGTAGGTGGTACCAGGGGTCAACAGCAAAGTAACACCCCAAACTAAGGTTAGTTAGAATGAAAATAGAGAAATGATTAGGATCAGTTCAGAGTGGAAACATCCAAAATCCAATCAAGGGAACCAATACATAGCCTTAGACAAACATGCCTTACTAAAGTATACTGTCTTCAGTCTAATGAAGGAATGTCCTAAGAGAAAGATGGTCTGCAGATTGTATCTATAGAAAGGGAGTTTCAAAGAGACAAAGGGGAAGGGAGGGATAATTCAGAGATCAAGTTGAGAAAAGGTTTTACCTAGGAATGAATTTCCTGATCCAGATATATACCTAGGGGAGAAGGATGCTAAGTCTATTATAAGGTTATCCAACTAATTCCCCTTCCTCTGATTTCAGGTTCACTAAGCAGCTAATTATAATTTGCATTCCCATTCAGATTTGCCTACAGGGAGAGAAGATGCTGATATGAGGAGTAAACTGGTCCACCGTACAACAAGAAAATTCATTCTGTGTTTCTAAAATTTTCTAAATAACCAACCTACCATTATTTAGAAAAGTACACTTTCATTTTCACAAGTCCCCCACCTCCATCATCTTACTAAATAACTTCAAGAATACATTACTTAACCCTTTAGAGCCTCAGACTCCTCTTCCGTAAAATGGGAACTTACTTTGCAGAGTAAGGTAAAGGTGTGTTTGGCATATGGAAGACAAGGAAATGTTAGTTCTATTTCTGTTAGTTCTATTTCACTCCACTGCCCAAACTCACAAAGCTAGTAATTGCAGAAAGCTGAGATCTGAACCCAGATTTACTCCAAAACCCATTCTTTTTCCATTACAACATTCCTCATAGGCTCTCGTCTCAGTTGTCACTAACGACTCTAAGACTTAGGACAATTTACTTAACCTTTCTAGGCCTTATATTTTTAAGTGACCTTCCTTCTAGTGCTTAGGCAACTAAAATTTGTGCAAAACCTATTGCCACTGTCCACTGGGAAAAATAACCCTATGCTTTAAAGCCTTAACTTCTGAGAAACATCTGTGCTACGGACTTACTGGATAGTGCCTAATTAACTCCAGTATAAGAGTTCGGAACAGCAAGATCACTCCAATAAAAACACAGAGGAACTAATATCTGAAAGATGACTCTCTAAAACCAATGACTGGCTACCAATACAAAAGAATGAATTCCATCCACCACCACAGATTGTCTAAAAGTCTTAAAAGGAGGACTGATCAACATCTGTTTGACTTGAAAAGGGATTATCGAAATGCTAAGACTACTATCTTTAGACTGGAAATATTAAAGTACTAAGAATTAAAATATGGCTTACTTGTTTTGTAACTTACAATTTCAAGGAGTTTGGTAAATATATTCCCTACCAGTCTAAATCAACTACTTGATACAAATAACCTCGTATTAAACATTTCTAATATGCTAAATTTAATGTAAACTGCATTTATAAGAAACTTTTCGAAAAGAGGGATTATAGAAAATCTCAGCACAGAAATCTGGGTAGAAGGAAACAAGTAAAAACTACAATTTACCAAAGGCACGCCTTTGGTAAGAAAGTTCAACGGAGATGAATTTAGTAAAATTATTCACAAGAAAAAGGAGTGTTATCCAAATAGCTTCCTCTATATTTACATACTACTCTCATATTTCACATTATCCTGACCTGATGATAGAATTTTCTCGGTTGGATGTTTTCCTGAAAAGGGTAGCGTCAAACCTTAAGGAAATTGTTTAATTCATTCTTCAAAGATGTGCCAGATTTTACTTCCACCAGCACGCTAAAAGACTACGAACATAAGGCAGCTTTTCTAAAATCACAGCAAATAAAATTCTCGACCGCAAAATCAACCTTTTAGGGTTAAAACCTTCAACCTCGCTTTATTAAACTTTCCTTTTGATTTAATCTGATGGGCCAAGAAATCTGAGTCATAAAAACATAAGCCAAATTCAGCGCTGCGATTAGAAAATTGCCATTCCACCCCCCTCCCCGCCCCCAACGCTGATAACTTTCGAAAACTTGTTCCCAGCCTCTCCAAACCCCCACGCGGAAGATCCCTGCACCTCTCTCCCAACGGGAACGATGCCTTCACCCAGGAAAAGTGGTTTTAAGGGGACAAATCTTGCCCTAAAAGGTCTGAAAAGTGGGAGCAGGAGCTACCGTACCTGGGCGTTGGCTTCGTGCAGTTTGTGCTCGGTGGAGACGTGGTGCCTCAGCAGAAGGGTTTTCTTGTAGTTGCGGGTGCCTCGCGAAAGCTCGTCGTGCCCCACCTGGGGCGGGTCCCCGCTGGCCCCGTCCTCGGGGGGCTTCTGGCACCAGCCACACGACATAAGGCCAGTCTCCTTGGAATACCGCAGCCAGGGAAAATCTTTGAGCCAGGAGGTCTGGAAGGAGCACTGGAGCTTCTGCATCAGGGACTTGGGGCGCGCGAGCGGGAAGTGCTGGACAGTCTCGCCCTCGCCCGCGCCCGCAGCGCTGCCCTCCGCGTCGTCCCCGCCATCGCCGCCCGACCGCCTGCTGCTGCTGCAGCTGCCGCCTTCCGCCCCGCTGCCGTCGCCCAGGCTCGCCCCCTCCTCCTCGTCCTCGCTGCTGTCGCTCAGGGACGCGCCGTCCGGCACCGGCTCCTTCCCCTCCAGCGCGTCCAGCTCCAGCTCCACGGCCGCCGGCCCGCGCCCATTGAAATGCCTCAGGGGCCACGCCGAGGGCTCGGGGCGCCCGCGGCTGCTGCCATTGTTGCCGAGCCCCCCGCCGCCGCGGAAGGCCAGAGTCCGACGGTTCCTCTCGGCGAGCAGGGGGCCCCCCGCGCCGCCGCCGCCCAGCGAGCTGGGGCCCCCCGCGTCGGCGGGCAGCAGCAGCTCCTTGGCGTCCTCGGCGGCCGGCGCGGCGGCGGCGGCGGCCTCCAGGTCCCGCGGCTCCAGGCCCTCCAATTCCGCTTCCTCGTCGGCCCCCCGCGCACTGGGCTGCGGAGGCGCGGGCGGCGGGGGCTGTCTCGGCTGCGGCTGCGGAGGCCAAGCCGAGGCCTCCCCGCCGGCGTTATTGTTCGCGGACCCGCCGCCGCCGCCGGTGACCAACCCGCCTCCTCGGAACGCCAGCGTCCTGCGGTTCATCTCACTGAACGACATGGCGCGCGCCGCCGCCGCCGCCGCCCGGCGCCCCGCTCGCGCCCGGCCCCGGGCCGCGTCCCGCGCGCTCCCCGCCGCGGCGCCCCCGCCCCGCGCCGGCGCTCCGCTCTCGCGGGGCCCGGCCTCGCCCTCCCGCCCGGCCGCCCGGCCCGCGCTCGCCCCGGGGCCGCCTCACGCGTCCGCCGCCGCCCGCCGGGCCGCCGCCTCCGGGCGCCTCCGCGTCCTCCGCCCCCGCCCCGCGGCGCTCCGGGCAGCGTCCCGCGCGGAGAGGGGGGCGGGCGGCGGGGAGGCGAGCGGCGAGCCGGGCCGCGCGGGGCCTCCGAAGTTGAGCGGCGGAGTGCGGGGCCCCGGGCTGCCCCGCTGGAACGCCGCGCGCGCACACCGACCCTCCGACAGATATCCCTCCTCCGGCGCGCCGGCGAGTCCCGACGCCGCCTCCGGCTCCCGAGGCGCCGCGGCCGAGAGGCACGTTACACGGCCGCGCTCCGCCACATAACGAGCCGACAATAAAGCCGGCGGAGCGTTTCCGTCCGACCAGGCCCTGGCGGAGGTCGAATGGCAAATGAACAACGGACCGTGCGCCCACAATGCACCGGGGTAGCAGTAACCGCTGGAGGGGGAAAGGGTGGGGGCCGGGCGGGGGGGGGGGGGCGGGGCCGGGGCTGGGCCGGGGTGGGGTGGGGGCGCCAGGGGACCGGGAAAGGGGCCGGGCCGCGCCGCCGGCCCGGGGGCGGGGGTGCGGCCGCGGGGAAGGAAGTGGGCCGCGGGGCGGGGGACAAAGGCCGGCGCAGGCCGGGGGTCCCGGGGAGGGGCGGGCGTGCGCGGCGCGGCCGGGCTCGCGGAGGACGAGCAGCTGGCGAGTGTCAGGGCCGGCCGCCTCCCCGCCGCCCGCGCGCACCTCCCCGCGCCCGGGGCGCACATCGCCCTGCCCGCGCCACGAGTTCACCTGGGGCTCGGGGGTGACCGTGCCGCCGGCGCGCGCGCTCCGGCCGCGTCTGGTGCTGGGCGTGGGTGGCGGTGCCCGGGGCAGGGAACTTAGGGCGTCCCCTCACAAAGACGGGGCCAGGCGGTGCCTGGGGCGCGAGGAGCTGGCGGCCAGGGACACCTCCTCGGCCGGGGCATTGTGTGCGCCGGGCCGCACCTCGGGCCCCGGGCGGTAATCGTTTGGCAGAGAACGCACCGCCCCGAGTGTCTTATTGCTGTGATGAAATGGAAATTTAAATAAAAGGTCGAACACGTGCGTTCACTGGGAAGTATTGACATGGGTGTTACATCACCAGCAGCCAATCAGATAAGCGCAGTCGTGTTTATACTTCTACAACCACCTTGTGAGTATTACAGTATGTCATAACGTTATAAATATTAGGGTTTTCCCCAGGAGCGGGGCGGAGTCTGCTGATACCGACGTGGTGTGCGACTCCGAAGACGGTGTGTTCAGAGGCAAGAATCAGTTTTTAAGATTTGTTTTTTGCTAACCGTGTACGTTGCAGATGGAATTTAGAATGATGAGAAGAACAAATTAAGATGGCAATGAAACTCTTACCATCATCGTCTTGGTCGAGTTTTTCAGAAAAAGGTGTTGCAACTTAGAGCCCTTACGCTCCTTATTTTTAACATTTCAAGACGCTAATGCAGAAATAGAAGTATAATGATGTACACCTGAAATTGATGCAATGTTAATAAACCAATGTTACTGCAATAAACAAAAAATTAAAAAATAAATCAATAAAATTTCAAGACGCTAAATTTAGCAAATTCTAAAGTGTTCAGATTCATTTTACTGTTTTAAAATGTGGAATCTTAAATTATTTTTATTTAAACCTATTTCAGGTAAGAAAGATGTTCTCAAACTAAGAAGGGTCTTGTTACTCTTAAGAAATATGTTGAACATCTCATCACAAGCTAATATAAAATATGTTCAAGATAATTATTGAGTGGAAAAAAAGGATATTTATATGGCAGGATACATTTTTTCATGAATACAAGGATATGCATAGAAAAATGAGAAATACACATGAACTCTTTACAGTTAGAGATTATCTAGTGTTAGAGGCTTTAACCTATGTTATGGAAAGTTATATATTATGTTTTGTAAAGAGGATGTATTACAATTTTTAGGCCCTCTAGTTTTATGATTCTGTTCTCTTCAGGAATTTCTATTTTTAAAATAACAATATTTAAAGCTTTGAATATATAATATGGAATATGGTAGGTTTTTCAAGATTAACTTTAAAAAACAGATTTCCCCAGACATATTATAAAATGCCATTTGTCTTAATTATTTTTAAATGGACTAAATACATACATGCACATCCAGACTCGCATATACTATTGATTGTATAGATTCATTGAAAGCAACTTTCACTTAATTAAATGTAATTTTTGTATCTGTGTAAATAAGCAGTGTTGTATATCAAACAAGAAACATTAGTTCTACCTCATAGATGAAATGTAATTTTAATGTAAAAAATGATGCTACTAACCTGCCACAAAAAGATTTTGGCTGTGAGTTATTTTTCCAGTAATAATCATATTTTCACCTGGCCACCAGTGAGCAACAGCTTGAAATTCGGATATAGGTCCTCAGATTGGTACAGTTGGTGGGTTTTTTAAAAATTTTGTCCTGCTTTGTTTTAGTTGTTGGCAAGTTTAGGACTGCAGAATCTCTGACGTTGTCCTAGTTTTTACCTTGGAGAAGTGAGAGGATTCTGCCTGCTTGGCTGTATATAATATGTGCTTCCATGTGATATATGGAAGAATGTTATAATAATACTGTGCTTTATCCTTAATGCATTTTTAAAATTCCAGGCACTTTGCAAATAAATACATTATTTATTATATTTTAACCACCACTGCTTCCCCCGTAAAAGAAGGTAAGAGTTAACTGAAGTTAATTGCTTATCTAGGCTTAAAGTGATGGGAAGTGAAAAGGGACTTCAGAATTTTTATTTCAACTTTAAATGCTGTTTTCATTCCAAAACTGTTAAATTCATATCTTTGTTTCTTTTTGTCTCATATGCCTAGTAAGTACATAATAGGCACTGTATAAGTTTATGCCAGTATTATTATTTTTGCTTTCTGGGAACGTCAGAATCACCAAAACTGTTTGAATCCATAATGGTGTTAATTGTGTCAGGAGTGTATTTTTCTCAGACATCTATCTTAATATAAGTACAATATATACAAAATATAAGTACAATAAATACAAAATATAAGTATTTTGTTAGATGCACATTGTCTTCTCTCTGGAATTATGTTTAAACGTGGACTAATTAGGAATGAATGACAGAGTCAAGTGGTACGAATGAATGACGTAGACTCTAGGACCACTGAACTCCTAACAGCCAAACAGTGTGAGTGTGGGGTATACGTATGTGTGTGTGTATGTATTTATATTTTTATCATTTTATGTGTATAAAGGTATATTCAGTTGTCTTCCTCTAGACCCTGAAGGGAGATTGAATCAGAAACAAAGTTCAAGAGGATAGTATTCACAAATGTCTCAGAATACCCTGTACAAGGGAACTTTGAGTAACAGAAGGGGATCTCCTATTCTGTAAATGGAGTTTTTAAGAATTCCCCCACCCCTTCCAGTCTCCTACCAGCGAGGATGGATCTGTTCTCCTCTCTAGCCCCTATATTTACTGTTGGGGTTCTACCATATTTAAGGGGATTCCCCTTTATACTTACCAGGGGAACCCCTCAAGAATGGGGCATCCCCAACCAGTCTGTCCCCTAATTTCACTTTAGGCTATGTAAAACCATTGCAGGTTACCTTGATCTTCTCCCGCTATGACTTGGTGATGAGGCTGAGCTCCTATACCTGGTTCAGCTGATCTTCAATGGCTGAACCTAAGTGTTCTTTACTGCCTTGAGAGGCCCTTTGCCTCTGTGAGAGCTTTGCCTCTTTAGGTTCTGGGGACAGTGGCCTGTGATTCTGTTTGTAGAACTGACGTGTCATCCACCAGAATGAAGTACCTGAGAATAGAGACTGTATTATTCACTCTTATACTCTCCTACCCCAACCCCACCCTGGCACATAGTAGGCAATTAGTAAATTATTCAAATTGTTGAATAATTTAACTTCCCTTGCCGTCTCTTTTGGTAGGCAACATTTTCTTCTGTTCTTGTTTTTTCTGTAGCTAAGTAAAAAAATATTCTTTTTAAAGATATTGAGCTAATATTTCCATTGCATTTACGTTAAAAGCAACAATAATCATATATACATACCATGGAATGTTATTCAGCCCTAAAAAAGAAGGAAATCCTGCCATTTGCAACACCGTGGATGAATGTAGAAGACGTTATGAGAAGTAACATAAGCCAGACACAAAAGGGAAAATACTCTATGGTACCCCTTATATGAGGAATCTAGTCAAATTCGTAGAAGCAGAAAGTAGAATCGTGGTTGCCAGGGGTTGGGGGGAGAGGGAAAGGAGAAGTAATAGTCAAGGGTACGAAGTTTCAGTTAGACAAGATGAATAGTCTTAGAGATCTACTGTACAGTGTGGTGCCTATAGTTAACAATACTGTATTGTATACTTAAAATTTTGCTAAGAGGGTAGATCTTAAGTGTCCTTATAAAAAAATAATAAAGTGGGCAGTAGGAAGCTTTTGAAGGTGATGGATGTGTTTATGGCACAGATTGTGCTGATGGTTTCACGGGTTTATACTTATTTCCAAAGTCATCAAGTTATATACATTAAATATATACAGCTTTTTGTGTCAATCATACCTCAATAAAAGAGTTTAAGGAAAAAAAAGCCATGATAATCATATAGTTATAAAATTATGTTATTAGTGCCATTTTCTTTGTAGCTTACAGTGAATTACAGACGGTTTACACAGCCTCCTTGTGAGTTAAATCAGGGTAAGGAGTATTATCCTCATTTAACAAATGGAAAGCCAAGTACAGAAAGGTTAACCAATTTGTTCAAAGTTTATAAGGTTGCAGACAACAGTAATACCCTCTAGCCTAAGGCACCCTTAGCTACTAAAACACACATGAGACACTTAACAATGTTATATCTGCATAATTATAGGCTACACTAAATTTTAAACTTTTTTTTTATTGTTCAAATGTGCTCTTGGAGAAAAGAAAAAGAAAAAAGATCACCCATTATTTTCAATACCCAGAACTAATCACTATGGTGTAAATACAGTTGTCTTTTTCTGTGCCTAGCTAAAATTGTTTTCTAGTGTTTATGAATTAGATCTTAGCATATTTGTACTTTTAGTATTAGTATGTTTTAATATGATTAAATGTTTTTAAGTACCATTTTAATGGCTATGGATATCCGATAGTTGATTTAACCTGTCTTCCATTGTTGAACTTTTCATTGTTTATAGTGTTTTTTTTTGCCGTTATAAACAATTGTTTAGTGAATATCCCTGAAACTAAACTAAACTAAACTTATTTCTTTAAGATAAATTCTAAAAGGGGAATTTCTGGCAAAGGGAATGGACATTTTAATAAAGTCTCATTAGTGTCACATGACTACCCTTCAGAAACACTCTCAAAAGTGTAAAAAGTGCCAAAAGAAAATACTATTAGGGAGGTATTTTTATAATATTGGGGAGTGAAAGACCTAGTTTTAAGTAGAACACAAAAGCCAGAAACCTTAAAGGAGAAGATTAACAGAATTGACTATATAAATTATAAAACCTTTGTTTTTCAAAAACATAATAAACAAGGGTTTTTAAAAGTAAACTAAGAAAAAGAAATCTGGGATATATATGACAGACAAAAGCTTAATATCATTGATCATTAATATCATTAATAATTTCATCACAGAAGACTCAATCTATAAGACAAACACATATCTAGTAGAAGAAGAAAATATGCAAAGTACATGTATCAGAAAATCACATAAGAAATAACAGTAAACATATGAAAAGAAGTGCAGACTTGGCCAATAATCAGAGAAGTATGCATAAAAACACCAGTGGGTAAGTAATTTTTTAACCCATCAGAGGTATAGGAAAATGAATATAGTTGGGAATGTAGATAGGAATAACTTTTCTGGAAGGCTGTTTGGCTATGTGTATCGAAATATAAAATGTGTATATATCTTTATACCCAGCAATTTCAGTTCTAGGAATTTCTCCTTGACAGTTGTTAAGATGTCTGTGCAGGGGTGTTTATTGTAGCACTTTAAAAGCCTAAAAAACTTGGGCTTCGATCAGTGTGGGGTTATTTACATACGTTATGGCACATGTCTGTAATGAATTATTGATAGCTATTAAAAAGGTTGATGTGGTATTATGTAAGTCCAAAGCCACTAGGCATAATTATGTTGCTGAACAAAACAGCCATAGTCCTTAGACCCATACGTAAATTCGTATGTAAATATAAGCGTGGAAAGTAGTTTAAAAGGATGTTCACCAGAATGGGGACAATAATTATCTCAGTAGTAGAATTTCAGTTTCTAGAAAACTTTCTTAATACACCTTCTGTACTGTCTTATATTGAGAATACAATTTATATTGAGTATATAATCCAAAAAAACAATAAAGCTATTTTTATTTTGGGGGGAAAAAGTTTATTTTGATAATCAATGACATGTTTTCCCCCAGGACTTCTGGGAAGGAGTACTATTCATTCTTCCTTTTCTCCACTTATTGTGAACCACTCTTGCCCTGCCCCCCAAAAATAAACACAAAAGATTTAAAAGATAAAAACCAGTGTTTCTTTTCTCAGAAAATTCCAATCCCTTTAAAACATTATGTATTTTTCAAAAGCTTAGGTTGATATGCATATGTCCAGGGAGGCATCTACAGGTATCTCAATAAAGCATACATTCTGGCCCTCCATTCCATTCCATTCCTACTGTGAAGCCAGTAATCTTTTCAAAATGCAAATCTGATCCAATCACCCCACCCACACTTAAAACCCTACAAAGCTTTCAGTTATTTTCTGTTGGTCTACATCTCAAAACACTTTTTAAATGCCTGCAGAGCCCAGCAAGGTCTGGCTGCCTTCCACCGCTCCAGCCTCGTCTCATGCCCGGCTCCCCACTTCCTGCAACACTCTCCTCCAGAAGCTAGCTTCCTCCTGTCCTTCATGTTTGCTTTGATCCCTGTCTGGCCTTTGCACAAGCTGTTCCCTGTCTGTAACTCTCTTCCGTCTCTTCTCCTAATTAACCCACATTCTTCCTTAGATCACTTCCTCAAGGCAGCTTTCTCTGACCACCCACACCCCCAAGATTCAAATATCCTGTTGCAGACTCTCCTAGCATTTTTTAACTCTCCGTCACAGCATTTGTCACAAATGCAGTTTTTAAACGTGTAATTATTTGGTTATTGCATACTCCCCCAGTAAACTGATAGCTCCATGAGGGCAGGGACCTTTTCTGGTTTTGCTCAATATTGTATTTCCAGCATTTAGACAGTAAGGATTTGTTGAATGAATCAATATCAATGAATGTGCAAGTTTGCAAGCACTAGGTGCACACAACCTTGAACTTTCAACAAAAGACTAAAACATAGATCAAAGTTTTACTGCATTCTGTTTACTAGTAGAACAGAGATGTTATGGTGGGTTTTAAGTGATGATGATATTTGCATGTTATACAACGTAAGGCATTCCATAATGTATATGGTTGTAGGAAGATTGTTTTGAAATTCTTTTAAATTAAGGCTAGTGAATAAAAATAATTCCAGTTAAAACTATTAGGTCATTAAAAATACACAGAAATACAAAAACATTGCTTTATCTGTGAAGTTATGCTTCTAATTAAAAATTTTTAAAAATTCCAAATTTAATGATAACTAACCATTTTGTGATTGCAGTTTCTCTGTCGTCTAATAAATCACAAATAGGAGTTAGCTCACTATTCTCAGAGAGATGAAGTAAAAAGTAAAATGCCTCCTTTGTTTATATGAGTTGTACAAAAATAGATTCTTTTTACAATATGAATTTTTATATAGGCTGCGAGGAATGAGAACAATGGAGTAGAGGTAGGGGTTTGATAGTTATTTTTATTGAAGACTGAATTATTAAAACCACATATACATTACTGATTTTTGTAGGAGATCCATCCCAAATATTTAGTTACAGATACTGTTTGGTTCACAGATTTGTATCCCTGATAGGTCGATTAGCTAGGTTCTGTTCAGGCATGACAGATTTCACACTAATCCACCTCTTTCATAAATTTACCAGTGCAAACCAGTTAGCTTCAGAAGCATCGGGTGAGAAAGTATGGAAGGGAGAAAGATGCCAAGGCCTTACATGTACAGTGCTATGAAGAAATACCCTAAAACAAGGCTTTCTACACAACCTGATGCAGTAACTTCATAGGGGGCTTAAATGCCAAATAAGGTAACTCCTTCCCCCCAGTATTTGTAGGTAATGTCAAGGTCAGAAAATGCCATACTTTGAAACTAAAGCTGATGAATCAGTGTATATCATGAGGTCAGTCTTTACAAAAGAAACGCACCATCCCAAAGATGTGATTCGCGTGGCTCTCCCATGTGTTCCAGATTGAGGGTACGTCCTGGGATTGCAATGTAACTGCTTCAAGGAAAACTCGCATACTTGCAAGTCTAGTCCAGGGCTCTTCCAACTGGGGTATGCTTAGCCCTGGAGGTATACAAAGAATTTCCAAGGGATATGTGAGCACATAGCTGGATTGTAACAGAATTAGTTGTCAGGCTTTCAACTTCCATATGCACTCCTTTTCCAAAAAACTGAACTTCTGGAGAATGCGCCTCTCAAGCTGGTTTTCCTTTCCCGCTTACCCTTTCATAATCACCCTTCTCCCAGTTCACCAAAAACGGCAAACCTTTCACCCATCCCTAGTCTGACCGTGTTACATTGCCCCAGGATGGAAAAGGGGCACCAGAGACAGAGAAAGTAAATGTCCCTAATCACTTAGTAGCCATGCTGTTGCAACTCTAAAGGTTTCCAGCTTTTGCTTTCAACAAAACTAAGGAAGGACCTAAGTGAAGTGTTGGTTGATCATTAAAAATAATTTACAACGATAGATCACTAGGGGTTGTTTTTTTATTTTTTGAGGAAGATTGGCCCTGAGTTAACAGCTGTTGCCAGTCTTCCTCCTTTTTTCCTTTTTTTTCTCCCCAAAGCCCCAGTAGGTAGTTGTATGTCGTAGTTGTACATCCTTCTAGTTGCTCTATGTGGGGCGCCGCCTCAGCACAGCCTGATGAGCCGTGTGTACATGCGCGCCTGGGATCCGAACCGGTGACCAGCCGAAGCGGAGCTCGAGAACTTAGCTGCTACGCCACCAGGCCGGCCCCTACTAAGGGTTTTTTGCACATCACTTGGAAGTGCTTTAAAAAATTTTGTGACGTAGCTATAACAGAACCCCTTCTATTCCCACCATCCATAATTTTTTGTGAATGAATGTTCTCAGCATGTATTTGAAAGAAGAAAAAAGGGAATAAAATGTATGACAAACCCTTTCTCACTCTAGTAAACAAATTCTTGGCACATTAATTGGTTGAAAAAACTCAGCTAATTAAGAAATGTGTTTTCAATAAATGTTTCCGTCATGTTTAATATCATATTTATGTTGCTTTGACCAAATGTGCACTAGTAATTATAATGGTAACTCATTTCAGGATATTTTATAGCATTTAGGGTCAGAGAAATTTTTTAAATTACAATTAAATTGATAATAGACTTCTGGGTATAAATATCATATTATAAAACTGTGGTGAAGTAGAATGGAAATAAAGGAATAATGTAAATTTTACAACTATTTGTTCATATATTTTTAAATGAATGATGGTGGATATAAAATAATTGTGGTATATAGATTCCATTGAATGGGTTTTCTATGAAGATATAATTTTATTTTGTAGTGTCAATATTCACAACGTGCCAGAAATGGGTATTCATGACAACAATTTAAAAGTACAATGAAAATATCTCAGATGCCACCTTAAGAATGTATAAAATGATACATAGTATTTCAAAATTATTTGGGGGAGGACACTGGTCTGGTTCAGTGTTTCCCAAATGCTGTTTTTCACCAGTTGGTGGTGAAATGAAAAATAAAGACAATCTAGAGAATTTTTCATAAAGTTAAATTTGTTCAGTTTAAAATACTGCCTATTATTCTGAAATTATATCCTTTCTGATGTTTTAGACTTAAGACATATTTTGAAATTATGATGTCAATAGATGGTAACTTTTTTTTTAAATGTTCTTCATTGCTCCCCAAAATGTTAAAAAGCTGTTTTTTACTTACAAAATTCAAAACCTTGAGAGAGCCTTGGTCTAACGGAATGTAAAGGGGAATATTTTATAAAACAGAATATTCTGGAATTATTGAGGAATGGAGACAGCCAGCTTACCACCTGGTTTAATGGACATAGCCAGCAAGCAGTTTAAAGGCCTTTTTTGAGTTTCTACTGTGTACCAAACACTAAGATTTAATAGATAAATAAGGTTGTTCTATTGTGCAAACCCCCAAGCAACTCACATTTCAGTGAGGGAGAGGAACATGTAAATGAATAATTATAATGGTTAAGTGTTGATAGAGATATGTACAGATTGCTATGAAAAAATGGAGGATAGAGTGACTGTTGCTGGCTTGAAAAATTGAATTAAGCAGGGTTTTGAGGTACAGATATGAATTTTGCCAAAATAAAAGGAAATTTATTCTAAAAGTAAGGAAATTTTAAGTACAGTGTGTTTGGAATATAGAAATGCTTGAGGGGAGATTTGAAAAGAAAAGAGGGGGAGAGATCCACAAAGAGTTTGGATTTTATCCTGAAAGCAATGGGGAGACTGAAAGATTTTTAAGCAATGAATGACTAAATCAGATGCTTTTTAATAACATCTAATTCCTAATTATTTGCTCATCCAAAAATCTGATCTTTGATTTGGCCTCCTATGTAAATTCACCCACTAGGAAGAAATTCTTTTAGTATACAAGGTCGGTTATCCTGCCAGATAAATGTTCTCTTGAAAAATAGTGAATTGGCAGTCTCTTCTGAATTTGATTGGTTTGAAGTAGTGTCCAAAATCTAAAGTATTTTAAATATAGTGATCAGGCCCAGTTTGGGGATGCCCATACCTGTGTTGCAGATCTGAGATAATATTATTGAGATCAACAAGTTATTTCCACCTCTTGAAGTCCTGCCTGAGAAGCTAATAGGGCTTCTAACAACTTTCTCTATAGTACCCTGAAGATTACATATCTATCAACCTCCCACCTCTCAGGTATACTGAGAATTCCATAGTTATGACGGCAATAATTTCAAAAAAGATCGTGATGATACTTTAAAAATCATTAACTTCCAGAAACGAAGATGAAGCTCTTCCAAACATTCGTGATCTACCAACATAAAATTTGCCTCAAAATTTGTGTTACTGTCACAACAAGAGCCATAAAAAATGGCTGTGCTGTTAAGCTTCTGTTCTCAAAAGGAGTGGACCAGACAGTGTGGGTGGAGAAGGAAAAATTCGTAAATACCTTTGGATAAACTGCTCAGAATAGTGGTACTACTTAGAGGGGCTCATTAGTGTCATCTGCGTGTACAAAGACAGTCAATGTAAGTGAGGTAAGTTGTTTTCCGGTTGCTGATATGAAAATCAAGTGATTAGTTTTGGCTTGATCAGTTTTTTGACTGCTCTAAGATATATTTCCCCGGGCCAGTCACAGTTAGTGTGGCGCTGTGCAAAGTTACCATGCCTCAATGATCAGTGGAACAATTAGGCTCATTGAACAAGTACAATTCAGGTACAGCCTACCTTTTTCTTCTATTTAAGTAACCTGACCTAACAACCATGGGATTCTGTTGTTGCCTCTTAAATATTTCAGGATTTTCAGGTTTGCTCAAGAGACATAAACCATCAATTCATGATTCAGAGATTTCTTCCTTCTCACATGCTCGGTGTTACTTTAGTTAATACATTTAGATCTACAAAGATATCCACAAATGACGGGCACTAGTCACACATACCGTAGAGGACTTCAGTTTTCATATTGTGAGAGTTGGGAAAATTACCTAACATCTCCAGACCTTGTTTTTCTCATTTGTAAAATGGAGCTAATAATAGAATGGTAGTAACCTCATAAGTCTGTTGTGAAAATTTAATGAGATGGTACACGTACAGCTCTTAGCTCAGTGCCTAGCAAATATAAACCAACAAATTATTCAAGTTTTCAAATACTTCTTACATGCCAAGTGCTGTACTAAGTACTGGATATAAAATATTGAGCAAGAATAGACACAGTTCTTGCTGCCATGAAGCTTACAATCTAATGGAGGAGGTTGGCAAATAATCACAAAAACAAATGTAAAAGGAAGAAAGGGAAGGTAGAAGGAGCAGGACGTGATGCTTTTGCAGCTTGTAATAAAATGATTGACTTGACTCTTCAGGGGGATCAGAGAAGACTTCTCTGGGGAAGCGACTCTTGAGCTGGTATCTAAAGGATGAGTAAGAGTCAATGAGGTGAAGTGGAGAAGAAAGGTGGCTTTCCAGCCTGTGTAGAGGCCTGCAGAGGCATGGGTCATCACAGGTTTGAAGGATGGAAAGCCAGCCCAAGTGGTTGGAGCAGTTGAGGGGTGGTGCAGGATGTGCGATAAGGTGGGTTTGAGATGAAGTGGGTGGGATCTATTGTGTAGCAGTTTTAAGTTTGTCTTTGATAAGAACAATGAGATGCTACTGAAGGGCTTTTGAATGAAGTAGGAGGAAGAGGCAGCAGGAAGTACCATGATCACATTTGGATTCTGAGATCATCTGCGCTGTAGAAAATGGATAAGAGGACCAGAGGGAATAGAGGCTAGTATAAGAGATGATGAAAGCTCGGACTAGGTTGGTAATGGTGCAGCTGGAGAGAACTGGACAAATTCGATAGATATTTAGGAGGGAAGATTTATAGAGGTTAATGATGGATTAGATAGGGGGATTAAAAAACAGCAAAGTGTTGAGGATGACTCTTGGGTTTCTGACAGGATTCACCAAGACAGATAACATCAGAAGAACAAAGTTTGAGGGTAAAATTATGAATTCATTTTTGGAAAATTTGACTTTGAAGTTCTTTTGAGATATTCAAGAGGACATGTTAAGTAGGCTCAGCTCATGGGATATATATGTATCATAAACATATATGTGTATACACACACGCACAACATGTGTGTCATCTGCATGCAGGTAGTGACTTTCTCACCTGTAAAATGGGCGTACAATCCTGCTTCATAGGAATGCTGTAAGAGCTGACTTGGAGATGATAAAGTGCCTCAGCATGTATCAGTAACTGTGCTAGGCTAGGAGAGAGCAAGGGCCCACTACTGGGTCCCGCAGTGGGAGAGTAATATGGAAATGCCTGAGGAAATGCTGCAAGGAATGTCAGACGAGCAGCAGCCTGAATGCAACATGATAAACAGAATAGTCTGGTATATATTACTTTTGAAGGTTGATCACTAGATTCTGTTAGTAAGCTGCTTAACTCAGATGTCTAAATGAGCAGTTACTGAATCTGAAGCCTGGAAAGGCTGCTACTGATACTAACTACAACATTAAAGTATTCAAGGGAAGTTTTCATGGAAATTCATGAACATTTATTGAGGATCACTACTCCAACATGGCAAAGTCAGAGAAAAATTCCTGCAACTGGGGTAGATGTTGGCCACAGAAAGAAGTGGAGAGGTGTGTTCTAGGAGGAGTGAAGAGTACAGAGACTTACAAAAGCACAGGGCCATAAAAGCGCAGTGGGATGACAGAAGTGAAATTATCTTGGAATCAATAACATTTGGGGAGTGACAGGAGCTGCTACTAGATAAGTCAGGGGCCAAATGATGGAAAGCAACTAAGTGATGGGGACCCATTGGAAGATTTTAAGCAAGGAAATGACATGATTAGACTGGCTTTTAGATAGGAAGGTTCAGACCATCACATAGACCAGAGAATGGAATTGAAGACTGGAGAGACAAGGCTGTCAGTCACGATGCTATTGCAATAGAACAGCAAAAGATAAAAGCCTGATGTCCAGCAGGCATTTGGACAGTGGTCTGGATTGGAGATGTTTAGGGACATATTTGGGAATTATCAGCTTATAATGGGTAATTAAAATCAGAGTAAATGAAATAAACTAAGGAGAAAGTGTAAAGTGAGAAGAGATGTAGAATTTGAAAAGAACCCTGTGAAACAGCATCATTTAAGGAACAGGTGCAAGAAGAGACTCCTGAGAAGGTCTCTCATCCAATAATCCTCCTTCTCAAAATTTCTTCTTTATATCTAACTTAGATCTTTCATGCTGTAATCAAAGTCTATTTCTTCTGTCCACTCTCCAGTTGAGATAGAAAGCAGCTGTTCGTCATCTTGTATATAACAACCCTTCCTATGCTTGAATACTGTTATTAAGAAACCTGGTAGTCTTCTCTAACTTAGGCTAAATAATTTCTAGCTCCTATTTTTCCAACCCTTTAATCATCTCTGTGACTCTGTTGAATCCCTTCCACCTTCTCCACATCCCCCTAACTTGTGGAGTCTGTTGCTGGACGTTGTACTTTTGAGATTCACTTTCAGGATTGTGGAAGAATTTTCTTAAAATTTTATTGTGGTGACTGCATGTATCCCAGTGCTATGCTTGGATTTGCTCCATGTTAAATACAGGGTTTCTAGTAAACCAGTTTATTTTGGCTATTTATGTCTAACTGGCTAAGTTTTTGTATTTATTGTTAACATTAAATCCTTGTTGATTGTGACACTTCAAAGACGTAATTCTCAGTACCCTTATGTGATTGAATGAAATCAGTTGGTCTGCCCAGGATCTCATGGATGTCAGTTTGGGTAGCAGGTAAAAGCTTTGTACTCCATGTACCTGTATAGGATGATGTAGATTAAGAGTATGTTTTCTTCATCCCCCCTTTTTGTTTTAACTGTAAAATCAAATTAAACTGTAAATGCAAAGGAACCTCCCTTATTTCACTTCTCTCACATGTCTGTCTCCATCACTCCACTGTGAGCTCCTTGAAGGAGGAGCACAGTTCTGCTTATCTTTATATTCTCAGGTCACTTTTTGATCTCAAGGAAAATCACATTTGATACCTGCCTTAAATCAAGTGAAAAGGAAGGTCTTGACCAGCAATGGCACTCGAGTTGCATCCTGCTTGTCAGCTCCCATTGATTGGTAGTAATTTAGTTATTGCTGAACAATGTGATTAGAAGTATTCTGAAGTACAGGCGTGGATCATCAAAAAATGCTGTGGCGAATTGGAATTGTTCAGAATTAGAATTGTGACTTGCTCTAGCAAGTTGTTTACCACAGACATGAGACGTGGGAGAGGAGGCACAGGCAGCCCATATTGGCCATTAAGAACAACCACCACAGGAGGTATGCCGTCCTTCCTACCCAATGCCTTGGTCTCAGCCTAGTAATGGACTACTCCTATAAGAAAGAAGACAGCACTTTGCTCACTTTCTAGATCATAGCAAAGACAACAGAACATCTCAGAGGTCATGGCCCTACCTAAGAAGAAAATCTATCCACCCACTCATTTTGCCCAATTGCACAAGGTCTATTTTTAGTAGCTCTTGGAAACTGTGTGAGTGCTAATCTGCATGATTGCCACACACGGTTCTAAAATGTCACTACAAGAATTATGTTCACGATTCTTTCCTTGAAGGTGCTCAGAAGATAGTTTTGATTTAACTTAAAAGTCAACGAAAATAATAGTTTTTTAAAATTAATCAAAGAATTCAGCTGCCACTTTAAAACTTCCACAAGAAGTCTTATGGTGCTGTTGCTGTTGCCTTGACAGCATGTTGTCAAATGAGGTATTAATAAACAAAGAACTGAATCACTAAAAATTTAGGGATGTCTTTGCTAGAAAGGTAGAGCTTGGTATAAAAGTTGAACTAGGAGGAGGAACATACTGAAGAATTCCCATGTTGGGGGTATTGTCAAGCCTCTGGAATGTAAGACATAGTCCTGAAGAGCTGTCAGTACATTCAATTCTAGATGCTTCTGTTTGCTTGCTTGTTTTTGTCATCGTTGTTCTGTGCTTCTTCCCTTAACCTGAGCCTCCATGTATAGCGTTTGGAGAGCGACCTCAAAGACATATAAATTAATGATAAATCAAGCAGGTTGATCCACTCACCATAGGTACTGTGTCTACAGTCCACAGTTAATGGTGGAGAGAAGCACTCTAAAAGTATCACCTCACAGGGAGTTGAGAGAGAAAAATTCTCTCTCTACTTTCTTTCTGAGTTACTTGACCCCTTGACATAATTTTAACTATCACTTGGTAATGGCACCAAGTCTGAAGGTACACCCCAAAACTTCGTCCAGAGCTGCTGGTTGTGTGCTGAATGTATGCTCCAGGTCCACCTCAGACTCAACAGGTCGAAAATGGTTCAAGTCCTCACTTCCTGTTAAACCCAGCCTTTCTCCTGTGTTCTCTGTTGTACGTGGTATTGATGCTATGCTCCACAATTATCTTGAACTCTTCCATTTTCTGTATTTCCCACATTCAGCCAATCACCAAGTCTTACCAGTTATACCTGGTAATTAGTTCTTGCGTCCTCTTCCTACTCTCCACCTCTGCTGCCACTGTCCCGGTGCAGGCTCTCATCCTCTCTCATCCCGAATACTGCAACATCCTCTTAGCCAGTGTTCTAGTCTCTGGTCTGGCCCTGTTCATATCTTACCATTTTGTCTCCCTATTTAAAAAGTTCATGGGCCGGCCCCGTGGCTTAGTGGATAAGTGCGCGCGCTCCGCTGCTGGCGGCCTGGGTTCAGATCCCGGGCGCGCACCGACGCACGGCTTCTCCGGCCATGCTGAGGCCGCGTCCCACATACAGCAACTAGAAGGATGTGCAACTACGACATACAACTATCTACTGGGGCTTTGGGGGAAAAATAAGTAAATAAATAAAATTAAAAAATAAAAAGTTCGGTGACTCCTCATTGCTTGTAAGATAAAGTTCAAGCTCCTTAACATGGAATTCAAGAATTCTATGATCTGGTTCCCATCTAACTTTCTATTTTAATCTCTCATCACTCCTCCACTTCTTGTCTTTCACTTTGCTGTCTAGCAATGGTGCTGTTTCTCCTCTGTCTCTATCTGGAACGCCCTCCCCTTCCCTACCCTCTTGCTCATCATTTGGTTAATTCCTAATTATTCTTTAATAAAACCTATCTCAGTTACCATCTCTTCCTAGAAGCTCTTTTCTACCCACACACACACACAAACACATATACATACATGTAAACCTTTGTACTTTTCTAATACCCAGGACCCATGCCTATCTTTCCCCTTACCACATTATATTAACATGCCTATGCATGGATTTGTCTGCACCGCCATGCTATGAACTCCCCAAAGGGACACTGTGTCATATTTACCTTTGTATCCATAACACCCTAGCATGGTGCCTTACACTGATAATCTTCCTGTGGATGTTGACTGAAAAAATGACAGAGTGTCATTATTGGTGCATGTAACAGAACACAATTAGAAGCAATAATATTATCGACTTGAATTTTCAACAGATTATACTGAAATGAATAATACAAAATATAGTGATTAAGCAAGGACAATAACTCTCGTTTGTACTTTTAAGTCCCCTAGAAATCATTGAAGCCTGTATTTCAAGTGAATATAGCAAATATGAATAAGTGTAATTATCTTTAGTGCCAAACTCTCATAAATGACTAAGTAATGTAGTCATGTGCCGCATAACAATGTTTTGGTCAACGCCAGAGCGCATGTACAACGGCAGTCCCATAAGATTAGTACCACGTAGGCTACGTGTGTAGTAGGCTGTACCATCTAGGTTTGTGTAAGTACACTCTGTGATCGCACAATAATGAAATTGTCTAATGATGTGTTTCTCAGAATGCGTCCCTGTCGTTAAGGGACACATGACTGTATTTAAAGGTTGCTAACCAAATCAGGATTGTTAAGTAACACACTTCTAAATGAAAGTATTTAGACCAAAAAAACATTTTCGTGGAGACGTACAAGCCCCTCTTAGAAGGAAAATGCACAAAAAAGTATTACTATTATTCAAAGCATTGGACTATTAGAATCATCAGTATTACAAGAATTGAAAGAGTAGCTAGTCATGCCCCTTTCTTTCCTTCATTGTCAGTCTTCAGTTAAATAGATCATCTAAGTTCTAAAAGTATACATTTTTTCTCCCTGTAGTACCAATACTATTTCCGTTTTGAATGAAAAATTTTACATATAGTCCATAATATTTTCATTTTTCTTAAATTACCTCCTAGGCCTCACCCCCTGCCCCCTAAAAGTTGATAACCAAGATTCTAATATGATGAACAGGATAACAATTCCTCATTTGTGGGTGTTGGAATCTAGGCCTTTCTTTGCTAGTCACTTTCCCTGTTGATCCCCCAGGTTAGTTACTTATTTTCCCTGCTAACATGTTTTATGGTTGTGTGTGTTTGTTAAATCATCTACATATGTACTTCTGCAAGGATTTTTTGAAAAATCTTAGGTATTATAAGACAGCTACAATTTTAATCATCAGGTTTGAAACTTTGATATTTTTGTTTTTAAAAAGAAACTCATGGAAATACTTACTTGCTTATTTTGGAGTACCTGATGAATTTTAACAATTCATTCTTTGAATATTTTGTTTATTGGGCATTCTATTTTTACTAGAAAGCAGGTTCTTCATATTTTGCTCACTGAAAATTATGCAAGCATATGACCATGACTAAAATACCTATCTGCGCAGTCGTTAGTTGATTAGTAGGGATGTTGGATCCATATTAGTGTCTTCAGACATTTCAGTGAGAGGATACTGAAAAGGCAGAGAGACCACAGTTACTTGGTTAGAGCTCTTTGTGGTTCTGTTTAATTTTTACCATAAATAAGTTTAAAATGAGATAGTTTAATGTGAAATTTACTTTTCATAGCTAAGGGACAGTCTGAGTAAAAATGCCTCTTCCCTGAACTCACATGAAACAAAAAGATGCTCTCTGTCTTCTTAAATACGTACAATTATGCCTCGTGTGTTACTTTCTAAAAGATATCAGTATTTTTAACACTCATTCTCTTTCAGTTTGATAAAATCAAAAATCTTTAGAGATAATTTCACATAATTTATACTTCTTTTAACTAATTTGTACAGTCAGAATAATAATTCCATAAATACCATATGTTCTTGATAGATATGTATTGAATGAATAAACAAAGCAATCAATTAATGACATTAAGAAGGATGATGCGTTTTAAAATTTTCTGTGTAGTATTTTAAATATGTTATGGTGGATCTCTTATTATGTGACTGTTCTTTTGTGACTGCCCATCCCTTGATTCCTAGCAGAGCTGCCAAGTTCCCACGTGATGCTGCTGGTTGCAGTGGTGGGTACTTGAAATGAGCTGGACCAATGAATCCTAGATTTTTTGAACTTTTGATCTAGAAAATAAGGTCAATAGCTTTCTTTTTTTTTTTTTTTTAAGATTTTATTTATTTATTTATTTTTCCCCCCAAAGCCCCAGCAGATTGTTGTCTGTCATAGCTGCACATCCTTCTAGTTGCTGTATGGGGGACGCGGCCTCAGCATGGCCGGAGAAGCGGTGCATCAGTGCTCGCCCGGGGTTCCGAACTCAGGCCGCCAGCAGCAGAGCACATGCACTTAACCGCTAAGCCACGGGGCCGGCCCAAGGTCAATAGCTTTCTAATGGTTCAGATTATAAAGTGTAAAGTCTGGATGGTGTTACTGGTAGCGTAGCAGTCTGAAGTGTAGGCTCTGAGCTTGAAGAGGCTTCCACTGGCCAAAGATGGGACAATTTGAGCATCAATAAATAATAAATAAATTATTAATAATAATTAATAAATAATAAATAAAAATAATAAATGCAATGGATTGAAACAATCAAATATGTTAGAATTTATGAGTTCATAATGACACTAAAAAATATTAATTGGTTACTTTTGCTAGGGAACCAACTCATTATTTTGAACACTAGTTAATAAAGGAAAAGAACCAAGGATTTATCTTGCCTTCCTTGAGTTTACTGTACATTCTGGTAATTAAATAATTACTGTAGAAAAGTTTTCTCTGTAGAACTATTCCAGCTAATAAACAAAGAAGGAATGGTGGAATAAATTACGCTCGTTTGCAAACCCATAACGGACTTTGCAGTACAATATCCACTAGCCATTCATGGTTATTGAGCACTTGAAATGTGGCTGGTCCAAATTGAGATATGTTATTAGCAGTGGTGTGCTGGTAAATGTTTAATAACTGGCTCTCTGAGTTGGGAAAAAACCTGCTTTGTGGTGTTTGCTGTGGTGTAAATACTACCACCATAGCCAATTTCAAGCTACTAATAGAATGTCATGAATGTAGAGCTGGCATGAGATACTCACAATCGCTCTGGTGAGCCAGTGTGAGGCAGCTCCAGCACCCAGTAGCTGCGAGTGGAAAAAATACACGAGAATTTGAAGACTTAGTATGAAAATAAGAATATAAAGTCTCAGTCATTTTTAATGAATGTCAAAATGATAATAGTTTGATATATTGAGTTAAATATATTATTAAAATTAATTTCACTTTTAAAAAGACGAGGGGTACTAGAACATTTAAAATTACATATGTGGCTCATATGTTTCTCTTGGGCAGTGATGCTCTAAACGATGATCATCACTAACTGCCATCATATCAGGTAGGTAGACAACCAGATATTATGTGACTCCTGATGAGAGTATACGACACAACTGTGATGTAATCTTTTCAAAGAACCAAACCTGTACAAGATCAATCCCCTAGGATAAATTACTAGGTTAGCAGGAAATACAGGAGACAGAGGAACATGTTAAATGACATCGTAGGGCTACTGTCAGCAAAATCCAGGACGTGGGATATGCTATAGCACCCAGTTTCTTCAACAAATACATTGCAAGAGAGGAAAAAGAGAAATGGAGAGAGAACCTGTACAGTAAAAGAGACTTAAGGAACTGTCAACCAGTTATAATTTGGGAACCTTATTTGTGTCTTCATTCAAACAAACGTAATGTATGAAAGAAGCCCCTTTATGAAATTTATGAGACAACTGGAAATTTGAACACTGACTGGATATTTGATGATACTAAGGGATCATTAATAGTTTAGGTGTGACAGTGGCATTTTTATTATGTTTTTTAAAATCCTTATTTTTTAGAGATAGATACTGAAATATTTACAGATAAAATGATATGATGTCTTGGATTTGCTTAGATGGTTAGTCCATGCATGGGATGAATTGCACTAGTCTCTACTTCTGTGTATCTTCAAAATACTCCATAATAAAAAGTTAGTGAGTGTGAGCTCTTGCGCTAGACTGATTGGGTTTGAATCCTGGCTCTGCCACTTTATGACCGTGTGATCCTGCATAAGTTACTGTGCCTCAGTTTCCTCATCTGTAAAATGAAAATATTAATTGTATCTACTTCAGAGGTTATGAAAATTTAATTAATTGATATAAAAGAAAGGAAGGAAGTAGATGTGCATAGGAACAGAGGCTTGAGACCGCGGGGACTGATGTGATTCAAGTCCGTGGGTCCAGTTCCCCGAGACCCATATTTCTCTCCATAGGTCCCATAAAACACTCCAGAATCCTCCTCATCCATTCCCCTTTTTGCTTAAGCAAGTTCAAACTGTGTCTCTGTCACTTGCAACTAAAACAGTGCCAACTAATGGATAAACGTACACTTTCAGTCTAATGTCCTAAGAGATGTGAAGCTTTTTTTGTGCTGGGAGCAGCCAGTCTTTGATTGGTTACTTTTCTGTAGTTGCTACTTGGGATCCATGATGGTAGCCTCTCAGTTTGCGTTATTTGATGTTTAGCGCAGAATTTAGAAGCTTTCCTTCATTTTATTGATTGATTGTTTAACTTAAGAAGGTTAACTTGACTGCTCTATGATTTCATTTAAGTTGAAAGATTTAAGGTAGCTTTGGTACTTCCAAGGAGTTGTATGTCTGAAATAACAGTATTTTGTTTTTTGAAGTTCTCTAGGCCAGTTACCTCCAAAGTATCATGATTTATTGGGGCACATGAAATAGATACCATTTTAATTTCTATTTATTTTATCTATACAATAAATTAATTACTAATGTTTAATGTAGAGATTGGCAATATTTCATGATTTACAAATAAATACAATTTATGGGGCTACTGACTAAGAAAATTTTTTTACTCATAATCTTGGGAAATCAAAAAAGTTAGAGATCGGGCTGGCCCCGTGGTGTAGCGGTTAAGTGCTCGCGCTCCACTGCTGGCGACCCAGGTTCAGATCCCGGGCATGCAACAACGCACCGCTTGTCAGGCCGTGCTGTGGCGGCATCCCATATAAAGTGGAGGAAGATGGGCACGGATGTTAGCCCAAGGCCAGTCTTCCTCAGCAAAAAGAGGAGGATTGGCATGGATGTTAGCTTAGGGCTGATCTTCCTCACACACACACAAAAAACTTAGAGATCGCTTTTCTCAACCAATGGGTTTCAAACCTTCCTTTATGACAACTGTCTGATGCAACCCAGCCCAGCCTCATTCTTCCAACTGCTTACTTCTTCAAATTGAATTTATAATATTCACTCCCCATACTCTTCTCACTCCCTCTGGGGTCCCAATCCCATTAATTAACACCTCCTTCTTACTTTGGAAATATGGCCAATCAGTCCAGAAACCTTCCTATCCCTCATACTCTAAGGCAATCAATCACAAATCCTGTCTGTTCTACTTCATAAATATGTCTTGAATCTATCCAGTTCTCTCTACCCAATGAGATGTGTTATCAAGTCTCACCTGTACCATTGTGATGACCCCTCCTAAATAGTCTTTCTGCATTCACATTGATTTCTCTCCAATGTGTTCTCTACCAGGCAGATGTAGTGATGTCTTTAAAACACAAATCTGGTCTTGTCCCTCTCTGGTTTAAAACCTTCAGTGTCTATTCATTGCTCTTAGATAAAGCCCCAAACCTTTAAGTCCCTGCATGATCTCCCTCACCCCACCTCTCCACTCTCTTCACCATGCTCCACCCAAAGTGGTTGCCTTCCAGTTTTTCAAATACCATGCTGCTTTCTGCCTTGGGACCTTTAGATGTAACGTTCACTCTGCCTTGAATGCTTATACCTACTGCTTTGCCTGACAAACTCCTATTTACTTTTCTAGTTCCAACTTAAGTGCCAGTTCCTAAGGACCCTCCAAGGACCTTAGCTGAAGTCCCCAACTCTCAAAGTAGCGTGGGCTTTTCTTTCAAAGCATGTATATATATTAATATCTACCTGCCCTACTAGCTTGTAAGGTCAGTGAGAGCAGGAACAGTATTCCCAATGTCAAGCACAGCATCTGTCACAAAGTACTAATGAATATTTGTTGCATTAATGAATGGAAAAATGTCTTTAACTGTGGTTAATTCCTTACCCTGTCCGTGTCTCTAAATGACTACTTTAGGGATAAATTTTCCTATTTGTTCTCGTTCGTTTATTCATTTATTCTACAAATAATTGTTCTAGGTACCACTCTCTTTCGACTGATTTGTAGTTGTTTATGTTTCCCAGGATATCATTTGTAACCAAACAATTTATGAAGTTTAAGGCTTCTACACAGACAAACTTGAGTTCTGGTCACTGCACTACCACTTACTAATTGTAGAGATTTGAGGCGTGTTAATTAATTATATCTGTCTTAGAGGGTTTTGATGACGGCTACGTAATAGAAGGTAGGTAAAACAGTGCAGTTCATGACATCTAGTTGGAGCCCCATGAATGTTCTTTTCTGTCTGACCTCAATAGTTAAAGAAAAAGGACTTAGTCCTTGCTCCCTCTGGGTATAATTCTGAATCCCTTCTCCCTAAACACTAATCAGAAAAGTCTCTGAGGCGAAATTCAGAGAGATCTCTCCAATTTTAATCCCTTATTAGCTTAGTGAGTAATTAAGTTTTCTGTTTGGTAAGTAAAAATTGGATCTGAGTTCTATAATTTAGGCTGTTATCTGTATGCTTAACAAAGGAGAAAATTACAATTTTCCACGGATCTTATCCCCTCTTTCCCAGAACAATCAAATAGAAGATCAGACTAGCAGCAGGATATGGAGTTGATTCTGGAGTCAGGAAGCTGTTATACTAATGTGCATGGGGCGATGAGGGCCTCTTGGCAGAGGAGTAGAAGGGAAGGGCGAAGAGGAGAAACATCCCAAAGGGAGGCCTTTTCTGACAATCCCCCTTTCTACCTATCATTTTGTTCTAATTCTCTATGAAGCACTTACCATTATCTGGTATTTTTCTTATTTGTTTACTTCTTTGCTTATTGACTTTCTCTCTCCTCTAGAATGTAAGCTCCAAAAGATAAGGAACCTTGTCTGTCCTGTTTGCCATTATATACCTAGCGCCCAGAGCAATGCATGGTATAAAGTAACACTCGGTATGCATTTGTGGGATGAGTAAATGGTTACTGGAAATGAGAAGCAACCAGATAGAGTCAAAATAATTTCAAGATTTAAAGCTTGACCCAGATAATAAGGTGCCAATGATAAGGAGAAATATTCTTGCAGAGGGAGTAGGGAGGTTTTTGTTTTGTTTTGTTTTTTTGTAGGAGGAGATATGAATTTTAATAGTTTTAGATATATTGAGTTGAAATGATGATAAATCCCTAAAGGTGAAAATTTCTGATGTATGGCTATTTATACTATAGGATTCCTTTTGAAATTGAAATTTAAACAGAACAAACAGGGCCGGCTCCGTGGCTTGGCGGTTAGGTGTGCGCGCTCTGATGCTGGCGGCCCGGGTTCGGATCCCGGGGGCGCCCCGAGGCACCACTTCTCCGTCCAACGTGAGGCCGAGTCCCACGTACAGCAACTAGAAGGATGTGAACCTATGACATACAACTATCTGCTGGGGCTTTGGGGGGAAAAAACTGAATAAATAAAATCTTTAAACAGAACAAACAAAACCCACTTTAGTTCCAGGCCCTGTCCTAGGCCCTAAGAACACAAGGCTGCCCTTTGGGAGCCCATAATTAGCAGGAGGAAATAGACTACTAATTATGATATAAAGTAAAAGTTATGATAATAGAGTGATCAACACATTGTATTGGAGCACAGAGGAGGGAATAAGTAATTCTGTTGAAGTTATAGAAGTCCAGGATGCCTTCCCAGTGTGAAAAGATGAGTAAGTACTAAATTCAAGGAAAATAAGATTGGGGGGAAAGCCCTGAGCTTGGTAGTATTATTCACGTACAGTACACAGTCTGTGCTCAACAAATCATTGGAAGATGATTGATGGACGTTAAGCCAGGTGCTGGTTATTTAAGAAAGAGCATATCCAGGGGCTGGCCCGGTGGCGTAGTGGTTAAGTTCGCGCACTCCGCATTGGCAGCTGGGGGTTCGCAGACCTGGATCCTGGGTGTGGGACTGCACACCACTTATCAGGCCATGCTGTGGCGGCAGGGCGTCCCACATCTAAAGTGGAGGAAGATGGGCACGGATGTTAGCCCAGGGCCAGTCTTCCTCAGCAAGAAGAGGAGGATTGGCAACAGACGTTAGCTCAGGGCTAATCATCCTCACCAAAAAAAAAAAAAAAGAGTATCCATATCATTGTCTATTTTGTTGATGTTAGAAACCATGCTTCTGAAGAATTTTTAGTAATATGAGAAAATGTTTGTGCTATAACAGTTTTTAAAAAGTAGGATACAAAAGTACACACACAGTTGGATTCTAAAGCTTTATTTTCTTCTTTTTGGAGTTTCCAAATGTTTCACATAGAGGATATATTAATCACCCCCCAATTCATAACAAACGTATTTACAAAGGTAGCGTGGAAGAAATAAAAATAGGAAAAAAAGAGATGGAAAGGAGGTGCATAAGAATGTTAATCATAGTTGTCTCAGGATGCTGGGGTTATGTGTGATTTTTGTTTCCCGCTTCCTACTTTTCTGAAATTTCAAGGTTTCCACAAGGAACTATAAATATTAAAATGTGAAAAATTTATCATATAGTCATAGATTTCATTTACTTGTTCACTAATTTGTTTAACAAATAAGTATTTGTTTATGTGGTTGGCACTTTCATTAGTGCTAGAGTTAGAAACTTAGAGGTTATTTAATACAAGCCAGAGGGGTCATAAGACAACCTTAGTTAGGTAGTTAGTGACAGAACTACAACAGGGATCACTCTCCTCTGGTTCCAGACTCACCTCACTTTTATCATTTTCACATCATGTACAAGAAGGACGTGATTTGACCAACCACATAATCAAATAGCAGTATGTTCCTTAGTGGACAACCCTTCCTTTTCCCTTTGATGCACTATCCTCACATTCTTCATTCAAGAGTTCCGTTTTGTAAGTACTGTGTCTCTAGTCTGAAACCTTCAAAGGCTACTCGTTATCTCTCAAATAAAGTTTGGACTTTCCACCCTGACATTCAAGGCCTTCTCCAGTCTGGTTTTTACATGCTTCTCAGATATTACATTTGGTCTGCTCATTGCTCATGTGTAGAAAATAACAAACTTATCTATGATTTGTGCCCTTCATGCTCCATGACTATTCTCAGCTTCTCCCCTATTATTAAGGAATTTTCTCAACAGAGTTGTGTGGCAGGAGGGGGAGACAGCCGACGGCCAAACAGGACCGAACCCTAAACTATCAATCATAAAGGCTTAACTTCTATTTGGTTCACCACTTAACAGGTATGTCATCATTAGTAAATAATTTTGGCCTCTTCGAAAAGCCTGTGCACTTCACAGGGTTATTGTTCATTTTTTCATCTATGAATTCTCATGTAACGCGTTTTTACTGCATGTTTACTACTCATGAGGCTCTGTGTTAGGTACTGGGCATTCATCAGAACAAGACGGGCATAGGGGGCTGGCCCGGTGGTGCAAGCAGTTAAGTGTGCGTGCTCTGCTGTGGCGGCCCGGGGTTCGCCGGTTCGGATCCCAGGCGCACACCGACGCACCGCTTGTCAAGCCATGCTGTGGCGGCTTGACATATAAAGTGGAGGAAGATGGGCCCATATAAAGTGGAGGAAGATGGGCATGGATGTTAGCCCAGGGCCAGTCTTCCTCGGCAAAAAGAGGAGGATCGGCAGATGTTAGCTCAGGGCCGATCCTCCTCACCAAAAAAAAAAAAAAAAGAACAAGATGGGCATAGTCTCTGTGATCATGGGTCTAGGAGGGAAAAGACAAAAACACCGAGTAAACTGAAAATAAACAAAGCGGTTACAAATTGTGGCAAGTGTTATGAAGAAACAAATGAGAGAGAAAGAAAGAGAAACTTTAGAAAAGGATGATAATATTTTAGCCAAAATATGAGAAGGAACTATCTTAGCTAATAGTAGAGAATGTGTTTTTTAAGCAGAACTGCATGTACAGAAACCCTGAGATTGGAAAGGCTTTATAATATTGGAGGAATTAGAAGAAGACTCTTGCCGGGAGTGAAGTGAATGAGAGAGAAGGGCATGAGGTTACGATGGAGGTAGGCAGGGTCCAGATCTGTAGTAGACATATGGATGTTATTCTAAGAGTTATGGGCTAGCAGGAGAGTGTTAAACCAGCGAGTGACAAAGTCTGATTTAAATTGTTCTACCAGTTGTGTGGAGAATGGAATAAAGTAAAAGCCATCAATTGTAACCCAAGGCAGTAATGATGAATGCTTGGACTAGGGAGGGGCAGCATAGGTAGAAAGAGAGACGTAGAAATACTCAAGATGTATTTTGGAGGTAGAAATTATGAAGACATTATAAAATAATGAATTGAACAAAGTTAGTAAACTACAAAACGCTGTGTATATGTTGACTTTTACTGTCACCCCTCCGAGCCTTGTTGAACTAAGAGGTCTGCATTGAGTTCCTGTGCTGCCGATGGGACGTCATTGTATCTGCTCTTCGCATCTGTATGGTATCACCTGTCTTATCCAGCTACATGTGCTTTTAAAAAATGTACCTTGTTCTTAAATTCTCAATATAAAATTCATTTATTCAAGAAATATTCATTAAACAAAAAATATTGAGCTCTTAGCATAAATCCACAGAGGTAGTATATTTGAATATAAATTGATTCAGAACATAATTTATATATTATTCAAAGATATAGTTGCTCTGTAAACGGCTCTTTAAATACAAAAGAAGCTCCTTTATCAAACTGTGAGAATTATGTGCTGGCATAAGCAAAGTATGTTGATGGAAAATAGCAGAACAGAATCATAATTTGCACTGGAATTTGAGGTTACAGAGACTCAGTATTTTTATGTCTAAATAAATAATGACAAATTGAGTAAAGAAGAGTAAGAATAACCATTGCATAGAAATATGACTGATTTTAGAACCTTTCTTTTACTAATAAGATGTAGTACAGTAAATTAATCTTGGTGAATTTTCCTATACCTTAATAAACCGAAATATGCTTCTGTACAAACAAGAAGTCCTCCTACCTGCCAAAACAAAACTCAAAACAAAATAAAAAATGCTTCCTTTGCTCCAATTTAACCTTAACATTCTTTGAGGAGGTTCTGAATTTCAAATAGATGCAATCACTCCCAAATAATGACAAATGCTAGCCTATCTGCCTACTTCAAGTCTTAGCCTTTGTTTAAAGTAAATGGATTAACATTTTCATTGTGGGGATTTTCTCCAATCTAGGTTTGATAGGTTATCAGCAATTTAAAAAACTTCACCACCACAGCCCATCTTAGCTCTTTCTCTTCACTCTTCCCCACTGCTCCCCAAACACCTTTCTTCCCCACAAGATCATATGACTTAGTGTTTTGAATGTGGGCAATGGTCTAGTACCTTCCTTTAAGCACACAGTTGCAAAAGTTTCTCCTTGTTGAGAAGCTTTTGATAAATGTTTGCCTAATATTATTTTTAAGTCCAGGTGTCTCTTAAAATTTTTTCGTATGGAAAAAGTTAATTATCTGATTCTGTTCTTTCTCTATTGCTTTTTCAGAGCATTTCTCGTACTAGGCAGATCAAAGCAAGTTTTCGAGGATTCTTGGTTCTAAGCACCCCAAGGGGTAACTTGATGGTCCCCTCGGTTCTGCGTGCCCAGAGCTGTGGCTAGGACTTCTGAGCATCTGTGTTTTCCTGTGTAATCTGATTCCCTGCTGATTATCTGGATTGGCCCAAAGGACAAAGTGGCCTAAGTCTTAACAGGTCCATGCATGGCATTCAGGAACCAGAAGAGAGTTTCTGTGCTGTGATCAGAGCTTGCCATCGAGGCACTTTCTTTCTTCCAGAGAGACTCTTTTTTTTTATTTTGACAGGCTTCATTTTGGTTCTGATTACTACTATGAATATGATGGCCTCTTGAATTGTGCTTCCTTTTTTTTTTTTTCCATTTCTTCATTATTTGGTCAAGTATATGTTCTCTATCTCTGAATGTTTCCTAAACACTGACATTTATAGGCTACATAATTTCATTGTCTCATCAATAATGGAAAATTGAAAAACAGTTACGGTAGATATTGATCTGTATTCTCTTGCAAATGTATAGTCATTATATATATATTTTATATATATATATATATATAATATGTATATACACACATAGAAAATATATGAATATATCCCCTGAATGTGCAGATTTCCATTTATTCCTGTCTCCCTTCCTCCATCCCTTCTGACCAGATCTCAAGTTTACATCAGCTATGAGCAGAGCAACCATTTCTTACAAGAGGAGACACATCTACCTTCTGACAAAAATAGTTTTCTAGGGATGGCAGTCCTGAACTAAGTCCCTGACTTTCCGTGCCCTTCCCCTCACCAGCAGTGACAGAACCTTCGCTGTCAGCGTGGAGATATTGGGACTCTGGAAACTGGAGAGGCAGTCAAATGCAGCAGAGCTGGCCCAGGAGCTGAGAAGGGCTAGCTTCTTTCCAGTATGAGCTCTGGAGATCCTATGCAAGACACTTACTTAGCTCCTCTAAGCCTCAGTTTCTCTTTCAGTTAAATAGGAATAATACCTTACAGGTTCAAATGTATAGCAAAGTATTTTATAAAGTGATATACTAACGTTAATTGTTGCTATCATTTAAAAGTAAAGGCAGAAATTGTAAATAAACAAACAAATAAAAGTCGGAATTTAAAGAATCTAACTTTGGACCTGGTCCAAAAATACCTTGTCCTAACCTGAATTTCCCCCCTTTCTGTTGTTAAATTGCATTACGTTCTTCCTCCAAAAAACATAAATGTTCGAAATAATATATATTCCCTGTCTTTTTTTTAGAAGAGCTCTGTAAATATTGAGAATCCATTAGTCATTCACATATGGGTGTTCAATTAGAATGTTTTGATGGAAAGTTGAGATAACTACACTGAGGGCATGGGAGTTTTATTACGGAAGAAAGAAGCGATCATTAGGAAATATGACATTTTTAAGGAGTTGGAACAGGCCCAAATGGAGGGAAGCAATGAGAACTTGAAGACAGCATGAGGGTCCTGGAGAAGCACCAGCATGAAAGAAAAATAGGGAGGAAAAGGTGGAGATAAAAAGACAGACTTCACATTTTCTAGAATTTTCCTCTTTATATTGAAAATGGGGAGAAAGCTCTCTTCGTTCCACTTTCCTCAGTAACACTTCTAGGACCCAAAATTCAAACAAGTGATATACATCCAAGATTGACCAGGTTTTTGTGCGCTTGCCTAGGAACTCAACCATCACAGTGTTTCCGAAAGAAAAATGTATTCCAACTTTCAAAGAGCCAGCCCTCAAATGCATTTTTGAAATGCAATCTGTTTGAAAGTGAAATAACCAAGCGGCCTGTATAAGTTATCTTTCAAAAAGAATTTGCAGTTAGAAACATATCAACTTCTACGAAAAACTGTTTTCTGATGGGGGCTAAATCTTGTGGAACTATCTTGTATACTTTTTGGAAGGAGATGGGCTATAAATATGTAAATGAGGTGTGCAGATAACATTTAGGTAGATTTTAAGATTTTTAAGACAGAGCTATAGAATAGTTTCGCTACGTTCAGACATTTCTAGAATCAACTATTCACTTTAGGACAGAATGGGGCTTCCTTAAATATATCCTAAGAATAATCTCATCTACAATAAATCATATCTATGTGAAAAAAAGCTCTGCAAAACATTTATAATACTATAGCCACGTCCATGGTTTGTTAAAGCCCTTTCAGAGTATTTAAAATCACTTATACTCACGATTTAAAAAATAAAATGGCAAGTTGGGGGTGAAATAATTTCCAAAGTTCAACAAGTACTCGAAATTTTGTCAATTAGGATAGGTACAAGCTAGAATTTCTCCTACAGTAATTTTACTCAGATAAATGATATGATTAATGAATAATTCATTGCTAAATTATTCTAGCCAATTCATCCCTTTTACACACTAGCTTATGACAGCAACGCCAGTAAACTTTGTGTTCAAGACAAGAACTAACTTATTTTTCCTTCTAAGGGCAGTCATCCATAAGTAGGGTGACTATAATTTTTGGTCCAAATCAGGACACTCTGCTTCAGAAAAACGCTAAACCAGATGAGATATCAGGACAATGGGTGTAAAACAGGACTATCTGGGGAAATCATGACTATGGTACCCAATTCATAACTGCGATTTGGCTGCCCAAATTTCTATCTCAACACAGCATGATCTGCAATAGGAGAGAGAGAACATGGCAGGGCAAAGAACCCTGAGCCAACTGACTTGGGTTCCCTCCTAGAGAATAAACACATCATCCACCAGCTCTTTAAACTAGGGAAACGTAGACCTCCTTCTTTTCCTTCACCTCCTTTCAACCAATTATCAAGTCTCATTGTTTTCGCTTCCTAAGTCCATCCACTTCTCCCCATTCCGCTCGCATACCTTAGCTCAGGTCACCTTTATCTATCACCTGCATTATTGCAACAGCTTCCTGTTGGCTCCCAGTTTTACCTCCTGACCCTTCCAATCCATTCTTCACGCTGATGCCTAATTGATCTTTCTCAATTGATCCTTCTGCTTCTTAAAATCCTTATTGGGTCCCTTTGTCCTCAGATCAATCTTTAGCTCGTGCTGTAAGGCCCTTCATAATTGGATGCACATCTCTGCCTCCTCTCTTAAAAACCCCTCGCCCACTCCAACTGCACACTGTGCTTCAGCATATTGAATTATGTTCAGTTCCTGGAATGCAACTCCCATTGAACTATATTTTGCATAAACACTTCCTCCTCCACGCTCCCCATCCTAGCCCACCCCATCCCACTTCTGTGCCTGAAATTCCATCTTTGTCATTTCCATCTCAGTTTAGAAAGGACTTCCTCCAGGATGCCGGCCTCCCCACAGGCCCCAGATTCTCCCTCAGTGCTACCATCCCAGTGATCTCTACTTCCCTCATCGGAGTACTTGATCCAACTATGGGTCACTTCTCTGAAATCGCACTGGAGTGTGATCTCTGTGAGGGCCTAAACTTCAAAATTCCCTGACCCTGACCTTCCAGCAACATGCTTTGCAAAACAAGTCAAGAAAATCTACTTGCTTTCATGAATGCTGCCCTGACTTGGTGCACATTCCTAACCCCCAGCCTCCAGGCTAATTTATATATTCTTTTGCAAGTCACAGTAAATAACTAATCATACCATCCTCTCTCACTCATTCCCCGCCCCCTCATGCTCTAAGGCTTCTCCTTCAGTGGAAATGAATCTCATGTACCTTATGAGTGCCCCAGGGCAAACAACATATGGAAAGGAAAATTGGCTTATTGCCACAAAAAACACCAACTCAGCAGATTTTTCTTTCCTCCTAAATTTAACTCGATGAAGAAAAGTGCTTACATCACCAAAGCTTCAGCAACCCCAGGGAAATCACTGACAGCTGATTTCTCAATCTCTCCTCAGAGTACTGTAGAGGGCAAATGCCTCCAGTTGTAGGATCTGTGCACTCACAAATGGGTGAAGGTGCTTAAAAATCGTAAAATGCTATGTAAGTATAAAATACTAAATATATTCATTAAGATATATTTATGATCACTATATTCTTGTTTCAAGTTTGAGACTGTCCTTCAAAAGGAAACAGAAGCATAGCCTCCCCCTCATTTTGGAGGCAGAAAAATTCAGCCTATGTGAGAATAAACAATGAGAATAATCTTAGAGCAAACGCTATAGTGGTCTTCTGGAATCGAGGATGAAGGCAGCAACAACCATCCCTGGCTAAAGGCGTCTGCTTCCTCATGAGTTCTGTCTCAGCCACAACCCTTTTGAAATTTCATGTCCGGGGCCGACCCCGTGGCTTAGCGGTTAAGTGCGCACGCTCAGCTACTGGCGGCCCAGGTTTGGATCCCAGGCGCGCACTGACGCACTGCTTCTCCAGCCATGCTGAGGCTGTGTCCCACATACAGCAACTAGAAGGATGTGCAGCTATGACATACAACTATCTACTGGGGCTTTGGGGAAAAAAATAAAAATAAAAAAAAAAATAAATTTCATGTCCAGGGCAATAGCCAACTGGACAAAATGTTGCCATTTGGAACCAGTATGCCCAGAGTTAAAGAGAAAAAAATGCCCTTTGGATTTTAATTTCAGTAGCCCTTTCTTTCTCTGGATATCCGTGTGAGGTTGGTTGAGAAGGGTGGCATGAAGGTTCAATCTTCTGTCAACACACAGTTGATTAGCTCTGTTAGAATAAATTGTTCACATTTTGCGAAAATGTTCAGTATGCCAATGTTCTTTCTGTGTTCTGAAAGATAAATATTGCTTGAGTATCTTGGAAACAGAGTTAAGTGCTTCTTTCCCTGCAGCACAAGTTCGTGCTGTATTAAGTAATTTAGATGGACAGAGAGTAGCATACCCTCTCCACTTTTTTCCCACTGTGATTAGAAGGAAATCCCGTACTTGCAGTGCCCCATCCTGAATGATCTGGTCTCACCTGCTTCTCCGGCTGCACCTCACTCCTTGCCCGGGATGCTGTATCCACATTGGCCTTGTTTCAGTTCCTCGAGCTCTTGAGGTTCTTTCTCGGCTGGGCCTTTGCACATGCAGATCCTTCTATCTGGAACACTATTCCCTCCCCTCTTTCCGTGCTGGCTGGTTCTTAGACCTTAGATCTTAGTCGAAAAGTCACTTTCCTGGAAAAACCTTCTTTGAATATCTGTTTCCTTTTCTCCTATTGTTTTCTATCATAGTTTCCAGTTTTTCGTTTCATAGGGCTCACCCAATTTGTTCTTGTTTGTTTGTCTGTTTCTTTTTGTTTTTTTTTTTTTGTGAGGAGGATCAGCCCTGAGCTAACATCCGTGCTAATCCTCCTCTTTTTGCTGAGGAAGACCAGCTCTGAGCTAACATCTATTGCCAATCCTCCTCCTTTTTTTCCCCAAAGCCCCAGTAGATAGTTGTATGTCATAGTTGCACATCCTTCTAGTTGCTGTATGTGGGACGCGGCCTCAGCATGGCCGAAGAAGCGGTGCATCGGTGCGTGCCGGGGATCCGAACCTGGGCTGCCAGTAGCGGAGCGCGAGCACTTAACCACTACGCCGCAGGCCGGCCCCTGTTGTCTGTTTCTTACTAGACTGTAAACACTTGAGGGCAGGAGCCACATGTAACTTGTTTACTGTTGAGTCCCCAGTACCAACGCAGGGCCTGGCACATACCAGGCTCTGTTTGTTGAATGAGTGTATGAATACATGGATTGAGAAAATATGTAATGACATCAGTTCTGTGAATTACAGATTGCTTTAAATTGATTAATATTTTGTTAATCTCAAACATCAACATACATTTAAAAATATTCGTATAACATCATTATTGAATTACACATACACAGATATTCAGATTACAGTAGTGGGTTGAAGATCATTTTAAATAGTTTTGAGGAATCCCACTTCTCCAAGGATTTGTGGCCACTGGAATAGATGTAGAAGGTTTAGAAGATTGTGCTCAATCTTGCTTATGTTATGACATACCCTAGAAATTTTCTTCATTCTTTCATTCATTTTTAAGAGACCCTTGGTAAAAATGTTTTCTTCCTGAGATTCTTTTATGCATAAGCAGTGTAAATCTTCTCTCCTCAAAAATTCCAGGGCTGGCCCAGTGGCGTAGTGGCTAAGTTCACTATGCTCCCCTTCGGCAACCCAGGGTTCCCAGCCGGATCCTGGGCATGGCCCTACGCCACTCATCAAGCCATGCTGTGGCGGCATCCCACATATGGAGTAGAGGAGGATTGGCGACAGGTGTTAGCTCAGGGCCAGTCTTCCTCACCAAAAAAGAAAAAAAAGAAAATTCCAGTAAATGCAGGCAGTTAGTTGGTTCTAATTAATTGAAGTTTTTCTTGCACCTAGCAATCGCTGAAGTCTAACCTTTGCTTTTCTGTCATTTAATTTTCTTATGCAAATGCCTTATTTATTCAACTCGTATTTAATTCCTATTAGATGCTGTAGATACAAAGATAAGCATAAACAGTTATAATTCAGTGTAGTCCAGTGAGGGAGTTATCCTCTCAAGAACTACCTCACCCAACTTAAGGGCATCAGAGACGGTTTCCTACAGGAAGTGGCACGTGAACTGGAACTTAAATGTTGCATAGAGCTAAGCCGGGAGAAGTGGAGAGAAAGGGCCCGGCATGCACAGACATTGAAACAGGAAGCATTCCCTTGTGTTCCAGGAGTTACAAGCAGTTCAGTGTTCCTGGAGCATAAACTTTGGAGAGGGAGTGGAAACGGCTGAGGCTCCAGAGGTAGGCAGGGCCAGATGCTCGAAAAGGAGCTTGTACCTTATTAGGGCGCTTGGACTTTATACTCCGGGCCACAGGGCTCCACCAAAGTGCCTTGTGGGAATTGTTAATAGTTAATCTCCAAGAACATGCGAATTGAAAAATTTTATGTAAATTACTTTCCATTTTTGCACTACTGGCAGTTGGAAGAGACATATCATAAACAAAAACTTCAAAGAATTTACAATCTGGCACTCTTTTAATTGTGTTTATTCCAAACACTTTCCACATCAAAATGGATGTTTAAAATGAATAGATTTGACATTGTGAAGTAGTCCATCTTTAGTCCTGATGTTTATTAAATAGAAAGATTCAAAAACCTTCCAATTATTCTTGGAAAATGTGCATGAATGTGTGGTATTTGGAACTCTATTTTAGAACCCAAATGTCATAGACATCTGGACACAAAAATTATGCAAGAGAGACCTTTAGAAATGTGTTACTAATTATTGACTCTTCCCTGCGACAGCACAACTGAGCCTTTGTTTCACACACTGTGTGCGGTACTGCTGCAGACTGTGGCTTTTCTCACATGTTATGGTTTATTTTCACAAGATATTCTTCATCACTAGCGTCACAAAGCATTTCATAGAGTTAATAATAAAGCTAGTAAGCCTCAGAAATAAATGAATTATGTTAGCAGTGATGAATGGACAAAACAATAGCTTAGAAAAAAAATTGTAAAAGGAAGGAAGAGGAGAAATGTGATGGAGCTAGCTGAAGAATTAGGGGAAATGCAGAGCAGCTAGCTGTAATGGAGAGGCCGTGTGAAGTGGCGGAGTGAGGAGAGCCGGCTGCTAGTAAGTGGTCTTATAACTTACCAAATGTGTCTTTTCATCTCTCTCTGCCCAATTTTTATTATCTATAACATGAAAAGGTTATACTTGATAGTATTTAAGGTCTCCTTCTATCCTAAAATATAGGTTAGAAAGTTTAAAAGACCATGAGTTCAACTGCTGCTGAGTAACCGCTGTACGCACCAGGAGCAGTTCTCAGTGATGGTGTCTAAGAACAAGGCAAGATCCCGCTTCTCGTAGGGCTTAAATTCCAGCGGGAAGGAAGACAAGCAGAGAGATAGCTATAAATAAAATAATTGTCGTTAGTAGCAGGTACTGGGAAAGAAAAAAGACAGGATGACATTCTAGAGCGGGACTGGGTGGTCTGGGGGCAACATTACAGAGATGAGCAGGGAAGGGCCGAGACCTGAAGAAAGAGAAGAATCCAGATTTGTGAAATCCAGAAGCCAGGTATTCCTGATGGAAGTTACAATGCGGAAGACCTGGGTAGGGAAAAAGCTAGACGTTTTTGAGAAACTCAGAGCAGCGGTGGGGTTAGATACAGAAATGAGTAGAAGAAGGGCAAGGCAAGCAGTAAACCAGGTCAGGTAGATCCTCACAGGTCATGGTAAGTAGTTGGAATTTTTCCCTAAGTGCAATGGTCAGAACTTAGAAGAATTCAAGCTGGAAAGTGATACCATCTAATTTATTTAAAATGATCACTTTGGCCGTTGTGTGGAGACTTGATTGCAGAGGGCAAAGTGAAAGCAAAGAAACCCATTTCAGAGGCTGTTGTAAAATGCCAGATAAGAGATAATGGTAACTGGACTAAGATGGAAAGGGAGAGGCCTAAAACGTGTGAGTGGTGATGTATTGGTCCAAATCCTTGTATTTAAATGTCTTCAGTGTTAATGTGATAATTTACAAGCTGACCCAGATTAACTCATAAATTTGGTAAACTTGACTTAAATTCAGTGATAAATGAAGGAGGTCAGCTAGGATAAGGGTAATGCCAAATAAATGTCATTTTCTCTAAAAATTTCTATACTGAATTTGGCGCCATGCATATTTGGGGATTTTCACTCAGGGTGGTAAATAAGTTAAGGAGAAATAGTAGTGTATTTAGAAAAAGAAATCAAGTATCTTTAGGATGGCTTGATGACTAGCAAGGATCCTTAGTAGATATTTCTGTCCAGTTCTATTAAAAAAATACGTGGGGCCGGCCCCATGGCTTAGCGGTTAAGTGCTCACGCTCTGCTGCTGGCGGCCCGGGGTTCAGATCCCGGGCACGCACCGACCCACCACTTCTCCAGCCATGCTGAGGCCGCGTCCCACATACAGCAACTGGAAGGATGTGCAACTATGACATACAACTATCTACTGGGGCTTTGGGGGAAAAATAAATAAATGAATAAAATTATAAAAAAAAATACGTGAATTTATTCATCTATTTTGTGAAGCATTAGAGTAGATATTTTCAGAGGATGGTCTCCTTGCTTTGAACAATTCCTCTAAACCAATTTGACGCAATTAAACAACTGGAACTATCCCTAAAAAATACAGAACACGTCAGTTTCTGCTGCTTTTTCATTACATTTTTAAAGTAATACAGAAAAGTACGCTGGCCAATAACGGTAGAAAATCAAGACATTTACTCTATTTGGAGAGAGCTAAGGAATAAAAATATTATAACTGCCTGTTTCTTATTTAAAGATATTAGCGTGCTGTATCAATATGTATAATATAAACACAGGCACATCCTAAGTTAAAAAAATGTCATTTGTAGGCTGCTTACTTAAAACTCAGGAATCATTTTCCTGTAGAAACGGTATAACCTCCCAGACCAGCCCACAAATATCTGTTTAACCATGACATGGTCCAATAATAGTGAGTAGTACTGTAAGTTAAGGTTACAGGAAGCCCTGTAAAGGCCCCTTTATGTAAGAAGAATGTGAAGAAGAAGATTTCCATACTTTCTTGGAATATAGGCATAACTCTGGAAACTTATTCTGTCATACGGGAATTTTGAGACGCTACTGTCTCCTTTTCTGCAACTCTCTGCCCCATAAGTCCTGTGCTCTCAGATTACTTGGGCACCTACTCTCATTGGTTGAACCCAATATTGCACACTCTCCAAATTGCTCTTTACCCTCAAATTACCTGCCTCCTCTCCTTGCCAAAATTATTCTGTTTTCTTTGGTGCCATGTAAAAGTTAGGAAAGCAATCTGATTAAACAACATATGAATCTATCAATGGCTAGTAAGTAAACTTTAGAACTATGTGCACCACAAAAATGGCAGCCCATTAACCCAAGTGAATCCCTTCCCTAATTATTATAAATTCAGGCAATCTAACAAAGTAAAAGTATTTTACATGATTTGGAGGAGGATATACTGAAGAGAAAAAGAATGGAGGTGCATAATTTTTCCTATTTTCTTTACTTCCAGAGCCACAGATTCTATAACAGCTCCATGTACTGCAAATTTCTTGATGCATTTCACCCAAGTTAATGTTCATTACAGTTCTGTGAGTAGGTAGTATCCTCAGTTTACAGAATTAGTTGATATATCTCTAGTCTTCTCAGGCATATTTGATTAAAATTCCTTAGGCTTAGGATCTATCCCCTTAGAAGACACCTCTGGTGAGCTTTCTCCCCAAGCAGGACTAAGTATCAATCCTTCGCCTCATCTAAAAGTCACCTTTTCTCTACCACTCAAATAGCCCTTGAAATCTTTCGTCGTCTTTAAAGTTTTCCTAGGCTCATCAGAGAACAGTGATGGCTACATGACGTCACTCTGTCTGGACCTAAGAACACCAATGGCTCTGCCCCCTATTTGGTGAGATAGAGTAGAAAGAGTTCTGGACCAGTTTTTGCACTGGCTCTGTCACTAACTTGAGCAAGTCATTTCCATTTTCTGTGTCTTTGTTTCCTCATCTAACTGGAAAGTGGGTGTGTTAGTGTGGCGGGTTATGAGAGGTGTATAATACCTGTCTCATTTTCTCTACAGACTTGGTGTCCAGATCAAATAAGATGCTGTATCTGCAAACTCTCTGAATAAGTACGAAGCACTGTAATTCTAAAGCATAGCTACTTGTTGAGTTCTCACTGTGTCCAGGCACTGTGCTTGGTGCTTTATATCATTTATATCACTTAATCAACAAACAAGAAGGTATTATTAACCCCATTTTACAGATGAGGAAACCGAGACTTAGATCAGTTAAATGCCTCAGGTCTAAAGGATGTGGTCACATAACTAGTTCCATGACGAGTGAGTCGTGGAGCTAGGCTGTGAGCCCAGGCCTGTCGCTCTAATGCCCATCTCTTCACTATTGCATTATACTGCCACTGGTTCTAAACATGGAAGTCAGTATTATCTGCTGCATCATCTATTTTTATGAACCCTAAATCCACTTATTCCTAATACCAACATTCTAAATCTAATTTACTGATTTTCTAGTGGCTTACTCTACTTATTTTGCTGTTTATATATTACATATCAGTGTGTTTTGTAAAATTGTAAACTTCTTAAAGATGAGGTCCATTTCCTTTAGTGTTCTTTGTATGGTCCCTAGCACAGATGTATAAGCAATCTTTCTAAGTATTTTATGAGGAGGAGGAGGAAGAGTCAGGAATCAAGGCTAGGGGAGAGGGGATAAGTAAATCTATTGAAAAGAATCCACAAAACAAATGATCCTCACAGGAACAAGCGAGTTTTATTTAATATTTCTAAGTGGCCAGCTATAGCATAGTTAAGCACCAGAATATGCTAATATTGTGTAAAGATCATTTTAAAAGTTGCATGTGGATAGAAAAGTGTTGTGAGTCACATACTGAAAGAGGCTTAGCTTTTTTGTGTGTGTGTTATATAAATAATTAGAATCACATTTCAGAAAAGTGCCCAAAATGCAGCAACCAGGATTAAAACTTTAAAAAAGTTAAAACCTCTTTTCTCTTAAAAAAATAATACGTTGAATAATTTCTTTCTTCTTGGGAGCTGACATTGGTTTGTATCTGTATAACAGATCAAGAGCAAGTATTTTCATCCCTGTTGTACAGGTGTGAAAGATAATGCAGATAATGCACAAGTTATGCCCTTCAAGGCCATGAATAATTGTGGCCAACCTTGGGCAAGAAGTCAGGCATCCCAAGAGTGGAATTAAAAAAAAAAAAATGAAGTCAGCTCCTGAGCCACACAGAGAATACCTGTCCACACACTCTCTCCTGAGCCTCTGCGACCACAGAAAAACACTGGGGGAGATGATGTGAACAGAGAGCCTCTCTTTCTAGCCTCTGGCAGTGAGTAATTCTTCCATCCAGCATAACTTGATGAAGGTCGCCTCCCGCATCTTCTGTTTCCAAGTGGAGGCAGAAAGGGAAGTATATTGAAGGGTCAGTACGAGAAAGATTCAGCTTCTTCATGTTTAGTTTTACCTCTTCCTTTTCAAAAAATTATTTTGGGGCAGTAGTTGTCAAGACCATCATGTGTCATGTATAGTCAGTATCTAGGGAGCTACTGTTAGGCACTTCCAGAATGTTATTGTCTAAGAATAAAATAAGAAAGTTTAAAAATATGGAGAGTGAGATCTGTCTTCTACAGATGAGACAGATCGTAACTGGATGCCTGAGAAAAATGCGACAGTCCCAATCTTATCAGGGTGACTGCCTTAGTCCCTGGTCTACCTGTAGGGTGATTGAGAGGAAGTGAAAATCCTACTAGGATAACAACGCCAGGCCAGGAGAAAAGGACAAAAGTAGTGAGAGTGGTTGGGAAAGTCAAGAGTGGGAGGGAGTGAGTTCT